>NC_083716.1:204029762-205279762 GCF_028564815.1 Eubalaena glacialis | reverse complement strand
CATAAACAATGAAACAGAGAATAGTGACTGAAATATGAATTTCATATGAAGACTCTTACCTAAACTTTTTTGTTTAATTTGAAGGGGGAAAAAAAAATCTCCAGGTTGCATTTTTATTCAAAGACACTTCAGTGTACTAAACCCACTGTTAGAACAACTTCACTGAAAAGCATTTTAAGGGCAAATGTCAGGAAAAAAAATTTCACATTTAAAAGCCCTGTCTCTGCCCCTTTTGAAAAGCAGGGTTAGCCTTTGGTTTAGAAATGTCACTGCCTACTAAGTTCTTTGTGGGGGGAAGAAAGAAAATTGAATGTTTTCTTTAAACAGGTCATTAACAGTCAATACTTGCTCGAAAAATCCTGCTTCCAGAGGCAGATAAAAGCTTCCAATCACTTAGGATATCACTTGAGCACATCTAGGGCAAGATGTGCTGATGCAAGTTTCAGACCTTTATGAGAGAATGTCTTGACTCAACAGCCCCGAGTGCTTGCGTAGGAAGCAGAGTCATCCGGACTGTGCACCCTTGGACATGCTGCGCACACAGAGTCGGCCGGGAAGAGCACACCGCACACTTTACGGCAGGCCCGGCTTTGCATTTTCCATTTTAGAACCGGCACACGTGTATGAATGAAGATTAACCATTTTTGCATAAAGTGCCAAACCACCTCCCCAAGGCAGCAGAATGCAAATGGGCGGAAAAGAGCAAAGGACAGCTAAAATAAACGTGCAGATCTCAGGCACCGCGAGCACAGGGGGAGGGCGCACGGCAGGCTCTATTAGCATTCATCTGCGGCCTGATTTCTCTATTTAATTTGAAACTATTTCATTGCATAGGTCTCTGACAGCTCAAGAATATAAATAAATGCCTTTTTCTAAAAGTGACCCGATGTTGGCTCCTGGAAGGCTCTGCTTCTGATTGCTGGGCTTTCAAGCAAACATGTGTTTCCATAGAGATGTGGGTGACCCGGGGCCGAGGCAAGTACTCACTTGTATCAGCAATTCAATTATGCTCAGTTCTTTTAAGATGCGATGATGTCAGCTCAAGTCTTTAAAACAGGCCTATCCTCAGAGATGCCTCGGGAAAGGTGAAGTGGCCAGCGTTACAAGGTTCGGAAGAATAAATTCCACTCTCTCCAAGCATGCCATAATAGGCTCTCTCCCCCCAGATCACACCGCCTTGCCCACCATCCCCTACTGCCCGCCCGCAGAACAAATCCCAAACTCCAGAGGGGTTTAGACAAAAGACTAAGCACAGTTCTCCTTCACACCCCTGAGCACCAAACTACCTCACACCAACTCCCCAGATGTTGAAAAGGAAATACCATGCCTTCTCTTTCTTTTTTTTCCTTTCCCCCAGCTCTTCAACCAGCTACGGCAATTCCTACACAAAGGGCAATGTTTTTTATTAGTATGTGACAAACATTTACTAAACACCTACAATGTGCTGGGCTCTATGGGGAATGCTGGCAATGGTTACAAAATACCACTTATGCAACTCTTGCTGTATACCCGGCACCTTCCACGTATGAACTCATTTAATTCTCATAAAGACCTTATGGAGTATGTCAGCCCTCATTTTATAGAAAAAGAAATGCCAGCACAGAGAGGTGAGCTACTCAAGTCACACTGCCAGTAAGTGCCTGAGCTGAGATCTGAACTTGGACCTCCTGACTCCAGGGCTCCTGCCCCCAAAGGAGCTTAAACCCTCTGATGGAGACAGATATACAAGCAAAAACACAGAAAAGAGGAGGTGGGGAAGGAAATCAACGTGTGGACTCAGGAAATTAGACTTGGAATTGACCTGCTTCAAGGCTTGGGGCAGAGCAATGCTGGTGCTGTGATCTGCCCGGCTAGCCAGTCTCACCCCAGAGACCGGGCTCACCAGAGGGTTAGAGGTGGGCTCGCAGTTAGAGGGGGTGGGCTGGAAGTGGAGGCTGTATATTTTTTTTAAGTTTTTACAGCAAATTTTGAAGGAAAACACTGATATTCATCTCCAAAGAAAACATGCACTGTGGTTCTGCACTATAGCTCTGGCCTGGCAAAGAGAAATCCTGACAAAACCTGGCAAACAAAAGCTCTACGTTCACAGCCAACTCTGGGCAAGCGCGCTCATCTGTCATGGAATAAACACCTGGTAAAGGAAGCCACCGTCTCTCCTGAGGATATTCTGGTTTCAAAAACCTCTGTTCTAAGGAACTCACAATATTCCTGGTTCATTAAGCCAGAACCCTCCTAGTAAACATTTAATGGTTTTCTCAAAGTATTAGAGCAAGTCAGGTCCCTCCTACTTCCTTGAAACGTCCATCACTGGCACTGGCTGAATCAAAACAGTCTGTGATGTCCTAACTTACAGGCACTGGCGTTTGCTGGGAGAGCAGTGCCAGGCAACTGAGGCAGAAGAGAACTACAGGCAGCCAGCCCCTCTCACGCCTCCTCCCCCCACCCAGTACTACTGCTCCTAAGCCTTTCCAACAAAATCCACCTCGACTCACTTGGTAAGGTGTCCTGGAGTTCCAAATCAGGGCTTCCAGCGCATGGCTTGACTGCCTTTCTCGATAGACAGATAAGCCCTGTCCCTGAACTGGCCACCTTTATCAACTTGCTTTTACTGCGTCCAGTTAAGTCATCTCAACAGCGAGGCAGGTGGAGTCAGAGACCGGGGTAGGTAGCAGGATCCTGGGTGTGGCCGAGGGGTGGGCTGGTGGCTGAGGCCACCTGAGGCTCGGAGGGACTCACCTACTTCGAAAATACTTGTTTCCTTTTTGTAAAACTGCCCTGTGCTTTTGCCTTCAGGCCCCTGGTAGCGAATGCCCAGTTCTTCATTCTTCTCCTCTTGGGGAACGCATAGCTGTAAGACTGAACTTGCGAACTTTACACGGACTGCCCCGGAGGCTAAGAGACAGTATGGGCTGGGACCGCAGTCATCATTCCAAAGGTCAGTTCCTGAGAATGGGAGTCAGCTAAGGGCTTCTAATCTTCCAGTGACACCAGTACAGGCAGATCAATCAATTAGCAAACATTCCTAGCACTGCACTCTGAGCCTTACTCTCTCCCCTCCCCATTCTAAAACCTGTTCCTGGTTCTAGACCTAACCAGAGGCATCTGCTGGCTAATTTTACACTAAATGAATAATGTACTACTGTGTCCAGGGGTATACACATTTTATTAGGGGTCATGCCCTCACCCAAAGGAATGAAGTTTTCATGGTGAATTTCACCAGGGAAAAGCTAGCGTGAGGAGCATGGGAGTGGGGATAACCATTGGGGGGCAGAATGGAGAAGGCCTGTCAGGCCTATGCCACCTACAGGCACCTTAGTCCTATCTGTTTGTTTGCTGGTTTGATACTTAAAAAAAATTAACTCGTAAATTCAACATGTTCTTAGAAAGGCACTATTTCTCTTTAGGGTCAGGCCTCTCACCCACCATCTCGCTAACCACCCACAGGCAGTCAGCCCGGGAGCCCCTATAGCCAGCCCTGTGGCAGAGACATCTGCATTAATTACTGTGCCTCTGTCACCACCACACAGGATCTTGGGCCCCCAAATGATGGCAAACAGGAACCACTGCCCATTTCTGCTATTCAGATTCTTCCTTATCCTCTTATGATAGAAAATAAGTAATTACAATTTGCCAAGTTTGAATCTCAACTCTGCCTCTTACTGGTCTGGGGATTTGAGCAAGTTATTCAACCTCTCTACATCTTCATTTCCTCATAGGTAAACTGAGAATGATTATAGTAACTACCTCATGGGGTAATAATTTGGATGAAATGAGTTCATATTTGTAAAGTGATTAAAACAGTGCTTAGCACACATTACGTGCTATAAAATAAATATAAATAAATAATCTCATTCGATTCCTCCATAGCTTATGTGGTTGCTTTCCCCTCCATCCTCATTTTGCAGGTGAGAAACTAGGCGGAAGAAGTTATGGTCATGTATCTAGCCAGTGATGGAACTGGCCCTTGAAACACAACCTTCTGACCACAAGTTGCCCTCACCTGGATACACCTTTCCCTCACCATGGACACTGCCACCTTAAGGGAAGCCTAGGGCAATTCTAGAGAGGTGTGGGTAGCAGTCCAAGGCTGAGGCCTGACTGCAGCACTGCTGAGAGGGGTAGAGACTTCCAGGGCTCAGTGTCCTCAGGGTCATTTGTTTATTATGTTCTTAAAATTTCAGCACAGGCAAAAGTGAATCCAAGACTATAATACCTCTTCCTTGTAGAATGGCTCAGAAACCCATGCCAGGTCACGGTTTCCTGCCTTGTGGCTACCAGATGTGGTCAGTGCTCTAGTGACCAAGTTCACAGCTAAGGTACTTGTCTTTAGAAGACAATAAGCAGTTATAACATGGAAAGAACAAAGTTCAAATAAAGTCTTAGAGCTAATAACAGAACAGCCTAAAAATGACAAAATCTCCTTTCCTACGTGCTGATTTCAGGTAATTGTATCAAGATGGATAAAAAGAGAGAATTAACATGATTTTAATGCCCTTGAATTTATTCTAACGCAATCACAGATAATAAAACTCATTTTGGCCATTTTATGATATGGTCAAAATTCTAGAGGTCATATTCACTGCCTTAGTGAATTTTATTTCAATTTCTAACTATAATAAAAAAATAGAAATTTGTCACCTGAAATATATGCTGTTTTGGGGAAATTAATAACTGTTTTTAAAGTGCTTCAAATATATGAGATATTAATAGATTTAATGAATCACAAAAAGAATTTCTTCCTTCTTAAAAGCCTGTCTCTGATCAATTCCACTTCTCCTTTCCCTTTTCCAAAGTACCTAGGAGAGTGCCTTTGACCTTTTAAATGTTCAATAAAGACATGTGGAAAAAGAGGAGTGAATGTCCTCTCATTTTATTTTTCCTTTCTTGGTTTCAGTGAGTCTTCAATAATTTATTCCCCAGGTTTCAACATCTAGTACTGGAGTATCACTTTAAATGCCACCATTAAAACCAGCATTGTCAAATGCTGCTCTAGCCACATCACTTTACACACCCTCCAATCCACTCCTTCTCCTCCTCCCCCCATATGTCCAACCCAGCAGTGTTTCAGTCATTCTCAGAGTCAAGGTCGAATCATGAGCGCTGAAGCCCTCTACATCTTCCTGTATTGGACCCCACGTAGCCCATGTCTTTAACCAGGTAACCTCCCCAACGCCTCCTACTTATTTTATTTCTTAACTCAGAGCCTTGTATTCAGGATAATCAGGTCACTAGGCTAGCCCTCTAGTTCCCCTGCACCAAAGCCTATGCTCTGTCTGAAAGAGATAGGCCGAAAATTTATCTTTTCTGTGGAATATGAGGGGAAAAAAGTGGTTTCCAACCCAAAGCTAAACACATTTAACCACTAACCTCACCAATATATACCCTGTAACTCCACCTATAGATAGGATTTTTATTGCTGTTGACACCCTTATGCACTCTATGGGTTCTTTGTAAACCTTCTCACGACCTGTCTGCTTATCCCTTTAGTTTACAGCAATCAAAGGCCTGCCTGAAAGCATACACCTTGCTCTGAGTCCCAGCCTGACCTATGGCTCAACTCACATTGGGGGAAGTTTGGAAGGTACCAAAGGCTTATGATGGTCTATAAGCCATAGCAATATGTAGTTTAATCTCTTCCAAATCATTTTTCTAAAGATTGAATGAATCGAAACTGGTTTTTGTACAGAAGTTCAAATATTGTACAGGTCTCTCAATTAAATATAATACCATATATTATTTCCCTTTGGAAGACTTTCTGTTAGTCATCCAATCTCCTTTAAAGCAATTTTGAGGTGTAAATGTATTAGGTTTTGATCACTTGTCTGATGAAAAAGATCCGTCTTTCACAGCCTTGATTCCATTTATACCCATTCTTGGCAGACCGATAGAGACAAGCAATCAGGGTTGTCTGGTTTTTTACACTAATGTTAAAAATTTCATTACCTAGCTGTAGAACACATCCTTTGAGTGTGCTTTCCATAGGTGGACACTGCATGTGCAGGGGTGTCCCTGTGTGTGTCCCTGTGGGAAATAAGACTCAATGCCTATTCTTGATGCGTGTATATCGTGGGGCATGGGGGATGTCAGAGCCAAGAGAAATAAGAATTTTAAATCATTCTGAAATGACTACAACCATATTTATAAAAGGGGCTTCTCGATGGGTGAGATGGCTTTAGTTCAGGTGGGTTAATCAGAGAAGGCTTCTAGGAGGAGGTGTTCTTTTGCACTGCATTGAGGCAGTATTGCCAATGATGGTAATGGCATTTCCGGTAAGAGAAAGAGCAAAACTGAAACCTTTCTGGTGGAAACAAGTAAGTCATGCATGAGATCAGAAAGAAAACCCACCTGCATAGTGCACAGAAGTCATTCAACAAATATTTACTGGGCGTCCACTATGTGCCTTGACTAGGTGCAATGTGTTTAGCTAATTGCAACGCAGTGTAATTTTAAGATCGGCTCCTGAGGGCGATAAGATTAACAGGCAGTAAGTAATTAGATGACATCGGAAGGCAGTATGTGAAAAGGTGTTAATGGTTTGGTTTCAATTATACACTTGTCCTGTTCATAATACAACAAAGAGTTAACATCCTTCTTTCATTTTCCTTTTAGCAAATGCGAGAGTTCCTGCTCATCCAACCCCACACCAACTCCCCATCCCACCACACTGTCATTTTTGGTTACAAGGTTCTGAAACCAGACCCTATTTTCCCTGTTATTCTTGACATGCTGAATCAAACACTGGAGATTTTTTTGTTTGTTTTTTTAGCTATTTTAACATAATTCTTTGTCCTTACAGTTTTATAAAAACATAAGCTTTAATCTGACTAATATTAAAGGCCCCAAAACAAATAAAAGCTATGAAGCTGAGTTTCACTTAGCTCTAGGAGAGAAACTCATAAATTACATTAAAGACTTCATTTGGTTTTATTTTTTACCTGGAAGATGACCAACAGCTAATATTATGTAATTTACCAAGCTCAGTCTTGGAAAAAGAGATAACCAGACACTGAAAAGACATTCCTGTTGTTTTACTAAATGCTTCTTTAAAAACAAGGAAGTCTTAAAGAGGAAAAATGTCTTTGAAAATTAATCTACTTTAAAAAAAAAATCTATTTCTGAATGGCTACCAGCCAGACTTAACTTGGTTTCATTTTTCATTTCAAGCTTTCAAACAATATCTGACTAGGCAGAATGAGACCTTTCTAGATACCTCATGCAACAATGGTGTAAGGACTGAAGAAACAATACAAAGACGACCTAATGGTCACAGTTTTACTTTAGTTTTCAAAAAATCCTGAAGCTACGCTGCATGATGGGAAAAAGTAAATTTAGCTATGACAAAGCATTCCCCTTCTTCAAACCTGTGAATAATCAGTTTCTTGCTTTACAAAGACTTCTCACATCTGAAAACACTGCCATGCCTTTAGTAAGAACTATCCTCTACTGAACACATTCATTCACTCATTCATTCATTCAGTATTCACTTAGCAAACACCTCTGAGCACCTCCTCTGTGCCAGGCACTGGCCTACATGATGGGGCTACAACAGTGAACCAAATGAAACCCCCTCGGGCACCATGCTGGATGATTTTATCTCTTTATGTCTATTTCCCTGAGTCCTCAGGATGCTCCTGCAAGGTAAGCATTATTATTGCCATTTTCTAGATGAGGGAACTAGGCGTACAGACGTTAAGGCCAAGGTCCCAGAGCCGTCAACAGCAAGGAGGGGACTCAACCTCTGGGACTGACTCCCAAGTTTGTGCTTATTCCACTAGTCTGCTGCCATCATTTTGGTTCAATGAAAATAAAGGGAATCGTCTGAAAATTATTTAGTGGGTTCACTCTAAATTACAAACCTTAGTATTCCCTAGAATTAGAATAAAAAATGTAAAGCTGACTTGGTTAAAAAAAAAAAGTCAAATGGGGTGGAAAATTATTAATGGGAAGAAGAACAATGTTTTTAAATTTTGCTCTAAGATTGCATCTTGTTGATAATCACACTGTACATTGGTCATAATGAGCCTATATTAAATGAAACTCCCAAGACTTCCTCATTTGATCTATTTGTAAGTCCCATCTCCCCAATCTTTACTTTTGCAGTTGATTTATTTGGAACTTAAGTGTATGAGTTTATATTTGACTCAATTTTATCTTTATTCATTTGGCTAATTTTTCCAGTCTATTAGAGTTTCTTTTTTCTTTTTCTGGATACCAAATATATAACTTTACAATTTTAGCTACACATTTCACTGTGGTCATCCACAATTTGATGGATATCATTTATGTAACTTATGCCACTAATTAAACAGTCTGGGCTTGAATGTCAGCTCTGCCACCTAAGAACAGTGTGACCTTGAGGAAGTTACTTCAACCCTCTGTGTTACTCATTTGTAAAGTGGAGATAAATATAGCAACTGCATAGGGATTGTTGTAAACATTAGGTCCCATTTGTTTCTTTTATTTTTATTTCCATTACTCTAGGAGGTGGATCAAAAAAGATCTTGCTGCGATTTATGTCAAAGAGTGTTCTTCCTATGTTTTCCTCTAAGAGTTTTATAGTGTCTGATCTTACATTTAGGTCTTTAATCCATTTTGAGTTTATTTCTGTGTGTGGTGTTAGGGAGTGTTCTAATTGCATTCTTTTACATGTAGCTGTCCAGTTTTCCCAGCACCACTGATTGAAGAGACTGTCTTTTCTCCATTGTATATCCTTGCCTCCTTTGTCATAGATGAGTTGACCATAGGTGTGTGGGTTTATCTCTGGGCTTCCTATCCTGTTCCATTGATCTATATTTCTGTTTTTGTGCCAGTACCATATTGTCTTGATGACTGTAGCTTTATAGTATAGTCTGAAATCAGGGAGTCTGATTCCTCGAGCTCCATTTTTTTCCCTCAAGATTGCTTTGGCTATTCGGGGTCTTTTGTGTCTCCATACAAATTTTAAGATTTTTTTGTTCTAGTTCTGTAAAAAATGCCATTGGCAATTTGATAGGTATTGATTGAATCTGTAGATTACTTTGGGTAGTATAGTCATTTTCACAATATCGATTCTTCCAATCCAAGAACATGGTGTATCTCTCCATCTGCTTGTGTCATCTTTGATTTCTTTCATCAGTGTCTTATAGTTTTCTGCACACAGGTCTTTTGTCTCCATAGGTAGGTTTATTCCTAGGTATTTTATTCTTTTTGTTGCAATGGTGAATGGGACTGTTTCCTTAATTTCTCTTTCTGATCTTTCGTTATTAGTATACAGGAACGCAAGAGATTTCTGTGCATTGATTTTGTATCCTGCAACTTTACCAAATTCATTAATTAGCCCTAGTAGTTTTCTGGTGGCATCTTTAGGATTCTCTATGTATAGTATCATGTCATCTGCAAACAGTGACAGTTTTACTTCTTCTTTTCCAATTTGTATTCCTTTTATTTCTTTTCTTCTCTGATTGCCGTAGCTAGGACTTCCAAAACTATGTTGAATAATAGTGGCGAGAGTGCACATCCTTGTCTTCTTCCTGACCTTAGAGGAAATGCTTTCAGTTTTTCACCATTGAGAATGATGTTTGCTGTGGGTCTGTCGTATATGGCCTTTACTATGTTGAGGTAGGTTCCCTCTATGCCCACTTTCTGGAGAGTTTTTACCATAAATGGCTGTTGAATTTTGTCAAAAGCTTTTTCTGCATCTATTGAGATGATCATATGGTTTTTATTCTTCAATTTGTTAATATGGTGTATCACATTGACTGATTAGCGTATATTGAAGAATTTTTGCATCCCTGGGATCAATCCCACTTGATCATGGTGTATGATCCTTTTAATGTGTTGTTGGATTCTGTTTGCTAGTATTTTCTTGAGGATTTTTGCATCTATATTCATCAGTGATATTGGTCTGTAATTTTGTTTACAGTATCTTTGTCTGGTTTTGATATTAGGGTGATGGTGGCCTCATACAATGAGTTTGGGAGAGTTCCTTCCTCTGCAATTTTTTGGAAGGGTTTGAGAAGGACAGGTGTTAGCTCTTCTCTAAATGTTTGATAGAATTCACCTGTGAAGCCATCTGGTCCTGGACTTTTGTTTGTTGGAAGATTTTTAATCACAGTTTCAATTTCATGACTTGTGATTGGTCTGTTCATATTTTCTATTTCTTCCTGGTTCAGTCTTGGAAGGTTATACCCTTCTAAGAATTTGTCCATTTCTTCCAGGTTGTCCATTTTATTGGCATAGAGTTGCTTGTAGTAGTCTCTTAGGATGCTCTGTATTTCTGCGGTGTCCGTTGTAACTTCTCCTTTTTCATTTCTAATTTTATTGATTTGATTCCTCTCCCTCTTTTTCTTGATGAGTCGAGCTAAAGGTTTATCAATTTTGTTTATCTTCTCAAAGATCCAGCTTTTAGTTTTATTGATCTTTGCTACTGTTTTCTTTGTTTCTATTTCATTTATTTCTGCTCTGATCTTTATGATTTCTTTCCTTCTACTAACTTTGGGTTTTGTTTGTTCCTCTTTCTCTAGTTCCTTTAGGTGTAAGGTTAGATTGTTCATTTGAGATTTTTCTTGTTTCTTGAGGTAGGCATGTATTGCTATAAACTTTCCTCTTAGAACTGCTTTTGCTTCATCCCATAGGTTTTGGATTGTTGTGTTTTCGTTGTCATTTGTCTCTAGGTATTTTTTGATTTCCTCTTTGATTTCTTCAGTGATCTCTTGGTTATTTAGTAATGTATTGTTTAGTCTACATGTGTTTGTGTTTTTTATGTTTTTTTCCCCCTGTAATTGCTTTCTAATCTCATAACGTTGTGGTCAGAAAAGATGCTTGATATGATTTCAATTTCCTTAAATTTACTGAGGCTTCATTCGTGACCCAAGATATGATCTATCATGGAGAATGTTCCATGTGCACTTGAGAAGAAAGTATAGGCTGCTGTTTTTGGATGGAATGTCCCATAAATATCAATTAAATCTATCTGGTCTATTGTGTCATTTAAAGCTTGTGTTTCCTTATTAATTTTCTGTCTGGATGATCTGTCCATTGGTGTAAGTGAGGTGTTAAAGTCCCCCACTATTATTGTGTTACTGTCGATTTCCTCTTTTATAGCTGTTAGCAGTTGCCTTATGTATTGAAGTGTTCCTATGTTGGGTGCATATATATTTATAATTGTTATATCTTCTTCTTGGATTGATCCCTTGATCATTACGTAGTGTCTTTCCTTGTCTCTTGTAACATTCTTTATTTTAAAGTCTATTTTATCTGATATGAGTATTGCTACTCCAGCTTTCTTGTGATTTCCATTTGCATGGAATATCTTTCTCCATCCCCTCACGTTCAGTCTGTATGTGTCCCTAGGTCTGAAGTGGGTCTCCTGTAGACAGCATATATATGGGTCTTGTTTTTGTATCCATTCAGCAAGCCTGTGTCTTTTGGTTGGAGCATTTAATCCATTCACGTTTAAGGTAATTATCGATATGTATGTTCCTATTACCATTTTCTTAATTGTTATGGGTTCGTTTTTGTAGGTCCTTTTCTTCTCTTGTGTTTCCCACTTAGAGAAGTTCCTTTAGCATTTGTTTTAGAGCTGGTTTGGTGGTACTGAATTCTCTTAGCTTTTGCTTGTCTGTAAAACTTTTGATTTCTCCATCAAATCTGAATGAGATCCTTGCCTGGTAGAGTAATCTTGGTTGTAGGTTCTTCCCTTTCATCACTTTAAATATATCATGCCAGTCCCTTCTGGCTTGTAGAGTTTCTGCTGAGAAATCAGCTGTTAACCTTATGGGAGTTCCCTTGTATGTTATTTGTCGGTTTTCCCTGGATGCTTTCAATAATTTTTCTTTGTCTTTAATTTTTGTCAATTTGAATTCTATGTGTCTCGGCGTGTTTCTCCTTGGGTTTATCCTGTATGGGACTCTCTGCACTTCCTTGACTTGGGTGGCTACTTCCTTTCCCATGTTAGGGAAGTTTTCAACTATAATCTCTTCAAATATTTTCTTGGGTCCTTTCTCTCTCTCTTCTCCTTCTGGGACCCCTATAATGTGAATGTTGTTGTGTTTAATGTTTTCCCAGAGGTCTCTTAGGCTGTCTTCATTTCTTTTCATTCTTTTTTCTTTATTTTGTTCCGCGGCAGTTAATTCCACCATTCTGTCTTCCAGGTCACTTATCCGTTCTTCTGCCTCAGTTATTCTGCTATTGATTCCTTCTAGTGTATTTTTCATTTCAGTTATTGTTCATCTCTGTTTGTTTGTTCTTTAATTCTTCTAGGTGTTTGTTCTTTAATTCTTCTAGGTCTTTGTTAAACATTTCTTGCATCTTCTTGATCTCTGCCTCCATTCTTTTTCTGAGGTCCTGGATCATCTTCACTATCATTATTCTGAATTCTTTTTCTGGAAGGTTGCCTATATCCACTTCACTTAGTTGTTTTTCTGGGGTTTTATCTTGTTCCTTCATCTGGTACAAAGTCCTCTGCCTTTTCATTTTGTCTATCTTTCTGTGAATGTGGTTTTCCTTCCACAGGCTGCAGACCTGTAGTTCTTCTTGCTGGTGGATGAGGCTATCTAAGAGGCTGTGCAGCTTCCTTGTTGTAAGGATTAAATAAACGAATACACATAGAGTAATAGAAAAGTGTTTGACACTTAAGAATTCAAAAGATGTCTCTTATTTGTATTATCTCCATCAGATTCATCATCATTCACATCGCTGATACAGAGAGATCTAGAGAAAAACACAAGTAGATGTCTATAGATCACCCCTGTGATCACATGGACCCATTCTTTAGCACTCCTTGAGTTTGGTTATGCAAACCTAGCTGTGAATCCACCTGACTATTCTGTTATTCAGTTCATATTTCTCCATCAAATCCTAATAGGATCATAAGATATTGTGAAAACTGCCTTGATGAAATTTATACACACTGAATCTACCACATTTTCTTCATCCTGCATTCTAGTTACTCTATTGAAGAAGAAAATCATTTAGTCCTGCTTCACTTCCTTTTGGTGCCTAATGATTACCTCTTTCTTTTCTGAGTGTTCTCAAAAAGTTTCAGAATAAATTTTAGAATTCTGCTGGGATTTTATATTTCCTCTTTTTGTCAATCTCCAGGCTTTTGGGGACTTTTCCATTCGTTGAAATGCCTCCAATGTGGCTGGCTGGAGTGGGACAGTCACAGGCATGAGTGTTCTCAGGCTTGTGGATACAGTCTGGGCCAGGAGACCCCAATCCATGCCAAACAGCTAAGGATCTAGTGTTATGCTGCTGTGGGCCTCAATTCCCTCTTGTTCACATTTTGTTCTACCCTACCAGGTGGGAAATCATGATCCTCAATTAAAAGGCAAAAATAAGAAGAGATGAATAGTCTTTTGTTTTTCTCATCAGAGGTTCTATCCCTTTCTTGTTCTTTTTTCTACAAAAGTAAAACAAAAAGTCTACAATAAAAATAGTATTCTAGTCTTGACAGAAATTATAACTAGGTCATTAGCAAAAATGGGCACAATACTGAACATCACAAGCATTCCAGTTTTCTATGTCTGGCTTATTTTGTCACCGTCATTTTCTGTACAATTATTCCTTGTCAGCTTTTTAAGTCTCTTTTGTTGTTTTTAGAATTTTTTACATACTTCAGCTCACTCTGGACTTTAGGCCTCCTGACACTATTTTAATGGGATTATCTCTCTCTTTGGTATTCTCAGTTATTTGCCTCTCCTTGCGTTCTTCTTGAAATGGTCTTTTATATTTTGAGTTAATTTGAGCATGCCCTTTGCAGCCACAGCCATTTATTTTCCTCATTATTTAGAACTTTCAAACCTTTAATTCAAATCATTCAAAAAATTGTGAATTGTTAGACTTGGAATGTGTGTGTGGGTGTATACATTATCTTTGATAATTTGCAAAAATATTCATGATTATATTATCAGAATTTCATCACTATTTATTGCTTAATTCATTATATATATAATGAATTGTGGGTGTGTATGTATACATAATTTATTGGGCATATGTAAGCTATGTGTCAGGGACTGTCCTATTTGCTGGGATACAAAGATAAACATGATAGATGCAGCCCCGCTGTCTTGAAGCTTAAAGCTTCAGACTAAATAGAGATAAGCGCAGGGGAATTATGACCCAGCCTGATACTGGATTTGAGAAGAGAGTTTTGAGGAGTCTCAGGAACACATAGAAAGGGCCCTAATCTGAACTTAAGGATTGGGTTTCTCATCTCCTTTGTCATCTCCTCTTTTAGGGTCTCAGACTATGGAATCACATCTACTTCTTTGACTATTTGAAATTTCCCTCCTAAAGTCTGCTGTATGTACGTAACCTGCTCCTTGGTTATCACAAAAGCTAAGATGACATCACGGCTATAGTCTTCCGAGTGCCTGGCACATAGCAGACGTCCAGTAAATATTTGTTGAATAAATGGATACACATTCCTTCCACTTCTATTTCACCAAGCAATCTCTTCTTGGTTAAAATTTGATCCCTAAATAGAAGTTTCCTTCATTTTCTTTACCTTTCTAAAAATGAAAATGTCAGTTAGGTAAATTGGTATCTGAGATTTGTCTTCATTTAAACATGAATAAGACTTCTAGTGATGCCCAAAGAGTTTAAGTCTCTCCTCACTCCTACTAACTACCTTTGTGTCACTTTTGTATGCTATATCAGAAGTAAATTAGATCAATGCTTCATATAGTTGGGTGGTCTAAGTTCATTTATTCACTCAAAACTACTTATTGAGTGCTTACTATGTACAAAGGACTCTTCTGGGCACTGTATTCCTTCTTTCTTCCTTTTAACTTCTCCAACTGTGTGTCCTTTCTTGGGTCTTTAGATATGTACCCTTCTGCTTCCCCAAGAATGTCTGGATTTCTGCTCAGTGAGAACAACTCATTTTCCTTCTGTTTCTTGCCTGTCAAAAATTATGCCATGGACCAACCTTTTCTTAACTGCACATTAGTTAAAATGGGTTTCTCAGTATTTTGATAATGAAAACCTTTCTCATTTTCCTATAATGCTATTGGAAATATCAAATCAAGGATAGTAATTAAAAAAATCAGAGCTACGAGAAAAAGTACTACATTGTTTATAAAATAGACCCTTACCACCCACCATTAAGAGTCACTGACCTTAATGATGGAAATAATTAACATTTTAAAAGAATATGGCCAAATTTATAATATTCAGTTGATTATCAACATAATGAGTAACTTTCAGGATTTGAACTTTAATTTACTTATCCGTATACCCCATGTTTAGCATAAAAATTAGAATTCACTTCCAATACTAGGACATGTAAATATGAGCATTACTTTCTTAATTTCTTTAACCTACTTTTTGCAAAGTAATTTAAGTAGTCTATAATAAAATGCAAAAGCTGTCCCAAACAAACCACCACAATTTATCTTCCTTATGAAATAAAGATATACTCTTATTTTCTTGAAAAGTACAGATTTTCATCAAGGTTTCTGTACCAAGTATTTGAGTCTTTAAATCATTTTTACCGGTTATGATTTGAGCTCAGAGTTAACTTGTCAGTAGAGAAACAACAAATCCATTTGTCTTTGGTGTTTTCTTGATGTGCTGCTAACAGACTGTGCTCTGTCCACACAAGGTCATGGCCACCTGACCTGGAAGCAGGCTTTGCTGAGTCAGGAGGTCAAAGATCATCATGGATTGCTAAATAAGCAACAATACATAAAAGTAATGGAGAGAGAGGAAAAGAACCCTAATGGTAATTAGCCTATAACCTAAGCCAAATACAGTTTTGTCCAAAGGTAAAAGAAATTCTGCATTGGGCAAGATAACTTTCAGTTAAAAACAGAAAATAAAATCCATTTGTAGTGAGTTTACTTAGAATACTGATGATACTGCTGTTTTAACCCAGCAGGTATATCATTTCAATAATATTGAATTGTGCAAGACTTTGTAGTAAGGTTAAGAAGTAATTTTTGAAAAAAATTCAGTCTATTTTTAAGTCTTGAATTAGTCATAATTACCAGGAAACAGAGCAAATTTTAGGAAAAATTAATTGCACCTATAGAAACTCTTAGTAAATTACTACTTCAGATTATTACATGTAATATATTAACGAAATATCTAAGCATGTTTAATTTAGTAGCAAGAAGTACTTGAGACATGGTAAGATTCTGATACGTATGATAATAAGCGTTAGGAATGTAGAAGGAAGCAACCTCCAAAATCTGTAATCTCAGATGCAATCTTGTAGTTTGGTGTGGATTCCCTCTTCAGGGATAACCTAGCAATCATCATGTGTGAGCTATTATAATGATTTATATTTCACATTCGTACTCTTACTGCTGGCATGTTAGTAGTTCTCTTTTTTCCTTTTATTTTCATATCAAATATTCCACACCATTAATATACGGTATTACGTCCATTACCAACTCAATTTCATGAATAATCAGCAAAATTTGCAGTTTTTTTCTTATTTGATACTGCTGTTCTCATATAATGGTTTATTTAATTACCTTCAATTGAAATTATTAGTACAGCAGAAGATTTCATTAAGTCCCTCTCTAGGTAAAAACAGATGGACATAAGAACAAAAAAGTAGACATAAACAAAATTTATCATTTTCTCAGGCTTAAAAGGCTCCTTTTGGATGTGCTTATCGGCATAAATGAAGAGTATCCGGCAGAAAATAAACCCTTGAGTTAAGGGCGTAAATATCAACACAAGTACAGGTATGAATCTATTGACCATTAATGTATATAAGTAGATGAAGTGAAATAATCAATCCGCATTAAAGAAATGAATTCCATGGCAATGCTCCCAACTTATCATTTGCAAGATACGACTGACTGTTGATTTATGTCTTCTGGATGGCTAATGAGTTGCATTAGAATCCCAATATGTTCATGTTTGGAAAGAACTTCATATCATCTCAATGAAATTTCTCTTTTTAAAAATGAGGCAACTGAGGCCCTAAGCATGTAAAGAACTTGTCAAAAGTCGCACACTAGAAAGTGGCAAGGCCAAGGCTTCAACATAGGTCTTCCATTCTCTATTCATTCAAGAAAATTTTATTGAGCACTTCCTGTATACATAGGCTTGTGCCAAGTACTAGGTAGAAGAGTAATAGTGAGTGAAATATGGACCCTGGCCTCAGAGAACTGAGTAGATGTGGTCACTCAGATTCTGGTGAGGGTTACCAGACAAATAAACAGGACAAAAGTCAACACAAGCTATTATAGAGGAAGTACAAGGTTTTATTAGATCACTTTGACTTGGGGGTAGAGGGTGGGAGCAAATTACCGAGATTAGGAGGATCAAGGGAAGCTTCCAGTTGGATGTTAGAGCTAAGCTGACCCCTGAATTAGCCAGATGAATGGGGTACAGTGAAGAGGAAAAAAAGGGGAAGAACATGATCTCAGCAGAGGGACCAAAATACACCAAAGCACAGATACAAAAAAGATTCAGGGCTGATGGAGGTGTTCAGTATCCCTAACACTGAGTGAAGGGAGGAGTGATGAATCCAAAGGGAGAGAGGCCTGTGACATAAGTCATGGAGCCTCAACTTTATCCTGAGGGGAGCAAGGAGTCCCTGAAGGGTTACAGCAATGGAGTGAAATGGCCGTATGCGTATTTCAGAAAGAACTCGGGGGCACTGAGGGGATCAGATTGGCGTTAAGGGCAAGAGAAGACTGTGAGCCCTTGATTTTGGAAAGAGGATGTCCTGGTCCTTAGAAAGAACAAATGCCCTAATGATAAAGACATAAGCTTTCTGCTTGATCCATCGTCCATAGAAAAACTGTGTTAGCCTGAGTATATCACTATAGCGTCTGAGCATCTCTGAGCTCACAGAAAAAAGTCCAATGTGTGGACCTCCAAGGCTAAAAACTAGGCTTTGAAACATGGCCTCAATGGAAAGGTCCTGCCTAGGCAACCAGCTCGCAGCAGCCCCACACAGCAGTCACATCGCTGTCCCAGCCAAACCAGTACAGCCGCCACCCTCCCTGAGCCCCTGGGGCCTCAGCTGGAATTGGGGGTCATGATATCTATTTATCTATTTCATAGTGATATTGTGAGGATATTCGCCCTTCCTCAGCGGGAAGTGAGAGTAATAATATCTATTTCACAGTGATGCTATGAGGATTAAAAGATAACATATGTAAACACACATAGTTTTAGCACTTTAAGTAGTAGGAATACAATTCCATTGGTTTCTTTTCCTGTGATAATGCAAAAGCTGTCCTCTGTGAAAATAATCAACTCAACAAAGAGAGAAAAACCTGTGGCCTTCACTTCATTTACACCAGGCTCAACCCAACTGACTTAATGAAGCAAATCAGTGAATGCTACACTGTGAAGATTCTCATTTTCATCAGAATTTTCTGTCATTAAAAAAAACAAGAATGAACACACACACACACACACACACACACACACACACTCACACACACACACACACACACACACACACACACTGTCCTTAGGTTAAAAAAAGAAAACAATGCATCTGAGATCATTCTTCTCAGCCCAGGCAGGCTCTAACTTGGAGTGCCCCTCTGGAATGGCAGCCCACTTGGGGCTCCCCCTCCCTCACTGGGGTGCTTGGCAGCTGGCCCTTTTCTCCTCCCTGCTATTGCTGGAAATTTCCTTCTCCATACACCCCACCAAGGTTTCAGACAGAGCAGAAGAGGGGAAGAGAATGGGGGGAGAATTGCTTAGGGGAAGGATCTAAGAGTTGGTGGTACCTGGAAGGCACTAAAAGAAACATCCCACAGTTGAAATATAAAATAAATACATGATGGTTTTCTTAGGTCAGTCTCCCAGGGCAATAGAAATAAAAGCAAAAACAAACAAACGGGACCTAATCAAACTTACAAGCTTCTGTACAGCAAAGGAAGTCATAAACAAAATGAAAAAATAACCTGTGGACTGGGAGAAAATATTTGAAAATTATGAGACTGACATGGGCTTAATTTCCAAAATACACAAACAGCCCATACAACTCAATAACAAAAAAACAAACAACCCAATCAAAAAATGGGCAGAAGACCTAAATAGACATTTCTCCAAAGAAGACATACAGATGGCCAATAGGCACATGGAAGGATGCTCATCACTGCTAATTACTAGAGAAATGCAAATCAAAACTGCAACGAGATACCATTTCACACCGGTCAGAACGGCCATCATTAAAAAGTCTACAAATAATAAATGTTTGAGAGGGTGTGGAGAAAAGGGAACCCTCTTGCACTGTTGGTGGGAATGTAAATTGGTGCGGCCATTATGGAAAACAATATGGAGATTCCTCAAAAACCTAAAAATTGAGTTGCCATATGCTCCAGCAATCCCACTCCTGGGCATATACCCAGACAAAACTATAATTTGAAAAGATAATGCACCCCTATGTTCATAGCAGCACTATTTTCAAGAGCAAAGACATGGGAACAACCTAAATGTCCACTGACAGATGAATGGATAAAGAAGATGTGGTACATACATACAATGGAATATTACTCAGCCATAAAAAAGAATGAAATAATGCCATTTGCAGCAACATGGATAGAACAAGAGGTTATCCTACTAAGTGAAGTCAGAAAGACAAATACCATATGATATCACTTATATGTGGAATCTAAAATACGACACAAATGAACCTATCTACGAAACAGAAACAGACCCACAGACAGAGTACAGACTTGTAGTTGCCGAGGGGAAGGGGGGTGGAGGAAGGAAGGTTTGGGAGTTTGGGATTAGCAGATGCAAACTAGTGTATATAGGATGGATAAACAACAAGGTCCTACTGTATAGCACAGGGAACTATATTCAATATCCTGTGATAAACCAAAATGGAAAGGAATATGAAAAAGTATATTGGGTTGGCCAAAAAGTTCATTCGGTTTTTCCATAAGATCGTACACAAAACCCGAACGAACTTTTTGGCCAACCAAATATACACACACACACATATATATATATATATATAACTGAGTTAGTTTGCTATACAGCAGAAATCACCACAACATTGTAAATCAACTATACTTGAATAAAAGTTAAAAACATAAAATAAAATCAATACATGATGAATCTGAGAAGTCTACAAAGTCTCCTTAAAATAATAGGGCCAGTTTGAGGCTTGACTGTTGTCACTGAAATAATCAGAGAAAGAAGTGTCTCAGCAACCTCAACATGGGAAAGTACACTGTGGGTGCAAACCTTGCCTGTCTGAGTACTGTCAAAGCCAGCATATGTCACTATGTTCCCTATGCTAAGTACCACTCACAAATTATTTTATTTAGTGCTTACAACAAACCTGTGACATAGATCATTCTATTCTTCTCAGTGAACAGGAGAGGAAACTGAGTGTATTCATTTTCTACTGCAGCTGGAACAAATTAGCACAAACTCAGTGGCTTCAAACAACACACATTTATTATCTTACAGTTCTGTAGCTGCAGAGGAGGATCTGTTTCCCTGCCTTTTCCAGATTCTGTAGTCTCTCCACATTCCAGAGCTCATGTCCCCTCCCTCCGTCTTCAAAGCCAGCATGGTAGCATCTCTCTGACTATCCCATAGTCACATCTCCCTCACACTCCGACTTCAGCCATAATATCTGATTTTTTTAAGACCCAAGAACCAATTTTCCCCCTCATGAGGGAAATACAGCCCCTGTTGAGAATGCACAATCTATACAAACAGGAATAATAATACTGAAGTAGAACCTATTGTTTATCTTCCACCCGAAGCTCCCCAGTATCCCTTACCTCTGCTGTGTAGCGGCCAAGCAGTTTGGGTGGGACCGATTCAAGGCTTAAGCTTTGACCACAGAAATTGGCACAGGGCAGATACACACTAAACACTCAACAAATGAGAGTTTTTATTATTACTATATTATTATTTATACAATAAGTGATGAAGATGTTAAGATTTGTATACTGAATACATGATCAGCTGAGAAACACATTTTAAACGCAATTTTTAACATCCCCTGTATACTTAAATTAATCCAATACTTAGGTAGAGCCATATATTTCTTTTTTGTTCCTGGTTAAAATAATGGATGGCCCTGATCTAATTCCGCCTCGGTTTTTATTACTTTTCTTAATAACAAAAGCCAGGGACAAAATCAGATTTTGCTTCTAGCAGTTTAAATAGATAAAAATCCGTGTGACTGTCAAAATCCAGGTTGGTCTTGTCAGGTTGAGATGAAAACCAGGGTTACATTTGAAAAAGATGAATGTGAACACTAACAGGAAAAAGCGCCTGGCTAATCAAGTAAGCAAATACGACATGCGAGTCCCAGATGGAACATGTATAGCACTGTAGTCAGCAAAGTGTCTTTTCACCATTATTTTCCTAGAACATTCTTAAAATAATGCAGATCTTACAATGGGGTGGTAGCAGTAGTACAATTTTTTAAACTTAAAATTTTCATTTACTAGGATTTTAAAAGTTTTATTTTTACCATGACAGGGCTCAAATATATGTTACTGCCCCTTTCGGAGAAGTGTAGCACTATCTTAGACTAATAGGATGATTTGGATCGAGGGGCGATAGGGCAGCATGGCTTTTGGAGCCTGAAATCACAGTAAGGAAGCAATGTGTGATCTGGGTTTTATATTGAACCTATTTAGTCTGGAAACTTCACCTGGATAATCTATTTTAATTCAACCTAGATAATCTATTTTAATTCAGTTATACAGTAGTAAAAGACATTTCTGGAATTTAGCTTCGATTTCTTTCCTAGTAGCAGGAGAGGTATGCCTTATTGTTAACCCCAGGCCTGAAATCCATAAGGTTGCAACACCAGGCTTATCCAAGAGTTTGGGCTTCTACTGCAGAGCAAGATTCTCTCCTTCTTTATATCCTTAGGTATTTTCTACGTTGCTTACAAATTCCCTAGTTGACATCATGGTCAAAGCACGTTTCTCTAGGCTAGCTCTACCAAACCAGAGGCAGAGCTAACTGTTGTCTCCCACATCCGTTCTCTCCTTCTTCCTCTGGTAATAGAACTTCTAAGTCCTACTTAGGAACATGACCAACCAGCTCAAGGAAACAATTTCCAGCCTCCTTTGCAGCTCAGTGTGTTCATGTAGCTACGTTCTGGCCAACGGGATGTGAATGGAAGGGACACCCACAACTTCTGGGCTGTACTCTTAAAAAGAAGGGCTGTGCTTTCCACTTCCTCTTGTCCCCTTCTTGCTGGCTAAAGTGTACAAGATCTTGAAATGGAAGCCATAAAGACAGGAGGACAGCGTAACAATATAGTAAGACTGGTCCCCATCACTGTGGAGCCTTCACATCAGCCTGTACGCTTAGACTGTTCATAAAGGAGAAATCAACTTTCAAGTTTTTTAAGTCACTGTCGTTTGGTGTTTATCGCAGCAGCCAAGTCGGAACCCTAACTAATATTTAGTCAAAAAATTTCCTGAACTGACCTTCCTGAAATTTCCAGCACTCATATTTTTGGATTAAAAAGGTTTCCATAGCCTAAAGACTTAGGTATAAATGTCCTAACACCACAAAGAAATCCGAAGGGACAGGTAAAGAGCTGGTTCTGAATTAGCATTGTGTTTTTAAAGCTGAATACTTGGGAGAAACACATGGAAGCACACAGAAACCATCATACCATCCTTATATTTAGTTTCCACAACTAAAGTGAAATACAGAAAACTGGAAAGGATACCGAGAGGTACCACATAGATGACTCAAGGTAAACAAAAGTAGGTCTATGATTGGCTTATTCAGTCATAAATCTAGTGGTCAGCTGAATATCACTGAATCAGACAGAGGATGGTGATAAACTGTCCCTTCCACTATGAAAAGGAAACCATTTTAAATTGAAGCAAGAAAGCCTTGAAGTTTTGAGGGAGGTGTTCTCTGAGCCTACGGTTAATCATCTCAATTAGTTATTGAGGGCAGTTGTGAAATCTTTCTCTGTAGATGTTTAAAAACTGGACAGATTTTAATCTTCTAGAATGTCGTGTTAGAGTTCTGCCCTATGAGGGCAGGCAAGAAGGAGTGCAGATGGACTCAATGACCTCAACAAAGTCCCTCAGCCAGGGACCAGATATGCTTCCAAGCCAACCCTCTCTCTCTCGAGAATGACACAAAATTGTTTTCTGCTTATGAGCAATGAGAAGCAACAAGCTTTTGTTTCTCTTTGCTTTGTTTCTCATGACCACATGCCTTGACCTATGTCTTCCCTTCCACAATGTGCCAGAGACTGCAAAATTTAACAGTAGGAACAGCTTGGGTCGGGGCGGCATGCTGTGTGCATGGTGGGGAATGGGCGAGTGGAGCTCGGAAAGGAGTTGTATGATGTATCTAGATGAGATTGACAGCCACACCATTCTTTTCAAAGAAACACACACACACACACACACACACACACACACACAGCACTCTTTTCTGTGTAATGAACTCTGGGGCAGGGCCACATAATGGCATATCTTAGGCCTTCAAGTACACAATTCAAAATCTGGTCAATAGGTTTATGTGTTTTGCTTGTTCTTTTGGTAAAAGAGACGAGTGCTCTTTTTTAGGGAGATACATTTGAAAGAACAGGAAATCTTACTTATTATGAGATCATAAAAGCTGAAGCAACAGTGGCATATTTATGAGGAGAGACCTCTCTCCACCTGCTACCTCCTTTCCTTCCCCCAAGAAGGAGTGGCCTATCTCATAGGCATATTTGAAAGAATAAACTGAGCCTGGCCCACTCCATCCCTCCCCCTCTCCTCTGTTAGGAGCCTCTGGCCTTCTCACCTGCTCTTGGGTGCAGCCCCTGGCTGGGGAGGGGGGAGGTAGAAAAGGGGCTATAATTGCCCACCCACTTTACCTGTGACTTGCCTGCTAACCCCAGGGGTGAAATATTAGCAAACAATCCTGGCCCTGATCTAAAGCCACATTTTCCAGTGAGCTTTTTTCAGAAATACAGCTGACATTTTGATCTTGCCTGATTTCTCTCTCCAACTGCCTGGCACGCTGTAGGGGATGAGTAAACAATTTTTGAATGAGAGAATGAATGGACCTGGGTGGGCCAGTTTGCTGACCTCCTAAAACCCCGATGAAATTGTCCTGAATTTGAGGCTTTATATATTTTTTGATCATTCACTCTATGAGTAAAATGGACCCCAACATACGTATATTATTTATGTGTAAATGTTACACATGTATCTTTGTACTAAATATACTTTATAAAAATACTCTAAAATAGGCATTTTTAGAGATATGAAAAAAATGTAAATATAAGTTCCAAGAGATTCTTCCTGTACCATGGGGTTATTTTGAGCACTCCACTCCGTTGCCTTCTGGTCTAGACTTTAAGTACTTAGAAGTTCAGAAGAGAAGGATGTGGAGGTCTGGAGCAGTCCAGACAGACTCAAGCAGTACAGTGCGACCGTGTTTCACACAGCCTTGTACTCCTCACCGTGCACTCACTGTAAGGTGATTTTCAACTTGATGGCAGGTGCTCAGTCAGTATGTGTTCAAATGAATGGGGAGGAGATAGTGAGTGGGTGCTTATCAAGCTAGAAGGAGAAAGGGAGGGGTATCCCAAGTGAGACTTATCTTGGAATACCTTATTCCAAGAACAGACATCACAGAAATGGGATAGAGGCTTGAGCACCAGTACATTGCAGAGTAGCAGGAAATAAAGTCAGTTATTAGATGAGAGAGAGAAGACAGAAGGCAGCAGGTTATCCTGAACCATGAAATCTAGGCAGAGATCATCTGGATCTAAGTGCTGTAGAACAAAATACGATACTATTGAATGATTTTCAACATCATCATGGTTTCAATGTTTTATGAAGATTACACTGGAATTAGGATGCTATTCGATGGAACAAAATTTGGATTTGGTCTGAGCAGCTCTGAAGAGTCTAGAATGAGAGACCGTGAGAGTCTGACTAGAGGAATGAAGGTAATAATGGAAAAAAAGTATGAAACTAAAAGTCCATTAGAAGGAATAGGAATCAAGCATTGGTAACCAATGAGATACGGAGGAAGAAAGAGAAGAAACCAAATATGCCTAGAGATGATCCCACCATTTGGAAAATGAACAACCTTAATTGATTTCTTGAAATTTTTCTCTAACCTGAATTGTTATGGTCTAAGTAATCCCAGTGTGAGTTGATGTTTCTTTGCTCCTATTTAAAAGCTTGGGGCTCACCCTACAACCTCAAAGTAAAATTCTTAAACACAGAACATGAACTAAAATCTTCATGAGTCCAAGGTACCTAGTTTGCTGGAAGATGCAATTTAGAAATGGCACTCTGCCTCAAAAAGAAAGGAAGCATCATGTTTGTGTGTATGCAGTTGAGAACTGCTGGTTTTCTGCACTTGGGTGAACAATCTAGTCAAAGACAACACTAGTAATAAGTCCATGACCTTTTCAGCCACATTTTTCCTTTATGTGAACTCCACAGTATTGTAAGCTACGGAGTTTAGCTCTGGAGTAATTTAGCCTGCTGAATAGTAAAAAAGATAGGATAGAGGAGTAGGTCATAACAATGCTGGAAGAGAAAGAAATCCAAGCATTTTCACCAAATAGCTATAATTCTGTGGACAGGTTATATGACATGCCTATGTCTGTGCAGCTCATTTTTTCAAAACCTGTGTGCTTTATCCCTCAATGACTCATTCTGAAAGTGGTCTCCTAAGATGGTAAGAAATGACCAAAAATTACATAAAGCTCACTTTCCAAATAGAGTTCTGCAGAAAATACAGCTGCCATCTGGCCTTCTGGCTAACTTCACTTCTTTCCTTTCAGGCAGATATTATTTAATCCAGACCACATAGTTTGTGTGTCTAGTTGGTTCATGAACATTTCAGAACATGAATCTTTAGCAGGAATGTCTGGCAAGTGACAGAACATTAGCTGCTTGACACGAGGGCAGTTTCCTTGTCTCAGTGGTTAAGCAAGCCTCTCCCAGGCTCTGTGTGCTCAGGTGCCTTAAGCTATGAAGCCAAACTGATTATCCTTGTCATTTCTCAAAGATGATGTCTGCAGTGCACTTTGAGACAGGTACTGCTCCTGTACATATATTGATGCCTTAAAATTAACTACAAAGACTTTAAAACCCAGCGCTAGTTCACGGTTAACGTGCTGATGGTCTACTTGAATGTAAATGGATCCAAACCAAGTCACCGTACTTGTCATTTCACGCGAAATAGGAATAAAGTTTCCCTATTCTTATTATATAAAATACAACCTGTGCTTTAAAATTTATCCAGGGTGTATTAAAGTATGGAAAAAGTAATTTGGTCTGGGTTGGCTTTTCAAATCCTGTTTAAACGAAGAAAAGAGGCATTTAATAAAATAACTCACATCAGTTACATAGTTGCTTTTCCTCCTCGCCAGGGTTTTAGGCAGAAACTGCTGGTGTCTGTAACTGCCTCCCTGCCTCCAAAGAAAGTGAGAGGGTAAGGGAGTCGCAGCCTGCAAACTCCTGCCCTGTTCAGATAGGGCAAGTCTTTTCAACACACTCTAGGCTTGGCTTCATTTTTCAGTGGTCTCACTTAAGTAGCAGCGCTAAAGACTGCGGCAGAGCCCAAAGCATAATTCTATAGATTCTGCCAATGAAATCGCCATCAGGAATAGTAGTAACCCATCCCAGTGAGGCAGATTACAAGGGTCAACATATGTCAAAAAAAAAAACCTGGCCATACAATAAAAGTGAATGGAAAAACTTACAACATCTGTTAAGAATGTTAGAAGATGATATAGTTTTCAAGAAATATTCAGGTAGAACTTTACACAATTCTAACCAAGAACAAGATTCTAGCAAATAATAATTCCACGATCCTTAAGGTTTTATTAGATAATTACCAAGTTTGTTTTCAGATTTTCATTTCCTATTAAATCTAATTGGTACGTTTATCTTTCATTTGTATAATTCCATTTCCTTCATCATTTCTTATTCAGAGCATGACATCATGGAGGCAGAGAAGGGAAACTGTTTGTATACTTTGGGAGGAAAAATAGCAATGTTTGTGATAAACCAATTTTTTTCCCTCCTTCTAAGCTAAACTCTTAGAATTCTTAACACATGCTTTTTTCTTGGAACCATTTTTACTTCTGGTTTTATGTAAAATGTGAGAATTTTCTATCTCAGGAAGTGGCATTAGTTCATCTCTTATGACGCTCCCATTGTATGTTCACTGCTAGTGAGACAATTTGTTTAGAGCCACCATTACTATTACTATAAATTGACCTGTATAGTGTACTTTTATGCATGTTTATCATTTTCAGTTTCAGAATTGTGTTACTTAGGCCCTGATCAGAAAGGTTATCACATGAAAATATCTAATGAACCTGGCTCTAGGGTATGGAATTCAAATATACTTTGTAGCTACAAATAATACCCATTTACTAAGAGTGGGCTGACTTACTATAAGTAATTCAAAACCACAGATGTAAATATACTATCAGGGTTGGAATTAGGCCTGTAAACAGAGATATAATTCATGAGTTTTATTATTTAATCAACCATTACATAGATATTTCTAAGTCAAGTTGTAAAATCTTAACACTCAGCTGTAAGTGTGTTTTATAGGTACACGCTGTACTCTCAATCTCTAATGCTTATGAAATAAAACCCCGTCATCTAATTTTCACCCTCCAGGTATAAGGATCTCATAAAATAGCAGAATATCGAGGTCAGAGATGGTTTGAGCTTCTCTGAATTGTTTGCTGATCATCTGCAAATGTGTCTGCTTCACTATTTAAAAAGGCAGAGATGTGATCATGTGTGTGTACATACAAAACCCAGACATGTATAGAAATACTCACACACACAACGGGATATGGAAGGCAAGGAGAACTCAATTCTGAATTTAAATTTGCAGTTTCTAAAGTCCTGCTTGCAGCACCTCAAATATTTCGAGCTCTCTGAGTCCCAGTCTCACCATTTGCAAAGCAGCTGTGGAGAACAGATGCGTGTGGGGAAACCCTTTGTAAACAGTGAGATATAAAGCACTAAGCATACATGAGAGCTGTGTGTTTGTGTGTGTGGCCACTGTAGCTTGACCCAGTTCACACAAACATACAAATGAACGAAGGTTGTTTTCTTCATTTCTCTCACAGACATCTGGACTTTTTTTTTTTTTTAAAAAGGATACTTGTAAGTCCAAATGAATAAAAGTAAATGGTATTTAAAAGACTCCTACCACATTAGAAAAAATATTGGGGTGTCCACCTGGTCCTGCCCAGGAGTTGTCTCTGGGGTCAAGCCTAACTGTGCCCATTGTGTTCAGCTTCTTCTTCCACTTTAGAAATGACAGTTTTTCCAGAGGAGCCAAGTTTTTCCACGGGCAGTTTCCATGGCAGTGCTGAAATGGCTCTGGCATTGAGGGGACGGGAGGGAGGGAGTGGAAGGGCAAAGAGGAGAAATGAAAGGGATCCTGAGAGGGGAGAGGTGGAGGAGGGGCAGCCTTTTATGTCTCCTGGAAACTTGTTTGTCAAGTTCTTGTAAATCAGGGATTGTACGTATATCCAACCATACTTTACTAGTTTTTTAAAAAGCCATTCACGGCTGACATTTCCTAAATGTCATGTTTAGCTACAAAACACAACCCTGGCAAGACGTCAAAGGTGCTGCCTTTGTTGCTGAAATCTGGTTTCTTCAGTCACAGCAAATAACTAACAAACTTATGGCTATTTTCTCTTAAACACAAAAGCATCTTCTTGTGTATAACAGAAAGTGCATTAAAATTCATGTACAGACAGTTAAAAGCTATTTGTATTTTCTACAAACTACCCCCCAAGATGGGAAGAAAGGACATTAACAAGAATCTTTGGCACTACAATGTTCATTGCAGCACTATTTACAATAGCCAGGGGTGGAAGCAACCTAAGTGTCCATTGACAGGTGAATGGATAAAGAAGATGTGGTACATATATACAATGGAATATTACTCAGCCATAAAAAGAAACGAAATTGAGTTATTTGTAGTGAGGTGGATGGACCTAGAGTCTGTCATACAGAGTGAAGTTAAGTCAGAAAGAGAAAAACAAATACCGTATGCTAACACATATATATGGAATCTAAAAAAAAAAAAAGGTTCTGAAGAACCTAGGGGCAGGACAGGAATAAAGACAGACGTAGAGAATGGACTTGAGGACGCGGGGAGGGGGAAGGGTAAGCTGGGACAAAGTGAGAGAGTGGCATGGACATATATACACTACCAAATGTAAAACAGATAGCTAGTGGGAAGCAGCCGCATAACACAGGGAGATCAGCTTGGTGCTTTGTGACCGCCTAGAGGGGTGGGATAGGGAGGGTGGGAGGGAGACGTAAGAGGGAGGAGATATGGAGATATAAGTATAAGGAGGAGATATGGAGATATAAGTATAAGGAGGAGATATGGAGATATAAGTATACGTATAGCTGATTCACTTTGTTATACAGCAGAAACTAACACAACAGTGTAAAGCAATTATACTCCAATCAAGATGTTAAAAAAAAAAAAAAAGAATCCTTGGCACTAAATAGCCTCCCACTTTGGTGAGGATCTCAGAGGCAAAGCAGTGAGGCAGGTAAGCAAGAGGGAGGTGGCCACATGCAACTCTACTGGGGCTGGTTAACTGCACCAGCCCTATAGCTCCATTGCCAGCGTCTCGAGCTAAAGCTTAAGTCATCTCACTGCATGAAGGTGAGGAACATCAATATCCGTTTCTACTAAGAACAAAGAGCCTTCACTAAAATGCACGGTGTTGGCCAGTGCATCCTTTCCTCTTTGGGATAAAAGAGGGGGTCTGAGCTAATGATTCACAGTGTTTATAAAATGACAGACGTAGGCAAACACTTATTCACGGTCAGCTAAGCTTCGGTCTGCTCCAACATGCCTTCCTGAAGCGACTCCTCTCAAAAACAAACTCACTTGGCAAATGTTTAACTTCATTAAGTCTGAATGACATCAAGAGGGTACATTTCCAACGGATTCAGACATGCAAAATGTGGATCGGGCGTCTTTACCGAAGGCCCATTTTGATATTTGTGGAATGTTCTCAAATGGAGACAAAACCAGAGCGTGGCCAAGAAAATGTAAAAGCTGTCGTTTCCTACAATAGTGTGGTACATTTCTGTTTTAGACTCTAGCACGGTACTTGTAAAAGTCACTGCTTCCATAACAGTTGATTACGTGTTTATTTCTCAAGAACAATGTGTCTGAGTGGCAAACACCATAGGAATTATTTCTTTAGGGATAAGCTAAACTAAGTCAGATTTCTTTGTTAAAGAAGGGATGCAGTAAGACAAAGGGTGTTGAGATTTAAAGTCTGAAAATTTGGGGTCTGGCAGCTGTTGGGGGTGGGGGATGGTGAAGGCCTCTTGGAAGAGGATAAGAAGATCCAGGGACCACAGCCATGTGCTCTGGTTTTCCTCTTTAGGGGCAGTGACTTCTTCTGAAAAACGAGAGGTTTATTTTCCTAACAGGCAGTGAGGAAAAGCTAGGCAGATGTGTGTGGGCTGGTTCTGGCCCTTGATGAGCAGACAGAAATGATGCTGCCTTTATGTCTCACCAAATATATCCATCCAAACACATATGAGGGACCTCCACTTGAGTTGCACACTCAAGATCCTAAATTTCAATGCAGTGCTGGTGCTGTTTTAGGAAAGTTTACATGGCCAAATTTCCATTAGCAGAACCGTTCTCAGATGTGGTTAGCAAATTACATGGACATTTCCTCCCCCCAGCTCCTCACTCCTCTAGATTGAAAAGTCTGAAATCAAGGTATTTTGAAAATGTTTCTGCGATTTGATCAAGGAGGTAGCTGATAGGGGCCAGATGTAATTCTTAGGGCAAAGCGAAGACTACGACCAAACAATCCCCTTCCTTTGAACAAGAATGCTCCCAGCATTTTAAAGACTGTCCCTGTCATGTACAACATGTAGATGCTCTTGTCAGTGCAGCTCAGGTTTTTGACAGCTAAAATTGGAATGCGGCTTTGAGCACTCACTAAAAAGCTCCCTGTGCAGCTATGTTTGTGTGTCAATGTGGGTGTTCCCCCCCAACCCAGCTTTTTCCGTGTTTTTTTTTTCCTCCTAGAATAGGGGTTTTTGTGCTGTTAATCCTCTTGGAATGTAGCTCTTATCACCACCTAGATGAATTCATTACCCTTTTGCCCTCAATGCTCCCCAGGCCCAGGAGACTTGGGAACAAGAGAGCAATTGTCTCGGGAGCTGCCCCCTGAATTCAGGTGTGCCGGCACTGAGTTACCGTGCACCCGATTTTTCCTATAATCAAAAGGGAAGGGGAGAAATTAATCATGCTTCCCTCTCCAAGGGAGTGGGAGGAAAAGAGCCTTCAGGAACAGAGGCTGAGGCCCCCTGCCATGAAATCCAGCTATTCTAAAGCTAAAGGTTTAAAAAAAAAAAAGGCAGCAGGTTCACAAGAGCGTTCTGTAGCTGTATCTGCACAAGGCCAGAGCAATTGATCAATATAGTGGGGGAAAATACTAGTTAAACCTGTTATCTGGGAGGATGTTTAAGAGAGAGAGGGGGAAACATTGCTTGCTTGTGTTTATTTTTCTTAAACTTCTGCTGGTTATACAGTGGCATCAAAACCAAAATGTTCTGTACTTTATATAGACCTTGCAAAACTTATTTTACATCTTTAAGTGTATGTCCTTCTCTATCATCTTTAAATCCTGAGTTTTGCTCACACAAGAAAACAAACTCAGAATACAGATGCAGCGTGCACCTCTTTGGGTTGTAAACCATGAGGCATTGTAATGTCATCTAGGCAAGAGGTGCAGACACAGGAGTGCATCCGTCTCTGGTTCTTCCTTCAAGCACATAAACATGAAACTGAGATGTACACTGAAACGGGCAATGACCCAAACCAAAAAGGTGGCCAAATAGACTGGAGAAGAGATATGAACGTTCTTAATCCATTATAAGGCAATAGAAAGCAACCATTAATTGAACAATACTGAACTAGATCCCCCCTCTTAAAGAACTCTGTCAAAGGGCAGGGGTTTCTAACCAAACTCCTCAGATATTTCTAGAATACAGTACTCCCTGAATGAAGTCCACAGGACCACTTTAAACTAAGGTCTACATTCTTTTTTTTTTTTTGAATTCTTACAGCCATTTATTACTTTTTTTTACATCTTTATTGGAGTATAATTGCTTTACAATGTTGTGTTAGTTTCTGCTGTACAATGAAGTGAATCAGCTGTACGTATACATATATCCCCATATCTCCTCCCTCTTGCGTCTCCCTCCCACCCTCCCTATCCCACCCCTCTAGGTGGTCACAAAACACCAAGCTGATCTCCCTGTGCTATGCGGCTGCTTCCCACTAGCTATTTTACATTTGGTAGTGTATATATGTCAGTGCTACTCTCTCACTTTGTCCCAGCTTACCCTTCCCCCTCCCCGCGTCCTCAAGTCCATTCTATACATCTGCGTCTTTAATCCTGTCCTGCCCCTAGGTTCATCAGAACCTTTTTTTTTTTTTAGATTCCATATATATGTGTTAGCATACGGTATTTGTTTTTCTCTTTCTGACTTAACTTCACTCTGTATTACAGACTCTAGGTCCATCCACCTCACTACAAATAACTCAATTTCGTTTCTTTTTATGGCTGAGTAATATTCCATTGTATATATGTGCCACATCTTCTTTATCCATTCATCTGTCGATGGACACTTAGGTTGCTTCCATGTCCTGGCTATTGTAAATAGTGCTGCAATGAACATTGGGGTGCATGTGTCTTTTTGAATTATGGTTTTCTCAGGGTATATGCCCAGTAGTGGGACTGCTGGGTCATATGGTAGTTCTATTTTTAGATTTTTAAGGAACCTCCATACTGTTCTCCATAGTGGCTGTATCAATTCACATTCCCACCAACAGTGAAAGAGGGTTCCCTTTTCTCCACACCCTCTCCAGCATTTATTGTTTGTAGATTTTTTGATGATGGCCATTCTGAAGGTCTACATTCTTGTTAGCTATGTTTTCACAAGGCTGAAATGTCTTGTATCAAAATAAAACTCAATTTATAATCCCTCACTATAGGGATGGTGCGGGGAGGAGTGAATACAAAACTTTTCATGCCGCCTCTTTCAGTTTAAGGCTATGTAAATCCATCATGGATTCTGAATACAATATTAGAGAATCCCTTTGGTAACAATTATGCATGTCAGAACACCAGGAATAATGGAATACTAACTAAAATACATCAGGTGTTGGATAAAAGTTACTGACAGGCTAATATATTTATTTTTTAATGGAAAATTTTAGTCCTTGGTAAAATAAAATATGTGCCATTCATTTCATTTTCTCAGAATCTTGAAAAGCGTCTTGCCTTCACTGTTTTTATTGCAAACACGTTCTGTAGTCACAAAATCGTCTACCATACATTAAGTTTATTCACTTAACAAACACTTCTTCCTCTGCATTGCAGGTATGTACACAGTCGGATGAAAGCTTCCCATTGCTGGTTGGTGCATCTAAAAACACAAACACCGAGAGATGTTCTGCGCTTCCTCCCAGCAAGTGTTCAGCTACAGAAGAAATATACAAACATGCCTCTCCCTCGGCAGTTCTCATTGATTTCTAGCCATTGACTTCATAGTGGCGCATTTCATTTTCAAAACACTTTCATAAATGTGATTGGGAACCATGCTGGGAGATTAACTTTTGGTGATAACACAAAACCTGATAAGATTTGTTTTTCGGAAGGTTCACGGCAGTGAAGGAACATATGGTGCACTCCTTGCTGAGCATAACTCCTTACACCCGAGAACTGAGATTTCCTTAACTCATTCTATGTATTGCTGAAGGCCAAGGTCCTCAACACTCCAAAAAAAAAATTAACTGCACTCAGCCCTGGTCAGTCACTATCCACTCGGCTTTGGGTCCACATTAAAACCTTGTATTAAGAGAGAAAGAAATAAACAAGGTATAAGCCCCAAAGGACAGCAAATGGGAGAGGACACAAAAATGGCTGAGACACAACAATTCTGAAAGATAGAAAGCAAACAGAGGAGTGGTACCTGACTCAGCAGAGGCAAGTGAGAAGAATACAAAGGAGAAGCCAGCTAGTTGGGCCCCAAAGAACCCCCAGGAAGGCTAAGGGGGACAGATCCACCCCACTCAGAGCAGCCCAGCAACCATCCCTCCCCAGCCCTGTGGGACTGAACCCAAGAGGCTGGAGACCAGACATTACAGAGGACAGTGTGAGGCACCGGGCTGAAAACAAGGGGCAGAGGAGGAAGCCTGGACAGCAAATATGAGGCCTCCAGCCCTGCTTCCATTCAAAGCTGAGGATGGGGGCTACTCTTAGACCCCTAGGCAGGAGTTGTGGGTTCCATTAGTGGCAGATTAAGTGGCCACAATAGGAAGATCTATAGATGTTGACATTTGGGGAGGGAGTAAGGTGGCGTCTAACAAACTGAACTGGCTGAAAGGAATGAATTCCTGTCCTTCAGTGGTTGGATGAGACTAGCAATTAGCAAAAGACCAGAAGGAGAGGTTTTGAGGATACCCAGGAAAGTCTAGGGACTACTGTCATCATTTCCTTGACCTGGACATCAGGAACCTTGGGTTTAAGGTCCTGTCTGTGTCCCTGACTCTTCATGTAGCCTTTGAGTTACTTTTCCTTTCCAGGCTGCAGTTCCCTCATTGTAAAATGAAGCGTTAACAGTCCTAGGGTCCTGTTATTCTGAGATGCTCACTCTTTCCAGCAGATCCAAAATGACAGACAAAGTCTCAGGGGTCTCTGACATGGTGCCATGCAGCCTGAGGCTTCACTGACTTCTCGGGGTCCTTGCAGCTCCCACAGCAGGTGGTTGCCATTCCTGGATGTGATGCAATGACATCATCCTTCCAAAAAGGCTGTTTTCAACAAACTTGCATCAAAAGTACAGGACAGGACTCTAAGGCACTTACGATATGCCCGTATCCACTCTCCATTTTTCCATATAACAAAGTAAAAGCATTGTCAGGTGCAGCTAACCCAAACTCAACTGCTTTACTGTCACACTTTTCTTTTTTTCTTAATGAAACTCAGGAGAAAAGAAAAGAGTGAAAAACTCAACACTCCTCCCTCTTTTCAAGGGGCAACTCTGAAAACAGAAAAATAGTTAACATTTATTGAACACTTAGGACAGGTCTGAGGTACTGGGCTAGAAGCTTTACATGTCTTTTCTCACTAGATTCTCAAATACCCCCATTTTACAGATGAGGAAGTCGAGGCTCCAAGAGCTTAAGTCATCTACTGGTACACGTGGAGGGGCCAATGTCAAACCGAGGTCTCTAAACTACAGGGGCCACACTCTTGTTCCTACTGTCTTCGGCCCAGGTAGCCAGTCCCCTGGACACTGCAAGAGAGCATTCTGCAATCCAGCCTCCAGTGATGTTTCCAGTAGCTTCAAAGGATTGACATGATTGGCCCTTCTGCTGAAAAGTTAGGAGGCATTCTGAAAAATTAATACTGGCTTCTGCAAGAAGCAGCCTTGCCCAAAGCTAATTGAAAGCCATCTCAACATTTTCAGAACTGTGGCCATAGTCATCTGTCTTGTGGCATACCGTGTCCCATCATGCAGTAAATCACTTCCAAATCACATCTACATGTTCACTCATACAAAACAGCAGACCACGATATTTTTTGTCATTGCCCAGTAACTCCTCCACCTAAACTCAGAGCACTGGTATTATGGTTTACATAATAGGCAGCTTGCTGACATTACTATTTTAAAGTACCACTTTTTCAGGGTTTAACACAAGTCATTTTAAATTTCATTTAGCTCTAACTTGTTATATAACTTTATGTTTGGAGACAATGTCCTCTGCTACTTCAACGAGCTGTGTTGGAAAATACAATTATTTGGGGTCTAAAAATTTTTTTGGCAAACTTTGATTCTACCCTTTTAGAAGGCCATAAATAGGGTGGTAATGAAAAAGGGAAGTCATATGGCTTATTGCAAGACATTAATCTGGAAAACTAAAAGATATATATTTTGATATTTAATCTGGATTTATGGTATGGCCTTGAGACTTCAATTTCATTTACCATAAGTGAACCCAAAGACCAAATCATTATTCAGTGTAACTCTGCAAACCAAATGATCATCTACCTCATTACTAGAGACCAGAACTCAGAGAAGAAACTGGCAAATTTGGTGGGGTGGATATTTGTGGTTTGGTCATCATCCGGTATCTACTCACTCCCACTTCTCCTGGCCACGAAAGCTCCATTTTGCTACCTCCAGAAAGGGTGGGGAGTGAGGTATATGACCCAGGATGAACTCATCAGCACATCATTCCATATGTCTCAGTTATGGGTTCGACAAAACCCCAAATGGGCACTCAGGCCAAAGAGAAGCCAATCCAGGGCTTTGCTTAAGGCTATTAGGAAATTGGACTTTCTTTCTGCTAGGCTTGAATGGAAGAGGATGATGGAACTAAAGCTGCCTCAGCCATCTTGTGAACACGAGCTCAGAGAGGAGAGTACACAAAAGAACACAGAGGAAGCAAGAGTCAAGAATACACAGCCCAGTCAACCCCCGCCAAAGAGGTTTCCTGAAAGTCCCATCTAACGATTTCTCCATTGGCTACCCCTAACTGCAACGGAGGCTAGGAAATGCAGTCTTTTGGCTGGGCACGTTATGCCCTTGAATAAAACCAGGGTGTGCTACTAAGAAAGAAGGAAAGAAAGGGTATCGGAGAGGCAATTGGTAGTCTCCTCCGTGGCCTGTTTCGGTTGGGTTTTCTGTGCTCACTATAGAAAACAGAGATTCTATATATGTAAAGGAGTCTACAAATTAGAGATAAAGTAAAAACACACAAGTGTTTGATTTATAAAATCTTTCATTAGGGTAACCTGATTCTCCTTTTATAGTAGATTCATTTGAAATCATTACTCAATCTTAAAATATGGTATCTACAATTAAAAGTGCAGTTATCAGCAAGCATGTGCAGCAGCCCAATTTTGCATATTCAGTGTAGTTACTGAAAAAAAAAATGTTGCTAAAAATGTGAAATATCCTAATTTCTTCTTAAATTATAGGGATAAATCATACTACATATTTATGAGTTCACTGTCTCAAGGCAGGAATTTTTCTGTTTCAAATTATGCCTTAGAATTCTATAGGTTAGGTTAGAAATGATAACAAATATGGGAATCTTTGAATTGACATTTAGTTCTCAGGCGATAGCTTTAAAAACTAGAGAAGCAGCTGCTATTAAGAATTTTTTTTCACTAGTCACAAAGACACATCATACGTTAGAGGATATACAGCATGTCAAAATGAGATGCTCTCTGAAATTATTTAGTGTGGCACAAGAAAAGCAAGATAAACAAGAAAACAGCGTTTATTGCACCAAGGGAGATAAGAGACTGAGGAGTCACAAGGCTGGATTGTTAACAGACACCCTGCCTTTGGTCTAGAGTCATGTAGGCAACAATAAATGGCCTGTGTAAATCATTTTCATATAATTTCAGAACTGGAAGGAAGCTTGAAAAATCACTGAATTCAGCCCTCTCACTCTACAGAGGAGAAAAACTTGCACCTAAAAAAACTCTAAGGTTCTACAAGTTCATGGAAGAGCCAGGATCAAAATACAGTTTTCTTTCCTAACTCGTGGCACAATACTCTTTCCACCAACTTCCATTCAGAAGTTACAGAATTAAGAAGTCAACCTGCCAGATGTGTACTGTAATTTACCTCTATGTTGACTGTGAACTCATTCTGAAATTGTATTTTTACACGTAGGAGGAACTGATTGTAATACCATGACATCTGCCAAGAGTGATTAATGAGAAAAATATATGACATCTCGCCTCACTGAGCTAAACCAGGCCCAGGGTGTATGGACATACAGAGGCCTTCCTTGATACCAAAGGAAGAGGCTGTGGGGTTGTAAGGGTTAACAGTTGGCGGGACTTTTATTTTCTAGTGGAAGTTAATTCTCTGTCACTCTTTCCTTCAACTGCTTCCCACCTACTGCTGAAGTTCCCCTGAAACACTGAGCAGTTCCCTGCAATGTGACCCTCACCGTAAGCTCTCCCCAAACTTTCAAAACTAGGGTAATCAACAAGTGATGGAAAAACTAGATCATTTGAAGGTCTCTCTCCAAAGCATCAGAAGACAGAATCAAGAAAAATCTTTCAGAGTGGGTTGGTTTGAATGTACTACAAATAATAAGATGAATCCTTCTTATTAATACACTTTCATCACATGGCAGCTTGTAATTATGAGAAATGCAGGAAGTCCCCCACTCAGCAGTTTCTCTGAACAAACCAAGAAGGTATAGACCTAGCATTTGGGAAGAGGAAGAAACCCCAGAGATGGTCTAATAAGTTGAGTTCCTTCGTTTTGCAGAGATTAGGAAGAAAGCTACTAATCTCTGCTAAATCAGGTGCAGGAAACAGCAGTTACTGTTCTCAAATCATGGCATATTCAGCTGAAGTATGTTTACAAATATATTCTCCTGAAAAGCATCACATGAGGTCTCTAGAACCCAGCATTTTCATATGGCTTGACTCATATTTTCCTTTTTTCAATTAAAAATAAACTTTGTTGGTTCTTTCTTATTAGAAAAGCAGTATATGTTTAGAGAAGGAAATTAAAGACACACAAAAAAGAAGAACATTTGAAATGCTCATGGATCTCACTACCCAGAGAACCACTTTAAAAACCCTTAAATATATTTCCAGGTCATTTTCTAAGAATATATCCATATATTACCAAAATGTGATCATTCTGTGCATACTTGTTTTTTCTAATAATAGGATTTTATCACTTAACAATATATGATGAACATCTTTTCATTATCAATATTTATCTATATCATCTATAGTAGCTGAACAGTATTTCACTATTTGTAACATAATATATTTAACTAATCTGTTATTGTTGTACATGTAAGCAATTTCCTATTTACCCTATTATGAGCAATGGTGTGATTAACACCTTTGTGGCCAAAACCTTTGCACATATCTTTAATTATTTCCTTAGCATAAATTCCTAGAAATAAAACCTTCTGTGACAAAACAGTGAACACATTTTAAAAGGTTTTTTAAAAATACATATTGCCTCCACAAATTGAGTCAATAATTTACTTGAGTTACATGCATATCAAGTGCTCTGATCAGTTCAGCACTTCATGAAGAGAAACCATATAGGCTTGGGTTGGTGAAGTGTAATAGATGTGCTATTATGTATAATTCTGATGAGTGTTAACTGCAAACACCTTAATCAATTAGATAATTGTTTTTACTAGAAGCTCTCTCTTTATATACCTCCAGTCATGGCTGACTTATACACTCCATTTTGACTCTTTCTTTGGAATTTGATGCTTTTTCTCCCCTCCTGTGTAAGTACTCTTTTTACACACTTACCAATATTCTTAAAGAAATTCTAGATGTTTAGTCCCTGGCAACATTCTTGTGGTGCACTGATCACATGCATCAGCTAGAAAATCAATCATCCAAGTTATACTCCCAATTAGATGGCAGAACCAGTTTGCAGTTTGACATTTTAAGGAAATGATAAAAACAACACCTGAAGTTCAGGCAAAATTGACAAGTACCTACAAGACTAAAGAGAGGAAGTAGAATGTGTTGTCAGACTGCACATTGTAGTTTAAATTTTTTATTTATTCATTTTTATTCTACCTGGTTCCAAAAAGGACTTAAAGCAGCTTTTCTTTTTAAAAGTATCTGCTAAATTGGACATTTTCACATCACTGAGGCTGCCAACTTCTTTCCTAACATAAGGATATTCTTCTACCATGACTGCTTGCTATATTTGAAAACTGAATGGCAAGGATATTGTTCTTATACAGAAAAGAGGAAAAAATAACTCATTATGATCATGACTCCTGCCTGGAAGACCCTCCAAACAGCATGCCTTAGGTATGAAATGCAAGTCTCATAAGAAACCAGGAAGAACTACATTTCTAGGATGTATGAGAGCTCCAACAAATCACAAAAATTCAGGCCTTTGGGTATTCACTTCTCCCAAGGGACTGTAAATACACAGAACTCCAGCATCTTGACTTGTGAGAACACTATGAGACCCAAAAACACATAGGGGGGCCTGAGAGCAGGGAAAGCCAGGCCGGGCATCACGGGGAGGAGGGAAGCTTTCATCTCCCCTGGACCAGCTGCAGGAAACACCCATCTCCTGCTCGGCTTGTCCTTCTGAGTCTCCTCTTTCTGCTTCTTCCCAAGTCCTCCCTCTCTTCCAGCACCACCCATCAGACCTCTCGGGGGTCTGGCTCTGGTGTCCTGTCCCACATTTTGAAACATGGGGTTTTTCAGCCCGTGGTCTTTCTATTTTTTTTTAATAAGGAAATGGAGATCCATTGTTTGTTTGTTTGTTTTTTTATAAATTTATTTAGTTTATTTATTTATTTTTGGCTGTGTTGGGTCTTCATTGCTACATGTAGGCTTTCTCTAGTTGTGGTGAGCGGGGGCTACTCTTCGTCATGGTGCGCGGGCTTCTCATTGCGGTGGCTTCTCTTGTTGCAGAGTATGGCCTCTAGGCGCGCAGGCTTCAGTAGTTGTGGCGTGCAGCCTCAGTAGTTGTGGCTCGCAGGCTCTAGAGCGCAGGCTCAGTAGTTGTGGTGCACGGGCTTAGTTGCTCCATGGCATGTGGGATCTTCCTGGACCAGGGCTCAAACCCGTGTCCCCTGCATTGGCAGGCAGATTCTTAACCACTGCGCCACCAGGGAAGTCCCAGCCCAGGGTCTTTCTAAATCCTCATCTTTAGACTCGATTTCCACCTCTCTTCCATTGGCCTAAATCTTGCCTGATATCTCCTATTTCAGGGCTGCGTGCTGAAAAGCATGGTCCCAGACCCCATGCTATACACTGAAGGACCCTTCATGACAAGTACTCGGTATGTAGTAAACAGAAGACTTGGAAGAAAATTAATTTTGCGTGATTTAGAAAAAAAGGGAGGGGTGTTAAGTGCTACATTAATGTTAAAGGGGTTAAAGAGAACGAATGTCATTGAACTTACTTGGCATGTTAAAAGTGTTACGCTGAGTTTTGCCTATGCTCTAAATACTCCCAGATGCTACCATTTAGGAATAAAAGGATCATTTTCATTGTGAAACCTGGGGTTTTCTGAAATTTCAAAAAAACCCTCAAAACAAACACGCAGTGTTTCATCTGAACCAGCAGTATATCCAAGGAGCAAGGGCCAGATTCAACAATAAGACCCACCTAATAGAAAATATCTTATCGACAGCCCCAAATTAACCCTGATGTTTTAGCATTTCACAATCTACACTGGGCCCTTTCAAATAATCATTTCATTTGATCCTCCCCACAATTTAGTAAGGTAGGTGTAACTAGTACCACCTCAGAGATGACGAATCAGGCTCCCAGGGGTTACATGATGCACTCAAGGCATTTAGGCAGCTAGTTCAGTAGTTGAGAACGTGGGCACTGAGACAGACCCCCGAGGTTCAAGTCCAGGCCCTGCCCATGCTAACTGTGTGAACTTGGGCAACTAACTTGTTTTCACTCTGCCTCAGTGTCTACATCCTAAAACACAGACAAATAACAATACTACCCGCCTCACAAGGCCGCTGTGAGGATTAGTTGAATTAGTACATTAACGCGGTTACAGAATTAGTCAGTCAGTCTGCGGGTGCCTGCCACACAGTCAGCACTTAAGAAATGTTCACAAGACTCAATTCCCAGAGCTAAGTGTTTTAAGGCCAGATGAGGAATCCTTATCTTTACATTGCTTCTATGATTCATAATTTTATCAGTAGAGAAATTAGCAATTTCTCACCAAAGGAAAAGACATGCTAAAAGGAAACCTTGAACTGGATACAATGACTCAAAAAGGAAGGAAAGGGCAAAAGTTCAAGTGTGTCTTCTTAAAAGAACCCCATTTATTTTTGTTTCCGGAAACATACTGCATACCATTTAAGTATTTTCAGTCATTTTGGAGCACAATGAAAGGTCAGGCTAAATGGAAGTAATATTTGTATAGCCCATGGTGACTGTCCGGGTGTCTGTTTCCCATGGCCTGGTCCTGGGTGCGGACAATGAAGCACTTCGAGAGCCGCGGAGAAAGGGGCTGTGCCCCCCCGCCAGCCCTCCCCCCACCCCTGCGCCCACGCCACACGAGCTCTCGGGCAAGAGAGGAGAACAAAGATGCAGCTGGCAACGCTGGAGTGCTGGAGAAAAGAGCAATTTCACCCAGGGAAGAGGGCAGTGGGAAATGGGCAGAGGAATACTACCAGGACACAGGAATACTACCAGGAATACTACCTACCAGGTAGGACACATTTTCTTGTTTCTAGTTTCTTGCAGCCATGGAGGCAAAAAAGGAGGCTGAAGCGCAGAGAAGGTGGTGTTGGGAGGACAGAGAGGAACAGAGAGACCGACCAAGACACGGAGATGGCAGAAAGAAAACGCAGGTGGCTGGAATAACTACCGAAAAAGGACCAGCCTGCAGAAGATACCAAAGCAGCAGAGTGTCATGGCAGAGAAGTTCTGGAAAAGTAGGCATGTCAGAGGCCCATAAAGGGGGCCATATAAGGCCAGGAATGAGTGATTTCTGAGTCCTATTCCAGTGCCCAGGAGGGACTGGGAGATGACCACGGTGGGGCTCTTAGCCGTCATCTATAGATTGCAGTTGTGATGCAGGTTGAGGTTCCTTCCTAGAAATCACACCACCTTCTAAAGCATCATAGGAAGCGTGCTTCTCCTGGCACAAGCGTGGTCTGGAGGGTTCAAAAGTCAAGTACAGTGTGAAGGAACCCAATTAAGGAACTCAGGGAGTCTCTGACACAAGGGTTACATGTGAAAAAGGAAATCTCACTTGAAACAGGAACATATTCAGCATTAAAACACAAACTTATGGACTGTCATTCAGCCCAGAAGTTCTGCATGTCACAAATGTAAAAATAATGATTACATTCGTATAGCACTTTAAAGTTTACAAAGAATTTTTATAAAAGTCTGTCCCACATGGATGCTTTTCATGCCCCAACATGACATGTTCTTCACATTATTATGAGTCCCTAAGAATTGGCTTTATGCTACTGCAAATACTTTTTTTAATCTATAAATACTACTCATAGAATTTTATCTAAAGTACTATACATAACAGGCAAACAGTGGGTTCTAGGTACTGAATCTATTCTAAAATATCTACTACTTTCCCAGAATGACTAATTAAATATAATTTACATTACCTGAACTAGGTGTAAATATTGCAATACTCTGCACAGACCATTAAGCATATTTCATTAAGAGAAGTTTCTATATTTCCAAACCCTCAGATATTCTAAAGGGGTACTATAGGTGAAAGACCCCTCAAGGGTCTTTAAAAACCGCTCTTGATAGCATAAACAGGAAGCCTGCTATAAGGTAATGAAGAATGATGGAATAAAAATGATTGTGGCCTATTTCCACAAAGAAGCATGGAAAAAAGAAAACAAGCTAATATTACTCCCAGCTTGCTGAGTTAAAATGAACTGTTTTGTCATTAGGCAAGTGTCTTATTTACTCTTTGCCCTATATACAATAATAACGTGTTGTTGAGAGTCAAGAGTTCACATTAGCATTTTTTAATTTAGGAAAAAGGGGAAATTGTAAACCCTAAAGAATAGTTTTCCGGTTGACACAGTTGAGCATGCCTGGAGGGTGATGTGTACTTTGTACCCAAATCTATATTAAATGTTCTATCCTTGAGGGACTTCCCTGGTGGCGCAGTGGTTAAGACTCCGCCTGCAAATGCAGGGGACATGGGTTTGAGCCCTGGTCTGGGAAGATCCCACATGCCACGGAACAACTAAGCCCGTGCGCCACAACTACTGAGCCTGCACCCTAGAGCCCGCAAGCCACAACTACTGAGCCCACAGGCCACGACTATTGAAGCCCGTGTGCCTGGAGCCCGTGCTCCGCAACGAGAAGCCACCACAACGAAGAGTAGCCCCTGCTCGCCACAGCTAGAGAAAGCCCGCGCGCAGCAATGAAGACCCAACACAGCCAAAAAAACAAAAACGTCCTGTCCTTGAGATACAAAGATAACATTTCTGACCCACAGTCAGCAGAGCATTCATTTTGAGGTTCTTTCTCTCAGCTCTGACGATAAATTTGTGCTGATTTACCCTCTTTTGTTCATCTGGTTTCCTACATTACTGACGGCATACATTTGGGAGACAGCTGCCTGGCGTTGCGAGAGAAGTTGCAGCTTGGAGGAAGGAAGTGAAGCAGCGAGCTAACCCTTGGTCTTGGCACTGGGTGCTTGCCAACCGATGTATTAAAAGCAAAATTCTAGAAAGTTGAAACTGATACTGTCAGTATGGTAAGAACTCTGCAAAACTATTTACATTAAGAAAAACTCTGATAGCTAAAACTTTTCACTGGATATGCTAACTTCTGGAGTAAATTAAGCCTCCTGGAAGGTTGTATCAGTTCCTTTTATATTGCTGAGTATTCAGGTTGTTCCAAGTTTTGGTTTCTCCAAGCCCTTATTCTCCATCATACTGGAAGGTCCCAGTCTACTAAATTTGGATACTGATTCCTTGATCAGAAGTAATGTGGCCCAGAGTATATCTGGCCCAATATATAAATCACCAATATACAGATCACAGAAAGACCTACCTGAATATATTCCTTCATTCAACAAATACTAATGGAACATTTCTTATGTATCAAGCAGTAGTCACAGCACTGGGAATACTGGTGAACAGAACTTACAGTCAGCCGGTGGTCTACCATGGGGCTACCTGAATATATCATGCACCATTTTGCTAAATCTTTGAGCAGACCATAGAGAAAGAAGAAGAAAAGAGAACATCAGCTCATTAGCAGAGAGCAAGCTTAGAGGACAAAGCCGCATCTCTCCTACTTGTTGATTTCCTCTCCCTAACTCTTTGTCACTCTAGGTGAGCAACTGCATGCCTCTTAACTGGCTGCCAGAGCCCTCTTCAAGCTCTCTTCTCAGAAAGCTTTGCAGAAGTCTTATAAACAATTTTGCTATTCCAGAAAATGTTAACGCTCAAGGTACTCCTTTGAAAGAAAAGGAAAATTCCTTTGAGATTTTTGTCTCAGTAACTAGGAATGCAATTAGGCCTATGCTTGGCACTTCGTTAGTTCCCAGACCCAAGAGATCTCAGGGTTAGGAGAACAAAGCTACCAAGATGCTTTAGCTATTGACTATGGCTGGCCCAAAATTCAAGAGTTAAAGCCTGAGAATGTTTTACCCCTTTACTTTAATTTCCCATTTAAGTAACTTCCAAATACCAAAGCTTAGAGGACCTAGAAGGCAAAATCCTTTCCACTACTTTATTGAAAAATTATGTATGCTGTGATTTATTGCTAATGCTGGTCTTTCAAAGCATTAGTCAGGACACCTGGAAACCTTTGGACAACAGCTGCCAATACAAGTTTAACATCTCATGGGTCAGCACTTAAAATCTGACAAATAATAAATCATCCTTATAACCTAACCAGTGTGAGGCACTAGGTTGGCAATCTATTCAGAGTTGGTTTAAAAAGTATAAACCACAGATTACATTATAACTCAGCACTTGGGAAAATGGAGACTGGGTAAAATAATGATCGTTGTTACCACTTCTCTTTCTTCGGTGGTGCTCTTTCTCTAAGAAAGAACTTTTCTTTTTACATAAAGATACTTCACTGTCTGTTAACAACATAAAATTTGGTTATTACATTATGTGTATGTGCTTTAAAAACAAAGAATTTCTGCACTCGTTATAGCTACATAGTGAATGTTCCAAAGGGGACGATACTCTATTTAGGACTTGCCAGGCCAATATTTGACAGCAATATTTAACTTGTTTTGGAAGATATGCATCGATTTTTCAGGGATATAAACATTTTCATCATTTCCATTATTAATATATTATAAGTAATTGCTTGAGCCCTGGTAGAACAAATGCTATGTATCAAATACCCACTGGTGTGAGGAACAGCTGGATACGTCTGTCTAGAAATGGCTGTGATATATTCAAATATACTTTAATAGGGTCACAAGAGAAAATTAAGGTCCTTTAGTGGTATGATGACTTGCCTGTGGTACACAGTCTCTGTGTACCTCTCTTACCTTCTTTCCACATTGGCATAAAATTTTAGGTCAAGTCAGGTTGTCAGTGAAGAGAGCATCGGCATTAGGAATCCTAAAATTCATTTAATGCCTTCTTTCTAACCAGAGGTAAAGCAGTAGCTAAAGGTAGAAGTGGAGTCAAACCTTAGAGAAGCAGCCTGGGCGGAAGGACCCCTTAGGACCTACAGAGAATTTTCAACATCTAATGAAAGTGATTTCAACTTCAGTGTTCACCTCAAGAAAAATATGAGAAACCCAGACTCAGTTAGGTGCATTGACATTGACTGAAGAAAATGCTCATATATACTTCCGTATTTAAATTTCTTTGATTCCTTTTATTCAAACCCCTTAAAGAGAGTTGAGTCATTAGCAACTATAGAAACATTAATACCAGCGGTAGGCAGAAGCTCACAGGGATGCCTGATTTCCTGAGATGGCCCAGACATGCAGGGCTAGAGCTCCCAGGAACCTTGTCTATCCTATGTGACCTTTTCCCCTCACCTGAGGCTGACTGGTCAAAAGGCGGTCATCAACCTAAGTCGGATAAATTAGGTTCCCTCTTCTTGGAGCCTCAGACTTTGAACTATGAACCCCAGCAGGTAGACATCATCAGCGCTCCATCACACTGACAGCAATGCCTTAGAGAAGAGACCACAATGCCCTATGTCGAGTCTGCAAGGCCTTCCCTGGTGGTGGCCCTTCGTGCAGTTTGAAGGTTCTACCATCCCTTCAATGCTGTAGATGCCCCAGGATCCTGCCAATAAAACAATTCAAAAATAATTCTGTTTTGGTTTAAGCTAGCCAGTCAGTTTCTGTAGCTTCCAATCAAAAGAGCCTTGTAGGTTAAGGACGTTAGTACTTTAATAAGAAGCTACATTTTGTTAAAGGTGAAGTAGAGGGACAGGACCTTAATTCCTTCTGTTTGTAGGAAACTGCATTTTACAGATGCTCTCACATGTGATCACTGTCAGGGTCAGGGAAGGGTTGCTATTAACCCCTCAGGAGAGAGAAAAGGCAAGGACAGCTCAGAGAGGGTACTGTCTCTGTGCTGTGGCCTGATTGCTGGCAAGTGGCAGAGCTAGGCTTAGAACCACGTCTCCTGAATGCCGGTCAAGCACCCTTCCCACTACACCTCGGTGTGTATGTATATGTGTAATCATAAAGGAATCTTACAGGGAATATAAGCAAAACAGAAAAACAGAGCTATTCTGAGTATATACATCTTTTCATTTTTTCCTACCCAACTCCAAACCAAGGGCTTGGGGAAAGCCTTAATAAAGTAAAAAATATAAACTATTGCCTTATGATGATATTTGGCAATAAAAACATTAAGACAAAGAAGTGCCTCTTTTTGACACGGATAGTAAGTTTACCTTCTACACATTTTAACTATTAGCAGGGAGTAGCCTTTGAACTACAAGGCAGTGGTGTCCAAGGTATTTTCATCTTACATGTTTGAACACAAAAAGGTTTGGCTCTTTGTTTACGATTCATATATATGCATTATTGTACTAACTATATATAATCGTTTATTACGATTCATATACATGTATTATTGTATACACATTATAAAACATAAAAAAATAGAAAAGAATGACAGAATTGATGTACTATTTTGCTAACCATGATGTCTCAAGTCAAATACACCCAGGACGAGATTCATGACTAATTAACCACAGTGGATATAAATCTGTACGTCTTCCAGATAATTTAGAATTTTGGTGGCCAGCTTCTTGCAAGATCGGATTAGATGAGCACTGTCATTACCTCATAACAGGGCTGACAGAGTTCATGTTAAACTTCGACATTTTCTTGTTGCTTGCAATATTAAAATTATCTTCAATTTATGGGAATTCTTTGTAGAATCTTTTTAAGACTCTGTGAGGGTTTGTTAAAACTAAAACATAGAATTTGTAAATACAGTTGACCAGGCATGATATATTCCACAAAATAACCAAAGCAGATGAGCCAGAGGGGAAGCCACTGTGAAGAGGAGGCCTCATCTCCCTCCCTCCAGGTGATACTCGACCATTTGACACGTGGACCCAGGAATGATGCCAGTGCCAATATAGTCACCATCTGTTATCATAATGTTTCATGATAATAAAATGAATGTAAATGAAAATTCTAATCAATGTCTTTCTCAACCAAATGAATCTTCTCAAGAGCTCCCTGTGGGTGCATATCCTATTTTGGAGGCCACTTTGCCAGGCAGTGAGGCAGTAGTTTACTTCTAGAGCCACTTATAATCACAGGAATCTCTTGGCCTAAAACTATGCAGGACAAGGATAAACCAACCTGGATTGGAAAGAGTTTATTTTGCCTTTTTAAAAACTTTTAAAATTATGAACTCTAACCCACAACCAGAAAGGCACATGAAACATTAATGTTTGATGTATATACTGTGTATTACCCATGCAACTGCCAGCCCCTGTCAAAAACCAAACATTGGGGGCTTCCCTGGTGGCGCAGCGGTTGAGAATCTGCCTGCTAATGCAGGGGACACGGGTTCGAGCCCTGGTCTGGGAAGATCCCACATGCCGCGGAGCAACTAGGCCCGTGAGCCACAGCTACTGAGCCTGCGCGTCTGGAGCCTGTGCTCCGCAATGAGAGGCCACGATAGTGAGAGGCCCGCGCACCGTGATGAAGAGTGGCCCCCGCTTGCCGCAACTAGAGAAAGCCCTAGCACAGAAACGAAGACCCAACATAGCAATCAATCAATCAATAAATAAATCTTAAAAACAAAAAAAACAAAAAAAACCAAACATTGCCAGCGCTCGCAGGAGCCCCGCAACTCCTCTCTCTCCCCCAGCATGCCCCTTAGAGGGAACCACTATCCTGATTCTTTCAGTAATAAATTCCTGGCCACTTACGTCTGTAACCCTTAGCAACAGAGTTTAGTTTTGTCTGTTTTCACACTTCACATAAATGAAATAAGATTGCTATGTATACTTTGTATCTTCTTTCTTTTAACATTATGTCTTAAGATGTATCCCTCTTCTTGTGTGTAGCACTAATTTATTCTTTTTTCATTGCTGTATAATATTCCACTCTATAGTTATAGAAATCATAATTCCTTATGATTACACCACAGTTTATTCATCCATTCTACTATTGATGGATATTCTGTGTTTCTAATTTGAGATGAATACAAATAATGGTGCTAAGAACAATTTACACATCTCTGGATGTACACAAGTGTACATTTCTCTAGAATACACAGACAAGTGCACACCTGTGCATGCATGAGAGTGGAATTGCTGGATCGGACATTAGTTTCTAAAAAAAAAAAAAAAACTTAAGAAAGGTAATTCTAGTGAATCACTTGGAAATCAATGTTAATATAAACTAACTCTTATGTAGCCATGAGCAAAGCTCATTAAATTACTAGATTTATCTTTCCCTAGACTTTCACTCCTGCACACTGACTAAATTTGAACCAAGACATTAAATGCATTTAACTCTGTTAAAAAATAGTTTGAAAATTTCCAATGAATTTACTGAAGCCAATACGCCCAAATCTCCTCTCCCCGCCACATATATATTTTTTACATACTGTAATTGCATTTTTCCTTTTAATGAGGGCCGATATTGTGTCTACTGAGAGAACAAAATGTTCATTCAAATTTTAAAGCAATTTTGCACCAAAAGGTTTCAAGTTAGCACTCACATTGATCAAGCATGGAAAGCCAAAAATGTTAATCCTGAGCTAAACTGAGGAGTACAAATACAAACAATAGAGATTAATTCCAACCTCAGAGTCTCCAATGTTTCATTACCATCATGAGTGACCTCCAAATGGACTACATTAATGGGACATACTTAGATGACAATATTGTGGCACCGGCAAATCTGCTCCTCAGTCTCCCACTGTCTTATTGACAAAAAACATAATAACTAGCATCTATTATAATGCCAGGCACTGTCTGCATATTAGTTCTTACATGCAATGCCTTTTAAATCCTTAAAACAACCCTATGAGATAGGTACTATTATCCTTCCCATTTTACAAAAGGAAACTGAAGCCCAGAGGGGGAAAGTAATTTGACCCAGGTTCCATGGCTGTAAGTAGTTGAGTTGGGAATCAAACCGGTTCCTGGTGCCTCAGTTCACACTCTACTGCCTGGCAACATGTTAGTTTTGTTGTTGTCATTGTTGTTATAATTTTGATAACAAGAAGAATAGTTCTTTAAGACCAGGGCAAATGTGTGAACCACAGGGGGAAAAAAAATCTACGTACGTTTGTTTTTATTGGAAAATTTTGTGGAAATGATTGTAACCAAGCAACTCTAATTCTGGGAGAACTAATTAAGAAATGAATTAAGGGATTCGATGGATACCCAAATTAGTCATTAGAGCTTGAAGATCTGGAGTTCTGGTCTAAATCCAGCTTTGGCACTTGCATCCAAAATAAACATGACCAGATAAGTACCACAGCTCACAATTAAAATGGATTTATATGGCTTATGCGTCCACATGGGAGAGGTCGCTTCCTAATTGAATTCGCACACCTCTTCAGTTACTGTGGGTTTCATTTGCCATCTCCCTGTTCTTTTGTGACTGCCTGCAATAGGATTATGCTGAGGGAGAAATCATTTCAATCAGTGATGTCTGCAGAATGAACGTAAAAAGATAAAAGTAAAGCCTTTGAACTATAATTAGAAAATTCCTTAAGTGTGCTCATGTGACATGTGTTTGAGACTACGGCTGACTGGCAAGATGAGTTACAGAATGGACGTCCAATGTCACTGTTCTGGGATAAGCAGCCAGTAAAACTGGTGTTCCAGCATGAGACAACCGCAATCTTTCGCAGGCCAAAACATTCCTGCTTTCTACCTCTAATATAATTAGTGACAGACAGCTGGAGGCATCTCAGTCTCCTGACAAAAATATGATCAGAATTGTTTTCAGTTGGTACATCTTTCCATCAAGCTGTTTGTTGCCTTCCAGCAGAATAATCAGAGTTTCTGATTATCTGGTACGTTCCAAGAAAACAGGAATTGATTGTGCCCTTGCTTGTCTGATGGGGAGAAGGCTGCCAGAATTTACATAGTAACTCTTCAGTTGCCTAATGGAAAGAAAAACTAAGCTGTGTGTGTGTGTGTGTGTGTGTGTGTGTGAAAGAAAAACTAAGGGGGGTGTGTGTGTGTGTGTGTGAGAGAGAGAGAGAGAGACAGAGAGGAGGAATCCACCAGTAGTTTCCATAATAATTCTCTTTGAACAACAATAAAGAAAATGTTTTCGTGGTGATTCAAATTTCAGATATGAGGAAGTAAAGTATTCTATTCCATTCACGGAAAACAACCAACTCCCACCAACGTTAATGGCTCTTTTCAAAAAGTTACAGTCATCTTACTACTGAAGTTTCAGGGTTATGTAAAAAGAATCAAGTTTAAACATTCATGGAAACATCCAGGTGCAATAAGACCTCATTATTTTGGACTACTTCAATTTGGAATTTACAATCATTTGACAGGATCTAGACCAGAGATGATCTTTTCACAGTGAAAAATGGCTTGCTAAGCAAATTACTTTAAACAAGCAAGACTGCTGGGGGGAAAAAATAAAAATAAAAATATTTTTGTAAAGTATGAGGAACGAAAAATAACAACATGCTTCCCCTCCAACAAATACTTGTGATGAACCCAGTCAAATACCAATAACTGATAACAATAATAATTACCATTTAACTGAATGTCAATCTTATATAGTCCACTTTACATACATGAGCTAGAAATATCCCAACAACTCTGCAAGATGGGTATAATCATCCCCATATTAAAGAGAAGGAAACTGAGGCTCAGAGAGGCAGGTGACATGCAGAGACCGTACAATTACTAGGCAGCAGAAGCAAGATGCAAAGCCAGGCTGCCTGGCTCAAAAGTCTGTGTCCTTCCACTCCCACTCAACGCTGAGTGAGCACTGACGACTGCGAGCCAGACTTCCAGATTCACTGGCCCAAGTTCTTCTACACCAGCAAGAATGGTTATCACTTCAAGGAGGGAAAGCCAAGTAGTCTGGCCCCAGAGCCCACCACTCTTAACCATAATTCCTTTCTACAACACAACGATCTCTATAAATAAAGACTTTTTTCCCCTGGTACTTTGAGGTATTTCGCATGCACGAAACTACAGAAATCCATAGAAACGTCAATGTAGGTGATGTAGGTGGAGAAGGCACAGGTGGGTGGGGGAGGATTGCTTTCAGTCCTCTGCTCCTTGCCTCCATCCCCCATCCCTCATCCCCCATCTCCCACCCCATCATGAGCGACTTGTCTCTTCGGTCTGTACACCTATACAGGAGCACTCTGGTGCTAAAATCCTGAAAGGCTGACAGACTGTGACAAGACCTGTGGGAGTCAGCTGCAGGTGCAGGGGCAGCCAGCCATGTGGGCAGCAGGAGGATACAGAGAAGGGAGGGATCATCTCTACTTACCTGGGAATCCGCGGAGATATTCCTGACAGTGGTCAGGGTCTGGAGTGCTCTAGGAAAAAAAGAAATTTGGGAAGTCAGATCTCACATTTCAAAGCCACACCACTCATCTCCCTCACACCCACACCCAAGCACAGGCTCTGGAGTCAGGCAGACAAGGAATTGGGTCTTACCTGTGACTTAAAGCCTCAGTTTACTCAACTGTAAAATGGGGGACAATATCAATAATTGTAGCTTCCTCACAGAGATGTTGTGAAGACTGGATAGTATATAATTTGTGCAATGAATTTGGCACACACAGTAGTGATATTTTAATAACAAGAACAGCTAACATTTATTACTTTCTTACAAAGTGCTTGGCGTTGTTCTAGGGCTTCAATGGGTTAACTCTTCGATACTCTGAGTTAGGCACTATTACCACTGGCATTTTGCAGATATAGCAAATGAGGCACCAAAAGGTGAAAGCACCTGTCTCCTAAAAATATACAAGGCAAGTGAGGGAGCTGGGATTCTGTGACCATCTGACCACAGGGCCTAGACTCTAAACCATAGGGATATCCTGCCTAATTTATCACAAATAAATGTTAGTTACTGTTATTATTATTATTGTTTCTGTAATGATCTCCTTTCCAAAACATAGCCTGTAATATCCACACAAGCCCAGGGAACTCACCATTCAGCTAGTAACCACTTAGGCACAGAGACAGGTGCTGGGCTCCTAAGTCAACCAGGCAATCACTCACTAAGTCAACAATCTCTTCAAGTGTTCCCTGAGAATCCCTCTGCATCCGTTGCTCTGTTAAGCACCGCGTGGGGCTTCAAATGCTCTGGTCACTGATCCTGCAAAGTCAGCTCAACCTCCAGGAAACAACCGGGGAACGAGGAACGGAGGGAGCACCGGGAAGGACGGGACAGGACCTCAGGACGCTGGATGCTGTGCCTGGCTTGGCGCCACCTCTCTAGGTGACCTTTTCCAAGTCAGCTGACCTCTCCGGTTTTCATCTTTAAGTGAGAGGACTGACCTAGAGGCTCTTAAGCCCTGAGATTCGAATCCACCATTCTATTCTGACTCTCTTGTAATCAGACTACCTTTCCTCTGAACAGTCCATTTCTGCGAGAATATATTGTAACCCTTCATTTCTCTAACACACTGACTGAACACAATGCCAGGCACTGTGAATAGTGCCCAGGATTAAAACACAAGACAAAGCCTACACTTTGTAATGAGCTCTGAGAGCACGATGAAGTCTTACCACAGGAAATCTCGGCAATCGGAAGACCAGGGAAGAAGGCAGCCCTTAGGACACCTGCGCATGCCCGGTGGGCCCCCATCGGAGCCCTGGGTGTGGCCCCGAAGAACTCTGCACCAATCTTAGGACCCAGGGTCCCGGTGTCCCAGGTGCCCAGCAATCTGGGAAGGGGGTGCCATGCTAACCTTATGGGGCAGATAAGAATGTCTGTGAAAAATAAGGCAGAAGCCAGACAACCAGGGAGATGCTTGAGCGGAGGTTTAGGTTTGTTTTCTGAAAGTAATTGTGTTGTGTGCAATAAACCAAAGAGATGAGAACTCAGTTGGCACTTAATTACTTGACTTTCTTCACTTTGATAAAGTATACCAATGGCCATTTTGATAGAGATCGTTTATGTATGTGTGTGTGAGTGCGCATGCGTGCCTGCTTCTTTGCGAAGCACTTCAACAAAAGATGCTACCGACTTTACATCACACTTAAGATATATTTGCTTTTACAGAAACTCCTTGGAGGGAAATAATTCAGTGAGTATAATACTTCCATTAAAAAGAAATTGATTTTAAAATGTGCTTTTCAAACTTTTGACAAAAACAATTCTTTGATTTTCTGTATGTACCACAAAAGGCAAACATTGTTGTGTGGACAATGTAACAAATAACATGAGTTGTCAAATGAGACATTAAACATTTATTGATTTAATTTTTAATAAAGACTTTTAAACATAACCCAAAATGTCCATCAATCTTTGACATGGGAGGAAGTAGCATTTTGGTAAATTCCATCTCCTACCACAATTGAAGTCCAGAAGATGTTTATGGTTCTTAGAGAGGACAATGACGGTATTCTTTACAGGATGGTCAAATATTTGCAGCATATAATTTTAGAAGGCACAAAAAGGTAGAACATAAAAATGTATTATTTTGACAGGTATTTAGGTAACGGATACACCCTCTTTGCTATGTCTCTACCAAAGTACCCAGTGCATGGGAGTCTACAGAGAATTTAGTTCCTAAATTGGCTCCAAAAATGTTTTAAGCAATGGCAACATTGTTAGAGAACATGAATAAACTTCAAGGATGACAACTCTGAGGAACAGTACCCTCTTGGATATATAAATTATAGCTTTCTTAAGCCTAGAAAGAAAAATAAAATAAAATTTTAGTAGTGATCATCCCCGGGGTGAAGAATTATGAGTGATTTTTTTCTTCTTTATAATTCTGTCTGCTTTCCAAACTTCCTGTAATGAGAACGTGTAACTTTAACAATTTGAAAAAAAAATCTTTTTACACTCTCAAGATACCTGATGTAAAAAGTGAAAAGGCTTTGGAATCAGACAAACTTGGGTTCAAATCCCTGCTTATACCCTTTCTAGCTTGGTGCCCTCAGATAAGTTACTCAGCAGCCGAAGTTGAACATGAAATGGAAATAATAACACATGCTTAAAGCATCATTTTGACTACTAGAGGTGAGATATTGTAAATGCTTAGCACAGAGTAGGAGCCCAATAAATGACAGTCACTCTTCCATTTATAGTACACAGTCAAGAGAAGTTAGGCGCTTCTGATAACAGTATATAAATTTGTTGGTGTTTATAAATTGATGCTTCAGGCCATTTGTTTATGGAAACACTGAGTTTTTACTATGTAATATTCAGAAATTTTCTAACAATTAAAAGTTCAGGGCTACCCTGGTGGCGCAGTGGTTGAGAATCTGCCTGCTAATGCAGGGGACACGGGTTCAAGCCCTGGTCTGGGAAGATCCCACATGCCGCGGAGCAACTGGGCCCGTGAGCCACAATTACTGAGCCTGCGCGTCTGGAGCCTGTGCTCCGCAACGAGAGAGGCCGCGACAGTGAGAGGCCCGCGCACCGCGATGAAGGGTGGCCCCCGCTCACCGCAACTAGAGAAAGCCCTCGCACAGAAACGAAGACCCAACACAGCCATAAATAAATAAATAAACAAATACTTTAAAAAAAGAAAAAAAGTTCAGAAAAAGAGTAAGTAAGAGGCTTCCCCCTCACTCTCCCTTTCATCACATTCATTAGATTCCTACAGTCTGAGACTCTTGGGTTTACTGTTATTTGCCACTTTGCGGCTGTGTTCAGAAATCCTCTGGTTGGCATGGGAGTTGGGAGAATGGGTTACAGTGAACCCTTTAGAGAAAAGAGAAAGAAACCACAGCTACCACAATCAAGATCTTTTCCATATTGTCATTCCTTATGATGAAAGTGAGCAAAATAAATTATGGGATTGCTTAAATGAAGGGCGAGGGACTAGATCAGAGATTCTCTGGCTTTTCTTTTTTTTTAATGGTAGTTATGTTGATATTTTCATCCTATTCATGTGCAAGTAGTTCAGTCAAGTAGGTTTATGATAAAATACATGTACTTAACAAAATATGGCTGGTGGGGGTATGTTGCCCTTGGTTATATGTTGCTGTACCTGACTACAGCAAGAAATATGGATTTAACTGGCTTTAATATCAAGTCAAGTATTTGTTGACACATGGAAATGAAAAATATCAAGGAAAATCTTGATATATAGGTCAAATTCCATTTCAACTCACTCCAAGGGACTGTCCAAAGTCTTCTGCTGCCCTGAAATTGTGTTCTAAATGATGCTTGTCCCAGTCATAGATAACAGAACTTCTCATTACAATGGGATTTGCTACATAAATGAATACTGGTATAGATTTTTAGGCAGTACAATTTATTGTAGAAAGTACAGCTCAAAAAAAAAAAAAAAAAAACCATTACGTATTACGTACTTAACCTCTCCCTCTCTCTCAACCCTGGAGGCATATCTTGCTTTCTACCTGAGGTGTGAACTGTTCTCTCCTTTTCAATGTTTGATTGCTTTTTGTTCCTCTCACTTTGCCTAGTACAGAGCAGACGTTCAAAAAATAGCTGATGAAGAAATGAGCTGAATGAAATGCGGTACCAAAGCAAATAAGGGAAATTCAGAATAGCTTCCTGCATAGAAGGAGAAACAAAATTTAGAAATTGATTCAAGGTGAGTATGGCAAGCAGGGTTAACATTCCCAGCTAGCCGGCTCAAGGAGTCCGGGGCTCCGCGGGCCCTCTGTTGGCTCCCTACTGCTAAGTGTTCATAGGGGTTTGTATAAAACATCCAGCACTTGGTTTACCCACGCCCCGCCAATCTCCGAGGAATGCCACAGAGACATTTCAGTCATTAATTACCTGAAGCACCTTCATAAGGGTCCTACAGTGAGCCCAAGCTGGGGTGGCCAATGAACAAATCCTGTCCTTTTAAAGGACAGAGAGAAAGGGCCACCACGACCACCTGGGAGGCAAGAAAGGGCAGGGAGGTTAGCCGGCAGCAGCCCCAGGGGGAAAGGGAATGAGCGCAGCCCCTGGGGTGGGATTGACTCTCTGGCAGCCAGACTTAAAAGCAGTTTCTGAGCCCTTGCCTACATTACCAGGGCTGGGGGGAAACCACAGGAGACTTCAGAAAAGTATGCGTGATGTCCAGTGTCAAAATTCCTAACTTCTTCTCTTTCATTCTCCCCTTTGGCAAAATGATTGCTTTAATAATCAAAGAGTTTCCTATAATTGTTTATAATGCAACCCTGTTGGAATATGCTTTTCTATCTGATAGTCTTTTATTGTGAGCCTTTTTTTAGTTGAAAGCTAAAATAATGCATCAGATATACAAGTTTTGCTTCTGTCTTGGAACAACATAATAGATCTAAATGGCTATTTTTATAAAGGTCTGTACTGTGTTCAAAGGAACCACCTACTGATGCCAAGGGCTTCCTTCCCTCATCGAGGGATGTGCCACGGGAGTGAGTAGTTAAGCTCTGAGAGATGCCAAGCTCGCTGGGCACTGGGGGCTTCCTGGGCAGAGAAAGGGCCTGTCCCTTTATTACTGGATAGAGTAGAAGCAAAGAGTTAGGAGGGTCTGGTGAGGTTAGCCCCAGGAGTGGTGTATTTTTACATATATTTTACAAATATTCCCATTATTCATTTGAAAATATTTTAAATGGTAAATCGGCTTCTCCTTGGGAGGCATGACCTGTGGCCATTAATTAATAACTTGGGAGCTAACCATGAAAGCACTTTTGAGTTCACCCACCGGTTTGCTCAATGCATTTAATCCTCCCTATGACCTTTGTGCAGGAGTCATTATCTCTGTGTGAAAGCAGAGGGAGCCAGCCGAGGCTCAGAGACAGTAAAGCACTTTGCCCAGTGTTAGACAGCTACGGAGCGAGCGCTGGATGGAGCCACATCTCGGATCCAATCCACAGATTCACAGCCCATCGTCTTGTGCACAGTTCTAACTACTCACTAGCTGTGCAGCAAGCCCAAACTGAACTCGCTGGGCCCTTCCCACCTGCAAACCACGATGGGGCACATACTCTCCACGGGCCAAGCTGGTGGGTGTGCTGTGTCGATACAAACCTTCTTAGTCATTGGGCTACGACGGACACTGTTTCTCCCTTGTAAGAACTAAAATGACTGAAGGAAAATTGGGACACTTCTAAGGCAAATGTGTAAGCTCAAGGGCTATGAAAATTCAAGAACTCAAAAACCAAAGATAACTTTCTTGACTAGACAAGAGTTGGGTATAAGCTCTGCAACAAAGTAGCTCTTGGATATGAAATATTACTACTAGGGGTTTTTTTTCTTTCATTTTTACTAAGAACTGAAACCTACAGAATGACAAACCAGGATTACCCTATTAAAAGACAACTTCAATTGCTCCTTTGTTCTAAGAAACTGTGTGTTGGGTACTGACTGGCAATACCTTATACCTTGATTTTCATATTAATTATGCGTTTTTCCTTCAAAAATTGACTGCCACACTACACGCTGTGAGTCAGATTTGAGAGCTGCCAAGATAAATGTTCCGAATGGCTGACTTTTTAAAGACAACCTGTCAGTTCACCAAATAATTCTTTGGGGGTTTGTCCCAGTAAATGTTATGTCTCCCCTATACCTATACTTATACCTACAGCAAGGGTTACAGCCCTTTCCTGATGTAGCATCTTACAACTAAGGCTAAAGGTTTTTCCTTTCAACCCCTAATATACAAGTAATGAAACTTATAATCCCTTTTGACAGCATCAATTTACTTTGGCTGTTATTGTTTAATTCCTATACTGATTTGTGTGAAATACTCTGATTCCTAGGGAGATAAGTAATTCTGGCCTAGTCCCTCCAACTAAAACAAAGATGACTTTTGTGTTTTTGACTAAATAAATGTTTTCTTCCCTGAGGTTTGCTTTCATCAAATAATCATACCAATGTTTGATTTCCTTTAGTTAGCACCTTATTTTAATGAGGCTTGATTCCAAAACATATAAGAACATACGCACACAAGAGGTACTGTATTGAGTAAGCCAAGAGCTCCAGCCAAGTGTCCTATCTTTTATGTGGCACCAAGTGACATTTTGTGAAAAGCACAATGGTAACTATTCATTCCGCCAGCCTTAAAAAGATAGGCATGAACTGCCTGCCAGAATGGAAAAGCTTAAGCTTTGAAATCAGACAGCTGGCTTCAAATACCATCTCTACCACCACTATCTCTGTGACCTTGGGCAAACTACTTGTCTCCCCTCAGAGCTTTTTCATCCAAAAATAGGGGTAACAGATGTACCTCAACGGGGTTGTGGAAGAGTTAAATGAGAATTTTGAGATTAAAAAACCAAGCATATAACCTGGCATATTAAGGAGATAATTGATCATTTTTTTCTGCCTCTCTGTAAAATGCCATTAGTAATTCATTTTGTTGTCTATGCACAAAAAAAAAATGTAAAGGATATTAACTGTGGTGCTCTTTATGACAGCAAAGAACTGGAAATGGTCTAAGCATAGGGAAATGATTACATTAAGGTATATTCATATATTGAAATGTATGCAGTCATTCCAAATATTTCTCAAATAATGTTTTTTGACAAGAGAAATTGCTACCCTAGAATTTAAGTGAGGAAAACAGACAAGAAAACCTGTATAATAACAATAGCTCACATTTACTGAGCATTTACTATGAGGCATGCACCATGCTATGTACTTTACATTCATTATTTTATTAATTCTTACAATAAACCTACTAGATACATACTATTATTATCCCTATTTTGTAGAAGTAGATATTGAAGTTTTGATAGTTTAAGCAATTTACAGTCACTACATGAGTAGCATAGCCAGGACTGAAATCTCCAAGTGTCTGATTCCAAAGCACTTTTAACTACTATGTCACACTGATTGCTCAGTACAAACTGCCTAGGTCCACCATGAAGCTAGTTTAAACACACACACACACACACGTATGCACATACTCACAACCACACATACATCCATGTCTGGAAGGAAAACACACCAGATACTAACAATGACAATCTCTGGGTGGTGAAATTTTAGCTGACTTTTAATTCTCTTTTATCCATTTCAGTATTTTTTCCAAATTCAACGAGTATGCAATTATTTTTACAGTCAGCAAAAACTTTTTTCAAAAAAAAACTTGTGAGAGTATTTTGTAAAATCTAAAGCACTACCGAAGAGGAGTATTTTCATGAAGCAAGAGTTTATTCCTTGACTTATTACAGATTTGAGTTCCTCGTGCTACTATTCTTTCAAATTATTTTTTCTTTCCATCAAGTCCAAGGTAAAAAGCGTGTAAAAGACTATTTTGTACACGAGTAAAACAAAACATAGTACACAAACACCATATGTATAAGTGACAGACATTTGATATTAATATAAAAGTCAAAGAGTTTGTGTGAGAAGGAAAAAAACCCTCTTTGAATAATACAGGATTTTCCATTTAGAGAAAACACATCCATTAGTGACATGATGCCATCAGTGCATTCTCTGTCATGGTCACAGTTAGTGAAACTGTCATGGAGCCATGTACATAGACTCCAGCATGCTACTTGGACATGATTCAGCCTGATTACTGTCTGTCCCAGGAGATGTGAGTATAATGATGTGCTGGAGTGACACCTAAGGAGTGATTTCCTATCCCACCACCAATTAGTTTCCAAAGCAATGATTCCATAAAGAGAACTGAATGATACACAAAAAAGCAATCCTTTGAACCAAACAAGTTCATGTGAGTTGAAATTATAGGTGAAGTATGAATTTACTTTACAAAATTATTTTTTAATAAATTAAAAATATTTACATATTTTTTTAAATTAATTAATTAATTTATTTTTGTCTGCGTTGGGTCTTCGTTTCTGTGCGAGGGCTTTCTCTAGTTGTGGCAAGCGGGGGCCACTCTTCATCGCGGTGCGCGGACCTCTCACTATCGCGACCTCTCTTATTGCGGAGCACAGGCTCCAGACGCGCAGGCTCAGTAGCTGTGGCTCACGGGCTTAGTTGCTCCGCGGCATGTGGGATCCCCCCAGACCAGGGCTCGAACCCGTGTTCCCTGCACCGGCAGGCAGACTCTCAATCACTGCGCCACCAGGGAAGCCCTACATATGTTTTTTAGTAAACTTTTCAAAAGAAAAATGAATGCAATCTAAAAGTTACTCCAATTCATCTTGTTTCATTTCGTAATATAGTTCTATGATTGGCAATAAGTGGATCAATAAGGATAGTGTCACTAAGGCATCTGACTAAGTCTTTCCTAACTGCATCCTCTTAGAGAGCTTGGGGGCAAGAAAGTAAACACGAGTGCGAGATGATCGAACTAGTTCAAACAAAGAAACAAAAAACAGCTAACAAAATTCATGTATGGATGTCAAAAAGTCTCTTGTAGAAAGTCACAGGGCTCTCTCTTTGGCCTGTCTTGGTCCACATTTTATCAATGACAGAGGAAGTACCTTTCTCAAAAAGTGTAATTGACAAATAAGTGAAAAATGTACCACTGAGAGATTGAACTTTTAGAAATTAGAATTCAAAAATGTCTTGATGGAGAGGAAAAATGATTTGCCGAAAAGGGACAAAATGTAACGAGAATAAAGGTAAAGTCCCCTACGTGTGTTCCCAAGGTTAACTGCACAGATACAGAATACGGGAGAGCTGGATTTGTAGGGGTTGTCCAGAAAGAGACTGGGAAGTTTTACTTGACTTTGGATATAAACTAACAACGTGCTGCCCCTCATTTAAAATGGAGGCCAACACAGGATCTGACTAGATCAGCAAAAGAAGGTGCCCTGGACGGGGAGTTAGCTGCAGCCGTGTGTCCTCTGCCACTCAGAGAACTCAGGAGCAGGGTGTTGAGTTCAAGATGCCTCGCTTTTAAAATGGCACAGGCAGAGTGGCGGGCGACCAGAGTGTTAACAGGATGGCGAATCTCAGCCAAAAGAACTGGGACCACGTAAGCCTGAAAAGAGAAGACTTCGAACAGGATACAATAGCGATGGTCAAATATGTGAAGATCTACCACACTCAGGTGCATGACTATTCTGTGGCATGCCAAAGGGCGATAGGAGATGAACAGGGAAGCTACGGGGAGGCAGATTTCAGTATCTGATGTGCGTGATAATGAGTATTGGTCCAACCACAAATGAGACAAGGTCCAAATCTAAAGGGGCTCAAGATCTAGGAGCACTGCAGGCTACCGTGGGCAGCGGTCTTCAGTGTCACAAAACTGTGACCACCTCATTCCTGGCAGGGTTCGAACGGCAGCTGGCTGACTGGGATACTGTGGAAGGGATTCCTGCTTCTGGGGAGACTGTCAGACCACAGCATCCAATATCTCTTTCCAGTGCCCACCTTCTATGCTTCTAATTTCACATCAGTAAATTTCATGAAGATACTCAGTGCATTTATGTAAGCAATAGCTAAATATGCCTCGCCTTAATAAATGAGAAATAACTATAAATTTAAAGACAATCCAGGAGATTCAGAAGGTGAAATCCTACCAAAGTTTGGAAATGATAAATTAATGTTGTCATGACAACCTTAGTTGATATCACCCATTGCAACTACAACAGTTCTTGCTCTGGGACTACCAGAACAATAAATGAGTTTATATATTCAGTGCCACAAACCAGCACTAAATACTATTTTTAATGCTTTTATTTTTAATTTTAGAGGTAGTAGGTTTATACTCTCTCCTTGAGTATTCTCAGGTTGAATATGACACTATACTGAGGCTGTGGTATTGCAGTGGGGCGATCGAGATTACATCAAGAGCCCAGGAAGTCACTGGCAGCCCCCTGCATGTACTAAATCCAGTCCACCATTCAGACTTCACAGGAGAAATGAATGAGAAAGGACAAAGACCTTCTAGATCAGGACATTAGCAGTCACAGTAGCCAGCATAACATCTTCCACTTTCCCCTTTAAAAATTATAGGACTGCCCACGTTCCTGTAATAAACACAGGTCGATCATAAGTGGCAGTATGTCAGATCAGACTATCTTACCGCTGTTTATAGGTTTTCTCGGTTATGTATTAGCAAGCACTACAATATAAGAAAGTGAGCCCTCACTGAGAACAACGCTGCCTCCAATCAAAACCATTCTCTCCTGAGTATACTAAAGCTTTTCTCCCCTTCTTGTAAGCAACAAAGGCTACAATAAAAGAACTTCCCAAACACCCACAGTTAAGGAAAGAATGGCTCCTACAAAGTAAGTGTGAAATCTGTCCCTGGTATCTAATTTGTATATGAATCTTCCTTTTCAGGGTATTTTAGTGGCTTCCTTTATCTATAATTTATCAGCAAAGAATAGAAATAAAAGTTTATTTTGATGGCAGTGCACCTGACTATTCAGAGACTCAAAAACTTGCTTTGTTTATTCTTATATTACCCTGGCAGAGGATGTAAACATGCCTTTTTTTCCATGGCTTCATGTTGTATTCATAATCCCAGATGAATATTTTCACAAATGCAAACCATTAGGCAGGACGGGCCTTAAGCAGAATGTGGAGGCAACTTCCTTCTGGTCCTTTTTCACCCAGGGATGGCTGAATTCTGGCCCTCCTGGCCCAGGTTTCTTATCTCCTTCTTATCAGTCTCAGGGAAGGGTCTATAAAATCATTCAGTCTAAGGAGCACATGTCTGACCAGTTTAAGTTACCACTTTCATAGCATTGCATTTTAGGCCCTGAGGCTGGGCACTTTACACCTTGTTTTAGTTAGTCGTAAAAAATCATAACAGGGCTTCCCTGGTGGCGCAGTGGTTAAGAATCTGCCTGCCAATGCAGGGAACACAGGTTCGAGCCCTGGTCCGGGAAGATCCCACATGCCGCGGAGCAACTAAGCCCGTGAGCCACAACTACTGAGCCTGTGCTCTAGAGCCCGCAAGCCACAACTACTGAACCCGCAAGCCACAACTACTGAGCCCACGTGCCACAACTACTGAAGCCCGCACGCCGCCTGTGCTCGGCAACAAGAGAAGCCCCCGCTCGCCGCAACTAGAGAAAAGCCCGCGCGCAGCAACGAAGACCCAATGCAGCCAAAAATAAATAAATAAAACAAATTAAAAAAAAAAATCATAACAAAGCAAGTAGGTATTATTAATTTCACTCCATAAATGAGAAAACTGAGGTTCAGGAAGATTAAATAATTGGCTCAAGTTCATTACAGCCAGCCAATTACATGAGTCAGAACCAGGCTTTTCAACTATCAAATCAAATCTGTTTTCCTTCTCTTCTAACCCATACTGGTCTTAGGAAAGAGAATAGAGTTCTTATCATGTAGGCTTTTGCATATTAGAGAGCAGGAAAGAGAAAGTGTTGATATTTGAAAAGCCCTTTTGAGTAGAATGAATTCTGAAATCACACCATAAAGGCAGCCACCTTTCTTGCCCACACTTAAGACCAGCCTTCTCACAGGGAACAAAGAAGCAGATGTACCATAATTTAGGAAAATCAGCCCTATACTTGCCTTCCCCTTCCCCTCCCAAGTTGCACATGTGGTACAAATGGGACCCAGAGACCAGTGGGGCAGCCAAACAGTGTCTGGTGTCAGGGGTCTGGAATCAGGGAACAGCCAGTATCCAGGCAAGCTCTTCAATTCCACAAATACCTATTAAACTAGCTGAGTTTCCTGCCCATTGCTGGCAGGTGTTAGTAGAAGCTTGAAAGGGACCAGCAAGTGCTTACTGTAGGGCTTGTAGCTCAGAGGCAAGACTACTGGCTTAAGAAGGCTTGGAGATATGTGATGGGATCCTTACCCAAGGCAATCTGAGATTCCTACACAAGACCTCAAATCAGGGACTTGGAAATGTGAGAGAGAACCTGGGGCACAAAGTGAAAATGTGGTACCCAAGAATGAGACAGTTCTGGCTTCCCAGGTAAGGCCAGACAGACTGCATGGTCAACCCAATGGAGAGTCACTCGGGTGCAGGTGGAAAGGAGTTGTAGCTCCTGCCAAGCGCCCGAACTGGTCCCAGATCCTGCAACTGGGGAAGCAATCACCACACCAGGGTGGTCACCACTTTCTCAGGCCAGTCTCTGTACAGGTATGACTTTCAAACTTTTATTTTTAGCATAAGAACCTTTCCTCCTACCAGAATCTTATACTAATGCCTAATATGTAAAAGCAAATCAAAACAACTGCCCAGGGGCATTCTTCTCAGAACCAAAGGGCTCAACAGAACACAGCACACAAACCACCAGGAGAGAGGCGCTGAGTCCCACTGCCTATCAGAGTCACCGGCACCTGATTCCGCTGAATTTTTCCCGTGATAGTCATGGTTTCTTCCCATCACCTCCAGGTTTCTCCCTCCTGCTCCATCCTGGTAAGCTCTGCTTTCCCATCACTGGTTGGCTTTTCCACTTGAAAACAAAGCTCTGCATATCTCTTAGGACATATTATCTTCTGGGTCCTTGTGACAGCCCGTGTACCTTCCTCAAGCCTTCTGGGCCAAATGATCCACAGACTGCTGTCCTCAGTATCTTAAGGCATAACTGAGGAGTACTAGTTGTTGGGCACGTCATTTTGTTTGATGCACAATGGCTTTATCGTGTACATATTATTGAGGCTCAAGACAGTGGAGGACCTGGGACTTCTCCCACTGGGAAAGGGTCCATGGCAGGATGGGGGAATCTCAGAGACCTAGGCGTGGCTCTTGGTGTTTTGTCTGTACCTCACAAGCAAGAGGCTTCCCGGGACTCCACTCGCCCTGCCCTTGCTCCTCCTGTCTACCTCAAATCCTCCCTGTAGCACACGGTATCCCTGTTTCCCTCTCCTGATGGTGACTGGGTGGGCCTGGCGAGACAGATGTGCCAGACTCGTGATTTTAGCCCCGTGCACACTGTATGAAGGACTCCTGGTTGTAGTTTTCACAATCTGTCTCTCTGATTCTGAATCTTACCTAAAGCACTTTAATATCTGTGGATTTAAGAAACTGAGCAACTGCTGCTTCTCTATACCTGTAGGGCTGACTTAATCATTCAAAAAGCTCCTGGGCTTGGCTCATACAGGATGCATCTCCTGGGAACAAGGAGATGTTTTATAACAATGCTGTCCAATACGACTATTATGCGAGCCACACAGGTAGTTCAAAATTTCCTAGTAGCCATGTTAAAAAAAAATAAGATAAAGAGAAACGTGAAATTAATTGTAATAATATATTTTATTTAACCCATTATATCCAAAATGTTACTGTCTCAGCATGTAATCAATAAAATTTGTTCATGAGCTATTTTGCATTCCTTTTTGCATACCAAGTCTGAACCCGTGGTGTATTTCACACTCATAACACATCTCAGTTTGGACTAGGTGCATTTCAAGTGCTTGGCAGCCACAGGCAGCTAGTGGCCATGGTACTGGACAGCACAGTTCTTCAATCTCTTCTCTGTTTCCATCCCTCCTCTCGTTTCTCTCCTGTAACAACTCATTTCCTTTAGTAGGGATGCTGCGGGCAGGGGTAGTCAGTGGGGACCAGGATCATCAGAGAAGACTTTGATACACACCCGAAGGGAGCGCCCAGATCACAAAGGAGCTTTTGTGCCAGGCTAGGGAGCTTAGATTTTATCCTGGAGAAACAGTGGCTCCGCTGAAGGATTTGAAGCAGCAGAGAGTCCATGATCAAATTTGCCTTTTAGAAAGGCGGCAGTGTGGGGAAGGGGTTGGAAGCAGGCCAGGCAGAAGGCAGGGAGACCAGTTACAAGGCTACTGCAGTAAACCTCAAGAGAGTGATGAGGGCCTGAACCTAGGCACTCATGGTGGTAATGGCCTAGAGAGGTGAGGGCAGATTCAAGGGTTTGAGAAGACAGTTTTTACACAGCTTAGTCATCAATGAAAAGTACGGGTTGAGAAAGAGTGAGGATCCTAGAACAGCTCCCGGATTTTAAACTTGGTCAAGTGGGTTTCATCAATTGAGGTAGAGAACCCAGAAGGAATATGCTGGCTGCAGAAGTAGAGTTCTGAACTCCCTGAGTTTAAGACACCTGGAGCAGATGTCAGGAGAGTTCAGAGCTGCAGATTTAGGAATCGATGGCATATAGGTGGTAGCAGAAGAAAAGAAGAGGTGAGCAGAGGGTTGAAGGGGGAACCCTAGAGGGTACCGAGGTCTGGGAGGAGGAGAGGAACCAGCAGAGAAGTCTAATGCAGAGCGGTTGGGCAACAGGAAAGACATCAGGAAAGGAATGACTCAGAAAACAGGTGGGCAAGGTTTCAAGGAGTAGTGATCAGTAACACCAGAGCCTCCTGGCCAATGAATCTGGAGGTCTGCAGGACAGACGTGGCCATTACGAGAGGACAGGGCTGTAGAGGGCTGGGGAGGTGGGGGTGTAGCGTGAGGACCTGTTCTTCAAGGAGCTGCCTTCTCAGCCCAGGAGGGAGATGCAACGTGACCAGACCGACAGGGAAGGGGCCGCAGGGGTTTTGTTTGTTTTGACTTCTCTTGTTATTAAAGAACGAAAAGGCTTATGAATGCTTATGCAACGAGAGAGAAGGCTGGTTGAGACCCTGAAGGAAAGCGAGATCATGGAGCAAGATCCCTGAGGAAGCAAGAGGGGATGGTGTCCAGACAGATGAGCCTCTGACTGGAGGAAAGTAAAAGGTAGAAAAGGAATGAGGAAGAAGGCCCTGCCATTTATATGGAAGATACAACATGACCATTGCAAAACTACTTTTCTTTATTTAGAAATATATGTGAAATATAATTACAGGTGAAGGCTTTTTTTTCTTTAATAGTACTACACATCATGTATAAAATCAGATAAACGCTGAACACAGAAAAAAGTCACTAGTGTTCTGGAGCTCCAGACGTGTGGTCTTGGTATATTACCAAATCTTTCACATCCCTTTGGACTTGGCCTCAACATCACCTCAGGGGACTTTCATCCCTGGGAAGAGCTACAGCGTGGTATATGGCTGGTGGCCTCTCTGATTGGTCAGTGTCTGTGCCGAACTGATAGGTAAATATTTCCCGTATCACCACGAATTACCTTAAAGGGTGGTGTAAGAAAAAAGCCACCGATCAACTCTGCAGATTGATCAAGCTATGTAACTTCCTAGAGCCCCCTCCTTAAAAGGATACATAATCCCTACCTTGCAAGAGAGCTGTTAGGTTTAAATGAGATGATCACTAAGTGGTGGCCATCATGATGATGACGATGATTGTATTCACTTTGTTCTGAATTTCTAGGAATTGGGTGCCGCTGTTAATGAATTACTGCTTGGCAACAATTAGCATCTTGATCCCGAAAGGAGAATTAAAGACTCAATCTTAGCGTTAGGAAGGGCCCTTAAAAATCCTAATGGCCATCTGATGTTTGCATCCTTTCTTCATCCAGTACATATTCAGTGGCTGCCCTCAAACTGCCTGGGCTGACACCTGCTGTACAATGTACTCACTACTCAACCTTCCTAGGCTTCAGTATTGCCTGTCGGTAAAATGGGGGGGAGGGGGGCAGTAGCACTGCTTTGAGGAAGAACAGAGATGATGCACGTATTGAGACATTGCCTGGTATATGGTATAGCTCATGCTTAAATACATTTAATCATGGGGTCTTACCACCTCATGAACTAGCACAATCCACAACAGGACCACCTTCCTTATACTGACCCCAAATCTGTCTCCCTGAAACTCACACCCATCGGTCCTAGTTTTACAATCCATGGAGTAGTTACGCCTCCTTCAAACTCGTGTCCATTTTATCCAATGTCAACATTAATTTCTCTGTTAACAAATATTTATTGAGGTCATGACTAGGTGTCAAGCTGCAAGCTAGGCTCTGAGGACATGATGATGAGCAGTACACAGGCAATATCAAAGCCCATCTTTAAAAAAACAAATTCACCTTTCTAGTTTATTGATTCTATAGGTCTACTTATCAAGGGCTTGCTATGCCCAAAGCTTGTAGACGGTTCAAAGATAGCATACAAGGTACATCAGTGCCCTCCAGGAACTTGCAATCTCGTTGGGAAAGCAAGAATTGTGAACACAGTCGTATAAGAGAGTATCTATTGGTCTAAAGAATGATGTAGACCAAAGGGCAGAAGAGGAAGAATCCAATGAGAGTAACATGATTAGGGCAAGCAGACTTAACTTGGAGATTGTGCTTAGGTCAGAGGAAAAAGGAAAAGACATTCTAAAAGGGAGAGCATGAACAAAAGGGTACAAAGTCATCTTAGAAGGACAGTGAGATCCAATTAGTAGGAATAGAAGGTTCACGTTAGAAAAGTAGAAAATAAGGTTGGTAAGTAAAATTTGGGCAAGAGTGAGGTATATTCAAACCAGGTTGAGGGGCTTCCCTGGTGGCACAGTGGTTAAGAATCCGCCTGCCAATGCAGGGGACACGGGTTCGAGCCCTGGCCCGGGAAGATCCCACATGTCGCAGAGCAACTAAGCTCGTGCACAACTACTGAGCCTGTGCTCTAGAGGCCGTGAGCCACAACTACTGAGCCTGTGCACCACAACTACTGAAGCCTGTGCGCCTAGAGCCCATGCTTCACAACAAGAGAAGCCACCGCAATGAGAAGCCCACGCACAGCAATGCAGAGTAGCCCCCGCTCACTGCAACTAGAGAAAGCCCGCGCGCAGCAACGAAGACCCAACGCAGCCAAAAATAAATAAATTAATTAATTAAAAAAAAATAAAAACCAGGTTGAGATGTTGGACCAAAGGTGGTGGGAGGGGGAGGGGGCATAAAAAGAATTTGAACTAGTGGAAAGAGCACTAGCTTTGGAATCAGACAAATCTGAGTACAACTCAGACTTCCTGTGAGACAATCCTTGGATAAGAATTCTAAGGAGAAGAGGCTTTAGGAAGGTTGATATGATGAAGTGCGAAGCATGGGGAGAACTCAATTACAGAGAGACGGGATGTAGCAGATTATAATCATCCTAGAATAGGGAGGGCCGAGGGCCTGGGCTATCGGGGTGTGGGGAGTGAGGAATGCCAAGGAAATGTGGGAGCTGGCTCGGAAAAACTCTTACAAAGGAAGAGTTAACAGGACTTGGTGCCCGATTTTACTAATGGAATGAACGAGAGAGAGAAGAGTCAGGGATGGTTCCTAGGTCTCCAGTCTGGGTGATGAAGAGAACGCTAACAGTATGAAGGAAAGAAAAGTCTTTTCAGTGTGAAAGGAAGAGGTTTAGCAGAGGATATAAAAAGTCGATAGGCATGCAGCCGTTGGCCTAACAACAGGACATCAACCATGAAAACTATTAAACAGGTGCATAAATGAGAATAGAGTTTGTGTCAGGACTAGAGAGAAAGATTTGTATGTATAAGGGTAAATAACACCATCACATTTAAGAATATTTTTGTTAGAAAATAAAAACTCTAGCTGTTAAACAAAAATAATGGGAAGGATATAAATAGAGAGAAATGCATCCTCACAGACTATTTTTCTTAGCTATGGTACTTAGGGGATCCTATCCATTATCACAACACTGAACGAATAAACTTCTATAGAAATTCAACATATGGCCTATTTACATAACAAGCATCACAACTCCAAATTAGCCATTTTGATGTGTCAAGGAAATAACACCTTCATAGCAGACTACTTCCAAAACATGGAAGAAAAAAGAAAAGTTTGTTTTTCTTCTATAATTATGTGTACTGGGTTTTTAACTGTTTCTATCGTGAAAATCACATTCTAATTGTGTGATTACACTCTAAGACAGAACAGTGATGGAATGAATTGATTGGCTGAATTAGGCACGATCATTCAGAGATCAATAAATAGACTCCATCACTTAAATCTGCCCATATTATGTATCTGCCCTCATGTCCTATGTCATGCTTGTGAAAGCAACTGTTCTGTGTACAAAAATTATAACAGCCATCTGATTCAATTATCACAGTCAAATAACAGTAAAGGGTCTACAGAAGATGACTGGAAAAGAAGCACAAGGGAGCAGTGAGTAAGCAGTATCTGTCTAATACAAAACCCACTCCACTCTAATCATATGGCGAGACAGGTGGTAGCAGCTTAGATCTTACCATGAGCAACCTCAACTTTTTCCATTTATCAAACTGTAACCAAAAGTTCTTGTCCTGCCTCATAAGACACTGATTAAAGCTGTGTAAAGGTAAACAGGATGAAGACCACCTAGGTGCCTTCAACACAAAAGCCATAAATGAATGTTCATTGATAACAACAGCACAACTCTATGATCAGAGGCTGAGAAACTGATAAAACTTAGAACCAAAAATGAAACATTTCTAAAGCTTAACTTCTGATGGAAAGTATTTCCATTTGCACGGCAAAGCAGGTCTTTGAGATGCTTCCTATTGGCAGTGCATCAAAGACTGAAATGGTGTGGCCTAAGCATTTTCTTTTCCTGATCATTACAGAGGTTGCCCAAGCAGACTCACAAGCCCACAGACACCTATCCCCACAAAGGCCACTTGAAAATCAGTGCAAGCACAGAAACAGTCAATTGAAGGCTTTCATTAGGGGGCTCCCTAAAACAAAATGAATACAAAAGGAGTCTTGATCATTTTGCCTAAGTAAGTACTTTAAACTAAGTTGATTCCTAGAAAATTATTTAATATTTTCAGAGGCAAGGATTAAAGAAAGAAAGAACATTTCCAATTAATATACTCCTTCCCCAGATGTTGAGTTTTTTTTACTATCCTCTTAAATATTCCCTGCATTCAAGTGATTGTATTTTTATGCAAATTATCCTTTGGAGCTAGTCGTGTGTGTGTGTGTGTGTGTGTGTGTGTGTGTGTGTGTGTGTATTTTTAAAGCCACACAAAGAATCGGACATATTTTTTGTTCTGCTGCCCCATAAAATAGATTTTAACAAAGCTTGAGTTTAATCCAAAACTCTAATTAGAGACTGCAGCAGTATTTGCCTTGTCCAAATAGAAAATCATTCCCACAGTTGATTTTTCCCCACTTAGAGCTCCAACAAATATCTTCATACACAGATTTTTTAAAAACACTACAATTACTTGATAAAAACTGCCCCCACCCATACAACACACTGCTTTCTGGTTGATACAATTTATAAGGCCAATCAAATACTTTATCCAGAAAGCAACTGTAGACTTCACTTTCAGAGTATCTTTCAAAGTCACTGTATTTGTTACTTGAATATTCTTTATTTCTTTTCCAGAATGAAGCAATTTCTGACTTCCTGTCCCTTCTTTTCCCTGCCATATTGCACATCTGCTTTATCTCTAGATAACAAAATCAATCATAATGGCAATGAATCGTTCCTTGAAGACAAACTAAACCGGTCATAAAGGTTACACGACCTTACTCTTTTAAATACTGGCATAAAGCCTCTTCCTCTGCATAGGTTCTAAAATTTCAGAGTCGTTTTTTTCTTACTTGCAAGAGGATTGGTAAAAGTTTTTAATGTAACATTTTTTAAAATGTAAATAAGCAAGTGAAAAATATTACACATAATATTTTATGTAAAGAAAGAGACTGTGTTTTAAGTTCAAGGTTTTTCACTAGCTCTCAAGCTACAGATTCTGTAATACACTCAAAGGAAAATGCTGCACAGAAAGAATCTTTACATGTCAGGTCTCCAAAACCTTGGCATCTGCTAAAACCCGGACTGCTGGGAATTGAAGGCTCAGGAAGTTCACAAACACACACACCAAACCCCCAAGAGGTGGAAACCTCCAGTTGAGAAGATGGGAGGTTTCAGTCGCATCCCCGTCCAGGTAAAGTCTCAGCCATTCACCTCCTACGTCTGCAGTAAGTATTAACTGCCGAACAGAGTGGGAGAGAGCGGGGCTGATCTTCCAAGACTCGGAAAAGTCGAGCGTGTGGAGAGAGCGGGAAGACCCTCTCGCATCTCCGGAGCCACCGCTGTCTTGGGCTCGGGCCGCTGTCGGCCGACTACGGGTCCGCCCGCCCAGACGCGGCAGCGCGACCGCTTCGTCCCGCGGCCGGGTCGCTCGGCATCTACTCCTGTCACGCCGCGGGCAACTGCAGCGACTTTGCCGGCACCGGGGGTCGCCGCATCCTGCTCCCGCCTGGCGCCCAAGGGGCGCGGGTTTCTCCGGACCCGCGGCCCCCGGGCCGGGCGGCGATCGAGGGCGAGACGCTGCCGGCGGAGGCGGCTCGGAGCGGGAGGGCGGCGGGAGGGGGTGGGTCTCCGTCCGCCGGGCGGGTGGAAGGGGACGCTCGCGCGGGGGAGGGCAGGCGAGGGACCGCGGCCGATTCAGATCCGGGGCGGGCGGGTCCACGTCGGAGCGCGGCGGCCACACGCTCGCCCCGGGCGCGCGAATGTGCGCCGCACCCGGCGCCTCCTCCCGCCCGCCGGCCAGCTCGCCCGCGCCGGCCCGAGAAAGGAAGGACGGCGACCTCCGCGTCCGGTCCGCGCGGCCAGCCCGCGTCGGCGCCGAGCGGGGGGCCACACCCAGCGCCCCGGGAGGCGGCTGGGGCTGGGCGGCCCAGGCTGCGGATCGCGCGGCCCGGGCTCAGCCACCGTCCCGGCCGCGCAGGCCCCGCCGCGTCCGCCCGAGCCCCGCGTCCCGGCCCGGGCCCGGCGGGCTGGCGGGGAGGGGTTCCCGGGCGGCGGCGGCGGCGGCCGGGGATCCCGGGCTTACCTCTGTGCCGAGCGCCGGCCGCTCCGTCCCGGGCCGGGGAACAGGGATCGGGGGCGCGGTCGCCGGTGGAGGCGCGGCGGCGGTGGCGGCCCCTGCGGCGCGGAGGGCGGGCGGAGCAGGAGCCGCTGCCTGGGCCGCGCGCCGTCCGGAGCTCGCCCCGCGCAGCCGGCGCTCGCGGCGGAGGGCGCAGCCGGTTCGGCCCCCGGGCTAGATTCCTTCACTGACACAACTCCGGGTCGGCCCGCTCCACGCAGGGACACTCCCGCCCCTCGTAGGCTGCCCCCGCCCGCCGGCCGGCCGGCCAGCCCGCCCCTCAGTGTCACTCACCCAGGCGCACACACCCCGAGCCGGCGCCCCTCGCTCCCGCTCGCACACACAGCGCTGCTCACGCCTCTCTCGGGTTTTGTATCCGCTCACACGCACGTTCTGACACAGATCCCTTCCCTCCACACGCCCTCCCTAGCTCCTTTCCCACCCCACTTTCTAGAAGAATCCCCGTACAGCTTCCGCGCTTTGCTTGCCCCACACCAACCTCCTCGCCTTTACCCGAACCCCCGCCTCACTTAAACGGCCCCTGTTATTCAAAGGTTTTGCCACACCCCGCACGTGTTGCAGGAGAGGCGTCCTCCCGTACCCAGGAGAATGACCTGTGCTCCCCCCAGCACCGTCTACAAATGCAAGATGCTTCTATTTTTAGAAAGCACGGATGCTTTCTGGTGCTGAGCCAAGCTCAAAATGTAAACAAAGGTAGCCGATTCCGAAATGACCTGAAGAACCAGACGCGGAAAAAGTACTGGGTTTGGTTGGGTCTGACCTTAGAAACGCGGCTAACCGGGAGTATCCCGGCTCCTCCCTTTCGCTGCCTTTCAGGCTGGAGGACGGGTTGCTCTAAACGTGTGTGATAACCAAGTTCCAGATAGACACCGTGGGCACCAGCCCATGGATTTCTGCCTGGGAGTACAGTAGTCGGGAGAGTAAAGGCAGTTTCTCAATCATTATTCATGATGAAAGCACTTTAGATAACACACCTCTTCCAGAGGCAGTAGAGTGAAATGCAGGCAGCTCTCCAGTTTTGTTTTGTTTTTTTTCAGGGTGACTTAACCTCCCTTTTTCTCAATACCAATAACTGTTTCTCAGCGGCTCCTTGGATGTCAAAGCCCCTTGCAAATACGCAGGACGGAGTTACTTAACGCCTCTCACGCTCCAAACTCTAAGGGGCCCCTGAGTGTATAGCAGAATGTATATCATCCGATGTTCAGGAATTCATAATTTGAAATTAGATACAAACACCTTTCTGGTAAAGTTCAAATGTTCTAACATAGTGTGCCCCTGTGGACAAAGCACAGCCCTAATAAGGGATAAAGGAGCCGAAAGCCAAGGAACCTATTTTCTTTTGTGACTTGTGGTGGCGGTTCTTGTTGCACTGGATGGGTGTATGGATCATATAATTTATTTTAAAATATTTGTAAGTGCTTTATAAGTATTAACTTATTTAATCCTTTAAACAGTCCAATCAGGTAGGTAGTATTTTTGAACTTTTTTTATAGGTAAAGAAACTGAGGCACGGAGAGGAGAAATGTTAGAGGAAGGGTTTGAACCTACACAATCTGTAACAAACTTGTAACAATTTGACTTGGAATTTGATGCACTTTTTAGGTCCTCTGGCAAAATAATTCACTTAAGTTTTGGGGAGTTTCTCCTCATAATTAGAATTCCAAAATGAGTAATAAATTATTGTTTTCCTAGGAAGGGCTTTGGAAAGAACATTGAACTCATTCTTCATTCCTTTCTTCTACCACTTCATTACTTCCTAGGACTCCGAATCTAATTTGTTTAGTAAAAACTGAAAGAAGAAAGCCTTCAAGACCTGAATATGACCAGAGGGAAGAAAGGGTTTTCAGAAGCCCATACATGGCCTTTTACCTTTAAGGGCTACTTCCCAGTAAGTAGGTAGTAAGAATACACAAGAATAACTGGTGTGTATATTGAGAGTGAAAATATTAAAGCATTGAATTTGATGAAAAATAAATAAATGGAGAATGGGTGTATAGTAGTAGCCACTATACCACAAACTAGACTAAAACTAATTTTCTACTGGGAATGGAGTGGAGGCCTAGTCCAGGAAAAGACAATTATAAAGTAACTAAAGAAAATAATTACAACTTTCAAGGGTTATTAAGGAACCTAGCAAAAGAAATCAGACTTTTAAAAGTTTATACACAGTGAGTTTCACATAAAACTTAAACCTTTTGCTGTTCAAATTAATTTACTCTTAGGAAAAAAAAAGTGAAAACTTTCTCGGAGAGAGGGTTTATTCAATAAGCATGTAAAAATTTCTTGGACATCAAATAACTAACAAAGCAGTATTTTGATGAGTTAAGCATAAATGATTTTTTAAATATATGAATTACATTCCTATAATTACATGGAGATATAAAAATCCAAAGAAATAAAATATGAAAAAAATATGTATTGGTGCTGGCACCAGATATTGAGAATTTATTTGAAAAATTACGTTATTTGAAATTTTGATCAGAAGGTTATCTGTATAATGCTAACATGACTCTTTTTCAAAATGATTCTCTATGATTATAATCCGTGAATCTCATTTTACTATTTTCTAAGCTAAATGGAAAAGTGAAAGTCTTTTCTTCAGCAAACAAACAAGAATCGTAAGAGTAGACATTTTCTGAGAGATGAAAAAAGTATGTTAGTTTGTATATTATAATATTTCCATATAGGTATTTTTAATCTGTGTCTACTGCTTTCCTCCATATTGTCACTTACACCCTTTATTTGATGTGCTTAATTGTAAGCATGGGGGAACAATGCATATCCTGCAATGAGGCTGACCTTTTCCTTGAAAGATTTCAGCAAAATGCCATATTTCTTATTTTCCATCTCCTAGATTGTCCTGATTCTCTAGCCATGGCCATTCAGAGCAGGGTTCACATTCATGGAAGCAGCTCAGATCCCAGAAGCCAGTTTTAGGCCATGGTCAATTGTCTTCATCAGAATTTTGGCATCCGAATAAGTATGGAGACAGAGAGTGATTTTTAGTTGCTAGGCTCCAGACCACTGACCGCTGGGCTCCAGGCCGCTATCCAGACCTACTGGAAGGCCTTTCATCTAGAGATCCTTGACTTTGGCTAGGTGCAGGGACTGGGTACAATCTGGGGGATCTCCCTTTGGGAGGAGTTGAATGTGTTCTGTGTGTGTGAGTGTGGTGTTCATTAGAGCTGTTTACAAATATTCCAGCTCTGCTTTCTTGAAAGCATATGGTAGGATTGCGTGTCCCCAGCATACTGAAGTACAGGGTAGCTCTGCGACTTGCTTCAGCCAATGAAATCAGCTCTGGGCAGAAGTTAACAGCTAGTGTGTGTATCACCACGTTCTATTTTCCCCTGTAGCACTGCAATCAGCAAGGTGCCAGGTGGTGGCTGCTCCATTGGACTGCAGTGCATGACGATAATGAGCAATGCCACCCCTGCTGACCTTCCCTTCCTGGACAGGAGTATGAGTGAGAAATAAACCTTGTTGTTTTAAGCCACTGAGATTTAGGGGTTGTTTGTTTCTGCAGTATAATCTAGCCTATTCTGATTACAAGTAGGGAGGAAAAAAGAAACAAATAATTGCAGGGCATACTGTGGCAGAGAATGGCTAATAATTCCACAACTCTGTTTCTCTTTTCTCCCTGGTGCACAACTAATTCACATTTCTCAACCTCCTATGTAGTGAGGTGAGGCCATGTGACTGAATTGCGCCCAGTGTAATGTAGATGAAAGTTTTGTGCTCCACCTTCAGTCCCCAACCGTGGAAAACCTCCTGCATGATCTCTCAGTCTCCATCTGCCATATGGAAACGAAGGGTTCTGAGACTCCAGAGCAGGAGTCAGCAAACTTTTTCTATAAAGGGCCATATGGTGAATATTTTAGGTTTTGTGGATCATGAGGTCTCTGTCATAACTATCTGCTGTTTTAAAGTAGTCATAAGCACTTTGTAAACAAATGGACATGGTTGTGTTCCAATAACACTTTATTTACAAAAACAGGCAGTGGGTCTACGTGTCCTGGGGGTGGTAATTTGCTGACTCCTTACCTAGAGGAGGGTAGAAACACAGGATGGAGGGAGCCTGAACCTCTGAGTCACTCTATGGTATTTACTTGCTGAACACACACATTGAAATGTTATCTGAGTGAAAAAAGCAGCCTTCTGATGAGTTAAGCATAACTAATATGCTATCTTATTCCAGATTCCAGAAAAAATTCCGGATGGATTAATAACCTAAACAAAGAAAACTATAAAATACTAGAAGAAAATGTAGGAAACTCTTTTACAGTATTGGTTATCTTAATAAAACTAGTTAGAAATATCATGATAAAAACCCCAGAAACTATAACAGAAAAGATTAAACAGATTTGACTACAAAACAAATAAACAACCCAAACATTTCTATACAGTGACGGGTACCATAAACAATATTAAGTAATGGGAGAAAATATATGCAACATATATACACAATAGGGAAGAGTTAATATGCAAAATAACAAATAGCTTCTAGAAATCAATACAAAAAAGAGAAGCAGCAAAATAAGAAAACAAACACAGGATATGAAGAGGTAATTTTTCAAAAGAAGGAATATGTGCCAATAAGCATATGGAAACATATTCAACCTCATCAATGATCAGGGTGTAAATAAGAACAAGACAGCATTTTTTACTTGTTAGATTGGCAAAGAAGTGTTTTACTATAAGGTGTTTGTGAGTGTGTATAAAAAAATAACAACTTTCATACTCAACTGACTATAGTATGAACTGATAAACATTTCTGGAAAGCAATTTGCGGTATCTGTAAATATTAAAAATGCATATATATTTTGACCATGCATTTCCACTACAAGTAGTCTATCCTACAGAAATACTAAGTGTGCAGAAATATATTTACCTGCATGTCTATATACATGTAAATACTATAATACAAATATTATAGTATTATTTGCAGGAGGAAAAAAAGTTAGACTCCACCTCAACATTTATGAATAGAGGAATTGTTAAAAAAATGGAGTGTATGTACACTGTGGAATAATAAATAACTGTTAAAAACCAGGGAGCTATGCATGTGTTGACATGGAATAGTGTTCATGATATATTTTTGCGTGATAAGAGCAAGTCAGAACAATATGTACAGTATGTACTCTAAAAAGAGGGGAAGGAGGGTGGAAATCTACGTATCTTAAAGGATATGCACACTGTTGACATTGGTAACCGCCGGGGTAGGGCTCTTCCATTTTTAACTTTGTATACTTCTCTTTTTCCCTTTGTATATCATTTTTATAATTACAATTTCTTTAAAAAGTACAAGGACAGAAGTCAAGAGAGACTGAAAAAAAAGCCCATTGTGGACCCTGGCCAACGCCGAGAGGTTGAGAGATGGATGGGCAGAGGAACAAAGACTTGTTGAAGACTTGCTGAGGCAAATCCAAAGGCATGAGTCACTCCCGTGGAGTTCCAATGGCAGCAGATTGAGTGGTTATGATCTGGAACCAGGGTTCTGCTTGGAAATTTTCCAGGAAAGAGGAAAACTTGGGGTGAGAAGAGAAAGGATAACCTTGCCAGCCTGAGGGCAAAACATGTTGGAAACACAAAAAACAAATAATGTCCCTTGGCTGAACTTTCTTAGTCTATACAGGCGCTAAATATTAGGTAATCTCTTCACTTCTTCAGATTTTTTTTTAGGTTAAAAACCTTCTCTTCTCAGAAGCTGAAATGAATATATACCTAATAGAAGGGGTTCTTTTTTTTTTTTTTTTTTTTGGTTTTAAAGGTTACATGTCACTGTGTATTCTAGGAAGATAATTTGAGGTTCATTCAACCTTAGTTGTGCCAGCAGGAATACAAATGGCCCCAGTGCGTGTTATAGGTGTACAGGCTGTCACTAATTCAGGATGCCTTCACTCATTCGTTCTCTGATGTGTATTAGCATTTTCTGTTGACCAAGAGTAGTTTTGTCACAAGTCTGATTAGTAGTGATGGAACATCTTGTATGTTTATTAACCATTTATTTTAAGTAATGCCTTGTTGATGTGTTACTTAAAAGAAAGTTTTATTTTATTTCTTGGATATAGCTTGTACTCTAAAATTCCCCATATTATTGTATATTACTTACCTTATAAACAAAAGCCCACCGGTGCTGCTTTTGGATACCACACCAGAGAGGACAAAGGAAACTTGTTGTAAACCCAAACACACTATTTAAAGAAATCTCGCGATTCCTCTGGGTCACAGCATAGGAATGAGCCAAAGGCAGATTCAGGCATTTTTCTTGTTGGTTGTACTCTGAGCACTTTTGCCCAGATCTTCACACATGTGGGACTGGCCTTGCCTGGCGTGGAACCTGAGACGTGGGGGTATGCTGGTAACAAGGAAATGGTGCATTAGTTTGCTAGGACTTCCATAACAAAGTACCACAGACGAGGTGGGTGGCTTACAACAGGAATTTATTGTCTCACACTCCAGAGGCTAAAAGTCTGAAATCATGGTGTCAGCAGCGTTGATTCTTCCGAGGGCTGTGAGGGAAGGATCTGTTCCAGGCCTTTCTCTTTGGCTTATAGATGGCTGACTTCTCCCTGTGTCTCTTCACATTGGCTTCCCTCCATATGCATCTGTCTTTACGTCCAAATTTCCCCTTTTTATAAGGACACCAACCATATTGGATTAGGACTCACCCTACTGACCTCATATTAAAGACCCTATCTCCAAATGAGATCACATTCTGAGCTACTGGGGCTTAGGACCCCAACATAGCTTTTTTCTCTTTTTTCTTTCTTTTTTTTTTTTCAGGGCAGGGCAGCAAGGACAATTGAACAACAACTGATGGCATAATAATGAAGTTAATAGTAAAAGTGGGGTCAGAGCCTGGATCTCTGACTAGTTACCTAGGATTTTTTTATCAGACTCCGCACCTCTGCATTCCATGCTGTCTTCCTGCCCTTTTCCGTGGGTTCCTGTTGATTCCTGTGCATTTCTCTAATGTAATAATTAGGTAATTGGGCATTTATCTCCCTGATGAGACTTCAGCACTAGCTGTGAGCAGGGACCGTGTCTTTTGTTCCTGTGTCTAGCACAGTGCCTGACCCAGACAAGGTGATTGAATGAATAACAACATCTATCTTGTAAAGAGCGCCGGTCCACACTGCCATTCGTCTTTCTGATTGCACAACTAAGTATAAGTGAATCTAGACTCAGCCCTGTGAAACAAAGTGACATGAAAACTTGAAACATTAAAAAATCCTTATTAAGTATATTGTGGCACATTGTGGATAGAATCTTCTAGATGGGATGGTGGAATAAGGAAGTCCAAAATGGGGGAGTCCTTACATGCAGCTACTTCATGAATGAAGCAAGTTCAGCCAAAGGATACTGCGCCCTACTTACATTAATAATGAACTTTAGATTTAAAGTCTAAGTTAAAAATTACAGTTAGAGAAAATGGAAATACTTCTGTGGAGATTATTCTATGGTTAATAAATAGAGTTCGTGAGGAAGGCCTATGGGAGTTGTGTGTTTTTAAAACCAAGAGAACACAGAACCAAGTCAGAAGGGCAACTTAGTAACAGTCTTCAAGTGGAAACACAGGGATGTTGATGAACTTTCCTGTCTCTGCTGAAGACAGAACCAGAATAGTTTATGCCACAGCATGCAAGGGTTTGGTTGACTATGAAGGAAGCATTTCCCAATAGAATACTAAATATCCGGGTGGCTTGGATTCCAATACAAGCTATGGTTTTACATCTTTCTATCATTTAAATGAAAACTCCTAAAATACATCAAGCCAAGGTCATTCACTTACTGGCCACGAGACCTTGGAAAAGTTACATCATTTCGCTGAGAGTCTGCTTCCTTACTCATAAAATGGGTTTAATTTTTACCTCAAAGGGTTATAGGAGATTGAATATGAAGCATGTAGTACAGCTCCTGGCACATTGTAAGCACTCCAGAAATAGCATAAATAATGAACATGGAGCAAATATTAATTAATTAATTAATTAATTACTACATGTCAGGCACCATTCTAAGCACCTTATGTGCTATTTCATTTTGGTTTCACAACGATCATGTGAGGTAGGTGCTTTTATTTCCATTTTACAGGTGAGAAACTTGAGGCACAAAGATATTAAGTAACTTGCCCCAAATCATATAGTAAGTGACAAAGCTCCAATACAAATCCAGGCAGTCTGTCTCCAGAGCCTGTGTGTCTAGTCACTAAACTAGCAACCTCTCTGTGTTTATAGCAGCTAAATATTAGCTCTTTTAAAATAAAAAATTGGCATGCTCTTTAAAAATTCATAGTCTAGTGGTCCCCAGCCTTTCAACATCCTTTTTATTATTGTTTTCCTTCCGTGTTTTGAATCGTTTTATTTACTACAATACTGCAATGATAAGTAATAATTTATTTTTCATTGCTATTAATGGAAGAAATATGTAACAGAACTCCAGATCAATATGAAGTAACAGCATGATCTTACAAGAATCTTGTCAAAGGCAAACAACTTGATATTTTGGTTGACTCATGCAGTTCTATCACCGCACAGTTTGTACCAGCCTTTCTGAAATAACTGTAATAATTAACTGGTCCTCTTTCTTCCACTATGAAGTTCACAGAAGTAAATATTCTGTGATGAGTCATCTATGATACTGATATATGAATTCCCTATACTGAAACATCATAGTAGGTAGGTTCCCCCCCACAAATGACGCCTCCAGGTGATTAAATGCATTCTGAAGACACAGATGTACTACATTAGCATTCTCAAATAGTGTGGTCAGTAGTTTTGGATACGGCTAGTGAAGGTCCCGAAGGTATTTTCAAAATATATATTCCATTATTAAATGTTAAAAGTGAATGTTTTAAAGTAGGAAACAAAATGTCAAATCTCTGGATGTAGGTGGGTAGGAAAGGGTTCTCTGCAGCTGGAGGCTAAGGTAGACTGAAATCTGGCGGATCTGGAACTAGAGCTGTCCACTGCGTGCGTGCATGTGTGCATACGCGTGCGCAATTCTGCAGGGGCAATTATGGGGAGAAACAAGCAATGGTGTGCTAGTAAACCACCTTTAAGAAGCGGAAAAGGCCCCAATTGTAGCATTTGCCAATTTCCATATTACAAATACTCCTACCATGGCCAATTTCCAGGTACCAACAGTTTGACAACATTATATATTTATATTTATGTTTATTTAATCTTAATATATATTTATATTTTACAGTTGGCTCTATCAAGCCACCATAAGCTTGCTCCATCAAATCCCTGGAGATAAACAAGCTTGTTTATGAGTAGTCTCAGGATGGAGCCTGGAGATGCTACTAATGAGAATGAGTGCCTGACAGGGCAGGTGAAGGAGAAAGTCAAGAAAACAGGTTTTCTAAGATGAAGTCTAAGACTGAAGACTTACAGCCAGAAATGATTCTGAGCCAAGGAGGCCACAAAGAGGAGAAATTCTAGAAAGTAGCAATCTAGTTACCAAACTGGGGGTGAAAGGCTTGGATGCAGGGGCATATCCCAGAGATGATGACTGATTGGACAAGGAGGAGAAGGGGGGAAGATGCTGCAGTATAAGTAGGGTGACGATCCGCTCACCTCAGACCAGATGTGTTTCCGTACCGATTGAAATTCTTGTCTGATATAGCCAGCTAATAAGCCAGGTACTCAGGAATAGGAAGCAGAGGGGATTTTGTTCCAAAAATTCTAGTACAAGGTGAGGAAGAAGGAGGAAGCACAGTTTCTGAGACTAGGACATAAGATAAAACCTAAACTAATGGGACTTCCCTGGTGGCGCAGTGGTTAGGAATCCGCCTGCCAGTGCAGGGGACACGGGTTCAGGCCCTGGTCCGGGAAGATCCCACATGCCGCGGAGCAACTAAGCCCATGCGCCACAACTACTGAGCCTGTGCTCTAGAGCCCGTGAGCCACAACTACTGAGCCCATGTGCCACAACTACTGAACCCCACACGCCTAGAGCCTGTGCTCTGCAACAAGAGAAGCCACCGCAATGAGAAGCCCGTGCGCAGCAATGAAGACCCTATGCAGCCAAAAATAAATAAATAAATTAATTAATTAATTAATTTAAAAAAAAAAAAAAAAAAACCTAAACTAACAACCCTACTCAAAGTCAACTTCTCTGAAAGAGAGCTACTTAAATCCAAGTCTGAAAGGCTTCCACCAAGGATCCCCTTTTGCCCGTAAGCCACGAGCAGGAGAACAGATGGTCTACAGATAGTGATCAAGTGCTTGCAGCTGTGAGCAGAAAAGGGCCATCTCAGGGCAAGGGAACAGGTAGGTCATTGTACTAAAGAGTAAAGAGCATTGGTTGTGAAGAGTTCAGACATATCAGTATAGTTCTCGGCTGGAAAATCAAACCACATTTAGCTTCTCACAGCTTGGCGACCAAACTCTCTAGGCTACCCCTGATCTGACAGGACAACCCTTTCCCTGCCCACCCCCCACCATATCAGGACCAAATTTCTGGATGCCTGAAGATGGTGAGAAGCAGAGGGAGTGTGAGGAAGTGGCAATGGTGGACATGGACCACTGTTTCTAACAGCATGAAGTAGAGAGATGGAGCTAGAAAGAAATAAGTGACCTAGGGGTTTGAGTGAAGGGGAAAAAGAATAATGAAGTGATGACTGCCATGAATTCTGATCAAAATTAGGAGTATGATTGTGTTTATCTGGGGAAAAGAAAAAGCAGAGAAATAAAAGCTAGAAGTCTAGGCATACAGACGTCATCTTTTCAGTGCTCCAGTGCCCCAGTGTGCTGTAACATCCTGAGAAGGGACGATTCAAGTGTCCAACTGCTTCTTTTCTGCCTCCTTTGTAATAACCAAACTGAAAGGTGAGAATATTAGAGCACTGGTGTCTGGCTTCTTCTCTGCAATGACACACGGAGTGTCTCTCTCCAGCAAGGTCACTAGAGACTTCCTATTTGCCAAAATCAGTTGACAGTGTCTACTCCTTATCTTCCCTGGCCTCCTCGAGTGATCTGACACTGTCCTCCTTGTGCGAACACTCTACTTCCCTGTGCTGTCACTCTGAGCTCATTCAAGCTCTGGGATGGTCTCTTTCCGGTCTCACACAAGGGCATCTTCCTTCTCCTGCCTCTTAAATGTTGGTACTCCCAGTGTTCTGTCCTCAGTATTTTCACTCCTGAGTCTCTACTCTATTTCTAGATGACCCCCTCCATATAAGTAATTTCATTTGCTCTGGACAAATGATAAGTCCAGTATCTTTATCTTCGGCTCACAGCTCTGTCCTTGGCTCTAGACTTCTAGATCCTAAATCTATGTAATTATGTCCCACAAACAACTCCATTCCACAAGTCCAAAATTAGAACTCTCCAACAACTTCAAAAGCCTTTAGAGTATAGGAGTTACAACTCATGCCTTTTTTTATAGCCTCCGTGCATGGAGGGTTCAGCAAATATTGTCAAATGACAACATGGCTGGATATTTTCAACAAACGTATATTTAAATTTCATTTATTTATTTAATATATTACTGAGGTACAATTGGTATACAGTAAATTGCACATATTTAAAGTGTACAATTTGATGTTTTAACATGTGTATACCTTTCACCACAGTCAAGATGCGGAACAAAGGCATAACCCCCAAAATTTTCTTCTTTGTGCCCCTCTGTGAACCCTCCTTCTGTCCTCCCTACCCCTTCCCACTGCCAGACAACCAGTGATCCAATTTCTGTCACTATACTAGTTTCCATTTTCTATAATTTTATGTAAATTATCTCATACGTTATATGCTCTTTTTTTGGCCTGGCTTATTTTGCTCAGCGTATATATTTTAATTGTTCTTATGCCTCATGTATCAATAGTTCATACCCTTTTATTGCTAAATAGTATTCTGTTATGTTGGTATATCACCATTTGTTTATTACCTGTTGATGGACCTTTGTGTTGTTTCTATTTTTAGCTATTACAAATAAAGCTGCTATGAATCATTTGTGGGAAAGTCTTCGTATGGCATATCCTTTCATTTCCTTTGGGTAAATAAATAAGAATGGAATAACTATATTATATAGTAGATATATGTTTGACTTTATAAGAAACTGCCAAACTTTTCCTAATGTTTTGTACTATTTTACTTTCCCACTAGCAGTCTGTGATGTTCTAATTCTTCCACATCCTCAGTAACATTTGGTATGGTCAGTGGCTTTAATTTTAGCCATTCTGATAAATGTGAAGTGGTATCACACCGTGGTCTTAATTTGCATTTTCCTATTGACTAATGATGTTGAGTATCTTTTCATGAGCTTATTTGCCATCCATATATCTTCTTTGGTAAAGTGTTCACTTCTTTTGCCCATTTGAAAAATGTGTTATTGTGAGTTCTTTATATATTCTGAATATAAGTTCTTTATCATATATATATAGTTTGCAAATATTTTCTCCCAGTCCGTGGCTTGTCTGTTTATTCCTTTAACTGTGTCTTTTGAAGAGCAGAAATTTTTAATTTTGGTGAAGTTCTTTTATGGAGTGTGCTTTTGGTATCACATTCAAGAAATCTTTGCCTAAACAGTAGTCACAAAAATAGCTTATATTTTCTTCCAGAAATTTTGTAATTTTAGATTTTATAATTAGGTCTATGATCCATCTTGAGTTAATTTTTGTATATGGTGGGAGCTATGAATTGAAGTTCATTGTTTTCCATGTGGATATTTAATTTGTTGAAACACATATACATTTAAACAAACTATAAGGGAGTCTGTCCTTATTGTAAATCAGTGGAAGCCTATACTTTAAAATTTTTAAATCAAAAATAATGTGCCAGGGACTTCCCTGGTGTTGCAGTGGTTAGGATATCTGCCTTCCAGTGCGGGAGACGGGGGTTCGATCCCTGGTCAGGGAACTAGATCCCACATGCAGGCCGAGACTAGGAGTTCTCATGCCACGACTAAGGAGCCCATGAGCCACAACTAAGGAGCCCGCAAGCTGCAACTAAGACCCGCTGCAACCAAAAAAAAAAAAAAAAATAATAATAATAATAATAACAATAATGTGCCAACAGCCCAAACTGTTTGTCTAGTTTTTAAAAACATACTCTTTACTTATTCTATTTTCAAGGTATCTCAACTTTTAAATGTTTAAAAATTTATTTTATTGAAGTATAGTTGATTTACAATGTGGTGCTAATTTCTACTGTACAGCAAAGTGATTCAGTTATACATATATATATATATATACACACACACGTATATATATATATATATATATATATATATACACTCTTTTTCATATTCTTTTCCATTATGGTTTATCACAGGATATTGAATAGAGTTCCCTGTGCTATACAGTAGGACCAACTTTTAAATTTTTATAGTAAAGGAATAAGTTGACATTTATGTCTTGTGTCCTATTGGCTTATCATCTTATCAAGTTTGAGTTCTATTAGCTTGCTTTGATCCAGATTGTTTCTAGGCCTTTCAGGGTGGGAGAAGAGTAATGGGAAGCAGGGTAGGCATGAACTAGGGATAAATGTACCTCATTGATGCCTCATTAAAACGCTCATAACTCTGAACTGGCACATTAGGGGGCCTCCAGGATTATTGCATGAAGCATCTTTTCTGTATGGATTTTGACCCAGGAGAGAATGGAATACTTTTAACAGTATGTGTATGTCTGTGTATTTTATTAGGAGGCAGGAAGAAGATGGCTGATTACAGATCTTGTTTATTTCAGTTTAGTAGAGAGAAAAGTCCTGGGACAAACCCATCTTCCTTCTTTGGAATGGCCCACCAGAGTTTAATAAAAAATGACTCAAATATCTAGAGTGGTCTGTGAATTCCTAAAGCCATTCTCGGGCTGGAGATGACAAATGGGCATCCTCAGCCTGCTCAGTGCAGCTGCGAGGAACCTTATTGTGGGTATTGGGAAATAATTTTGACCATTAAAAAAGTATCCACTTTTAAAAAATGAGGCACAATTTGTCATTAGCATCCTAAGTCTCTTCTTCACTTCTCCTTCTGGTAGTTTCTTCTCCTTTTTAGGTATTGGAGCCTCTCATGCTTTCGAGTGCTCTCTCCCTTCCACAAATCTAAACCTGCCCATGATTGATGATTATGTCTGAATGTATTATGTTAACAGGGATACTTGCACATTAGCAGAGGACCAAGCCTTAACCAAAGGACTTTTTAAGGTTGGAATGCTAGGGCTCAATAAGCCAATAGAAGAGGTATATATTTGGGTAGCCATTTAGGCTAGGTAGTGGACATATGTAGATATTGTGTTACTTCTAAGCATTCATTTTCTGCTATCCTATTCTTCATAGCCCCCAGTATCTTTGGGAAGTCATGAAGTGCCATAAAAACTGAACCCACCTCTAACTTCAGCTGTGGAACATTGACCAATTAGCTCTTTCAATGCTCCTGGCCCTTGAGGTTGGTTCACAGATGGGAATATTACACGAGTTGGTTCAGTGAGAGTGAATCTCAAGACATGTGTGGAAACTATCAGAAGTTTCTTCTCTATTCCTGCAAGCACTGGATTGTAAAATTGTAAGGGCTGAACTTGCCGCCACCAGGAGAGGAAAACTTCTATCTGAAACTTGGAAATGAAGCCAACACTGTAGATGGCCGACGGGATATTCAATGAGAAAAGTTCTTGGTGATGTAATTGAGCTGCTGGACCAAACTTCACTTGATTACTTCAAGACTGTTCCACTGTGTGAGGCAATACGTTTCCTTTTTCTTTTATGGCTGTCACTTAACTGAAAGAAAGATACAATGGGGTAGCTTAAGCCTGCAAGGAACTGAGATCTGCTCAGGTTTCCTCAGGGTTATGAGGATAAAGCACAACGCCTCAGCAGGTCTCCTGAAAAACTAAAAATTGGTTCAAGAAACAGATGAGCTTGAGCAAATCTAATTTTTTTAAATCTCCTCAGAAATTAGTATCTAACTTTATTCTGATGCTCTACTATGTTGGTGATTTAGCTGCTTTCTGGTCCAAATACTACCAGTTACCTGATTCTCTTCTACTCTATTTCACATTCATATTTGAGTCCAGTCAGTTGGTTACAATTCCAGAACCCCTCTCAAACATCACCGGCAAACATAGATATCTGCTTGGTCCACTCCACCCTGGCGGATAATCAGGTGGAGGGTTAAAAAGCATGGTGAGGAGGGGTAAGGAAATCTTCGGCTGTAGGCTGTGGGTGTGGAAGTCACTCCAAGCTTTCTCAGGAGGGAGTCTTGTTAGGCACCGTGCATGGGCTGTGCCAGACAGTGTGCTTTCTGGAATCCCTATGCTTGTGATGGGTACTGTGAGAGAGCTGGAGGAGCCAGGGAGCTGAGAGTTGCCAGGGATCTGACTGTGTGTGTCGGAACTTCTGGAATGGTCTTGTTGCCAATTCCTATGTAATCATATGATAAAAATGATGAAATGTGATTATGACAAAAATCACATGGGAATGTAGATGCCAAGGTGACGTGGGCGGGGTCCTGACAGTGTCTCATATGATTCTATCAACCAGCTTTCCTGTCCTTGTCTTCTGATTGGGTTCAGTCAAGAAGGAGCCATCGTGAAAGGTGGAAGAGATGGAGGAGAGTAATATTAGGCTATTTATGCCCCTGGCTCCCATCCTATGGGATTGCCTTAGGCTGGCTGTGTCCCTCGACCAAAGGTCACTGCTCTGCTTTCTGAAGATCACAGCTCCTCTCAAGGCGACCTTTTTCTATATGAGTCTCTTTTTGTGGTTTCTGGTAACTGTCCCCTGCCCTCTGTTGTTACCAGCTCTGGTCTGGCACTATCTCTCTTGGTTCCTCTATATCCTTATTACACCCTTATAAATAGTCCTCTGCTAAATAAATCTCAGTTTTGTCCTAGTTTGTGGCTTATCTATTCTTTTTCTTAACAGTGTCTTCTAATAAGCAGAAGTCTTTGTTTTTGGTGAAGTCTAATTTATCATTTTTCCAAAGCAGTGATTGTTTTTGCATCCTAAGAAAATGTTGCCTCTCCCCAAATCAGGGATCCAGTTTCCTGGATTCTCTTCTAAAGCATTATGATTTTAGCTTATATATTTACATCTCTGATCCATTGCGAATTAATAATTGTGTACAGTGTGAGCTAGGGGTTAATTTTTTCCGCATATGGATAATGCAGTTATTCCAGTGTCTTTTATTGAAAAGACTCCTTTCTCCATTGAATTGCTTATATTGATATGGTTGGATTTATGCTACCATTTTGTTATTCATTTTATGTTTGTTCTTGTGGTTGATTTGTTCCTCCATTTCTCCTTTTATGCCTTCTTTTGGATGAATCACATATATTTTAGAATTCCATTTTAATCTATCTACTTGCTGTTTAGCTATACTTCTTTGCATTAAATGTTTTAACTAATTTCTCTAGCAATTACAATATCATTCTTAACTTTTTATGACCCTGTTAGGTTATTCTTTATTATTTTATGTAAAATGAGGAAACCTTGCAATCATAGAGCTTGCATTTACCCCCTTTTTCCTTATGCTATAATGGCCCTATTTATTGCATCTCCATATAGTATAAGTGCCGCAAGACAGTGTTATAACTTTTGCTCTAAACTGTATGAATTCTTAAAGATTGAAGAAAAAAGAGGCTTTTATAATTACCCAGCTCTTTGCTATTTCCAATGCTCTTTATTCTTTCCTGAGGATCCAAGTTTCCATCTAGTATCATTTCCTTCAGCCTGAAGAATGTTCTTTGTATTTCTTGTAGTACAGGACTTCTGATGATGAATCGTTTTAGCTTCCTTTTCTTATATCTGAAAATGTTTTGATTTCATCTTTATTCTTGAAGGATATTTCCACTGGATATAAATTTTTTTTCAGCACCTTAAATATGTCACTCCACTGTATTCTGTCCTGCATTGTTTCAGATACAAAGTTAGCAATAACCTAGATGAAATGTGGTAATTATCGCAGGCTGCTTTTGAGACTTTTATTTTCTACTTTTTAGCAGTTTGATTATCATGTGCTGGGTGTGGGTTTTCTCATCTGGGTATGGTTTTCCTTATATTTATTTTGCTTGACTTTGCTGAGCTTCTTCAATCTGTAAATAGTTTAATCGCTGCTTTAAAACTCTTGTCTCCTAATTCTAATTTCTGAATCATTTTGGGTTTGGTCTGTATTGATTGTTGTTTCTCTTGAGACTGAGTCACAATTTCCTGGTTTTTATATGTTGGGTGTATTTGGCTGTATCCTAGACATTGTGAGTATTACATTGTAGAGACTAGATTGTAATAATTCTTCTGAAGAGTGTTGACTTTTTTGTTTTTTCTTATCTGGGTTTGGTTTATCAGGCAATTGACTTGGCTAGACTCAAAGTTCAAACTCTGTTCCTTCGGTGGCAGTTCAAATCTCAGTTCAGTTCTTTTATTGTTATCTAGACTTGAAGGGTCTGGCAGAGATGTGTGTAGAGTATTAACTCCATCTATCTAAACACTTTCTGGGATAATTCTCTTATTTTCTTGCAGCTGTATTTCTCTACACTCTGTCTTCTGGTTCTTTAGGGCAGAATAACTTTGAGTTTCCTATCAGAGTTCTAGCTGCTCTGCATGATGCCAACTGCAGCCTATCCCTGGGCTAAAAGCCATAACAATGGAAAATTCACCGTATTCCATTCTCTTCTTCCAAGCATCTTCTCCCTTCCAAAATCTATCTTCTTTTATTCACTCTCTAACCTTCAGATTGTTATTTATTATATTTTTCCTGGAGTTTATAATTATCATCTATGGTCTCATAGGAGCTTACTCACCTATTTCTAGAAGCAGAACCTCTTACTTCTTGAATTTTTGGAATGTGTTCTCTCATAAAACAGGCAATTTCTGGATTCATGCTACGATAACTGGATCACTGTGAAATTCACCTACCTAACAATGTTTTGTATATTCTATGTTGATTTTCTCACACATTTTCTCTCCAAGTTGTCCAAGTTTTCTGTTACCACTTGGTAGAGCCATTTCATTCTCCAAGGGGTACTTCCCAGTTTGCATTTTTATGGGCATCCTATTTATGGCTTTAAGGGAATGCTGTTCAGTACTTCTTGCATCTGAATTCTCTCAAGGAATGCCATTCTAGTTTGCTCCCTGAAATCTTGAGTCTTTCTCTTTCACATTTCTTTTGGACCCCATCAGCCTCTCAAGGGCTAGCCATGACTAAAACATCACCCTGTTTTATACTCCCATATTTATAACAGGTTAGACTTTCTATACTTTATAGATTGTCTGGCCTCTAGTGTATTATTTTTCTCTTCATATCTTTCTAGCCTGACTACTAAGATTCCATTTTTCCCAAGGAAATTTCTTTCTTCCTCCAGCTTAATCAGCCTATGTTTCTTTATTTTTCTTTTACTCCCCTGCTGCTCTATTCAGATAGTAAGTCAAAAGCATGTTTTAATATTATCTTTTATCTTCATAAAAGAGATACATGTAAATGTATCAAATAGTCAAATAATATTACAAAGTTTTAACAAACACCAGCTGTTTCTTACCCACCTGTTTCCCAAGCCTTTTCCCAAAACCCCTCCCCAGAGCAATCACTTTGAATTGTTTTACTTCTTTCTTCTGGTGCTGTCCTCTATGTTTCTAAATAATATGCTTAGACTCCCATAATCAGTTATTTATTGATTCTTTTCACCCTGTATGTACTACTGGTGTAGTTTGGGTGCACCCAGAGCAGACCTGAATCAAAGACTTGAGTAAAATAGTTTATTGGGAGGTAATCCTTAGAAGTACAGGTAGAACAATGGGGAAATGAGACAAGGAAGGGCAAGGAGCCTAATAAAGTGTGTACTATCAAGCATATTGCCAACGTGGGCACCTAGGACTCAATCCTACTGGGGAACTCTGGGAGATAGTGTAGAAGATGCCTTGGAATTATTCCTGAGGAGCAAGGGGCTGAGATAGTTGTCCTTCAACTCCTATCAGTCATTGACTGAGGGGTTCAAGCAGAACCCACTATCTGTCTGCACTTTCAGCGACTCAGTATGCAAGTCAAGTAGATTCTATTGGTCTGAGAAATCCATCAAAGAGTTGCAATTGCTTTCAGTTAGACGCCATTGAGTAGCACGCCTTGAAATGGGCAGCGCCAAAATGGCAAGATAATGTGAGTGAGACTCCCTTAGCATATTTGTATCAGTCGGAATTCTCTAAAGAGACAAAACCAATAGATGGGGGTGGGGGTGGGGTTTATTATAAGGTATGGTCTCATGTGATTATGGAGCCTGAGAAATCCCACAATCTGCTGTCTGCAAGCTGGAGAACCAGGAAAGCCAGTGGTGTTGTTTTAAGGCCTGAGAGCTGGAGAACCAATGTGGTAGATTCCAGTTTGGGTCTGAAGGCCTGAGAACCAGGAACACCAAGGGCAAGAAAAGACCAATGTTCAGCTCATGCAGAGAGCAAATTCAACATTTTGTCTTATTGTTCTCTTCAGCCCCTCAACAGATTGGAGGATGGCCACCCATGTTGGGGAGCTCTATGCTGGCACAATCCCTTGCACTTTTCCTACACTCTGCTCCCATCTTTGTACATTGTCCCTTTGTAAATATACCCTCTTCAAATTATCCTCATTTGACTGTGCCATCTGTTTTTTTGTTTTGGGACCCCAATGGGAGAATGTGGTTTGAAACAGCAGCTGAGCGGTTTTGAACTAGACTACCTACTCAGCTCCCCGACACAAGTATAAGATTCTCCCCAATGGAAGGCAAGCCCTTTCTTGGCAGAAGAGGATAATTTGTTTTTCCTGCGGACTCACCATAACAAAAGCAGAAAGAACTAAGCTAAGAACAATTCTGTTCCTTTCCCCAAATTCATCAGTTAGATACATCACTCCTCCTTCCTTGAGGTGAAATGGAGACAGACACTCTCTTCCCATTACTTTCAAAGAAGTGGACTTTATGGGCCAAGGAATGAATGCTGGGAGGAGGAAGAGAGGATGGTTTCGACAAGTCAGTGAATTTGAGTTCAGCAAAACCTGCTCATCTGATGCTTTCATATTCAGAGTTGTGGGTTTGTATCAGGTGTCAAAACCTGGTAGCAAACTGAAGTGGTAGTTGAATTGCCAGTTTACATGCAGCAGAGATCAATTAGAAAAGCGAATTACTCATGGTGTGTGACTAATAGTAAAATAATAAAGTTACTCCCATCACAAGAGGGAATGCTTGTGATCTGTATTCTTACGATTACTGTAATTTTAAAATTTCTTTCCTTTGAATGTCCTTGGAACTCACTAGCCGGTGAGCACGAAGGAAATTGCATTTATTAATAATATTTGTCAAGCTTTTGATTCCCCACCTGCACTGCTCCCAGATCTCAGCCCCATCCTCCAATGGAATCTCCCCGAGCTCCCCCTGCCCCTTCCTGGGAGTCCTTGGGTGGTATCTCAGGGTTGCTCAGTTCTTCTGCCCCTGCCTTTGTGAGGTTGGTGAGGGAGGCATTTGTTTGCCAGCCACTTGGAGGAGGCAGGTTTTCACTGCTTCTGCTGCTGGTGTCCTTGCTGACGGCGCCTTGATACTGTCTCCCAATGCTTTCAGGGTCCCCGTGCCACCGAAGTCACCAGGTGCTCTGGGGGAAAAAAAATGGGTTGAATGACCTTCTTCCCATCTTTTTGATGGCTTTTGTCCTCTGGACTCCAAATAGTACTACATGAACTTCAAGACTCCCTAGATTCTTTGGCCACTAAACAAAATACCATAGACTGAGTGGCTGATAAACAACAGAAATTTATTTCTCATAGTTTCTGGAGGCTGGAGTCTAAGATCAATGTGCCAGCAGATCTGATGTCTGATGAGAGCCTGCTTTCTGGTTCATAGATGGCTGTCTTTTTGCTATGTCTTCACATAGCAGAAGGGGCTAGGGAGCTCTTACAAGTCACCTCTTATAAGGGCACAAATCCCATTCATGAGAGCTCCACCCTTATGACCTAAGCATCTCCCAAAATCTCCACCGCCTAATACCATCACATTGGGAACTAGGTTTCAACATATGAGTTTGTGGGGGGACACAAACATTTAATGTCTAGTACCTGGCTTCCAAAGCTGATCCAAGATTTTCTCCTTAGATAAACTTTCTGACCCTGAAGCAGCCTGATTGGACAGGTTATGATAATATTCCTGGATCTGGGAGATTGCAAAAACCCAATGGTCAAAACAATACTGTTTCTTTCCTTCCTCTTCCATTCCCACTCTTCCTTCTAGAACACACACATTTAGTACTTAAAGATGAGGTTGACAGTTGTACAGATTGTAGCCTGTGTAAGTCGCACACTTTAGAGTTGTGCAGCTCACACTCACACCAAATGGCCCTGTTAGTATTAAAGCCATTATTGCTGACCTGTTGGATATCTCCTTACGGCTCTAGCAATCTATTCCTTTATTAGGCACTACATTAAATAAAACCAGTAGCATATAACAGTATAACTCAAAGAGTGGACCATGGGAAAAGGGAACCCTCCTGCACTGTTGGTGGGAACATAAATTGGTACAGCCTCTATGAAAAACAGTATGGCCATTCCTTAAAAACCTAAGATTAGAGTTGCCATATGATCCAGCAATCCCATTTCTGGGCATGTATCTGGAGAAAACTATAATTCAAAAAGATACATGCACCACAATGTTCATAGCAGCACTATTTACAATAGCCAAGATATGGAAGCAACCTAAATGTCCATCAGTAGATGAATGAACAAAGAAGATGTGGTACATATATACAATGGAATACTATTCAGCCATAAAAAAGAATGAAATAATGCCATTTGCAGCAACATGGTTGGACCTAGAGATTATCATACTAAGTGAAGTAAGTCAGAAAGAGAAAGACAAATACAATGATATCACTTACATGTGGAATCTAAAGTATGACACAAATTAACTTATTTACGAAACAGAAACAGACTCACAGACATAGAAAACAAACTTATGGTTACCAAAGGGGAAAGGGAGTCAGGGAGGATAAATTAGGAGTTTGGGATTAGTAGATACAAACTACTACATATAAAGTAGATAAACAACAAGGTCCTACTGTATAGCACAGGGAACTATATTCAATATCCTATAATAAACTATAATGGAAAAGAATATGAAAAAGTATATATATATATATATATATATATATATATATATATATATATATATATATATATATAACTGAATCACTTTGCTGTACACCAGAAACTAACACAACATTGTAAATCAACTATACTTCAAAAAAAAAAAAAAAATAGTGGACCATGGACTGACAGCAAGAGCGTCACCTGAGAACTTGTTAAAATGTAGGTTCTCAGGTCTCACCTAGACCTACTGAATCAGAATCTTTGGGGTTTGGGCCTGAGAGTCTGTGTTTTAGCAAGCTTTCTAGGTGATTTTTATGTGGGTTAAAGTTTGAGAAGCACTGGCCTATAATCTACACAATTCCTTCAGTTTGGTTAAGCTAACAGGAGTTGAATGTAGGTGAGATATAACAAAAGTAAATAATCGTGTCCATCTGATGCCCCCAATTAAACCTCTTGGAAAATGGGGCCAACAGGGAGTTTAAAATCAGTTACCAGCCACTCTTATCTTGGCCTGCCTCTAACATCAGTATCAGCTGTAAAAAGGGAATGGTAATGATGATAGAGAACTTACTGGGCTCTTGTGAAAATCAAATGAGAAACTAATGTGATGGTTCTTTCCTCCCAAACGTCAATAACTGTTATTAATAACATAAATCTTTTGAGTCACTTGAATCCCATTTATTAAATTTCCACTTTAGTAAACTAAATGGTATGCATCAATTTCTCATAATGCCAACTTTCAATCAATAAAAAAGCCACTGACATTGCTATTGTAAATTTTAATATTTGAAAATATTTATTCATCTTTTATCCATGTTTTTCTATTTATGGATAATTAAAGAATACCTTCTTATACTATACCTTCCACAAATTGCTCCTAGAAGGGGCAGGGTTTGTTTTGTTTTTTCCTTACAAGGAAGGATTTTTAAAAGTCTTTTATCTTGGTAACTATTCATTGCCAATCAGGATAAAAGAGGTTTTACCCCACTAATAATTTCTATTTTATGGTGACATGCTTGGTCAATGTCAGTACAATTTTAAGGTACAAATGGATCTACTTAAGTGCTATTACTTTTTTTTTTTTTACAGTAAGAGAACATTTTATTAACAAAACAAAAGTATTCTCTATGTATCTAATCATAGAAAAAAGATATTTGCCAAGAGGTTAACAGATGATTTTTGTTTTCTCCTCTTGGCTTATCTGTGTTTTCTATTTTTGGGGGGGGAACATCAGTTACACAGATAATTTTATTTTATTTTATTTTTTTGAGTTTCAAATTCTGATGATCAATTTTTTTATTGGAGTATAATTGCTTTACAATGTTGTGTTAGTTTCTGCTGTACAATGAAGTGAATCAGCTATATGTATACCTATATCCCCTCCCTCTTGGACCTCCCTCCTACCCTCCCATCCCACTCATTTAGGTCATCACAGAGCACGGAGCTGAGCTCCCTGTACTGTACAACAGGTTCTCACTAGCTATCTATTTTACACATGGTAGTGTATTTATGTCAAACCTAATCTCCCAATTCGTCCCATCCTCCCCTTCCCCCCCGCGCTGTGTGCACATGTCCATTCTCTACATCTATGTCTCTATTCCTGCCCTGCAAATAGGTTCATCTGTACCATTTTTCTAGATTCCACATATATGCATTAATATATGATATTTGTTTTTCTCTTTCTGGCTTACTTCACTCTGTATGACAGACTCTACGTCCATCCACATCTCTACAAATGACCCAATTTCGTTCCTTTTTATGGCTGAGTAATATTCCATTGTATATATATACCACATCTTCTTTATCCATTTGTCTGTCATTGGACATTTCGGTTGTTTCCATGTCCTGGCTATTGTAAATAGTGCTGCAATGAACATTGTGGTGCATGTGTCCTTTTGAATTATGGCTTTCTCAGGGTATATGCCCAGTAGTGGGATTGCTGGGTCATATGGTAGTTCTATTTTTAGTTTTTTAAGGAACCTCCATAGTGTTCTCTACAGTGGCTGTATCAATTTACATTCCCACCAACAGTGCAAGAGCGTTCCCTTTTCTCCACACTCTCTCCAGCATTTATTGTTTGTAGATTTTTTGATAATGGCCATTCTGACCAGTGTGAGGTGATACCTCATTGTAGTTTTGATTTATATTTCTCTAATAATTAGTGATGTTGAGTATCTTTTCATGTGCCTCTTGGCCATCCATATGTCTTCTTTGGTGAAATGTCTATTTAGGTCTTCCACCCATTTTTTAATTGGGTTGTTTTTTTTGATATTGAGCTCCATGAGCTGTTCGTATATTTTGGAGATTAATACTTTGCCCATTGCTTCATTTGCAAATATTTTCTCCCATTCTGAGGGTTGTGTTTTCGTCTCATTTACGGTTTCCTTTGCTGTGCAAAAGCTTTTAAGTTTAATTAGGTCCCATTTGTTTATTTTTGTTTTTATTTTCAAAGTGCTATTACTTTTTTAATTGCTATTTTTGCTACAGACTCGTTAAGGATTCAAAACTTGAATTGGAAGGAACCCAAAAATGTCTTACTTTATGTCAATGGAGTCTATTAGATATCAATGAAATGAAATCCATTTTTGCAACACTCAAAGAAGAACATATCACACCTAATGCAAATCTGTTCTCAGATTTCCTAGAAAATAAGCTGAACAAAGGGAGGACTAAATAAAATGTAGTTTTAATATTGAATTAACATGACAGAATAGGAGAAAGAGAGAGTCAAAATGCTGAACACATTTTTAGTTATCCAGGGTAGCCCAGGAGGTTTTATTTTAATTATACACTAGAGGTAATGTTTTTAGGGAGTTCAAATAAATACTCATCATTCAACTTGACCTTTAATTAGGCATTGAAAACTTTCTGCAAAGGGAAGGAAACCATCCAACAAAATGAAAAGGTAGCCTACTGAATGGGAAAAGATATTTGCAAATTATATATTCCATACAGGGTTAATATCTAAAATATGTAAGGAACTCATAGAACTCAGTATCAAAAAACCAAATAATTCCAATTAGAAAGTGGGTAGACGACCTGAATAGACTTTTTTCCAAAGAAGACATAAAGATAGCTAACAGACACATGAGAAGATGCTCAACTTCACTAATCATCAAGGAAATGCAAATCAAAACCATAGCAAGGTATCACCTCACACCTGTCAGAATTGCTATTATCGAAAAGACAACAGGGCTTCCCTGGTGGCACAGTGGTTAAGAATCTGCCTGCCAATGCAGGGGACACGGGTTCGAGCCCTGGTCCGCGAAGATCCCACATGCCGCGGAGCAACTAAGCCCGTGCGCCACAACTACTGAGCCCACGTGCCACAACTACTGAAGTCTGCGTGCCTAGAGCCCGTGCTCCACAACAAGAGAAGCCACAACAATGAGAAGCCTGCACACCACAACAAAGACCCAATGCAGACAAAAATAAATAAATTGATTAATTAATTAAAAAAAAAAAGACAACAAATAACAAGTGTTGGCAAGGATGTGGAGAAAAGGAACCCTTGTGCACTGTTGGTGGGAATGTAAATTGGTGCAGCCACTGTGGAAAGCAGTATGGAGATTCCTCAAAAAATTAAAAATAGAACCACCATACAATCTAGCAATTTCACTTCTGGGTATTTACTCAAAGAAAACAAAAACACTAATTTGAAAAGATTTATGCATTCCTATGTTCATTGCAATATTGTTTATCATAGCCAAGATATGGAAGCAACGTGTCTATTGACAGATGAATGGATAAAGAAGATCTGATATATATAATATATATAGTATATATATAGTGTATATATATATATATATATATATATATATATAGCGTGTGTGTATATATATATAGTTTGTATACACACACACAATAGAATATTACTCAGTCATAAAAAGGAATGAAATCTTGTCATTTGCAACAACATGGATGGATCTAGAGTGTATTATGCTAAGTGAAAAGAGGCAGAAAAAGACAAATACCATATGATTTCCCTTATATGTGGTATCTAAAAAACAAAACAAATGAACAAACAAAACAAAACAGAAACAGACTCATAGATAAAGAGAGTAATTTGGTGTTTGCCAGAGAGAACTTGAGAGGGGAGAAATAGATGAGAAAGATTAAGAGGTGCAAACTTCCAGTTACAAAATGAATGAGTCACAGGGATGTAATATAGAGCAAGAAGAATACAGTCGATAATACTGTAATAACTTTGTATGGTGACCAATGGTTACTAGACTTATGGTGATCATTTTGTAATATATTTAAGTGTCAAATCATTATGTTATACACCTGAAACTAACATAATATTGTACAACTATACTTCAATTATAAATAAATAAGTGAATAAGGCATTAAAAAAATCTTCATGAAGAATCATCAGACTTCTGTTATATCCTCAAAGTTCATTACTTTTCCTTTGTTTTACTATAAGCTTTTAATCTATAATTAAAAGAGAGAAAATGTATGAAAGTACCTAGCATAAAAGTTAGCATATATACACATAATAAATGTTTGTTTCCTTTCTTTCCCTGTTGTATAATAAACTTAAAGAAACTTATTAAATTTCTGGTCACATATTTATCTTGGCTTTCTCTAGTCATTTTTAAAAGAGCAAGTAAATATGCTTGGAAAACGGAATTAAAACTCAAGGGAAAATTAGAGCTATATGAAGACAAAATCTTTTAAGTGCTATTAAGTGCTTAAAATATTACATAATCACATGCATTAATGGTAGGCATTTTAACTTGAGCATAGTTGTGTGTATGTTGTTGATATTCACATTTTTAACTACTACTATTTTCAGGCATTGCAAATCCATGCATAGAATTCAATTCAGAGGGAAGCTAGGAGCCTCAGATGACAGATGATTAAGTCAAAAGGAATTCATATTTAAAATAAAAGTAAAAGAACTTCTTTAACTATTTTTAGATCATTGGCAGAAATTCTAACCAAAAGAATATTATTAAAATGATTAATCTTGGAGTCTTGGAATTATGAATATTTGCTTCTTCCAATTAAAAATGTTAGACTCATACAAAATGGTATAAAGATTCAATTGCATAAACCTACAAGTTAAAAAAAAATCAAAGTTATTACTACACAGAACAGCTGTTACATATTAATGATATTGGACTTTACGGGTGTTTGTGTGTGAACTTGTTTATGACACAAATGGATCATAGAATGTTCAGCTTTTCTAAGTTCAGAAATTTTGGGCCAGTTTTACTCCCTTCCAAAGTGAAATTAGGGCTCTCAAAGATTCCAGACTTGAATACAGGAAATGAAAGTTCCTGAGATGCCCACAGAATAGGTACCAGATGGCGATCAGGGTTACCAAGTATTTGGGGCAAGGTAGCGCAGAAGATTATATCCAAGTAAGTGACAAAATGAAAGTAACTGAACCATTCAGTAAATGCTGTAGTTCATTATGCAGTCTAACGTACCAGTACTGTCTCGTCATCTTCTCTCTTTAATCATTTAGGTTGGAGTCTTCACTAGGGCCATAAGGGATTTTAGATCAATCTAGTTTGATCTCTTTATTATACAAATGAGGCTCAGAAAGATTAAGTGACTAGTTCAAATCACAAAGGCAATAATAGGAAGAATAGGGTCTTGAACTCTGCTCTCTCTGTTCTCAGCCCAGAGCTTTCCCCATTCTTTTCCAAGGCCTTTTCCCAATGTTATCAGCATCACAAGTGCTGCCTGAGGGCTGAAGTCAGAGCTTGTCTCTCCCTTTGGTGTTGCAAACAGGGAGGGATTCCAGTCTTGCCCATACCCGCCTGGAGGTTGAGACTGGTACAAGTGAGAAGTCCTAAGGAATCCATGGAACGTGGAAAATAACGTCTTTGAGGGTGAGTGTGTGGTATGTGAAGATACACCTGAAAAGGAGGCTGGAACCACACTGTAGGGCCCTCAACTGCCAGGCCACTGAACTTGAAATTTATTTGACCTGTCAAGGAGTACCTCTCCTGGTGTCTAGCACAGTGTAGGTATTAATGTATATTTGTTATATGAATGAATGAGTCGTTAGTAATCTGTGAGCTGATTCTGGGACACGTTCTTATCAGAGGTGCACTTCAGGCTGTGTTAGAGCTGCAGTGAGATTTGACTGAGTTTCAAGGAGGCTGGCAGTTGGGAGAGTAGATTCAATCACAAAGATGAGAAAGAGACTACAGCGAGTTATACGATATGTATATATATAATTTTAATAGCCTTGTTGGTATATAATTAGGTTTTTTTAAAAAGATTGCTCATGGGTGAATCAGCATATATAATGTTAAGTGAAAGAAGCCAGACACAAAAACCTGTCAGTTCAGGTCCTCTAGGAAGCAGATGCCAAAATGGAATCAAAGTCCAAGAGATACAATGTGTGAAATAAAGGGAAGAGGGGGTGGAAATATAGGCAGGGTGAGCTGTCATGGTACAATGACACCTGTGACACCTGTGAAAGGAGAGGGGAAGGAAGGAGGATTGGTAAGAAGAGACTCACACTGTAGGACTGCCAAGCCGATAGGGCTCCCTAGAGCACAGCTTGCCATGAGAGGGTCCTGCTTTGAGCAGAAATAGCTTGGCTCTGGTACTCCCACCCTGCTAAGTCATTGGCTGGGTGCAGCCTAGGGAAAGCATGGTCTTGGTGTAAATTCGGCTCACTGCACTCTTCCCTGCAGGTTCTCTCCTAAAGGGAGATCTGAGTGGCACATATCCATGGCCATTGTAATATTATTTGAGTCTGTTTACATACAATTAAAAAAACAGACAAGCCAAGAGAGTGGTTACTTTTAGGGAGAGGTAGTGATTGGAATGGGATACAAGGGGGACTTCTTCTGGGGTGCTGATAATGTTTTATCTTTTAATCTGGGTGCTGGCTACACACCAGATATGTTCACTTTTTGAAAATTCATTGAGCTAACACTTATGACTGGGTATTTTTCTGTATTGTGTAATATTAACGTCAAAGGATGAAATAAAAAGATTGCTCGCTAAGCTGAAAAGAAAAATAATATTGAAGATTTTAATACAGTAGAAAATAACAAAGAATTTGCTGGCAAATCAAATATTTACTTCAAATATAATAAAAAGAAAACAGTTGACCTAGCTTCTTGTCAGGGCTTGAAATTGAATTAAAATGGAACAGTGTAGACTAGGACGGGGAACAAGCCGGCAGAATCTGGCAAATCTGCAAAGCTTCTCAGTTGGGGGCGGAGGCAGGGTGGGTGGGAAGAGGGACCTATAAATGGAGACCAGTGGTGGTGGGTGAGGGCAAAGGTCACCACGAAGAATGACCAGGCAAGGTGTGGGATCCCAGAGGACAGAAAGGCATTAGCACCCAGAGAGCCAAGTTGGGCGGGAGAACAAAGATATATTTTGTGGTCTGCTCATGGCATGCAAGCGTTTAACACATACTTTGTCAGCTATGGGACTGAAAAATGTCAATATGTAGACTTGAGGCATCAGCTCAGTTGTTTGAATTATGAGATTGGATTTCAGGTCCAAGGCTGGTTATCAGGTAAATGGATGAAACTGCTGACCTATTAATTATACTAGTTCTCTGCTCATCGCCGATTATGTTATGTCCCCGGTAAAAGGAGCAAACATATAACAAACACAGCAATTGTTTCCATGCATAAGGAAAAAATGACCGTCTTATAAAAGATATTAAGCTTGAAGTTGAAAAAATGGTTTACTTGTGGTGTGAAAATATTAGGAGGTTCTATGTGACCCTGATCACAAAAAAAAAAAAAAAAACGAAGCTATAAAGGCATTTCCATTTTCTCGATTTTAGGAATATGAGAATGTCTCAGGTCATCTCCCTCCGACATTGTTTTAGACAGGGATCTTGTCTTCATCATCTTTGGACGCTCAGTGTGTGGCACATGATGGATTTTCTACAAAGGCTTGTTGGAGGAATAGGTTTTTCAAAAAAATGAATGAACAAAGAGGTCACTGTGTCATCAGTCTGGTCTTAGTGAGTAAAGTGTACATGAAATCAGAGGTCACCTGGAAAACTTCTGTGTACCCTGGTAAAGTGAGTGGGGACCTGTTAGAGACAAGTTAGGACCACCCTCCCACTAAGAACTGGGATAATGACACAGGGAGAACAACCTTGACATTCACCTTAAAACAGCACCACTTTTTCTGAGGCCCTTGAGGCCATACTTGAGTCAGACTTGTCTGAGCCCACTGGTGGAGACCTGATCCAAGGTTAGAAATTCATGCAAGGGCTGCTTGCAGAAGAAATTTCTGGTGCTCATCTTTAAGTAAATTGCTGATTTACTATAAATTCTTGAGTTCAAGGTGTACTGAAAAAAATCCTGTATTTGTTCAGTGCTTTATTTATTTCAAATCTCTTTTGCACATATTATTTCTTTAGCTCATCATAGCAGCCATGATGTCTGTAGAATGGATTCAATTTTTTCCGTAATGTAAAATGGAAAAAAAGAGGGTTATATTAGTCAGTGTTCTCCAGAGAAACAGAACCAATAAACTTAAAAAGAGAGAGAGAGGGGGCAAGAGAGAGAGAGAGATTAAGGACATGAGTATGGAGGCTGGCAAGTCCCAGCAGACTGGAGACCCAGTCTGACCCAGCCTATGAGCTGATGTTGCATTTCAAGTCTAAAGGCTGTCTGTCTGCTGCAGAACTCTTTTTTGCTCCAGGGAGCAAGTCTTTTTGTTCTATTCAGGACTTCAACTGATTGGATGAGGCCCACCTACACTACAGAGGGCAATCTGCTTTATACAAAGTCCACAAGTCCACAAGTACAAAGTCCACAAGTACAAAGTGCAAAAGCACTTTCACAGAAGCATCCAGAGTAACATTTGACCACCTATCTGGACATTGTGGCCCAGCCAAGTTGATACATAAAATTAACCATCACAAGAGTCCTAGACTCCAGGACTTGCTCAAGCCTATGGATTTAATTAGTCAGGATTGTTTCTAAAATTCTGGGCTTCTGACATTTAGTCCCCATGAGAGACTTACTGAACACTAGAATTAGGTGATGGTTTTTCATTAATTCTGATGTGGGAAGCAAGATTGGGAAGGAGCTAGCTGGTAGTCAGAAATATTAGTTACTCAGTAACTGCTGAAAGCAAGAATCAGACCTCAGGTCGTCAGGAACCATGAAAAACCTCAGTCTTCCTTAAATAATGTTATGTGTAACAGTATAAAATCACAGAATCATAAACAAACTCAAAGCAAGAGAAAAGAAACTAAACCATCTGCTAAATTTAGAAAGACACCCATAGAGACAAAAGTCTAGGTCTGGAGTGAGGATTTCATTATGATGATATCTAGTACAGATGTGAATAACCACGGCCTAGGGCAGGGGTGGGCTGGCAAGGAACTGGGCTCAACTGGGAGGCTAGTCTATTCTGGGAAGGCTGATCTACATTGGGGGGCAAGTTTAGGCTTCCAGACTACCAGACAAGTGAAGAAAGCAGGATATCAAGTAGTACACAGTTCCTTCTCTTCCACATATGACTCCCCAGCCCTCCTCATGTTGGCAGGGGTCTCTGTGTCTCACACAGCTCAGCCAGAGGAACTCCCCATCACGATGAGTGTGTGATCTGTGGCAAAAATTCATATTCAAACTCCATACACCTATGAATTGATGATTCTGGAGGTTTTCCTGTCACAACGCTGGGCAGTAAATTCTTATGCACTGCACATTCTCTCCTATGACCTGTGATAATGAAGAATACAATTTGTATGAATATTTGAAGACCTCAGATAATCCCCAAACCTAATTTTAAGTTAAAAGCTTTTTAAGTTTTCAACTTCCTATTTCAAGAAACGGCTGTTCTTTTGGTCGGTTCTTCCTTCTAGCCCTTCCTTCACAAATCCAAATGGAAGCAAAATGGCCCACACAAATGTGTGCCCTGTTTCTTACATCCTCAAAGTATCACTGAAAAGTTGTATATGAACTGTGCATTTTAAATGCACCCCAAAAGAGGCAACTTTCAGTTTAAAATCATCCTGCAGTAAAGAGTCCTTTGATTTTACAGTACTCGTGTCCTAATTAAGCAGCCTATGAGGTTCTGATTTTCACAAATCGTATTTACATAAAGTAGACAGTATTAATGGAAAACTGGGGGGAAAAATACAAATTATTAAGCACACACTAAGTGCCAGGTAATATGCTGGACATGGCACACTCAGTGAGAACGAGGTGTGTTGATGACTCTGCTTCCAAGAAGTATTTTGCAGCCTGTCACCAATGCTGAGGATGGACATATTTCTAATGAAAGGCAAACTACAATATTTAGCACGGTTATGGAACAGTAAACGTGCGACTGCTTAAGACAGAACAATGAATCACGTTTCATTTTCCTGCCTGAACAAGAGAAGCAACTCTTTGTCCTGCCTTTCCTTCAAGCTCAGCAGATGCTGGCTCCCCCCAAAGATAAAGCATTCTTTGTGTGCTGTGCCCTCAGCTTCCCTGGGTATTGGATGGCAGCTTCTGTATGCAGATGCTGAAAAATCTTTCTGGGAGTGTTGACATAGTATTTGTCTCTTGAGCACATGTTTATTTTTAGCGGTAAATTATCAGAGCTTGTGAGGCTGAAACCTCAGCTACTTTTTGCATGCGTTTTCAGTAGCTGAATTCCAGACCAGGGCACCACAGACCGCCTATCAGCCATGACGATGATTTCCAGACCTCATCCTCCCATCTTGCCAGGTAACTGAAATTGATTAATCATTTACCAATTTAACAATGGTCAGTGAGGGCCCGTAAAATGCTTATTTTCAGATTATTCATAGTTGGAAGTCTATTTATTCATCACAAAGAGGAATGAGAAAATATTTCTCTTTGTGGAGGTAGAAACCTTAGATCAGTGATCTCAATTCATTGCTCAGCACCTGCAGGGAGTCAGAGCAAAGAAAAATGGTCAAGTCCCAAGACCTGAGGGCAAACCGTTCAAATTGCTAATAGGGAGGGGAAAGCTGCCTTGGTTGCTTAGGATTCCAAGATGCTGCTTTCAGTAACATCCTTGATACTGAAGGAGAGTGGCAGGGATTGCTCCACATCTTTTTGGAAGAGACCTGGGAAACACAGTGAACTCATACCCAAGAGAGGTGTTCTTCTGGGCACAGCAAATGAAGAGCAGGGCATCTGCACCAGGCCCTCTACTTTGCATCTTGTTACTCTCAGAGATTTAAGGCTGCAGCGCCATTCACTGCAGGGTTTAAGGATATTATAGATTTTTTTTCTTTTCTTCTTTTTTTTTTAATAGCTACTTTATTTATTTATTTATTTTTAGCTGTGTTGGGTCTTCGTTTCGTGCGAGGGCTTTCTCTAGTTGCGGCAAGCGGGGGCCACTCTTCATCGCGGTGCGCGTGCCACTCTTCATCGCGGTGCGCGGGCCTCTCACTATCGCGGCCCCTCCCGTTGCGGGGCACAGGCTCCAGACGCGCAAGCTCAGCAGTTGTGGCTCACGGGCCCAGTTGCTCCGCAGCATGTGGGATCTTCCCAGACCAGGGCTCGAACCCGTGTCCCCTGCATTAGCAGGCAGATTCTCAACCACTGTGCCACCAGGGAAGCCCAGATATTTTTTCTTTTTAAAGTCAGGACTCTTGGGTCCAAGAAACAGATACTCAATCTAACTTTTTATACTTTCAACCTAACTTCTCATACTGCTTCTTAAACTTGCAGTTACATCAAACAAACAAAACCCTGAAAAAATGAGTACCTACAATATGTTTTGCTTATGTTTGTGTGTGTTTGTTTCCTATAACTGAAAGTTTAAGAAATATATCCAAGAGTTCAAATGATGTCATCAGGGTCCTGTTACTCTCTCCATGTCATCGCACTGCTTGTCTTTGCCTGGCTTTATGCCACTTGTACACTCTTGCCATATGGTGGGCAACTTCAGTCTGTGGTTAGAAATCACAGTGGAAAAAATAGCTTCTCCTGCTGTCCATGTATCAATCCCCAAAAATGGATTCTGATAGGCTCTACTTGGGGCACAGGCACATCTCTGGACCAATCACAATGCCTTAAGGGACATGATTGGATGATCTGAGGAGTCATGCACTTATTCCTATGGGCAATGGAGACAGGGCTGTGTTGAGATTAATAACTCCATTGGGATCTCACCGTGTAAGGAAGGGGTAGATTCTTCAAGGAAGGGATGACGATAAATTGTTAAAATGTCTACTACAACAGATAAGTGATCCATAAAACTCTAATGGTCTTAAAAATAAATAGGAGATTGCCAACTGTTCCTCCTTCTCACTCATGCTCTTCCTCTGCCATTCAAGGCAGTCCTTGATGCTATGTTAAATGTATAGACTTGGAATAGGTCCAAACAAGTCCTGTGCTATGTATTAGCCTACAACTGATAAACCATAGGTTGTTGCTACTTTCATTAAACCTAATTCTTCTGTTACGATAGCGCGTCATCCAGTGATGTTTGATAGACCAAGATAGAGAGAAATATGAGCTTCTTGGGAGATGAGAGAACTTGGTTTCATTTTATCTTTGTTTCTCCTATAACAATGAGCACCGTGTCTAGCACATAGAGGCCTCACATCACTGTTTGCTGAATTGAATCAAGTAGGCAAACATGTTGTCTGGGGGTTTAATAGGTCCAATAGCTAAAGAACCTACATCCTCTGAGAACTTCTAGTTCCCCCAAACTCTTCCATATCAAAAATTTGATTTTTTTCAAAAAGATTCCCTTTAGCTAAAGACCTTCGAAGAGCCTAAGCAGATAACATATGAGGTCAGCATATTGCAATAGCTGAATTTTTAGAGTTAGACCTGGTTTTAAAATTTCCAATGTCTTGGAGTATAGAGGTTTCTCAAAACATTAAAAATAGAACTATCATATGACTCAGCATTACACTTCCGGATATTTATTTAAAGAAAACAAAATCTGAAATTTTGTTTGAAAAGATATATGCACCCGCCTCCCATGTTCATTGCAGCATTATTTCCAATAACCAACACATGGAAACAACCTAAATGTCCATCGATGGATAAATGGATAAAGAAAATGTGGTATGTACACACAACGGAATATATTCAGCTGTAAAAAGAATGAAATCCTGTCATTTGTGACACTATGGATGGACCTTGAGGGCATTATGCTAAGTGAAATAAATCAGACAGAGAGAGAGACAAATACTGTATGATCGCACTTATATGTGGAATCTAAAACAAAATAAAAAATATAAAAGTCACTGAGCTCATAGATATATTCTGAGAACAGGCTGGTGGTTGTTAGACGTAGGGAGTGGGGAGGTGGGAAAAATGGATAAAGAGGGTCAAAACATACAAATTTCCAGTTATAAAGTAAAATAAATCCTGAGAATGTAATGTACAGCATGGAGACTATAGTTAATAACACTGTATTGCATATTTGAAGTTGCTGAGAGAATAGATCTTAAAAGTTTTCATCACAAGAAAAAATTTTTCTAAGTATGTATGGTGATGGATGTTAATTAGATTTATTATGGTGATCATTTTGCAATATATACAAATATCAAATCAAATTATGTTATATACCTGAAACTGATATAATAGGTCAATTATACCTCAATAAAAAATTTCCAATTTTAATAAAATTTCCAGTAAGTTGGATTACCTTGAGCAAGTTATTTAATCTCTTGGATCCTCAGTTTCCCCTTATTATTATCCTCAGTGAAAGGGTAATAACAATACTTACCTCACAGATTGATATGTGGAATAATGGAAATAATATTTGAGAAATCTGGTACCTAACAAATGGACAGATATTGTGGTTGCTGTTGAGGGAACAGAGACAGGTACTGATAGATGGGCCAGGAGATGGAAGAAGTACTTAGGGTGGTAAAAGGTTGGATGAGAAAGTTGAAGGTCCAGAAGAAAAAATTCATTCACTTAAGACTTGCCCACAACAATGTATTTGTGTTGTGGTGACTACAAAAGCTAAAATCACTGGTGGAGAGGATGTGTCTCTTAATCAATTAATTTCCTGCCCATCTTGCATCCTTGGGGTGCAGCCCCTACCTTTGGTCACAATATTATTTTTATCACCATCTGGTGGTATCATAACAAAATTGCAGGAATAGCTATCAAAGTGAAACACCATCACCTGAGAGTAGATGACGAAAAAACTAATCCCAGAGGTGAGAACAGCTCTGAAGAGGCAACACCATTCAGTGACATTTTTATTAAACCCAAAGACACATTTAAAACTTTACTAGAATATGAAAATTTCAGAGAAATAGCTTAGTATTAAACTTTTTTTTTTTTAATGTGTTACTGGAATATAAAAAGTCTCTCCAGAGAATACTCCCACCACTAATGACTTGTGTTGGATTAAGTAGTGTTATACTTGAGAAAGTTTTACCTTTCTCCCAATGCAAATCTATTTAAAGGTAAGCTAAGCTCAACTAAAAAAAAAAAAAAAAAAAAAAAAAGAGAAATCCCAGTGTAGGCCTGCTGCTAATGCTTTATACATCCCATTTATAAAAGGACTGGTTGGTATGATGTTGTATATTGATAACTGGTAGGCCTGTTGTTATATGTTGATTATTTCTGCATCGGCCCAACTGGAAATTTTGGGTTGTGTGGTTTTCAGTACATAATCATTTGTTTTTAGTATGAGCTATGTGATAAAAACATAAAAATTTGGAATTTTCCTAATTTTGAAAGTGTTTTGTACTATGATTTTAAAAAGAATAAAGTCTAAAATAGTATGGAAAAAATTCAGTCCCATATTAGACCTCTATGGACCTGCACATGGTACTAGGATTGGCCTAGGGCTGCTTCTAGCTCAGGCTATCTGTATGGCTGTCTATTCTTCCTTCCTACAGGTCTAAGAGATCTGTCTGGTTTCCTCTAGGGAAATAAGAAAGGCATAACTCAGGTAATGGCAGAGAAAAGTTTTTAAAAGGGTTAAAAAATCTTACACTCCTTTGGCAAATGTCCTTGCTTGATAATTCCTGTTGGCTCTTCCTCTATGCCTGATAGACTTCTCATAATCAATATGGCTAAAACTCGAGTTAATCTTTTCCTTGCCAAACCTATCAATTCATCATTGATTACCAAACTGTGCTGATGGCACTATTTCCACCCAGTCCACCTGACTAGAAGCTTGAGTCACCTTTGACTAGTCCTTGTCCTTTATCTCTATATCAAATTGATCACCAAGTACTTCCCCAGGATATATCCAAATGGTTTCTTGGTTCCATTATCACTGTCACCGTCTGATTTAGACACAACTGTTTTTCACTTTAACTTTGGTAAGGGTTCTCCATGGCTTCTCTCCTTCCTTCCCTACACTCTTCTTTCCCATTTATTATCCATGGAACAGAAAGGTTATTTTTACAAAACATAGATATAATCATTTACCCCCTTGCCTAAAAAACAAAAGACAGTTATCCAAGATTTTTGTTGATAACTTTGGTCCATGCAAAATCTTTTCAATATTTAAGAAAGAATTGAGAATCATTACATTAATATTGCAACAAAGTTTATAGATAGGTGAAACTTAGTGAAGCAAGATCAGCACAATTTATTAGAACTTAGCCTAGGAAACTGTCCTTTATTACACTGAGAGTTATATCAGAATCCTGTTAAGATCATGACTTCTTATAGAGATATATCAATCTCTATCTGTACCTCAAAATGGAGACTTAAAACATTAATCAGTTAAAAGCTAAGCAGACTATATTATTAAAAGTTGAGTCATTTTTCTATTCAAATTAATTACCAAAATTACATTAAAAAGTGACAAAGATAATGAACTACCACTAGTCTTAGTTAATTCCAACAGACCATATATACTTTGAACAACAACAGAATAACACATATACTGTTTTAAAGTGTTTGGAAGCCTAAAAGAAAATTTTTAAATACAGTAATTTTTTTCATAATTTTCTAATTATGGTAGCATGACATGTTATGCAATATAAACAATTAATAAACAATGTATTTTTTGCCTTCTTACCATTAAAAAATGTTGTTAGATATACACAAAAGGTTGTATGTAAATATATGTAAATTACCAGATAATACAATAAACAACAGAAATCTGCCACCCACCCAAGAACAGGAACACTAGCTATAATTTCCATATATCTGTTTGTTCCTTTCCTATATAGCTCCCATTTCTCCTGCAAAGGTAACCCAATCTGAGACAGCTGTGGTACCAGGAGTGGTTGGAGAAAATGGGTGATAAGATGAGATTTTGAAGCTGGATCATAACCTACTTACTGGCAATGAGGTCCCCATCACTGAGGTAGGAGGAGTAAATACAGTACCTGGCCCAAGGTGGCGAGCCATGGTTAACATTCTCACCAGAGGTGAATTGGGATGGTGTACTGGTGGGGTGTAGAACATTAGCTGGTGTGACATAACAGGCAGCTGAGAAGTATGTGGGGAAATGGTAACTTTAAGGGCAATGAGATTGGATGGCTATTGCTACTGTTGATGCCCTAGAAAAAAATGATGAAACACTGTAAGTGATGAACAAGTAATTTGAAAAGCTTGGTATGAAAACAGAGGGCTTCCCTGGTAGCTGACGAAGGGCTCTCATAAAAGAAGCCAGATGGACACAATTATTGTAATGACTGGCTAGATTGGAGGGACAGCCAAAGGAGACTACCCTACAAAGACTTACAGAGAAGGGTAATAGAACATGGCATTCTTAGACGCGAAATAGATGGGCAGCTGACAAGGGTACTACTCAGTTTTTACTGTCAGAAAAAAAACAAAGATAAAGGAACAAAAGATTAAGGGTAGTAGCCCCAGTAAAAAGTCATAATCTTTTGCTTAATTTCTGCACGTGCACCAGTTTTCAAACTTAGAACCTAGAAAGTGAAGAGAAGACCAGGTCTCCAGGAGGAAGAACTAAGTATGCCATGGCGAGCATACGTGGTAATGACTAGCCCAGAGCTTCCCCACAGGGACCTATGGCCATTTACTCTGGTAACTGTATATTTGGGAAAGGGCAGTACCCAAATATTCCTAGGACTATTGGATAGGTGTCATCATGGCCTATTAGCGTGGAGAACAGTAAGGCCAGGTAATGAATGAAGCCCTGGCCAAAGTCAACTTACAGCGGGTCTCCTGGGTTCATGGACTCACCTTGTCCATAGTCATTTCTTTGGTCTCGGAATGTATAGTTAGAATTCCTATGCATGGCAATTACAATACTTCCCATATTGGATCTTTTGCCTGTGGGGAAGGCAAAGTGGAGGCCTCTGAAACTGCTTCTCTGGGGGTGGTAGTAGAGATTGATGTCACTTTTAAGGATCTAAAGCAGCTTGGGAAACTTTCTCTTGAAGGGCCAGATGACAAATGTTTAAGGTTTTGTGGGCTTAATGGTCTCTGTGGTAACTATTGAAAGTTGCTCTTGTAGCAAAAAGTAGCCACAGGCAATATATAAACAAATGGGCATGGCTGTGTTTCCCCAGATATGGTTCACTTCTGCTGGTGGCCTCGGGCTCTGTGCAGGGGACCACTTCAGCCTCCCTGGGGGTCTTGGCTAGCACAAGGAGTCTCAAGTTCCTTTTACTCTTGCCACAGTGGGCCGTGCTATTGTCCAACCAGCCTCAGTAACCCTGTCCCTTCCAGCTGCCCCAGCTCTTGCTACTTCTACTCTCAGGTGATCTGGGGGGGAAAGATCTCTGAACATATCCCCTGTCTCTTGTGAAGCCAGTCATGTCTCAATGTGCCTTCAGGAGGATTTAGCAGCAAGAGGGTCCCTCAGAGCATCTAGTTAGCCAGAGTGATGGAAGTGATGACCTTTGTTTTAAAAATACAATAGACAAGGATTTATTAGGCCAAATGTGCGAGACCCTGTTCTTTTACTCCATACATGTTTACACACATGTAATCGAGCATGACTCTGATAAGAGTTTTTTGAAGCTAACTGTGTGCTTTAGATAAATATTTTTTGGAAAATATTTTATCTTTTAAGTATGGAAAATTTGAAATGTCTACAAAAGGAGAGATCATGGTAGAATAAGCCTTTATGTACTTTTTCATCCAACGTCAACAATTTTCAATTCATGGCCAGGCTAATTTCATCTATGCTCTCCTCCTTCCTCTTGATTATTCTGAAGCAAAGCCAAGACAGCCTATAATTTATCCATAAATATTTGAATAAGTATCTCTAAACAATAAAGACTATTTTTCAAAAACATAACCACCTAGAGATTTGACAATGATTCCTTTATGTCATCAAATGTAGTAGGGATATTAACCCTTTGTGATATCAAATTTTTTTCCAACTTTGTCATTTGTCTTCATACTTTGCTTATAGTGTATTTTTGCCATTTAAAAGTTATTTTTGTTTTATATAGTCAAATACATCAATCTTTCCCCTACTGCTCTGGGTATTTGAGTTCCAGTTAAGAAAGTTTTCCCCATTCCCAGATTTTAAATTCACTCATGTTGTTTTCTTCTAGTTATTATACGGCTTTACTTTTTAAAATAAATTTTACCATTTTAAAAAATTTATTTATTTTGGCTGTGTGGCACGGCTTGCAGGATCTTAGTTCCCCGACTAGGGACTGAACCCGGGCCATGGCAGTGAAAGTGCTGAGTCCTAACCACAGGACTGTCCGGGAACTCTCTTTACTTTTTTACATTTAAGTCTCCTATCCATCTGAAATTTATCCTGGTGTTTGGTATGAGGAATGGATCCAGTTTTACATTATTCCTTGTAATTCTCCAATTATTCCTAACCATTGACTAAAACATACATTTTCCCCTCACTGATTTAAGACGTCAGGTTTATCATACATTATAATCTCATATGCAATTGAGTCTATTTCTGCATTTTCTCTTCCTTTGCATGGGTCTTTCCCTCTTTTCATGTGCCAATACCACGCAATTTTAATTATAGAGGCTTGGTAACGTATTTTAATAACTGATTCAACTACAGCTCCCCTACAATTGATCCTTTTTAAAAGATTTTCCCCTGCTATTCTTGCTTGTTTTTTTACAAATGAACTTTAAAATCAGCTTAAAGCCCTCATTCTTAATAGATATGTTTTCTACTAAAACAGAAGTATTTTGCTAGTTAAGTTATATTTACTATCTTACTTGCCTATACATAAATCAATATTTCTCAATACACTGCAGTGATATTTATAAAAACCATGTATTACATAATATTGTATCCCTTATTTTGAACAATCTCTAGTATTTGTCTTTGCACTAAGCTGGAGAAGATACTAACAGAAGCTGAAGGTAGCTCACTAATGGCCTCTATTCAAAATATCTGGTTGCCTCAGGTATAAGTAACTCTCATTTCTCTAACGTTTAAATAAATCCCTCCTTGTTGGAGATCATGTCCTTTCAGAGGGATAGCACAGTGCTGGTTACTTAGTAGCTGCTTAGTAAGTGTTAGTTGGCTTTTGCATGGCAAATACACATTCTCATTATATTGTTTATATTTATAAAGAACTTACCAGAAGCAAAGTAGGGTGCTGAGCACTGTGCAAGGCATAAAGATGAGATGAGACTGAAGAGTATACCTTCAATAATTATCCCACAAGGCCCATAACCCAGAAGAGATGTGTAGACGAATGCTACGGAAAAAGAAAAGAAATGAGTTCCAGCTGGAGGACTGAGCAACAAGTTAGTATGCCAGAGTCTTGTTTGTTATGAGAATTAACCAACTAAGAACTCTTACCTATTGGGGAATCAGGGTAGAACTATCAGTTTGTCTAATTGGTTTGCATGAAGAGAAATTAATGCACGTTTCCATGTAAAGCAGTCAATTTTTTCCTTCCACATTTACTTACTGTCCTGTAGATATGCCCCAGAGAAGTGCATATTTTTGGCTGGTGAGAAGGTAATGAGTTACTTGTAAGTTATTATTATAAAGAAGCTATTACTCCAGAATCATATTCAGGAAGGATTCCTCATCTGGATGCAAGGCACACCATTGCCTGATTAAGCCTTGGGAAGAGTTGGTGCACCCTGATGTAGGAGGGAGGGTGCGGCTCGGATACGGCTTTAGACTGCAATGTATTTCTGACTGCAAAACAAAATGACATGAGCTGTGAAGGACCAAGCAAAGCAGAGAAATCAGCTCTCTGGGGCTGACCTGTGAGCCCAGCCAACAACCAGCCATGAGCTCCCTTTTGCTTTGTCTTTGAACAACCTCATCGTTCCCTTAGCTGTGTGTCCAACAAAGGTCGTCCAGCTCTTGAACCTCTGGTGTGGAGGTGTGAGGTCTGGGACGCTTCATGCGGGAAGAAGCGGCTTCTGTGGATGTGCTCTAGGGAGGCACCCAGGTAGAAGCCTCTTCGGGCATCCCACTGAGCCCCTAGAGGCTCTTACCGTGCCCGCTACCCACCCTGCTCTCAGCCTGCTGCTGACTCTGCATTTGCCATCCATTCACTTCAACTCGTGGGAAGGTGGGCCCTTCAGAAGAGATGGCGAAAGTAGGAGAACAGCTGTGAGGGGAATCCTTCAATGTTGGGCATGCCCTTGCCCCGGAAGATGAATTCCTGGATGGTTGTCAGGCAAACAGGCAGAGACACATCTCATACTACACTCTTTCGAATAAAAATATCATTTTATTTAAAATTTTATAAACCCAGCTGTGGTTAATTTTATGTGTCATCTTGACTGGGCCATGGGGTGCCTAGAACCCTGACTAACGTACCAGCCTTGTGATAGCATTGCTCATTTTGTTGAAATGTTCAGTATGACACAAATGGTACAGACACAAATGATAACCTGATTTATTCTCTTACTACATCCTTGGGAGTGTTATAAAGAGTCAGAGAGGATGACTTCGCCAAAGCAAAAAAAATCTGTGGTTGTAACTGGAAATAGATGATAAGACACATGACTCACATGTTAATTTCTAGTAAACCATATTGCATCCTGAGACACACTCACTTTCATGTAAAACAGAATCTTTTGCTTTCTGTATCTTTGTGGAGATCTGAAAGAGTTTCTAGTTGTCATTTCGAGAATTTTTGAGGCACATGAGGTAGGTCTCATTACTAAAATCTCACTAGATTTCTCATTTGAGTTTTGTCCGTGATACATTATCATTCAGACAATATATAAGCCATCAAAAGATACTATGGGGCTTCCCTGGTGGCGCAGTGGTTAAGAATCCACCTGCCAATGCAGGGGACACGGGTTCAAGCCCTGGTCTGGGAAGATGCCACATGCCGCGTAGCAACTAAGCCCTGGGCGCCACAACTACTGAAGCCCGCGCACCTAGAGCCCGTGCTCCTCAAAAAGAGAAGCCACCGCAATGAGAAGCCCACGCACCGCAGTGAAGAGTAGCCCCTGCTCGCCGCAACGAGAGAAAGCCTGCGCACAGCAATGAAGACCCAACGCTGGCAAAAATAAATTAAAAAAAAAAAAAATACTATGGCCAGAGTGACAATAAAAACTACAGCATCCCGTGGCCCAATGTTACTTAGTGTATTATCCAAAAAACCCCACAGCCTAGCATCCAAAGGTAATTAAAGAGCCATTCACATCTTTAATTGTGTTTTTCAAAGAACTTTTATCATCCAGTTATTGAATGGTTTTACTTTATGATCTAGTTCACAACCTTTAGAAACCTTCCTGAGGGTCTTTCTTCCTCTCCAGTTTTCTCAAACACCAAGCATTGAGGAGATTCTAATTCTTTTAACTTACTCCTCACCTTCTCACCAGCTCTCTTCTCTGTCTGTGTCTCAGCTCCCATGGCCCTGGTCTCCTCCCCACTTCCTCGTACATTTCTGGTCCTATTTTTCTCCTGTTCATTTACCCAATTCTGACTCTTAGAACCTGGAACCTGGGCTGGCCAAGAAAGAAGACTATTTGTAAAGTAGGGGAGAGGAAGACGTTGAGAGGACAAAACTGTAAGTCTTTTTCAAGATGAAATCTTAAAATGCTGATCTTTATTTTCTCTCATTGTCACACTTAGAGGTAGCACTTCACGTCAGCCAGGGACAAGAGCCATATTAGCTGTCGCTTCAAGATCCTGGGTATGTTTCTTTTTTTTCTTTTTCTTATTTAATTGAAGTATAGTTGACTTACAATGTTATATTAGTTTCAGGTGTACAACATAGTGATTCAATATTTTGATAGATTATACTCCATTTAAAGTTATTACAAAATAATGGCTACATTTCCCTGTTATACAATATAGCCTTGTTGCTTATCTATTTTATACATAGTAGTTTGTATCTGCTAATCCCCGACCACTATTTTACCCCTCCCCCTTCCCTCTCCCCACTGGTAACCACTAGTTTGTTCTCTATATTTGTGAGTTTGTTTCTGTTTTGTTATATTCACTTGTTTGTTTTACTTTTTAGATTTCACGTGTAAATAATAACATAAAGTATTTGTGTTCCTCTGTCTGACTTATTTCACTAAGTACAATAACCCTCTATGGTACATGTTGCTGCAAATGGCAGAATTTCATTCTTTTTTATGGCTGAGTAATAGTCCACTGTACGTGTGTGTATGTGTGTGTGTGTGTGTGTGTGTGTGTCTCCTCACATCCTCTTTATCCATTCATCTTTTGATGGACGCTTAGGTTGCTTCTATATCTTAGCTATTGTAAATAATGCTGCTCTGAACATTGAGGTGTGAGGTATGTTTCTTTTATCCATAGTTGCCTGCACAGTAGCCATGGATTGCCCATCAGAAGAAAGCTGGCACATCTCTGAGACTTTGCCAAGCTCCATCCGAACTCTCTTGTGTGTTTGCTCATCCTTTTCAATGATCCAAGACACTTGGACCCCTCCTCCTATATACAGATGGTGTCAGGCATTGACAACCAGAGGCTGTGTGATAGAATGGAAAAAAAGCCTCTGTGCTGGTGCAGGGTTGGACCCCTGTTGTACATACTACTGGCTCATTTTATCTCCCAGGACAACCCTGTGGTATGGGCAGGGGCAAGTATGAATATTACTCTTCTCATTTAATAGCCCACCAGGCTTGGCATTTCTGTTAAATGTTGGTGAGTGCTTCAAAGCAGTAGGGAGAGTTGTTCAGACTAACTGTAATTTTATTAACTCACATTAAGCATCCTGGATAGTTTTTCCATTTTTATACTAAAAAATGTCTATATTCAGATATGAAGTAAACATCTCTTTTTTTTCCACTAGAAATCACACACTGTATCTTTTACAAAGAAAAATATTGAATTTATAAGCATACTTATACTGTAATCATTTCCTGTGATTACTTTTCATTTTTATGCTAATATAACTAGAATTTATGTAGTGCATTATTTTTCCATAGTGCGTGTATTCTGATAGATACAGAAAAAGGAAAAGCACCCAAAAACATATTCTGAGAAGAGCCATAAATATACATTTTTATCATCCTTATTAGCAAAACATTCTTTAGTCTCTCTTCTCTCTCTCGCCTCATTAGAAACAATCCGTAATATTTATATACATTACATAGATTTATAAATAGATTTATTTATAGAAGTAAAGTAGATATGGACCTTAGTACACTAAAGAACAAGTCATTCATAGATTTCTGTGACTCTCCTAAATGTGCAGCCTGTTCAGATACATGACCTGACGTTTCCTTGGTCTGTGAGGTTTTGGGGGACCATTATGCAGATTACGAACTCACCTCTTGGTGAATTGATTGCTCTGACACAAATTATCTTTGGGCAACAATACGTGTATAAGGGGGTTGCTTAAAGGCATGACCCTTGACAGCCCAAGGAATATACCTGAGATGAAAAAGGAAGAGACCTGGCCATAACAGCTCAGATGTCCATACTATGAACATTGGCCAAACAAGGTTTCTAGAGACACCCCGTGTCTTATGAGATGGTGGCGGGGCGGGGGTAGGGGAAGGACAAACTAAATGGCAGGTCTGCGTCACACTGAGGAGGTGAGATTTAACACCCAGTTGCTTGGCATTGTTTTCTCCACTTAAAGTTTTAATTTAATAATCAGGTTTGAGTTTCTTTTTCTGACCAGGAAAAACAAATCAAGCTTGAAATCTGTGGAAGTGTTTGCTTTCCTCATCACAGAAGCCCAGCAACCTTCCTGTTCTAGGTACGTTTATGGAGAGCAGCCATCTCAGGGAGCTGAGTTTGTCTCCATTTTTTAAGGGACTGAATAAAGACAGATATGACAGAGAAAAGCCCAAGACTGATAACGATTTCTGAAAAGAGAACTCAGATTGTGCCGTGTTTAAGACACCAGCAGGGTCACCCCTGCCATTGTTCCAGTCATGGGTGTTGGCCTTCCCTGGACTCTTCTGACCTCATGGGCCTGTGTCCATCCTGAAGCCCCCCAGGACAGAAGCCCATGCTTGCAGGGCTGCTGCCTAATTGCTTGCTTTCTTGCATTGTTCCCCAAAGCTCATGCCAGTTTCCTTTCTTGAGGGGTCCATCCCCCTGCATCTCCCGGTCTTTGCACCGTGTTGATTCACAGCAAAGTGCTTCAGCATCTGGAATGCAGATCATATTTGAAAGTATTCAGCAACGTGCATGTCATTTTTCTCCCTTGTAAATTGTGTCCTCTGACAGCCACGGTAGCTCCAGGGAAGGGATGGGAAATGCCCTCAGAGAAGACGGATCTGACCAGAGCTGCTGAGAGCACTTACAGTGCTTTTGTGAAAAGTAGAAAAAGGACCTTCTTGCTCTAGACACAGCCCAGTGCCAGGGCGCCTGCTGGGTGAGCAGAGGACAGCCTGGATTTCGAATCGCACAGGCCACATTCTGTGTGACTGCCCATGGTGGCCCCTGATGGAACATAGGGCTAAACTCTGCTCAACTGGAAGAAGGAAAAAAATAGCTCATCCTTCTGGTCCTTAGGGGGTTGGGGGGAGGAGAAAGACAGAAGTAAAAGAAGCATCAACCATGAGTCCTGATCGTTCCTTGTCAGAGAGAAATCTCAGAGGGTGAGGCATTTTGGATAAGTTCAGGGGAAAGCCCAAAGAAGGGGATATTTACCCCCGTTCCTATCTGGGACTCTAGGAGGATGCCCCCTTGCACTCACTGTACTTGTACTTTGTACCTTGTACTCACTGTAAAGTGATGGCACAGTGTGGCTGGGCAGAGGAAGACTGTGCTAGCATTGCTCTGCCTTTGTGCGGCGTTGCAGAGACCTGCATGGTCTGCATGGTCTGTCACAGCACCTGGGGACTGAGAGTTTGGCTGGGCAACCTGCCAGAGGGAGTGACCACAGCAGGGACATGGTGACCTATACAGAGCGCCATCCAGGGTGGCCATCGAATGGAAGTCACAGCCAAACTTCAGGATGTCTTAATGCCAGGGAGATACTTGGGGTGTGTAGACAGCAGAGGAGTGGGTTATCCCATGATTGAGCCAAGGCAGCCACTGCCCATTCCCGAGTCCTAGATCCACACCCAATGCCAGCCGGGTGCCCCACAGCCAGTGGACAATGGCTAAGAGACCGGGCAGCAGGCAGACAGGTCTGAGCCCTTGACGCCCAGCTCTGAGGTCCTCCTTTCTCCTGCCACTCGGAGGTAACACACCCTCCTTCTGTTCTCCCGGACCAGGAGTAGGACATCTGAAAGAATAGCACTTGCCTGATAAAGATTGATTTATCTAAAGAGTCTAAATATTTAAATGATTGGATGAGACAGTGTTGACTAGGCTGGAATTTCATGTCGTCCTCCTTATACAGCGGGACAGGGGCTTATAAGAGAGACTGAATCAGCTCTAGGAGATAAAAAAACCATTTTTTCCTTACCTGCGTTTGTGGAATTGGTCCCAACTTCACCCTCATTCCATATCCTCCCTCTAGCCATCATGTAGCATGAGTGGAAACTGGAAAAGCTGAGGGTTGGGGGACTTGGCCGAGAGCAAACATCTGGTTGGTGGTGAAGCTTGGACTTGAACCCAGTTCCTCTCATCCAAGTCTAGTCTCTGGAGGTTCCCTCAAAGGCCATGAACATGCTGACGCTGATCTGGGAAGAAATGTTTACCCAAGTGTCAAGTTCCTCAGAAGCTACCCTGCGGGTTTACAGGCAAGTGAAATATTAAGGAATGGCTCCCAGGAGAAAGCAGGAAAGGAGCAGGGGAAACAGGATGGGATGGGAGGGAAGCCAAGCAGGGCCGTGAATTCAGAGGCAAGCCCAGCCTCAGCCTGATCATATGTAAATTACCCCTCAGACCTTGTCCACCTCTAAGGAAGGGATCTAGGCTTTCACACTCAAGCAGCCGTCAGGCATGCCCCAGGCACTTCTGGTTTTCTGTACATGAACCCAAAGAAACTCCAGAAGCCCAAGGGCAGTCCTCTGAAGAAGGCTGCTGGTGGACGTGGTCAGAAGCCAAGCCCAGAAGGGGTGGTGTTGGTAAAGAACAAATAAGAGGGGGCTGAGGAGATCTGGGATGACCATGGGAGCCCCCGACAGTGTTCCCTCTCTCTCTCTTTGTTGTTTAAGGCTACCAGCCATCCTTTCTTGGGAAGAATAGTCCTTTATTCCAAGGTTACATTCTTCCTGCTTTTTTGTTATTAGTGTTGCTCCTTTTAGGAAAACCTAGTGATTGTGGATAATAAGACACTGTATTATTGTTTTAATGTCTTACTTGGGCAATAAAAGTTGGCCACTGTCTCTTGGTTTCCCAACTTATTTTTGACATATTACTGGTCCATGAAACCCCAGAGTCTGGGAACCACTGCAATAGTCCATGTCACTTTTCTTTTTCAGTTGGTTTCCAAAGTACTTCCTAATCATCTCTGTGTGATTTAAAACAGGCAACTAAAACAATAAAGAGTTTGGAATCCAGCTCAGTAATAATTGTGTAAACACTGCTTTTCCTCCCAGGAGGGCCTCTGCAATCATCAGCAGTATGCGCTTTCCCATGTAACTTGAAGGCAGGGGGGTGAGGGGAAAACTGACCCAGAAGGAGTGTCACAAAAGCCACCTTTGCCTCACCTCTCCATGAATCCTAGGCTGCACAAGTCTGGCTGAGGTCATAGGTGGGAGAGAATCCTGCAATCTCATCAAGAAATCCCTAGAAAATCCCCAGATGTGAGTGTGTGTGTGGGTAGCCATGTGCTGTAGGACACCCGGAGAATGGTGAGGAAGGATAATTGTGATCAGAATGCAGTTAAATGTGAAAATTAGGAATCAGTCGGTCTGTGCCTGTTCCTGCTCAAAGAAATAAGTTGCATCACCTAATATTCTTCCCAGTGACAAATTCTAAGAGCTGAAAGGTTTTTTTTTTCTTTCCCTCTACTTTACCAAGAATGACTGAGTTTTCCATTTGGATAAAGCTTCATGCGTTTCTCATCTGCCAGCTGAAAATTGCAAACAAGAAAATTCTGTTCTTTGGAGCAGTTCCTGGAGCAGAGGAATAGTTTCAGTTGATCAAAAGAATTTATAGTGTCTGATGCTTTTTACTTTGAACTTTAAGAATCAAAGATTTATTTTTGTAAAAGAGTTTGGCTGATTTTGCAGTTCAATTATATACTACTGACTCTTGAAAAATGCATGACAATCAATAAAGGTATTCTAATGGTCTCATTTTAATGAGTAATAATCAATATTTCTATTTTGATTCCATATGATCTTATAAAAATTTTTATTTTAAAACTATGGTTTGGGATATAATTATATGTCTAAGATTGATTTAATGAATTATTATTATATTCAACTAATATTTGTTTGTACCAAGTATGTGCTGGGCACAGTTCTAGGTGCTGGGATGCAGCAGTGAACAAAACCGTTAAAGCCGTAGTATAGTAATTGCCAAAGAGTTAAGCTGGCATTTCCTGTGAAATTGCCTTTGAAATAAAGTATTTTCATGGGGGCAATCCAATGTTATATAATGCAGGAATTGAAAGTTACCAACAAATATAGAATTGCTATTATTTTGTCCCTAGAGTAAAAAAGAAAGTTCCCCCCAAGGCAGAAAAGATCACATTTTAATACAGGTGAAATCTTCTCTCAAAATAAGTAATGCATTTAAATAGAAAATAATTTTTGAAGTTCAGAAGTTCCCACGTCTTTAAGATTTAAATATCTTAGGAGTCAGGAAAAAACCTGGATTTCATTAGCCAGATGAGGACAGGGAAATCATGTCGAGAAAAGCCCTGATTTCCTTCCCGGAGACCAAGGTGACTCGTGGATTATCTAGATAATTGTCTTAATTCTCAACCTTGAAAGATGACCTGAGAGATAAGCTAGATCACGTGAAACTTCTTTAGTGTCATTCAGTTCTCTGGATTTGTTAACAGTGTAAGGAGGTTTACCCTTAACTGCATCAAATCACCAAACCAGGGGTTGTGAATCTGTGGAAGTAAGTCATGCTGAAATCTACAAAATCCCCAAAGAATTCCTTGTCAAGGATTCTGGGTGGACAAGTGATCAAGAGAGAACAGACAGGCTCCTTTCAATGAATGACACTCTGGAATATGATCTATAGCTTGCTACATCACACTGATGATGCCTCTTTTTCCTCTCTAAATATATATTTAATCTGTTGTATTATTTTGCCACATGATGCCAGTAAAGGGTCTTTCCATTAAATTTTGGAGAGGGCCAAATTCAGTCTATAGAGGCCTTTCTAAATAAATATGGAGTTTTATAAGAATAATAATGCTTCTCTAACCTAAAGGGATCTGCTCATGAGTGATTAAAAAAAAAGCCTCACAGTTATTTGTTATTTGTTAAATTCCTTCTTGGGTCCTAAAATTTAATTTAACAATAGTATTCGCTGTACATTTTCCATATACCAGACATTTCCCCAAGTACTTTACATGCATTATCTCATTTAATCTCCATAAAATCCTATAATGTAAGTACTCCTGTTTTACGGAATTAATGGAGGATTCGGAGAGGTTAAACAAATTGCCCAAAGTCACCTAGATAGTAAGGAGAAGAGTCAGGACTGGAACACGTCCACTTGATACCACACTGATGCTACCAGAAAATGATGTCAAATTCCAGGATCATAAGCCAATTCCTGGTAACTTGGAGAAAGTGATGGGAATCTCTTCTCCTAGAGTCGTTTCCCCCTTCCATCCCACCCATGTAGCATTATGATGCTATTGTGCCTACAGTGTGAATTTCTCAGTTGAGTAAACACTCACCTAGCCAGCTGGATCCCACACCTAGCAGCTTCCTCGAAGGAATAAACACTCGCTATTTATAACATTAATTACCCTGTGCAGCACAATTCTTTGAGGAAAATGTATGATGTGTGCTCAAAAAAACATTTTTCCCCACACAATCTTGTTAATCAAAAGAGTTGGCAAGAGATCATAAGAACATCATAAGCCTTGCACAGAATGTAAGAAAAATAAAAATACAACTGAATTTAAAGAGGGTGTGTTCATTTCAGAGATTGTTTTTGCTTCTTAATGATCATTCTTCCTTCAAGATCAAGAGGCTGTGTGTCTGATGAGGATAGTCCTATTCTGTCTCCAAAGGTTACTCTTTAGTTCAACTTTCCAAGTGACCCTATAATTAGAAAATAACATTGTGAGACAAGAAAGAAGCACACATATCATTTTAAAGTTTTGCATACCTGTGTGTTTAGAAGGGTTTTTTTTCTTTTAAGAGTAGACATTCAGAAGTAAACTTAGAATTTCTGAGGTAAGACGTTTTTAGAATTTAAATATTTTTGAGAGAAAATTGAGTTCAGTATTAAGACAGATTCATAAAAGAGAAAGCAAAATTGAATCCTTGTTTTTCAACTCACTCAAGATTCAAAATACCTAAATATTTATAAACTACAGCTGATATTTCTATAGGCAGTCATCTTCAAATTTTAAAAATATGTAGATTTAGAGAATAATATATTATTCAATAATAACTTGCAGGTAAGCACTTGCCTACTTCAAATACATTCAAATTTTCCAGCAAAGATACTTGTGTCTAAAATTTAAACCAGTAAATGTATACTGTTTTAAAAAAATAATCCCTGGGCTAATGACTAGTGCTCACAAGTGTGAGCACAAAGTGGCTGCCAACTACCTGTGACCTCAACTGTATCACTTAACTCCTCAGAGCTTCATATGTGTCATTTCTAAAGTGATGAGCTAGATCTAGTGGGTCACAATCCACTATTAGGCTGAGAAATCAAGTTATGTGTCAAAAGTAGTGATAAAAAAACATTAAAATCAAAGAGTAGAAAGTATCTGCATCATGCATAGGAGGAGAAAGTATTATTTTATGTAACTTTTGTTTCAGATACACACACACGTGTGGTGTACTGGGTTATGATGTAAAATTTATTTTATTCTGTATGTCACCGTCAAAAAAGTTTGAGAAATGCTGAGGGAGATAACTTCCAGGGTGCCCTCTAGTTCTGACATTCTTGACATTCTTTAGGCTTGTTGTGTAAGTGATAGGGTGGCAGAGATTGCAAACAAATTGTCAACCCTAATTAATGCTCCCTTCCATATCACAAGGTTGTGGCTGTGCACCCAGGGACTATAATTCCTAGCTCCTGTTCCAACCAGGTGAGACCACACGACTTGTTCTTGCCAGTGAAGTGTAAACAGAGTGATACATCACTTCCAGGTTGAAGGCGAAGGAGCCCGTGAGTTTTCTCACGCTTTTCTTCCCTTTCTGCTTTGGCTCAACACAAACATGTCAACCTTGGGAACGCTGTGTTGAATGAAGATGGTGGAGCCAGAAGATGGAAGGAGCCTGGTGCTTCAAACACTGCTTGGAGAACAGCCCTTACCTTTCAGGGACACCTGTTTCAGTCTTCACATGAGCAAGGAATAAAATTTTATTGATTTGAGGGCCGTTATACATGTTGAGCGTCTGCTTGTCAGGAGAATGTTAGTCTCACTAATCCAGAGACATCCAGCGGCTGGAGGTACTGAATTACTGGTATAGTTTCCTTATGCTGCATGTCAAAGGCCTAATAGAATATGTGTTCAGTCATTTTGTGTTTTCATAACCCTTTTGACCAAAACTGTCTGGACACAGTTTCCTCTGTCTAACCATCAGAAAGTTAGAGGATAGACAGAATAGCCTTCTTCTGCTGAGACAGCCTCTTAACAGCAATTAGAAAAATAATTAGGAAAATAAAAGATAATATATTCCATCATCTAAAGAAAATCATAGTAGGTTTAGTTGAAAACAACATTTCGTTTGTCTTTTTTTTAAGTAATGTTTTCTGTTTCTTTGATCCTTCATAGTTTACAAAGCACTTGTATGTATAAGATACATCACTTGATTCTGTCAACGATCCTGGTGGTAGGAAAGCAAGAATGAATTGCCCCATTTTACAGATGGGAAAATAAAGGCTTTGTGAAATTAAGTGATTTAAGGTTCGTACCAAGAGTAGCGGAGCCAGCACCTCAATGCCACAACTTTAAAGTCCAAATCCTTTTCTCCTCTGAGGTCATAAAGGGCTGGGTCTTGTTTGTTTCCAGCGCCAGCCTGGAACGTAATAAAGATCTCATACTGCTTCCCCTGGTTTGGTCTCAAATACCTCCTGTCTTTGCAGTAGGAAGAAGCCTCTTTTTTTTTACATCCAACAAGGGGCATTGACAGCAGACCTGAGAGCTAAGTCAATTAAGGTCGTGTTAGAAAGCGAAAAGTGGAGTGGTGCACATTTTGCTGATTAATAAGAGTAGTTTTTGGATTTAATGACATTCAAACATTTTTGCACAGTTTTCCAGGGAATTCAAAACTCCTTTGGAATTACAAAATTTGTTTTAAGCCGCATAATGACAATATACACAGCACTGTTAAGCATTAAATGAAATAAAAAATATCCACAACTATTTTTGCATGTTTAAATATAGGATGGTGTAAAACAGAACAAAATGCGCCTGGATTTTCTGGGGGAAAAAAAGTTCTTATCAATGAAGCGCCAAGTCGTAAGCAGATGAACGGGCTCTGTTTTACTTGCTTTCTGTAGCCTTGTTTACACTTACTGAGGTAGCTGTTGAGGAAAAACAGAAGAGCTTTTGATTTTACCAGTTGAAAGAACTTTTCCAGAAATCACAAAAATATTAAACACTCAGCCCCACATAACTATTTCAGAAATGGTATTTTTGTAGCTATGTATAAATAAAACCATTTCCAAAGCAGAGGTCTCTGTAGGAAATTTCAGACCAGTGTTTCCATTATTAAATATGTCTGTGAGCTGAAAAGTTTCCTAGATCCAAACCTGGCCTGTCTAGTTATTTTTGGACACAGTGGAGTCTCAAGCCTGCAGGGAAACGTCGGCAGTGTTCTGCTGTGTCACAGGGTGACTGTAGCACAACCCAGAGACCATCTTCTGAGGAGTGGGGCGTGGCACAACCCAGCTTCCACTTGGGGCACATCTTGTTGGGGACGAACCAGAAGAGTCACTGGATCCATTGTTGAGAGTGTGACCCGAAGTTCACCTGAAAATTTAACAGCTAGAGTTGGAGGTAACTCAGCCCACTGCCACAGGAGAGTCTGAGGAGTCCGAAAATGGTGGCTGGGAGCTTGGCACTTACTGCAAATGTTTTATAACTGGGACGTCTCTCAAACTGGTTCATAAGGAAACATGCCTTTCATTGTAGAGCAATCTAGTTTGGTGATCAGTGCAATACATGTAAAAACCAAATGTTCTGCTCTGTTTTTAGATTAGCTCAACTGATAAAGCATTCTAAAAATCAGTTATTTTGTGTGTGTGTCTGCATGTATGCATGTCTGTGCACGTTAATAGTTTCTTCCAAAGATCAGCGTGGGAGAGGCACATTCTTTGGTTTAATGCCTTGATGTCTACAACGTTTCCATTTTGGAGACTGAGTTCATGTGGGCTGGGCATCCTCTAAGAGACTCCTTCTTGAATCCCGAATTAAAAGAAATTACCAATCCAATAAACATATGTTAATTACCTTCACATTCAATAATTAAGGAGGTGGAAAATACCACTACTCTGAAACCATCCTATACGCACGGATAAAAGATTCAGACTCCTGGTCATAGCACATGCAAAATACAGCTCCCAGCATGGTGCACAGTTTAATGAACACCTCGGCTGGAGCTGACTACATCAGGAAAGGCTCACATCAGACAGCAGTGTTTACCAGAGTACATTACATGTTCATTGCAATGATTAGAGGAAAATGGTTTTCTAGACATGCATTTGCTACAGGAAAAAAAAAAAGCCAACATTAGCTTCTCCCTCTGTACCAGCCTTTATATTTTCCTATTAACGTGAGCAGGAAAAAGAAGTCTTATCAGTAATTTTGAGGGGAGAAGGAAAAACATTCTATTCAGCAAGGATTCTGAACTTAAGAGAACCATGATGGACGTAGTATGCAGACGGGTTGATTGTTCGTTCACTAAAAACAATTATGGAATGCGTCCCAGGCCAAAGGCAACATGAGAGGGGCTAAAGAGATCTAAACATAAATTTCTAAATTCCTGCCCTTCAAGAATTTACAATTTAGAAAATGAAACAGAAGGGACCACAAACATCTCTAAAATCAGGCCCAATGTGAGACGCTTGGTGTTATAGGAGCAAAAAAAGAGAGAGGAATAATTCTGGGGATGGGGGGAGATTTTAAGACAGATGTAGCAGCTGAGCTGGGCTTGGAAGGATGAGTGGGATTTCAGCTGGAGAATTACAGGGAGGGCAGAAAGACGTTCTGTCTACAGAGGAAGAAAGGAACAAAAGCACTGTAGGGGAGGAGGTGGGGTGTGCTGGGGACCAGTGGGTAACATCATGAATGGAATCTGTGCCTGGGGAGGTGCAGTGGGAGACAGGCGTGGCAGGGAACAGGAACAATGATAAAATTCCTTTAAAAGTACTTTATAGAGTCAGGGTGTTCCCACTGCCTCCAGGGAAATTGCATTCTGCACCTTACACACCAGCCGAATTGAGGACATAATTGGTTGTTTTAAGTCCAATTATATTTAACTCAGTTGAAGGTAAGGATTATGGATTTTGATATTACTTATGATGGGGTGTGCATAATAAGGCCTTTGATAGAGGCTAAAACAATGATGTAAAGCACAGTGTTCTGCCCCTCGGCTAGGCAACAAGAAAGAGATGACAAAAAATGAGAAATGAGCCAATTAAATTACGCAAAAACATCATGCTTGCAAAGAAACCGAAAAAATAAAATCAGTCTTTGGGGTTGTACTTCAAAGTCTAATTTTCTTTCCCCTTTAACTTCCTCTTACTTCATTAGGACTTTTTTTTTCTAAACCATTTAGTAATTGGATTATGCTCAGAAAAAAAATAAAAGGGAAAAATGAATCCAATGACTAATCTTAGGAAGGAATTGGAATGACAGATTTGATTCAGTATTTGTTATTTCTAATATCAGTTTCTTTGCTGGGAGAGGGTGATTCTTGTGTCCCTCCCTCTCAGAAGATAATTCTAAAGATTACATTCTGTTCCTGATAAATAAAGATAACAAACACAGATCTAACCATATGCAGCCCAAGTGAAAGAAGAGAGGGGTAAATTATCTCATATTCTTAAGAGGTGTAAACAAATGTCTTAGAAGATTCAGTTTCAAGTGATATTTTTTTTTAAAAGGCAGGGTATTTTAACAAAGGAAGCAACCCCAGACTCATTGATTCAAACCTGTACACAAGAGTCAATCCTGTAAAAATTACTTTCCCAATTTTTCTTATGTGATACCTCATTGAATATTATGTTGAAGGTGGTGGATACATGTTTGTTAAATAAATGAACGGATTTCACTTAAAGAAATGGCATATAATTTGGATAAGTTATCTAAAGTTTAATTGGGTTTGACTTATGACCTAAAAATTGGAGCTCTTAGAGAGATCTTAGAAGGGAAAGAAGTACAAAATGAAAAGAAAACGGTGGTGGTGGTATTTTACCTGTCTTCTTCAGTCATTCTTATTTTACAAAATAGCTTTATTATTTATTTTCCTCATTATTTAAGTATGCATGCTCAATGCAGCCCTTCAATAAAGTTCATTCCATTCTAGAAGCATTTCACTCACCCTGCATTGCAACAGCATCTTTTTCCACTTTGCAGGAGGCTTCTTAATGACACACCACCACCCATATAACGGAAATTTCGGTCCTTTGCTGTGACTCAATAAATTCACTGATGATTAATTTTAGCCCAGAGAGAGCTAATTTTTCATTGAAACAAAATTTCAAATCAATATATTAAATTTCTTTCTTAAGAACCACATGGATTAAAAATTAAAGGGCAAATTAATGATCTTTGTTGACCCACTTCCTAGAGTAACAGAAATAAAAACAAAAATAAACAAATGGAACTTAATTAAACTTAAAAGCTTTTGCACAGCAAAGGAAACCATAAATGAGACAAAAAGACAACCCTGAGAATGGGAGAAAATATTTGCAAATGAAACAACAGACAAAGGATTAATCTCCAAAATATACAAACAGTTCATGGAGCTCAGTATCAAAAAAACAAACAATCCAATTAAAAACTGGGTAGAAGACCTAAATAGACATTTCAGCAAGGTAGACATACAGATGGCCAAGAGGCACATGAAAAGATGCTCAACATCACTAATTATTAGAGAAATGCAAATCAAAACTATAACTGGGCATATACCCTGAGAAGACCATAATTCAAAAGGAGACATGCACCACAATGTTCATTGCAGCTCTATTTACAATAGCCAGGACATGGAAGCAACCTAAGTGTCCATCGACAGATGAATGGATAAAGAAGATGTGGCACATATATACAATGGAATATTACTCAGCCGTAAAAAGAAAAGAAATTGAGTTATTTGTAGTGGATGGACTACTATAGTAGTGGATGGACTTAGAGTCTGTCATACAGAGTGAAGTAAGTCAGAAAGAGAAAAACAAATACCGTATGCTAACACATATATATGGAATCTAAAAAAAAAAAAAAAAAAAAAAAATGGTACTGATGAACCTAGTTGCAGGGCAGGAATAAAGAGGTAGACGTAGAGAATAGACTTGATGACATGGGGTGGGAGGGCGAAGCTGGGGCGAAGTGAGAGTAGCATCAACATATATACACTACCGAATGTAAAATAGTTGGCTGGTGGGAAGCAGCCGCATAGCACAGGGAGATCAGCTCGGTGCTTTGCGATGACCTAGTGGGGTAGGATATGGAGGATGGGAGGGAGGCTCAAGAGGGAGGGGATATGGGGACATGTGTATGCATATGGCTGATTCACTTTGTTGTGCAACAGAAACTAACACGGTATTGTGATGCAATTATACTCCAATAAAGATCTATTTAAAAAAAAGCCCACTCCTTGCTAGCATGTATCAATCCTCAAGATTCTTAAATATTGAGGCATGCGATAAAACCAATTGAGTTTATCGCAACGGAAAATTAATAGCCTCTCAACCACAAGCATTTAAAATTTTCTGAGTGGTTTAAAATAATGTACATGTTTAAAAATTCTCATAATAAATATGTTCAGAGACCGTCACCTCATCTGGTCTCTGCCATCCCTCATGGTTGAAGGAGGCAGGTGACAGTGTCTTTGGAACTTTAGAATAACGGAGAGCATGTGAATGGCAGTGGCACAGCCGCAGCAGGCAGCGTGCTTGTGAAGGTCTCTCTGTCTGAACCATCTGCCTAAGTGGTTTCCTACAGTCCACAAAATGCATACATGCATGGTGTCTACATCAGATAATTTTATATCTTGTGGCTTACATGAGGTCTGGAAATGGTGGGCAATCTGGAAAAGCGACAAATCGTTCAAATGCTGGAAGAAAGATGGCAAAGGCAGAGCTATTGCACAGTCTGTTGGTTTTAGAAATGAGGGTGAGTGTCTCTACAGGGTGAGGTTGTAGGAGTGTCTGCTTAAAGGCTGGAGCCTCAGGAAATCCAAGTCACATTTCTTTCTCCTGCTCTTTTTAATCCCTTCCTGACCCTTCCTAGACAAACGTTCGTGATGTGAACATTTTCCCGTGACCATTATTTCACCTACATTTTGAGTGCTCTCCACTAAGAATTAGCTACCCTCTCTGCTAGGGAACAATGGAAGCCAATGAACTGTGGTCATATCCTTGTAAAGCTCTGAAAAGATGCGGATGCCTGATGTGCAAAGAACTCTCATGTATAACATGTTCTTTTCTTCCTCTAGCAAGCCTATGAAACAATTAGGGTAGGAATTATTTTTCCTTGGTAATTACTTTGTTGGTAAATGTTGGAGCTGAGACCCAAACCCAGGTCTTCTGATTACAAGCTCATTGTTATACTAACAGGGACCCCTGCTGCTCACACCCCCCTCCACCCTAGTGCCTACTATCATGTCAGGCACATCAGTAAACTTGTGCATTTATTTCAAGTTAGTTCTTTAAAGGAAATTATCTTGTTTCTTCTCTTGAATAATAGTAAGAGATCTTGAGGATAGGTACTATTTTATTTAGATTCCCAGAAAGAACAAGAAGGTCCACTCAAGAGGCTTAAGGATAGATTTTAACAAAATTCTCTTTACAGAGATGTGGGCAGGGTAAAAATACTCCAACAGGGGATGGTGAGGCACCCAGGAATTAGCAGGAATCCACATCCTCCCTAAGCCTGAAGGGGAAGGGGCGTGCTATTACTGGAACAGAGTGCAAACCGAGTCCTTGAGAAGGAACCATCTAAGAGAAGCTGAGGACATAAAGGAAGGAGCCTGGAGGAACCTAGGGGAAAGCAACCACTGCCTACACCCTTGGACTGACAGAGGCTTGGGAGTGTGGGGCAGGAAATAAATACTCCAGCATCTGTCTCCTCCTGCCCATTGACCTACTATTATTGCCTCTAATTGGATGAATCTACCAAGGCCAGGGGCCGAGTGAAACTGTCCAAGAAGTCAGCCTCCTGGGACTCAGAGCGGGGAAGAGATAGTAGACAGTAGATCTGGAGAGGCAAACAGAGCCCTAGCACAGGAAGATAAATAAATACTTGGCGACTGGAATGTTTTCTTTATTCCCTTCACTTTTATACCATAATTTACCATAGACCTCCTTCCTCCTTCTTTTCCTTACAATCAAGATGCCCGTTACTTACTTTTGTGTTTTTCTGTAGGAAACACAACTCCGCACAATGTATATATGTATATGTACATATACACGTGCGTGCACGCCCACACAGTTAAAAGGCATAAAGCATATTTTTCTCTTTTGCTCAGTAGAGCCAATTTAATGAATGAGTAGGGTCTGTGGAATGGTCTCGTGAAACAGCTTTATTTTCCTACACCACAATATTCTAAAACTGCTCTACTTGCTCTCCTTTTTCCATCACTCAAAGATACCTAAGGCAGACACCATCATTTTCTCCAGTCACTTCCACATGTTAATAAACAGTGCTGTTCTCAGGTATTAAAAAGTCCAGCTTCATCTAGATCAAAATCTCTCATGTCTCATGCAATCTAAAGCTTTGCCTCTGCTGCCAATACCTTCACCTGATCCATGGTTGAATCCCTGCAGAGGAATGGAGGACACAGGGGTCCTCTTTTGTCTTTTTGGTCTGAGTTATCTGGCTCTGTGTGGCAGAGGTCTAAGTGATGGTTTTCTGTCCTGGGGTTCTTTGGTGACCTTCTTCTCTCAGAGCCTTCCACTATACCCTTCCTGGTTGCCCATGGCTTACCCTCCAGCACCACCGTATCTCACACGGAGGGGCGCAGTGCAGTGACTCACAATTTCTGCTTCTGGCAGTACACTTCTCACAGGTTCGGGGATGAGGTCATCCCAGGACAGACCATACTGGGCTACCTGTTGTGATGGCCACTCTTCTCCATGTGAAGCACCAGGAATATTTGCCTTGACACACTCTGGAAGTGTAGACTACTTCTACTGTAGCCCTCTGTGCTCACAATCCTCACTTCAAACTTAAATTTAAGTGAAAAGGGGGTGTGGGTCTATGCCCTTCAAACCTCATGGACCCACATCAAGCCCCCTGAGAGGTATTCTTAAATCCCCTTCTCCTTTGAAGTGGCTGGGGAAAGCACAGCCCTCTGACAAATCTCTCCTAAAATACTTCTTTACTAACCTTCTCCTCACTCTTACCTTTGAGACTGAGGCAGAAGAGCCTAGAAGTCATACACACATGGTTTGGAACCTTCATGAGGATATGTGAACACTTAACAGCTATTGCTCTCAGCCTCAATTTATACACTAGAAAAGCTGAATTTAGATTCCTGTTACAATCTTAGTATTGTGTAAATAGGAGAAAGTAAATTCCATAATCTCGCCCCTACAGGGACGTTATCATCTTAAGTATTCTATTCCTACTCTTTTTCCTACTCCAGGCCTATTTTATGTAGTTGTAAACTCAATATTGTGACCTTTTCCCTAGGTTTTATTACCTTTTTGGTTACAAGCACTTTTCATATACCTATATGGCTCATCTAATAATTTAACAATCCTTAATTGAGTACCAATCATGTAAAGGCACTGTGCAGCCACCAAGAATATGGTAGGGAAGAAAACAGACATTACAGGTTGGTTACATTCTATAAGGGCAGTTAGGCATTAAAGAGATAATCACAAAAAAGTATGATGAGTTGTATGATCATTTAACATGTATAACTAATATTTTATCAAGTGGATAGGCCATATTTTACTTAATTATTTCCCTATTGTTTCATTTTCTGAGCAATGTCATAATAATGTAAATAGTATTTTCCATATTCTGAATCATTGTATTAGGCTAGATTCCAACAAAGATTAGGCACAGTGTATTTTTTACTTAGCTTGAATTGAAATGCTTGTGTTTTGAGGCTCCTCAAGCAATTTGACAACATCCATATAAAGCACTTAGAACAACATTGGGCGTATGGTAATCACCCAATACACACTAGATACTATTACTACCATTACTATTCTTTGAGATAATTAGAATTATCTTGAGACGTTGTGACTCTTTTTATGAAGAAAATATATCTCATGTTTCCCTTAAATATAGCATGGGATATATATGCACATATCCCATGAAAACAAAGCAAAAATTGCAGGAAATAGAAGTAAAATCAGACATTTAATTTAAATCTCTTTGGTATCCTTAGACTTCTAGGCTAGTGCTTTTCCCCTGACTACTCTAATTTCTCTTTGCTCCAGAGCTAAGCTGATGGCATTCTAGAGTTAAAGATAAGGATCAGAAAATAAAGTTCTTCAGTTCATGATCCCATCATCATCTGAATTTCTACCAGTTCCTTCTATGTTATCTACCACTTCTTTATGAGGTTTATGAGAGAATATTTGTAAAGCACAAAATATAGAAACATGCCTGCCACTGGAAACAATATCCATATTTTTGCACATAACTCATTCATGCTTGCATCATTTATTATTGAGTTTATACTCTGCATATGGATGATCTGAAAATGTGAGCTATAAAATATATCTCTCTCTTATCTCAGCTTCTCCACTGAAGCCACAGTGCTCTTTTAAAAATACAAATTTGACCATTTCAATCCCATGATTAAAACTCTTCAATGACACACTTCAGGTGAAATTCAAATGCAGTCCAAGATTTAATGTGCTAAGTTGTCTGATAAAAACCTAGGAACTGGGAATAGGAGGGCATAAGAGAGAAGTAAAAATATTCTAAAAGTCATATTCTACTGAAGCAGGAGAGAAACAGAAGGGAAAGAGAATTTATCAATGAGGAAACAGTGTACCATGTTGGTGAAAAGAGTATTTTGTTTTCAAATAATAAAAGAATTAGGTGAGTAATGATGAGAAAAGGATAAAAGAAGTAGCAATTAAATGGAGTAGAAAAATATTGTGAACTCACCAGGGAAAAAATGTAATGAAAAGCAATTTGATCAAATCAGAAAAACAGGAGAAAAAGGAAAAGAGATAATATAAAATAAATATAAGATGGAATAAAATCAATTACATTAGTGATGACAGTACATGGGCAATAAACCTAATTCTCCCATAAAAGACAGAGACTATTAAATTAGGGCTAAAACAAAACTCAGTGATGTACTGATTACAAGAGAATCACTTACAATGAAGGATAAAAATAAAGGGCTAGGGGAAGAAATACCAGGCAATTGCAAAAGAAAAGAAAAGAAAAGAATAAAAACCCAGAAAAGATAAAAAGGAAAGCAAGAAAGTGCAAGGATAATATTAATATCAGACGAGCTGGAATTTAAGGTTAAAAGTGCTAAATAGGACAAAGATGCAAATTATACAATGATAAAAGTCACAATCTGTGAAGAATTTAGGATACTTATAAACTCATATGCACCAAACAACCTAAAAAATAGATAAAGGAAAATCCATTGGGAATTCAATGAAAACAATAAAAATTATAATAGGAGATTTTAATACATTTCTTTCAAAATTGGATGTATTTAGGACAAAGCCCCCAGATTTTGCTCATATTTCTTCATCTGTCCAGAATGTCTTTATCCTAACTCATCACCGGGAGATTGATGCTCACCTTTTAAATTTTATTTTGGAATCATATTTTCCATGAAACTTTTCAATTACTCCTCTCCTGATAGACTTTACCATTCTCCTTTGGATTCCAATGAATTCCTTACATACATGTACCTAATACAGTTCTCTGAGAGAATTCATTGGGGTATTGTTTTGATTTACTAATAAAGGGGTTTCCACCCCCACCATGGACTTCACTGAATTTCTTCTTCTGAACCCTGATCTTCCTCTGGCCAAGTCACCAAACATGGCCCCACCACACCCAAGGGGTGGGAAAGAGCAATTGGGAAAAATAATCCAATTTACCACAGTGTAATACCAATAAAGTAGAAATGATCATCATAGTATGAGCTCACTGAGAGGCTGAAGACTGCCTCCAAAGGCATAAGAGAGCTTCTGAAAGCTCTTCTGCTCCAAGAGGATCATGCAAGTGATTGACAAGCTTGTAACACCTGGATGAGGAGGACCCAACAGAGTGTGGACTGAAGACATAACTTGTCTTATTAATGCCAGATGGAGGTGTGGCCATGCCTGAGAAACCAAGCAATTGATTAGTCACCTTGGCAGATGCTAGCACAGAGTAGAGAGTGGCTGCCAATCAGATCCCTCTTCCTCCTCCCACTATACCAGCTATGTTAGTTCATGAGAAATCAGAACCTCATGACCTGGAGAAGAAAAAGAGGGAAAGGGAAAATCTGGAAGTAGACCTTGAAACAACTGATTTTATCTGGAGATGACTAAATTAAGGAACATGCCATCAGACAGACAGAAGCTGAATCCAGTTAGCCAAAAATAAATTGCATTTGTTCTCATCCAAGTTAGTGACTTGAAAATATCACACCTGCCACACAAGTTTATACCCTTGGCATGGTGCCTGGTAGGTAGTAGATGCTCAAGGAATGATTATTATTTGAATGAAAGATCAAATTATAATTGAATAATTAAATTCTAAAGGTTATTTGTTATTGGAATTTGGATAAATCATTTGTCTTTTTAGACTTTAAAGATTTGCTTTTATTTGTTTATTTTTTTGCTTTTCACTTTAAAGAGAATGGTTTGAGACAGTATATTCATCTAGATGTTTGATGTGATTGAGATATGGTTATTTTGAAACTAATGCATGCAAAAGAGAGACCAGAGGACTATTTCCTCAGTGAAATCCATATCCGTTGATGACCGTCTTAGATCTGTTCTCAAGACTCATTCATTGTTACTCGGGATAGAGCCTTAGTACCTTGGAATCCATTTTATTCTTCTCTATGAAGTTAAGAATGAAGTAAAATAGAAACAGTAAAACGATCTCCTACCACATCTTCAGAGGCTTAGTTATACACATGAGCAAACACAGAAGTACTTATCTTTGAAGTTGAACTAACAATTTAAATTTCCTGATGACTTGTGAGGTGGAACACTATTTCATATGTTTATTGGCCATTTGGATATCTTTGTTTGTGAAGTCAATAACCAGTGTTTATACTGAGTTTTCTGTTTTCTTTCTTCTTGATTTGTAGGAGGTTGTTTTTTCTTTGTCTTTTTAAATGTTCTAGATTCAAGTTCTTTATGTTAATGATACTTTCACAAGTTCTATATCTTGTTCTATAAACAGAAGTTCTGTATTTTAATAAAGCCTAATTTATCCATCTTTCTTTTATGCTCAGCACAATTTTTGTGTCCTGTTTAAGAAATTTTGCCTACTCCAAGGACACAAAGTGTTCTCCTATGTTTTTTGTACTCTCCTTTTAAAGTTAGTTTTCAAATACTTAATTTTCCACACTGGTCCTGTTGTCACCTTTTCTCCTTCTTGTACTCTTGTGGTGCAAGAAAGATGGCTCTATTACACTTCCAGTTTTATAAGCTTGGAATCTGTGTGTATTCTAAATCAACACCATCACTAAATATTGAATCTCTATGTGTAGAGCGTTGCACAAGAGTGACATTTGACTTTAAATTTTGGGTGTGAGTTTAAATTTTTCTCTTCTTTGAGAAAAACCCTTGAATTCTTAGCAATTCTCTTCCCTCCCAGTGCGCTGAGATTTTTATGTGCTTTTATAGTTTATTGTTCATCCAGAATGCCTATCCAAATCCAAAGAACACAAAACCACACTGAGCTGAAGCCATGTTTTCCTTAAGGTAACTGAGGAAGCAAAAGTACAGAAGGATACTAACTCCAACCCAATGAAACTAGGCTCCAGGCCGATTTTAGCTCTGAATGTGCCTTTCCTCATAACCATAAAAAAAAAAAAAAGGTAACGATCTTGTTACTGTTAAAAAAGAACGGGAACATCAAATTTGTTATTCTGTAAGATATCACCTGGTATAAGCTCCATCAAGGGCTTAAAGTGTTATCTTTACTTCGACTTCATGGTTTCAGATATAAGCTATATTTTAGGGTTTTTACAAATTATTTTATACTTGGGAGAAGATAATATGAATGCTGGTCTCTGGGATGAATCCTTATGGGGGACAAAAATAAGTAGTTTCTCTGTGAAACTCTTCCAGAGTTTCATTTTGTTTCAACAATTTGACCAAATATTATATCAGAAAAATAAAGCCATTATTTAAGCATCATTTTGAAACTGCTATAAGATTAATGAACAAATTTTATGTCCTCTGCCAAACTTCATTTTCTCTACAAAATGGAAAACTCTAGGAAACTAGAGTATAAAAAGAAATATAACTGGCATTAAGCTTGAGAAGGCCTGCAAATCAAGCAAAGTCCGTTTAGAAAGATTTTACTCTCTCATTTTGGTCTGTTATTATAGGAGCCCGACACTAGTTCCACAAATGGCATTACAGTCTCAGTGTACTAAATAGCCATAACTACGAAATATGCCTACTTAAAAAAAAACACACACACAACTAATGCTTTCTTCCTACTACAACATTCTGATTTAGAATGAATTTTGTTCTTTGAGGTCTAGGAATAAAAACCCAGATTCTCTTTTAAGATTCAGCATGTCACTTCTGTCAATCAATTATTCATCCTCTGCACATTGGGCGCTTACTTTGTGTCAGGAACTGTACTAAGTATTGAGATTATTAAGATGAATGAGCTATGGTCTCTGTCCTTCAGGATTTTACAGTGGGGAGAAAGATAAGTAAATTGACAACTATATTACATGATGCAAAGTGTTATGGAGAGGAATCACAGGGTATAAGTACCATCAAAATTCAACATGGCATTCAGAGAAGACTTCTCAAAGGAGGTGGTATGTGCGCTGACAATTGGTAGATGAGTTTGATTTTGCTAATTGAAGATGAGAGTAAACTAAAAATAAAATACACAAAAAGAGCCACACATAAATGGTATTACACTTCAAATAATGATAAAGAAGAATCCTTGTGGGGATGGTAGGAAGGAAGCTACAAAGTTAGGTGAGGAAGAGATCATAAGGCTGTGTTTAAGCTTAAGGACTTAAACTTCTGGAAATAACATGTAGAGAATAAAACGCTGCAGAGAAGAAGAAAAGTGGAAGAGGACAAAAATGTTATTGGATTTGGTAGCACTGAGATCATTGGAGAGTAAATCAAGGTCATTTCAGTTGGATAATGGATAAGGTTAATGGATTGCCATGGGCAAGAATCAATGAGAAGTGCAGACACTGCAGGATACCTCCTTCTAGAACCTTGATTGGAGGACCAGAAATGAAACGAAGTTTGGTTGGCTTGTTGTGGTTGTTAGTTTGTTGCTTTTTTTTTTTTTTAACTTTATATTGGACAGAATTTTAGACTTCAGAGAATTTCCAACAGTGCAAATAATTCCTGTATACTCCTCACCTATGTTTCCTAAATGCTAATATTTTATCACATTTTACACATTTGCTCTCTCTCTCTCTCTTCCTCCCTCTCATTATATTTTTTATTGAACTGGTTGGGAGTGAATCACAGACATGGTGCTACTTTACATCTCATTCTTCAGTGTATTTACCAAAAAACAAGGATATTCTTTTACCTAACTACAACACAATGATCAAAATCAGGAAATTAATGTGTATGCAGTATTATTGCCTAATCTATAGACCTTATTTAGATTTCAACAGTTGTTCTAATAATGTCCTCTATTGCAAAAGAAAATCACAGCTCATGAGTTGCATTTAGTTGTCATGTCTCTTAGTCTCCTTTAATCTGGAATAGTTCATCAGTCTTTCTTCATACTTCATGAAGAATTTGCATTTTTGGAGAGAATAGGCCAGTTATTTTGTAGGATGTCTCTTGATTTGGCTCAGTCTATGTTTCCTCCTGAATATATTCTGGTAATGCGTTTATGGCAGGAATTCTGTAGAAATGATGCTGTGTCTTTCTCAGTGCATCATATCTGGAGGTGTATGTTGTTGATTGGTCCTAGTACTTTTCAATCATTTGGCCAATTCAACCATTTGGTCAATGTGATGGTATTTGCTAGATTTCTTCACTGTAAACTTACTGTTTTTCTCTTGTAATTAATAAGAATCTTCTGGGCGATATTTTGAGACTATGTAAATGTCTCATTTTTCTTCAATTTTTTTACCCCAGCTATAGCATCTGTTGGTGATTTCCTGACTCAATTATTGTTATATTGGTTGCAAGATGCTAATTTTCTAAATTCATCATTCCTTCTACATTCATTAACTGGCTTCATAGTCTAAGTAAGAACTTTCCCTTCTCCATTTTTAAAATTTCTTATTCATTCATGTCACTGTGGACCCGTGGATTCTTATTCATTCAAAGAGTTAAAATAATTTACTACAGTTTGTTTTTAAAGACACATGAGCATGTTTATAGGCATAGGAAAAAGAGCCAGGGGAGATATAGGAGAGAGAGTGCATGATTGATGTAGCAAAGCAACTAATTCACTTTTATTCTGCAACTCTGTTAGACTAGGCTGGGTACTAAGGATGCAAAGATGAGTAAAATAGGGCCACATCCCAAAAGGAGGTCATATATTGGAAGAGAGGGTTAGGGAGGGGCAGCCCACTGTGAAAGGGAACAGAATCATTTACCAGTGTGATTTGTAAGAGCTGCAGACATGAAAGCAGAGCTGTGGGTGTCACTAAGGGGAGAATAATTAATTTGGGTTTGTTGGTGAAGACTTCCCAAAGAAATGACCTTTGAGACAGATTGCAGCAGATCAGTTGGATGGGGGGAGCAGGGAAGGAATAATAAAGAAGAGTGGAAAAGACATTCCAGACAGAAGTGACAGCCATGGAAATGTGGAAATGGCTTGTTAATTTCATCTAAAACTTTGAGAAAATAAAAATTTTACAGTGAGCTGACACCAAAGGCTGCAAGGTTATGTGGTCACTTCAGGTTTAGGCTAAACTTGTTCAATTTGTGGATTGAGAGTCAGAGGATGTAAACACTTTGGTTCAGAACAGATCTTGACTTTTAAGAGAAATCTCTCAAGGACCAAGCCTCAGAGAAAAATACCTTCTGTCAACCTCCAACATAACCACACTTATCAAAACGAACTCTATGCCCACTTTGAGGAGTTAGTTGCCAGATTTGTGTTGGTTCATTTAGGGAATCCCATGGGAATGTAGTGTATTCCTTAAAACATTTGCTTTTAACTTCCGAAAATGTACTCACAAACCTTTTGCATGAGCAGAAAATGAATCTGACTGCGATGTTAATGATTTAGCTTTATTTATTTCATCCACACTAACAAGAAGCAAATGTAAATCAGAATGCCAAAAGTTTGGTTTATTTCAGATTTTACCTTAATTCCAAAAATGCAGAAATATCGTTAAATTTTTAATAGATTAATATTTGGTATCTGAAAAAGCCGCTGTGAGAGTTTTTGTGTTTTGTTTTTATTTTTGTTTTTAAATAATGCAGAGACAGATTAACATGGTTTTAAAAACCTGGAAGCAAAAAAAAAAAAAAAAAAAAAGGAATGCATCCATTACCCCATTAACCAGGACACATAATACTCCCAAAGAAATTTAAACTAAAAGATTCTAAATCTTAGATTTCATTTTAGCAAAGGCCGTCTAGCTGCAAATGTAGGTCACATAGTTTTGGCGTCCTGTGTGGGTTTCCAGCTGTCTGCTGAACACAGAAAACAGAAGAATACGTGTTCCATTGCACAGCACACTTGAGAGAGGATTTCACGTTAAAGCCTAAAGTTACTCAGTTATTGAAATTTATTTTTCTTCAACATTCTCACTTCTGGTTTTTCCTTCCTTCTCAGGTCAGGATTTTTAGGTGGTAAAGAAAGTATAACATTTTCTCTCTTTCTTTGTCATCTGTGGACTTCAGTTTTCTACTACATTGAATTATAAATAAACTCAATCATGGTATTAACCTAATTAGCACAACAAAAACTGGTCTGTGATAGTTCAGGCTATTCCCAATGCAAATACAGAAAAGCTAACATACCAATGGATTCATTCAACTTTTTGGGAAGGAGGATAAGTAAGGTAGAGCCATGCCCACTATGGTTTATGAGCTAGATTTATACGTGGAGACTGACCAAATATGGCAGAAAATGATAAATGTCAAGTGAGTGCCACAGACAACAAATATCACAGAAAACCAAAAGAGAACACAATTTGGGACAAGGGCGAAAGAAAAAGAAGTGTGTGAAATTCTTAACCCATGTCATTGTTCCACCAAATTGCTATAGCTGAAGAGCTCCCTCGCATTGTCACTAAACAATCTGTGATCATCTATCAGGTCCGTGAAATAAAATGCCACCGATATATATTGACCTTTTTATTTTAAGGAACAAAATCTAGCTAGAATTAGCTTAAATTAAAAGTGGACAAGTCATAAAAATCAAAGGTGACTCATAGAACTCAAGTGCCAGAATGCATCCTGACCTCTGGAAGGGTTGGGCCAAGCAGCTGGAAGGTCATCACAACCTCTCTCCGTCTCTCATCCATCTTTTTATCATACTGCAGACTGACATTTACCACTTCTCCAGGCTTTGTGGTAAAATATGGCTGCCCACAGCTCTCAAGGTTGCATGCTGCCTTGGAATTCTACTTCCATTTCTCAGAAGAGAGACTCTGACTAGGTCAGCTAGGAGAAAGGTGTCCATCAACCAGAGCCATGGGCAGTCACAGAGTAAGACAAGATGGTGGTGGCCATGGGAGTGGGTGTGGGGCAGTGGCAGTTCTCAAAGAAGGAAGAGTCTCTGTGAGCTGGAACAGCACCCAAAATGTGTCTCGACAAACACCTAGTCTGCGTATGTGGCTATCTGCCCTCACGCAGAAGAGGAGGGTGCTGGGGTAAGATTAGTTTAGAGATGACCCCTGTGAGGGAAGACACTGCAGAAGGGAATTAAAAGTGCTGGAGGAATCTAAGGAGTGGGAGAATCTAATGACTGGAGGTTTAGAAAAGTCCTCCTAGAGATGGAAATGGGCCTTGACATGGGTAGACTGCAAAGGCAGAGATATGCATAGCAGAGGGCGATGAGAACAAAAAGAGGTGGGTACACTGAGAACAGAGAGGCCTGGAGGCAAGAGCACCATGATCTGAGAGAATGAGAGGGAACCCCTGGTAATCCTCATGGTTAGGTGTGCCTGCAAATGATAAAACAAAGCAAAAGAACAGACAGCAAAATAACTGTGGCTTAAGCAAGATAGAAGTTTATTTTTCTCTCATATAAAGGAGTCCAGGGACTTCCCTGGTGGCGCAGTGGTTAATAATCCGCCTGCCAATGCAGGGGACACGGGTTCGAGCCCTGGTCTGGGAAGATCCCACATGCCGCGGAGCAAGCAAGCCCATGCGCCACAACTACTGAGCCTGCGCTCAAGAGCCCACGAGCCACAACTACTGAGCCCTCATGCCACAAGGAGTCCACAGGTTGAGAGTTCAGGGTTGTTTGGATGACTCTGAGCATCAAAGACCCAAGCTCTTTCTATCATGTTGTGCTGCCATCCTTAGTATGTGGTTCCTATCTACAGTCCAAGAGGGTAGCCCAAGTTCCAGCCATCATATCTACATTCTGCCTAACTGTATGGAAGAAATGAAAAAGGGCAAACTCCCTACCATTTAAGGGTACTTCCCACACGATGCACACAACATTTCTGCTTATATCCCACTTGCCAGAACTTTGTCAAATGGATATGTCTAATGGCAAGCAAGCTGGCAAATGTAGTAGCCCTGTGCCCATATAAAAAATAAGAGGGCTCTTTCTAAGGCAAAAGGTAAGAATAAATATTGGGAGATAAGCAGCCTCTTCCACTCTTACTTTGCCAAAAATGTAGGCTCTATATGAGGGATGAGATTAGAAAGTTAGGTTAGAAGTCCTTGAATGTTAGGCCAAGGAAGTTGTCTAATTTTGTTGGCAATGGGCAACCATTAAAGATTTTAGAACAGGCAAGTGACATGATCAGATTTATACTTTAAGAAGATGCCTACTCAACTGATTATAAAACAAGGCAGGAACTATTAAGTGCCATTTGAGAGTTACTCCTGGTTTAGGATCTATAGGCTACGTTGGAGGTGGAAGAGGCAAAAGGTGGGGGATTGGGTATGGGGAGAGAATGGTTAGGAGATTACATTAGTCTAGAGTCTAGACAAGAATTAATAGCATCAGGGCTTCCCTGGCAGCGCAGTGGTTAAGAATCCACCTGGCAACGCAGGGGACACGGGTTCGAACCCTGGTCTGGGAAGATCCCACATGCCGCAGAGCAACTAAGCCCATGTGCCACAACTACTGAAGCCCACGCGCCTAGAGCCCCCTTGCCACAACTAGAGAAAGTCCGCGAACAGCAACAAAGACCCAACACAGCCAAAAATAAATAAAAATAAAATAAATAAATTTATTTTAAAAAAAATTAATAGCATCAGAATTGGGCCTGCAGCAATGAGAAGAGGGGATAACAGAGGCAGAGGGAGAGGAAAAAGGCAATTCCAAAGTTTTGAGCCTCAGGGATTGAGGACTGATGGCGTCCTTAATAGAAACAAGGAAGTCAGGAGGAAGAGCTGGTTGGAATGCAAAAGGGGAAGACCATTGGTTTGGCACCATGTCCTGTGGTTAGGGCATCCATTCAGGGTTGTCCAGTGGGATAGTTGGAAAATGAAAAGATGTAACCGAGAGTCTCCAGGACAACTCTTGGTGATTCTAGGATTCTATGGTGTCACATCGCCAGCACTTAAATAGCAAAGTGTGGCCGAGGAGTTATGATGCCACTGATTCATAGCCTGTTCTTGCATCGCTCTGGGAAGCTAAGAAGGCAATAAACCTCCATCACTCTTTAGTATTGAAATCTCCAATTATTCCAGGTACTCTGGACACATTTAGCATGGGTAAATGAGACTTGGGTGTACTGATACTGCTATATTTCCAGAAAAATGTCAGTAAAACCTCAAATGTAATTTTTGACCTAGGTTTTAAGTGGAGGAGATTGATGTCGAGGTGAACACTAAAGGCTTTTCAGAGAAATTCTTATTTCAGGGTTTTTGAATTTGTTTATAAATCAACTATTCATTCATTCAATACATATTTACTGAGCACTGCTATGACATACTAAATGCAGGGTTTATAAGGGTGGTTAAGGCAGACACGGTCCCTGACTTAGTCTAGATCAAAGGTTGGCAAAATACAGCCCATGGGCCAAATCTGGCCTGCCGCCCATTTCTGTTCTGCTTGCAAGCTAAGAATGGTTTTTGCATTTCTCAATGGTTAAAAAAAAAAAATCAAAAGAAGTGCAGTAATTTGTGATACACGGAAATTACAAGAAATTCTAATTTTAGTGTTCATAAATGAAGTTTTATTTTCACAGCCATACCCATTCATTTACATATTGTTTCTGGTTGCTTTCACTCTAGAAGGGCAGAACTCAATAGAGACTGCTTGGATCACAAAGGCTAAAATATTTACTATCTGGCGCAAAATATTTACTATTACACAAAAAGTTTGCCAACCCCTGGTCTAGAGAGAATTAATCAAACACATGATCATACAAGTAAATATATATTTAAACAAAGTGGGTAGGTTTTGCTAATGTCTGGTCTTACCCTGGTACTTTTTCTCACTACCATTCACTCCTTGAATATCAAGGCCCATGGTACGTAGTCTCCAAAAGATGACCCTCAATGAATTGTGCTTCCCAGGATTCAGGGTCTTGTATCATCCTCTCACTTTAAACCTGGCTAACCTGTAACTTGCCTGTAACCAGGAGGATATGGCAGAAGTTACACGATGTGGCTTCTAAACTAGGTCCGAAGAAGCCTTACACCTTGTCTCTTGGAAGGCTCATTCTGAGATAAACCAGCCATTGACCTGAGTCCATCATGCTGTAGGAAGCCTGAGCTAGCCATGTGTAGAGGCCATGTGGGGAGAGAAATGCCTGGACAACCTCCAGTGTTCCAGGCATCCCCAGCCAGGAAATAGACATGCGGGTGAAGAAGGCCTTTTGGATGTCCCACCCAGTCAAGTCTTCGATGATCAGCCCCAGCTGACATTCTACTGCAACCCCATGAAGGACCCCAAATGAGAACTATCCTGCTGAGACCCATCAACCCTGAGAACCATTGGAGGTAATAATAAACTTGTTTTAAGCCATAAGTTTGGGGATGACTTGTTACACAGCAGCAGAAACAAGGCCCTGACCTTTATTTCTGAAGGGACATTGGAAGGGGCAAGGTGGGTGAATTCCACGTGTTGATGTTTAGTTGGGACTTGACAAAGCCTTAGGGATGGACAGGTGATCTTCTGGCTTATCCTCTGGGCTACGCAGGCCTATCCTGGAATGGAGATAAACGTCTGCAGGTGAGACTGATCACCTGTAGGTTCACTGGTTTGACTGCACTAGTTATTAAAATATGGAAATATTTTCATACCAGTCGGGAAATAATATGAGTAACTGCAATATACAGTAAAACTAAATAAATAATATGCATCTCAGCACGTGTGGTTTAATCATTGAAATCCCATGCACTGTAGAAGTGAGACTTGTTTTTCTGGTTTTGGCACTCAGAATGCAGATCAGTGGAACTTGCTACGTGCATTAGGTTGTTTATTTCAGGTGTTGAGAGGTTGCCTCCAGTTTCTAAAGTTGTTGTTGCTGATTTTATGTTAGCTTTATTGAAGTATAATTGACATACAAAACTGTAAGATACTTACAGTGTACATTGTGATGATTTGATATACACATATATTGTGTATTGTGATATACACATATATTGTGCTCCCCCATCTAGTTAATGAGCACATCCCTCACTCCAGTTCCTAAAGTCTTGATGGGAGAGGCAGCACCATAGAGCTGAGCTGAGGAGGACCTATTCTGCAAGCCCCCAAAGGAATGCCTAACTCTGCCCAAGGGGAAAAGCAGGGTCCAGGTTCAGGTAGAAGTTGAAGAGGCTTCTGGGGGTGGTTGCACAGACTGGAATTTGTGTGGGCAATCCCTCTGATGGTTTTCATAACCTTTGTTTTCTTTGGCATCATATCCTTTGGTTGGGGGCAGCTACCCCTGAACAGGTCTGCCTAGAAACCTATTTAATGGCCAGGAAACTGTGTGCCCCAATAAGTGACAGTGTGAGTCATCTCTGTCTCCTCCTCTTCCCTGCACCTGGTCTCTGAACAGAGGAACCAGCCCATTCCCTTATTCCTTCTATGGATGCCACTCTCTCATGCACCAGGGCAGACATGCAGAGCCAGCCCCAGCATAAGCCCTACCCATCTCTGGGTAATGTGAGTGGCAAGCTTTTGCCTACTTGTCAATTAACTGCCATTTGTGTGTTCTTTTCGTTTATCTCTTCTATTCATTTTGTTCTCCTTTCTCTGTGTGTTGCATCTTCTAACTGCTCCCCTCTTCCTCTCCTCCTCCTATCTACCCCTCCATCTGACTTGTCTACCCCTGGTAGCATGAGAGAGGCTGGAAAGAGGCCTGGAGAGCAATGGACACAGCTAAGCTGAGATGGGGGCAGCTGCACGAACCATCGCTCAGGTGCTCACAGGCTCTCTAGTCACCTAATGCTTACCACTGCAATGGGGAAGTCGTTGAAAGAGTTTGATGCAATTACCGATGTCAAGCCATGACTCATTCCAGGATATAATTCAGAGAGCATCTTAATTTGGGTTTCTCTCCAAAGCAGAGCCTATGACGAGGACTTGGGTACAGGTAGGCTGTTTGGAAGGTGATCCCAGAAAGCAGGAAGGAAGTAGTGGGAAGAATGAGATGGGGAAGGAAGAGAAGCCAGCAAATGGGATGTTACTGTGCTGGTTTTCACTCTGGACAACTGAGACCTGATTCTGCTGGGGGACCCTTTGAGAAACCACATAGAACACACCTCAGAGTTGTCTTCCCTAAGGATGGGCATCTGGAGCACTGATTACCATTGACACCTGTTTAACCATTGTCTGAGTTTGTCTCTGGGGTGTTCACTCCTGGGCACTTCCAGGGCAAGGGCTGGGTGAACCCTTGTGGCTTCAGGGAAAGCTCCGAGGCAGACAAAAGGAAGAGATGAGCAGGCTCCTGTGATGGGACGCTGACAGTGTGCACGGGCAGCAGCCACCTCAGCTGTAGCTGAAATCAGAGAGGGGCCCGGGGAGGTGGCATGCGGAGCACAGAGAATCTTCCTTAGATAGCGACAGCTGCGGCAAACACATATGCACACCATCACTTGCTGTAACCCAACAAATGCTTTGGGAATTGTTAGAATGGTTTAACAAATGGGTTTTGCTACAACTTAGGTTTCATGGTAAATAGTTTTATACTCCAGTTTAGATAATGTAGGCAATAAAAGAGAATCTGTTCTTAATTTTTTTTTAAATTAATTAATTAATTTATTTATTTTGGCTGTGTTGGGTCTTCGTTTCTGTGCGAGGGCTTTCTCTAGTTGCGGCAAGCGGGGGCCACTCTTCATCGCGGTGCGCGGGCCTCTCACTATCGCAGCCTCTCCTGTTGCGGAGCACATGCTCCACACGCACAGGCTCAGTAATTGTGGCTCACGGGCCTAGTTGCTCCGCGGCATGTGGGATCTTCCCAGACCAGGGCTCGAACCCGTGTCCCCTGCATTGGCAGGCAGATTCTCAACCACTGTGCCACCAGGGAAGCCCTGTTCTTAATTTTTGATTTATGTATCAGTTTATATACTAGTGAATACTAGCATTGGATTGTCAAATATTTGTTGTACCAGCCCTGTCTGTGTGTTGCTGTTCCCTCCCAGGGCTCCCTGGTGCTAGCCAAGTATGGTACTTAGCCGTCTCCTGATGCTGACTCCAGATTTCTTCTTTACTTGGTCCCCAGCATCTCTCCTCAGGTGACAGCATCACCTCTGCTCTCCACCCCCATCCTCACAACCTGCCCTTTTAATTCACACAAGCCTCTATTGGAAGTCGAAAAATTGAACATTAAATGTTTCTTGCTCTTGTCACTCCCTTTATAAAAGTTCTACTTGTCCTTGAGTAAGTGGATGTGTCTGATTAGGGAAAAGGTCATATATAAGTTGTGGAGGGAAGAAAACACATTTCAAGTTATTACCGTACTGCGCTGACACTTATGATAAGTGCCGTGCAGGAAAAGTAGTGACTATTATGAAGAAGTATAATGAGGACGATGCAGTGGGAAATCAAGGAATGCCTCTGAAGAAGTGACTTTTAAACTCAAATCTAAGGGATGAGAAGAGAAAACAGACAAGAGATTTGAGGAAGAGAAAACAGCATGTGTGAAGGCCCTGTGGCATGTAATAAAGGATCTGAAAGAAAGCCAGGAAGTGTGGGTAAATATCGCAAATGTGACACACGCACTGAGATTCCACTAAATGATAATAAAGGGACATCCCAGCATGACAGCTGCTCATCAGATGTAGAAGTCTGGGCAAGGGAAGGGAAATGTCTTTAAGAAGATAAAAATTGACATGCATTTCATTGTTTGGAAGTATGGAGAAGAGGTTCACACACCTGAGGGGGAGTTTAGGGTTGATGTAGTGATAAGAAAATCAAGCCAATGGAAAAAAAAAAAGACAATTATCTAGGAAAAGTAAAAGTTATTCAGGAAAGGAAGAGTAATCTTTGATACTATATGGCTTAGCAAAAATGTTTACATAGCCCAAATAATGTAAACACAGGGTATTGATCTAGCCACAGTGATCAAGTAACTATGTTGGAAAGACAAGCAATGGGGAGGGTGGTGTCGAGGGAGAGTCTGGAGGGGAGGGTAAGAGAACTAATTCTCATCTTCCATAGTAAGAACTCAACAGGATATGTTAAAAACAAAAATAAAAAGTAGCCTTAAAAGCATGGTATTTAGGGCTTCCCTGGTGGCGCAGTGGTTAAGAATCCGCCTGCCAATGCAGGGGACGTGGGTTCGAGCCCTGGTCTGGGAAGATCCCCACGTGCCGCGGAGCAACTAAGCCCGTGCACCACAACTACTGAGCCTGCGTGCCACAACTACTGAGACTGCGTGCCACAACTACTGAAGCTTGCATGCCACAACTACTGAAGCTCATGCGCCTAGAGCCCGTGCTCCACAACAAGAGAAGCCACCGCCATGAGAAGCCCGTGCACCGCAACAAAGAGAAGCCCCCACTCGCCACAACTAGAGAAAGCCCACATGTAGCAACGAAGACCCAACGCAGCCAAAAATAAATTAAAAAAAAAAAAAAGCATGGTATTTAGAGATGTGGTGACAAAATCCCAGAGAATCAGCTGAAACTATTGCAAGCATTTGCCTTGGGGAAGTGGAAGCTGGGGTGACGGGGTGCTCTGTGACATCTCCTCAAATGGGGGCGTAACTGTAAGCAAGCAACTTCAAAATCACAGGTAGTAACTCTAAAATTATTCCACTGAAAATCCATTCAGATTAACGTTGAACGTAATGTTGCAGATTGGCAAGGACATTCATTTCAGGCTGAGTGCCTCTGGAAACTATGCCGGCAAGCCCCATCGCGGCCTTGCATCCAACGATCCCATTTTCTTCAACTAAGTGTCTATTTCAAACACATGTCATCTGTTTACTGTTAATACATACTAATACAGCCATCCATGGATCAACAGCCAAGCCCATCTAGAAAAGATACATTATACTTGTACAATTTGTATATGCTTTTTCAGATGCAGGTACGTTTCAGTTCCAAAACAACATCTTCTGAGTGACATATCACAGTGAAAATAAAATGACAGTAAATTTAACTCTGCTGGGGGAAAAAGGTATCAAACCTTACATTACTTAAAAATCAATGCTCTTTTTCTGTCTCTTGCTTTATTCATGTTTCAAGTGAAGACATTTGCAGTGATCCTAGCTCCCATCCCCTACATAGACACTACCATGTACTTTCAGGCCATCTGGCAATTTTTCCTTGCCGGGGTTGAATATTTTCCTAATATTTGCTAACAAAATTTGGGTGTCATTTTCTTTCCATAACAGTCCTTTTCATTTCCCTAGGGATGGAAAGAGACTCTGAGATGTTCTGATAACAGTTTGAAAAGAAAAAAAAAGTGAGTGAAATAACTCCCTCCAAGCTCCGTCCTCTCTGTCCTTGATTCTGCATCCTAGTAACTTGATTTGCTGACTCATAAAGCAGCCAAACATGTTACAAAAACAAGCAGTAGTTTGTGTGTCTGGGATTTAAAATCAAAGCCCACAAGTGATCAGAATAAGATGAATGGAGTTTGCTCATGCTTGGTAATCATTTTTGGTTTAATTTACTTTGCATTCATATCTGGAGCAGTTTCCAAATGTTGACAGGGGGTGGGGCAGGCAGAGAGAGCGGATGGTTGGAATCTCCTGGTGTTTTGTAACGGACAATCCTTTCTATTCCAGGGGCCCAAAACTATTTGCTTGGCTTTTTGTAACCCTTTCCTTACCAAACCTCCGGACTAATATGAGACACATCTATCTCATTCAGCATTCGGATTTAGCAGGTGTTAATATCCGACATTTGCTTCATATCCCACATTTGCTTAATATTTGCACAGGTGTTAATATCCCACATTTGCTTATATCTTTTATACTAAAAATAGAATATCAGAGATACTGCTGAAGCCCACTTTGTCTCCCTCCAGGGTCCCATTTGGTCTGTGCTTTTTCTCCAGAGGTAAATCACTGTCCTGAGGCTTAAGTATATCTTTCTCATCCATGTTTTACATGTTTACTATATATGTACGTATCTATAAAAAACATGTACTATAGTCTGGAGCATATGAAAACGTGTCATAAATGGTTTTATGCTCTACATTTCATTCTGCAATTTGCTTTTTGTAAATCAACATTTCGTTTTTGATGTTTATACACATTGATACTGGTAGCCCTGGTTTATTCATTTTCATTACTATACAGTCCTCTGATGGATGGAAACACCACAATCTATTTACCCATTCCCTTTTAGATGAACATTTAGGTTCTTTTTGACTTGTAACAAACACTTTTGCAGTGAATGTGATAGACCCCATTAATAGACCAATTCTTCACTGATCCCTGCAACCGAATCCTTTGTCAGGTGACCTTGCAGTTACTCCCCCAGGGTGTATTTTTCTGTTTGGCCATGTGACTTGCACTGGCCAGTGGAACGTTAGCAGGCACAAGTGACCAGAGGCTTGGGAGGTACCTATGCGACTGGGTTGGTGCTCTTGGGTCCCTGCCGTAGCCGTGAGAATAACATGCCTCGATTACTCACGAGACCCAGGAGGCGGATCCACGTGGGTCAGAGCTGGGCTTCCTGCGTGAGCCCAGCCTATAGCAGCTGACCCCCGGTTGGGTGGGTACCACCCCAGCTAACACAAATAGAGCCACCTAGCTCCGCTAACATCCAGCCAACCTATAGGTCCACGAGCTCAAGAAATGTTTCTTCTTGAGTGCCATTGAAATGCTGTGGTTGTTTGTTATGCTACAATATCTAACTAATACGATAAATATCCTTGTAAGTGAAAGGAAAGTTCCAAGATTTTACCTAGAAATGGAATTGCTCGGTTACAAGGGATGTGAATTTTCTTTCTTTTTTTTTTTTTATTATTTTATTTATTTATTTTTGGCTGTGTTGGGTCTTCCTTTCTGTGCGAGGACTTTCTCTAGTTGCGGCAAGCGGGGGCCACTCTTCATCGCGGTGCGCGGGCCTCTCACTATCGCGGCCTCTCTTGTTGCGGAGCACGAGCTCCAGACGCGCAGGCTCAGTATTTGTGGCTCACGGGCCTAGTTGCTCCGCGGCATGTGGGATCTTCCCAGACCAGGGCTCGAACCCGTGTGCCCTGCATTGGCAGGCAGATTCTCAACCACTGCGCCACCAGGGAAGCCCGTGAATTTTCTTTTTCTTTTTTTTTTTAACATCTTTATTGGAGTATAATTGCTTTACAATGGTGTGCTAGTTTCTGCTTTATAGTGAATTTTCAATTGCACTAGATGTTCTTAAATTCCAAGGGATTAGACTCATTTACACTGGTGAACCAGTGGTATATCCTGTTTTCCTACATTCTTACTAGCACTGGCTATTTTGTGTATCTTTTCCATTTCTTTCCACATTTCTCTACTTTCTAGGGAGGTTTACGGTCCCACCTGAGCCTGCTCTTCCATCATCCCAGCTCAGGCTCCAGACAGGTGAGTCAGGAAGCCACCTTGGAAGTGGATTCCAAGCTGCTCCAGCCACCAGCCGCTCTAGTCACTCCCTGTCGAGCGAGCTGGCCCAGCTGAGGCCCCAGATACTGTGGAGCAGGGAGGAGCTCTCTCTCCTTTGCCCTGTCTGAATTCCCAATGCAGAGAATCCATGAGCAGAATAAAATGGTTGTTGCTTCACACCGTTAAGTTTTGGGGTGGCTTGTTATGCTGCAGTACGTATAAGGAACACTGGTTCATCTTTCCTGGTGTGGGACCCTTTTAGTCCCATGACAGGGGAGGGGTTGACTGCTCCTCCCACCCCCCAGGCCCCCGCTGCCTCCGGCTGCATGTGTACGGGGATCGTGGCTCCTGACTCACTGTTCTGAATTGCTGTTTCATTTCTCATCCAAGAAAATTTTTGGTTTTGGTTTGAACCATGTCTTTTAAATATTCTTTTCTCTCTTTGCTGTATGCCTGCAGTAGAGGTGCCAGGTTTCAATCCAAACTTCCAATGCTGTCTTGCCTGGTTTGCACTTTTAGTAAAAGATCTCATCAAACATGTATCCAATTCAAGATCCTGGATCCCAGTCATACTTAGCTCATTCATTTATTCCAAAGGTTAGTTAGCACCTACTGTGTGTAAACACTTTTCTAGACACACGAGAGGATACCAAGAAAAGTTAGACATGATCCCTGCTCTCAAAGAGCTTATAGTCTGGTAGGGAGGACAAGATATACATAAATAACTATAATAGCATGTAGACTCCTAAACTGTATGAGTAAAATGATGGAGTTACAGGAAAAGTCCTATGACTCAAAGATGACAAATAAACCAAAATAAACCAAGTTGGTGGTAGCAGAGGAGCCAGACTCAGCCATATGCTCCCATGTGTCTGTGTTTCCTTGAGAGCACCACCAGCCATGCATTCGCCTCCACTCCGTCTATTACCAGCGCATAGATGACCCTTAAATTGGTATCTCTGGTCTGGACTCCACACAAGTCTTTCTCTTGCAACTTTGCTGCCTCTGGGCGAACTCCCGACATTCTCCCAGGTGTGTGGATGTGAACTCTCGGGTTTGACTTTCACCTTTCCTCTTGCTTTCTCCTCCGTCTAGGAAGTTCTCGCAGCCTATCAAATGTTCTCTCAGACTGTCTCTGGTGTGTATTTATCTACTTATGACCACCATCCCAGTGCAGGCTCTTAACAGCTTGCACGTGTATTACTGCACAATTTATATTTAGCATCTCTAAGGCTAAGCGTTCACATTTCCCATCCATACTTCACTCTTGGGCTAGATTCGTCTTCTTAAATGACACTTTTATTATGTTCCTTCTCTGGCTTCCAACCCTTCAAAACTTCCCTATTTTCTATTGTATCTCATTTAAACTCCTTGGCTGGACCCCAATACCTTCCTTAAATCAGCCACACTCTCAGTAGGGCATTTCCTGAGTAATATTGGACCATCTCCTCTTTGTCCTGAGTACTTATTCTCATATTCACAACTTTTTCCAATGCTGCCCATTGTCTGGAAGGCCCTTGCTCACTATTATTACTTCTTGGGCATTTTGCTTCAATCAGTTCATATTATAACATATTCCTGGTCCTTTAAAATTTTCAAATGAAAAACTTCTAAAAGAAGTGAGGGTGCTGTCATGTGGGGAAATGTTGAAGGGTGGCCAGCGAGGAGGAGCATGATGGAGCTGTCAGGGAGTGTCCAACAGAACCTTGGAAGGAGGTCGGGCTGGTGTTATTGTCTCCAATTCCTAGAGCAATTGAGGTTCAGGGAAATGGATTTTTTCAAGGTCACAAAGCTGTCCAGTGTCCAAATGAGGCTTAAAGCCCACATCTTCTCACTCTGAACCCAGAAAGATTTCTATACCATAGCAGAGTTAGACATTGTGTCTATAGCCAATGGATAGAAGTTTCCTAAAGACAGACCTCTGCTCAAATGAGAAATAACTTTAACAATAAAAGTTATATAAAGGCAAATGAGCGACTTCATTTTAAAAATGAGTTCTGCACATTAGAAGCAAAGATAGGATGATGGAGAGTGGTCCTGTTTGGAAGAGAGGAGACGAGACCTCTAGCACCCCTTTGAAGGATGAAATTCTGTCATTCCCAGCTTGTTTGTAAGTGCTGCTTTTATCTGGCTCAGTGAAGTGGAGAAGGAAGGGAAGAGGGATGGGAGCTATTGTTTACCTAATAAGTATTATAGGTAACTTCCTAAGGGATTTACATTTTTGTTTAGTCATTACAGCAGCCTAGTGGATTAGGTTTTTATCATCATCCCAAATTTGAAAAAAAAACTTCAAGGTTAAGAGAGGCTAATAAATTTACCCAAGACCACATAACTGATCAGTGGAGAAAATGGGATTCAAGTCAAGTAGAGGGATGGAGGGGAGTGAGGTCAGGTATTTATCTCTCCAGTTCCCTCCGTGTGGGGTGTCTCCAAGGCTGGCTGCTTCTCCGGGCCAAAGGGTTCCTGTCAGGCACCTTTCCCAAGGTTCATTTTCTGTTTATCACATTGTGCTGCACATGGCGGGACCTAGAAATGCTTATTATCTGATTACCTAATGAAAGGATCAAATGAATAGACAAAGAAAAAGATGCCTTGAGAATTAAGCCAGCGTACTAGCAGGTCAAAATTCTATTGCTTTTGATCAAAGTTTGCTGCATGACTTATAGAGCAAGAGTAGATGTCAAGGAACATTTAACACAACATATAGGATTTAACAACAACAAAGTATAATCATGAGAGACATTTAGAATCATTATTGTAAAAATATTCTTGACCCAACACGGAGATATCTAAAGTAGCTTTAACTCTAAGTACAATGTAACTGGAGTTTGCAGTGACACAGATACATGTATATCTGTGTTAAAGAGCCAGCAACTCCTCTTTCCTGGTATTATTGTGGACTAGATAGTTCTTAAATTACTTTCAAGAAACTCTGGTTTGAGTACAGATATGTGGAACAAATTAAGAGATAATGTCAAACGTCTGCTCTTCAAGTGTCTCCATGCATTTATGTTCACTCGTCTGGAGGCGTCCGCAGGCATCTGCCTTCAATCATGGCAGTGGGCCGCTTTGGATGTGGAGTGCTGGAGAGGTGCGCCTGGCCAGGTGGTTTGATCTACCACGATTGCTTTTCCACTTGGAAAATACGGTATCCAAAATAGCCAGCCTGAGGGACGTGGTGTTTTGATTGAAAATCCACTCATCGAAACTGATGCGGGCTTGAAAAACGACCCATGTGTGACTTGAAGTTATTTTGCGCTTAAAACCAGTTCTTATGATTCTCTGGCTGGATATCATCAACTGATGGTTCTCCTAGGAGACCCAAACTGGGGAGAATTTTGTTATGGTCATATGAGGGGGAGATGGGGTGGAGGGGAGAAGAATCTCTGCCCGTGTTATGGTGTTGGAGCAGAAAGAGTGGTGGCCAACGTAATAACTTCGCAAGTAAAATGTTCTTTATGGTTTCCAAGTTTGAATTCCATGTATCAAGCCAGATTCAAGTCCCTGTTCCATAAAGAATATAAGCTACTCTAGATGAATTTTAGCACAAAATTGATTATGTGGTTAACTTTAAGAGAACTAGCATTTTAGTCTAACTTCTGACTGAGGGATTTTAGTTTTTACTCTTTTAGTGTAGGTGCCAGGAAAAGTGTGTGTGTGTGTGCGTGTGTGTGTGTGTATTGTGTGTTAATGTAACCCTAGATATTTAAAATCCTAATAGTGAATATTTGAGTACCCATCACTGTCTGCTGATAATAAGTACCAGACTGGTTTTCTAAATAATCCCTTTGGTTTGTGACTTTTGAAATAATCATGGAATTTGGAAAGTAGGCAATCAAAGTCTATGAAATTAAAACAAAATAGGCCATATAGTCAGCAGACAGAAGAATAAAGTTTCCTTGAAATCTAATTGAGGGAGGGAAAAATTGGGCTCAAAGACATCTTAAGTATGTCATTAAGCTAGAAATTAAATGTGGGAGCTGGGGATGTAGTGCTATGCTGATATCTTCTGTTTACCCCTCCAGATCCACTCTCTATCCCTTTCTGCCCTGCTCTGTGCCTCAGGAGTCTGACCTGCTTTGAACATATTAACAGCTTCCATTGCCTCTGGCTTCCGTTTGGGTGAGGTCAATGGGAAGTACTGGAAGGAGATATTTATTCTGCTAGTTCTCTCTTTGTGGGGCCCCACAAACTGATGGGAGGTCTAAGCTCCCGTCAGGAGGCCCTCTCCACACAGCCCACCCTGTCTCACTAATCCTTTTCTCCCCTGCCTCTTCAGGCCTAGGCGTGGTGACTCCCAAAGATGCTAGCCTGGGTACTAATGAGGCACTATCCCTTGTGCTTTTGCTACTCTTGTTAATAGCCCCTTTCTTAAACTCTCCTCAAATTATCTATTTCTTTTTGCTTATGTCCTCTGCTGCTTGCATAGTTTTAACCCTTGAACCATCAAAATAAACAGAAAGGAAAGGAGGAAGGGAGGAAGGAAGGAAGGAAGGAGGGAAGGAAGGAGGGAGAAACCTGTGATTTGCGGTGTCTTTGTGAAGTTGCTAAAGGAAGAGACAACTGTGACTGTCAGTGCCTTTGACAATTTCAAAGGGCAGAGGAAAAGCTATGGAAGAGCCACTGAGGAAGTGTCAGGGTGTCTTAGAGGTGCTTGTAGACTTGATTGCAGTAAACAATGGAGTGGTAAGTGCTGGTCGCTTGATAATTGTCCTCCCCAAAATCAGCTTGTTCTGGAGGTGGATGCTATTGGATTTCTCTCAGGCTCTGTGCTTGTTCGATACCTGTTTGTCACACAGCTTGGAGGTTTATTGGTCAGTAGGGTCCTGGGTTTAGTTTTTTGCCCTTTTAATAAATTATTGAGACAATAGTTTTTCTTTTCTGGCTAAATTGGATGTCCAGGATTTGAACCCAACAGAGTAGAGATTTACTAAATAATCCTGGAGGCAATGCATCCTTCTGGAAGGCCTTACCTAAGAGAAAAGATCTTTTTATTTCTTTCCTGTTGGAACAGAAGATCTGTGAGGTAAATTGGGTATGTCCATTAAAACATGGACAAAGCTGAGGAAAAGAGAATCCATTTAATAAGCCATCTGTTTGGAGGTCAAATCTTAGTAATAACATACTTCAAATATGTGCTTTTGACAACCGTTTCATAGGCAATTTATAGAATGGTGTAGGCTAGGTAATTCGGTCTTTAAAGCATTCAACAAATTATCTAGGGCCCATTTGGTGCAAGGCCTCATACCAGGCAAAAGAGACCCAGTGTTGGCCAAGATAGACAAGATTCCTGCCCTCAAAGGGATTGTATGCTGGCTGCACATGCATGGCTGAGCAAAATTCATTGCCCCTACATGTCATGTGAAGTGAATAACAAAGTCTTTTATTATATCTTACCCTCAAGTTCAACAGGTCATAGAGGATTGATCAAATACAGTTTTTTCAATATTCTTCCATATGAGAGGCTTCAACATGTCCCTTCTTGCTTCCTGAGCTTTATATTTTTGCCATGAAGCACTTTCATCTTTTAAATGGTTTCTGCATCAATAGCAACTTCAGGGAAACCCAGCTGTACAGTCAGCATCAGATACTTTTTACCCCTCTCTGGACTTCATGCTTGGGGCATGAGGATGTTTGAGCCTTCTTTTCTCTAGGTGAATATTTGGTTTGTGAATCCTTTTGACTACAATACTAGGTAGCTAAGTAGCCAGGAAGGGCAATAACTTTCCAGTTTTCAATGAACAAGATGAGCCCACAAGCCATATCTTGTAGGAGTCCTCCAGTATAGCTTTTCTTTGACCAGAGAGGCATTCTGCTTTGCCTTCTAAGGACTTTTATAAGCCAGATGTTCAACCCATATTGTATTTTGTGACTTTGGAAGGAAATCTGAGCACCTGGACAAATGCTAGGAGGAGGGAAAAGTTTAAAGAATGATAACAAAATGCCCAACTTACACAGTCTATTGTAAGCACAGGAGGCACCAGTGTGTGATGAGTCCTCCACTGTTAGATCAAACAAAGCAGAAAAAACTTGCTTTGTTTTTGTCACTAATGAGATATTTCCGTACAGCTGGAGTCTTTTAAAAGATCTCAAAGAAACCACACTTTATGAAAATGCTATACATGCAATATCTGTACTTAAAACAAAAATAAAAACAAAAACCAAGCAAGATCCCATTATCTTAAAGACACTGAAAATACATCTTCTAATTTAGGAGTGAATCACAGTCTGGATGAAGTCCTAGTATTGTTCTGAATAGTTCAATCTAACTGTTTTGTAAATATAACCAAACCTTATGGTCACCATCAGCTGGAAGATAAAATTTTTAAGTATGCACAGTGTTTTGTCCACTCCACACTCCTCTTTTCTTTCCCCTTTATGACCTTGTTTTCTGGAAGTCTATTTTGGTTTTTTTTTTTGGTTGCATTGGGTCTTTGTTGCTGCACCTGGGCTTTCTCTAGTTGCGGCAAGCAGGGGCTACTCTTCGTTGCAGTGCGCGGGTTTCTCATTGCGGTGGCACCTCTTGTTGTGGAGCATGGGCCCTAGAGTGCGTGGGCCTCAATAGTTGTGGCACACGGGCTTAGTTGCTCCGCAGCATGTGGGATCTTCCCCGACAGGGCTTGAACCCATGTCCCCTGCATTGGCAGGCGGATTCTTAACCACTGCGCCACCAGCTAAGTTCCAACTGTAAGTCTTTCTATTAAAAATTGAATTCAGGAAAAACTTGCACAATGAGATGTAAATGACTGGGTAGTTAGACTTCCACAGAGTATGTGCACTTTAGCTGGATGCAAAGGAGTAAATCTCCACCCGGGATGTAGGATGTCAGGAAAGCAGAAGGAGGGAAATGAGGGACATTGATTCTTTCTCACCATCTGGCAGACTCACAGGATTGATAGATGTTACACCCAACTAGCACGGCCCACATATGTGGGTGGGGATAATGGCGATGGTGGGAAGAGTGGAGTGAAGCTGCAGTTGTCATATATGGTAGTTTTTTTTAAAAAGTGTGCTTCCCAGTCCTTGTGGGATGGAACACCAAGTCTTATGTCTGACCTAGGTATTTTAGAATAAAGAAAAATGGAGTTGAGAACTTCCCAACTCTGCTTCCTATTTCCAGGCTGTGTCTGCATGTATATATACCATAATGTAGCAAGTCTGGCTCATTTGTTTCTCCTTTTGAGTAGAAAAGAATGTCTGCCCACGGATGTCAGAGAAAAAGATGCTGAGAGACAGATGAAAACAGATGGCATATAGTTACAATCACGGATTCTACAGCCAGACTGTCTGGGTTCAAATCTTAACTCTTCAGTTATTAGCTGTGTGACCTTGGGCAAGTTAATTAACTTTTCTGTGCTTTAGTTTCTTCACCTGTAAAATGGGGAAAATACTAGCACTGGCCTCATACTGGTGTTGTGAGTTATTTATGTGAAGTATTTAGAACATTGCCTGACACATAGGAAGCCTTGTATAAGTGGTAATAATAATAATAATAGTTTTTAAGTTATTATAATAATATTATTAATGATGACCTCTTAGATTTCAGACCCCAACATTTCAATCACTTTCTCTTAGATCCCCAACCCCCCAGCCCCAGTCTCCTTCTGCTGTATTTCCCTGGCGAAACCCCTGGCAACACTGGAGGAACCTAGCTGCCCCACTCCTGACTCTATAGCCAGGAGTCTGGGCTACCGAGCTCTGCCAAAGAAAGCGTCACAGTGCAGCAGACTGTCACCACACAGTTATGGGCACCAATCTCAACGGGGCTCCTGACACCACCCAGAAATTCTATTTCTCATCCTCATTTTCCACAAGAACTATATCAAACCTTGCCCGGTCCCTTCCAGTCTCCAGCTCCCCGTCTCCTTCATTCACTCTCAACGGATAACCTTGCTTCCCATTTCATAGGAAAAGAGATGTGAGAATGAAATTCCCCTCTGTCTCCAAATCTACAGAAATGCCCTTCTCCTCCAGTGTGCTTTGCAGCCCCTCTCTACCACTTTCTAGGGCTCGCTCCCTCTCTCATCCTTCTTTCCCCCATATTTTCAGTATGTCTTTCTCAACTAGTTTCTTCTACCCACATCTAGATAAGCTCAAGTCTCTTACTACACATACACAGACACACCCCTTTTCTTAATTCTGACTACCCTTCAGTCAAGACCCAAGCAACCACACCCTTCTTGTTCATAACCAGACTTTTGCTGTTCCATTATCCATAAAGACGTACCTTATCTTTGGGCTTCCAGGTCACTGAAACTTCTCTTGCCTAAATTCCCGAAGTCCTACATGTCGTGAGATCTTCAGGATATTTTTCAGTAGTTGTTTTGCTCTCTTCTTGCAAAAAATCCCCTCCTCTTGCCTTCTAGTTACAATCATCTGATTCTTCTTCTACTTCACTGACTGCTGCTTCTTACATGTCTTTACAATGTTTCCCTTTCTACTCATTCCTTCAATATCTCTAGTCCCAAGGGATCTTCTCTTGACTGTCTGATCTTCTTCCTTCAAACTCAATGCATAATGTCCTCTCCCTTTAGTTTTAGGTACCAGCTACATGCTGATGGCCCCAAAAAGCTACAACACTAGTGCAAACTCTCCTCTTAAGTTCATAGCCCGTACACCCCATTGCTGTTAGACGTCTCTGTTTGGATGCTTGGATGTCTCTAATGCCATACATTTAACACACCAAAACAGAACAGATCAACTTTTCTCCTAAATCCACTTTCTCTCTTTCTTTTTTTCCAGATCAGAATTTATTATCTCAGGGAATGGCACCATCATTCACCCAGTGCCCGTATCAGAAATTTGAGGAAGTTAACTTTAAATCCTCCATCTCCTTCATTCTTTACTGATCGATTACCTTTTATCTTCCTTCCATCTCCTAGATGTCCCTTGAATCCATTCACTTCTCTCAATTCACTTCTTTCTGCCTTACCTGGCCTTTCTTTCTCACCTGAATTACAACACTGCCTCATACTTGGTCTTCCCTTCTGTGTCCTATACTCTAACCTTGAGACCTTTGAATATTCAAACTTGATCATGGGAGTTGCTTAAAATCCTTCATTAATTTTTCATTGCCTTTAGGATGAGTTCAAACTCCTCTAAAGGGCCTCTGCTTGGGGCCATCCAGGCTCTGGCCCCTCACAGTTACTCTAGCTTCCTCTCTCCAATTTCCCCTTGGCCTCTGCCATCCAGGTGTATAGACTTTCTTGGGCTCTGCAGAGACGCCTTGTTCACTCTTACCTCTGGGTTTCCCTGGGTGCTGTTCCTTCTGCCTTGAACACACTCCTTTACCCTATGAATTTTTTCTGGCATGTATTTTTATAATCCTTCGAGAGTCTAACCACTAGACCATTTCTCCCCCTCACATCTGTACCAGTTTTTAAACCAGTGCCTGGTATGTAAGAGGTACTCAAAAACCGTTGATTACCTGAGAAATGAATAAACAAACTTAAGAATTCTGGTATTGCATCTTTTCAATTGTCTCTGATATCTCAGAGCTTATCAGAAGTCCCATCTATTCCCCTATTCCCATCTCAAAAATCCAACTTCTCTACCAACTCTCCACGATTTTCTACACTTTTAAATTTAATTAAATTTTTTTTAATCCTCCTTGTAGCCCAGAGTTTGCAAATTACCAGTTTATGGATCAAATATGGCAGATCATATGTTTTGTTTGGTCTACACAGTATTTTAAAACTTGAATTAGTTGCCAACCTTTAAAATTCAGGAGGTTTACATAACAATTCAGCTTCTCTTGAAAACAAATTGGAAAAATCAAGATCTCACACTATACCAGCACTCCCACATAGTCATAACTAGTTCGAGTTGGGTAACAGTCACTCTAAAAAGTGGGGAGTTTCCAGTTTACCTTAATCATACCAAGCCCACTTCATCACTAGATTCCTTTGTGGTGCCTGCAGTACCTGTAGGCATCTAGTTTGCAACACCTGGTGTGAATTTGCTCCCTAACAGTAGATTCCCCAGGCAAGAAACTCAACCTCAGTCATGTTTGTAGAGTTCCCCAAAGTGCGCAGGAATGCATAGGATTTCTGTGCTGGAGTGGTTCCCAGAGAATGGGGTCAACATTGTCATCATTTCTTGCCCAGTGTGGGTCCCCTGCTGTCTGGGTGTGCTGCTGCCATGCCGGGGGGTGAGGGGTAGGCTCAGAGATGTTGTTTCACAGGGGTCCTTTCCATGGGACTGAAGACTCGGTGATAGAGGCCCTAGTCACAGCACTTAGATTTCCAGTTTCCATAAGCATCCCATAGCCTCCCACCATCCGGCCCATCACTCTCTCCTGGGTCCTACATATAAGTAGGGTGCATCTCTGCCTCTCTTGAGAAGCTCTCAACTACTATCCTCTTTCAGTTTTGAGGAAGCTGCCTTCTGGGTTTGGGCCAGGTCCCCAGTCTAACCCAGAACACCAGCCCCAACTCTTCCACCGCTGGCATCATCTGGTTTCACCCCTTTCATTCCTGCCAAGAACACGAAGGATGTTTTCTGCCCCTGTGGAAGTTCTGGAAGGGAAATCCAAGCCTTTCAGAGACACAATAATGGCACTGTGCTAGCATATGTTTTACTCTTCCCTGGTGAACTCATCACAGCAAAACAGTAACAAAATAAGACACCCATCAGCATTTTTCACAACATCTCACCCTCTTCTATCAGTCATTTCAGGTTCCTTGTATTATCTTCCCCACTGGACTGCCAGTTGCTCAAGGATGAGACTTCTTTTATTCATCATTTTTACCCCTAATACTTAGCATAGGTTCTGCCATATACTATTTGCTCAATAAATATTATTTCAATAAATGAATGAATTATAGGTCAGTATACCGAGCCTCTGAGTCTGATAAGTACGCGGTCAATATTTAAGGGAATACAAACCCTAAAGCAGTTATCTTCAAAGACCACTTGTCAAAAATAGCCTGGCTCTGTAGAAATCAGAGGATCTACGGAGACAAACAGTTCAATTTATCCCATTCAAAGTAAATCCCCCCTTCAAACATTCATTGGTGATAACTAGAGATTCCATTTCTGAGTAATTATTTCTCTTTCAGGGAGTCAAGGTCGGGATATTTTCAAAGCTATAATCCTGACTTAGCCACACTGATTTCTGTCATTTAAGATTATCCTTGAAATAGTGAATGCACGTTTCTTACCCTGGGGTTAAAATTCATTTGAAAGTCTAGCCATTCTTTGTTTGCTCCGGATGAAAGTTCACATTTCTCTGTAACACAAGTTACATGAACAGGTAAATTAAAACAAGTTTTGCACTGTGATTTCCCATTAATCATGATTATCAATTCATGAATTCCTGATAAGCCTGTTTGGTTAAATCTGATCTTTCACCTCCATGTTTAGAAGTTGAATTAAGGATAATTGCATGCATTATGCCACTTGTGACAGTATTTGAGCTGATTAGCTCGCAGAGGACTGATTAGGTGAAGGCTATAGTAGTATAAAAGCGTGCATTATAATAGGCTATGTAGATGAGCTCATAGTGATATTGTATATGACATGAAACTAAAAGAACAGATTTTTATTCAAATTAGAGATGCATCAGGGTGCATGACAGTCATTGAATGACTATGTAAATTCAGCCCCACATTTTTATCAACTGCCCATCATGACTCCTTTGCTCTCTGCTGAAGAAAAGGAGAAAGCATAAATAGAAAGTTCTGGCAGGTGGCATAAAAATGCACAACAAAGAACACAGCCCAAAGCGCTCTCATGTGAATCCACAACAAGGGATACACTTGTTTCTACTGCCGAGCCCATTTATTTTGATAAAGGTCTTTGAGAACCCCACCAGACCGTCCCACAGCAGGTAAAGCTTCTTGTCTCATCTTCAAGCAACACCTCCCACTCCCACACGCTTTCCTTCTTATTAGCTTTTGAAGTGTGACGAGATCTTGCTCAGCGCTGGTGTTCCAGTTTGCTTTATGCTTTTCCTTTTGACTTGTTCATCATTGATAATTTCATCATAGTTGCTTCTGGCAGCCTCCGTGTGCGTATCCTTCTTCGTTTCTGCATGGTGCAATTACCTGATGTGATCTGGGATTCTAATTTTCCTAGAGAGCATAAAGCATCAGCAGTAGCTACTCTGAAAAGTAATAAAACAAACACGAATATTCCCTACCCCACCTCCTCTTGACAAGCCTTCCATTTGGCTGCACATTTTAAAATGTCTCATCTTCAGCACAGGAAAGAAAGCAAAACGTAATGTTCTGCTGTGATGGTGACTAGGGACTTTTGAATTATCTCAACTAGCCAACTCATGATGTTTAGAAAGGATGTGATTTTCTTGGAAAATCATTGTGAGAACTTTCAGCAAAAAATTACCAAATCTTACAGAAAGGTGGCCTAATAAAAATATTAACTGGGCTTTCTCTTTTTTGACCACATATACTTATTTTTTAGTTGTTTTTTTTCCTAAAAACATATATTTTCTAACTTGTATCTTTTCTTATGCTACAGGTGAAAATATGCAGCTTAATAAAAACATTTGGGAGACAGGTCAAAAAGTGTAGTTATCATGTGACTTTCAAAGGTGGCCCTTTGATTTTTCCGCAGGGATCATATATGGGCTGAGGGTACAGCCTAGGTTGAGAGGTGAATGATGTAGGTTAGCCCAACCCTTGGTTTAGCTCATATTATAGTGGGACATCCAGTTCAGTGCAATGCCCTTGTGACCTCAGCTTTTCCATCTATAAAGTAACAAAAACACTTATCATGTGTATTAGGTAGAATAATGGCCCTCCCAAAGATGTCCATGCTCTAATCCCAGGAACCTGTGTATATCCTACCTTACAGGACAAAGGGGAATTTACAGATGTGATTAAGGATATGGACCTGGAGATGGAGAGAATACCCTGGATTATCTGGGCAGATCCAATCTAATCATATGAAAAAAAAAACAGAAAAACTTTCCCAGATGGGTTAGATAGAGAGGTGAGTTGGAAGAAGAAGGAAGGATTCAGAACAAGAACTCGAACTACCAGTTACTGACTTTGAAGATGGAAGAAAGGGGCCGGGATCCAAGTAATGTGGGAGGCCCCTTGAAGCAGGGAATGGCCATTAGCTGACAGCCAGCAAGAAAACAGGGATCTGAATCCCCATTTCTTAGTCCCTGTTGCTGAGTTCTGCCTATCACACCAATAAGCAAGGAAATAGTTTCTCCTCTAGAACCTCCAGAAAGAGGTGTCAGCCTTCTGACACCTAGATTTTAACTCAGTAAAACCCTTGTTGGACTTCTGACCTACAGAGCTGTAAGAGAATACATTTGTGTTGTTTAAACCAGGGGTCCCCAACCCCTGTTCCCTGTTAGGAGCTGGGCCGCACAGCAGGAGGTGAGCGGTGGCCTGAGCGAGCGAAGCTTCATCTGCAGCTCTCCATCGCTCCCCATCGCTCACATTACTGCCCGAACCATCCCCCGCCACTGCCCCCCACCCCCCGTGGAAAAATTGTCTTCCATGAAACCGGTCCCTGGTGCCAAAAAGTTGGGGACTGCTGGTTTAAACCACTAAATGTGTGGTATTTGTGACAGCAGCAATTAGAAATGAACACACCATGTGATGAGGGATTAGGAAGGTCTCAGCCTTTTTATTTTTTCTTCCCCAGACTATTTCCCAGAGATGGAATATTCTGGGATTGCTCACTTAGCTACCCCCTGCCTGCTGAAGAGCATTCTGGGTCAGTTCGGGTTTTGGACCTTTGTGAGGAGGAAGTGAGTGAAAGGAGAGGAAAGAGGGAGGGTTAGAATACACCAAAGCCTCAGAAGAGGTTCTTGACCAAAAGACTCTTATAAAGAAAAGAGGCACTAAGTTCTCTATGGGGCTGGGTAGGCTACGTGTCAGCAAGTGCCTGGGGGCACTGTAGGAATGTGGAGGGGGTAGAGCTTGTCTAGGGAGTGGCAGGGCCCAGGCCTGATAAGCTGCGAAGGAGAGGGGCAGGAGGGAAGAAGGGAGAGAGACAGAGAGACAGAGAGAGAGAGAGAGATGCAAGCGGAATTTTCTGGGGTGGAGAGTAAAAGACTGCCAGGAGATATAGGATTTTTAAGAGCTGTTAAGGATTTTGTGCTCATATCCCATACTATATTTTTCAGAAATATTGGTGAAGATTGGAATTCTGATTTGGACTATGTTTCCTCAAAAACAACTCCATTCTGGCCTGAGCCAAAAGTCCATGATGAACACGTTATAAGGACACAGGAAACAAGCGAAGTAAAAATTAATGAAACGTTCAGACAAAGGAAGATACATAAAATCTAGATCAAACTGGCACTTCCGTTAACTTTTGATAGATTTCAACAGATGGATAAATAAGATAACTGAGACCAGCTTATTAGAAGGTTCTTCTTCTGTACCAGTAGCTTAATCTCCATGGATAGAACATTTTTATTTCAACAACTAAACCTCCAGCTTAAACTGATGTTTACTCAACATTAAATAGAATTAGAGTTAGACCAGCGTTCAAATTCCAGCTCCCCCTCTTATAAGCTGTGTGATACTGTTGGTGAAGTGAGTAACTTCATAAGTCACAGTTACTACCTCACCTCTAAAATGGGATAATAATCCTTGTCTTTCAATGTTTTGTGAGAATTAGATACCACATCTGAAAAGTGCCTAGAAGTCTGGTACATGGTAATAAGCATTTAATAAACAGCAGCCCCTGTTATGATTAGGCAAACTGGAGGATATTATTGTAATAGCTTAACCCAGGATATGAAAGAGGACAAGTGGATGACAGTTGGTAAGACTTAATAGCAATTTTCTTTGGAATTGTTGACATAAATAAATGCATGAGCCCTTGATTATACATTTTCCAACAACTTCAGTTAATTGTGGTTTCATTTCTCAAACTGTTCTCAACTCCAGGACCTCCGCAAGTGAAAAATAATTAGCATAAAATGCAGAGTAAATGAAAGAAATATAGAATCCAAGTGTTAGCTCCTCAGCATATTACAATCATAAATAATATAATGTCCTTGCTTGGAATCAAACTTTCTTTTCTTGATTTTTTCCCCCTATTTATGAGAATTCAGATTAAAGCCAGGCTGCAATGCAGAACTTGGTCAAAATTGAGAGGTGTTAAAAGTCGGTATTTGTCATTTTTTTCCCTCTGGTGTGATACTCAATCAACTATCCAAGGCCTGTCTCCAAGCTGTGGTTGGCTGCTTGGGGTGCTGGCTGCCCCCGCTGCACTCTGCCCGTCTGTCACTCCTCTTTTCAGGGTCCAGGAAACTCATCAGTTGAAGTCTGTTTAACAAGACTCCATCTCCTTTGAACATTGCCTGCACAGACACTGTCTCTTTTGTTTGAGTTGCTCTCATTTGTTCACTGTTTATGCGATGTATTAGTTAGCTATAGCCACAGTTATGCTGTGTAACAAACAACTTCAAAACCTCAAGGCCTTCAACAAAAATCATTATTCTTACACTCACATGAGTCTGCAGGTGGCTTGGGGTTCAGTTGCTCTAGGCTGGGAGGCTCTGCTTCAGCCTGCAAGTCTGTTGGTCTCAGCTCTAGGCTGTGGTGGACTCCACATGCATCTCAACCTCCTTGGACTAGTGACGACACAGGGATTGTTCTTCTCATGATGAACAGTTGGTGTACAAGCCAAACCACCCATGCACATTTCAAGTTTCTGCTCACAAACATTCACCAACCAAAGCAAGTCATGTGGCTAAGCCCAGGGTCGACGGGCTGAGGGAGAATACACCACCTCATTGGTCGAGCACTGCAAAGTGACGTGGCAAAAGGTAAGGGTGCATTAGGTTAAATCACGCTGATATTTGATCATTTTTCACTTAACCAAAAATGTCAGTTATACGTAGTTCGATCTTACATTATTATTATCCAAGGGAATGGAGAATTGGAACAATGATCCAATCTACCACAGATGGCTAGTCAATAGACTTCTCTGGTTTACTTACTGACCTTCAACATTGAAGCTTTTAGTCTTTCACAGTAAGTATGAGGTTAGCTTTGGTTTTCATAGATACCCATTATCAGTGTGAGGAAGTTCCAGTCTATTTAGTTTGTTGATTGTTTTGACCATGAAGGGATATTTTGGTCTCTTTAAGGTTACTTTACATACTCTGATAAATGAGTAATCAGTGTCAGGGTTCAGTTCTTGATGAGAGATATTCGCCCCTTTTTTTCCCAATATTGGGAGTATCTCTCTTGCCTAAAATAGCTTTTCAATTTGTTGTAGCTAAAGTACTCCATTCTAAAATACATCTCTGAACCCTGACACTTTTTTAACTTTTAGAAAATATTCAGGTTAAGATGAATGTACACAGACTAAAAATTTCATTGACTGTAAGCCAGCCTGCTCATGGCAAACTATCTTAACAATTCTTTCCATCAAAAGCCCCTAACCTGAAACAAGTTTGCTACTCTGCAATTTTCCCATTTTAATTAACTCCCTTTAAATCTAATATCAACTGAGGAAATTTTAAATGAGTTCATTAATCCAAATACTCAACATCTTTTCCTCTCAACAACTGAAATAAGAAGTTAAAAAAAAAGTTCCTTTAAAAATTAGTTTTAAAAAACAATAAAAATCCACACACTGTGCATTTTAAGTCTTTTGGCTGAGTCTGAATTGCAATAATGAAATGAGAAAAATGTCCTTATAAATCTAATGTCCTTCACCTCATCGTCTTTCATCTTCTAATTTAGCATCTGTTGTCTAGTGTACTTGTGCTTCTTTGTGGTCTGTTCTTGGTTTAAGTATTTCATAGATAGAATTTGTCTCCTGACTCCTAATCCCCAATGGTGGGAAATGTACCCTCTATAATTGAGAAAATAAACAGGACAACAAATACCTTATTGTGGTGAATTTTAACTTGAGATTCAGAGACGCTTTAAAAAAACTGAAGATTGCTATGGATCTTCTCCCCAGAAAAATGCACACATGTGCAAGTAAATAAAAGTTTGCATGCAGTTTTAGTAAGTCTTCAAATGTGAGCAGAGACTATAAAAGTCCAATAAGTCTTTGAGCCTGCAGTTAAATAAGAAAGTGTACTAGAAAAATTCCAAAGAAGTAGGAAATAAGAGTATTTTTTCACAGTTGGTTGTCATTTTTATGTCCAGTTTAGCCTCTTGTGTTCCAGACTACTCATTACTCTGGACATCCCTGATGCTTCAGAGACTTTAGTTTTCTGCAGGCAAATCCTAGAAATAATCCTGCCTTATAGCACAGCAGACAAGTGGTTAATGCTCTGGCGGACTGGAGAGAAAGAAAGCAATACAGACAGGGAAACAATATTTCATTTTGCCTAGAATCTCTTTTTTATTGAATTCCTTGCCCCTTTGTTCCCTTCTCTCCCAGCTAAGAGCTTCCTGTATTGTCTTGAGGATGGGAAAACACAAGCTGGGGGAAGGAGGAGGCTAATTTTTCAGCGAGGCTCTTCAATGCCAATGACTTGACAGATGGATTTGGAGGTTCACACAATCACTTTTTCCTTAATCATGCTGGCTACCACACGGTGCATAGATACAATTGGAAATGAAGGCTCATCCAGGAGGGATGTTTTTAAAGTACGTTTCTATGCACAGCTATGGAAAGTACAGACAGTTTGCAGAGCTATGGAGCAGCCTTGCATTCTCGGTATAGAGCCCTGCTCTAAAATGCTGCACGCACGCATGCACACATGTGCACGCACACACACACGTCCTCCTTCTAGTCAAGCGATTGTCTTATAAAGATCTGCTTTAAAAGAAAACACATCTTTATCTGAAAAATGCCACAAAGAAAGGAAAAGTCATGCCATCCATCAATCTCTGGTAACTGGCATTCAGCTCACAGATAGACTCCCCCCTTTTAATTTTTAAATCACCTTATCAATCAAAGCACCGTATTGTTCTCAATCTCATTTTAGCTGTTCTGCGTTGATCCCATCTACTTGTCTCCTACTTGCTTCTTGGATTTTCTCCTATTGTCTGTGTCTTATAGAAATCATTCAGAGGCTTTCTGAGACACATGCTTAGAAGAAGGTATTCATTTTTCTTTAGTTAAATTTCCTTGGGAAACTGTGCTGGCTCAGTGAAGTTCAGGCTATCAATCTCCGACTTTGGGTCATTGTGACAAAAGGGAGAGGCACTAGTAGTGAACCACAGCAAAAGCAGAGAGTTCAAGTTGAAGCTGCGGCAAACAAAACCTAGAGGCAATCTCTGTGCCCTGGTGCCTGGAGTGTTTCAGAGAATGCCCCGGGAGATAAAACTTTATAGTGGCTCTGCCGTCATAAATCCTGGGAGGAAATTAAACAGAAGAATACATAACTTTTAGTAAAACATCTCAGCCCAGTTCTGATCCCAGGTGACCTGCATCCCATACCCTTCATTTCAGAGTTTTCCTGAGCTAAGCTGTGTAGCTCTGGTCCCAGTCTATCTTGAAGAAAAACAAGGTGGTAGAGTATAATTATTCTCTTTTGTGACATTAGACAGTAAACCCTGTACTACTGGCGGAATGGAGCATTTTTCCTTTTTTCCTGTTAGAGTAACTATCTTTCTTTCTGACACTTTTGAAGGCAAGCGAAGAGGAAAAGTTATTGGTGCTTTCTTTTTTCATCTAAAACTGTTTTATTTGAGGTAATATTTTGATCACCTTTTATGAGCTGCATTGTCCTTTCTAATCAGAAACCATTTATCTACACAATAGTAAAATCCTTGCCATATTTAGGAAAGCCAGGGAAAGGCAAGGGGAACGGGCAATAACGAGCAGGGCTGAGATGCTGGATGCAGTATTGTTAAATGCGGAGCACTCCTACAACCCACGAAACAATGCTCCAGAGACCTGAATCACTTAACCACCCACACTGGTTGTGTCAGACTCATTCTCAGGAAGCAGCCATATAGGAAGACAGTATTTACTGTTTAAAAATTATACTTATTCAAAAGGGAACTAAGCTGTTCCTAATGCCATGTGTGTTATTACATCTCATTTTCTCTCACTGGATGCAGAAAAATATGGAAAATATTATATTTGCAAGTTAAATATATTTAATATTTATATCCTGAAATATTATATTTAAAAGCCTATTTAATTTGCTTATATTAATTCAATATGTATTGAGATTCTATCAGGTCATTGTAGATAGTTGTTAAGGAGGATGTAATGGTTAAAAAATATGTCTTGCTCTCAAGGAGCTTAAAATCTTGTATATAGTTTTAATAATATTCGTGACCAGGTTAATTCTGCTAGTCCCATTTTGCATAGTCATATTAGGAAATAAAAAATACGAATATCAGTTTGAAGATAGGTATATATCAGCATCCTTTCTTTAAATAAAACCTTGCCTGCATCATGTTGATTGTACTTTGATACAAGAATTACAACAGCTTGCTAGGGAGACGTGCCTCTGTCATGTTATCTAGTTTTCTCTCTGTTCGCTGTCCAAAATTCCAACTGGGGAAAGACTGAATTGTAAACAAACGGTTACAGAAAACTTTCAGAAGGGCGTTCCTTCAGATCTTTTCTTCTGAGCTGGTGTTCTTGTCACTTGGTCTGTGCAGCACAGATCCGGCAGCCTAAATTACACTTGTAGCTCTTGCCATACTTGAATAGGCATACTTGAATATTGAATGGAAAATGCTGAGTGTTCAGGCTGGAATGAATGACTTCTTACATCGTGAAGCTACTTGCTAACTATCCATACATATACACTACAGGAAAGACTTCCCTTCCCTTCCCCCCATCCCTATGGCCTGAGTCCCCCTACAATGCCCATCTCCATGCCCTTAGCAGGGGCCTAGAGAAAGTCCTTTGAAATGTTTTATTTTTTTCCCTACTCTTTCCAAGAGTCAACCTTGGTGTTTTTGTAATCCAACCCTAGCAGTTGTTCTGTGTTTATGGGACAAGCTGCACAAGGGCGCAAATTTCAGCAGCATGAAAATCCAGTTTCCCCAGTGTCCTCTGGCAGCCAGGGGTGTGGTAACATTACACTCATCATGGGATGACCTGCTGACTACTTTTAAAAACATTTATCAGCACCTGGCATGGAACTGCAGATTTCTGTGCACTTTGTCCCATTTAATTTTTATTTCAACCCAGGGACGTAGGCATAATAATATCATCATTTTATGGATAGGGGTGAGGGTACTGAGTTCGAAGGAGATTGGATGACTTGGCCACATGAACACTTAAATCCAGATCTCCAGAGCCGTTTAAATATAGCTCAACTTTGTCTCCCATTTATAACCTAAGAACAAAATTGAGTCTGAAATATGAAAAATCAGTCAACTACGTGCATTTGAATCCATAATAGGAAGGGAGCCAGGGGTGCACTTTTCCCTCAAGTTTTCTAAACAACGTAAAAAGAAACCTCATCTATTTTAGCCTGAACACTGTAATATAACATTTCAGCATTTTCCATTAAAACCAAGAAATTACCACATATCCAAGTAAACTAAAGAACGCTATAATTGTTCATGTTTCAGAAATGTCATTGGATATGTTAGCAAAGAGGCTTGTTATTCTACATGTCATAAATATTATTGTTTGAGTGGGTAAAATGCACAGTTTTAAAATTCCTAATCAGTGTTTTCAAGCACTCCTATTGGCACGTCATGATTGCAGTTTCACTGGGTATTTTGGTTGTCCCTTCCAACTGTCAAAGAAACCTGCACATTTGTATCGGGTTGGCCAAAAAGTCCGTTCGGGGTTTTTGAAAAACCCGAACGAACTTTTTGGCCAACCCAATATTTCTCCAGGGCTATCCCACCAGCTTCCTGGGCTCCAAAGTTCTGGATTTCTGCATGTCCTTCCACATAAGGTCCTTCCACCTGTCCCTGTCTCTGTGTTTCCAGAGGAAGTATTGCTTCCTCTAAGTAATACTCCTGGTCTCTCCCCTGGGCCCCTTTTCACTCTTCCACATGAGAGGAGGGGTAGTTATGTGAGTGAGTGAGTTTGCAAGGAATTAACACCTATTGGTCATGCTCCCCGAATGTGTGGATAGAAGTTATTAAAACACTGCAAACACCGAAGGGTCCTTCTCTCTCTGTCATGAAGGGATGCAGCAATCCTCATTGAATGGTTTGCTCTGCAGACCCAAACTCTCTCTTTGGGAGGGAGTATTTGAAAGCCCAGCTTGGCCACCAGATTAAAGGCATGTTCTCCAGTTGGTTTTAAGTGTAATAAAACTAACATTTGACTCTTAATGTTCTTAAGTCTTAGCTCTCAGTTGACTGGAAGAAGAAGGTGTTATTTATTATCTCCCAGTCCCTCAAAGTAACCAATATTTCAACTCTCACACGTACCAATGCCAACTGCCAACAACCTGGGACACCTGGAAAGCCGAAAGCAGAACTTGAGGTTTTCATCAGTTATTTGCTGCGATTAAATGCCACAGGACAATTACACTAAGAAGGTCGTGATAGCCGTGCTGTCATTCACCCATTCATCTAACTTATGTTACCATCTACAAACTGAGGATCATGCCAGGTGATTAGGATATCAAGATGGTTAGGGCGTGCTGCCTGCCTTGAGGAATTTGTAGAATAGTGGGGAAGACAGGCAGGTAGTTGAGGTGATACTGCGATAAGATCAGTGATGTAACATGAGTATGTACAGGGACCACAGAAGCACAAACTCAGGCCCTGGGCTGAGGGGATGGGGTGGGACAAGGTCAGGCCAGATCAGGAGGAGACATGAACTGAATCTTGAGGAGGAAAAATAATTGGACAAAAAGCGAAGGTCGAGGGAGGGTGTAAGGCAAGGGGCTAAGGCTGTGCTCAGGGAAATAGCAAGGGTGCAATAGGTTTGGGAGTAAAAAGCCTGTGGAGACCTTGATGAGGCTGAAGAGCAGGTATAGTGGACATGTTCCCTTCTATCAAGTCCAGTGTGGAGAGGGGAGAGTATTTTCCCCAGTAAATTTCATTGTCCCTGCTCCAGCCTGAACAGCGTTCTGGGGAATGGGATGTGCTAATGGGCAGAGGCCAAGATCATGGGGCAGAGCTCCACCCAAAGCACATGCAGAGGGAATTTGGGGGTGCAGTTCCAGGATGATTGGATGCAGGATGGCAGAGATGACCTGTGTCCACCATTAAGGAGATTAATTTCCACTGGGGCCAAAATAGCTGGGAGGTGGCCAGGGTCAGTCTTGCAGGAAATTTCTGCGTGTGAAGCTTAGCTCTACCACATACTAGCTGAAGAACCTTTGACGCATTGCAGAGCCCCTCTTCACATCAGTTTCCTTCTCTGTAAAATGGAGGTACTAAAGCCTACTGCTCTGGGATAATATAATTACAGTAGCAGGCAGATGCTAGGCATTTAGTGAGTACAAATTGTTGACATTAACTTTGGTTAATAATAATTTTTGTTAACATAACTTTGGTGCCATTCTAGCTTTTTTCAGTCCCTTCTCATTCTGTGACCTCTCAGTCATATGTGAGCAAAGGTTTTAGCACAGTGTATGTCATCTTCTGCCTTGTAACAATTGCCACAAAACTTAGGGACTCGAAACAACAATGACTTACTCTTTCTCACAAGTCTGTGAGCTGACTGGAGCTCAGCTAGATGGTTCTCCTGCTGGTCCCACTTAGGGTCTCTCCTGCCACTGTCAGCGGACAAGAGCTGGAACATTCGAGGCTCCGGGGTGAGAGCCAGAAGGATGGATGCAGATAGGACACTGCGATGGCCAGATGTCTCCTTCTCCTCAAGTGATCTCAGGACTCCTCCCCTTCACTTAGCTTCTCCATGTGGTCTGTTCATCAGGGCGCCAAATTTCTTGGTGGATCAGCTTTTTTTTAAATGCAAAAGTGGAAGCTGCTAGGATTTTGTAAGGCTTAGACTCAGAACAGCGTTTCTGCCCCATGCTATTGGTAAAGTACCCAGATTCAAGATGAGAGGACTTGGAATTTTCACACAAGGGTGTGAAGACTGGGAGGCAAGGTTAATGAAAGCCTCTTTTAGAGATCAGCTACTTGATGAAGACTTCACTTTTTGTATAGCACAGGTCTATAGCCTCTTTTTCAAAATTCTTGGAGTCAGATATTTTTCATAATTCAGATTTTTTTAGATTTTAGAGAAGAACTATAAAGCATATGCTGTGTATTATATCACATGCCCAGGAGAGTCTGAGGCAGCACTCCATAACCAAGCACCTTAATAGTTCTGTAATAAAATGTATGACTCAAGTGGAGTAACTACAGGCTACAAATAGCCTCATAGAAGGTCAGATCAAGTTTTGGCGTTTTCAGAGATTTTTGGATTTTAAATTGTGAGTAAAATATTATGAACCTGTATTTTGAGTCAAAATAAGCTTTTTTTTTTTTTTAATAAATTTATTTATTTATTTTTGGCTATGTTGGGTCTTCATTTCTGTGCGAGGGCTTTCTCCAGTTGCAGCGAGTGGGGGCCACTCTTCATCGCGGTGCGCGGGCCTCTCACTGTCGCGGCCTCTCCGTTGTGGAGCACAGGCTCCAGACGCGCAGGCTCTGTAGTTGTGGCTCACGGGCTTAGTTGCCCCGCGGCACGTGGGATCTTCCCAGACCAGGGCTCGAACCCGTGTCCCCTGCATTGGCAGGCAGATTCTTAACCACTGCGCCACCAGGGAAGCCCCAAAATAAGCTTTTAAAGATAAAATAAATTTCTTCTATCTTGGGCATACACCTGTTGTCAGTTCAGGTCCTCTGGGAAGCAGACATCAAAACAGAATTAGAAGCGTGAGCAGTCTGGGGGAAATGCCTGTTGAAAGGTGCAGGGGAGAGGGAACTAGAGCAGGCAGGGAGGACCTTCAGACCACGAGGCAGGTCTGATGTCCATGCAGGGGCAGTGGGTGGAGGGAGGTTGGGCAGGAAGATCCTTAGCAGCAGGGCAACTCTGAGAAATTTGGGCTCATCCGGTGGGGAGCTCCATCCAGAGCAAAGGTTGCCTCTCGTGTTGGCGTTGGCGGTAACAGCCAGACCTGGTCTCCCTGCCCTGATTGGTCGCTGGCTGGGAGCTGCCTAGGAAGTGAGCAGCCGGCACTGCACATCCTTGGAGGCCGTCAGTCAGCTCCTGGCCTTGGGCAGGTTCTCCTGGGAAGGGAGATCTGAGCTTGTGCTCTGTGGTTGCCACCATCCTTCCTCAGCTTCCACAGATTTAGTTCCTCTGGTTCTTAGTTTCCAGTTAACACAGTGCTCTTCAGGAATGCGTCCTCCATGTAACTGGCGGGGTGGGGGGGTTCGATTCCCATTTCAGGACTATCCAGTTAGTCCATCAGCCACACTGTGTTGCCTCTATGCCCTCTTCCAAGTCTATCCAAACAGAGTGATTTTACAAGTTCTCCTTCCTTGGTTTTCTTTGATGTCAGAGTGGACAATAATTTACAGCACATATCAAAAAGGGATATCTCTGAGAGAGAAGCCCCCAAAGGCCTAGAAGGGCTGTGTGTGTGTGTGTGTGTGTGTGTGTGTGTGTTTTGGGGTGGGGCGGGGGGGGGCAGGACAGGTGACACAGAACTTGGCAAACGTGGGGTACCTTTCAGATCAGTGAATCTTCCTTGTGGCTTTTAGGACTCTGTCCCATCTCTCCATCCCTCAGCAAACCCCTGCTCCACACACAGCTGTGGAATGGGCGATGCATGAACGGTAACGCCAGCACCATCTAATCGCCCAACGCTTCATAGTGCCGATCCCATGACATGCACAACCGTGGTCCCCTTCCCTGCTCTTGTGCTCCCTGGAGACAATCAGCTTAAGGCTAATCAAGTGCATCTTACAGAGCAGGGAGCCCAGAGGGAATGTGCCCCAAATCCCCAGCTAGTGACAGAACTGGGACCGACTCTCATCCCAGCCCTTTTCCATTGCCCCGCTCTGCCCTTCCCCTCCTCATATTAGGAAATTCACTCCCACTTAAGACCTAAGGTGCTAATGGCAGAGTTGTTATTTTAGCAGTGTCTGAAAGGTCCAATGGTAACAAAAAATTAAAGTCACACTTCTCTTTAAATAATTATTCCAAAGACCCCTTTAAAAATACATTGGATCTTCCTGCCAGATTAGAAGTCCTGGGGAGTCTTCCAAAGACTTCCTGGCCCCTGCATGTTCTGCACACTCCCAGTGTTTTCTACTAAGCTCCACATTCTCTCAGTCAGTAGACTGTTCTCGCAGATATTTATGAAATCTTCTAAGGCAGTCATGCAGCACATGGCTAGGAGTTGTGAAGAGTGCAAAAGAGGTCTCAAAAACAACTCTCACCAAATCTCTGACCAGTTTTTCTAAGATGTGGGTAGATAAGTATCTGCTACATATGGTCAGCCATGCAGAGTGGACAAACTGGCTTAAGCGCTCTGAGTGTGCTTTTGTAGAGTTTAATGTGATAATCCAATAAAACTTACAGCAAAGTTAATCTGACACATATAGTGGTATACATAATAGTTATTGTCCTACATGGTAATTACGCATAAATGAAAGCAGTTCCCATAAATGCCTATAATTAGATTTGGAATTCCTCCATGGGTGGAGGAAATGGATAGAGAATCTAGAAAATGCTATTGCATGTTTAATATACTACAGAGGTTTTTTCTTAAAGAAAAATTCCCCTCAGCTAGCTGCTCTGATGTCCATTTTGTGACAGAGTTCTAAATCCATCAGCGCATGATCGTTAATTTTTTTTCTCTCAACTGCTTCTCTAGGATTAGAGAGATAAGCAGGAAGCGGGTGAAAGGCACCATAAGGCTCCTTGGAAGCTGAGCACACAGTTCTGCTATCACAATAGAAGGATTTTCAGAATGGGCAAAGAAAAACTACTTTGAGTATGGAAGAAAGTGATTAAAATGAGTATTATTTTTAAACAGTTGAGTCAAATTTCTAGTTTTTATCTTTGTTTGGTTCATCTTCTAATAAACTCTGCTCTGTGTTGGTGCTGATTGAGTCTTGATGCTGTGAGTCACTTGGTCCCTGTAGCCATATTCAGGACCACACAGCGGGAAGACCGCGGTCTCTGTTTTTTTAGTTCTCTAGCAACTGGGGCTCAAGAGCCATTTAAGAGACATTTGTTGAGCATCTGCCCTGTGCCAGCACAGGGTTGGGGCTGGAGATAAGGGTGAATCAAGCAAGGTCACTGTTCTCAAGTAGGCCGCATCCTAGTGGAAGAACAAGCCATGTAACGAGATAGCTACGACATACATGTGAAGAGTCATAGTGGAGGTATGAATGCTGTGGAGACACAGGGCAGAGATTGGAAGACCTATGCAAAGAAGGTGAGACCAGGATGGAACTTGGTGTCAGGGTTTTCAATATAGAAAAGGAAAGAAGGGGGACTTCCCTGGTGGCACAGTGGTTAAGAATCCTCCTGCCAATGCAGGGGACACGGATTTGAGCCCTGGTCCGGGAAGATCCCACATGCTGCGGGGCAACTAAGCCCGTGCGCCACAATTACTGAGCCTGCGCTCTAGAGCCTGCGAGCCACAACTATTGAGCCCGCGTGCCACAACTACTGAAGCCCGCGCACCTAGAGCCCGTGCTCCGCAACAAGAGAAGCCACCGCCATGAGAAGGCTGCGCACAGCAACGAAGAGTAGCCCCCGCTCGCTGCAACTAGAGAAAGCCCACGTGCAGCAATGAAGACCCCATGCAGCCAAAAATCAATAAATAAAATAAATTTATAAAAAAAAAAAAAGAAAAGGAAAGAAGGGCCTCCCATCCTGACTGAGGGGGCACGGAGACACGAAGGCCATCCAGGAGCTGGTGAGGAGCTGGTGTGGGGGAAGATGTGGGAGATGAAGCTGGACAGTTACTATGCTGGGAAGGGCCCTGGACACTTGAAAAGGGTTTGGACCGCCCTTTGAAGGCAATGGGCAATGGGGCGTGAGTCCCATGCTAATGGTCTGCGGCTAGGTTCCCCGAATTGGGCCCATGTGGTCAGATCTTGGAGCAGCCTCTTCTGTGGGATCTGTGCAAGAGGCCAGCTGCTCCTCGCTCTTCATCCTCTTCTTTCCACCTGTTCCTCACTCGAACTTGTGTGGCCAGCTGGAGGGGGTGGAGGAATCCAGGCAAACAACCGTCAATGCCAGCGCCTCATCCTTCACACCACCGGTTCCCAGGCCAGAATCTCCAGTTGCCACTGCTTCCCCAGGGAGCCCAGACAGTTGTCGTTTTTGGCACATGGAACTGGTGGAGATTTGCTATTCCTTCCGACTCTGGCTTACCCAGCTCTCTGGCTTCCTAGGAAAAAACTCAAGTGGACTTAGGAACTGATTTTCTTGATGTCTTTAGTTGTACAAGACCTTTTCTGGTAGGTTCTGGTCTTTTTCTGCAGACAGTTGTGATTTTGGTGTACTTCTGAGGGGCGGGGAGCTCAGGGTCTTTCTACTCCGCCATCCTGGCTGATCTCTCAGTAGCTGATTTTTAGGAAGTCTGAGCTCAGAATCACAGAGAGAGGTCCCAGACTAGCAAGTGAACCCTAATTCCCACCTGCACCCCAGATGCTTGGGACACTTTTTAGAATAGTCAAAGCCTTCCACAGTCAGAGATAAAAGGCTGAACCCCACAGGAGCCTGGGGGAACCATTATCCACTATAAATGAGTTTCAGTCTCACCAAATTATTTCCTTTCATGTAACACGGAGGAAGAATCAGAATTTCAAAAGCACAGGGTGGTGAAGTTGAAGGGAAGAGACAATTCCCAATAGATGCCATGCACTGTGTTAGGTAGCTTATATACATTACATAAACTAATTCTCACCACAAGCCCAATAAGATGGGTATTACTGTTCTCATTTTGTAAAAGAAGAAATTAATGCTCAGAAAATTTAGCTAACTTGTTTAAATGAAGCTTGGGATTCCAGAGTTGTCTACCTGGATGACCCTGGGGGAGAAAAGGAGAGTACGGACTCATTGGGGACCAACTTCTTTGCTGTGTAGGCAATGAGAGACAGGTTGTCCCAAGGGCTTGGGGGCACTGGTGGCCTGATTTAAAGGAGCTTGCATTTCAGTTGGGCATGAAATCCTAGGAGCTAATGACATCTGGCATTTAGTTAAGCACAGAACTGTCAAGGACTAATCATAGAATCTTAGAACTAGAGGATCTGTGTTACAAATTATCTTATCCAATCCTCATTTCACTGATAGGGAAACCAAGGCCAAAAGAATGGAAACGATTTGCTAGGATTAGATCATTTGTGAAAGAACTGTGATGAGAGCCTTAGTCCTTACCAGCTGAATGAAAATATTCACTGCCTCCTCTATAGATAATCTACCTAATTGTACTGTGCAGCTTTTATGCCATGTTTCTGCTTCCGCCAGTAAAGCCATTGGCAGACCGAGGCCTGGCTCGGGGTGCCTTGTGGGGGACATGGTGGCTCTTGAGCACCTGACAAGGTCAGGAGAGGGGGAAAAACAGGAGCAAGGAACAGCAGCTATATTTTTTCCTAAGTTTTAGTTCTGACCATGAAATTTACAACAAATAAATGCCCTCCAGAAACAGTGGTAACTCTCCTTCGAAAAGTGTTTAACATTACCAAAATAATTTTGATGTCTAATCAAGTTCAATAAAAAGGATTTTTGTCTATATTTGTAATATCTCTGAGGTCTAATGACCAAATTAGGGTGTTCCAAGGCAGTCGTGGGATATGTGCTGAGACTAAAACCTTATGTATGTCATCAAATTTGATGTTCATATAAGTTATTTATAATTGTGGAGCAGGTGAAGTTGTTTTCCTGGCTGCCAATTGTCTCATGTTGTTTCTCTCTACCTCTGGGGAAATTTCTCAGAATAAGACATAAAACTCACTCATTCTAAAGTGTAAGTAGTTAATGATGCTTAAAGTAATATTTCTCCTAGAAGTATTTTCATTTTAACATTTAAGTCAGATAAATTATGCTTTATTGGAGAAACAACAGGCTTTATTTCAAGGAGGAAGAGAACCTTCTAAGAGCAGAACGGTCTTAGTGCGCCTGAAATCACACTATATAGGTGGTTCTTTAGGCTTTCAGCCAGAGGGGTCCTTTCTGCTCGCAAAAATAATAGCTACCAATTAGTCAATGTAAATCAAATGTCTAGAATTTACTAATGCTGTGAGTAGATAATAATAATGGGTTAAAATTTATTGAATGTTTACTAAGCACCAGGCATTTAAAGAAGCACTTTACATCTGAAATTAATTTCATCCTCCCAACTCCCTGTGAGGTAGGTATTATTATCATCTCGATTTTATAGATAAGGAACTCAAGTTTATAGAGGTGAAGTAAGCTGTTCAGGAAGCTTTAGGTGTTCCCGTTTCACAACTGAGAAAACTGAGGCTCTTAATTACTCTTTACTCCTTTGCTCCTAGGTTCTCCAACTCTAATTAACACAGAAAAGAGTATCTGTTTCTTTTTATTTTATTTTGTTTGGAGATTCTGTGTTGTATGTGATGTTTAGTAACAGGCTAAGTCATTACATCTGAAATGAATACAAATAAGTCCAATTTGGCACATGTTCCGAAACCAAATTGATAAGGGCAGTATTCTATGAGGTTCGTTTGTGGACATATGTGACTACATTGTTTCTTAAACGGACATGGAAACCATGATGATTATAATCTTTTGAAAAATTCATGGTTGAACCAGATTCAACTTAATTATGAGATTTGCCTTATGAGGTTGTGTGTACAAGTCATCAAGCAAAAGAAAGAACAGAAGGTCATAGAATTCACATCCGTGCAAGCATATGGATCAGTGTTTAAACACACACACACACACACACACAAACACAGACATTTCCACACATCTGGCTTGATCCAGAAAGAATCAGGAAATTCAAAGTTAAAATACAAACCCTTTTTATTTGTGTACTGTCTGAAGAAATATCATGGAATGTTATGGAAACAAAACTCTAAGCATGGCCGTGGGACAGACAGTTCAATTAAAAGCTAAATGAATAGCAGGGCCCAAACCCTGTGAATGGTAATTAAGACCCAGGGTCTGAATCTCCCTCCACCCCCCAGGTCTTCCCTTTTTATATAGGACAAGGGACTGAAGTGGGGCGATCACAGAGACTCAGGCTGCATGCTTGTTGTAATGGAGACAACTTTTTTGCATAACGTTCAGAAAGAAATGAAAAAATTATCATTTTATTGTGGTTTTGTGCTAAACCCCTGACTTTTTACCTTGATCAACCATACATGAGGCTTTCTTTATGGACTCAAGGTGTTGAGAACTCTCAGAAAAAAAAAGTGTCAACAGGCTTCACTTTAGGCTTATTATCTGGCATATTGTAGGCATTCAATAAAATTTGGGAACCATCCATTTGACAAGCAAATAACTCATTTCACAAATGTATACTGAGTTCCTAACATGTGCCAGGGACTGTTCTAGTCTCATGGGATACAGCAGAAAACAAAATGGAAAAATCTTTTCTCTGATGTAATGAAGACTATATTCTAGTAAACAGTACATACATAAATACATAGACTATATAGTGTGTTAAATGGTGATAAGTGTTCTGGTAGGCCAAATAATGGACCCCAAAGATGTCCACATCCTTATCTCTGGAACCTGTGAATAGTTACCTTATATGGCAAAAGAAACTTTGCAGATATAACTAAATTAAGGATCTTGAGGTGGGAAAGTATCCTGGATTATCCAAGTGGGCCCAGTGTAACCACAAGTTTCCTTATAAGAAAGAAGCAGGAGACTCAGAGAGAAGGAGATGTGGTGATGGAAGCAGAGGTCAAGGTGATGTGGGGCAACAAGCCAAGGAATGCAGGCAGCCAGTAGAAGTTGGGAAAGGTTAGGGCACAAATTCTTCCCTAGAGCTTCCAGAAGGAATGCAGCCCCGCCTACCTTAATTTGCAGCTCTGTGAAACTGACTTCAGACTTCTGACCTCCAGAACTGTAAGAGAATAAACTTGCGTTGTTTTAAGCCACTAAATGTGGGGTAATTTATTACAGCAACAATAGGAAACTAATACAAATGGAATGGGAAAAATAAAGGGAGGGGGATAGAAGATTTTGAGGTGGAGGAGCCAGGGGGCAGAGAATGGTTGCAATTTAAAATAGAGCGAGCAGGGCGAGTGTGCCAGCTTGCATTTTCTAAAGATGGGTAACACAGTATCTCCCATCCCATATGCTTTCCTTCCAATGTAACTTTGAGAGTCCTTCCATCAGAAAAGTGGGAGCTGTGTTCCTCCTCTTGAACCTAGGTGTGTCTGTGACTATTTTGAAAGGGATACTGTGTTACTTCTGAGACTAGATCATAAAAGGTGATACAGCATCTCTTTGGGATACCCACTCTTGGAACTCAGTCAGCATACTATAAGGAAGCCCAGAGAGCCACATAGATATACCATTCACAGGTGTTCTGAATGAGGTACTAGCTGAAAGGCAACATTAAGTGCCAGACATGTGAGTGGGTGAGCCTTCAACTCCCAGCTGTCATGTCACACTCAGACTTGAAGGCCCAGTCACTGTGGACCGGGAAAAGCCATCTTCACTGTGCTCGTTCTGAATTCCTGGTCCACAGAATCCTTGAGCATAATAAAACGGTGGTTGTTTAACCACCAAGTTTTGAGGTTGTTTGTTATGCCATAAAAGTAACTGAAATAGAAGGCCACATTGAGAAAGTAACATTTAACCAAAAGCCTAAAGGAAGTAAGTGAGCATTGACGATATCTGGTGGAAGATTATTCAAGACCCTATGGGAGAGTGCCTGGCATGTGCCAGGAACAGTTAGGGGGCTGCTGTGGCTAAAGCACCAGCAAGTAAGGGGGAAAGTGGTGGAAAATGACTTCAGAAATGTACTGAGTGCGGCTGTGTAGGTCCTTGGAGGCCATTGAAAGAATTTGGGCCTTTCCTCTGATTGAAACGGGAAGCTATTGGAAGGTTTTGAGGAGATAGCAGAATGATCTGACTTACATTTACAGAAGATCATTCCAACTGCTATGTTCAGAATTGACTGTGGTGGGGCAAGGGTGGAGGGGATATTCTTCTAATAAAGGAGAGAGACTTGGACCAGGAAGGTAACAATAGAAATGGTAAGGAGTGGTGGCATTTGCATATATTTTGAAGGTAGAGTCAACAGGTATTTAAGATATATATTGAAGGTAGAGGTCCTGTGATAGATATGAAAGGAGTGAAGAAAAGAGAATGATTACAAAGATTTACCTAAAGAACTGGAAGAATATAGAGTTGCCATTTAGGAGATAGGAAAATGTTAAGAGAGAGACTCTGAGAGGGAAAATCATGCGGGCTGTTGATGGACAGGTTAGGCAGCCAGAGGAGAGGTATAGACAAATCTAAGTGTACTCAGCCTTGAGATTGGCTGAGCTCGCCAAGGGCATAATTGAAGAAAGAAGAGGTCTGTGGACTAAGCCCTGGGGCACTCTGATTTTAGCGGTCAGGGAGATAAAAAGAACCAGTAGCAGAGACTGAAACAGAGCAGCCCGAGATAGGAGGAAGACCAGGAAAGAAGTGTGGTTTCCTGGAAGGCAATTAAAGAAAGTGTTTCAAGGAGGAGGGGGTGATCAGCAACGCAAATGATGAGATCAAGCAAGATGCGACCTGAGAAGGAACCATTAGCTTTTGCAATGTTGGAGTCATGGGTGACCTTCGCAAGCCCTGTTCCGTGACAGTGGACGTTGTGATGGAAAATGAATGAATGAATGAATGAATACTGGCCAACAGGTTTTACGTGGGTACTTTTCCTTTTAAAGAATCTGGGATATTTTCCTTCCAGAAAACAAGAAGGAAAAAAAAACCCCACAAAACCCCAAAAGTACTCTGAGGCAGCCAAAGCATCAGCTGAGTGCATTCAGATGTTGTCAAGCTGAGCTCTAGACACAGTGATACTCTAAGGGATCAGAGCCTCCAGGAGGATAGGCTATGGTGAAAATCACAAAGTCTTAAGCAAGAGTCAGTCATACCCTTTGTTTGTTGCCAGGAAGTCTCAACCTTCCTTCCAAAGTGAAGATAATTTAGCCTCCTGGTTAAGAGCACAGCCTCTGCAGTGAGTCTGCCTATATTTAAACCTTGATTTCACCAGTTACTAGCCAAGCGGGTAGCTTATTTAGGTCTCAAATGCCTCATGGGTGAGATGGGGCTGTTAGCAGCATTCACCACATATGGTGGTGTGAGGAATGGGTTACAGCAAATACGAACAGCTTCTGGTTCATGGAACACTTTCAGTGAACGTTAGCTGTTATTCCTATTAATTAATATCCGGGGAGAAAGGGAGGCTGTTGTACTGGCCCAAGGTAAATCAGAGCTACACAGACAAGTGTTTAATAAACTCATCTTTATGAGAGTAAGATTAGCTGGCTTAGCTCTAATGGGTATTTTCTGAAGTTGCAGGACTTTATAGTCTCTGGTAACACTGAACATCCTTTGTTATACGAGAATTGAACCAGTAAAGGGAGGGGGGGCTGCCATTTTTAACCTTTGCATTTTACTCTCAGGATCAACATACACAGTAAGGAACTTTACAAATGGCAAAGTATTATGCAGATATGTCAGTGTTGGTTTGTTGCCATGACATTGTGACTTTGATGTTGACCCTTCAGACTTCCACTGTCCCAGACTTTGACCACCCGTGCCCTCTCCCAATCCCACTGCTAATACACATACCCACTTAGTATGAGCTGTTTGGCTGGTGGAAATTATCAGAAAACTTCTATACTCCAAATGGCGTGAATGAAAAATGCTTGAGAGGGCTGGAAAGGAACACCCAGAACTGCAAAAACATTCCTTAAAAAATCTAAAACGTCTGAGTTGTTTTCAAATTTAGTATCCCTAACATGTCCACGTGGTGTAATCCTGGACTTTTGAAAGTATGCATTGCCCTAATGAAAAAATGAAAAGGGAATGACAAAGGCAGCATATAGTGATCCTAACTCAACTTCCACACATGGAAACAATTGTCCAAATTATGGCAAAACCTGGCAATCCCACATTGGCCTCATTATTCATTTGAGAACAAAATCATAGAGCACAGAAAAGTCATCCTTGATGTACGTTTTGCTGCTTTTACATCTCCAAATTACTTTTTGCCTGCTGTTGTATTTCAATTAAAAGCTAGAACGCCCCTCCAAAAAAAAAAAATCAGATTTCTGAGACCCAGGAAAACCATGAGACCATAATCCCAGTGATTCAAATAAACCCTTCGAGTTCTTGCTTCAGTTTCTTCACATTTTACAAGGAAGCCTCTGTAGCTGAGAGAAAAAAGTAAGAATGAATATGGAAGGCGAGCGTGAAGAGCGTCCACCAACATCTCCACCAGGAAAACTGTGCACACCCCAAGATTCCAGCCCGTGTTTCCACATAAGAGAGGAAATTTGGGAAACACCGATCTCTAAGCCCTTGCAACTCAAAGTGTGGAAAATGCACCGGAAGCATCACCAGGGGCTTGTTAGAAATGCAGAGTTTCAGGTCCTACCCCAGAGATTCTGAATCAGAACCTGCATTTTAACCATCTCCCCAAGTGATTTGCATGCATATTAAAGGTTGAGAAACCGTCTCTAAGAAACTCTCACCACTTGAGGAGCTTCCAAACTGCTTGTTCAGCTTGGTGTGATCCTGCATTTGCAAAACCAGTCTTAGAGTCATGCAGGTGACTGACAGCTTTGAGGACATGGGTGCAGTACGTCCCATATCATTATGTGTAAATGTTCCTCCTTACCCATTAAAAAGGTTCAAAAGATACTGAGCTGCCATATTCTGCATAATGACCTTCCAAATTTCTTGGCACCAATCATCTTCTGAGAGACTCCAGTGCCTGCACATATTAAATTGAACCTACTTTTTTCACAAACTGTCAGTCCTTTGCTACTGACTTTCAAGCCATGCCCCCTAAATGAGATTACTGGAGAAAATATATCAGGTGTAACATAGACAAACTATAGACAGGTACTTAAGGAAATAAGAAGATTAAAACACCTTTGAGAAACAGGCCTAATTATTAACTGTGGTATAGTTTCTGAGTTCATTGAAATTGTGATTTTTCAAATGTTCTGACAGTGTAGGGAAAAAAGAAACACGAATCTACTTTGAGACTGCATTCATATGCACACAGCTGGTGCCTTAACTATAGGGTCATGCATATAGTAGCTTTGTTTTTCTCGTCTTCCAGGTGTTTTCTGAGGATGCATTAAGCAGAATTTCAATGAGGTGGAGAGCTCTACTCAGTGTATAAATTACACTTAAATCTCCTCAAAGCAAGTTTGAGCCGAATTGTCCTCCTCTGCTTATTTGAGGCTGTCTCTAAGGAAGCAATGGAAATGACACTTTTTAAGCCAGGCTCTCATAAATCAGGTGCTTCCACACTTTTTGAAGTGACAATAGAAAGCCAATTGGAAAACATAATAGCAAAAGACACTGCTCCCAAACTATCGTCAGACTTTGGAGTGAGTAAAATGTTTGACAGGAAAGATTGTGTGTGAACATTATTCATTGCACCAAGAGCCATTCAAAGGCACCTTCGGAGCAAAGATTAATGAAAGAGAATTCTCAGGAAGTAACATAATACAGAACCTCTTCCTCTCCCCCACCTACTTCTCCTTTGGGGAGATCCAGATTTAGCTTGGGACAAGATTTACGATTCTGAAGGTGTGATGAAAGGCAAGTCATAGTTTACTATGCTATTACAGTGTAAGGGGCTCACCTCTGGACATACCGTTTGACATTTCTTAGCCCAATTTGGATGTTCCCTTGGTGTTTAAGGGCCAAGGAGACAGCACTGATGAGTGAGTATCTAGATGTCTGGTGTCACTGCTACATAGGTAACCAACACCCCAAGTTTAATGATCTCCAGTTTGATCTGAGTTTGATGCCCTGCTGGTGCCATTCTCAATCCGTCAAATTGTCAAATGCAAGACCTACCTTCCTGACACTTTCATTAATATTCTTTGTTCAATAGAATTGATCATGGACTCTTTGAAGAGTCAGCCCAGAGTTATTGCTTAAGAAAAAAGCATGGAAGGAAGACTGATTTCATCTGTCAGTCTACACTTATAAGCAGCTTAGATTTTCCTCTGAAAAATGGAGAACCTAAAAAAGTCTTTCTAAATACTGTGGCCGAGGCACCATGTCCCTAGGCATTCTAGCGACCCACCTCCTTAAAAAAGTGGGATGGTGACTTCCCTGGCGGTCCAGTGGTTAAGGCTCTGTGCTCCCAATGCAGGGGGCACGGGTTTGATCCCTGGTTGGGGAACTAAGATCCCACATGCCGCATGGTACAGCCAAAAAAATAAAATTAAATTTAAAAGATGGTGGGATGGTGATCTGAGAATGGAAGGCTCCACATTTTCATAACTGAATGCCATTATACTGTCTGGTAGCTGAGTAGTGTGGGTCATTTTCTAATCAACAATGAAGATGTTCAGTCACTTTTCAGAATTTAACCATATATTTACTATGATCTAACCTAAAGAAGGCTGCCATTGGGAGTAAGTATGTTAACTACTCATTCTTTGAAGTTTGTGGTTCCCAACATTTTTGAGCATTAGGACTCTTTTTTTAATAGATTATTTTTTAGATCAGTTTTAAGTTCACAACAATTCCGAGCAAAAGGAACAGAGATTTCCCATATAACTCTGCCCCCTCACGTGGATAGCCTCTCCCATCATCAACATCGTCCACTAGAGTGGTACATTTGTTATAACTGATGAACCAATACTGACACATCATTATTGTCCAAAGCCCATAGTTTAAATAGGGTTCACTCCTGGTACTGTACATTCAAACAAGTTTATAATGACAGGTATCCACCACTGTAGTATCACATGGAGAGGACTCCTTTTTAAAAAGCATATTTTGTTAAAAAAACACTCTTACTTGAAAACATTTCTAAACACAGAAAATTTACAAGAATAAGAAGAAAATGAAGGACTAGTTACCACCCAGATTTGTTTTTATGAACATTTTTGCTCACTTACTTTGTCATGTGTTCTCTTTCTTGCTATTTCTCAGTATTGTATTTTTATGAACCAAAGAGAAATTATTGATATATACATCATAGTCCTTAATCTTTAAATATTTATTTCTTAAGAATAGTGGAGATTCTCTTACATAACCACAGTACAATGATCAACTTCAGTAAATTTAACATCAATACAATATTTTTATCTAATCTATATCCATATCCAAGTTTTGTTTACATCCATATTCAGTTGACCCAGTAATGCCATTTATAGCACATTTCCCCATTCCTGTAAAGGATCCAAGCTAGGGTCAGGTGTGGCATTTAGTTGTCATGTCCCTTTAGCCTCCTTTAATTTGGGACCTTTCACAGCCTTTCTTTGTACTTTATGATATTAACATTTTTTGAAAAATAGAGTCTCTCCTCCATTTTTAATAGAATATTCCTTATTTTGAGTTGTCTAACTAGATTCAGGTTGTGCATTCTTGGCTGGATGGGAATACTATGTAGATGATATTGTGTTGGAATTTTTTTAAAAGCAGAAAGATAATTTGCTGATTCCCATATGATCTGAGTTTTTCTTTTATTTACTTGAGCCATAGGCAGGGTTTAGTGTGCATATAGATTTGTGAACACTTTGAAATTTCCACATGTTAGTGGCCCTTTGAGTGTTGAATCTTCTGTATCTTACCTTATTATTAATTCAGAAAAAAATCAGAAAGTGATATATCCAGAACATGTTATCTTAGTTCCTCATGTTGGCTTTTTTAGAGCGTTGATGTAGGAAATGTTTGAAGAACACCTTTGCAAATTTTGCAGAGCTGTAATTGACAACATTATCTACCATGTTTTCAACCCCTCCCCTTAATAGGATCTAGTGATATTTATTTCTAGTATAAAGCTTACCCCTATAAAATAAAGATTCCCTTTCATTGAATGATTAGGAAGTGAAAGTCTCAATGAAATTTTTTTATTCTGTTTGGTTTTTTAGAGAGTTCAGGACTAAGTTTAGTGTTTAAATATTCTAATTCAATAAGAGTATATATAATTTTCCAAAGTGCTTTAAAATTTTACATTGACTTGTCCTGCCATTGATATATTTCAGTATCATAGGACTCGTGGCTTGGCAAGCAGAGTGTGGGTTGGATTTCAGTCTCATTTGTGCTTCTCATCTGACATCTAGTTTGGGCACAGCCTAAGCCATGGCCCTGGCTCAATCCTCCTCTGAATCTCTGGGACTGTTTTCCATCTCTCAGGTCTTCAGACTGAGGACAGTTCTTGGCCTCAGTCTGCATGGAGCACTCTCTGGCCCCCTTCCTGCCACCAGGCCAGAGTTGTGGATTTAGGCTTTGCTTCCAGGCCTGATGTTCTGATGCCTGTCATCCCCACTAGCTGAGCTGCCACCTTCACGGCCAGGATGGGGCTCTTGGGTCACCATCCCTGCCTGTCTCACCTATGGTTGCCTCTTGTTCCCTTTGTTAATTCACACAAACTCATGCACACACTTATGAGTTGTGATCTCTTCCATACCTTGTGAATTTGCTGATTACAGTGACCAGAACAACAGGGGCTGAGGCAAAATTTTCTCCCTGTTGCTTGAGTGCCAGAGTAATGTACTGAGGGATTAACTTGGATTTTGTTTTTGGTGCAAAAAAATTCAGCAAGAATGAGGACCCTTTGTGTTTTATTCTCTCTGTTTTCCTGTCTCTCTCTTTCCTAGAAGGGGTCAAGGCCTTTTGTACTTCTTGCCTCCGGGGTATTTGAAGAGCTGAAAGCAGACAATGCTTGAAACAACCTTTCTTTCTGGCTTTCCTGAAAGTCTTGAGAATACTAAACAAGAATGTCCCCCGACGGGGAAGAGAATGGAGAGGAGGAGGCCAAAAAATGTCAGAGAGAGGATGAACGCTCTGTAAAGCAGGATGGGTCCTCGGTCTCTGTTACAGTTCCCCAGAGGAGGTGGCAAGCCCTTTAAGGGGCATGTCCTCTGTGCCTAAGGAGACTGGACCCCAGGCACTAGAGCCCCAGTTTCTGTAGAATATTGTACCCAAACCTGGTATGGAAGGAGCAAAGCCCTTGGCTTGATTTTTTTTTTTTTTTTTTTTACATTGTACTTTTAAAATTATCACATGGTAAAATTAACTTTTATCTTTTGGTGTACAGATCCATGAAGTTTGACACATATAAAGATTCATGTAATCAGGCTGTAGAACGGCTCCATCACCCCCAAAACTCCACTGTGTTGTCCCCTTAGAGTCACACCTGTCCTCATTCATAACCCCTGGTAACCACTGATTCGTTTTCCATTATTATAGTTTTGTCTTTGCAATATTGTCAAATAAATGGAATCACATAGTATGTATCCTTCTCAGACTGGTGTCTCTCACTGAACATAGTATCTTTGGGATTCATCCATGTTTGTGTGTGTGTGTCAATAGTTCATTTTGCTTTACTGCTGAGTAGTATTCCACAGCATGGATGGATCACAGTCTGTTTATCCTTTCACCTGGTAAAGGACATTTGGGTTATTTTTGGCTTTTGGCTATCACAAATAAAGCTGCTATGAACATTCATGTTCAGATTTTTGTATCAGCATAATGTTTCCTTTCTCTAGGGTAAATACCCAGGAGCGGGATTTATGGGTCATACAGAAGAGTACACTTAGCTTTATAAGAAACTGTGACATTGTTTCCCAGAGTAACTGTACCATTTTACATTTCCACCAACAATGTATGAGAGTTCCAGTTGTTCTACATCTTCATCAGCACTAGATATTGTCAGTATTTTTATTATGTCCGTTGTAATAGTGTGCAGTGGTTGGTACCTCTTAGCGGTTTTAATTGGCAATTTCCTCATAAAGTCCTTGGATTTAAGGGTTCACATGGCCTCTGACAGTGGACTTAATCAGCACTGACTAGTATGGAACAGAGATGGAATGACTCCCCAGATATTTTATTGTAACGACTCTGGGGTTGAGGAGTGAGAAAAAAGGAGTGAAGAAACAAATGACCAAGAATGAAATTCTCTACAAGTCAGCAGATGGGGTTTCTGAGTCAAATTTAATATGATTTAAATAAAATAAAGTGACAGTTCTTGCAAACCCAATTGTGTTGGAAATTCACACCCACTTCATGTGACTTATAGGTATCTCAAATCCATATATCCATAACTTTGTACACCTTACCTTGTGGTATATCATATGCCCAATTGCATTAGTATCCCTTGATTATAAAAACTCAGCAAAGTGCTTCAAAAGGATAATTTGAAGCATTCACATAATCACAAACACAGGTACGCACCAGAATTCTGATTGGACACACAATATATCTTTGGACTTAGAACAATGGAAAAAACTGTAAACTAAGCAAATAAAGACAGTGAGAATCTAGGCCCAGGTGTTAATTAGTCAGTGTTGAATGAATTAAAGGCTACTTATCAGTTGCTGAGTGATACAGAAGTAAGTCTCAAAGGTGCTAGAACTAAAAGATACTAGAATCCAAGTATTTTCGCAAGTAAGCCAAATGTCTTTCTTTGCTTTCTTTCTTTGCTAATAAAAGTATTACCTAAAGCTTTATTTTCAAGGATTCACTCTCACCATCCTCCCTTGGGGCTCTGTGAGTCTTCAGTGTGAGAATATATCTGTCACATTCCCCACTTCCCAATCCAGAAGACTTCTTATCTTATAATAAATAATTTGTCTGGTCTTTGTCCCAGATTCCTGGTGTGGAGCTTCTAAAACCCTTGGAATTTGCTGAGTGATAGAAATGTCTTTGTTCTTCATGAACCCCTTGGATTACATCTGAGTTTATGCTAACGGGGTGACTCATGGTGGGCCCATAAGTAGCTTCAGGATGGGAGCTGGTCACCTGAAAAAACCACAACATGTTTAGAGGGTTGGAACTTTGAGCCAGTCCAACCTAGAGGTGGTGGGAGATGTGGAGGGAGAGGGAAGCTGGTGATTGGGTTGAATCACACGGCCAATGGTTCAATCAGTCATGGCTACGTAGTGAAATTGAAAGCAGCTCTTTTGCCCCTTTCCTGTTTGCCCATTTCTGCTCCCCTCTAACTTAAAAGACCCTAATTATAGGAATAAGATCACTAAGCGATCGAAACTAACTCCTGACTTGTGCTCTCCTGAATGCACACCACGCCTCGTCTAACCTGTTGATTTTTTTCCTAGATAAAAAGAAGAATGAAGAATGAAGCAGTTAAAAACATGCCTAGCTCTCTACCCCTAAAAGTCCCCTTAGCAATCCTGCAAGCAGACCACGCAGGCAAGATAATATCTGAAGAGTGTCAGCCAGTCTGCACTCAGTGGAGAAGGATGCAGAATCCAACCTCCTGCCTCAATGATTCACTGAGATTCTTCCCCCCTCCATTTTCCGCTTTAAAAGCTGTCATGGCTGAGCAGAATCTTCAGAGCTGGTCTCTGGACACGAGTCCACTATCTCCCCAGATCGCCGGCTTTTCTGATTAAAGCGCCTTTCCTTTCTACTGACACTTGCCTCTCGAATTATTGGCTTGAGTGGCGAGCAGCCGAACCTGGGTTTGGTAACAAAATGCCAGTAAAAACTCTGGCCTGGAAGCTCACTGGAGCTTCCTGGCTGCTGAAGGCATCGATATGCCAGGAGGGTTACGTGACTTGACTCCATGGAGAGACAGCACAGACCTCTGCCTTCGGGACTCTCCCCACCTGGTCCTATATGTCTCTTCATTTGGCTGGTCTGATTTGTACTCTTCATAATAAAACTGTAATTATAAGTATAGCACTTTCCTGAGTTCTATAAGTCATTTCAATGAATTATTGAACCCAAGGAGGGTCTTGGGAAGCCGACGCCCACCCCCCGCCCCCAGATTTGCTGCTGGCTGGTCAGAAGTTCATGGGCCCTGGGGACCCCACGTGTGGCTGGCATCTGAAGCGAGTCAGTCTTGATAGCCTGAGCACTTTACTCGTGGCACCTGTGCTAACTTCCGGGTGGTTAGTGCAGAAGTGAATTGCAATCTACCAGTTGGGCTTGAAACAGAACCCTCTCCATCAGCCTTGTGGGTGGGTCCCTGGCTATGGCCCCAGACCCACCGCTCCTGTGCTTCTTCCTCTGCCACCACAGACACTGCCAGGCTGTCCGCACAGCATCTTGCAACCCCCTGAGGATCTGAGCCAGGCAGTGTTTTCTCTGATGCTCTAGTAAAAGCTAGAGCTACTCCACTACTCCAGCTACTCCGCTGGCCCCTCGGGGAAATGCAAATGTGACATGGCCACCCCTCTTTTTTCCCCCTTCCCATGGCCTTTTATTTCAGACACAGGGGAGAGCTTCCTCCATCAGGCTTGTGATCTGCTCTTTCTCTGTTAATGCCTCCACAGAATTCGCTGCCGCCTTCCCCTTATTCTTTTGGCCTTTAGAAAAGAAGAGTGCTGAATGCCAATGCCTCCAAGTGGATGCTTGCGTGGCTCTTCAGAAAGAGCATGAATAGATCCAGTGAGTCTCAGGCTCAGAGCGCTGCTCCGGTGCATCTGTATTCACCAGAGAAAAGCTAGTGGCTTTATAAGGGGAGTTCGCTAACCCTGAGTTCCTCCTCCGCTCCCCAGTGGGCACTTCCCTGTGCCCTTTGGCAATTTTTCCAGGCATGTGACACAAACACTACATTCTTCAAGAGAAGGAGGCGGATGATCAATGAAAACTCCCTAATAAGTTGCATGCACTCTGAGCGGTGCTGTCAGGCTTAAAGGTCGCATATTTTTGAGGTATGAAAAACGCAGAGCCCAGTGGAAGCCTCATGCATAAGCAAAGCTTCTCATTGCATTCAAAAGTAATGTAAATGGCTGGAAACTTATCTCTGTGATAAAGGCTGCACCTTTTTATGTATGTTAAACCTAAGGAAAGTGCTTAAAATCCTCCCTGGCATTTGCCTTGCAGAGCTCTTGTGGGCTAATGGGCCATGACATGCTTTGAGCTCCTAGAAAAGAAAAGTGTGACGCAAGTGTAAATGTATTATTATTGCCATTAGGGATGGTGATCTGGGGGGAAGATTAAATGCTAAAGATAAAATCATTGAAATCTATAAGGGAAATGTAAAACCAGGCCTTGAAGTTCCATGCTTCAATTAAATTAAATGACCACATAATGCTACATTCTAATCCTGTGTGCATAAATTAACATAAAAACAAAATGACACAAAACTGCCAGCATCAGCAGGAAATTGAGGGGCCATTAGTCATTAGCCTCTCCAAGCCCTCTCTCATTATTATTCAGTGCCTAGGAACTTGACGACCCAACCCAAAGTGCTTAGCAGCCATTTGTTGGTAAATGTGCTTCCTCAAAGCGGATCCTCTCCTAGGCTCTCCTTCTAGCCACTGACCCAGATTCCCCGCTTCGAGCACGGCCTGCACTGGGGCGCTGGTCTTCCTGGCCTGTTCCCAGCAGCAGCTGGAAATCCTCCCCAGGGCTTAGAGGTTCTCCAGGATTCTGAGAGCTCTAGTAATTAGCTGATCCTTGATTGATAAAGAGGCAAGTCCTGATTTGTGCAGGTCCTGCCACCTGGCTCCCAATACCTGGTGGTGACCGAGGGTTAACCCTGAAGTTCCTGGTGCCACACTTGCCCAGGAGCTGTCTCTGCTTTGCCTACAAACTCCTAGAAGGGGCTCTTGAAACTGGCGCTGTCCTAGTCCCTGAGCCCTGTGATAAGTGTGATAGATGTGTTTTGGACTTAACTGTTGTCGTTGTGCTGTGCTAGGCCCTCTCAATAGCGGAGCTAAGCCCTCCACAGATAGCCTCCTAAAAGGAAACCACAGCTCTCCCATTAGACACCCACTAATGTTGGAAGAAAACAATAAATGAACACTTTGCTGGAAGTACAAGTTGTCATTGCAGACTAAGGTAACATGTTGATTTTCCAACCAGCACATAGCTATATAGCAGGAGTTGTGACCTGAACCAATGCTGTATCCACTCCAGGAGTTCAGATGAACCCCAGCATGTCTGGTGAGCCACTGGGCAGACCTGAGCAACACCTATTTTCATGAGGACTGAGCTGCCTCCTGAAGAGAATTCCCCCTAAGGAATTATCTGGATCTGATGCACAGTGCCTCGGCCACAGGAGGGCTGATTTGAACGTGGCGCGGGGATACTTCTTGGGAACCTCGCGAATGGATTTAATACCAAATGAAGAAAGACACCCGCACATTCTTTGCTGTCAATTCCCATGCAGCGTGGTGCTTCAGAGCTCTGGTGCGTCGCCTGATGGCAATGGAGGAGGAGTCCTCTGGGACCAAGTTTCCTTCTGCATGTATGACACAAGCCTGGAGACTCACAGAATTGTTCAAGAAGCATCTTAGGAGACTCGGGAGTTATATGAATAGGTATGTGAGTCAGCAAATCTGGCTTATTTTGTGGCCATAGCCTGGTGGTGCATGAGGAATCAGGAGTTCACAGACGTATAATTAACACGCTCAATTTTACCTATGAATTCTTTTTTTTAAATTAATTAATTTATTTTTGGCTGTGTTGGGTCTTCGTTGCTGCGCGTGGGCTTTCTCTAGTTGTGGCGAGCAGGGCTACTCTTTGTTGCGGTGTGCAGGCTTCTCATTGCGGTGGCTTCTCTTGTTGTGAAGCATGGGCTCTAGGCCCACAGGCTTCAGTAGTTGTGGCACAAGGGCTCAGTAGTTGTGTCTCGTGGACTCAGTAGTTGTGATTCGCGGGCTCTAGAGCGCAGGCCCAGTAGTTGTGGCGCACGGGCTTTGTTGCTCCGCAGCATGTGGGATCTTCCCGAACCGGGGCTCGAGCCGGTGTCCCCTGCATTGGCAGGCTGATTCTTAACCACTGCGCCACCAGAGAAGTCCATTACCTATGAATTCTTTCAACACATCATTATTGAGCACCTGCTATGCCAGGCACTGTACTAGCTTCTGAAGTTACATGTCTCCAAATCAAGTGGTAATAAAGAGATATTAATAACTCACTCTAATGATGATTATGATGATAACCAGCAAGAAGACCATGCTGAAAACTGTCATTTGTTGTGTATCAGTTATGTGACATGTGCTGTGCTAGGTATATTAATATATATTATTACTAATTTTTACAACAGCCCTAAAGAGAGTGCTTACTAAATCCATTTTAAAGATGAGGTAAACTGAGGCAGACAGGTCATATGGCTAGTAGATGTCAGAGATGGAATTCAAACCTACATTTGTAGGACTCCATAATCTGAAGTCTTTCTGTCATATGATAGGCTGTTTAATAGAAAACCATCTAGAGTGCAATGGAAGATGAGGGAAAAGGGAAATTAATGTGACTTGATGCTGAGAATTGAACAGCATGCTTCAGATCAGATAGGTGCTTTCAGTATTCGATCATCCAATACATGGGAACAGGGAATAAAAGATTTTGCTCACAAGTGTGTACCATATTGTAGTTCCTCATAATTTTTCCAGAAAGAAAGGAAGCAGAAACATGAAGTATCAGAATATTGACCTTTTCTTAGCAGCCTGAAGGAGCGATTCTTCCAGAGTGATGGTCATCAAGAAATGCCTAAGATTCCATCTTGTTATTTTGGGGCAGAATCAGGGACCCTTGACAACCCAGCTGCCACCAGCACAGCGAACATTGTATGTTCAATACACATTCACAGAATTTAATTTTGCCAGTAAAGGTAAACATGTTTATCATTTATGGGAATGCCCTCCTTCAAAAACAAACCAAAAAAAGGGGCAGTTATTTAGCTGCATAAAAGGATTCTCCAAGTTGTGAAGTTTCTGCATATTTTTGTGTTTTTACGATTACCAAGATTAATATGAAAAGCTTTTTGGAAAGGGTAGAGGAATAAAGAGAAACTGAAAGTTAAAGTGTTAGAAGTTAATTAAAGTTCAATCTGGAAGAACGATATAACATCTTTGCCAAGATACCATAAGCCAATAGGAGAACGACTCAGTTTATACACAACCTTTTAGGAACACATTTATTTTGTCATGTGAGGCACATCTGTTCAAGCAAAGCACTGCCTCAATCCCGTCAGGAGAAAAATAAAATGTTCTTCTACTAATATACAGTACTTTATTATTTCCCCAAAGACAATATAAACTCAGTCGATGACCTGAAAGTAAGAGGTATAAAATAGTCCACTTAAAATTTGAGATTGTGAAGAAAATATGCCATCACGTTAAGTCAGCTACTCAGTAACATCTAATCTTAAAGAAAGACAAGGTGTTCTCTGACACTTGTTTATTGCTACAATGATATACCAGGGATGAACTATGCTTCCAAATTATTTGCTCTCCAAGAAACAAAAATCTATCCCTATAATGCTTATTATCAGAATGGGCTAGACAAATACTCTCAATTTCATGTAATTTTGTCTAGGCAAATCAGTGGAATTTGATGCTGTCATTTTTCTCAGGCAAAGCTGATATCATTACCATACGACTACAGCCAGCAAACAGTTCTACAGTTATCTCATATCCTCACAGAATCTTTTCCCCCAAATGTCAATGTCGTTCAAATGCATTCCATATGAACAACATTCAAAAGAACAGTTCTGTAATACTGCCACCCACCCACTCCCGCTCCAAAAAAAAAAAAAAAAAAATTCAGGCTTACAAGAGAAATATAAGGGTTTTTTTGTCAAGAACTTAAAGCTATCTGATTTAAGTGCTTAATTCTAGGATGTCGAGCAGAGCAGAGCACTTGAGCTGTGAAAGACAGCCATGAGTTTTTATTGTAGACCCCACTCTACCATGCTATTAATTCACGCTTGATTATGCATCGTACCTAAAATCCCATTTCTCAGCTCAACTGCGGTTCCAAAACAACAGCTTCGTGAGGGATCCATTCCTTTCTCCTCAATACATATCCTCAGCTCCTATTCATTTTAATGTAGCATATGATAGTAACAATATTCAAAATTCAAAAGATAATCACTTCCACTTCCAGAGCTTTTCCATTACAAAACATTAATTTTATACAAAGTATGGTTATTGGCGCAAGATAAAAAAACATTTATTTCTATAATTTTTTTCCTAAACAGACTAGCAAAAATGTATTGCATTATAATTTCAATAATTTTTAAGCTCAGCTCCTCTTACAGATACATTTGTTTTTTTTTATGTCTTTATAAAATGACACAATCAATTTACTTAAATACTTCTTGTCTTAGTCGGTTTGGACTGCTATAATGAAATACCATAGACTGAGAGGTTTATCAACAGTAGAAATTTATTTCTCACAGTTATGAGGGCTGAAAGTCCACCATGAGGGTGTTGGCATGTTTGGGTCCTGGTGAGAGCCCTCTTCTGGGTTGCAGACTGCAGACTTCCTGTGTTCTCACCTGGCAGAAAGGGGGCGACAAAGAGCTCTCTGATGTCTTCTTATAAGGGCATGAATTATATTCATGAAACCCACCCTCATGACCTAATTACCTCCCAAAGACCCCACCTCCAAAAACCATCACATTGGAGATTAGATTTCAACATAGAAACTGCCGGAGCCGGGGCGCAAACATTCAGTCCACAACAACTCTCTAGAGAGCACAAGCCCCATGGACCCCAATATCTTATAGGGCTGCTGGGCTCCATACAATCAATCTATTAGACTGTAAGGTCAATGGAAGCAGGGCCCATGTCTGTGTCATCTAATACTAGTTATTTAGTAGACCCTCTGGGAGGCCTCAGATCCACCCTTTGGGCAGGGTATTTGTGTGCGTGAGTGTGCCCACGCCCATGTGTAGGAAGGGTATGAGGTGGGTGCAGAGAAACCAAGGTGTTCTAGCCCTTTTTTTTCCCGTCTGCCCAGGGCAACATCTTCTTCAGGGACTGAGTCGCCTTCACAGCTCCAGCCCTGACAGCCAGGCCCCACTCTGCTTCCAGCTTCCCCAGCACCCTCTGCCCCTGAATTCCAGTGACGCCACCTCCTCCCGCTGTCCCTGAGGCCACCTCCTCCCGCTCTCCCTGAGGTCTACGAGTGTTAGTGACAGCCTCCTGTTACTATTCCCTGGGGCACCTCACCAGCCCCTGTTGGGCTGAGCTCAGGAATTCAAATTACACTCCAAGAGAACTACTGGAGGTTTCTAATTTGCACAGCCAGAAACCTGGGGAACATGCATGGGAATGGATACTAAGGATGTGAGATAATGGAGGAAGGAACATAAAGTTGGATTAGGCTGGACTTACTGATATGGCCTCGCTAAGCAGGGATTCTGCATTTAATTTGCAGCTTGAGGAGTTAGAATGGACTATAATAGTTTGTTTGTTTGGTGGCTGAAATATGGACCAAAAGGTAGTCCACATTGAATGAATTGGAAATGCCTGACCTCCCTTGGTCTACTGTAGAGGAAGACAGTCAAAGGTTTAGGGAGATTGCAAAGTTGGAGTGGACTTGTCATTTAAGATCTACTTACCTACACTGGAGGCTCCAGAAGACACACCTTTCATTGTGACGGTGAGAAATAAGTTCGTGAGGGAAGCCCCATCCTTGAAGAGCCCTGTGATTGCTCTTCTCTGTAGGCCAGGCCTTGCAGTGGGAACTGCAGTCACTGAACTGGAAAACCTAAATGAACTGGGAGGAACTGGATCTGGGGTGGCAGGGGCCAAGTGGCATCACTTAATGCAAGGTGGTTACCATAAGGGACAGCAGAGTCAGATCAGCAATCAGCATAAGCAGACTTACACGGATCCATGGTGTTGGCTGCTTGATTGTGATGCTCCTAGAAGACAAAAAGACAGGACACTTACCAAATTCTTATTTCATCTGTATTAGCAGAATAGTTCTAGGACAAGTGAACAAAGGTCTAACTTGAATCGTAAAAGCAGAGTCACAGCCCCTCAATCAACTCCCAGACTTGGGCCAGTTTATAGACCCAGAACCCCTCGAATAAAGGGGAAGCAAGATCCCCTTGAGGAAGAACCCAATAAACTTCTGAAAATGTGTACTATTCATATTTCTTCTAGTGCTCCCCAAAGGGACCGATGACCTTTTACCAGAGTAACTGTGAACTAGGGGAAAAGTAATCAGACCTTTTGGGGGAAGTACGGGACACTAGCTCTGAGCTGGCACTAATTCCAGGAGAGTGAAAGTGTCACTGTGGCCAGCAGTCAGCGCAGGGACTTATGGAGATGACATCAGTGGGGTTTCAGCTCAGGTTCGTCTCAGTGGGTCCCTGAACCCATCCTGTGGTTATTTCCCCAGTTCTGGAATGCATACTTGGAATAGATTCTTTGGATTTTGGAGGAAACATATTCCTCATTTGGCTGTGTCTCTCTGGTCCATTTCGCGAGTGACCTGAGAAGCTGCTAGTTTAAATGGACTCCAGAAGAAGAGAAGACTCTGCAGCAGGTCCAGGCTGCTGTGCAAGATGCTCCGCCATTTGGTTCACATGGCCCAGCACAGTCAGTGGTGCTTGAAGAGTCAGTGACAGACAGGGATGCTGTTTGGAGCCTTTAGCAGTCCCCTACAGGCAAATCACAGCGCAGGCCCTTAGGATTCTGGGGCAAAGCTCTGTCACCCTCTGCAGGTAACCGATCTCCTTTTGGGAAAAGGCTCTTGGCCTGCTACTGGGCCTTAGTAAAGACTGAAGGCTTGGGCTTCCCTGGTGGCGCAGTGGTTGAGAATCTGCTTGCTAATGCAGGGGACACGGGTTCGAGCCCTGGTCTGGGAAGATCCCACATGCCGCGGAGCAACTAGGTCCGTGAGCCACAACTACTGAGCCTGCGCGTCTGGAGCCTGTGCTCCAGAGAGGCCGTGATAGTGAGAGGCCCGCGCACCGCGATGAAGAGTGGCCCCCGCTTGCCGCAACTAGAGAAAGCCCTTGCACAGAAATGAAGAAAGACCCAACACAGCCAAAAAAAAAAAAAAAGACTGAAGGCTTGATCATAGGCCACCAAGTTACCATGGGACCTGAAATGCCCACCATGAACTGGGTGCTATTCTACCCACCATGTCCTAAAGTTGGGCCTGCACAACAACACTCCATTATCAAATGGAAGTGGTATATATGCAGTTGGGCCTAGGCAGGAAATGAAGGCACAAGAAACTTACATGAAGAAGTGGCCCAAATGCCAATGGTCCCCACTCCTGCTACACTGCCTTCTCTCTTCCAGCCTGCACCCATGGCCTCATGGGGAGTTCCCTACCATAGGTTGACAGAGGAAGGGAAGACTCCAGCCTGGTTTACAGATGGTTCTGCACGACCTCACTAGAAAGTGGATAGCTGCAGCACTGCGGCACCTTTCTGGGACATCCCTGAAGAACAATGGTGAAGGGAAAACCTCCTGGTGGGCAGAACTTGGGGCAGTGCGTCTGGTTGTTCACTTTGCTTGGAAGGAGAAATGGCCAGATGTGCGATGACATACAGTTTCATGGATGGTGGTCAATGGTTTGGCTGGATGGTCAAGGACTTGGAAGGACCATGATTGGAAAATTGGTGACAAGGAAATTTTGGGAAGAGGGTATGTGGATAGACTGCTCTGAACAGGCAAAATAATCTGAAGATATTTGTTTTCTGTGTGAATGCTCACCAAAGGGTGAACTCAGCAGAGGAGGATTTTAATAATTTAGCAGATAGGATGACTTGTTCTGTGGATACCAGTCAACCTATTTCCCCAGCCACCCCCGTCATCACCCAATGGCCTCATGAACAAAGTGGAGTTAAAGTATTGGCTGGAGTGATTTATCCTGACTACAAAGGGAAATTGACCTCTTACTCCACGTGAAGGTAAGGAAGAGTATGGCTGGAATACAGGCAATTGTTAGGGCATCTCTTAGTATCGCCATGCCCTGTGATTAAGGTCAAGGGAAAACTACAAAAACCCAATCCAGGCTGGGCTCCTAATGGCCCAGACCCTTCATCCCACCAGGTAAAGAACCATGGCAAGCTGAGGTGCTTGCTTAAGGCAGAGAGAATACAGAATGGATAGTGCGGAAAGGCAGTTATAAGCATCAGCTATAACCACACAACCAACAGAAAAATGAGGACTGTAATTCCATGTGATTGTCATGAATATTTCCTCCATATTTTGTTTTATGTTTGTGTGTGCATGTATCTTTGTCTTCTTTCCTCTCTTCTTCCTTTATCATGTAACATAAGATGCCTTGACTTTATATCATAGTATTTAAATATTGTTAATTTTACATCATAGTGTTTAAGTTATGGTATATCAAGAAGAAGAGTAAACACCACTCATGGCTTTTACCTCCTTTTTTAGGGAGGGGACCAGTGCACTTTTAGTTATACGCAAGATAGTTGTTTTATGTTAGGTAGAATTACAACATTGTCTTTATTTGGAGATTAAATATGATTTAAGAAGATGCTTATGGTTGCCAGCTTGACAAGGGATACACTTGTGATGGTTGACTTTATGTGTTGACTTCACTGGGTCATGCAGTGCCCAGATATCTGGCTAAACATTATTTCTGGGTATGTCTGTGTATGTGTGTTTCCAAAAGAGCTTAGCATTTGAATTGGTAATCCAGGTAAAGCATACTGTTCTCCCCAGTGTGGATGTGCCTCATCCAACTCACTGAGGACCTGAATGGAACAAAAGTAAAAAAAGAGAGAGGGGGAGAGAGAGAGAGAGAGAGAGGAATCGAGAATTCTCTGTCTCTTGAGTTGGGACATGAGTCTCCTGCCCTTGGACTGGGACTTACACCATTGGCCCTCCAGTTCTCAGGCTTTCAGACTTGGACCAGCACTTAACCATCCATTCTCCTAAAGCTCTCAGGCCTTTGCACTTGGACCGGAACTGTACCATCCAAGCTTTTCTAGGTCTCCAGCTTGCAGACAGCAGATCGTGGGACTTCTCAGCCTCCATATACATATATCCTGTTTGTTTGTTTCTCTGAAGAACACTGACTTGTAGACCTTCTGATTCAGAAATTCTGGAGAAATCTGAGTTTTTAAAAGCTTTCCAGGTGATTCTGATGCAAGCTAAGTTTGAGAACCACTGCCCTATAGGCCTCAGGACCCTCACCCCAGTGCTGGAGAACTCTGAGCCCCAGACCTATCAGTGCATTTGCAGGAGGCCTAAATGTTCCCTAAATGAGACCATCCAGCTTCTTATCTACATCAATTAATAAAGCAAGTAAAACACTATACCATATTGATGGAACTCATTAAGTAAGAATTCTCCTTTACTAACAACACTTAATTCTTACCAATTATCAGCTGAACTTCAGTTGAATAGCTTTTCCTTTTGACTTGAAATTATCCTTTTCAGACAGGCTAATTTAACAATATTGACAATATTCAGAGTTTAAGAACCTTCACCTAGATTAATGTCTATTCCCACATCTTAAATCCATGATGAAAAGTAGAAATGATGGGGTTGCTTTCCATGCATTTAATATGTATTTACTGAGCCCCTTACTCTACTCTAGGCCTTGTGTCTACAGCGGTGAACAAATAGATGTGATCGTTGCCCTCATGGCATTTATCAAGCTCCTGGGCTTGTTAGGCCTCATCAGGTTACAAGGAACAAAGATAGTTTTCTTGAGATAAAAATCAGGTTTCAAAATATACTATGGGTTTATTGTAAAGATGCAGGAAAAGTTTAAGAAATCCAGGAAAATAAATAGCCATGGAGACTGTCTCATTGAGAAATTAAACAGTGGTCCTTCACCATTCAGAATCTGCTCTGCTAGATGCAAAAGTTGAATAAAGATAACCCAAATAGCAGTTTTCCAGGTTAAAAAAAATTAAGGTTGTCTTCCCCAGGTACCCATTATTGATGGTTGATTTTAGCTAAGATGGTGGCCTCTGGACCAACCAACTTTAAACAAGAAGTCAGTGTCAAATGACAGGCATCATGACAACTCAGGGAGAAAGAGCTGCCTTGGAGAGGGCAGGACAGGTAAAAACATTTTCAACTGCAAGTGCTATCCTAGTCCAACATCATCAAAAACCAGAAGGATTCCTCTTGAAACTTTTCATTTGGATTTATCATGTCTCGCTTGATGTGGGAGAACACACCTGTGCATAGTTTGGGTTTTAGGCATCAACTCAGAATGGCCACGAGTGAAGGATGGATAGGATAGGATTTGGGGAGAGAAAATGTTGACATGTTGGAGATTGGCTGGCATGAATAGTTCCATTAGACAGAACTTTTCACATTCTACAACCGGCAAATTATTCTTTCTGTATTTACAGCACTAGTCCAATCTAGCACGGTCTTGCAGATCAGCTAAAAGGCCGATCAGCCCAGAGAAACATATTACAGATATGTCCACTCAAATGAAAGGATGTGGAAATAAACTCCCTGTATAGGAAGAAAGGTAATTTTGAGCGCCCTCATTTCAACTGGATCACAGTGCTTGCTCTAGGGAAGGTGGGGAATATTCTAGAGACCTAGTAAGCTAGAAGGGATTTTGGTGAAGAATTTACTGCGTCACAAGAGGGGTATGCAGAATGCTCACGCTGGCCTATTTGGAGCCATTATTTGACAGGTGCTTTTTATTCCATAGCTCAACACAATGCACTCTTTGCCATGAATTCCATGGGGCTTTAGATGAAATCCTACAGCAATTCATAGCCTGTGCACTGAAGGTTACCATGACATGCTCCCTCCCATACTCAGGCACCACACTCCCAGCCCTGGGGTTCTCTACTTTTCATACACCAAAGCTCTGTTATTAGGTAAACGAGGAGCAGCTGTGGTAATCAGACCTTAATTAAAACAAAGTCATATAAAGCTAGCTAACATGCACTGTCACCCTCATTTTGCTTTGTTGTATAAAACTGTTTTATCTTGAGATCATTCCTTTGTCACAATAATTTCCTGTTTCTGAGATGAGATTTCCACTCAGAGAGGTTTATTATGTTCTCTCTCTTCAACCTACCAGTCTACATCACAGTCTGATAATTTTTCTAGAAATAAGCATTCAGTAAAGGGAAGTATTTTACATATTTCCAAAAGTATCTTAAGGGACCATTAATATCTCTGAGACTATTCTATACAACCCTGAAAACAGAAAGCTGAGTATAGAATTACTACAATTGCTACAATTTTTGCCCCAGTGGTCAGAGATTCCTGGTAAACAGAATGTATGTCATTGTTCCAGTACCAAGAAAAAAAATCTAAGTGCCTCAAGATCCAATTTCAGCAAATTCCAATTCTCACTCTCCAAAGTGAAAGAAAACATCTCTATTGATTTCTGACATAAACAACTAGATCAAAAGAGCTTGCTGTTTTTGTTCAAGGTCTCTTTCTTTTATTATTATGCCCTCCTTTGCTTTTCTTGCCTTTGATTGGCTGATTATAGAATGAACTCACCCAGACAGCTTTTGTTCTGAGCAAATTTTTCCCCTGTAGAATTTTAGGGCTATAACGAACTGTAATCAGATGATCCGTTGATGTGTGGGTGAAGTCTGAATTGGCTATGACATCGTCCAGATGTTCTCATGAGTTCTTGGCACTGGGTGCCGACTTTGTGGCCAGAGCCCTGGTTTGGACCCATTGCTTCAATTATTGATGGGCTGGAGACTGTCTTCGGTGATGCTGCAGCTGGCAGCCTCTTGACCAAGTGCAGGAAAAACTGTGGGAACTAAATGGTGGTATTTTGCCATTTCACGGTGGATACAGCATCTGGGGAACTCATATTTGTTACAATTTCACAAAGCCTGAGTGGTCTCCTAGGTATTCATTCATTTAAAAAATTGATATTATTCACATACTAAAAAATTCCCTCTTTTAAAGTATACAAGTCAGTGGTTTTTAGTTTATGCACAAAGTTGTATAACCTACACCACTATCTAATTCCAGATATTTTCATCACCCCAATAAGAAACACACACCCATTGGCAGTCACTCCCCAATTTCCCCACATCCTTGCCAACACTTGTTATTGTCTATCTTTTTTATTGTAACCATTCTAGTGAGTGGAAAGTAGTATTTCATTATGGCTTTGATTTATGTTTCCTTAATGATTAATGATGGTAAACATCTTTTCATGTGGTTACTGACCATTTGTATATCTTCTTTGGAGAACTGTCTATTCATATCCTTCTGTCTTTTTTTGATTGGGTTACTTTTCTTTTTATTTTAAAGTTGTAGGAATTCTTTAAACATCCTAGATGTGTAGATATGTTCAAGATACCTTACCAAATATATGACTTGCAACTTTTTCCCATTCTATGCATTTTCTTTTCACTTTCTTGATTGTCATTTGAAACACAAAAGTTCAAAATTTTGATGAAGTCAAATTTATCTATAGTTCCTTTTGGTGCTTGTGCTATACATTTATACCAACTTTTTGGAGTACCTACACTGACCCAAAATTCAAAGATAGGTCAAGATACCATTTCTGCCCTCCAGTCAATCAGATTCTTGCATGAAGAAAACAGACATGTAAACAGATACATTGAGGAGTCTCAGTCTCCAGAGACTCATCATCTGGTTCATTCAGGTCTTTGTTCAAATGTCACTTCCTCAAAGACACCTTTTCTGACCAGCTGATCTAAAGATCACTTCCTGTCACTGTCTCCTGACCCTATATTTTATGGCCTCTCTTGTCATTTCCCAATTTTATTTCTCTCCCACCAGAATGTAAGTTCCATAGAGACAGGAACTTGTGTGTCTTCACTGCTGAATCCCAAGCATCTACAACAGCACCTAGTATATAGTAAATGCCCAATAAATATTGGTAGAAAGAATGGATGTTATTATCATAGATATAGAGAGGGATCAATTCTACTGAGAAAAAGGATTAAGAAAGCCCTCTAAAAAATGGGGTGGCTTGAGCAAGGTCTTGAAAGATAAGTTAGTGATAGGGGTGTGGTAGAAAAAACCAAACTAAGAGAATTCTAGCAGAGGAGTTGCATGGACAAAGTTCCACAGACATTTTACTAAGACAGAGGGATTTACTGAAAAGCTCGTTTAGATTCCAGCATCATTCTCAATAGTGCTTTAAGGAAGTGGAGTGAGGGAGAGGAAAGACCACTGGACACAGTCATCAGGAGTCTTGGAGTCTGATCTTTACTTGGTCATTAATTTGTTACTGGCCTTGAGCAAGATTCTGTAACTTCCAGGTCTTAGGTTCATCTATGAAAAGGGGTGGCTGATCTTTATGGAGTCCTCTAACATAAGAGTCTAGAATTCCATATCAGAAAGGAGATTACCTTTTAATATCTTTATGGTGAAGGGTCATTTCTTTCCTTTTTTTTCTTTATTTCTCAGATGAACTACAACTCATATGCAGTCATGATCACAAATCTTAAGTGTTCAACTCAATAAATTTTTATGTATACATGCACCCTTGTAATAACCACTCAGATCAAAATATAGAGCATTTCCTTTACCCTAGAAAGTTCCCTCATGCCTCTTCTCAATCAATAACTCCCCAAGGTAAACCACTATTTTGACTTCTATAAACATAGATTAGTTTTGTCTGTCCTCGAACTTCATTTCAATGGACCTATATAGTATGTGCTGTGTCTAGATTTTTTTTCCAGCATAATATCTTGAGATTCATTCATGTTGCTGCATGTATCTGTAGGCCTTGTTTTACACTAAGTAGTATTCCATTATATGAATATATCACAATTCATTTATCCATTCTCCTGCTGAAGAACATTCAGGTTGTTGAGTTTTTAGCTATTATAAGTAAAGTTGCCATGGACATTTTTGTGCATGGCTTTCATTGGACATATTCACATATTCTTTCCCCTTGGGCTTGCACCTAGGAGTGGAATTGTTGATTCACAGGGTAGACAGATGTTTAGCTTTGGACATATGTACTGCCAAATATTTTCCAAAGTGGTTCTGCCTATTTACATTCCTATAAGTGAAGTATGAGAGTTCCAATTGCTCCACATCCTTTTCAAAAGTTGTTATTGTCAGTCTTTTTAATTTTAGCCATTCTGTAGTGTGTGTGATGGTCCCCCAATGTGGATTTGATTTGTAATTCCCTGATACAAATTATAATGATATTTTCTCATGATTATTGGCCATTTGGACATTCTTTTGGGAGGAATGACAAGAAATGCCCATTCAACCCATTTTTAATTGAGTGTTTGGTTTTTTTTAATGGATTTGTAGAAGTTCTTTATATATTCTGGATGTGAATCTTTGTCATTAATATATATATATTCACTTATATTAACTATATAGAATTATATATATGTATTATATATGTATATATGTATGCAACTATATATGTATATCAATATAACATATATTACTGTTATATGCTTTTATATATTACAGATATCATTAATAGTATTAATAGTTATTAATTTTACTGAAGTCCAACTTATCATTTCTTTTTTAATCATTAGTGGTTTTTTGTGTCCTATTTGAGAAATCTTTGCCTATACAAAATTCATAAAGATATTTCTCCTACCTTTCTTCCAAAATCTTGATTATTTTAGTTTACATATTTAGGTTTATGATCCACCTTGAATTAATTTTAGCATATACTGTGAAGTAGAGGTCCAAGTTCACTTTTTTCCGTATGGATGTCCAATTTCTCCAGCACCATTTATTCAAATGACCTTTCTTTCTTCACTGAATCGTAGTGTTGCCTTTGTCCTTAATCAGGTTACTGTACATGTGTGGGTTTATTTCTGAACTCTTTATTCTGTTTCATTGGCTCATTTGCCTATCTTTGTACCAATACCATCATGTCTTAATTACTGTAGCTTTACAGTAAGTCTTGAAATCTGGGAGTGTAAGTCTTACAACTTTTTCTTCTTCAAATTGTCTTTTCTAGGCTTTATGCATTTCCATATACATTTTTGATTCAACTTGTCAATTTACACTCACATATAAATGCACACACACAAACTGATGAGATTTTGACTGTGATTGCATTGAAACTATAGATTGGTTCAGGGGAGAATTGATACCTCAACACACTTGAGTTGGCCAAACCATAAACTTGGAATATCTTTCCACTTATTTGTCTTCTTTAATTTTTCTTCTCAATGTTTTGTAGTTCTTAGCAACAGCTGAAAAATGAAATAAATATATAATTTACAACAGCATCAGAAAATCCAATACCTGTGATTTATTATAAGAGCTACTTCAGCATATGCTGCTCTCCCAGGAAACCTCTATATGGGAGGATTTGTGGCCCTCACCTGTCAATGCATCATGTATAAATATGTTAATTTTTGATTATTTTATTGATAAACATTAAATTTGATTCATATTTATTTGACCTTCCTCAGGGTTATTGACACCATATGTAAATCTAGTTGAAAACTGCATGTCTTTTTAGAAAAATTCAAAAAGAGCAGGAAATAATGGAACTGTGGCTTTGTTTATGGTTTTTTTTTTTTCCTACTAGGAATTTTAAGCTCTCCCTCTTGAATTCTGAGCCTCCTTACTTTTCCAGATAGTTACTTAATATTGACAAACTTCCAGATTATTGTTATTTATTACTTGTTATACTGTTACTTGTCGTAATATTAGTTTTCAAGGCACTCTTACAATTATTATCTCATTCAGTACTTAAAACAATATCTATTTTACAGAAGATGACACTAAGAGGTTAAGTTCTTGTCCAAGCTCATCCACCTGGTTGGTGAAATATCTAGAATTCACAGCCAGTTCCCCTGGTGGCAGTAGAGTTACCACTGCTTCTAGCAACACTATTTTCTTTTTGTTGTTGTTCCTAAAATAGAGCACAGAGTAGAGGGATAATTGCCTCAACACTATGTTTCATTTTAAAATCCAGAGCCTAATTTAGTACTGACTACACAAGTACAGAAAATTAGATCTTGAAAGGAAACTATTCGGTTATGGAGGAGTCCAATTTCTTCCTATTGGTATAAATTAATGAGATAAAACTACTTTAAAACTACTGTAAGATGCAAAGAAAGTAGAGTAACTTTGAAATTCCTTTTTATACTTAAAGTGAAACAAAAATCCACTGCTGACAAAATCCTAGCGAAACTGGTCCACTCACACCCGGCCGCTGGCATGTCCATTGCTATTGTCTTCATGGAACGTAGTTTGGCAATAAGAACCCAAAGAAGCATAAAAGCATTCTCATCTGTTAGTCCAATTATCTCATCCCAGAGAATTTATCCTGAAGACATGAGGCAGTTAATATTGATTTTTAAAAGTCAAAACAAAGTTCTTTATTAAAACATTATAACTAACTGCAATTGGTGGACATCAACAAACGTGTATTCTGATTTAAAGACCAATAAATGTATAGGTTCAAGTGCCTTTCTTCTGTAGACTTTAAAAATGCTCAATCCTTATACAACGGTTACTGGCTTTACTTCTTAAGCTCAAAATTGAGTGCAACGGGGCTCCATTTTCAGGCCATGTACACAGCACGGACCCGTAGGAAGTGGTGTAGCTTCATGTGGCTGGGAGCACTGTGGCTGGACACGCTGCTCCTCCCCTTCACCGGTCAAGAATGTCTAATTTTCTCCTTCCTTTGTTCTACTGCCCTCTTTACCCCAAATAGAGGTGGCTCTTGTATATTGTATATTTGTTTATTCTTCCCTCTTGTGCTTTCCAGCCAGATCTCCAGCGTCCCCTCCTGCAATGAGAGAGGGAAAACCTTGATGTGTTGGCCAGAGCCTGTTGAGAACCCCACTAACTAAATAGCCTGCAGAATTGATGGTGAACTTTCAGCACCACGGGGAAAACGGGAGAAAGAATTATTTCAAAGCCCTTCCCTATTACAGACTTGGCTTGACTTGTAGAAATGTCTTACAGAAAAGAAAATGGCGTTGAAGTGTAAGTTGGAAAAAATAGAGTGGATTCAAGTTTCAGATATTTTCCTGTATTGGATGAGGATAGCCATGTTAGAATTCCTCCCCCACCCCCCAGCCCCATACAAGCTGAGTGCATTTACATGCATTTAAGCAAATACGTTAGATTGCCCTAACTTCTCAGGGCTGGGCAAATGAGCGCAAACAGCTTGGCAGGGGACCATCCGTGGCTTTCAGTTTCTTCATTACTGATATGCATTTTTCGTGATTCTTCAGTCTCGAAGCCGTGTTGTAGTTTTCTCTTCCACAGCCTGCTAGTATTTCTCTGCTGTCCGCCTCCCTTTCTCAATCCCACTCTTGAAATTTAGTCTTACTGGGAGGATTAAGAAAGGAAAAACATTAACTCTGTGCTGAGCTCATTTTACCATATGTTACATTATAGCTAGAAGCCAGAGAGCTTTTGAAAGACTCAACCTGAATTCTGTCATAACACAGAATAAGGCAGAAAGAGCCAGAGGTGAGAGACCCGAACACCACAGGTTCTAAGCCTTAATCAATCATGTTTTGCTCTGTAGAGTCACCAGTTTTTGTTTCATTCCAATCTAAGACGATTCTCAGGGGGCACAATTGTTCCATGTACTTTAAGAGAAGCCCATTGTTTCCCAAGGCCTTAATAACCACAGTGTGGCAAGAAGCCTTTCAAGGTATTATATGACCCTTCTTAAAGCATTTGCCTCCATTTCTGAGGTAATGAAAGGGATATGAAAAGGACTTTTCTCCAGGAACCAGATCTGAAAGAAGTAGGTAGCTCTCTTCAGTTTTTGTGTCTCAAGTCCTTTCTGTAGGCATAGGATGTTCCTGGTATATTCTGAGCCCCAGAATGTTGCTACCATATGTTGTTTGTAGTTTGTGGATAACCCATGAGAAAAGAAGACGGTTTTAAGGAATTTTTCTGTATCAACTTGGCCTTGAATGGGAAGCAAAAAGAGGGAAAAGAATCCAGCACTTTGGAACATGCTTTATTTGCTATAGAATTATGAGGTAATATGATTGTGCTGTTTGCTTAGGGAACCGAGAAAAATCTAGAAGCCTGAAATAGGATACATTTAAATGGGAACTTATTCTGGCACTCTTTTTTTTCATCAGCATGACTTAAATGTCCACAGTGCTGAGCACTGAACAAAATATATAAAGCTTGTCCTATTTCTCCTCAAACACTCACAGAGAGAAAGGCAGTTTAGCAGAGAGCTGTATGTGTACATAGTTCATGTAAAATATACACTCAAAGAGGTAGTTTCAGGAAATGGTATATGTGTGGGGGGAAGGTGGCATATGAGTTTGTAGAGATGGAAAATGTGCCTTCCAGGGATAACGCCAAATATTATCAGCCCCTTTGGTTGGCCCCCTGTGAATCCATCCAGGGTAGATTTAGGAAGAGGATGAACACAGAAGAGTAAGAGAATTCGAGAGCTGAAAAGACTATTACAGAATATCCCCCAGATGTTGCAATTTGACAACTCATTGACAGAATTAGACCTGTATTTGTTCGGTTTGCCAAATCCGAATTGAGAATTCGAATGACTTTAGGCTGGGAAGAACTCCTGAGTTCATAACAGTTTCCAGCCCATTTGATTGTCTTACACCTGGCAAACTTCATGTATGTTCCTGATCTCCGAAGGCATTTGAGTTAGTGACCCCGAAAGAGCTCCATTTTGCAATGAGGGAATCAAGGGCTGTGGGAGTTGAGAGCCAACCTTACCAAGGCCAAGTAGCCAGTTGTGGCTGAGTTAGTGACAGAACCGATGTTCCCTAACTCCCAGCTCAAAATAACAACAGCTGCCACTTGTGCTGTGCTCGCGCAGTGTGCTAAGACCTTTCTGCATATTATTTTATTTAATTCTCACAACAGCCCTAGGAGGTAGGTCCTGATTATTATCTCCATTTTATAGACAGGCAAGCTGAAATTCGGGAATGTGAAGGAAGTTGCCCTGAGGTGGCTCAGTGGTGAGGTCTATTGACAAAGGCTTTAACTTCTATCTATCTCTTCTGCTCCATGTTTCCTCAACGACGTGTTTAGGAGAGGGTGCTAGGTGGCTTTGCTGCTGGCTTGAGAGGATGGCTTTGAAGAGGTCAGATTAAGCCAAATAGCAGGCTTTCTTCTCATACAGAAAACGAGGTGGAACATTTGCTCAAATCAGAAAAATTCAGTAGCATTGCTATCTTTGTTCGAATCAACTGTAGGAGCTATAAAATACCCAAAATCTGCCTGAAATTCTAAGTAGATTATAAACTTAAATGGGTACATTTTCTATGATTTAGAAAAATGAGCCTTTTAATCTGTTAGTATAGCCTCTGCTCTGTTTTGGATTGCAATTAAGAATTCTCATTTTTTTACCTCTTCACATATAACAAATATGGCCAAGGATGTGGAGAAAAGGGAACCCTGGTACACTGCTGGTGGGAATGTAAATTGGTGCAGCCACTGTGGAAAACAGTATGGAAGTTTCTCAAAAAACTAAACGTAGAACTACCATATGACCTAGCAATTCCACTCATGGGTATATATCTGAAAAAAAACACTAATTTGAAAAGATAACATGCAGCCCAATATTTATAGCAGCACTATTTACAATAGCCAAGCTATGGAAGCAACCTAAGTGTCCATCAACAGATGAATGGATAAAGAAGATGTGGTACATATACACAGTGGAATATTAATCAGCCATAAAAAAGAAAGAAATTTTGCCATTTGCAGCAACATGGATGGCAACTTGGAGGGCATTATGCTAAGTGAAATAAGTCAGACAGAAAAAGACAAACACTGCATGGTATAATTTATATGTGGAATCTAAAAAAATACAACAAACTAGTGAATAAAACAAAAAAGAAGCAGATTTACAGATAGAGAGAACAAACTAGTGGTTACCAGCGGGGAGAGGGAAGGAAGGAGAGGCAATATAGGGGTAGGTGGGAAAAAAGGGTTATTATGGGATTGTATGAAATCATGTGTGTGAAACTTCTGAAAATTGTAAAGCACTATAGAATTTAAAGAATCTTTCAGTTAATGTAAAAAATTTAAAAAATAAAAAAGAATTCTAGTTTTTTACCTCTTGAAATGACTTGCGACATTTTTTTCACCAGTGGATTTGCCATGTTCTTACTTCTTTTTCTTTGATGACAGTACAAGCTGGTTTGAGATTTTAAAGAAAGGGCAGCAATGGAATCATTTCTAGAGTGTTTTTTTAAAAAGGTTTTGTTGAATTTGTAATCAAAGGAATATATAAATGGTTTATGCTTTATGCAATAGATGGGTCTTAAGAGGTTGTCATTACATCTTTTTTAGGGTGGCACTAAATCCAATTTCACAATGCAGTCTGAGAGCTATGAGAAAGATGGTGTGTGATCAGTGAATCCTTTTGTAAAACAAAGAATCATTTTGAAACACAAATGATCATCCAACAACACATCTAGTTTACCCCATACAATTTTAGCACAGTACATTTTCTTGAAACAAGCACAATAGCAAAGAAATTTTAAGTACTAGAATGTTTCCTAGATGATGTTATGACACACAAAAACTTGTCCCAAAATCTTGCTATTAGTGTATGATGTTTATAAGCAACTGAAGCAGTAAAAGAAATTGTACATTTGGTATTGGGTTCCCTGGATAGATAGATAATAGCAAAGAAGTATTGATTTTCACTTTCCATTCCTTTTTCGTTCTTTATCACATGCTTCAATAGGGTCAGCTGTGAGCCATTTACTCTTTCACATCAAAAATTAGATCTTTGAAACACAGGAGAATCTCTCACTTTCTCCGCCTTCCTCTGAGATAAAACAATGAAGGGCTAAAACCTTTGGTGAGTCACAGAATCTTTTGTTTCTTCAGTGCTTTGTGAAATGAAGAAAGCCTGTGAGGTTCACATCAGATAGAACAAGCTCTAATGAGATACTTAGATTCAACTCAAAAGTTGGGGGGCGGGTTGAAATTTAGGATGAATTTCATCTTTTTGTCATTTCGTGCTTTAATATGTGGATTAACATAACTTCCCCCACAGCACCTCTGGGCTTTTAGTGGGTCTCACAAATGTACAGAGCCACTTAAACTTGGGGTGTCCACGCCGTGTGACCCTGGACTATTCCTTTGCGTCTCTATTTTCCCATGACTATAACAATCCCTCCTCCACCTATATCTGGATGCTGTCTGAAGCATCAAATGGGAAAACACATGAAAGGGCTTTCAACAATACAGCAGAAAAAGTGGGAGAATGTGATTAAGGGTATGGGGTCCCATGGTTGGTCTGCCTTGGATGCCAGAGAACGCAGTGGAAGGAAGGCTGAGAATGTGTTCCTGGCAGCAGGCCCCAGAGCCTAATACCCACGAGGCTGGGCGAGGGGACACACAGGAACACAGTGGCGGGGCTCCCAGGAGAAGTGGAGGAAACCCACGAGGCACAAGTGATAAAGAGGGGCTGGCTCTGTCTCTTCATCTGCCACTATCCTCTGTCGTTGGCCACAGCTTCCAAGGAGAAAGATGGCACTTAATACTTAAAATGCGGGATAAGAGAATGAGCTTTTTTTCAGGTGGACACAGCCATTTGATTAAGGCGCTCCTGCTATAGCCCCAGGCATAACAGGGTTATCAAGTGTACATGTGAATCTTCTCTCTTTTTTCTTTTTTCCCTTCCTCCTCTGCCTCTTCCTTTGTCGCATCTGTCTCTAATGTTTTCTTTTTTATTTAAGATTTACACTGTGCAATACAACATGCATTGTGAAAAGTGTGTAACATATACATCCAGTTTAACACAGAATTCCAGAGGAAACACTCTGTGTAAACCATCTAAGTGGATAGAACTCTGTCATCCCCCCCCTCAAAAAAAACCTCTCAATTAGCCCTTTCCAAATCACAGACCCCTCTCCTCCCCTACAGGAAAACTTACCCTGATCTTTTGAATAATTTTATTTTTAAAAGTAGATTTACCACATATGTTATGCATCCCTAAAGAGTGAAGTTTAGTTTCCCCTGCTTTTTAACTTTATATAAATGGAATAATACATATGCATTTTGGCCTTTTTCCCCCAGCATGAAATTGGTGATCTGTAATCATATTGTTGCACATCGTTAGAGACGGATTTTTAATTGTTGTATCGTATTCCATTGTATGACCCTACCACAATTTACGTATCTATCCTACCATGAAAGGACATTTGAGTTGTTATCATTTCTGGGTATGACAAACAATGTTGTCATGAATGGACCAGAATTGTTGGGTCACAGGAGATTATCTCAAAACTGTTTTACAAAGTGGTTGTACTGGTGTATATTCTCACCACACACAGCATAGAGGGGATTCAATTGTTCCTCTTTTGTGACTACACCTGGTATTGTCAAACTTAAAATTTTTTTGCCAACATGTTGAGCATACAGTGTTATCTCACTGTGGTTCTAATCTGCATTTTCTGATGTCTAATTTCTTTTATTAAATAGTGATTATTCCAAACCTCTTCAGACTTATACTCTCCTGTCCTCAGTCCCTAGGCTCCAGCCCCTACTTACAGTTCCCAAGCTGTGTGCTTTCTCTAACCCTGGGGCTTTTGCACAAACTACTCTCCTGAATCTGTCTCCCTCCTGTCTGGCTCACCTTCTCTCAGTCAGATCTTCTCTTGGGCATCGTGTACCTTTGAGCCCCTTCTCACAGTTGCCCCCGCGGCACCTAGTGATTAACCCACATCACAGTGTGTGGCAATTGCTGATTTAATTGTCTTTCTCCTACATGAGACTGTGAGCTCTCTGAGGGCAAGGGCCATGCCTCATTCTTCCTTTATCTCCAGCTCACAGTACAGGATCTAGCTCACAGTGGACACTGAATAATTATTTGTTCAATGTCACTACTTGAGTGACCCATAGAATACGCAAGTATTTAAGTTCTGAGTGGAACTGAAGTTGAGTTTCAACTGAAATGAAAATGTACTGTAAATTGTTGAAAAACTTAACCCCTAAAAAACTAAGTATATCTCTTTATCACTTTCTAGCACCACTGAAACATTAGTCAGTTCAACTCCCCATTCACACTGAATTTTGAGCCTGGAGGGAACTTAGAGATCACGTGGGGAGCGTGTGTCATTTTACAAGTAAGGAACTAGAGGCCCGGAGAAGCTGACTTGAGCATGACACACAGCTAGATGAAGCTGAGATTGCCAACCCCATCCCTTAAGTACATCTTTTTCAACTCAGAAGTGGTAAATGTCAATTAGGGGGGAAAAGTGGTTTTAATCTGGAATAATACAATGTACAGGCAAAAGAATTCAGAGAGATTCGGCAAACTTTTCACATCTGGGTGTGGATACTACTGATGAGCCATGTGGGAAGAGGAGCCATACATTGCCTGGCTCTGAATCTCCCAGAGTGCCTAGTTCCCTGCTGAACAGTCACTGTTGTTCTGAAAGCATTTGTCTGAAGGCTGGGCTGGGAGCCCTGGGCCAGGCTGCCATACCTCCTGGTAGTGTTTCCTGGGGCACCGGGCCATCAGGGTTTCCTGCCTATCTCTGGAGTCCATTGCCGTCACTGCTAAGAGCCAGAGCTAGGTACAGTGGCGCTAGGGAGGGGCCATCCTGAACTCCCCTGGTCAAGGTGGTGCCTGAGCTGGGGAGTCCTGGTGTAACTCTTCTGTGCAGGTGACCTCATGGTTCACTCTCAAAACACACAGACACTCAGGATTGTGATGACACAAAAGGAAAAACCACCTCAGCAGGACACTGGGACTCAGAATGCTACCTTTCAGCTTCTATGACATATCCAGCCTTGTCACACAATTAGGAGGATCTCAACCAGAAAGAAGCAGCTTTGTAAATTATTTAACTGAGAAACTCAAGCACAGCTGAGCTCTTCAAACATGTTCCTTTATGGTCTTATTGAAATTCATATTGTTTCCAAAGAGATATTGTCCAGCCACCTTAACCCCAGGGAAAATGACTGAATAGCAATCTTAGGGGGAAGCAGACCTAGAAAATGCCAGTGGCCCTTTGGTTGTAGTAGACTATTCTGCTCTGCATGCATTTAAACAGTGTGATAATCAAGATGCGGCTCTGGTTACCTGCTGGCACTTCAACATTAGATGGACTATTCTGCTAATTACTCCAATTGAATAGTGCCTACTTGACTTTTTGAGTTCCTTGATTTAGAATGTTTTCAGATGGAGTGTTTTCCCCTCCAGCCTCTGCCTCTGTCCTGCATCAAGCAAAGAAATGATGCAATGAGATATATTTTGCCCTGAGGGTACCAAAAAATTGTTATGGATAAATTTTTTTTTTTTTTTTAACAAACACCATTACACTTTTTCATTCTTTGATTCAAGGCATCCTATTCTAGGAGATGATCAGTAAAAACTGATAAGAACCAGACAAATGTAGGAATAATATAATATTAAATAATAGTAATGTTTGTTATGATATATAATTTGAGAATGGATACCAAAATGGCATTACATGAAAAAAAAAAACCAAAATGATTGCATCTCCTAGGTTACATTTTGTTCAGGACTTTGGAGGTTTTAGGGTAGATCCAAATGATTAAAAGTTTCTCTCTCCCTTCTTTGAACACCTCTCATGTGACTTGGCAGGAACAGCACACCATGTAGTCATGGGCATGACACTCCTTGCCAATAGTATCCAATGGCTTTCTTTCCAGAAAAGTAAACTAAGATCTTTTTTCATTTTAAGGTACCCTTTTGATATTACTGTGACACTGAAATCTTTCCTCCCCTGTCGACCTGACCTCAACGCTCTCAGTGTTGCCTTTCAGCATGCATGTTCCTCTTCAAGCCATTTGGAATGTGGCCTGGAAAAAAGACATATGGGCCTGCATGAGGTTATAAAACCTGGTTTGAAAATCCACAGCTTCTTATAAAAACACTATTTTTTATAAATGTACCATTTTAACGAAGATGGTTACTAAGCAACCTGATTTAAATTATTATGAGAAATGGGAGGAAATTCTTCCATTAGGTCTGTTTTTACTTAGGTCAGAAAGTTTTGTTTTGTTCTGTTTTGTTTTGTTTTGTTTTGCCTGTGTTGGTTTTGAATCTATTTTCCCTTCTTTCTTTTTAATGCACGTATACTGGGTGCCAATTAAACATCAGGTACCAGGCTAGGTGGGTCCTCTGGGCAAAAAGTGGAGGTGAATTCTTCTACAGACCATGTCCTTAAGGAGCAAAGGAGTGTGTGTATGTGTCTTAGGGATCTTTGGGGGCAGTAACCCACTCAAATTGCTGAATTGGTGAGAGGGAATTTAATATGCGTATAGAAGTCCAAGGCTGGAAATGCATGTGAACCTCATGAGGGCTGAAGCCAGACCTTGAAGAAAAGGAGAAACCTCCCTTTTCTGTTCTCAGGATTCAGATTTCTCTCTTGTTCAATTGCTTCATCTTTCACTCTTTGTGGGCTGGCTTTTTCTGATTCTCCATGGATATAATGGAAAAAGTCACCTAAGTGCTCTAAATGTCTGTTTTTATTATTGTGGTAAAATACTCATAAGCATAAAATTATCGTTTCAATCATGTTAAAGTGTACCATTTGGAGGCATTAATTATATTCACAATGTAATGCAACCATCATCATTATTTAGATCCTGAACTTTGTTATCACCCCAAACAGAACCCCCATACCTATTAAGCAGTCACTCTACCTTCCCCTCTCCCCTCAGCCCCTGGCAACCACAAATCTACATTCTGTCTGTACGGATTTGTCTATTATAGATATTTTATATAAATAGAATCATACAATATGTAGCCTTTTGTGTGTGGTTTCTTTCACTTAGCATAATGTTGTCAATGTTCATCCTTGTTGTAGTACTTCATTCCTTTTTACAGCTGAATAATATTCCATTGTATGGATATACCACATTTTGTTTATCAATCTGTTGATGGATATTGGATTGTCTCCATTTTTTGCCTATTATTAACAATGCTGTTATAAATATTCTTGTACAATTTTTGTTTAAGCACCTGGTTTCATTTCTTTGGGATGTGTACCCAGGAGTGGAATTGCTGGTTCATTTTGTAATTCTATGTTTAACATTTTGAAGAACTACCAAACATTTTTTCCACAACAGCTGCACCATTTTACACTCCAATCAGCAATGTATGAGGGTTCCAATTGCTCCACATCCTTGCCAACACTTGTTATTTTCCATTTATTTATTATGGTCATGCTAGTGGGTGTGAAGTGGTATCTCATTGTGGTTTTGATTTGTATTTCCTTGATGACTAGTGATGTTAAGCCTCTACTCATGTATTTGTTAGCAATTTTTATATCTTCTTTGGAGAAATGTCTATTCAAATCCTTTGCCCATTTTTATATTGGGCTGTTCGTCTTTCTACTGTTGAGTTGTAAGAGTTCTTTATATATTATTTACACTAAATCTTTATAAGATATATGGTTTGCAATTATTTTCTTCCATTCTGTGGGTTGTCTTTTCACTCTCTTGATAATGTCCTTTGATTCTAAATATCTTCTCAAGAACCAGCAGGCACTTATTTGGTTCTCCAGGTCCCAATTCTGATTGCTGAGGAAGAAGACGGATTTTGCCCAACTGGAAGCAGATGTCCAGTTGGCCCATCAGCCATAGCCAGGAGGGTGGGCTCATGTAGTACAAATAAGGCTGCTGGGTCCACCTCTGTTGTTAGTGGTGGAACTGGTTCTCAGGGGAGGCATAGATGCGCAAATGCTTAGAGGTGAAGGCATGATGGCAAATATCCAAATTTCAGGGTTGTTCATGGTAGAGGTAAGGAAAGGTGTGGCAGGACTTCAAAGTAGGGACACAGGACTTCCAACGAGGGGGTCAAAAGAAATCTTCCTGGAGGTGGCATTTAATGGCCTAAATGGATAGAAAAGATTTGTTCATATTGGGATGTAGAAAAAAGGCATCAGTGCAGGCAGCAAGCACCGTCAGAGTCAAAGTGCAAATGGAGACACACATATTTGCTGGAGACTCAGATTTAATACATATTGCAACTGAAGCCATGAGAGTTAGTGACATTGCAAAGAGGAAACAGAAATGAGAAATAAAGTGAGTCTAGGCAAGGATTGGTGAGGTGTGGAAAGACGGGAATGAGAATGAGAAATGGATTCATGGAGAAGGCCTACTTGATCAAGTTCAATTAGGCCATGGGGTCTTTTCTCTTATACGTCGTTCAGTTTATGCCTTTTCTGCTCCAGGAACTCCTCCCACACCTCCCAAGCCCCATTAGCTCTCTTCCTTCTGAGCCCACAGAATTCCTTTCTTTAAGATTCACCTGGTAATTAGTCTGGTATTACTAATGCAGCTCTTGCTTTCCATTGCTACTCATTCTCCTATATTGATTCTTTCATTCTTGTCTCCACAGCTAGACTGTGGGTCCAATGACATTTTTACTTCCTGACATGCAATAAATGTTCAATAATATTTGTTGATTTGGTGTGAATACAAAATTCTAATGAAGATTGAAATAACTTTATAAGCTGCTCACGGGTATGCTTCTTTAAGCTTTTTTGTTCTGTGCCATTAACTTTTTATATATATGTCTTGCATGAAATAGTCTTTGTGTTCACGTAGATGGGGGCTTGCTATGTATGACATAATTTTTTTAATGAGCCCATTCATTTATCATCACTAATGATTTCTCTCCTAAGATTATGAAGAGACTGGAGAGATATGACAATATGTGTCAATGCTTTTACCAAAGGAAAACAACATTTTCAATCTAAAAGATCATTAGTGATACAATGATAAAAGTAACACTTGAAACTTGAGATAATGTATCATTACTGCTCTGAGAGGTCTAAGATAACAAATTGGAAAATTTGTCTAAAATAATTGCAGGAGAAAGATTGTTATTACCTGCTTTTGTGAGTGAAACAAAGGAAATTACTATTCTTCTTGAGGTAAATATAATTTGTGTGCATCTGGAAATTAATGATATTACAAGATTTAATTGCAGAATGTCTTAATTTTACCACGTAATTATCTTCTTTCAGCAATGTAGTATATTAGCATGGTAAAAATTTAATATATGGGGTTCAAAACAGACAAAAGAGTTATTAAGTTTTTTTTCCCTTATGGGAAGATGAACAATCAAAGAGAGCAAAATAACATGCAAAAGGAGTTCCTGTTACAGAGTAAAAAGCTCAAGAAAACAGAAATCAATCATAAAATACCAAAAAACCATTGCTGTTTGCCTCAGCGTTTCTCTCTCCTAGTCATTTGCCATTTATATGGCCATTGGGTTCAGTCGCTAGACTCCTCTAGAGAAATGATGAGAGAGGCAAACACAGGAAATAGGGACAAAAAAAGAGAATTATGCCAAAGTCATACCTCACCTGCAGTGGTTACCCTTGACTTTAAATCCATTCAGGAATTGTGAGATATTACGAGCCTCCATTTCCTCTATTTTGGGGTAGATGCTGTTTCATAAGGCACCTGAATCATAAATGTTAGGGTGGCTCTTAAGTTTCCAAGACAATATTATTGAAAATGAGCATTTTAGGATTCAGAGTTAGTTACTAGAAAGAGCACTGGGCAAGGAGTCCAAAGATCTAAGTGCTGCTTTGAGCACTTTTGCCAAATAAAACATGAAAAATCTAGTAAACCTCATTGAGTCTCAGTTTCCTCACCATTGAAATGAGGGGAATGGGTTCCATCAGGATGGCAAGTAAGATCTATCTTAAGTGCCAACCTTTTCATCTGGAGTAGCTTCATGGAGCACTGTTGAGAAGGATTCTGATGCTGAGTATGGGCTGAGTGGAAAAGACTTGTGCAGGATCAGAACCCTTTGCCTCAAGTACACAGGATGGCAAATGGTTGCATGCATTCCAGGTACTTGTCACTGAAACTGTGACTTGGGGGCATGTCTGAAAAGACTGACTTATATGTCTGAAAAGGCTTATTTCTGACTCACAAGCCTGCAGTTTACAGGAACGGGGCGTGACTCTCTTTTGTGACCTCCGGGGCCCCTCAATATCTTATCTTCTTTTTGGATTATGAGGTTGAGATGTTGGCTGCTGCTGTTTGCTGGAAGCCTGGTGTTTCCATACCTCATGTGAACATATGCTCCAAGGTGTTTTAAATGTGATCCTTCTGCCTGTCTTGTTTTAGTAACTTAGATCAACAAATTTTCTATGTGCCCGGCAGGCTGCTAAGAGGCTGCCCCACAGCTGTTTGGGGATCCGTCCTCCACAAATCAACAGCCCCAAAGGGCTGTAGTATTGGTTCCAGCGCTGGGAGGTGAAGGGCTCCTCATGGCGGTTTATCAGTAATCAATCCGGCCAGGCTCACTCAAGGTCATGCTCGGGAGAGGGCAGGGATTAACAGACAGGCAATATGCAATCTTGCAGAGCTCAAGGTGGAAACTGAAAGAGAGCTGGGCCTCTCAGAGTCTAGCGTTTGAAGGATAACCAAGTACACTCTCCTCCCGCACTTTCCTTGCTCAAATCTGTGTGGGACGAAGGCTGCCAGTCCAATTCTGACTTCTACCCTGAGATGGGGTTTTCAGCACTGATTTCAGTTGTAGGGAGTGACTCAGCCCCTCCCAGCACATTTCTCTCTTCACTCCAGGATGAGCAAGAGATCATTTCCTCTGTTCTGAGGCTGCCCTGGAAAGTCCTCTTGTCCTTGTTCAAGGTGAAGAAGTTGCTTGCAGCACTGACACCTTGGACTTCAGGCCTTTTCTGCACTGACCTCTCTCTTCACACTCACGAGGGTTGCTAGGGCTTCAGGTACCGGGAAACCTGTCCTTTGCTCTTGACCTGGTCCTTGCTGTCCCATTCGATGTGCTTGAATCATACTCACCAGCCAGCTGGAAGGAGAGGGCAGGACTTAGGAGGCTGCTACCAGGACGGACGGGCCGGCATGAGGGGAAGCAGTGAAACTTTGAAGGAAGGGTCAGGTTTTGGAGACATTTTAAAGGAAGAGTCACTCAGTTTTGATGACTGACAATGTGTGCAGAGTGGGTGGGGTGGAGGGGGTCAAGAGTAGCTGAGTGACTGAGATAATTTTGTTGAGAATGGGCACGTGAACAAGACAGGAAAGCAGAAATGAGGGTAGCTGAGAGTGTAGCTAAAAATAAAAAGGGCTTGGTTTGCTGAGTTTTTTATACCAAATACACACACAGGTTATATTTTAGTTGGATTGCATTTTTTTTTTTTTTAAAAGCTCTTCATTTAAGCGTCAATTGTTGGAACATCTAAACATGCTCTCCCATCAAAACAGCACTAGAAGAGCTTCCTAGGCTAGCCCAAATAAAGCCTGTGTGGTATCATGAAGATGGAGGGGAGCTTAGAGATTGTCCAGTATAGGGTACTAGGGCAGAGAGTACAGTCATTCAGAGGTGGACTCTGAAAGGACACCATATTTACTGACTAGGTAACCTTATGGCTTATTTAATCGCACCAGGCCTCATTCTCCTTGTGTATCAGACAGAATAATACCAACCTCACAGGCTTGTCATGAGGATTAAATGAGATGATACTACGCCATGTGTAAAAGCTGAGTTGCTTCTTGTTCCCATCACCACATGGTATTATATCAAGGAAACCTTGATCTGGCATTGAAAAGGAATTGAGGCTTTCCTGGGTCCCCTTAAGGGCTAAGGGGTTCCATACACTGGAATTTCTGTAACCCTGGAAAGCCCTAGAGTCAAGACTGTGAATAGACTGTGGCAGAAGAGGAACTAGAAACCAGGTATCTTGAGTTCACCGTCCAGATTTCTTCCTACCATCTCAATGTACTCGCCACAAAATAACTCAGGGGACAGTGCGATCCACTTCTCCACTATTTGTAGATAGATGGCTGTGAGGAAATTGTGGGCACTCTGAGTGGCCATGCCAGAGAGCAGCCCTTTGAGAGGATGTGGGGTGGAGCTCTCCCGGGCAGAGGGGAAGGGAGCGTCTGGCAATACTGGCTGGCTGGGGGTGCAGGGTAGAGGGTATGGGAGACAGCCAAGAAGGGGCAGCATGTCTGCAGTGCCCTATCCTGCAGGGCACTGGTCGGGCGGGGAGGAGATTCCCACAGAGGAAGCAGCAAGTGGTTTGGGGCAGAGATGGGGGAGGGGGGCAAAAAGGGTGTCATTGTCATTTCCACCGACAGATTATTCCTGAGTAGGATTTTTATAGGCAGGAAACCGCAATAGGGTTTACTGTGAAAAAGAACATCACATTTTAGTTAATCCATACTATCGGGGCATTCTGGTTACAGAAAGGGCGAGGAATCACACATTTAGTGAACATTTACTGTGCGACAACCGTGCTCAGCACTGGAAACACATACCCACTTTGTCCCCCAGGCTGATTAGAACTGCTGACACCCCTGAGACTCAGAAGAGTTCGGGGGCCACGCCCACAAAAACGGTGAGTAGCAGAGCCAAGAAGTGAGCCCAGACGCAGCCTAAAGCCCCAGCTCCTCTGACGGCCCCGTGCGGGCCCACAGATAACTAAGCCCCTGCTAATTTGGCCCTCATTTTGAAAATCCGAAATTCGTCATTCGACTTTTCTGCCTCAGAAAGTTGAGTATGCTCGCCTTGCTTCTTGATGACATTCGCTGTCATAGAATCACAAGTCCCAGAGGGCAGTGGGGCTCGATGGGGCAGAGAGGTATAACACAAGCGTTTCTACAGCTGCCTAACATTTGAGATTCTCCTCTTGGAGAGACGCCACGTGTCTCTGGGAGACGGGATGGTAGAGTGTGGTTTGAAAAATATTTGGAATTTCATTCTTCTACTTTCTCTCAAATATCAGGTGTCCTCACAAGTGAAGACCAGCTGCCCTGACTCTTTACTCTTACCCTCCCCACAAAGAGCTACCAGTTTTTATTCATTCAGTCAATAAATATTTATCATGCCCTTATGAGTGATGATAACATATATCAAAAGCACTTAAAATGTGCATTTCCTTTGAGACATTATTTTATTTCTATGAATTTTTACTAGGAAACAGTCATGGATTTGGTTATAAGGACATTTAATTGCAATGTAAAAGATTTAAAAACTTAAGGGAAAAAAATATCAACAAAACAGAATACTACACAATATATAGTATTATTAAATGAAAATGGCATATTGCCCATAATGGTATATAAGTATATGAGCATTACATTATAAATTTAATACACTTTATTTTTAAGAAGAGTTTTAGGTTCATAGCAAAATTGAGAAGGAAATACAAAGAGTTCCTAGACACCCCTCTGCTCCCACATATACACAGCCTCCCCACTTCCGACATCCAGAACCACTGTGGTACATTTGTAACAGTCTACGAACCTACATGGCACATCATTATCTCCCAAAGTCCATAGTGTTCATTAGGGTTCATTCTTAGTGTTGTATAGTCTATGGATTTTGACCAATATATAGTATAATGACATGTATCCACCATTGTAAAATAATATATTTCAAAAATAGAAATAAAAGTGTTTATATTTGCATTTGGATAACAGAATTGCAGAATATTATGTCTATCTGTATTTTTTTTTACGATAGGTGTACATTGCTTTATAATGAAACAATAATTTTCAAGAGCTTCTGTTTAAGTAGGAGAACTGAAAGCTAATGGAAAATCTTACCTTGATGATTATCAGTAGATGGCAAAAGAGAGTCCAGCTAAAGAATTAAAAGAAGTTAGGTAGAAGAATGAGAATTGGTATTTTGAGAGAAAAAGACATTTTTGCTGCCCTCTCCTCTCTCTTCTAGTAGGGGGAGAAAAAAGAAGGCTTAGAGAGAGAAGATGGGCATGTACCAAACGTGAAGCATTTAATAGGGGGAAAAAATGGAATATCTACTTTATCAGTTTGCTAAAATTTGCATCTTTAAGGAGACAGTCACCCCACATACCTTTCAGGTGTAAAAGAAGATGAAACTAGTCTTCAACATTGAAAATTCTAACTATTGTACCACTTGCACTTATCTGCATTATTTTTAATATTCTTAAATTCCTTTCCTACTTGAGAATCTATATTTGTGTACACGATCATAGAGGAGACCACCTAATGGGGTTGCTAACTGCTGCCCAATATTGGTACATTTACTGCATTTGCCCTATTTGTCTCCTTAGCAGTGATTGTGGTATTGTTGGAATAACTTATCACATTTGCACTTATTATTTTATAAAAATGAGAGGAAATGTAGGCATGAAAATGTTGATACTAATGATAAGAGCAGGAATCTATTCTGTCTAACAGAACTGAGATAAAGATAGATATTTTAAATTAAAATCTATAATCTCATTTGGAAATTTATTGGGTAAGCCATTTGAGTCTACATTCATAGGTAATGTAAAAGAATAAAACTAAATAACGTGTACAAACAATGCAATTAGACAATGGCATAAGAATTGGAAAGGAGGCTAAAGCTATATCTGTTGACAGTATGATTATCTCTCTAGAAAACTTGAAAGAATCAACGGAAAAACTATTACAAATAATACGGGAATTTAGTAAAGTCACAAATTATAAAAAACAACATTCAGAAATCAATGACATTATGTATACAAACAATAACCACTTAGAGGGTATAATGAGAGAGAAGACTCCATTTTACAATAGCAAAACAAAATAAAATGAAATGAAAACAACTATAAGCATAGATAACAAGAAATGTCCAAAGCATATTTGAGGATATCTATAAAATATTCTTTAGAGACTGAAATATAAACATAAAAAATAGCAAAATGTACCATATTTTTGGATAAGGAGACTCAACATCTCATGAAGACGTAATTTTTTCATTGAATTATATTTAATGCACTGCATGTAAAAATACCAATGCCATGAGTTTTTTGGTTTTTGTTTTTTTCCTGAAGCTGGGACCAGTTGATTATAATGTGCATTTAGACAAACAAGAAAGGAGATGAGCCAGAAAAACCTTCAGAAAGAAAAGCAAAGACAGGAGAGAGTTATCTCTGCTAAATAAATATATAACATTACAATAGACTGCAATGTCTTTATGCTTAAAATTGTGTGATATTGGCTCATGAGTCGATAAGTACATCAATGAACAGATAGAAAATACAATAGACTCAAGTACGTACAGAAATTTAGTATATGATAAAGGCAACATCTAAAATCAGTGAAGAAAATACAGAATTCTTAATAAGAGGCGTTGTGACAACTAAATAACTATACTGAAATATGTAAAATTGGATCCATTCCTCACATTAAAGTTAGCATAAATAACAAGTGGATCAGAGATTTGTCTAAATGATAAAGCCATTAAAGTACTAGAGGAAACATGCATAAATTTCTTTATAAGTTGGAAATGAAGAAAACTTTTCCCAAGTATGATTCAAAGAATCAAAAAGGGAAAAAACCAATAAATTTGATTCCATATAAATAAAAAGCAAAAATACTTTGCATGACAAAATAAAACCATTAATGAAAAAACCCCACATCATAAGCAAACTCAAAGGCAACAAATTTTCAAATATTTTAATTTGTGTCACACAAGTGGTGGATATCTTCTATCTAAAAATAAGGAAAAATGTCAATAGCCCTATAGAAAAGTGTAGATACCACACTTTTATCTATGTTAGCTAATTCACAAAGAAAGAAATGTTAATGGCCCTTAAACATAGGAAAAGATGCTCAGTTTCACTCATAATATTAAAGGTACAAATTAAAAGTAATATATCTCACCTATGATATTGTCAATAATCCAAAAGATTGACAAGAATTTCTGTGATGAGATTGTGGATGACAAGGAAAGTATTTACTCTTTGAACCAGCAGTCTCACTTCTAGAAAGCTATATTAAAAATACACTCACAAAAATATGAAATATCTTATGCATAAAGCTATTCATTGAAGCATTCTTGGTATCAGACAAAGACTAAAAACAACCCAAATGTCCAAAAACAAGAACTTGTTCAAAAAAACCATGGTACACGCAACAATGAGTACTATGAAGTTATAAAAAGTATTAAGGGAGGTCTCTGCGTATAGCGATGGAGTGATCTCCAGAATATATGGTTAGTAAGAAAAAAGTGAGAATTTGGACAACCGAGAAGAAATGGATATTCTGGAGGCTAGGCTTCTCTGAATAAACCTTGTTTTATAGTTTTGACATTGGAAGTATGCAAATGTTTACATAATTATAAAGCAAAATTAAATCAAAAAGGAATTCTGAAATATAAAAAACAAAAGGACCCAACTATATCTCTAGTTGGCGACATAATTACATAAAAAAGAATTATTTAAAGAGATTTAAAAACCCAGTATTTTGGTGGTATTGGGTATATCCATATACCATAGAGGGCTATATCCTATGGTCAAAAACTACTGGAAAGTAATAATCTTATTCTTAGTAACAGTATTGTTACGGTTATTTTAAAACACACACACACACACAAACACACAACACATTGGCTATTTTTTTTTAAGCCACTCACAAAAATGTCCCATACAATCTGACTGACAAATTTTATCAAATATTCAAAGAATAGATAATTCCAATCTTATATAAGATCTTTCAAAGAAAAGAAAATTGGAGAATATTTTCTCCTTTTTTGCTAGACAGACTAATCCCCCCAAAGATATTCATATCATAACTCCTGAAACTTGGGAATATTTGCAGATGTTAAATTAAATGTCTTAAATAGGGAGATTATCCTGGATTCTGTAGGTAAATCCAATGCAATCTTGAGTGTCCTTATAGGTGAAAGAGGAAAGTAGAAAAGTCAGAGTGAGAGAAGAAGTTGTGATGACAGAGCAGAGTTCAGAGTGGTGTGATTGCTGGCTGGAAGGGGACCATGAGTCAAGGAATGCAGGTAGCCTCTAGAAGATGGAAAAGGCAATAAAACCAATTCTCTCCTAGGGTCTCTGGAGTGATTGCAGCCCTACTGACACCTTAATCTTGGCCCAGTGAAACTCATTTTGGACTTCCGCACCTCCAGAACTGTAAGATAATAAATTTGTATCATTTTAAGTCACTGAGATTGTAGAAAATTGTTAAGCAGCAATAAGAAACTAGCACACCCCTGTATATTTTAAAAGATTAGCAAAACCTTGATACCAAAATCCAAGACAGCATGAGAAAGAAAATATACAGCCTGATCGCATTTTTGAATTTAGGTGTAAACATCCTAAACAAAACATTGGCAAAACAAATCTAGCAAGTACTAAAAAAATAAAACATCATCATCAAGTTGGGTTTGTCCTTGGCATATGAGAACGTTTTATCGTTAGAAAAGTTATTAAAGTAATTCACCACCATAACAAATTGAAGAAAATCTTGATAGGTGAAATAATGCGTTCAATAAAATTTAAAACACATTTATGATTAAAAAGTAAAAACTCTTGGGTCATGATGAAGTAATTAGTATCAAATTAGCTCTTTCAGTACAGACTAGGTGAAATATATTAATTACTGTTTTCAGATGTTGGACAAAAGTAACACAAAACAAAAGTAAAAGTCCCTGAGAGAAGAGAATGAAATGAGATGAGCCCACAACCACCTGGCATCTGCCTGGAGGCACTTTGAAGACTGTGGCATAGGAAGAGCAAACTCAAACAGCACAGCAGTCTTGCTGAATCAAGGAGGTAAAGACCGGAACTCAGGGTTCCTGAGGGGGCTCCAATTATAAAGCTTGTAGGAAGGCTAAAAGACAAAAAGTAAAATCATCTATATCCACAGTGAGTGGTTAAGAGATACACAAAACAAACAGATGTAAAATAAGATGTCACAAAGAGCAAATGTGAAGGGGGGTGTAAAAATGCAGGACTGTTAAAATGCATTTGATACCATAGATACATATACAAAAAAAGAGAAAGGAATCTAGACATAACACTAAAGATAGTCATCAAATCACAAGAGAGGAGAACAAAAGAAGAAGAAAGGAATAAAAAAGAACTAAAAAAAAAAAACCCAAAACAATGAACAAAATGGCAATAAGTACATACCTATCAATAATTACTTTAAATGTAAATGGACTAAATGTTCCAATCAAAAGACATAGAGTGGCTGAATGGATACAAAAGCAAGACCCATATATATGCTGCCTACAAGACTCATTTCAGATCTAAAGACACACACAGACTGTAAGTGAGGGGATGGAAAAAGGTATTCCATGCAAATGGGAACAAAAAGAAAGCTGGGTGGCAATACTTATGTCAGAAAAAATAGACTTTACAAAGACTGTAACAAAAGGCAAAGAAGGAACAATGATAAAGGGGTCAATTCAATAAGAAGATATAATGATTGTAAATATATATGCACCCAACTCAGGAGCACCTAAATACATAAAGCAAATATTAACAGACATAAAGAAAGAAATTAACAGTGACACAGTAATAGTAGGCCACTTTAACACCCCACTTACATCAATGGACAGATCATCCAGACAGAAAATCAATAAGGAAACACTGGCCTTAAATGAAACATTAGACCAGATGGACTTAATCAATATGTATAAAACATTCTATCGAAAAGCAGCAGAATACACATTCTTTTCAAGTGTACATGGAGCATTTTCCAGGATAGATCACATGCTAGTCTACAAAACAAGTCTCAGTAAATTTAAGAAGATTGAAATCATAGCAAGCATCTTTGAGACTAGACTCTCCACAGGGCTATGAGACTAGAAATCAACTACAGGAAAAAAACTGCAAAAAACAAACACATGGAAGCTAAACAACAAGCTACTAAACAACCAATGGGTTACTTCAAAGAGGAAGTCAAAAAATATCTGGAGACAAATGAAAACAAAAACACAATGATCCAAAATCTAGGGATGCAGCAAAAACAGTTCTAAGAGGGAAGTTTATAGTGATCCAAACATACCTCAGGAAACAAGAAATATCTCAAATAAACAATCTATAACCTTACACTAAAGGAACTAGAAGAAGACGAACAAGGAAAACCTGAAGACAGTGAAAGGAAAGACAGCATAAAGATCAGAGCAGAAATAAATGAAATAGAGACTAAAAAACAATGGAGAAGGGGCTTCCCTGGTGGTGCAGTGGTTAAGAATCTGCCTGCCAATGCAGGGGACATGGGTTCGAGCCCTGGTCCGGGAAGATCCCACATGTCGCGGAGCAACTAAGCCCGTGTGCCACAACTACTGAGCCTGCTCTCTAGAACCTGTGAGCCACAACTACTGAGCCCATGTGCCACAGCTACTGAGCCCACGTGCCACAACTACTGAAGCCCACACCTAGAGCCGGTGCTCCGCAATGAGAGAAGCCACCACAATGAAGAGTAGACCTCGCTCGCCGCAACTAGAGAAAGCCCACACATAGCAACAAAGACCCAATGCAGCCAAAAATAAATAAAATAAATAAATTTATTAAAAAAACAAAAACAAAAAAACAATGGAGAAGATCAATGAAACTAAGACTTGATATAAAGTTGAAATTATTAAGATTGTATGATATTGCTGAAAAGGTAGCCAAAAAGATTAACGGAACCAGCAGAGAGGCCACAAATAGACCCATGTTTACCTAACTTGTTAACTTTTGACCAAGGTGCCAAAGCACCTTAACACCTTTAGGAAAGAAGTATCTTTTCAACAAGTGATGCAGGAATAACTGGATATATAAAAGAAAAAATTTTTTGACATACTTCATACCTTACACAAAAATTAATTTGAAATGGATCATTTAACTTAAACATAAAAGCTAAAAATTTAAAGCTTCCAGAAGAATATGTATGATAATATATACACCTTAGAAATAAGGAAAGATTTCTTAGAACCTCTAGAAATCACTGACCAAAAAAAAAAAAAAAATGAAATGAAGTAACTAAAGCATTCTACATTTCAAAAGACACTGTTAAAATATGAATAGGCAAGCTATATCCTGGGATAAAATATTTGCAATATATATATCTTACAAAGGACTTGTATCTAGAATATACAGATAACTACAACTCCCATGACTCAATAATAAAAACACAAACAACCTACTTTTTTAAAATGAGCAAAAGATCTGAACAGGCATTTTGCAAGGAAGATACACAGTAGCCAAGAAGCAAATGAAAAATGCTCAACATCATAAATCAGGGAAATTCAAATGAAAAGTACAATGAAATATCACCACATGCCCACTAGAAAGGCTGACATAAATAAGACTGACCACACCAAATCTTGATAAGAGTATGAGACAACTAGTATTCTTGTACCTTTCTGGCAGGATTTTAAAATATTACAACCAATTTAGAAATCTGTCTGGAAGTTTCTCACTAAGTTAAACATAAACCTACTATATGACCTAGAAAATTCTACTTCTAGGTATTTTTCTGTCTTTTTTGAATAGTCTCTTTAGCACCCATGTCCATTACATTAATTAAAAACCACGGGGAAAATATTTCTAACAAGTATAATGGACACGGGTTATTAGGCAGAATACACAAAGACCTCCTATAAATTAAAAAAAAAAAGACAACTCAAGAAAAAAATGGTAAAAAATATGAACCAGCAGTGCTCAGAAGACCCTACTGAAAAGGCTTTTCTACCTAACTGGTAATCAAGGAAACGCAAATTAAAACAAGATGGCAAGAATTTTAAAAGTCTAAAATACCCTATACCTAAATACCTAGTTTTAAATCAATACCTGGTTTTAGAAATAATGTGGAAAATGGAAACTCACCTGCTGGAGGAGTGTGAACTAGTACAACCCCTTAGAGGATAATTTGGCAATATGTGGGATACCTGAAGTTAAGAATACCCTTTGATCTGGCAGTTCTACTCATAGGCACATACCCCTGAGGAAAAAAAATGAATGAGTGCACAGGAAACATGCACAGGAATGTTCATAATAGCCATGTTTGTAGTAGAAAAATATTCTGGAAACCCCTGAGTGTTCATTGATACTAAAATGAAAAATTCTGTCTGTTCACACTATGATGTAATAACCAGCAATGAAAATGAATGAGCTAGAACTACCTGCAGCAATATGAATGAATCCTGCAAATATAATATTGAGAAGAAAAAAGCAATTGCAAAAGAATACATACTGTATAATGATGGCTCTATGATGATGCTGAAATAGTAGTATGTGTTGTTAAGGGATGGAGAGACAGGTTGGTAGATAGATAGATAGATAGATAGATAGATGATAGATAGATGGCAGGAGGAAGCATAGCATAATAATTGATAGCACCGACTCTAGATCCAGGATCCTGGATCTGTGTCCTATCCTACCTCTGTAATTTGGTTGCTGTGTGACTCTGGGAGAGTTACTTAAGTTCTCTGTGTTACAGTTTTGTCATTTGTTAGACAAGGATAACTGTAGTATTCAACTCATTGGGCGGTTACGAGGATTAACGAGTCAATATTTGTAAAGTATTTAGAACTGTGCCTGTCAGAGTGTCTGTATCTGTTAAATACATACAAATGATAAACATCAAATTCTGGAGTGGTCAGTGGTATGGGAGGATAGAGGTATCATGGGGGCTTCAATTTCAAGTATCTTATTTCTTAAGCTGGATGGTGTTTTTACATTATTTTTTGAAGGGTCAAAAATATTTCAAAATTTAAAAAAGGATGCACAAACCACTTCAAATATATTGTCAAACTTTGAGGAAAAAGACAAGTTATAATTAGAGACTGCTATTATGAAAGATAACTGGAAAGAGAACCTCCCTTGAAATGTATAAGTTTAATTATCACACCTCCAATTTTGGTAACATTTTCTGGAAGCATCCCTAAACTTAGGGGACAAAGCGCTGGCCTTGGAATCAGAAAACCTAAATTTTCTTCACGCTTCTGCTGTTGATTCATTTTGAGTCTCTGGGCTAGTCTGTCTCCAGTGACATCCTCATGCTTCACTTTGTTTATCTTTAGAACGGATGTGTTGTTTCCACCTCTTTCAATTGGCCAGAATGGCAGCATCTTTCCTTATCTTCAGCACAGAGGAGAGTTAGAATTTCCTTCCCCACCCTCCCCCACTGCCTTTCACTAACTAGCAAAGAAGTTTATTTTATTTTAATGAAGTCTGTGAAAAATGATTCATGCTTGAAAGCAGCCTTTTCCCTTTACTTAATGACAGCTTCAGCTTCTGAGTGTAAGCTAAAATGGAGAAAAATCCCATGTGGTTTTCAAAATGTACATATGAGCATATGTGCTGTGCTTTCAAAAATTTTCTTTGTTAGTGAGTCTATTGTGCACATAAGCAAAAGCAGTCTAGACCCTCAGAAGGGGAGAATCGCAAGAAAGCCGTCTTCTAATTTCCCAGTTGTTCACGTTAGGAAAAGCAGTGACAACAACAACACAATGGTAACAACCGGTGCCCTTGGTATGCGTGAGCTGTTGCAATTCTGAGAAAGCATGTGTAGTTGTTTTCTCCCTGCTGTGCTGGATTTCAGACTCCCAGACTATCGTTTATTTAAAGTAAAACAACAACAAACAAAATAACTGCTTACCCTTTCCCATGTCAACGGGAATTACATACTGGTAACCAGGGGGTCTGGCCTTTTAGGCCTATTTGAAAAATAAGAATGGGTCCCCCGCCCAGCTGGTGTGCTAATGGATCTACTAATGCTTTTTTCTCTTATTGTAAAGGAGACGAACATATTTGCCTTCAAAGTTTGTCCCGACTCATCCCTTTCTCTAGTTCCTCGCAGTCAGCATGGGGGGCCCCAGATGTGTCTCTGGTTGACTGAGAGTCCTGAGCTTCCATCTAAAAAGAGGCTCAATAAAGCTCAGAGCTTTACTTTGCCAAGCATGGCTGCTCTTTCTTTTTAAGCCCACGTACTTGAAGGGGAATTTAATCCTTGCATTTCTGGTTGTTTACACTATAGAGTTGTGTTGTGAGAGCGATTCGATGTCTGTGAGACTGTTTGAACATTTTAATAAAGCTTTGTGAGAAACATTTTCTCTCAAAGCAGGAAGCTAGATTTTGCCATGTGTAAATAAACATAAAATACCAGCGGGCTGCGAGCTCCAAACCTGGAGATTCTGAATGAAGCCCGCACGTAACCAATCAATGTGCTTTTCATATTTATTTAAGAACGAGTATAGAGTCCCTCTACATGAATGCTCCTTCTCCTTTTGCAGATGTTTAACACGTCTCTACATTAAAGAAAAGTTGGGGCCATGCAGTCACGGCATCACCTCAGACAGTTTTCAGGGTTCATTCTTCAAGCATTCATTGAGCATCTCCAAGTGACTGGACACAGTGATACCAACACGAAGAAGCCTCAGTTTTGTATTCAAGGAGCCCGTGGCCCGCGGTCTGGTTCCAAAAACAGACTTACAAACAAATTATTATGATACAAGTTGGTAAGAGTAATGGCAGCAATGTGTTACAGACATTATGGGAGCCCAGAAGTTGGGCTTTTGAGTCAGCTAGAATTAAGTCAGGGGAGGCTTCCTAAACCTTAAAAGATGAGAGAGATTTCGTCATTCTAGGCGGGAGGGGGACTCCAGTCTAGAAATGCCACAGTGTGCATGTCTGTGTGCATGTGTATGTGCAGGCCTGTGTTTTGGAGATCCAGGAAGAAGAAGGATAAAACATAAGCAGTTCAGCACTGCTAGAAGATTAAAACATAGGGCAGATGAGCCCAGAAGGTAAATGGGAATCAGATCAAGTTGGTTAGTATGGAGAGAATTGATTCTGGGATGATGGATAATGTTTGATTTTTAGATTGATCACTCTAGCTTCGTGGATGATGGACGGGGTAGTCCTGGAAGACAGAGGAGTCACACTCTTCTTGTGCTTCAGGGTCACTTCAATCTTGGTCCTTCTACAAAGGAATCATCAAAAGTCAGTGGTATATCCAGAAGTAAGGGGACCCCCTCTGGGAATCAAGCAAAATCCAAACACACCAGGAGACGAGGCTGGAAGGAGACTCTGGGCCAGAAGGAACAGCTGCTCAAGCCCATCCTACCTCTTTCCTAAATGCTCCCTGGCTTTCCCACCCTCTCCCCGCCGATCCTGAGGCTTCCTGCTCCTACACCTTTAACATTCAGATCCAAGTGGTAAAGAAGCCCTTTTTCTTATTTCCTTTCAGGGCAGCTGAGACAGGCAGTAATTTTCAGAAGGAACTTCATTTGAAAAAGCACCACGACAGAAAACACAAAGGGAGAATGAAAGGGAAAACAACAAAGAAAATACAGAAAGCTGTAAAATAATTATGCTTACAAAGTACAGACTTTTTTTGTCCAATGACAGCCAACATTCCTGTCAGACCCACAAACCATTTCTTAAGCTCTTTGCTCTCCCCTTCTCTCCCCTGCCCCTTGAGATTCCAGGCTTACAGATGCGGGGGAAACAGTATAGCCAATACTGCAGTTGGGGGGGACTTCCCTGGTGGCACAGGGGGCCCGGGTTCAATCCCTGGTCAGGGAACTAGATCCCATATGCGTGCCACAACTAAGGAGCTGGAGAGCCGCAACTGAGCCCACGTGCCGCAACTAAGGAGCCTGGCGAGCCTCAATTAAGACCCAGCGCAACAAAATAAATAAATAAATATTAAAAACAAAAACAAAAACAAAAACTGCGGATGGGCCACCCCTGCGGTATTGTGCAGGCTTCAGGCTCTCCGGGGAGTCAGCATCTTTGGAAGAAACATTCTCCCCCAAGAGACACTTTCTGGCTCTCTGCGGGGATCCTGGTACAATTAAAGACCCTGGGCAGAGTGACTAGAGTTCTGGTGTAAGTCTTTTCCCCACAGGTGGGAACACAAGATCTAATGTTTCATATGTGTTTCTTGCATGATCCTCCCTTCAACTTCCCCGTTCCCAGCCAGATTCAGACCTTTGCTACCTCTTGTTTAAACTATTGCATTGGTCTGGTCTACAAATGCTGTGGCATTTTCTTTTTTAAAGTTAGGCTTGGACCTGATCATCTTTCTCCCATTGTCTACCAGATAAATTGAGAATTTTTCAACCTGGTGGCAAATGCCAGTCCAACTCCCCAGCCAAATATCCCTCACACACAACCTATGCTCTGTCAAACCACAAGAACTAGACAGAGCATTTCTCAGACATGCTCCTGTCTTTGTTCCTGTGTGTCCTTCCATGAGGAATTTCTTGTTTCTCCCATTCAACGGGTTGAAAATCCAAACTATCCTTAAAAAATCTATCCCAGAACCATTCACTTGGTGAACTCTTCAACTTTCTTTTGCACTTATGTTACTCTGATTTGTATTAGAGTTTCAAAAATACTATCTTATTCTCATTTACCTCACTCTCTTCCCCAGACTAAATTATAGAGTCATTGAAGACAGGAATAAAATACCTTAGAGATCAGCATGGAGATCAAATAAGAGACTCTGTAAATCGCTAGCCTGGAGACTGGCACATGGTAAGAACCCCACAAATGTCATCAAGATTCAGAGCATGACTCTAGAGTCAAATGGAACTAGATTTGAACCTTGCTTCCACCACTGATTAGCCTGGTGACCTTGAGAATTACTTGCTCTCGTGCAACCTCCGTTTTCTCATCTGTAAAAAGGGTTACTTATCATTGCTCCTTCCTCATGGAGTTGTAAGGATCAGTTAGATGACAGATTAAATTTGATCACAGATATAAAAATACTTAGCAATCTCTTAATAAACTTGTGCTATTATCATGGGGCCCGAGAACAGTGCTTTGTCTACAAAAGCCCTTAGGGAAGATCCGAATTGGAGGTTTTGAGCCTCAGAGGCAAACACTTCCCACATATGTGAATCTGCATTCTGGACGGGGGTGTCCCAGCTCTCCCTCACAACCCTGCTCCCTCCTTGGGGGAGGCACCTCCTCTTCCCACCCTGCGTTCTGTGACTTTGTCCAGGATGGATCCTGCTCGTGCTCATACTGGCTGGCAGCTGGCCTGCTGTAAAGCATGTTATCAAATAGCCCTTCCCTGATGTGCTCACTATGGTTTTCTGGGGAGGATGAAGTGGGAAAGTATTCAATTTTTCTGACCTATTTGAGTTTCTGCCATTTTGAAGGTACCACCAGAGGAGCTACACTTAGGAACTTTGCATGTAAAGATGTTTGTGCACATATCTATTTTAAATCTATTGATTAGATTTAAATGGAAGACTGGATAATATTGCTGATATGAATAAAGGAAAGAAAAGGAAGGCTGGTTCCATTGCTAATGTGAGAGGATCCATACAACACAATGCAACCAGGAGGACTCCAGAAACTTCCCTGCCCAGTTGCTTTGCAGGCTGATCCAGATTTCCAGTCCTGGAACATCGGACGCACATTGCCTGTGGATATTAACCAGCCATCCAATTGACAGTCTGAGTTTCCATCTCTGTTCTGTTGCAAGTATACACAATGCGTTGCAGAAAGCCAAACAATTATTTGCATGTGGGATATACGATACCATCTCCAGCACTCCAACCACAGCTGAAATCCAATTCCATCAGCTGGCTTGGATTTGGAGGGGAAATGAAAGTCACATTTTGGAAAAGTGGGATTGATTCTGCATGTTACAACTGATGCTTATGCAAAAAAAAAAAAAAAAAAAAGAAAAGAAAAGAAAAAAAACAAACCAGTCATGGAGACATTCTCTGATGATCCATTCCTAATTATCAGTCCCAAAAAGTCACAATTGAACCCATGGGTTTAGTAAATTTTGTAAATTTTGATGACTCTCATAGAGCCTGTTTTCTCACCTGTTAAAAGAGATAATTTTATACCTCATGGGGTTGTTTTAAGATTAAATTAGATAATAGATGCAGAGGTGAATTACCATGAAGCTGATAAAGTTTAAGCCCCTCATCTGCATGGACCCCTTTCAAGACCTTGTACCTGACTTTATAATTTTGCATCCTTTTTCTTAAAGAGGGTGCAAATTCCTATAAGCTCAAACTCTACAAACCTGGGTCTGCTCCTAGGCAGACGTACAGGGTAGGTGCTAGGATGGTGGGAAGCAGCTGATAAGGTCAGGGACCTGACAGGGGACCTGGAAGAGGAGGTGGAAGTCTCTCTGGAGACCTGTAACTTTATTAAGCGTTTGCTAAGTGCCAGAACGTCTGACCCTCAACAAATTGTAGGACTTGAAAGAGATCTAGCAAAATATCCTCTAAAAATATGAGTTGATCATGGCTTAAACTGTTACCTCATTTAGTGGGAACTGTGTCACGACTGAAAGATGTTCCTAAGGGACTTGCCCTCTTGTGGTGACCTGTGGATGGGGGAGATACCGTGGGGCAGGCAGCTCTCAAATCGTATCAGGCTAGCAGCCTCCAGGGCCAGCCACAGCTCCGATTCCACGATCTCTCCGACTGTGAGAGCTGGGACAGACCCAGCCTGGCATGAAGTGAGGGACACAGTGCATTTTAGCCGCCAGCCTCTCCTCTAACAGTTTTCTTCAGGCAGATGCACAGGGAATCACTTTCAATTCCCGCCCCCTCCCTCTTTTCTCCCCTCTCCCCTATCCTTCTTATCCTCTAGCTTTTCTTCTTCTCCTTTCTCTCTTCCATTTCATGAATCATGATACAAATTTCAATCCAAGATAAAAATGTACTTTATTTCACCCTTTTGGCTGTGATTAAGTTCTGTCCACAGCAAGGACATAGCCGTTTCCATGGGAACCAATACACTCTAAAGCCGAGAAGGATGACAGTGTAGAAAAGTAGAAAGAAGGCAAAGAGGTTTGCTACAGTTGCTTTTCACCGGCTAAGGAGGAAACAGAATTATGGAATCCAGGGGCTGCAGAGGAATTTACGAGGTCACTAAATCATAGGCCCACTTCCAGAAGAGCCAGTGAAACAAAATCTGGAGATAAGCGAAAATCCTTTATTTAAAAAGAGCCAGAGCAGATTCCATGATCGCCTTTGAAAAGGCATTCAGCTGTTACTTTCTAAGGGCAGTTATTCAGCGGCTGATTTGAGCAATGCCTGGGCACCTGAGATGATTCCCCTGGTCCAGGCCGAACCCAGGAGCGAGCTCTCCAGCGTTGCCAGGGCAGACCTTGCCTCGTGCACCTTCTCATCCTCCAAAACTGTCATGCTCCATCTTTGCTACCTTTCATTCCGCTAAGCACTCTATCAAAGTACCCAGGACCCACCCAATAAAATCAAAAATCTCTTCTCTCCCTCTTTACAATTTTTTCTAAAGAAGAAAAAGAAGCTTATTATTCCAGGCTTCCTATCATTATAATAGACAACGTTTACACTGGTTTTAAGCATACAAAAAATGTTATAGAGGTACTGTCAGGAGTGATTGAATGCTAATGCCATGACTTTAACAGAAAAAAACAGACAGAAGAATAATTCTCTAGTAGGCGATAGGGGATGTGGGAGAGTCTAGTTCAAGACTTCTTCACCCCAGTGGCTCAGCAGCACTTAGCCCATGTCAGCTTGGTCCACAGGAAGTGAAAAGGAGCTGGTGATCAGGATGCAGAGGAGGTAATAATTCAGATGATTTAGGTAAAGGAAGAAGGGAAAACATTCTGCCTTAAACAACACAGAGGGCCTGCTGCACTCAGCTGTTGAACTGTGAGCACAGGTTGTTAAGAGGATGCCTGGTTAGCAGCATTTTCCTGAATATTGAAGCCTCAGCTCATGATAACTTTCAAGCTCTGGTTTTCCTGGGTCAAGCAGTGCCAAGGAGCTGACCACATACAGGGACTCACCCAGGTGACCTGCCTCAGTTCAATTCTTGGCTCACCACTTGCCAGCTGTGTGGTCCTGGGCAAAAGAAGCACCTTATTTAAAATAAGAAATGGAGTGATAATATCTACCTCAAATCTGTGATGAGCTGAGACGTGTATAAACCATTTCGTGTGGTGCCTGACACATGGCCAATGAAAACTGCTCAATAAATAGTGGCTCTTTTTTATTATTCTGTCATTTTACCCTCCTTGTGGAGGCTCCCTGAGAAAAGTGGCTCAGCCTCCTTGCTTATAGCTTCTGTTGCTTAAACTGGAAATGAGGCCCCTCAATAACATCCCCTCGGACCCTCATGCTCTGTTGGTGGGAATGTAAATTGATGCGGCCACATATGGAAAGGATGGAGATTCCTCAAAAAATTAAAAATAGAACTACCATGTGATCCAGCTTTTCCACTTCTGAGCCTTTATCTGAAGAATATGAAAACACTAGTTCAAAAAGATAGATGCAGCCCTAGGTTCATCATGGCTTTATTTATCATGTAGCTAAGATATGGAAACAATAAAGAAGATGTGGTGTCTATATACAATGGAAGATTACTCGGCCATAAAATAGATGAAATCTTGCCATTTGCAACGACGTGGATTGACCTTGAGGGTATTAGGTTACGTGAAATAAGTCAAACAGAGAAAGACAAATACTATATGATTCTGCTCATATGTGGAATATAATAAACAAACAGACAATAACAACAACAAAGAAATAAATGAACAAACCAAACTAGACAGAAATGAACACATACATACAGAGAACAGAGTGGTGGTTACCAGAGGGGAAGGGGTGGGGAGGGCGGACTGCATGATGAGGGGGGACCCTAGACTTCTGGTGGTGAGCACCCTGCCGAGTACACAGAAGTTGAAATACAATGTTGTACACATGAAACATGTAAAAGTCATAAACCAGTGTTACCTCAATAAATTTTTAAAAAGCGTCTTATACAAACACGCCCCTTGTTCTCCCTGCTTCGACTTCTAGGGGGAACAAACTGGAGCAAAGTGCCAACAGGACATCAACAAAGCCTGGGGTGAATTGACTTGGGCACGAGTCACACATGGTGGTGGCCTGCTTTGCCCCCTCCTGTGCCCCCCGACAATGCAGACACTGCTTCCTGCTGCCATCCTTTTCCGGATGAAGGGTGGATGTCAGCCAACAGCTGGGATGTTAGCCCAGCAGGGACAGACAACCGGGACAGACACTCCCTATGCTGCCTCTTCCCCTTTCTTCCCACTTGAATGCTTACATGATGCCCAGAGCAGAAAACCCAGCCCTGAAAGTGTCGTGATTCTCAACCAATGCCAGCAGCCCTCGAGATCTAGACTTCTTGGAGGGGAGAAAAAGATCCCACTGTTAGCTGGGTTATGTTACAGCCAAAACCTTTCTACCGGACATGCTATCCTAACACTCACCATCACATGAGTTATCCATATGGCTGCGGAGTGACTTCCCAGTCACGAACCTGACCTTTACCTCCCCTGAGGCTGCAACCTTAGACTCTCGGTCCCCTCTGAACCGCAGACCATGACAATGACATGCTCCTAACTTTCCCCTGCCCTCAATCCCTCCCTAAATTACAATCTATACCACTTCCGGATATACTTCTAAAACAAAATTAAGATTACGTACCTCTGTAAATTAGTACCATCCGTGGTTCTCCACTGTCTGTGGTCCAAAGCCCAGATTCCTCAGTGTAGCATATTAAGGCCCCTTAAACTCGATCCTTCCCACCACTCCAGCTTCATCTTACTGGGCCGCTCCCTGCACCCTAGCCACGCAGAACCTGCTTACAGGTCCCCTGACGGGTGCTGTGCCTCGTGCTGGTCCAGCTGCTTCCCTACACCTGACTCCCTTCCTCCCATCCCACCCTCTGGTCGGGTAAACACCATCCCCGACCCGGTCATCTTTCACGCTTAATTCAAACAGATTTGTTTAAAGAGACCTCCGTGAAGCCTCCTCCGGTCTCGCTCTGTGCAGAACCCCCGGTCCTCTCTGCCCCATCTGTCCTCTGCATCTGTCTACTAATAGCTCCTATTGGCTTGTTGTACCTCTCTGCTTACTGATCTGCCTTCCACTACACTGTGAGTCCTAGAGGCTGCAAACCAGGTCTTATTCATCTCTGTAAGTTCTCTACTGATCCATTTCCTGGCACACAGCAAGAACTGAATAGATACCTTTGTTGAATGAACCCTTAAATAGTTTTAAAATCCTCAAAGCCCAAATCAAGTCCATGTAACAAGTTGTGAGCCTCAAGTCCAATCCTGTGAGGATGGTAGCCGGCCATTTGCTGGGGACACAATACAGGTGAATGGTGAACCTGTTGCTCTACAAGGGCAGGGGCTTGGTTCCCATCTTTGGGGACCTTATGGGAGTCCTAACACTCAGCACACCGAGCAACATGGGTGGATTAAGGGCAAGAAATGTGCCCCCGGCCGCATGAGCCAGGGGCAGGGCTGCCCTGAGACTATGTGGGGTCCAGGTAGATATTTTTTATGGGACCCTTGTCTATATCAACAATTTGATTACAAAAATAGAACAAAATTCATGGGCACATGTGAGTTATAGTAATTTAGTGATGAGGATTTTGAAAAATGAATGGTGAAAAGGCACTTTGTGTATTTCTTTACAGTCATACCAGTGCATGTGAAGATTTTTCATAGTGTCTTTTCTTGTTAAGTCCAAGAATCATCTCATCATGTTCTTTATTATCAAATGCCCAGGTCCTGGCTAACTTTTATATCTCTCACCACAAGTAAGGCATAGCAATGCTGTTATTACTCACAATGACATGGCTCTTTAGAGCCAGTTTATATTGAAACAATATAGATCTTAGGGCCTCTGCGGTTCCCTAACACCAAATATTTAATGCTTGTCACAGAATTACTCATGATGCTACAGCCTGCAGCCCATGAATACATGTTTTAATGGCTCTTTTGAAGGTTGTTTCTGTGCTTCATTGATGATGACCAAACATGCAAGTCTTACCCGGGTATACAGAAAAATGTGAACAATAATTAATTTTCTGGTCATATAAAGTTTTCCTTTTGGAATTTTATAGCATAAGGATAGTATATTTCTCTCAGGTGGTAATCACTGCATTTCTAGAATGTGACCTAGAATGCAGCCCTGCACACCATCACCAGAGAGGGAGAGAGGCAAGCAGCCTCTGGGCTGAGTGAGAAGAGCAGTCCTATTCCTTCAAGAAATACTGGTCCCTCATTAAGACTGATCCTGAAGACCAAGACGTCATCATATCCATTGAAGGCAAGAGAATGCATCACTCAGAAGGCCTGTAAGGACTCTGGAGCAACAGTCTCAAAAGCTCTCGGAACATAGGTGCAGTCACCCTTGTGGGCCTGTCCAACAGGTGGCACGGAGCCTGAGGAGAGGGTAGGATGACTGTCCTAGGTGTCCACAGCAGAGGGGGGCAAACAGAAAAGGACACCATTGCCACCTCTCTCCCGCATGGTGCTGTGGACCAGGTGGCACCATGGTCAGAACACAGAGGGGTGAGAGCCAACCGGAGCCCACAGTGCAGCCCAAGCCTGAAGCTGGGCAGTAGACCCTCCAGTGCTCAGTGCCCTAATTTTGTCCTGTCTCCAATATCAGTAAGAGTCACCTCAAATTAGCATGTCAGCCCCATTCCGGTGACCCCACCTTGCATGATCTTGTACAAGAAATACCCTTTGGTCCAGTGGCTGTGATTTGCGGGCCAGGTGGTCCTCCCAGAACCCCACTGACCATGGGCTGGGGCACTCTTATGGACAAGAATCACAAAACTGCTCAGGGCAACTGGTCGAGCCCATGCAATGAGTTGGGAGCACCTGATGGGGAAAAATGGGGATAGCCTCATGGTGTTCCATTCGGATGGTGCTGCCTGTTCCTAGTCAGTCCCCTGCATTAAGGTGGGCTTCTTCGGAGGAAGGTTTGCTGAAGTGCATTGTCCTCTGAGGCTTGGAGTGGAGTGGGCCATTTTCCCAGGTCAAAGGATGGTACTGACCAGTGGCAGGGCGGCCATCAGTCCCAAGGGAGAATGAGACAAGTCTCTGTCTCTTTCATGGAAGTGTAGTTAGAGCTTCTGTGCATACATTTCTAGAGTCAGATCCAGAAAAGATAAAGAAGGACAAGACAAGCTCCTCCGTAACTCCCATTAGAGAGAACGAGAGGGTTAAAAGAAACTGCTCCCTTTACTCAGGGGCAATAGTATTAAAGCACAACGGGTTGAATGGAAACTCCCAAAGGATGCCCCATAAATCCCATCACAAAAGCCCTTTAGTTATGAAAGAGAGACCATGATTTCCTTCAAGGATTTTGAATTCTGGTTTCTCTACTAAGTCATATTGAAAATCAATAAGCAATGAATTAAGCTTTTGACAGACCTTAGAGATGCAAGAGTCACAGAAAGAAAAATCAGTGAGACACAAGGACCCCAACCCCTCATTTGCTTGGTGGTCTAGCACTGCTCTGGGAGACGGGGTGCCCAGTAATGGTGGACCAGACTGTGGAAACCTGCCTCGCGTCCTGTCTCTGTGGGCTTTTCCCAGTTGACTGGGCTAATGTTGCCCAAACTGATCCCACCTACTTCAGCAGAGTAGACCCCGAGCATTTCTTTGCATGCCCACAGACACAGGATTTGCCTTCCAGATAACACTCCAACAATTAATTGAAATCATTTAGACAGAGTGATAAAGGGCAGTCAAACCCAGCAGGGCATGGGAGCCCCTCTGGACTCAACATTTGAATACACTAATCCCTTGCTAACCATGGGGGCTCCATTCCTGAAACATTCTCTGGCAAACTGGAGGATCTGTAACATCTAGAAAATAGAAAAATTCATAGAAAAAAAAATTGGTGCTAAATTTTTAACTGAGAACAAAACAAGCAAAATTCCTCTTTTGTTGATATTTAAAACAAGATAAGTTACTCTTATCTTAAATCCTCTTTTTCAATTGTTCAGGAAATATTGGTGTAAAAACATGTCTCCTGAGAGTTTGCCAAAAGTTTTATTCTTGAAAGTCTATATTATTTTTAAAGGTTAAAACCTGCCTCTACTGCGCTAAAATGTAATGTGTTTTTAACTCGCTTCGGCTTTATTTTCTTTTTGAAAGACTCAGCAAATTGCCCACGTAACTCACCAACTGGCTTTTTCTGACCCTTGTTGAAGGTGGGGGACAGAGGTGTCTCACGTCCCTTCATATTAAAAGGATAGAACAAATACAATTTCCTTTTTATGTGCTAACTGAATCATCCAACAGACCTGTCTACAAACTGTATGAGAGTTGTATTCTTTTGTTTTTAGGATATTGAACTGAATGAGCATAATATAAAAATTTGAAGATTTAAAAATTTTAGTACAGAACTATGAAATAAAAACTAGGGTTAAGGCTTCCCTGGTGGCGCAGTGGTTAAGAATCCGCCTGCCAATGCAGGGGACATGGGTTCGAGCCCTGGCCTGGGATGATTCCACAGGACGCGGAGCAACTAAGCCTGTGCACCACAACTACTGAGCCTGCGTGCCTAGACCCTGTGCTCCACAACAAAGAAGCCACCGCAATAAGAAGCCCACGCACCGCAATGAAGAGTAGCCTCCACTCGCCGCAACTAGAGAAAGCCCACACACAGCAACAAAGACCCAACACAGCCAAAAATAAATAAAATAAATAAATTTTTAAAAAACCCAAAAAACTAGGGTTAGTATAAGGTGTGTATATCCTGAGTGGTTCACTGCTAACAAGTATAATTCCTTTGTGAGATTCAGGAAAAGGCTCCCTTCTTCCAGCTGGGGACATTTTCAGACTGGTACAAAGCCCCACTGACCCCTTTGCCCAGGCGCAACCAACATAGCCGTACGTGGTGACCCTGATCCTGACAACTCTCTCTGACTTCTGTGCAACTAGCTCCAGCTCTGCTTCAGCTCTTTCTCTGAGTGTTGCTGTTTGCAGACCTTACTGTGAAGGCAGAGACTGTGTCTTATTCTCCATTGTATCTCTGGAACCTGACACAGAACAGGCACTCACTCAACAAATAGTTTTTAGTTGAAAGAGTGAGTAAATTAAAAAATACTCAATGCAATTCTTTAAAAAGGTGAAAAGGGAAGGGCTATGGGAGAAACACAGCTAACTGTCCAAAACATTTTGTGTCACATTCAAACATTAGAAAACCTTTTTATTCTTGGGATCAATTACACTACATGACAATACACTGCTCTACTGGAATTTAGAAGAGATTAGAAGATTTAGAAGAGAGTATAAAATGACTTTGAAGATAGAGGCAGATCATTTAGAAGAGAGTATAAAATGACCTTGAAGATAGAGGCAGATCATTATGTGTTAATTTCTAAGGGTTTGGAGTGTAGAGGGCCAGAAATCAAGGAGACCAAGATAAGAAGTCTGCCTTGCTGATTTTCTTTTTTCATCTTGTGAGTGGTTAGTATTATGCTTTGAAAGAGTATAATTTAGGCGTGGCAGCAATCAGTTGCAGAACACCATTATGCTAACATTTCTAGAGAAAAAAATTCTAGGAACTTGCTCTTCAGAATTTCTCAAGAGTCGGTTGGAGCCTACACATAGGATTTAAAGCAGGTCTAGTTGGTATGCATCTTTTCCTTCCTTTTCTAATTCTATCACCCAAAATTGAGTCTCCCAAGATGTTAACAGCAGAAAGAACTTGGAATAGACACTGACAAATAGGCTGTAAAAAGGAGCTGGTAGAAAGATAAATCAGATAGCCTCGAGACTCTTGCATTTCTTATTTCTATGACACCATTGGATCTAGTAGCCTGTTCCAGTGTGTAAAAAGGCAATTTTAGTTTTGGTGAAAAAGCAGCAAATGCTGTCCATTTCATGAGTTGGAGTCCAGCCCAGGTCCACTCTAGCAGGACTTTGCCTCCGAGGCCTGCCAAGGCCCTCAGTGCCAGCCCAGGACCGGTAGCTGCCCGGATGGCTGGCCACGTAAGCTAACAACCTCACACAGCCCTCTCCTGTACACAGAACGGTGATCTGACTCAAAGGAGCAAAGTACTGTCAAACAAACACTTGCAGCCGTTAAAACCAAAACATGCAGTTTCTTCACAGACTGATCACAACTTAGCTTTCTGAGACTAAAGATTCACGTTCATTCAACTCATGGGTCAACAGTCACTCAATGTGTTGAAATAATGACATTACAAAAGCAACCCTGAAATATCCAGATTTGTTTTTTTTAAATCAGCTTATTTCTCCTCATGAGATAGAAGGTGCTCTTCTATTCCCTTTAAACTGGATACACGTTAAACCAGGCTTCCGAAAGAATGAAATATCATTAACAAGATTTACCCAAGAGCTACCCAAATAGAAAAACGGTGTGCGCAATGATCTGTTTCGCAGGAACAAGGCTGAATCAAACATCTGTTAGGCTTTCCTCCCCTCCTTCTCCCCTCCCCAATGGTTAATGACATCTGAAGCGCTTAAGCTTTGCACATTCCTTCACTAATTAAATTCCTGCAAAGCTGTCTCATGAATCAGGTGCTTTGTGCAGCAAGAACACAGACCCAGCTTTTGTGTCGCTGGTGGCTGCCTCAGTACAGGTAGGAGCTGAACGTGCGTTAGGCCCGCTCAGGGCCCTTTTCAAAAAGGTCTTAAAAGTCCTGTTTTTCCCAAAGACTTTTCCTTTGTTTTTTTATTACCTGTTCTGTCAAAACTAAATGGACAAAAATAAAAGAGGGGTTAAGTGGCATAGATAAAGATTTAAGAATGTGCAAGTACTAATTTTTCAGGGGACAGGGGCATTTCAGTAACCCAAGTGGAAATAAAGGGAGAGGGAACTGCTTTTTCCCAAAGAGAAGGCCAACTGCCTCAGATTCATTCATTCATTCATTTGACAAATAAATATGCATTGAGTGCCCCCTATATGTCCTCACGCTACAGGGCCCTGAAGTTAAGGACAGGCTCAGTCCTACCCTCATGGAGCTTCCATTCTACATCTCAGACCTTAGGACCCTTAGTCCAAAACCAGAATGAACAGTGGGATCCTTCCATGATCAGGAGGTGATATGGTCAATAAGGAGGCAGGGTCCCCATAGAAAGAAGTTTCCAACTGATGGCTACCTTGGGTCTGGATTTACCTGGGGACTGGATTTACCTTACTCAAGAGTGATTATTAAGTATATACTATGTATTATAGAATTAATGCTAAAAGCTACCTCTTATTAAATGCCTATTATACACAAGGCACAGTGCTAAGCACTTTATATGAATTCTCAGAATCTTCAAGATAGTGATTTCCCCCTCATTTTGCAGTTGGGGAAACTAATTCTTAGAGAAGTTGAGTATCTCTAAAACTCTTTCTACTTTTTATTTTTATTTTCTTATTACTATGCTTGAAGATAGGATTGGCTACTACAGCTCTGACACAACACAAAGCGATGCTGTATATGATGACCAAAGAAGCCTGTCCCAGCACTCAGGAAGTCTCTGCAGTGGAGATTCAATAGGAAGGAATTGAAGCAAGTTCTGGATCATGTGGAAAGAAGCAGGAATGGAACCATGAAATCATTTAATTAGGGAAAATTAGATAAACAGGGACCCAAAGGCATAATGAGCAGAAACCGTTTCAAACGTCCTCCACTCTCCTCAAACCCTTTCTCTTCCAGGCTTGCTCTCTCCGCCTTCATGGAGAAAACAGACACCATCAACCTTCCCAGAACAGAAGGTTCTGAACACATACCTTTACTGGCATCTGCCCTGTCCTCCTCTTTCCCTCCTATTACTTCACAGGTGCTCTCTCTACCTCACTGAGACCAAAGCTCCCACCTATGTTCTGGGGTCATTAAGTAAAGAGCAACCCTGTGGGGTGGCTGTGCATTTATGACTACAAGAATAGATGTATTAGTGGAGGTAGCTGGCCTGAAAGAGAGTAGCTGCTCTACTCTCTAACATTATTGCTTATAACTTCCGCCAAGCAGAACTGCCTACAAGGCTGTTTGTGCTCCATGTAACTTCATGCTCCTGTGGCTTTGACAAAATTTTTCTCCCTGCCTAGAAAACCCTTCTGCCTCTTATTCACCTTGCTGACTTCTACTACTCCTTCAAAACTTAGCTCAATGGGCACAATATAGCTTAGGATTAAGAAAACTCAAAATAATAATAGCGAAGATATATGGATTTATATTTTTTCATATAAAGGGAATCCAGAGATAGGCAGTTCAGAGCTGTATGTTGGGTACCATGATCATCAGGGACTCAGACTCTTTATATTGTTCTGCTCTGCCATCCATAGCCCTTGGATCCTATTCTCAAGTTTACCTAATGGTACAAAATGGCTGCTGGAGCTCCAGGTCACACACACGTGGATATTTCAGATGAGAAGGAAGAAGGAGGGAAAGCAAAGAGGACAAGTTCTAGCTGTCTGTTTTCCCTTTTAAGAAGTCTTCCTGACAAACTGATCAAAATGTCCATTTACATCTCAGTCACATGATCTTAGTCACATGATCATTAGGGAGAGTAAGAAATGTAATCTCTCAGGTGAGCATATTGCCACACTGAATAAAAACTGGCATTGGGTTAATAAGGAAGGGAGCAGATTGAGTAAGCAATCAGCAGTCTTTGCCTAAATACCACCTTCTCTTGTAAGCTTTCCTGAGTTGCTTTCTTGTTCCCCCCGGCTATGAGGCAAATTTGTGTGTTTTTTGCACCCCAGGCATGCCTCTGCAACAATATATATTACATCACGTTGTCATCATCTGGTTTGCTTGTTTCTCTCCTCCAGTAACTGTGAACTCTCCGATGGCAGGTACCATCTCCATCATATATGATTTCCTACTAGCATGGGGCCTGGGAAATTAGTCCCTAAATAATTGATCATATTGCACCATATCTCTGAGCATCTCCCGGGCCTGGATTTTCCACTCTTGTCTTCCTTTTTTGGAGCATTGGTATTTACACCGAGAAAACACTAAAAATATCTGGAAGGTTATTCCAAAGTGCTACAAGCTACCACTGTGATTGGTGCTGCTTTTAGAGGAAGAAGCACATGGTTTTGAAACCAGACTTAAAATAGTATTGAAATGCTGACTTCAATTTCCACTCCAATAGGTCATTCATTCGGTATCTGTTACTAGGGAACCGCCCAGACCGTGGTGGGTGGCAAGGACAGTCTGAGCAGCCTGCTGCAATTGAAAAGGGTCAGAACATGTATTTAAACCAATCTTCCTTTAAATGACACTTCCATTTTTTACAAAGGCAAATGGTTGAGGAAAAAAAGAAATGAGATGGCGGCTAAGAACAAGATGGAAACATGGTCTCATAGCTCAAATGAAGTCACATTTTCATTAGAAGTTGGGCTCTGTCTTTTTGTGGGAAGAGGAAATCAAGAGAGAACATTCTCAATGAAGTACTGAACGCCAACACACAAGGAAATCATACTAACGTGACACAAAAGCTTTAAGAATTGTGGTGTAAGATGCCATCTGACACCACAGAATCCTCAGTGACTTCCTACCCTTCCTGATCTTTATGTCCTTCTCTCAAGTCTATTTCCTTCTTACCATTTTTGCTGTCATCAAGCTCACGTGGGCCCCTGAAACAATCATTTGGAGGCAATAATACCCTCTTACCTGAGACGCTATGTCCTTACTCTTCGCCCTCACCTTCTCCCCTGTCCTTCCCACCCAGCCCTCGCCTCCCACTTCCTTGTGTTGAGTCTTGGTCTCTTACTCATCTATGAGTAAATTCCCTCAATCCAACCACATTGTAAATTACTTCTTACACTTCTTCCTATTCCTCCAGGACCTAGTCCAGAGCTTGGCTCACCATATGGGCTACATATTTGTTGACTGACTGACTCAGGGATGATGAATCCACTGAGCACAGCAGGCACAGACATATGGCCCCCCAAGCTTCTAGAGGGCTGTGAAAATGGTTTAATATTCATTTCTTTTAAAATCAGAAGAAAAAACTGACTATAATAATGACTGTCTAGTAATGAATCCAGCCTGGATTGTATTCATCTCTTTACTAACACAGTCATAAAATAGAACTTTTAATATATTTAAAAAATTCTGGACCCATGAAGGCAAAGGTGCCTAGAACCCCTGTAAGTCAGAGTGAGGCCCTGGACTAATTTTTCAGCGCCTAAGTCAATCAAGGTCAAAGTAGGCACACACACACACAAAAAAAGATTTTTGGTGTGCTTATTTTTGATGTGAATTTTCCTTGAACACTCTCCATTTCTCAGATTTTTATGCTGGTCCAGTGCTGATCACTAGTCCAGTAAGCGTGAAGGCTTCTTCCTGGATTTGATACATTGATGTATACGGAATGCGTCATGTCACTGTGTTATTTTGTTCACACAATCGCCTCTTTGATGGCTCAGTAAAAGGTGGACGAGAGAAACTTCTCATGATATCTCTAAAATACACACCATGTTCAGTCTGTGTGTTTAAAGACATAAAGTTCCCTTTCCAGTTTCTAAAACTCTGTGTCAGGACCAAATGAAATGTGTTTTAGCCGGCTCTTGGGTAAACACAGAAACGTAATCTTTCTCTCTTAAAGCCGAGCCTGCTTCACACACGGCATCTGTGTGTGTAATGTTTATTTAAGCATGCAAGGATTAGAACTTAAAACTGGTGTGAAAGCACTGGTGGGCGTTTTTTTTAAAGCACCTAATGATTTGAGAATTTACAATATTTTTAATTCTCCCAGATAACTTTTCCTTCCAGGTAATTTATATTCAACTTGAGTTGGAAATTAAGGAAATAGTAACCGTGCTTTCTTTTCTCTCTTTTTTTTTTTTTTTTTGTAGGGGTGGTGCACAAGATATTCTGTAAAGCACTGATGGTTTCTTGCAATTGGGAGTTTCACTTCTTTTTACCTAAACATAATTATCTCTAACCCAAATAAAATCCAGAAGATAAGTTGAATTTTCCTTTGTGCCATAAATTATTATCAAGGCCATTAATTAATTTGTTTTTTCTGTCAAAATGTCACCTGCTCCTTTTTAACATTATAGCCAATTTACATAATTTGAAGCTACTTTTGCAGGTACCTAAATGGTCACTTTTGTATCTTCATAGACTCTCTGGGATTTACTTTTCTATTCTTTGTGTCTTCCTTCTCATGCAGCATGAGAGTGATTTTGAAATATCACCTGGCGTAGTCCCATGCTTTTGGGTGGTGAACGCCCCACAGATATTCATCTGCATGACGGGATGACTCTTCTCGTTCTGAAGGTCAGGGATTCCAATTCCACAGCTCCCCTCCATGGCGCTTCTCATTTTAACTGCCCTGACCATCAAGATGAGCCCTCCCTTGAGCTCAGCCAAGAATCTCTTTTGTCCTCCTTCTTCCCCGGCTTTCTTTGACTTAGTCCTTCACAAACCTGGAGAATAATTTCTCAGCATCTTGCTAAATAAAGTCCTCTTAAACCAGAAGTCCAAGTGAAGTCCTGCTTTAGCTTCCTCTTCTCCAGCCCAATCTCTTGTCCTACTAGACTCACTTTCTACCTTTAAAAAATGTTTAAATGGCATAGCCATGCAATGGACTATTATTCAGCCATAAAAAGGAATAGAGTGCTGATGAAACTCCACGTGGATGAAGCTTGAAAACATGCTAAGTGAAATAAGCCGCAAAAGGTCACATATTATATGAATCTATTTATATAAAATATCCAGAACATGCAAACCCATTGAGACAGTGGCTGGAGGCAAGGGGAAATGGGCAGGGACTGCTTAATGGGGCATGGGTTTCTTTTGGGGTGATTAAACTGTTGTAGAATTCGATGGTGGTGTTGGTTACATAACAGTATGAAATGTACTATATGCCACTGAACTGTACACTTTAAAACGATAAAAATTAGGAATTGTATGTTATGCATATTTTAACACATACACACACAAAATGCTTAAACAGTTCTCTGAAGCCCTTCCATTTTTATGTGCAACCCCTTTTAAATGCGGTGATGAAGATGGTGGTCTTCTAAAGGCCTGACTGGGCATTGCAATAAAAAGATTACATCTCGAGTGACCAGAGACATAGTTCAATGGACAGAAGACACGACTAAGTGCAAGGCACTGCATTTCATTTATTCGTCAACAAATATTTGTTCAGCACATACTCTGTGATATGTTCTAGGTATCATACTCCAGGGGCTGGAGATACAACCGTGTGGACCTTTCATATATGACCTTGGTCCTCTGGGAAGCTGCAGTCCAGCCACTCCTTTCCATGACTTTATGAGAGTAAAGAGTCAATTTACTCTCTGACCTTCATTTGACAAACAAAAGCAGGGGATAATAATACTTCATCATATTTACCCTTACAACCCACAGGGTTATGCAAGGATTAAATGAGATAATGCATGTGAACATAATTTGTATTTTATAAAGCATCAAACAAAAATTAGGCATTAATATTATATTATTCTAGTTTAACGTTGACTTTTTTCATAACAGTACTGCATCTCAGTTATGAAACTGGTGTGTTGTCTCTTTATAACATTTATAGGTGCTGGGGGAGCAGGCTTCCTATTACAGATATGATATATAGCCATTGTAGAAAATTTAGCAAATGCAGAAAGGTACATTTTAATCAGCTGTTATCCTCCTCACAGATATGTCCCCCGCCCACATTTTAGCCTATGTCCTTAGGCAGCGATAGATCAATGGGTTAAGGCAAGGATGATGTTGGAGACAGGCTCTATCTCTAACTATTGAACTTTGGGGAGGCATCTCACATCTCTAAGCCTCAATTCCTTATCTGTAAAATGGAGGAAATAACACTTGCTACCTCCTAATTGTGAGGATTAATTGAGGTACTCGATGTGTATCACTTGACAAAGTACTTATTACATTATACACACACACGCGTACATATGTATTGATAAATATATATCTCATATGTATGTCATTCACACATGTGCAGAGATAAATATAGAATTTACTGTTTGCTTCTTGTTAGTGAGGTAGCAATAAACACATCTATCTCCATCCATGCCTTAGCTCACTACGGAACTACTTAAACGAGCCTTCCAAGTGTATTATAGTGGAAATTCTTTTAAATAAAAATATTCAACCTCTTCAAAGAGTAGAAGATTTTATAACCTGTGTACAGAGGTTTCCAGATTCTGTGCTGTTTATAATTCTTTTTTTCCTGTAGTAGGTGAAACAATTTGCGTTTTAACAGATGGCCCTCTGAGCGCCTTTTAGACGGAACTGTTTGTTTTCAGCAAAAGTCCTTGATGTGCATATGACCTCTTTGGGGGTAGGGTTTGAAAGGACAGTGAAACACACCATCCAAACAAGCCTTGTAAGAAATTAATCAGAATTGGAGCGGGGAGCAGAAGAGAGGAGTCTGGAGAGGAAAAGCTAGCAGGGCAAGTAGAAAGAAGGAGAAAGGAGAACAGGCAGCAAGCAGGATTCTGGGTTCTGATAAAAAGTTGTGAATGAGAAATTTCCAGGGGTGGGTTAAACAAAGGATGTTTAAAAACTTGAATTCCTAATAGTCTAAGTTTATGTGTGTGCTGCTGAAAGGTGAGCACCATCCATTACTCCAAAACTTCAATAAAGTCGTCTATGCCCATAAATACCTTGGGTGAATGGATTAAGGGCACATGAAGGAAAGGGACTGAGCTCCACATCTGGGCTGGTGTGTAGCAAAGAAAACTGTATATCCATAGAAAATGAGATGTGAGATTAAGATGTTAAGATGAGCAGAAATTCAGAGCCAGAACAAGCCATGAGACTATGGTTTGGTCCCTACCACCCCCCAAAAAATTCATGTCCACTAGAAACCTCAGAATGTAACAGTATTTGGAAACAGTGTCTTTGTATATATAATTAAGGATCGCCAGATGAAATCTTCCTAGATTTCGGGTGGGCCCTAAATCCAATGACTGGTGTCCTTATAAGAAGAGAGGACATAGAAGCACAGAAAAAAGAGGGCAATGTGAAGATGGAGACTGAGATTGGAGTTATGCCCCTATAAACCAAGGAATGCCTGGGGCCTCTCTAGCAAACTAGAGAGGCAAGAAAGGATTCTTCCCTGGAGCCTTCAGAGGGAACTGCTGACACCCTGGTTTCAGACTTCTGGGCTGTAGAACTGTGAGATAATAAATTTCTGTTGTTTTAAGCCACCCAGTTGATTGGAACTTTGTTACCACAGCCCTGGGAAACTAATACACCTCCTGGAAACTTGCCAAAATCTCCGGGTAGGCATGAACTTCCCATAGCCCATCAACAACCTAAGGATGAAACTGAACTAAAAACCATACCATGATCTTTCCAGTTATCGTTCACCAATCTGATCGTAACACTCCCTGATCAAATAGGCTTTTCCATTGTTGACTCCTATCACCTACAGAACATATGCAGCCTACCTGTCTAGCCTCAACTTTTGGCAGTCCTATCATTCACCTCTTGCATTTTAAGTTTCAAATTTATAAAGTAATACTGAACTCTGAAAATGCCTCGCTTGTTCACTCCTCCCTGCTTTTGAACCTACTGTTCTCCCTGTTGGTCAAGACTAATTGGTAAATGCCCACTCAGCTTTCAAGCCTCCTCTGGGCAGCTTAACTCCTGCAGTCTGACTTCTTCCATGTATCCGATGTAATATATATGAGATATAGATAGATATAGATATGGATATGGATATAGATGTCCACTGTGGTAGATTTCAAATGGTATTTTATTTGCTTGTTCTTATAGCTGCTTTTTGTCTTCTCAGAGAATGTGGGTTTTCATCCTTGTATCCCAATGCTGGCACAGCGCCACCGTGCTAGGTGGTTTTATGTAGCGGCAAGTGAACTGAAGTCATAAGACCCGGTTTGAATGCAGGCATCTCCACGGTCGTTGGTGTGGCCATGGCAGACGCTGGTAACAGAGTCGGTCCTCCATTTTCCCTGCTAAAAAAACTCCGATTTTGTTCAGGTGTGTGGCAGAGATTCTTCCATCTCGAGGAAGGTGGACCCAGCTGCTAACCCAGAGGTGGAAAATATAACTCAGTTCTGGACAGTGAAATGTAAGAGGCAGTCTATGGGGTCTCCAGAAGAGGTTTCTCCTCCCTGACAAGAGGAAGGTGTGAAGAGAGATCCCCAGCCTGCCCCTCCTCTGAGTAGGCGTATGGCGATGCTGTAGCCTTCTCACACTTCTGAGAGGAAGTCAGCTTAATCACAGAGCCATGCATCTTGGGTCCTGTCCTGACCGTGGAGCCACCCAGCCATCGCCAACAATGCCCCCCCACCCTTTTTGTTATGGGAGAAAAATGAACCCATACTTGTTGAAGCTTCCGTTGGCCAAGTATGCCAGTGCTTGAAGCCAAATTCACTTTTGTCTGATATGATCACCTTGAATAATTTAAGTCACTTAACATCTTTGAACTTCAGTTACAGTGTGGCTCATAATCCCTCTCTACATCCAACCGCCAATACAAGCTCAAATTGAAAAGCATGCATAATGTTTACATTTAACAATAAGGGGTTACATTTATTGAGTATTCCATGGGAATTCTTCTAAGAGCTTTACTTGTATTATTTTATTTCATCCTCACAATACCTATAAGGTGCCTACCCCAAGCTCACAAAGATTTCCTTTTATATCTTCTGCTTAAAGTTTTATAGTTTTAGGTTTTATTTTTAGATCTGTGATTCACTTTCAGGAAAGTTTTGTACATGGTGTGAGTTATATATCAAAATTCATGTCTTTACATATGGATATCCAATTGTTCCAACACCACTTATTGAAAAAAAATCATCCTTTCTCCACCTTTGTTGAAAAGAGAGAAAAACAAATATTTTCCTTTACCTTTGCACCTTTGTTGAAATGTACAATATACTTTTATTGAAATACACAATGGTCCATGTATGTGTGTGGGTCTCTCTTCAGTTCCCCTGGTCCATTTGTGCATCTTTACCAGCTGTCTTGCTCCCATAGTTTAATAATAAGTCTTGAAGTTGAGAAGTGTAAGTCCTTTAGCTTTAATTTTCTTTTTCAAAGTTGTTTTGGCTCCTCCAGGTCCTTTGTATTTCTTCATGAATTTTAGAAATAGCTTGTCAATTTATACAAAAAAAGGCTGCTGGGATTTTGATCAGGATTGCACTAAATCTGTAGATAAACTTAGAAAGAACTAACATCTTAACAATGTTGAGTCTTCCAATCCATGCACATGGCATGTTTCTCTATTTAATTAGGTCTTCTTTGATTTTTCTTAGAAATGTTTTCTAGTTTTCAGTTTATACGTATTATACATCTTTTATGAGATTTATCCTGAAGTCATATTTTTATGCTAATATAATTGACTGTTTTAAATTGTCAATTTCCAATTGCTCATTGCTAGTATATAAAAATAAAATTGACTTTTGTGCATTGATCTTATATCCTGAAATGTATTAGTTCTAATACCTTTTTTGTCAATTCCTTCAGATTTTCTCCGAAGATGGTTAGAGTCATCTTAGAATTCAGACTATTTTACCTCTTCCTTTCCAATATGGATGCCTCTATTTCTTTTACTCACCTGATTTCCCTGGCTAGAACCTCCAGTACAGTGTTGAACAGTAGTGGTGGGAGGGAATATCCTTGCCTTGTTCCTGATCTTGGGGGCAAAACACTCAGTCTTTCACTATTAGGTATGATATTAATTATAGGCTTTTTAGGTAGATTCCATCCATTCCTAGTATTTTCCAGGGAGTTTTTATTAAGATGTATGTTGGATTTCATCAAATGGTTTTTTTGCATCTATTGAAATGGTCATATGATTTTTCTTTAGTCTACTGATATGGTGAAATACATTGAATGACCGTCAAATTATAAATCAACCTTGCATTCTTCATATAAACCATACTTGGCCATGATGAATTATTGATTATTATTGATTATATATTGTTGAACTCAAATTGCTAAAGTTTTGCTAAAAATTTTTGCATCTATGTTCATGAGGGATTTGGTCTATAGTTTTCTTATAATATCTTTGCCTGGTTTTGGTATCAGAATAATTCTGGCCTCATAGAATGAGTTGGGGAGTATTCCTCTCTCAATTTTCTGGAAGATTTTATGTGGAACTGGCATTATTTCTTCCTTAAATATTTGGTAGAATTTGCCAGAAAGCCATCTGAGCTTGAAGTTTTATGACAATTAAAATTTCTTTATTAAAAATTCAACTTATTTAATAGCTACAGAATAATTTTGTGATTTATGTCTTCTGTCTTTTTTTCTACATTGGTTTGGTTAGACATTTATCAATATTATTGACCTTATATAAGAACAAGTTTTTAGTTCCTTCATTTTCTTTATTGCTTTTCTGTTTGTATTTCATTGATTTCTGCTCTGATCTTAAGTATTTCTCTTTTTCTAATATTTACTACTTACTGCTTCTACTGTATGCTCTCCTATACTAATGCTTTTTTCCTTTGCTCTTGATTTTCTAGTTTCTTAATATGGAAGTTGAGGTCATTGATTTGAAACCTTCCTTTTCTTTAATATAGACATTTAACACTATAAATTTCCCTCTAGGTACTACTTTTAACTGCATCTCACCAATTTTGATATGTTGTGGTTTCATTTTCATTTAGTTCAAAATACATTCTAATTTCCCTTTTGATTTCTTCTTTGACCCATGAGTTTTTAAAGAAATGTATTATTTGAAATCCAAATATTTTGGGATTTTCCAGAGTACTTTGTACTATTGATTTAAAATTTAATTCCACTGTATATAAGATAGCTTTTAACCTACTGAGACTTATTTCATGGTTCAGAATGTCTATCTTAGTAAATGTTCTATATATACTGGAAAAGCAGTATTTGGCTGTTAGTGGTGGAGTGTTCTATAAATATCAGTTAGACCAGGTTTGTTGCTAGTATTGTTCAAGTCTTCTATAACCGTTTTTATTTTCTATTTGTTCTATCAATTATTGATAAAGGGGTGTTGAAATCTCCTAGTATAATTTTGATGTGTCTAGTTGTCTTTGCAGTTATATTTGTTTTTGCTTTGTATATTTTAAAGCTCTGTTATTAGGTACATAAACATTAGTTACCAATTGATATGTAACAAATTACTCTTAAACTAAGCCTGTTAAAACAGCAAACATTTATCATCTCACAGTTTCTGTGCGTCGGGAATGCAGGTGTAGCTTAGCTGGATGCCTCTGTCTCAGGGCTTCTAATGTGGAAAGAAATATCTAATTCTTGATTTTATAAAAAGAATACTAATCAATCAATCATTTTGCTTTATATTCTATATATTCCATACAGGTCTAGTTTTGACTGTTCAATCAAGTTAATTAACTTGAAATTCTACCATCAATCATATTGTTGTAATCTTTCTCATAATCCTTACTTTTGACTCATTTCTGACTCCACCCAATAATTTTTCTGAAAATTAGAGACACGAGCTGCCCAGCAGCAGAACCCCCCTGCCCCAACCAAATATGCAGAAGTCTTCACTGTAGAGCTCACCCCTTCCACTAGAGCAGTTGAAAAGGCAGATATTCACTTTCCTTTCCTGGACAGCTGAGGTATGCACATGTGACCTTGACTCAGTCAGATATATGTACCCACTGCTCTCTAACTTGGGACAGTGAAGAATTCTGATTGGGTGGAGGGGGCAGCAGCCATGCCCTTTATTCAGAGAAAACAGATGGCAGCAGTAGCATTCAGAGTCCAGAGCCTGCTGAGCACTCAGTGAAAAGTGGCAGCAGCAGTGGTGTCCTCTCCCTAGGCTGAGTCTGTGGCAGGATTTTGGCCATGGTTCTAGTTGACTATCCTTCCAATGTTTCTCACTAGTACACTGACTTATTATCTCATCCCCACCCCCCCTTTTTTTTGTAATCTTTATTATCTTTATCCTCTATATCACATCTGGTTATAAATTCTTTCATAATAAGGATTCTTTGGTTCCAAGCACCAGAAACCTATTCTGCTTTATTAAGCAGAAAAAAAAAAAAAAAAAAAAAAAAATAGAAAGGTAGTAGTAGCTCACAGAACTGAAGGGAAGGTTGAAAAGCCAGACTGGGGAAAAACCAGACTGAGAAGGGAACAGCAATCAAGGTAGCTCTGGAGGATGTGGTAGCAGGAATTAGTCTATAGCCCCTAATTAGAGCTTAATTCACCAGGGTCCCAGCCTGGGAATGAGTCAGTGGCAACCATTTTATTTGCCAATCAGTTAACTCAAAATTGGTCTAACCTAGCTCATGAGCCTGTCCTTTTGCTTGGGGACAGCGACATGCCTTGATTGATGGTCTTACCAAGGGCCCACAAAGGGAGGAAGGGTAATTCACCAAAAGGACATCAACAAAGGAGGAAAGAGATTCTAGGTAGCCAAAAATATAAATAAATAACATGTCATAAATGATTAAATGTACAGATACACAACACTTTAAAAATATTATATATAATCCTGGGTATCTATTCTTTTGTTTCCAACGTTGAAACTCTCAAAAACAAGTTGATTTTCCTCCGATTAAGAAAAAAAAGTCATTGAATGAACATCATAACAAGATGAATGGGCTTGTAAAGGGCGAACCATGACTCTCTCTACTCATGGGCCGGGAGGGACAAAAGTCAATGTCACAGATGCCTAAGGTCACTGCAAGACGCTGGGCATCCCCAAGCGTTTTGCAAGAGCATGGCACACTCTGTAGTGTGGGTCAGAGAGAAAAACAGAAACGCAGCAAACAGGTACATACCATGCATTTATTTTGCTGTTTGCAATCTCAGGTAGCTTAGCAGAAATTAAATTTTGCAGTAACTCACCTGAGGCTGTAAAGGGATCATTCGTTTTTCAAGGATTCAGTAAATTTTCTTAAAGCCCTTTGGTTCCATTTGGAAGGGAAACAAAATAGCATGAGAATATTTTGATCACTGTCCTGGAGCATGAAACCTGATTTAATACCCAAAGGTCACTGCACTGTTTTATTGTAATAAACATTTCACTTCATGTTAAGAAGAAGTTACAGGGTAAACTGAACTGCAATTGGGGCAGCCCTGATTGTTGTGGTCTGCGATTTAGGTTCTCTGTCCTCCACGATATTGTTTGTACTGTACTAAAGAGTTCTGCAATGAAACCTCATGACAGCTATTTCCCCTGAGACTTCTCTGGAAATAAGATACACATCTCATGTGACAGTCCCAGAAAAAAGCATTGAAAATAACTAAATATCCCATCTGTTTCCATCCATCCGAGTTCTCTAATCTCTTGTGCTTTCTCTGTGTCCTTCTCACACTGGGTACTGGCATGTCTAGGGGTTGAATGTGTGTCTGGAGCGCCCTGACCCATCTCCCCTGACAAAGTTGGATGTTAGGGCAATGCATCTCTTTTGTACTATTTTGAGCAAAGTTGTTGTGAAAGCTGTTGTTTAAGGGAAGTTACCCAACCAGGATTTGGAGAGAAAGCTGCTGGGAGGAAGGGATATTTAAAATGGATCATAAGGGACAAGTGGGGTTCGCTGGGGAAAGCGAGAGCAATGGGGATGGAAAATGGGAGAACTCTGCAGATGGGGAAGAGGGTCCTGCTTGTGCTTGAAACTGGACGTGAGAGACAGCGTGGCCCTTTCTGCAATCTGCAAAGGCTCAGAGTGTGTGTGAATGTATATGTGTGAGTGGTACGTGAGTGTGTGTGTACGTGTGCGCATATGTGTGCGTGTGTGAGCCTATGTTTGAAGGTGTATCTGGCGGGCGCTGGCAAAAGGTGAAGCTAGAGAGATGAGAACCTTACTGGTACCTATTTGGTAATGTCTGTGCTTTTAGTTCTTCATCCATAAATTAATAAAGCTTCCCACCCCCCTGCGCCCCTACCCAGAGGACAAATGAGGCATTACAGCTGGCTTCAAACAGCAAAAGCCTTTTCAGGGAACACTTTCCAGTCTGTCTTGTTAGCCCTTGTTTTAAAATCAGACTTTAAAATCAGACCACCCACTCACTCATCTTGAATCTGAAATCTTGAGCCTCCTAGCAACTCAGAGCAGTAATTGTGTGTTCCTTCTCTCTGTGACAGTATGTTCCAGCTCCCTGCAGGCCTCACCCTCCTGAATTCTGCTCCCCTTTTAACTGACTACACTATGGAATTGGAATAGGTTGTTTCCTACATGTGCTAGTTTACTGAATATTTTTATATGTAAGGTGGCTGCTCTTAATTTAAAAATAAATGTATAGAACAATTATATATATCGCTCTCAAAAAAATATAGTTGTCTTTGAATTAATGTCCTTGATTAAATTTTTGGAGATCAGTGGTCCTTCAAAGCAAGAAGATTTTCCACACTTGCTACAGATACTCTAACTGGTTGCCTTGCTTACAGGGAGAGTTATGGAACTTTCCTTTCATACGCCTTATCTGGGTTTACACACAACTGAAACATTTTCTTGAAGCAAGAGGGCAAGACTTCAAGGCACGCCTGGATGCAGTAGCCATAGCCTGGCTCATTTTATGTCCTTTCTTTGTTTTCCCCTTTTGTTCTTCACATATTTCTAATTTATGCTCTCTTGCTATTTTATTTATTTATTTATTTATTTATGGCTGTGTTGGGTCTTCGTTTCTGTGCGAGGGCTTTCTCTAGTTGCGGCAAGTGGGGGCCACTCTTCATCGCGGTGCGAGGGCCTCTCACTATCGCGGCCTCGCTTGTTGCGGAGCACAGGCTCCAGACGCGCAGGCTCAGTAATTGTGGCTCACGGGCCCAGCCGCTCCGCGGCATGTGGGATCTTCCCAGCCCAGGGCTCGAACCCGTGTCCCCTGCATTGGCAGGCGGATTCTCAACCACTGCGCCACCAGGGAAGCCCTATCTTGCTATTTTTTATGTATCCTTTCAAAGCCCCTTAAATCCATTCTAAGACAAAGTAGAGTATAAATTTTAAAAAATAAGTAGTATGAAAAAACATAAAATAAATCATGTACTACATATTTAAGCATAACATACTGTTTTTTCAGCACTGTGAGGGATTTTAGTTCATTTTATAGTTAAGGGGGCTTGAGACTGAGAAAGGAGGGGCACGGCCAGGTCTCGGGAATATCAGTCCTGTATTTCTTTCACTACATCACAAATTCTAAAAGATGATTTTCTTCTGGAATTTGGAAAAATACCTATTGGGTTGGCCAAAATGTTCATTCTTATGGAAAAACCCGAACAAACTTTTTGGCCAACCCAATACAAACATCCCAAAGTAGATTCCATAGAAAGAGAAGGTTTCCCTCTACTCCGTTTTCATTCCTCAGGGACCCATGAGTGCTTCAGTCAAACTCAACCGCAGACAGGAAAGGGGCTGACATGTGCCTGTGAGCTCCCAGGAAAGCTAGACCCCAGACCACGGCTGCAGTGAGGGGCCCCAGGCAGCCAACCCTCCCATCAGGCAAGTTCAAAGAGAGACAGAGAGAGAGGAGTTTGGCTCCAGCTCTGGGAGATTAAAAGTAGCCCCTTCCAGGCTGCAGGGTGGCCAGGGGAGCAGCCATTAGGAGATGCATGTCCATTTGGATTATGAAGTGGGGCAGTGTTTAGGGGATGATGCTGTGACGCATATAAAATAATGCTCTTGTGAGACAGGCAGGTTTGGAAATTACAGGACAATTAGAAAAAGGGTTCTACTTCTTCCTATGGGTTTACACCAGTGTTTCTAAACTTATTCCCTCTTTTGTTTTTAAAGGCAAAAAATGTTCTCATGAACACTTGAGAATAGGTTCATTGATGGCATTTTGAAAAACATTGATTTAGGTTGTACTTTCTCTGAGAATCGATATTTGTCCTTGGGAGAGGGTGTGTGTGTGTGTGTGTGTTTGTACGTGCGTTCATGTCATGCCACACTGATTCCCTCCTACGGAGTGATTTCCTCAGGACCAGAAGCTGGCTCCATAGTGATTCCATGCACTCACAGCCCTCCACCAAGGATGTCACAGAGGACGCAGCAGCAGGTGGAGATGACTGCCCACTGCCTTGCTTCCATCAGGAAGTGCGGTGAGGCAGGTGTTGCAAGAGGAACATGCCAGGGCTGGAGGGATAAGGAAGAGGATGACTCCAAAGCAGAGAGCGGACCAAGCTTGCATAAATACATCTCCTTTTAGGGTACAGAGCAAGAGAGGTAAAGATAGGGTGACTGGGCAGTGGGGGAAGCAGGTCTGCACCTTGGACAGCAGAGAGACAGGTGACCCTTTGTCATGCTGAAGGCAGTGAGGGGTAATGGTGCAAACTAAGGCGCTCATTCGCTCTTTCTGCGGTGTTTCTAGGTGGCCTCTTTTACAAAGGATGTCCAAGACAGTCAAGAGAAAAGAACATAAAGTCTAATTTTTATGGGCGATATAAAATAAACTAGACATATCAGCATACCATTCAATATTATAACCTGAAAACAAAGACCAATTGAAAATATTAGCTCCTAAACAGGATTTATGTTTAAATAAATGGGCATTAATGTACATAGGAATCACCTGGGCGTCTTGTTAGATGGCAGGTCCTGAGTGGACAGGTATGGGCTGGGGCCTGAGACTCTGCATTTCTAATGAGCTCCCGGGTGAGGTTGATACTGTTGGTTCATGGACCACACACTTTGAATAGCAAAGTATTTTCCAGTCTCAGTTTAAAAAAAAAACCCAAGAAACCTGTACCCTTCTAGTAGATTATCTAACAGATTCAGAATACCTACCTTCTTCAGAAATTTTTATTTTTCTCTCTTGTGTACAATATTGTTTATCTGTATTTGCAATTATTAATAACAATGTAATAATCCAACATTTATTAAGTGCTTAGCACATGCCAGGGACTAATTTAAGTACTTTATTTGTATTAACTCATTTAGTTCTCACAACAACCATCTGAGTAGCTTCTCTCATTATCCCCATTTTACAGATAAGGAAACTGAGGGAAGCTGATAAGGGAAGTATATTCCTAACAGTTCTTTTGGTTTTTACTAAATGAGATTTATTTTAATCTGCATTTACAATTCAAACACAATAGATGTCTATTTATAATCATTTTGAAAATAAAATCCAAGACTTTTGTCCTTCTGAGACAGTCTATTAAGCTATAATTATCTTCACTTTGGAGGTTAAGAACCAACAACTTTGCCTGATTCATCCAGATAATTGAGGGAAATTATCCAGCCTTGTTTCAGCCCACACATGTATTGAATAAACCATGAAGTTTCCAAATGATCATCTGTTGTCACTCTTTCTTGCTAGGGAAAAAATTAAAGTATCAAGAGGTATTTGCCTGCATTCCGCATTCTGGCCATTCTAGCCACAACAATACAGCCATGGATTGGTGCATGGGCTCTACCTAGAGACGACAACTGCCTCTGAAACAGCTTGACCTGAAAGTTTGCCCAAAGGGCAGTTCTGTATAGGATGGGGTAAAGCACCTCCATCATATCTTTAATTTGGAGAAATGTAGATGCTAATTACAAAGTAGGTCAATCTGCATTCCAAATGAAGAAGAGCTTCCCCTTTTGTCTGGTGTTTTTTTCTGTTTGGGAACGTTTGGAACAAGGAGTATCTGGGTGGCTAAGAAGATAGTTATTCCTTTGTTTCCTTATCACGAATCCTCATTACTAAGAGTAATTGGTGCCAGTCTCTTTCTTCCAGTCTTAAAGAGTCAAATGAATACAACATACCAATAGAATTTGTTGGGTTATATCCAGTGCCTTGCCTACCACTATCCTTTAGACTTAAGCTGGAATAACATATCTATTCAATTAATATATTTCTAGGAATTACTTCTTGTGCTACATACCACCTCCACCTCCCAATTTGTGCAAGACAGGTACGAATTTTTGCCTATTAATTGCTCAATTTGGTGGAAAATGTAAGGCATTTTATAAGGTCACTTAGCCTCTCAGTGATGGAGCCAGCAAATTATGAAAGACACAAAAGGAACTTTCGACTCCTGTTTTCAATACACATTGTTCGCATCTAAAAGTTTATGTAAGCATATTTTATACATAAGTGAATGTTTTTAATTGCTCAGAAATACATTCTAGCCCTATAACTGAATTCAGAAAAGTCCTCTAATGATTATGAAACTTTAGCAAACATTTCAATATATTAGCTTAATAAAGAAAAGGCAATTCATAATTCTCAAACCTTTAATTCAGCATCTACAAGCTACTAAAATTTTCTAATATGGTCTCTATAGGACAAGTTATTGAGTGTATTTTTGTTCGTTTATTTTTGATTCCCTGATGGAAATGTCATCATTGTTTTGTTAGCATCAACAATATAAAGTCACTAGGTAGCATCAGATTTGCAATAAGATGAGTTACTTATGCTAAATAATTTCCATATAGTAATATAAATCTATGTTTTACTTTCTTTAACTACTCAGTCATGACTATCTTGTTGTGTAAACCACAATCCCCTTTCTTTTTGTTCAGTCTGTATGGGGTAAAGGTAGATCTAATGAAAATAATTTGTCATAGCTGGTATACTAGTCAGCAAGGTCACCTAGATTTCTACTTCATAAGTTACCTAAAAGACCAACTTTCAAGATTCTTTACTTTGAACAGAATATTGATAACAACATTCACTATGTCATGCCAATCAGAAGCTCTGAGAGGTGATTATATATCTTTGATGAATTTTTAAAGGGGCAGGAGGAAGGAAGGAATGTTTACCTAAGGGAAACTTCGTAGACAAAAAAAAGAAAAAGTCTTTAAACATGGTATTCAGGAAGAGAAACCATTTTTTAATTCTTTGTAGGTAGAAAAAAGATATAAACACAACTGACTGAAGGACTACTCAGATAAAGCTAATAAAGTTCTTTTCAGAATTAAATTAAAAAGAAAAAGAAAAAAGAAACTGAGAAGAAAAAAAAGAAGACCAAAGAAAGAAAAGCTGCGGAGATAAAAATGGAAACGAGTAAAAGAAGGAGAGGAAAATAAAAATGAGGAAAGGTTATAATAAAAAGGGGGAAGGATCCAGCCTGTCACCCCTCCTTCCAAATTGCCTTTATAGGGATTTCCCTGGTGGCGCAGTGGTTAAGAATCCGCCTGCCAATGCAGGAGACGTGGGTTTGAGCCCTGGGCCAGGAAGATCTCACATGCCACGGAGCAACTAAGCCCGTGCGCCACAAATACTGAGCCCACGTGCCACAACTACTGAGGCCCGTGCGTCTAGAGCCCATGCTCCACAACAAAGAGAAGCCATCGCAATGAGAAGCCCGCGCGCAGCAACGAAGAGTAGTCCCCGCTCGCCGCAACTAGAGAAAGCCCGCACGTAGCAACAAAGACCCAACACAGCCAAAAATAGATAAATAAATAAATAAAATAAACAACAAAAAAACAAATTGTCTTTATAGACATGAGTTCTTAGTTTACCATCTTTGTCTGAAGCCTTTTCATCATCGAGAAGGCTGGTAGTAACCAGCACACAATCAAATGCTGCCCGATTCTTTATCATTGATTTTGAAGTCACAGTGAAGAGGGCGCACCATGAACACTGAGTCTAACTGGGAGCAGCAGGCATGATAAGTACCCCTAATGCACCTGTAGAAAACAAAGGAGTCTTGATGCTTCCCCTTTCAAGTAATAAAATAGCAGAGCAGTGTGACAGTGCAAACATCCTTTGGTCAATTTGGAAGAACCACAAAGATGGATTCGTGTGAGGATTTATTTGCCTTTACCATGTAGCTTGGCTTTACCAAACATGGATATGGTATTCCCACAGAGAGAAACCTGTTTGCTTACGATAGTGAAATGTCATTCTAGCACTTCGATGGTTTGAAAGACATTTATGTTAGCCTGTCCTGTTCATACATGATCATAATAAAGAAATTAGGCAATTATCCTTAGCACATTACAGTCAATGTCTCAAGTTTAGCCAAATAACTGTCATTGGTTCATTCATTCATTCAGCAAATATTTATTAAATGCCTGCAATGTGCCAGCTGCTACTCTAGAAGTAGAGATTTAGTCATCAACAAGACAGACGAAGTCCCTGACTATGAAGTATTTGCTACACTGAAAACCAATGAGGAGATTGCTTTTTTAGTCTGATACACGCTAGTTGATTTATTCTCTTATTTACTGATGAAGATTTTTCACTTTTCACAGTTTTTTAAACTCTCAAATAGAGGAGAATAGTGGGTGAAGAGAAATGATCCTGGGTAAGGCAAAAAAAAAGAAAAAAAATCCCAAAACCAACAATAAAAAACATGATCCTACCGGCCAACTGTAGCTAGGAGCCAAATTCCCTTCATTCAAGACTGTATGGCTTTCAACATGGGCAGTTCCCCAGCTAATCAAAATTTCAAAGGACACAGAAGACCCTTTAATAGGATTATACCTAAACCTGTTATAGATTAAATTCTCTGGCTGTTTGACACCCTAGTGACTAGCACAGATTTGTATTTACAAAAAAAGAGATGAGAAAAATTCCTTCTTGATTAGGAACAAGAGAGCAGAATATCCTGGCCCTCCCCCTTCCTCAAAATAAAAAAGGGGGGGGTGGGGAACGAGTGCCAGGAAACAGAAATCCCACCTCCAGAGTACTGTTAGCAAAGTTCAAATGCACCAAGAAAGCACACAGAGCCATGTCCCTCCTGATGCAAACCCCCAGGCCCTTGTTTCCAAAGGCCCATGGCCAAGACCTAACATTTCTCCCAGAACAGCAGAAACAATAAATATCCACCTCTAAGTGACACAAATGGTTAAGCATTGACAGAATTTGAAGCAGAAAGTACTAAGAACCCTGCCACCGGGTTGCAACCACTAATTTTACTGTACCTTCCGAGTTTGAGGACAGCTGCAACTGACACTAGAGACCCACCAGCAGGAAAGTTATGTGAAGAGAAAAAAATACAAACTCGCATTTCTACCTTAAAATGGATGATATTGGAGGAGACGCAGACTGGATAAAATGAGAAGTAAGCAATATTCTTTTTTTTAATTTAATTTAATTTAATTTTATTTTATTTTTGGCTGTGTTGGGTCTTCGTTGCTGCATGCGGGCTCTCTCCAGCTGTGGTGAGCGGGGGCTACTCTTCGTTGCGGTGCGCAGGCTTCTCATTGCAGTGGCTTCTCTTATTGTGGAGCACGGGCTCTAGGCGCACAGGCTTCGGCAGTTGTGGCATGTGGGCTCAGCAGTTGCGGCTTGTGGGCTCTAGAGCACAGGCTCAGTAGTTGTGGTGCACGGGCCCAATTGCTCCACGGCATGTGGGATCTTCCCAGACCAGGGCTCGAACCCGTGTCCCCTGCACTGGCAGGCAGATTCGTAACCACTGTGCCACCAGGGAAGGCCCCAGCAATATTCTTTTAAAACATGATAGATAATACCTTTACATAGACATGTGTTCACCTCCAAGCTAATTAACTTTCAGATGAAGCTGTCGTTCTAATATCGATTCAACAAAGATGTTCATAAATAGAATACTATGTAAGTAAGAGTTGAAGCAAACAGCTTTTCCTGACACCCATGAAAAGTCTTAAAACTTATTTCTCTATTGACTTTTACCATCTGGGAAGATGTTCTATGGCTAATAAAGCAGTTTTCCAAATGATTTGCTAATAAGATCAAGTCTCCTAGAAGGTTGGAGAGAAATCTTAAGAGCTAATTCACTTTTAGCTAAGATTGCTGATTCCTTCCAGATGGCTTATGTTTATACAGGTTTAGTAGCTGATTCCCATTTGCAGCATTTTTAAACTTGACTTTATACTTATTATTAGGAGACACTTCTAAGTCGACTTATTTACTACTCAACTGATTCTGTGAGCTACTACTGTAAGTATAGATTTTAAAATACAGTAGAACTGCCATTGAAATGTAAGATGGGAGCTGGTGTTTAGGCGCTCTGATGGGGAGAGAGGGGTGCGCTCTGCTCCGCCACCCTCAAGGGGACAAGACTTGACTGAATCTGTCACCTCAGAGGGTGATTTGTCGCAGTTGTACTGGTTGGTGTACATACAGCTCTACAAACACATCTCTCATTGTACAACAAATATTGGCATTTGACAGGTCACGTTTGCAACAGACATTCATATTTATTATTTATAAACATGACTACATGCTCACACATGCTTAATTTGACTTTCTCATAATTTTAATAGGACAGGCACTAAAATATATTATTGTGTACCTGCGAAATTTTCCCCCAAATCTGAGGCATGATAAAAATGTACATGTCCTAAGAAATTGCTGTTGCTTCTTCATGCAGTGATTAACAGCTTAGGCTCTGATTCACTCAAACATTCTAGTTCTGCCAGTAATTAACCTCTCTAATTCTCAGTTTCATTAGCTGTAAAATGAGGATAATCATAGTCTGCCTATGGAGTTGTTATAACAATTACATGAGATTTTGCACATAAAGTGCCTCGGATAGTGCCTTGGAAAAATAGGGCTCAATACATATTAGGTGTTATTATTACCATATTTTATCAAATCTAATATGTCAGTGACTGCAAGATGCACCATTATGGAGTATACCACTATGAAAGAAAAAAAACACTACCAGTTCAACTATACAATTATGATGTAATGCTCTTGCTTTTTCATTACTTAGAATTTTTATTTTACATTTATTGAGATAGGCTTTTTAGATGGAGACAGATTTTATTTTACAGAACCCTTATGCATGTATGAAAAGGGAGATATGAGTGAAAAGATGGTTAAGATATTTCTAAGCTTCTTCACATTCTGAGTCTGACTCCCTGAATTGCTTTTTGACTCATAATTGCTGATGGCCGTGTTTTTCCTACACAATATCCTCTGAGCATCAAAAGTGCTGGAGATGCCGGATCATCTTTTAAGCCACTGACACTTTTTCTACAAGTTTTCATGCTGGTGCTTCTTGGATCTCACGGAATGACAAGAAGAGAAGGTTTTCATTCAACAGCCAGAATGGATAGTTCTTTCTCAAATGACAATTGAATTGCTTGTTGACGGAAACATCAAGGAATTGCCTTTGTGTTGTCACACCACCAGGAATAATAATCCAGTTGACATATGCACGGCAATGTCACCCAAAATTGGTAAATTAGAATCGATTAAATACAGAATTTTCTCTGTTACTTTTTTCCCTTTCTCATATGAGTAAAATAAGATGTGTCAACATCTAGAGTCAAAATGAAAGTAAGACACTTTCCTATAAAATGTAGGTATTGATTCTAACAGTGTCCACGAAGATCCAAGATTTATCTGTTATTTATTAATTTACCAAACATTTATGGAATATCTGTTCTATGGACACATATTCGGTAAGATATCAGGAATTCAAAGAGATTGTTTTCATCACTAAGACCAAGTGATGGATGCAGCCCTTGGGCAATGAGAGAAAGCAAACAGGTAAGCACACAACAAATGCAGTGACTGAGGGTCATAAGAGATGCATGCACAAGGTATACTGGAGGCACGAAGGAGAACTCAATGGATTCTGCTTGGACCTGAGCTGGGAAAATACAAATGAGTTTCCAGACCAGCAAAGGAGGAAAGGGAATTGTAGGCAAAGGGGGCTTTCCTCAAAGGAAATGCTGTATCTTCTGATTTTTTTCAAATTTTCTATGTCCTGTCTGTGTTCCTTGCACTAATGGGTTGAAATGAGCATTTCTCTTTTTTCTTCTGTGAATTGTCTATTTATAACTTTTGTCTATTCTCCTCTTGGGTTATGTTCACATATTGACCTGTAGGAACCTTTTATATATTATGGACCTTAACTCCCTATAAATTATATATTTTGCAAACATATTCTTCCATTCTGTCACTTGTCTTTTAATTTTGTTAATAGCAACTTTTATATTCCAACAGTTCAAATATTTCCCAGTCAGATCTGTTGATACTTTCCTTTATGGTTTCTGGGTTTTAGATTTGCTTGTGAAGCCCTTCCCTACCCTAAGACATATTCTAATACTTCTCATATATTTTCCTCTATCTTAAGGTTTGTTTTTTAACAACAAAGTCTAAAGGTAAAACTTATTTTTAAATACTGCATGTGGTTGGTATAACATTTTCCCCAAAAATGCATATTGAATTTAAACCTACCCTTAGATTTTCTGTTAGTTCTTACCAGATCATTATTAACTTAGAAAATTACAAGCAGGCAACTTTCAATAATCCATGCCAACAAAGAAAAGTAGTGTCACAAATGAAATAAAACTACTTTTTTAGTTTCTTTTTTTTTTTAAATAAATTTATTTATTTATTTATTTTTGGCTGTGTTGGGTCTTCGTTACTGAGGGCGGGCCTTCTTTAGTCGTGGTGAGCAGAGGCTACTCTTCATTGCGGTGTGCGGGCTTCTCATTGTTGTGGCTTCTCTTGTTGCGGAGCATGGGCTTTAGGCACGCAGGCTTCAGTGGTTGTGGCACGTGGGCTCAGTAGTTGTGGCTTGTGGGCTCTAGAGCTCAGGCTCAGTAGTTGTGGCGCACAGGCTTAGTTGCTCCGCGGTATGTGGGATCTTCCCGGGCCAGGGCTCGAACCCTTGTCCCTTGCATTGGCAGGCAGATTCTTAACCACTGAGCCACCAGGGAGGCCCCTTTTTTAGTTTCAAGTGTCAGAAATTTCCATCGAATTAACTTTGGTAAAACAAGACATTTTTTTGGCTCACATTAAGCAAGAAAGGGCAGAGATGGATATGACCTCAGGAATGGGTGGATCTGGGGATTTAAAAGTCATAAAGACCAAGTCTGCCAGTTGTTTCTGCTTCTCTCTTTGTGCTGTTTTTTGTTTTTTGTTTTCCTCCAACTACAGACAGATTTTTCCCATATGGTAGGAGAAATGGGTGCAAAGCATTCCAGACACACATTCCCACAGTTCAACAACCAGAGAGGGAAATGTGTTCCCCATCAGCTCTAATAAAAACCAAATCTCAGGATAGGAGTCTGATTTTACTACCCTTTAGTCACTGGTTATTTCTTTCTCAGGCAATGACCCATCCCCAGAGCCACTCCTGTAGCCAGGAGGATCGAGTTCTATGCTATGACTGAGCAGACCTGGGTCATGTTCCCAGCCCAGTTGCCAAAGCAGCAGGATCTGATAGCAGAAGAAAGAGGGTGGTCACAGACATAACTGCCAAGAGATTCACTAACAATCAGTCCCTCTAATCTGTGATTTGCTACAATCAATAATCATAAAAGCAATACAAGCATTTACATTTCCCTATTGACATTAGATTTTTAGACATACAAGTTGTCTTTCTCTTTTTTTGATTATCTTAGGCTCATATTAAAATTAATTTCCATAACCTCAATACACAATAATTGATTTGAAACTTGGATTTTCACCGTTTGATCCCTAAGACAAGTTGTTTAACTTCATCTGGTTTAAGGTTTTTTCATCTGTAAAATGAGGTCTTTGGTTTTATGATGTAGGGAAATGGAAAGAAGACAATACAAAAGAGAGAAAGGAGCCTGGGATTCAATACTTGCCACAGGTGGTTCCTAAATCTACAAATGCATGATAAGAGGTAAGCTTAGCTCATGGTATCATACACCTCTATCCTGTACGCCCTTCTCTATTCTCTATGTGTTACTTAAGGAAAAGAATCAGAATTCTCTATGTATGAGTCAGAAGCTCTTTCAGGAACAGGTAATAGAAACACAACTCAAATCAGGTTAATAGAGTAAAAAGGGATTTACCAGTTCCTACAACTGCAGTGGGGAGCACACAGCACCGAAGGAAAAGCTGCAGCAACCAGAGTCTCAGAAACTGTAACTGGGACTCAAAGCTACCAGTGTTCTGTGTCTATTTTGTTCACTGCTTATCGCTGCTTCTCTTTGCGTTTTTACTCTCATTATTTTGTAACAGGGGGCATGGCTGCCAGAAACCTCAAGTTAGCAGCCATGGCCAAAGGGTGTCTTTCCACCCCAAGAAATGAGTCTGGCCCTAATTGGGTTATGTGTACACGACTTGGGCCAGCCTCTGTTGGAATGGGAATTGGGCATATATTTATTCCTGTGGCCAGGGAGATAGCAACTATTAACTGAAAAATGGGGTGGATGGGGAGTAGTGTTGCCAGACTTAGCAAATACAAAGACGTCCTATATTTAATCTGGCAGCCCTAGGTGGGAGAGCTTTCTAAACAGGCAAAATTAATAACCACCACAGTTTACTCCACCGTTTCCTCAAGAACCTGCCCTTGTGTCCTTTGCCATTTTGCTCGTACCACTGGGCAGATTCGCAAGCAGACAGATAACAGCTGTCATCTCAGGAATCTGGCTCAGCATTAAGTGTGAAGGGCATTGGTTATATTATTTAGTCCTTCTTGAAAAATTCTTTCTTGGCTTTTCTTAAAGCTAACATGACTCTTCCATAAGCATCTTGGTGGCTGTGAGCTGTGCATTCTGTCTAGTCACAGGATCACAGAGCTGGAGGGAGGTCTGGAGGTCCTGGTTGATCCTCTTGTGATTTGTAACTTTGCGTAACTTGGTAAACCACCCAAGAATTTCACGCATGGTCATTTATAGATGAGGAGTCCTTACCAACTATGTTTCTGGAGCATAAAGGAGAGAGGCAGGAGGAAGGAGATGACTTGAGAAGCAATGCAAAAGATCTTAGATCAATGAGGAGCCAGCAACTGTCTCCCATAGAGGAGCAGAAAAAGTCAGGCTGCATTTTAGACAAACACATGGTTTAGAAACCGTGAGTGGAAGGACCAGAGGGAAGTAGCCTGATGGGGAGCAGTTGCATTGGTCCCATTGAGGGGTTCGGTTAGAGTAGTGGAAGAAGAGCCGGAAAGAACAGAGGGTAGAGTAGACCCGTTTACACAGTTCAGAGTGAAAAATCAGAGGGAATTAGTGGCTGGTATTTTCCATATTTAAATTCACTCCTGCTTTTAACTTTAACCAATGACATATCGTCAGTTTCTCCCACTGTCAAGAACCAACAAGCAGCATACACATCGATTTTGTAAAAGACCGCATTCAATATTCGCTGAAGATATTGTGCAATCTGCACATTCGTCATGTTCTCACCATTTTAATGATGTTTTTAAAGGAAAGTACTTCTCGTATATCTGTCCTCTTAATGTTTATTTTTACTGAGTGAGTTGTGTGCACAAGGATGATTCTACTGTGGTGTCAGTTTAAGTGATTTTTAAAAAATATGCATGATCCACATTCATTATTTTAGTTTACATGATTCCCATTTTGACCTTACCTTCAGTGAGGTGAGGTGGGAAAGTGTCAGATCAAGGGTTAGCTGACCTGTTCCAGACCTGCCTCTCACTTGCACAGGTTGGCCAAACGATCACAGACGTGGGCAGAACCTCAGATTCTCCACCTACAGCAGGAGGGCTCTTGGGCCAAGTGATCTCTCAGCAACCTTCCAAATCTAGTAACATCGGATTCGGTAGCTGAGGAAATTATAATTGAGACCATGAAAAGATAGTGACCTTTTGCTGAACGTGACCTCTTGTAAAGTAAGCAGCACTCTAGGATGTGGGTTAAGAACATGGGCTATGGAATCCAGCAGACTTGGGTTTGAGTTCTGCTCCTGACATGTCATATCTTCCTTAGTCCCCACATTTCTGAGACAGAAATAGAACTACCTGCTCTGTAGTGTCATTGTGAGGAATTCATGAGAAGGAGAGGTGTAGGAAGCACTCTACAGAGGGCTAAGACCCTATGTAAATCCCCAAAACTTGGGGGCTAGCACTACTGTTCATCACATGGTGCATCACCAACTGGGCCAACACAGAACTAGAGAAGTTATTCCAATCATTCAATCATTTGTTCATTCACTCAGTTATTCATTCAAAAATACTATTATCTGTCCAATAAATATTTGCAAGGGTCTGCCAGTAGGCATGGCCTCTAGCTACAGAATTCCATCTAAGCATTTTTATATTCTTACTTTCTGGCTCCCCCCAGAGAGTTTCTGCAATTGCAAGAAACATTTTGGTATGGTTATCATTATGGGGTCTTTAAAAGTAACCAGCTCTTGGCTTTAATTAATCTTGGCCCTAACTTTTTCATGAGAAGAAAAGTCAGTGAACCCGTGCTGCAGCATCTATTTCCAGAGCTGACATGTTTAGTCATTTGCATGTGAAACTGTCAAAGGCAGGCTGGGTTACTGTCCCATGGAACATCTGCACGGTGTTTATCATTTTGGCATTTGAGAACTCCGTCAATACGTGCAGATCCATGACAACCTCGAGATTTTGTTTCCAAATGTGCCATCGATGAATAACAGCCCAAACAAGCACAATCATCCAGACAACAATTTGGGTGAAACGTGAGGCTGGGAATTACAATGTGTTTCCAGGTGCTCTGGGGGTAAAAATCCTTTGCTATCATTACAAAACAATACAGTCTTTGGAAGCACAATAATGTGTAGGAAGGCTTTAGAATCAGACAACTTGCTTTTGTTTTGGAAGCACAGATTCAAGTCTGGCCTATGATAATAACTGGCAGAAGCAGCTTTCTTGATTAAGTCAGTCCCCTGAAAGAACACGTGTCTTTATTACAGACAGTGCCTTCTCCTAACCCCCACCTTAGATGCAAAGGCCAAGTTCCCCTCAGCTGAGCTCAAGGCTCTCTCAACCCAGAGCACAGTGCCTCAATCTTGACCACTGGTAATCTGAGATAAATTCAACTTATGCTGTCTCTGTTAAGTGCCCCAGTGGTTCTATCTCCTTTCAAAGGACTCGATCTTTTGTCTCCAGATGGTACCTTGGAGGTGTACAAAGACACTAAGGCGATTAGTTTTGACTAACCTCCTAGAACTTGTCGAGAACCTCCTTCACAGGAGGCTGAAACCATGCTGGTCATTTAGTCTGACTCGACTGAAAGAGGCATCGGATACAAATAGATTCTGGGAAATAAATCAACTTTAGGCCTTTTACTGCTGAAGGCTTAAAATAATTCCCCCAAAGGCTAATTATGTCTTTCTTTGCTCAGTAGTTGGGCTTAATAATAAGCACCAAGCATATGGCAGAGATTGGGCTGCATAACCCATCACAGCCTTCTGTTCAGCAGTGGAGGTGTTGGTCTGAAAGGAAACTATATACAGAAAGCTTATATAAATTAATAGTTGTAGTATGTATTACAGCTGGAAACTATAAATGCTAACCTGGCTTCTAAACATTCCTTTCAACTCACTAGTAATCAAAGAAGCATAATGTAAAATAACACTAACAATCTATTATTCATCTATCAGATTAATAGAGATTCTTAAATGATGACAATACGGAGGAGGATTTGATGAAATAAGCACTTTCATGCCTTATGGTGAGAATATAATTTGGGACAATCTTTCTGGACAGCAATTTGGCAAGAGGTACAAGGGCCATAAAAATATTCATATATTTTGATACCATCATTTCATTCCCAGGCATCTATCTTATAGTATAAACCATGGACAAAGATTTAAATGTAAGAATGTTCCTTGCAACACTATTTATAATAGCCAAATGTACAATGAAAAAAGAATGATTAGCAAATTATGTACATCTACCACATTCTATGAGATGTTATGCAGTCATTAAAAGTCATGTTGACAAAATCACATTCAAAGGCAGAGGGGGAGTGAAAATAGGATACAGAACAATGGATACACCATGATCTTAACTATGTAAAATAATATATCCAACACACATTGCAAACGAAATGATGTTATGTTTAAAAATTCAGCCATTTCTGAATTCCTAGATAGAAGCTGAAATGTGTCTTAGTTAGGGATTGGGAGGGTGGGGAGGGGAAGTGCCTAAGCCATTGTCCTTGGGGAAGCTCTGAACCAGCAGAATAATCCAAATCCAATTGCAAAAAATATTCTGTTTAATATTATCAAAGTCTGCAGAGGGCAGAAGCAAGAAGAACTACAACTCTGCAGCCTGTGGAAGGAAAACCACATTCACAGAAAGATAGACAAAATGAAAAGGCAGAGGACTTTGTACCAGATGAAGGAACAAGATAAAACCCAGGAAAAACAACTAAATGAAGTGGAGATAGGCAACCTTCCAGAAAAAGAATTCAGAATAATGATAGTGAAGATGATCCAGGACCTCGGAAAAAGAATGGAGGCAAAGATTGAGAAGATACAAGAAATGTTTAATAAAGACCTAGAAGAATAAAAGAATAAACACCTAGAAGAATTAAAGAACAAACAAACAGAGATGAATAATACAATAACTGAAATGAAAAATAAACTAGAAGGAATCAATAGCAGAATAACTGAGGAAGAAGAACGGATAAGAGACCTGGAAGACAGAATGGTAGAATTCACATCTGCAGAACAGAATAAACAAAAAAGAATGAAAAGAAATGAAGACAGCCTAAGAGACCTCTGGGACAACATTAAATGCAACAATGTTTGCATTATAGGGGTCCCAGAAGGAGAAGAGAGAGAGAAAGGACCCGAGAAAATATTTGAAAAGATTATAGTTGAAAACTTCCCTAACATGGGAAAGGAAATAGCCACCCAAGTCCAGGAAGCACAGAGAGTCCCAGGCAGGATAAACCCAAGGAGAAACATGCCGAGACACATAGTAATCAAATTGACAAAAATTAAAGACAAAGAAAAATTATTGACAGCAACAAGGGAAAAATGACAAATAACATACAAGGGAACTCCTGTAAGGTTTACAGCTGATTTCTCAGCAGAAACTCTACAAGCCAGAAGGGACTGGCATGATATATTTAAAGTGATGAAAGGGAAGAACCTACAACCAAGATTACTCTACCCGGCAAGGATCTCATTCAGATTCAACGGAGAAATCAAAAGTTTTACAGACAAGCAAAAGCTAAGAGAATTCAGCACCACCAAACCAGCTCTACAACAAATGCTAAAGGAACTTCTCTAAGTGGGAAACACAGGAGAAGAAAAGGACCTACAAAAACAAACCCATAAAAGTTAAGAAAATGGTAATAGGAACATACATATCAATAATTACCTTAAACGTGAATGGATTAATTGCTCCAACCAAAAGACACAGGCTCGCTGAATGGATACAAAAACAAGACCCATATATACGCTGTCTACAAGAGACCCACTTTAGACCTAGGGACACATACAGACTGAAAGTGAAGGGACGGAAAAAGATATTCCACGCAAATGGAAATCAAAAGAAAGCTGGAGTAGCAATACTCATATCAGATAAAATAGACTTTAAAATAAAGAATGTTACAAGAGACAAGGAAGGACACTACATAATGATCAAGGGATCAATCCAAGAAGATATAACAATTATAAATATATATGCACCCAACATAGGATCACCTCAATACATAAGGCAACTGCTAACAGCTATAAAAGAGGAAATCGACAGTAACACAATAATAGTGGGGGACTTTAACACCTCACTTACACCAATGGACAGATCATCCAGACAGAAAATTAATAAGAAAACACAAGCTTTAAATGACACAATAGACCAGATAGATTTAATTGATATTTATAGGACATTCCATCCAAAAACAGCAGATTACACTTTCTTCTCAAGTGCACATGGAACATTCTCCAGGACAGATCACATCTTGGGTCACAAATCAAGCCTCGGTAAATTAGAGAAAATTGAAATCATATCAAGCATCTTTTCTGACCACAACGCTACGAGATTAGAAATCAATTACAGGGAAAAAAACTTAAAAAACACAAACACATGGAGGCTAAACAATAGGTTACTAAATAACCAAGAGATCACTGAAGAAATCAAAGAGGAAATCAAAAAATACCTAGAGACAAATGACAACGAAAACACGATGATCCAGAACCTACGGGATGCAGCAAAAGCAGTTCTAAGATGGAATTTCACAGCAATTCAAGCTCACCTCAAGAAACAAGAAAAATCTCAAATAAACAATCTAACCTTACACCTAAAGGAACTAGAGAAAGAAGAACAAACAAAACCCAAAGTTAGTAGAAGGAAAGAAATCAGAAAGATCAGAGCAGAAATAAATGAAATAGAAACAAAGAAAACGATAGCAAAGATCAGTAAAACTAAATGCTGGTTCTTTGAGAAGATAAACAAAATTGATAAACCTTTAGCCAGACTCATCAAGAAAAACAGGGAGAGGACTCAGATCAATAAAATTAGAAATGAAAAAGGAGAAGTTACAACAGACACCACAGAAATATAAAGCATCATAAGAGACTACTACAAGCAACTCTATGCCAATAAAATGGACAACCTGGAAGAAATGGACAAATTCTTAGAAAGGTATAACCTTCCAAGACTGAACCCGGAAGAAACAGAAAATATGAACAGACCAACCAGAAGTAATGAAATTGAAACTGTGATTAAAAATCTTCCAACAAACAAAAGTCCAGGACCAGATGGCTTCACAGGTGAATTCTATCAAACATTTAGAGACAAGTAACACCCATCCTTCTCAAACTCTTCCAAAAAATTGCAGAGGATGGAACACTCCCAAACTCATTCTATGAGGCCACCATCACCCTGATACCAAAACCAGACAAAGATACTACAAAAAAAGAAAATTACAGACCAATATCACTGATGAATATAGATGCAAAAATCCTCAACAAAATACTAGCAAACAACTAGAATCCAACAACACATTAAAAGGATCACACACCATGATCAAGTGGGATTTACCCCAGGGATGCAAGGATTCTTCAATATACGCAAATCAATCAGTGTGATACACCATATTAACAAATTGAAGAAGAAAAACCATATGATCATCTCAATAGATGCAGAAAAAGCTGTTGACAAAATTCAACACCCATTTATGATAAACACTCTCCAGAAGATGGCATAGAGGGAACCTACCTCAACATAATAAAGGCCATATACAACAAACCCACAGCAAACATCATTCTCAATGGTGAAAAACTGAAAGCATTTCCTCTAAGGTCAGGAACAAGACAAGGATGTGCACTCTCGCCACTATTATTCAACATAGTTTTGGAAGTCCTAGCCATGGCAATCAGAGAAGAAAAAGAAATAAAAAGAATACAAATTGGAAAAGAAGAAGTAAAACTGTCACTGTTTGCTGATGACATGATACTATACATAGAGAATCCTAAAGACGCCACCAGAAAACTACTAGAACTAATCAATGAATTTGGTAAGGTTGCAGGATACAAAATTAATGCACAGGAGTCTCTTGCATTCCTATACACTGACAACGAAAGATCAGAAAGAGAAATTAAGGAAACAATCCCATTCACCATTGCAACAAAAAGAATAAAATACCTAGGAATAAACCTACCTAAGGAGACAAAAGACCTGTATGCAGAAAACTATAAGGCGCTGTTGAAAGAAATCAAAGATGACACAAACAGATGGAGAGATATACCATGTTCTTGGATTGGAAGAATCAATATTGTGAAAATGACTATACTACCCAAAGCAATGTACAGATTCAATGCAATCCCTATCAAATTACTGATGGCATTTTTTATAGAACTAGGACAAAAAAATCTTAAAATTTGTATGGAGACAGAAGAGACCCCGAATAGCCAAAGCAATCTTGAGGGTAAAAAAAACGGAGCTGGAGGAATCAGGCTCCCTGATTTCAGACTATAGTACAAAGCTACAGTCATCAAGACAATATGGTACTTGCACAAAAACAGAAATATAGATCAGTGGAACAGGATAGAAAGCCCAGAGATAAACCCACGCACCTATGGTCAACTAATCTATGACAAAGGAGGCAAGGATATACAATGAAGAAAAGACAGTCTCTTCAATAATTGGTGCTGGGAAAACTGGACAGCTACATGTAAAAGAATGAAATTAGAACACTCCTTAACACCATACACAAAAATAAACTCAAAATGGATTAGAGACCTAAATGTAAGACCGGACACTATAAAACTCTTAGAGGAAAACATAGGAAGAACACTCTTTGACACAAATCACAGCAAGCTCTTTTTTGATCCACCTCCTAGAGTAATGGAAATAAAAACAAAAATAAACAAATGGGCCCTAATGAAACTTAAAAGGTTTTGCAAGGCAAAGGAAACTACAAACAAGACAAAAAGACAATCCTCAGAATGGGGGAAAATATTTGCAAACGAATCAAAGGACAAAGGATTAATCTCCAAAATATATAAACAGCTCATGCAGCTCAATATTAAAAAAACAAACAACTCAATCCAAAAATGGCAGAAGACCGAAGTAGACATTTCTCCAAAGAAGACATACAGATGGCCAACAAATGCATGAAAAGATGCTCAACATCACTAATTATTAGAGAATTGCAAATCAAAACTGCAATGAGGTATCACCTCATACCAGTTAGAATGGGCATCATCAGAAAATCTACAGACAACAAATGCTGGAGAGGGTGTGGAGAAAAGGGAACCCTTTTGCACTCGTGGTGGGAATGTAAATTGATACAGCCACTATGGAGAACAGTAGGAGGTTCCTTAAAAAACTAAAAATAGAACTACCATATGACCCAGCAATCCCACTACTGGGCATATACCCAGAGAAAACCATAATTCAGAAAGAGACATGTACCACAATGTTCATTGCAGCACTATTTACAATAGTCAGGTCATGGAAGCAACCTAAATGCCCATCGACAGACGAATGGATAAAGAAGATGTGGTACATATATACAATGGAATATTACTCAGTCATAAAAAGGAACAAAGTTGGGTCATTTGTAGAGACGTGGATGGATCTAGAGACTGTCATACAGGGTGAAGTAAGTCAGAAAGAGAAAAACAAATATCGTATATTAACGCCTATATGTGGAACCTAGAAAAATGGTACAGATGAACCTGTTTGCAGGGCAGAAATAGAGACACAGATGTAGAGAACAAACGTATGGACACCAAGGGGGGAAAGTGGCGGGGGTGGTGGTGTGATGAATTGGGAGATTGGGGTTGACATATATACGCTAATATGTATAAAATGGATAACTAATAAGAACTTGCTGTATAAAAAAATAAATAAAATAAAATTCAAAAATTCCATAAATAAATAAAATTCAAAAACTAAAAAAAAAAGAAACCTAATGAATCTCAAACATAATAAACAAGATGAAATCCCCAAAAAATATATATATATAATCATAGTCTGCCTTCACTTTGATAGGCAGTGGGAACCTGTACAGAGCACCTCCATGCATTCAAATAACAAGTATTTATGGAGCCTCCACTATGTGCCAAAGCACTGTGCTTGGTGAAGTGGAGACAGTATTAAGCTAAAGAGACACCGTTCCTGCCTTCACAGAGCTTACAGTCTGATCAGTCATCATCATTATGCTGTCTACTGATATTTTTTTTCTCAATAGGAGCAACAAGTCAGGGATTTGGGAAAGAGATGTCCAGTGGGATATGTGTGGTTAATGGATGCTGGACACAGCAATGTCAGATACTCTGTTGTCAGTTTCCTTTCCTGCACTGAAGTTCCCTTGTGGGATCCTCAAGACATTTAAAGTCTGTTAAACACGACTGCCTCATGCTAGCTAGGCTACGGGGAATAACAGGATGGGCTAGTCCCCACCCTTTGCAGCAAAGCAGGCATAAGTGAGCAGAAGAAGCCTAGCAAAGTGCTCACAAGAGATGCTGAGAGAGAAGCGCAGAGCCGCTGCCAGTGCAGAGCAAGAAGCAAGGAGAGCAACTGGGGTGTGTTGGTGGAACATGCAGACTGGAGAACATATGAAGCATCTCTAGAACACATGAGACAGATATAAAATCCTGGAAGGGAATATACCAAATATACTTTCAGGTAAGGAGGGTTCTGGGTATATTTATTTTTTTCTTCAATCCACATATATTATTATTACATGAACGAAATATAATTTTCAAAACCTCAGCCCTTAACGCCCTCATATCGTTTGTATTCCTATTACTCTTTGTCTTCCTTCTTCATCTTTCATATTACTTTTCTTTTTCTTCCTCCCCTCCTTTTCCTGCCCATTGATCACAAGTCTTGTCAGACAGCCACATGTGTAAGCAGACTCTTTGTGCCATGACCTGTGCTTGGTACTAAAATAGCAATGCTCATCATGCACTGCTTAAGCATTTCACGTGTATTGACTCCTTTAATCCACACGACAACCCTCCTGGGTGGTAGTAACACTATCCTTATTTAGCAGACAAGGACAAGGAAGCACAGAGGCATAAACCAACCTGCCTAGTCACACGAGCAGGACTTCAATCTGAACACAGGCACTCAGGTTCCAGAGCACACACACAACTAGCCACTTCACTGGACAGCTCGGGGGAAAACACAAAGGACCACAGTTACAATTCTTACCCCAAGACTGCTTAGTATCTCTTTTATATGAAATTGAGGGTACAATTCCTGGGGTCCTGAGCCCAAGTATCTGATAAGTGGTGTGACACAAATCCCAGCTTAGTGCCCTAGAGGGCACACTGTACCCACCAGCCGTGCCATACCCTCACCAACAGAAAGGCAGGCCATGGGACTCCACTACTTAGCCATGTGATCCCAGGTAAGTTACTTAAGCTTTCTGACCTTCATTTCTCAATCTACAAAATGCAACAGTAATACCCACCTCATTAAACAAAGTTTATATATCCTTAGCATGATGCCTAGCACATAATTAGTTCTCAATAATGTTAGCAAACTTTGTGTGTTAGGGGACTCACGTGTCCTCATGTAGCTTACCTTCTAGGGGTCAGCAATCTGCAGCCTATAGATTAAATCTGGCCCACCGTCTGTGTTGTAAATAAAGTTTTATTGGAACACAGCCATGTTCATTTATTTACGTATTGTTTAATGGCTGTTTTCATGTTACGATAACAGAGCTGACTAGTTGCAACAGAAACTATATGACCCGAAAAGCCCAAAATATTTATTCTTTGGTCCTTTACCAAAAAAGTTTGCCAACCTCTGCTACAGACACACTAACTAGATGGGGTAACAAAACAAATATACAAAATCACATATTTTTGTCATGTTTTAGATCTATATCTCTGTTTTGTTTATTTTATGGAAAGCTAAAGTAAGGTTTACATTCTAGACAAATAGCATAGAAAACACGTAACATAAAACAATTTTAAAATTGTCATCTTAAAAAAATCACAAATACACAAAGTCATTTGGCAAGATGTGAAATGGTTTACACGTTCCCCACATCATTTGTCCTTTCATGTGTCATTTCAACGTTGCTGCTGAAGGCTTCCTTCCTAGGCACTGATATTCTTATCAGGGAGGCAATGATCTATGTTTCAGCCTCTTGGTTCATACGTTTGAGTATCATCTGCCTTGCCCTGAGATGAATCAGAATGAAACATTACAGGCGTGAGAATGGGGAGGTTATGGCTTCCAGAATAAAACAGCAGCCTAGTGATCTATAGAATGTCTCCAAAGAATATTAAATTAATCATCCAAGGATTATTGTGTATTTTTCCGAACATCTGTGAGCTCTTTCTTTAAGGTGTTTGGATGGAGTTTCTACGATGAGGTTGTAGCAGGGAGAGCGCCGTTACAGTCACACAGATGGCATATGGGCATCAGATGGGCACCAAGGACTCAGCGTTCAGAGTTCGGTGGATTCTCTGGAATATGAATACCTGCTTCCCCAAGGAAAGGAGACCAGGCTCTGTGGTTTGTTGAGAGGAGGCTTAGGTTGGTAGGAATGGAAAATCTGTTTTTCCTATTGTGCTCTTTCAGAATCAAACAGCAGCCAAAAATCCCAGAGGAAAAAAATAAGAGCTCTTTTTAGAAAGATAATTGAGGGGGAGCGGGAGCGGACCCAAAGTGTAGCGCAATCATACATAGTTACCAAGAAAGTGAGGGATTCCTCCCAAATTAAATTTCACATTGAGCGATGAAGATTACAGATCCTAACTAACCAGGGACTTGGGGGAGCGTGGTTTGGAGGCAAAGAGATGACTGTGGAGAAGTGGAAACAATTTAGTCTAATGTAAAAAGCTGTTGTGTCTCAAGCATCCATCAAATTAATTGTGACAAAAATGACTTTTCAAGGAGGGTACTTAACAGAAAGGCATAATACCAGGGTTTGGTTAGACAGTACTGCACAAAGACAAGACAGTGAATCAGAGAAAGAACAGGGACTTTGGACTGAGACAGACCTCAGTTCACAGCCCAGATCAGCCACTCACCCTTACAGAAGCTCAAAGAAATTACTTCGCCTCTCGGAACCTCCCTCTCCTTTCTCTGCAGCTGGCCATCCTTACAGTCCGCTCCAGAGAGAAAATGGCAACCCTCAGTCCCAACCTCAGGCTATCTGCACTCCCTCCAGCTTCAGGCTCATCTACAGCCACACCTTTTCAAGCCTTTTTTCTTTTTTTTTCTTCTGAAGACATGCATGTTGTTGTTGTTGTTGTTTTAAACATATTTATTGGAGTATAATTGCTTTACAATGGTGTGTCAGTTTCTGCTTTATAACAAAGTGAATCAGTTATACATATACATATGTCCCCATATCTCTTCCCTCTCGCATCTCCCTATCCCACCCTCCCTATCCCACCCCTCTAGGTGGTGACAAAGCAACGAGCTGATCTCTCATGCCTTTTTTCTTCCAGCTAATGGAGGGTCTCTCCTCCAGTTCCCTTTAAGACCACCTGTGTTCCTGCCCTTCTCCCCTTCTCCCTCCCACCTCCTCTGGAACCCCAGTCTCTGTATCTCTGGTCTGTTCCTCCCTACCCATCTCCTAGTAACGCGAGCAAATATTCCTCCTCTCTCCCCTAGAACTCCTTGATTCTCCAGTTGCCTCCAAATTCTGAAGACACACTGGGCTCCCAAACTCATTCTCAATCCCATTACCGGAAATTCTGGGTCAATAGATCCAGAGTGGGGCCTGGGGAATTTGTGTTCTGAAAAGATTCTCCAGGCCATTTGAATATTTCCTTCCACCCCAACCTGCTTCCCAGATGAAAATCTCTGCTTTGAACTTAAGCATCTTGTGAATGACCAAGCCAGGCCTGGTCATTCACAAGATGCCTGAAGTCACAGGTGTACACCTTTTCAGTTGTATTAGCTCTGTGCCGTCTTGGGAACCAGATGCATCTATGAAAACGTAGCTCTACCAGGTACCTTCTGTTCTACCTAAGGAGTCAAGCCAATTGTATTTGGCTGGGCCAAGTACAGAGTTGAAAGTACCCTTTGGGAGATCCTTTGCAGATTTCTATGGCAATTAAGTATTTTCATGTCTAACTTCCCACTCCGATGCAATTATACATATGCAATCTGCGTTTTCAGGTGCTGACCCTCAAATCCCAACAAAATCTCCACCAAGTATTTCTGGGAGTTCTCAGAGGTGATTCATTAGTGATTTGTGATATTTTCATTCTCTTTTCTTGCTTCATTGTCACTTCCCTGGGTGCCGCCATGTTCATCAGTCTCTCCTGAACCTGTTGGACCAGCCAAGACTTCCCCATGACTCTATTGTTTCCATCCCCTCTTCCGGATGCCACTGCCTTAGCTGGATACCACTTTGGCCAGACCACTCATCCAACAGGTTCTTCTCCCTCCTCCAGGAAATCACAGGCTTCTAGTGTTGATTCAAGGGGAACTTGATCCCCAGACTGCTGTTGGGAAGTAGGGGAAAATGTGTCTTTCTCCTTAGATTCTCTTAGAGGAACATCAGAGCAACATGACTTGATTCATCAGCATAAAAGATGTTAGAAATAGCTTTTCGGGGGCTTCCCTGGTGGTGCAATGGTTAAGAGTCTGCCTGCCAATGCAAGGGACACGGGTTCGAGCCCTGGCCTGGGAAGATCCCACATGCCGCGGAGCAACTAAGCCTGTGTGCCACAACTACTGAGCCTGAGCTCTAGAGCCTGTGAGCCATAACTACTGAAGCCCGCACACCTAGATCCTGTGCTCCGCAACAAGAGAAGCCAGGACAACGAGACGGTGCTACGAAGAGTAGCCCCCACTCGTCGCAACTAGAGAAAGCCTGCGCACAGCAACGAAGACCCAATACAGCCAAAAATAAATAAATTAATTAATTAAAAAAAAAAAAAGAAATAACTTTTTGGTGGTGAAATTTGTGGTATTCAAGATGGGTGCTTGGCTAGATTTTGATGAGGATATTTGAAATACTTCTTAGCTGTTTTTGGTGTGTGGATTGAAGATTGGGGGATTTCCAGTGCTAACCAAAGATTATACTAACCCTTAGATGTAGGTTAAAATTAATTTACACACATATATCACATTGTTCATACTGAACTGTTTCAAAATAAAATACTACACAGGCAGTACAGCAGACTTAGACATGTTTCTAGTGGAGATCTGGATCAGGAGAAATATCCAAGGGACAAACACTCTGCTACCCGCAGAATTGCCCTTCTCATCCATATTTAAGAATTAGTAACATTCTAATTCAAAGTACTGAGCCAGATTCCTTTTTCTAGAATGAGTTCTTTTTCTCTCAGGAAGTTGCTCAAACTCATTTAAATAGACTCTGGGTGGCCCATCCAATATTTCCCCAAATATGCCCAAACTTGGCATTCCACCTCAATGTAGCTCTTGAAATTTTGCTACCACGCCAGCATATGTATGTATGTGTATATATATATATATATAAAGAGAAAAGAACATATATGCTATATGCTATGTTCTTTTTTCCAGTCATATTTCTTTCCTCTCAATAATTGAGTTGCCCCTCCTTTCTCTTTCAAGAATTGTTTATCGTGGGACTTACCTGGTGGCGCAGTGGTTAAGAATCGGCCTGGCAATGCAGGGGACACGGGTTCGATCCCTGGTCTGGGAAGATCCCACATGCCACGGAGCAACTAAGCTTGTGCGCCACAACTACTGAGCCTGTGCTCTAGAGCCCACGTGCCACAACTACTGAAGCCCGTGCGCCTAGAGTCCGGGCTCCACAACAACAGAAGCCACCGCAATGAGAAGCCCGTGCACCGCAAAGAAGAGTAGCCCTCTGCTGGCCGCAGCTAGAGAAAGCCTGTGCGCAGCAACGAAGACCCAATACAGCCAAAAGTAAATAAATAAATAAAATAAATAAATTTATTTTAAAAAATAAAGAATTGTTTATTGCATTTAAGGTTCAATGATACCCTTGTTTTACTTTGCTGTTAGAAGTGGAGAGGACCCATCACTCACCCTCATTTATTAGTTCTAACCTATTTATAACTAGATTCAAGGAGTCGATGAGGAAAGTAGTACGGTGTTGGCAAAGTTGATTTGCGTAATGTGCAGAGACACTCAGCCTCTTACTCCAATTTGAACTTATCCACTAATGAGACTAAAAAGCTGGAGAACTTCAGACCTTCCCAGCAGGTGAAGGTCTAAAGCAGCTATAGAAGATCAGGCTATATGAAGCAATTCCATCTGAAGTCAGGAAAACCCAAAAGGGGGAAAAAAGTGACCCAAGGATTAGCATGAGCCATTGGCACATTAGACCCATCCAGGAAAGACCCCATGGACATGGGACTCTCATCAATGTCCTGCTCCAGGGTGTTGAGGTATGGACAAGGGGGTAGGAGGAGAATGCCCCCTCCCCATATACTCCTGATCAAATACTTTGACCTCTAGGGCACAGTCATAACTTCCCTTCTTCCCAAATCCACTTTTCAAGAAGACATAAGGGGTCTTCTGTGCTAAGGAAATAGAAATTTCAGAGGAGGAGCAAAATGGAGTTAAACTCCTTCTTTTGGGTTCTCTCTAGCTTTCTTTCCTCCTAGGCAGCTGGAGGGTAGGATGGGAGTAGACGAGGGTCTCCTGTTTGGGAAGTGCTTCTCCTTTTTGAAGACTTCACAGACAATGGTGGCAGGGGGGACCAGAAACAAGGGGGCCTGGAGATAGCTATCAGGACTGTCTATCTCAACCTTAAGTTAATGGGGTGAACAGAGTCCATAACTGTCCCATGTATCTGTCCACTTCCCCAGCATTTGGGCCTAAAGACCTAGGTGGATATTAAAAAGTCAGTAATAACTCTTAGGCATTTGTGCCTTCAGAACCAACTGGAGCATCTCCACCAGCCATTCAGATAACAGGGAGCCCAGGCATCTCTTTGCTTTCCTTGGAGATCAGCATTTGACCACAGATAAGCCTTTCCCAAAGCACCTGCTTAAGTTTCCAAATATATCCTGCATTAGCATTAATCCCAACTTCATTATCATAGGATGATTGTTCTTCAGCAAAGCCTGTGTGCCATTTCCATCCCTCACACTCACGTAACAGCAGTGGAGTTTGGACACATGCTTGATTGCTTCTGATACAAACCTGACAGTTGCTCATCAAATTCTTTTCTAATGGCCTAATGTTAGAGCCTTAGTAGACCTTATTAAGGAATGATTACCTCATTTGAATCTTTAATTATCTTCCACCTCTTTTTATGGATATAAACATGCAACTCCCTCATAGAACTATCATCATATGAGTACGTTCATTAAGTCCAACAGCTGTCCTTTACCATCGAGGCCCAGAACATTTAAGCACTACTTTTCTGAATATCGCATCAGTTGAATTATCTGATTTATTTTACACTTTTCAAAACAGTAAGCCCGAAGTTATGAGGTTTTGTCATATTGCTTACCTTGAACTCTGCTGTTCCTCTGGTTATCTCAAAACAGTGGATGCAAATTTTCATTTGGAGGTGTGAAATTCTTACTATTGGTCAGTTTTCAGAGGTGAGAAGAGCCAAATGATTGCTGATTATAAATTGAGTCCTGTTTAGTAAAATCCATATTCTGTCTTGATAAACTTTCTGCTAAACATCTCAATTAATAGCAAAGTCATTCTGGAGTTTATTCTGAGGTGACAAGTTTACTTTCCAAAATCAGATTAGAAATTAGTTGAGTTTTGATTTTTATTTTTTCTTTTGCTTCTTTGAATTTTTAACTTTTCTGTAGAGAAGATGAATTTCTCGTATAACTTAATGAAACTGTTGTAAAGAAGTAATATTGTGAACACTTCAAATTACCATGAAAATGTTAACCCCAAGGGAGGACTGTCTGGATGGAGTTGCTGCCCAGCACTGACTCTGAGTGCAGCCTTTCAATGCGTCTATAGTTCGTTAAAGTGAGGTCTTCTGGGCTCATATGGCAGCGTGAATTCAGCTTTGAAAACTCACTCTGCTCCAAACACATACATGGATAAAAACATGGATCAAATACAGAAATACAGAAAAAGAGTACTAAGAAATTCGACTGACATAAAAGGTGAGATTAATATCTTACTGAGCCAGTCATGGAAGAGAGATTTTTTTTCCTCTAATTCTCTGTATTTAAAAAAAAAATAATGGGGGAAAGGGAAATATAGGTGAAGGAGGTTAAGAGGTACAAACTTCCAGGTGCAAAATAAATGAGACATGGGTATGAAATGTATAGTGTGGGGAATATAGTCCATAACTATATAATATCTTTGTATGGTGACATATTGTAACTAGACTTACTGTGGTGATCATTTTGAAATGTATAGAAATATCAAATCACTGTATTGTATAACAGGAACTAACATAGTGTTGTAGGTCAATTGTACTTCGAAAACAAATAAACAAACTCATCTAGAAATCAGATTTGTGGTTACCAGAGGCAGAGGGTGGGGGAGGGGAACTGGATGAAGGCAGTCAAAAGGTCCAAACTAAAAAAAAAATTATGTTTTAAAATTTGAGATAATTGTAGATTCACTTGCAGTTGTACGAAATAATATAGCGAGACCTTATGTACCCTTTACTCAGTTCCCCCAGATAACACCTTGCATAACTATAGTGCAATATCACAACCAAACTATTGACATTGCTATAATCCAATGATCGATCCATATTTCATAAGTTCTACATGCACTTATTTGTTTGTGCACTTAATAATGTGCAATTTTATATTGCATGTATAGATTCATGTAATCACTTCCACTATCCAAATAGATAAGAGGTCCATCACCATAAGGATCCCTCCTACTGCCTTTTTATGACCACAGACACCATCTTCCCCGCCCATCACTATCCCCTGGCAATCACTGATCTGTTTTCCATCTCTAAACTTTTGTCATTTCAAGACAAAAGCATTAATGCTTTTGTCTAAATCTAAAGCACCTAATGCTTTCTGCTTTCTGTCATATAAATGGAAGAATCACAGAGTATGTGACCTTTTTGAATTGCCTTTTCAAACTCAGTATAATTCATTTGAGATCCATCCAAGCCATTGCATGTATCACTTCCTTTTTACTACTGAGTAGTATTACATGGTATGGATGTACCACAGTTTGTTTATCCATTCACTCATTGAAGGATCTTTGGATTATTTTTAGTGTTTGACTATTACAAATAAAGCTACCATGAGTTATGCATATATTTTTGTGTGAATGTTAAGTTTTAATTTCTCTGGGATACATGCCCAGAATTTTTTTCAATCTCCAAAACTAAAAACATAATAGGATGAAATCATGTATCTCATACAGTTCTCACAACTAGTCTTGGAGCCTGATCTGGACTACTGTACTCATGTTAGAGATAGAGAAACTGGAATTATAAAAATGATTCATCAGATTACTCCAAATGTAAACTTTGAAGTTGGAATTCTTTCTCATTAAGGCCTTGTTTATTCTTTAAGGCAGCCCTTTTAGAAGGGAAGTTTTCTCCATACCTTGAAACATGATGTTATCTGCTATCTCTGAGATTTTTCATCTTAGTTTAGGTACTGATATCTAAAATATCCAAATTCTGCACACATTTAGATGTCTGTGATTTTGAAAATTGATCCCTATCCCTTTTCTCTTAATGAAGAGAGCAGCCCAACCACAGCAGACAATGAGGAATGCGTTAGCACCAACTGGGGAAGAGCCGGAATTCTGCAAACCCTTCATCTGAAGCTAGCTAGCAGCCAGAAATTCCTCCTCCCCATAAGCTAGAAAACAGCTGTCCCTGAAAATTGTTGCTCCAAAGAAGGAATTACTTACACTCTTTTCTTTAACTCAAAAGATCAAGGCCTGGCAGAATGGAAGACCAAATCATTTGTCTGTTTATTCACAAAAGGTAGATTTAGCATCCCAACCTCTAACTGGCTGCAACCTGCAAAAGCAAAACTGGAAACCAAGAACCACCAAACCCTAAGCGTCATTATAGCTTCCTTTGACCGTTTCATTTTATTCAATTGGGCCACTCACTGATTACATTTTTGTCAATGTTTTTCTGTGTGAGAGGAGACGAAAAGACTTAAAGACTTAAACCTGTGATCAGCAAAATCTAAAAAAAAAAATTCTAAATCCATCAATCCCAAAATGTGCATTTCAGAAGATAGGGAGCCGGTCTAATTTAACAATATGCTAAACGGGTAAAATATTTTGCCTTAGAATTAAACTCGTCAGCAGTGAGACGTGAAGCTTCTACAGTCTGCCTGGAAAAGACAAGAAGTGCTCGGGCTCTGCTGTGAGAGCCATGAATTCAGCTCGGGGTGGGCAGGGGACCAAGGGACCTGAATATGCCACTTACAACAACTAATTCAGATTAAGTGAATTAAATCTATATCTACCTTTCCTGGATTCTGGGTTGGACTTACATATGAATAGAATTGATCCTTGCCAATGAGATGGGATTTCACAAAATAAAACAATAATGACAATAACAGCTAACATTTATCAAGTGCCAGCATAGGGCTAAGTGCTTCACAGGGATTATTTCCTTGAATCTTCATGATACTCCTATGAGGTAGGCATTATTATCCCTATTTTACAGTTAAGGAAACTGAGACTTAGGATAAGTAACTTGTTTATGATCTCATAGCTATTAAGTGATGAATCTAGGCTTCAAATCTGTGCATGTCTAATTGTCAGAATTCAAGTTCTAAACCATATGCTCAGGTTTTTACTCTTAAATTTTACCATTAGAAAGCCATTTTTTTGGCATAAGACATAGTCCCTTATTAATTGCCAATCTCCTTTGAAGGGATTACATGTTAAGGCATTATCAATTACCAACTCCATTGTCAATGAGTTCTTCAAACCCTTACAGCTTGATAACAAACTGGGAGGAAGTGCTTCAAGGAAACAAAGGGGAGTGGGAGTGGGAAGTCTAAAGGAGGGCAATAAAGTTGTGGAGAGGCTCTGGGACTCTACAAGAAGGCTGGAACCAGAGTCACTATGACTGCCAACAAGCCTGCCTGAAGAGACAGATTTAGAGCCAGCCCACTTTTATCCTTCTATCTGTAAAAGATAGTCACACTCACACAGAACCAGCCTTACTCACTGCCCATTCTTTTATGCTATAATTAACTTTATTGATGATACTTTTAGGAGTCAGTAGTACACATCCCCCAAAACTGCCCATATGCTTTCATCTACTCCTTTGGGTCTTACACTCCAATCTTCTTGCCTCTGTTGATATTCAGTAACCTTTGATGAGTAAGGAACCCATTTACAAATTAAAAGGATAGATAGGAGTGGAAATGAACGTGAGCTGAGGATTTGTTATGCACCAGACACTGTGCCAGAGATTGACATACGTGACCTCATTAAATACTCTCAGCAACCCACCCAGGAAGGTGTATTATCTCTGTTTTACATAAGCGGAAACCAACAACCAGAGCCCACCCACAGTCTCACAGTTTAGTAAAAATCCAAGCACAGCTCTTTCCAGACTCCAACTTCCATTTTTGAGCCACTACATGATAAAGTAAATGAACTACAAAGTAAGTATCTTTGAAATGAATCCCATATTAAAATTAAAACAATATTCAAAGGGGAGCAGAAAGGGAGCTGATATCTCGTATGGATCTTAGTAGTCAGGACATAAAAGAAGGTTGGATTGGTCTGGAGGGGGGAAAGGTAGTGAAAGTGATGGTAAAGAAAAATTAGCCAACCAAATGCCTTGGTCATTAGTCACTTGTTTGGTGTGGTTGAAAATGGCACACACTGGTCATGATCAACAGAAAGATGGCCGAGATTTCGAATCCTCAAATCCTTACCTGAGAGGTGGACATGTGCAGTTTACATTCTAAATAAAGGTACATTTCTTGTTCCAGTGATGGTTGGGGCCCCAAAGCCCAATGTGGTCTCCTGGCGAGGTGGGATAGGCCACCGCGAACCCTGGCTCCCAGTTGGCCTTCTAATAGCAGCCAGGCAGGAGACAGTCTGGGCCTTCTCATCACCCTGTTACAAATGAAGCTTTCCTGGTTCTCTGCCAAAAGTGAGAGCTTTTAGCTGTTGCATCTCTCATTGGAGTTTTCCCTCCAGTCCTTAGCATTACTTTCTAAATGAAGGAAAGGAGGCAGAAGAAAGTGGCCAAATTATGTCCTTGTCTCATTCCCAAGTGCATTTCTCTTGGCTTGAGGAAGAAAGCTTTGTTCTTCTCTTCAGGTAAGTGTTTAATCACCCCCTCTTCACCCTACTGGTGAAAAAGGGATTTCTATCCTAGGGTTATGGAAATGGCCAAAAGCATGACACCTAACACTGCACAGCAGTTTATCAGTCATATATACTCATAGCCCGGGAGAGGAGGACACAACATACCACACATTGTCATGTGGGGACTTGGGAACAGAGTGAACGGTCGGGGGCTGTGGGAGACTGCAGTTGTAGTATCAAAAGGGTAGTATCAAATCAGGTGCCTGCTGAGTTCCATGGGATTGGCTTCTTTGAATAATTCCATGGGCAGGCAGGGAACTAAAGCCTGCTACTCAGGGATGGGCAGGCTCTGTGCCTGGTTCCCATGATAAGGCTAGAAGACCTTATCCATGGGAGCAGAGTGGGGAGGAGGACTTGTGGTTAGGCCATCAGAAGCACTCTCAGTTTCCCTCAGATGTCAAGGCACATCTGTTGGGCCTTATACCACAGTAGGAATATCATTAATGGAACAAACAAAAATAGAGAAGGAACTATACAAGTTTTGATTTGTGTATGTCCTTCTTCAATTCACATGCCCTAGAAGTAAAGAAACATACTGTTCCTCCCCTTTTGTTCCCCTTCATGAAGACTTGGAAAATACTTTGTCCTTTTTTTTTTTAATATTTATTTATTTATTTTGGCTGCTCCGGGTCTTAGTTGCAGCATGTGGACTTCTTAGTTGCGGCATGTGGACTTCTTAGTTGTAGCACATGGACTTCTTTGTTGCGGAATGTGGACTCTTAATTGTGGCATGCATGTGGGATCTATTTCCCTGACCAGGGATCGAACCCATGCCCCCTGAATTGGGAGCACGGAGTTTTACCCACTGGACCACATGGGAAGTCCCTACTTTGTCCTTTTTGATGGAACACCTCAGTTACTGGACACTTAGTTATTGTCGTTGTTTGAGGAAGCTAATTTTTACCTGAGCAAATGCTGCCATCCAAGTTTTTAAAATTAATTTATCAAATAGTTATAGATACTCTAAGTACAGACCATTTGTATTGGAGCTGTATCAGTCAGAGTTCTTTGGTTGCAGGCAGCAGAAACAGAAGCTGGTTGATTTTAGCAAGAAGTAATTTATTGGACTGGATTTGAGTAGCTCAGAAATGCCCCCCCCCCCCAAAAAAAGCTTAAGGAACCCAGATTCAGAAAGAACAATAATTTGGGCAGCTCTGTTGAACTTGTCAGCAGGAACGAATGGACACTACTGAGGACAGCATAGTAGGAATGAATTAGCTCTAATACAGTCACTGGCTTTAACATTCACATTCCAGGAAGAGTCTGACTGGCACAGCTTGAGTCTTGGCCAAGGGAAGGGGGACACATTGACTGAACACTGAACCCAATCTGCAACAGGTTGGGGATGGCTTCTCAAAGGAAAATCAAATGACTGTTTACCCTAAGAAAGGAAAAGGGATTCTGAGCAGACAAAACAAAACAAAACAAAAAGAGGTAGTCATTTCTAGAGATATTTTATTACCTTATGTGAATTAGAAAATCAATGCTTATCAAATGAAAGAGGTAAATCATATTTTGGCTCATTTGTGGTGCTTTCTACCGTGTCATTTCTGTTTATGTATATACTTTCTCATTTCATCAAAATGAAGCATTTTCAGTGCCTCAATACCTGGTTGTAGGGTAGATTTGTTATGAATTTAATCCTCAAATGGGTCAATCTGCCTTTAAGCCTTACCTCTTAGTCCAACCACAAGAATGGGTCTTTTAAACTTTTTTCACAAAGAAGTAGGGATAGGAGTGGATCAGTGGAAACTCAATATGTTGAGTGATTTAAAAACTATTTAGGGGCTTTCCTGGTGACACGGTGGTTAAGAATCCACCTGCCAATGCAGAGGACACGGGTTTGAGCCCTGGTCCAGGAAGATCTCACATGCCGCAGAGCAGCCAAGCCCGTGTGCCACAACTACTGAGCCTGTGCTCTAGAGCCCGCAAGCCACAACTACTGAGCCCACGAGGCACAACTACTGAAGCCCGCGTGCCTAGAGCCCGTGCTCCGCAACAAGAGAAGCCACTGCAACGAGAAGCCCGCGCACAGCAACGAAGAGTAGCCCCCGCTCGCCGTAACTAGAGAAAGCCTGCACGCGGCCACAAAGACCCAACGTGGCCAAAAAAAAAAAAAAACTGTTTAATGAAAGCATTAAAAAATATATTTTTTTGGCCACACCACCTCACAGCATGCAGGATCTTAATTCCCCACCCAGGGATTGAACCCGCACCCCCTACAGTGGAAGTGTGGAGTCTTAACCTCTGGGCCGCCAGGGAAGTCCCTAATGAAAGCATATTATGTGCACATTGCAGTGCTAGACTCATGGGCAGTAAAAAGATAGATATACACAACAAAAAGTACAACTGCCTATACCTAAGGAGTTTACAATGAGCATATGCACACACAATTAAGTGAAAGTTCAAATAATAAATATGTAACCCAGATGCCAGCAGAAACTCCACATTCCTTTCCCTCCCAAAGTTACATGAAGAATCCCAGAGGCTTGTATACTCAAGGTCACTTTTGAATCTTAGTATATACTACCCCTGGAATCTTATTTTCACTTTTATTTCTGCCCTACAATTGCTTCCTTTCTCTGATCTGTACCAAACCAGCAACACTCACACTTTTTAAAAAAAGGCATATTTGAGTATAGCAAACTTCACTCAAACTTTGGAGAAAAGAAGAGGACTCACATCACAGAAGAGCTAATAGGTTAAAAAGTATTCGATTTCTATATTTTTAAAAGTTCTTTAGATATTTCCAACAATTAAGTCCCCAGCATCCTATGTATTTTAGCCCTCTCCTTCTCTCACTCCTTGCCAGTAATTTGTCCCATGTTATTATGCAAAGCAATTCAGCTCTCCTTAATTCAGCCCCAGTCCTCTCTTGGCAAATCCCAAGCTGTTAGACTCAAGCTCTAAGAAGCAGCTGGCTGTGGGGTGGTAGGCTGGGTGAATAATTAAAGTCTTGCAGAACGGCGCAACAGTCCTCTGCTCTCAGAGTTGCAGACTCTGTTCTTTGCCCCAGGACTGTGCCCCAGGATACAGTCTTCCATTGGCCAAATAAATGAAAAATCTGATACAGAGCTTTCCAAAGGTGGTTGCTGGGACCAGAAAATCAGGATAATTTAATGCCTAGGTAATATATGATCACTATGCAATCCCCGATGGAAAAAGAAACAACTTGTACCTCTTTCCTTCTGCTTCCCTTATCAATTATCAAAAGAAAGTTTGCTCTATTCAGAACCTGTCACTGCCAAAGAAGCAGGGATTTTCATTTGGGCTAGAGAAATGCACTCCAGCTCCCAATCCAGGTCATTAATAAATATGAATATACAGTCAACAATCACCAATTATTGAAGGAAATGAATAACATGAGAGAGGGAGCAAACTCAGAGAGTGGAAGAACTAATTCCTAAAGAAACAGAGTTAACAGAAGAAACAAGAAATCAGAGTTAATAGAGTCAAGAGTATGTCACATCCAAAGGAAGAACAGATGGCTGTGAAAAAGAATCTATCAGAATCCTTGGAAATTAAAAATATGATCACCAGAATAAACAACAGATGGCCCAAATAACAGAATTTACATAGCAGAAGATAAAGTTAGTAAATTAAAATATCTGGCCAAGGAAATCTCTGAGTGTGCAGTAAAAAATAATAAGATGAAAATAGGTGCAAAATTAAGAGACAGGAAAGAAAGATACAGGAGATCCAACATTCACCTAATTGGAGTTCTAGAAGGGGAGAAAGACCAAGAGAGAATAACCAAAAAAGCAATTAGGTAAGCTCATGAAAAATGCTCAACATCACTAATCATTAGGGAAATGCAAATCAAAACCACAATGAGATACCACTTCACACCAATTAGGATGGCTATTATAAAAAAACAAAACAGAAAACAACAAACATTGGCAAGGATGTGGAGAAATTAGAACCCTCTTGAATGCTAGTGGAAATGTAAATGATACAGCTGCTGTGGAAAATGGTATGGTGGTTCCTCAAAAAAAATTAAACATAGGATTATCATATGATCTAGAAATTCCTCTTTTAGGTATATATCCAAAAGAATTGAAGGCAAAGATTCCAACAGATATTTGTATACCAGTATTCACAGCAGCATTACAATAGCCAAAAAGGTGGAAACAACCCAAATGTCCATCAATGGATGAATGAATAAACAAAATGTGGTATATCCATATAATAGAATATTAGCCTTAAAAAGGAATAAAATTCTGATACATCTACAACATGGAGAAACCTTGTAAACATGCTTAAATGAAACAAGCCAGAAACAAAGGGACAAATATGGTATGATTCCACTTATATGAAGCCCTTAAGAGTAGTAAAATTTGTAGAGCCAGAAAGTAAAATGGTGGCTACCAGGGGCTGGAGGAAGCAGGGAATGGAAAGTTATTGCTGAATGGTTCCTGAGTTTCATTTTGGGATGATGAGAAAAGTCTGGAGATAGATAGTGGTGATGGTTACCACAATGTGAATGTACTTAAGGCCTCTGGATTGTGCACTTAAATATAGTTAAAATGGTAAATTTTATGTTATGTACATTTTAACACAATAAAAAAATTTAAAGCAAAACAAATATATTACAGATTGTGTTTGCATTTAATTAATAAGACATTTTTTAAAAGAAAAAATCATGTAAAATTTCTGAAATAGTTCATTGAGCACTGCGCAGGAATAATTTTAAAAGAAACAAACCTAGACACACCATGGTGAATTTTCTGAACTCTAAGATTAAAAGAGAATCCTAAAAACCATGAGAGAAAAAGTATATTACCTACAAAAGAGCAGGAATCATATTTGCATATTCTCTACAGTACAAGATGCTAGAAAACAATGGAGTGATGCCTTCAAAGTTTTTGTTTTTGTTTTTTAATATTATTTTTTTCCACATCTTTATTGGAGTATAAATGCTTTACAATGTGTTAGTTTCTGCTGTAAAACAAAGTGAAATCAGCTATATGTATACATATATCCCCATATCCCCTCCCTCTTGAGCCTCCCTCCCACCCTCCCTATCCCAACCCTCTAGTTGGTCACAAAGCACCGAGCTGATCTCCCTGTGCTATTGCAGCAGCTTCCCACTAGCCATCCATTTTACCCTTGGTAGTGTATATACATCAGTGCTACACTCTCACGTCATCCCAGCTTCGCCTCCCCACCGTGCCCTCAAGTCTGTTCTCTACGTCTGCGTCTTTATTCCTGCCCTGCCACTAGGTTCATCAGTACCGCTTTTTAAAATTCCATATATATGCATTAGCATATGGTATTTGTTTTTCTCTTTCTGACACTTCACTCTGTATGACAGATTCTGGGTCCATCCACCTCACTACAAATAACTCAATTTTGTTCCTTTTTATGGCTGAGTAATATTCCATTGTATATATGTGCCACATCTTCTTTATTCAATCATCTGTTGATGGGCATTTAGGTTGCTTCCATGTCCTGGCTATTGTAAACAGTGCTGTAGTGAACACTGTGGTACATGTCTCTCTTTGAATTATGGTTTTCTCAGGGTATATGCCCAGTAGTGGGATTGCTGGGTCATATGGTAGTTCTATTTTTAGATTTTTAAGGAACCTCCATACTGTTCTCCATAGTGGCTGTATCAATTTACATTCCCACCAACAGTGCAAGAGGGTTCCCTTTTCTCCACACCCTCTCCAGCATTGATTATTTGTAGATTTTTTGATGATGGCCATTCTGACCAGTGTGAGGTGATACCTCATTGTGGTTTTGATTTGCATTTCTCTAATGATTAGTGATGTTGAGCATCTTTTCATGCGTTTGTTGGCCATCTGTATGTCTTCTTTGGAGAAATGTCTATTTAGGTCTTCCGCCCATTTTTGGACTGGGTTGTTTGTTTTTGTGATATGGAGCTGCATGAGCTGCTTGTATATTTTGGAGATTACTTCTTTGTCAGTTGCTTCATTTGCAAATATTTTCTCCCATTCTGAGGGTTGTCCTTTTGTCTTGTTTATTGTTTTGTTTGCTGTGCAAAAGCTTTTAAGTTTCATTAGGTCTCATTTGTTTATTTTTATTTCCCTTACTCTAAGAGGTGGGTCAAAAAGGATCTTGCTGTGATTTATGTCATAGAATGTTCTGCCTATGTTTTCCTCTAAGAGTTTTATAGTGTCTGACCTTACACTTAGGTCTTTAATCCATTTTGAGTTTATTTTTGTGTATGGTGTTAGGGAGTGTTCTAATTTCATTCTTTTACATGTAGCTGTCCAGTTTTCCCAGCACCACTTACTGAAGAGACTGTCTTTTCTCCATTGTATATTCTTGCCTCCTTAATCAAAGATAAGGTGACCATATGTGCGTGGGTTTATCTCTGGGCTTTCTATATTGTTCCATTGATCTATATTTGTTTTTGTGCCAGTACCATATTGTCTTGATTACTGTAGCTTTGTAGTATAGTCTGAAGTCAGGGAGCATGATTCCTCCAGCTCTGTTTTTCTTTCTCAAGATTGCTTTGGCTATTTGGGATCTTTTGTGTTTCCATACAAATTGTAAAATTTCTTGTTCTAGTTCTGTGAAAAATGCCATTGGTAATCTGATAGGAATTGCATTGAACCTGTAGATTGCTTTGGGTAGTATAGTCATTTTCACAATATTGAATCTTCCAATCAGGGAGCGTGGTATATCTCTCCATCTGTTTATGTTATCTTTGATTTCTTTCATCAGTGTTTTATAGTTTTCTGAGTACAGGTATTTTGCCTCCTTAGGTAGGTTTATTCCTAGGTATTTTATTCTTTTTGTTGTGATGGTAAATGGGACTGTTTCCTTAATTTCTCTTTCTGATCTTTTGTTGTCAGTGTATAGGAATGCAAGAGACTTCTGTGCATTAATTTTGTATCCTGCAACCTTACCAAATTCATTGACTAGTTCTAGTAGTTTTCTGGTGGCATCTTTAGGATTTTCTACATATAGTATCATGTCATCAGCAAACAGTGACAGTTTTACTTCTTCTTTTCCAATTTGTATTCCTTTTATTTCTTTTTCTTCTCTGATTGCTGTGGCTAGGACTTCTAATACTATGTTGAATAATAGTGGCACGAGTGCACATCCTTGTCTTGTTCCTGATCTTAGAGTAAACGCTTTCAGTTTTTCACCATTGAGAATGATGTTTGCTGTGGGTTTGTTGTATGCAGCTTTTATTATGTTGAGGTAGGTTCCCTCTATGCCCACTTTTTGGAGAGTTTTTATCATAAATGGGTGTTGAATTTTGTCAAAAGCTTTTTCTGCATCTATTGAGATGATCATATGGTTTTTATTCTTTATTTTGTTAATATGGTGTATTACATTGTTTTGCGTATATTGAAGAATATTTGCATCCCTGGGATAAATCCCCCTTGATCATGGGGTACGATCCTTTTAATGTGTTGTTGGATTCTGTTTGCTAGTATTTTGTTGAGGATTTTTGCATCTATGTTCATCAGTGATATTGGTCTATAATTTTCTTTGTTTGTGACATGTTTGTCTAGTTTTAGTATCAGAGTGATGGTGGCCTCATAGAACGAGGTTGGGAGTGTTCCTCCCTCCACAATTTTTTGGAAGAGTTTGAGAAGGATGCGCGTTAACTCTTCTCTAAATGTTTGATAGAATTCACCTGTGAAGCCATCTGGTCCTGGACTTTTGTTTGTTGGAAGATTTTTAATTACAGTTTCAATTTCATTACCTGTGACTGATCTGTTTATATTTTCTAATTCTTCCTGGTTCAATCTTGGAAGGTTGTACTTTTCCAAGAATTTGTCCATTTCTTTCAGGTTGTCCATTTTATTGGCATATACTTGCTTGTAGTAGTCTCTTATGATCTTTTGTATTTCTGCGGTGTCAGTTGTAATCTCTTTTTCATTTCTAATTTTATTGACTTGCATCCTCTCCCTTTTTTTCTTGATGAGTCTGGCTAAAGGTTTATCAATTTTGTTTATCTTCTCAAAGAACCAGCTTTTAGTTTTATTGATCTTTGTTATTGTTTTCTTTGTTTCTATTTCATTTATTTCTGCTCTGATCTTTCTGATTTCTTTCCTTCTACTAACTTTGGGTTTTGTTTGTTCTTCTTTCTCTAGTTCCTTTAGGTGTAAGGTTAGATTGTTTGAGATTTTTCTTGTTTCTTGAGGTAGGCTTGTATAGCTATAAACTTCCCTCTTAGAACTGCTTTTGCTGCGTCCCATAGGTTTTTGATCATGGTGTTTTTGTTGTCATTTGTTTCTAGGTATTTTTTGATTTCCTCTTTGATTTCTTCAGTGATCTCTTGGTTATTTAGCAGCGCATTGTTTAGCCTCCATGTATTTGTGTTTTTTACTGTTTTTTTCCCCTGTAATTGATTTCTAATCTCATAGAGTTGTGGTTGGAAAAGATGCTTGATACAATTTCAATTTTCTTAAATTTTCCAAGATTTGATTTGTGACCTAAAATGTGATCTATTCTGGAGAATGTTCCATGTGCACTTGAGAAGAAAGTGTACTCTTCCGCTTTTGGGTGGAATGTCCTAAAAATATCAACTAAGTCTATCTGGTCTATTGTGTCATTTAAAGCTTGTGTTTCCTTATTTATTTTCTGTCTGGATGATCTGTCCATTGCTGTAAGTGGGGTGTTAAAATCCCCCACTATTATTGTGTTACTGTTGATTTCTCCTTTTATGGCTATTAGCATTTGCCTTATGTATTGAGATGCTCCTATGTTGGGTGCATATATATTTATAATTGTTATGTTTTCTTCTTGGATTGGTCCCTTGATCATTATGTAGTGTCCTTCCTTATCTCTTGTAACAGTCTTTATTTTAAAGTCTATTTTATCTGATATGAGTATTGCTACTCCAACTTTCTTGTGATTTCCATTTGCATGGAATATCTTTTTTCCATCCCCTCACTTTCAGTCTGTATGTGTCCCTAGGTCTGAAGTGGGTCTCTTGTAGACAGCATATATATGGGTCTTGTTTTTGTATCCATTCAGCCAGTCTGTGTCTTTTGGTTTGAGCATTTAATCCATTTACATTCAAGGTGATTATTGATATGTATGTTCCTGTTACCATTTTCTTAATTGATTTGGGTTTGCTTTTGTGGGTCCTTTTCTTCCCTTGTGTTTCCCACTTAGAGAAGTTCCTTTAGCATTTGTTGTAGAGCTGGTTTGGTGGTGCTGAATTCTTGTAGCTTTTGCTTATCTGTAAAGCTTTTGATTTCTCCATCGAATCTGAATGAGATCCTTGCTGGGTAGAGTAATCTTCTTTGTAGTTTTTTCCCTTTCATCACTTTAAATATGTCCTGCCACTCCCTCCTGGCTTGCAGAGTTTCTGCTGAAAGATCAGCTGTTAACCTTATGGGGATTCCCTTGTATGTTATTTGTTGCTTTTCCCTTGCTGCTTTCAGTATTTTTTCTTTGTATGTAATTTTTGATACTTTAATTAATATGTGTCTTGGCATGTTTCTCTTTGGATTTATCCTGTATGGCACTCTCTGCGCTTCCTGGAGTTGATTGACTATTTCCTTTCCCATGTTAGGGAAGTTTTCGAATATAATCTCTTCAAATATTTTCTCAAACCCTTTCTTTTTCTCTTCTTCTTCTGGGACCCTTATAATTCGAATGTTGGTGCATTTAATGTTGTCGCAGAGGTCTCTGAGACTGTCCTCAATTCTTTTCATTCTTTTTTCTTTATTCTGCTCCCTGGTAGTTATTTCCACCATTTTATCTTCCAGCTCACTTATCCGTTCTTCTGCCTCAGTTATTCTGCTATTGATTCTTTCTATAGTATTTTTAATTTCAGTTATTGTGTTGTTCATCACTGTTTGTTTGCTCTTTAGTTCTTCTAGATCCTTGTTGAATGTTTCTTTTATTTTCTCCATCCTGTTTCCAAGATTTTGGATCATCTTTACTATCATTACTCTGAACTCTTTTTCAGGTAGGTTGCCTATTTCATCTTCATTTATTTGGTCTTGCAGGTTTTTACTTTGCTCCTTCATCTGTAACATAATTTTCTGTGGTTTCATTGTTGGTTTTTTTTTTTTTTGAATGGTGGGGCTGTATTCCTGTCTTACTGGTTGTTTGGCCTGAGGTGTCCAGCACTGGAGTTTGCAGGCAGTTGGATAGAGCTGGGTCTTGGGCTGAGATGAGGACCTCCTGGAGGCCTCACTCCGATTAATATTCCCTGGGGTCTGAGGCTCTCTGTTAGTCCAGCAGTTTGGACTCAGAGCTCCCACCACAGGAGCTCGGGCCCGACCTCCAGCCTGGGAACGAAGATCCCGCAAGTCGTGTGATGTGGCAAAAAAAAAAAAAAAAAAGGAGCAATACAATAACAAAGAATAAAAAAGAAAATACAATTAGAGGGGCTTCCCTGGTGGTGCAGTGGTTGAGAGTCTGCCTGCCAATGCAAGGGACACGGGTTCGAGCCCTGGTCTGGGAAGATCCCACATGCCGCGGAGCAACTAGGCCCGTGAGCCACAACTACTGAGCCTGCGCGTCTGGAGCCTGTGCTCCGCAACAAGAGAGGCCGTGATAGTGAGAGGCCCGCGCACCACGATGAAGAGTGTCCCCCGCTCGCCGCAACTGGAGAAAGCCCTCGCACAGAAACGAAGACCCAACACAGCCAAAACTAAATAAAATAAATAGATTTAAAAAATAAATTAAAAAAATAAAATAAAATTAGAAAGATAAAAAATATGTAGGAAAAATAAAAATATAATTGAAACAACTACAACAAGATAAAACAAAACCACAGCAGAAAAAAGAAAAAAAGAAAAAAAAGGGGGGGGAACACGCCAAAAGGAGCAGAACAATAACAAAGTATAAACAATAAAATAAAATTAGAAAAATAAAAGATTTATTAGAAAAAAATAAAAAATATAAATGAATCCACAAGGTAAAACAGAACCCCCCCCAATCTAAATGAGGAGAAAAAAAAACCAGCCTTACCTATGTGGGGTGGAGTTTAGGCGGGGGTGGAACTTAGGCAGGGGTGGGGTTTAGGATGGGGAGGGACCTAGGTGGGTGGGGGGTGATGTTTGAACGTGGGGCAGGGCCTAGGTGGGGTGATGTTCAAGCGTGGGGTGGGGCCTCTGCTTAGGACCTGCATGTGGGAGGGGAGAGGCAGTACATCCAAACAAGGGTCTCCAGAGTGTGGAGTTCTGGAGTTTGGAGGTAAGGCCCTAGGTGAGGGTGTGTGGGTGGGGTTTAGGCCCAGTGCATTGGAGGGCGTCTCAGAGGGTGTCTCCAATTGTAGAGGTGGGGCCCTGGGTGGGGATGTAGGGGCAGGGCTTGGGCTCTGCACAGCAGGAGGGAGGCTCCGAGGGCAGATGATTAGACCCAGAAGCCCAACAGGCTCCCCGGTGCTTAAGTGGACAGGGAAACCACTGGCCCTGTTCCCTTCCATTCCTCTGTGCCCCCTGCCCCATGTCTCCTCCAGGGTCTCCCCCGTCCCTGCTGGACCCCTAACCGTGGGTGGGTCCCGCTGGGTGTAGGAACTCCTCCCCTCCCCTAGCCACCCCTCAGGGGTGCCAGTCCCAGAGGTCCAGCCTTTACTTTTGCTCCCCCTTCCCTCCCACTCCCTCAGGACCCACACAGCTGGAAGGGGCCTAGGTGGGCAGAGTATCAGGCCCGGGATCTCAGCAGGCTCCCAGGGGCCCAAGTGGGCAGGGGAAACCTGGCCATGCTCCCTTTTGATCCTCTGCCCTCCCAGTGGTCCCCTAGTTTCCCCCTTCGGGCATGGGATCCCTTCCCTTCCCCCAGCTGCCCCTCGGGGGTGCCAGTCCCCTCCCGCCTCCACTTCTCCTCCTCCCTTGCTCCCCTCCACGACCCACATCCTACCCAGTCGCTGGGGGTTCCTCCCATCCCCCTAGGTGTCCATGGTCCCCCACTGGTGCCTGGTAGGTGCCCTAGTTGTGCAGAGATGCGAATTCCGCATCCTCCTAGTCTGCCATCTTCTGCCTTCAAAGTTGTAAAGGAAATTATTTTGAGCCTAGAAATCTTTCTTCAGCAAAACTGTCATCCACATATCCATGGAGGGAGGGAAAGTTTAGACATTTAAGGTATCAGTTTACCACTTAAGAATCCTTCCTAGAACAGTTATTGGAACATAAGGCAAACTAAAAAATTGATTTAAAAAAAAAAGTGCAATTCAAGGAAAAAATAGATACTAATAGGAGATTTAATTAAAAAGTAAATAATCGTTGATAATATGGCTATAAAACACACTATAATTTTTTAAGAAAAGATAAGCATGATATAAAATAATTCATAATAATTAGAATTTAAAATTCAGAGTAATTTGAACAAAACCTGAGAAAGGGAAAGGGATATAGAAATTAAGTTAAAAGATTTGCCTTGTTTTGAGGAGAGTGAGATTTTAGATACAGATTAAATATCAATTTCAAGAGAGAATATAAGTTTAAATATAGTTATTAAAAACCTAAGAATACTGAGACAATAAGCATAAGACTTACAACTTTCAAATACCATGGAGAAAAAAAAAAGAAAGTCTTATTAGCAAAAGTGAAAAAACAAGGACCCAAAACAACACAGGCCAAACAAAACAAAACCAAAAAACAAGCAAAACCAAAGACAAGAAAGCTTTTCAAACAGAAAGCACAACACAAGAAGGCAAGAATAGAATGGATTGATTGACTGAACAAGCATATGAAGCACTTGCTTTGTCCTAGGGACTGTTCTAAGTGTTTTACAAGTATTAGCTGATTTAATCAAGCAATCAAGCATGCTGGTATCTCAATAAATGTGAATGGATTAAATTCCTCAATTAAAAGAGATTCTTATGTCTTACGTTGTGTTAAGGCAGAGAGAGAGAGAGAGAGAGAGAGAGAAAGCAAGAGAGGAAAGTATACCTTAAAACTGAATGAAATTTTTGAAGATGAAAGGTAGGAAAATTACAACAAAACAAGACAAACAAACAAAGCGGGAATGGCAATATTATTATTGAACAAACTGAAATTCAAGTTGAAAAGTATTAAATGAAACAAAAAGAATTATTTTATGATGATAAGAGCTATAAACTATTAAAAGCCTTGGGAATACCTACTTATGAGCCTCAGAATAATATCAAAACATTAATCTAAAGCTATTAGGAATACCAGGATTTGAATTGATTCAGGGGGTTGAAAAGGGAGGGAGAGATTTTTGGTAAAAAGGAATTCCCCAACAGTACTCATAACTGAGCAATAGCAAGGCCACTTCCACCAAAACTGAGGGTCAGTGGAGAAGGAGGCTGAGGGAGAAATAAGATTAGAAAGATAGAGCAGGCTGAATGGCAGGTAAAGAAGTCTAGATTTTACCCTCCAGGAAAGGTGAAGAGGAACAGAAGAGAGAAGATGAAAGGTGATCTTTTGGAAGATGGGGCAGGCAACAGTGTGCAGGTCTGGCTGAAGAAGAAATGGAGTATTCACAAAACAGGCCCAAGTGCCTGCTTACTATTGGTAAATCAGTAGTACATTTTCTTGTTATCCTTAGGTTCCTAGCCTATCACAAAGTCTTTGTAAATTGAATTCAGTAAGGTATATGAGAGCATGATGAATATTGAGGTGCTATAAGTATGTAATATTAATATTAATTATTCTCATTCATTCTATAGTATTATGTTTAAATACCTAGAGTCCTCTAAATTATGATCAATGTAAATTGGTCCCCATAATCCTTATTCTGTAGGTAATTGGAAGCTTTGAAGAACTTGATCAAAGTGAATTCTTTCACCAAGAATCCAAGAAAAGCCAGAGTATGAGCAATTACAGAGGCTATCCAAGCATATCTGCTTTTCCTCTCCTTTCTTTCTGTGCACAGTATTCTACTCTACACGAGGCAGAGTTAAGATCTGGGAACTTGGGAAGGGTCCTACCAACTAGGACGACATTTTCTCCTGTGGGAGAAACTTTCTTTTTTCAGAATATTAAATCAGTTTTATAAATTTAAGAAAACGTTGATACCTACATGTTTAAGAAAATATAATTCCTGACTCTATAGTGCTTAGGATACGTGGAGAAGCAGGCTATGGAAAATAGATTTGCCTGGTTTTAGGAACTGTTATCAGAGATGGTCTCCCTGCCAGTCACCTGCATCAGCGGAGAGGAGCCAAAACAGAGATAATCCCAAAGGTAGATCATTCAAAAACACATTGCTCTTTAGTTCAGGAGCACAATCAATTACTTTTTCTTCTTGCAGCTAGTTCTTTCTAATTGCATATTCCCTAGGTTAATGTTCAACGTCATTTTCTATCCCTGACCACACACTAATTTATAATGGGAAGAATGGCCCCGGTATGCCGGTTGGCAATGGTACATGAGCCTGGGATTAACTAGTTGCTACAGATAATTACAAATGGGTAATTCACAGTCAGAAAATTGAGAATGCTTTTTTTTTTTTTTTTGGCCACACCCCACAGCTTGTGGATCTCAGTTCCCCAACCAGGGATTGAAACCGGGCCACGGCAGTGAAAACCAGGAGTCCTAACCACTAGACCACCAGGGAACTCCCGAGAATTCTTAAACATATATACTTGTTAGGAGCCAACAGTAAAATTTCTATGGTATCTGTGATTCTGTGTGTGTGTGTGTGTGTGTGTGTGTGAGAGAGAGAGAGAGAGAGAGAGAGAGGAGGAGAGAGAGAGAAATGAAGAAGGATTTTATGATAATTTTATGGTAATCCTTTAACACTAAAAGGCAACTACTAAGGTCTTGCTTTTAGGAATTGAAGTAACTCTCTTTAGCTACTTTCTAACTTTGAAAATGTGAGGATATTTATTTTTAAAGGAAAAAGTTCAATAATAATCTTTAAGTAAATGATTTTAATGTCACATACCAGAAAGAGAAGATATTTATTAAATACGAGGCATCTTTTCTTAACTGGTTTCATCAAGAACAATCATTTTCAGGGTTTTTATCAAAACCTCACATTAGCACTGGCAACAAAAATAACATAGTTTAGAATCTTTCTGACTTCACCAAGCACCTTTGTGAGCTACTAAGAGCATTTATTAAGATAGATATAATTATTATTGAAGGGTATGAGCTATTTATCTATTTTTCCATAACATCTATATAATAATCTATATAAATATAATAATTTAGAAGGAATTACTATAATCAACGTGTATACACAATAACATTTTCTTGGGAGGTGGGAATAGGTGGGTAACCTATTCTTTGTGAGTCTGTCCCAAATTATAAGGCTAAAGATAAAATGGCTATTGATACTTGGTAATAGCAATTGAGAAATTAAATAGATACCAGCTCATAAAACCTTATATTGGAGACGACTGTCATTCTACCCACCTCTCATTTTCTTGCTGTTCACTTCCCCTTCTCAGAGAGGATGCCTGGTTGTGACTGGAAGGGACATTAGAATAATGTGTCCTGGCCTGTCGGACTGTGTGAGCTGATTGGACCAAGGTTGAAATCTCAGCAAAGCTGAGGCCATCGCGTTCTCTCTCCTGGTTGTGGAAGTACAGGCTAGAATGCCATTTGTAATCAGAAATGGAAGCCGCTGTTTTAGGGACATTTGTAATGGGATATTTTCCCAAAGACAAAAGCATGAAGCAGGTGCAGCAGAGACAAGGGCCATGGGGCCAAAAGGACAGGGAAAGAAAGAAAGTGAGAACAAAAGCAAGAATTTTACTAATACCTCTCTGGTTCTGTAAAATTCTGCTAGACTTGCTAAAATTGGGCACCTTGAGATGTGTTTGTATCCTTACAATAAACCTCTCTGTAATTAGCCCAGCTTAAGTGAATTTCTTCTTGCAACTATGCATAAGAAACTGTTCAACTACTATGTTAATTTTCAAGACTTCTAAAGATGGCAATAACTTACATTTTCCTGCCAGAATTTGAGAGAAGCAAGCAAATCTGACACCAGAAATGCAGTTGCCTCACTATTGGTTTGTATCTCAAACCAGTTTAGGGAAGCAGTGCATAAACCTTATTTTTATATGGCCATAGCCAACTTACCCTACTTAAAAGTATAACCATAACACTAAGAAGTGGCCAAATATTTTTAAATTATTTTCTTTTAAGTGGTGGTCACACCAAGTGTAGAGATTATGTGGAGCAACTGGATCTTTCATACATAGTTGATGGAATAGTTAAATGATACAATCACTTTGGAAAACTACTTGACAGTTTTTTTTAAAGTTCACAACATAGCTACCTTATGATCCATCAATTCTACGCCTAGATACTTACCCCAAAGAAATGAAAACACATATCTATAAAAAGATTTAAATAAGAATATTCATTGCATTACCATTTATTATAGCATAAAATCAGAAACAACCAAATTGTCCAACAGGAAAAAGACGGGCAAACCAGTTATGGCATAATCACACAGTGGAATGCTACATAGCAATAAAAAGGAAGAAACAACTGATGCAGGCAATGACATGCATGAGACTCTAAAAGACTTCGTTAAGTGAAAGAAGTTAGACCCTGAATTACATACCGTATGTTCAATAACAAGCAAAATTAACATATGGAGATAGGAATCAGAGCAGTGGTTATCTGAGGGAAGTGGTTGCAGACTTTGAAGACAATTTTCTAGGGTGATGGTAATGTTCTATGACTTGATTGGGTTTACAGGTGCATACATTTGTCAAAATTCATCAAACTGTACACTTTAGATCTATGTGCTTTACTGTGAGGGGAAAGTCAAGATATTATTTGACTAAAAGAAATATAGGGGGCAAAAAACTGTTACTAAGACAGAGTCAGTAAAACAGGAGCACAGATGCGGGGCACCCTCAGAAGAAACAGGCTCTGGCATATTGTTCAACTTCAAGGTTCCTGACATGTCTGCTTCCCCCAGAGGCCTTGATAATAGATACTTACCATGAAATTCAAGCACACAGAAAATTCAGAACATTTTCATGTGTATCGACAGTAATAGTTTTGAGGGCAAAACATACAGTAAAGGAGTGCAGTCCCCAGCCCCCAAATGCAGTTCAATCCCCAGCTCTGCCACTATTTATGAGACCCTAGACAAGTTAGCTAACCTCTCAGCTATAAAATAGTGATGATAATAATAGCAGTCATCTGGTGGGACCACTATGAGGATGAAATGACTCACACATGCAAAACTCTTAAAAAGTGTTTGGCATATAAGAAGTGCTTGATAAATGTTAAGAGTCCTACAGGTCTTTCTTAGTAAAGCAAAAAAGAACTCTAAAGTGGATTCTCATGCATGGACTCACTGTTGGGCAAGTTTTAACATATCTAAGTAGAAAAAGATAAAAAGACCTTTGAAAACTTTAATCTGCTTGTATATTTCTCCGGCAATGTCATTGGCAGTTTTGTGGGGATCCAGCAGTGATGGTTTCCATTCAGAGAAGAGGCACTTCTGAACTTGATACAGCTCTTTGCAGGGAACAGAGAGACTGTGAATTCTAGTCAACGTTTCACCATGTTGCCTACCAAAGTCACTTGGTTTATAAAGGAGCTTTGGGGTTAAAAGCATTTTTTCCCACACCAATGATTGTAAAGTCAACATTCCACTAACTGAGGCTGTTTCTATGTCTGCTTGTTTTCTCCAAATTAGATAAACTGCAACTAGTCAGAATACTAGTGGAATTTTTTTTTTTTTAAGATTTTTTTGATGTGGACTATTTTTAAAGTCTTTATTGAATTTGTTACAATATTGCTTCTGTTTTATGTTTTGGTTTTTTGGCCTTGAGGCATGTGGGATCTTTGCTCCCCAACCAGGGATCGAACCTGCACCTCTTGCACTGTAATGCGAAGTCTTAACCACTGGACCACCAGGGAAGTCCCACTAGTGGAATGTTGAATAGTGCATTTCCTCTTATTGGTTCGTCCTTCATTTGATCAAAAGCTACGAACATCTTCATTTCATTTCAGATTTTACCAACGGTATCCATGAATTTGACCTCAAAATGACTACTTTACTACAAACTAGATTAACTTAGCCAGCTGTATTACCAGCAATAGTTTGTCTTTGTTCTGAGATAAATATACTGTCCTAAAAATCTGATATAGCCCTCTTGACAAAAGTTTGATGAATTCCCTAGCAGGTACAGGAATCCACAGACATTACTTACTGAAATGGATACAGCCATATAATGTATCTTATTGAATCAGAAATATTTCCCAGTTGATTATTGGATGCATAAATCTAATCAGAGTTATCACCTATCAAACTGAAAACATTAAACTTACAAAGCCAAATGGAGCCACTGGCAAATCATAAATATTGCCATGGCATCTGCATATCGTAACTTTGTTGTCTTGAGTCAGGACTTGGGAGAAATGTTAACTCTTTCAGGGGACCAGGAGTAGGGCAGCTGGGCTCTCCTAGAGACAACTCCAAATAATCAGGTTTAGGAAACCAAACTGCCCTTCACATCTGAAAAGGCACCCTTCCAAGCAATACATGACAAAGAGTCTCCTTCAGACTCCCTGTCCTTTCTCTGCTGGAGCCGGTGACCTCCAAAGCTGTAGACAAAGCAGCTTTTCTGCTGCATTTAAAACAAACAAACAGCAAAGGAAGGTGACCCAAGGTGATCAAGAGACTGTTAGGCTGTTCTCACTGATCATAAGAATGTAAAGTTGAACTCTCATTAATATGCTCTTGCTGCTTTCCTCCTGAGAGAAAGTTGAATTTGGGGTTACCAGGAGAAAGCAGAGCCATCCCAGGGTGAAGCAAAGAGGGTTTTTTGTTTTTTTTTTTAAATTTTAGAGTGGCTTATCAAATACTGTATTATTCTCCTCCTCTCTATGGCCCATCATGTTTTTCTTTGTCTTGTATGTACACTTAGACATCAAGCCACCAAACACCTTATGTATTTCTAGATAATTCAGCTTTCAAATAGATTATGTTCTTTTCCCAAAAGCATACTCATACCAGTCAGATCATGTTTCCTACTTTTTAATTTGGAAACCAAGGTCACCAGTATGCCCAGGATGAAAACACTGCCCCATTTTGTGCAGGCTGCCTGTCTTCTTCATTCCTCTGTCATTAAGGGGGGCAGACATTTTGCTACAGAGGTATTCTCTGCCATAATCTGTATGTTAGTTAACATTCTTTTGGTTGCCAGTGAGAGAAACAGTCTCTGGCTGAGTTAAGTGAAAAAGGTAATTTCCCACTAGCCATCCATCCATTTTACAAGGAAATCGGCTCGGTGCTTTGTGACCTAGAGGGATGGGATAGGGAGGGTGGCAGGGAGGCTCAAAAGGGATGGGATATGGGGATATATGTATACATAGAGCTGATTCACTTTGTTGTACAGCAGAAACTAACACAACATTGTAAAGCATTTATACTCCAATAAAGATGTGGGAAAAAAAAAAAAGGTAATTTATTGAAAAAATGCTGAGGCAGCTCTCCAAATCCGAGGATGAAGAAAACAGCCAAGGCTGTTGGAAACCTCAGCACCAGAGATCTGTGGACCTTTCCTCTACAGCAGGGGTCCCCAACCCCCAGGCCATGGGGTGGTACTGGTCCGTGGCCTGTTAGGAACTGGGCCGCACAGCAGGAGGTAAGGGGCAGGCAAGTGAGAGAAGCTTCATCTGTATTTGCAGCCACTCCCCATTGCTCGCATTACCGCCTGTCAGCATTATGGTGAATTGTATAATTATTTCATTATATATTACAATGTAATAATAAAAGAAATAAAGTACACAATAAATGTAATGAGCTTGAATCATCCTGAAACTGTCCCCCCACCCCACAGTCCGTGGAAAAAGTGTCTTCCACAGAGCCGGTCTCTGGTGCCAAAAAGGTTGGGGACCGCTGCTCTAGAGCACTGCCATTAACGTGAGTCAGGTTCAAGTGATCCCATCTCTGTATGTCTCCATTCAAAAATGGAGATTCTAGAGAGAATCTGATTTGCTTAGGTTTGGTTGATTGTCCAATGCTGTATCAATCAGCTCTAGCCAGAGGGGAAGGCTACTTCATGTAACTTGTCTATCCAGAACAGTTTCCATTCAGGTAAGGGAACATGGCCGTGATCTGAAAGGCGATAGAAGCCCAGGAACCCTCTGGCATGGTATAGAGAGGTCCAAACTAGCAGCGGATTATAATATACCTACCGAGTGTGACAGACTAAATTTTAAAAAAGAAAACTTCTATAGCCAAGTAAGATACATCCACCTCCCAAATAATAGGATAGAAGAAAGAAGGGCTCTTTTAAAATGCCAGCCAATTAGTTTATGGTCTCGATCAGTGCTGCAGAGATGGAAAAGGAAGGTATCAAAAAAAGTAAAATAGCTGATTTACTATCTGCAAAAGATTAACAGCTTTGCCAGGCATCGGCAAGTGTAGAAGTAGGGCAGAGTGAAATGTTCCTGTGGGGTCCACACTGATGAAAAGGGGTTGACTGAGCAGATTGACCAACTTCTTTCCACTGTGGGGAAAAAAATCACCATCCATCATGATCACATCTGGTCAGTCTAAGGAGGTGTTTGGGAATCCAGATGGCTTAAGGTTTATTTTCACAAATTGAGACAAACAAAGGATTCTGGGACTAAAAAAAAATAACCAAATTTCCAATTCCTATCAAAATGAGGGATATCACAGACCATCAGTCTCCTCTAAGGATTTATTCAAGTCCCCCTTTTTTGGAGTAGGAGATACCAAAAGGCCCAGAAAGAAGCTGTAACTTGGTGAAGGTTACCATCAGTAGAGTTGATAGGGCCAGAATATGGGTCAAACCCAGGAAACAAGACGTCAGCCAGCACAGGAGGCAAGTCAGTTTCAGAGCTAGAGTTGCCTTGTCCAAGCATCAGATTGGCTCATCCTCTCTCTGAACACTGGGAGAGGCAAGTGCCTGGCTGGGAACCGCAGCCACTCCTGGCCTGGGGCAAGAGCTGCGCCAACCCTCACAACCAAGCCTGAATCTGGAGGAGGGGACAAGGAACTGAGTGCAGGACAGTTGCTTCCATACATGTGGAACCAAGACCACTGACTGAAAGAATCTAAGAAGGTCATAAAGACATGACTAAATTCTAGAACATATTGAAATAAAAATAAGAAAATATCTTTCTAAACCTATAAAAGAGAAAATCACATTCTTTACTGGTGTGTTAGAAAAACCTGTCAGAGTCTCACCTAGTTTCTAAGCATTTCAGTGTGAAATTTATCTTTCTGTTTACCCATGACCTTGGGTAAGAATTTATAGAATGGGTAGCCTCTCTCATATTTAAATTGTGCCATCTAGGCCTCTGAGAGATATTCTATCCTGATAAGTTTTTATTAGCGTAGTGCTTCTAAACCATATCAGACCCAAAGTCTCCTTTTAGAGCAAATATTTTATAACATCTTCTTTCCTATCTTGAGATTATAATCACAGAAAATATCTAACCTTCACACATAATTTTAAAAAAATCTATATAATGCCATAGCTGTAATTTTAAGGAGAAATAAAAGGAAAGTAATTAATCATAGAATAACACATATTTCGAAATGTAAAAAGTTCAGAAATGATTGCATGAGAAGACGGCATGAAAAAGTCAGATGTTTGCACCTATATGTAGAATTGCCATGATTTCAACAGCTAAAAATGCCAAGTGCCAGCTGATATAGGTGCCATGCTGGCAACTCAAGTGTCCCAGTTTTTTGAAGTGGCTAACAACTCTTGTTTAGTTCCCAACAAAGCAAAGTGTACTCTTCCCCCCATTTGAATGGTAGCTGCACTCATGGAAAAATTCAGTATATATTTAAACTGTATCCAAAATAGTCTGTGTTTATATAAAATTAGAGTAAGGCTTTAGGCTTCGATCATTATAAACAGATTTTTCCCCTACATTGATGTCTTCTGGGACATTTATAAGTCGTGCAGCTCATGCATCCCTTATTCACTATGCAAGACTGTCCTGTATATTGCAGAATGCACAGAATCCCTGACGCTTACCCAGTGTCTGGCAACTGTGCCATTCTTTGCGATAGTTAGAAAATTCTCCTCCATGTTTCCAAATGGTCCTTAGGGGAATATATCCCTGAAAGCCACTGCATTAGGGCATCTCAGTATGAAATACCACTTAAAATATAAGGATCAATTAATTGGCCCTTTTGTGTTATCATCATACTTTTAATGAGTAAAAATTTCAAGCAACAAGACTGGAATCTGGGAGCAGGGAGAGAGAGGACAACTTGAAGATCCCTCATGTCATTTAACTAGAGAGCAAATAAGAATATTCTAAAAATTAGACATTTGATCCAAAAAACTAATAACATTATTGTTGAAAACCAAAATCATGTACCAACCTATACAGGCCAAACCTGCCAGGTTTTAATCAAAAGGCCAGAATGGAAAGTCTTTCCCCCATTTTTGGATCCTCATCTACCTGCGAGATCACTAACATGGAATCAGATCCTAATCTGTCCTGTGTTTCTGACCTTCTAGAATACTTTGTGTCTGCGGGTTAAACATTTGATGTTAACCATCTGTGACTTTTGTATAATTGAAGTGTTAAGCCCTTTGAGGGCAGGGATCTTTTCTCCTGTTTCTTGTGTTTCCTCACAGGAACTGGTACAAGACGACAGATTGGTGAACACTTCCAGGGAGAAATGGATGGGAAGAACTACTCCCAGAGATGCCCTAATAAAGAACATTCACTGTCTCCAGAGAAAGGGGATCTGGCAGGATGTGCCCAAGTGGATTTCATAGCAATTTCAGAACTGCTATGACCAGTGACTGTAACTTCCATTCTCCCCCTTTATAAACGAGAGTGTTTGGTGTATCCTTTCCCTGTCCACCATTGATGTAGGGTGTGTGTGAGTGGGGGAGGGGATGGAGATAACTTGTGATTTTAGTTCATAAGTCTTCAGATCAAGAATTGCTGTCCTGGAAGAGTACACCTGAAGCACCTCGTCAGCAGTTGGACCTGATTTCAATAATGAAATCCTAGACTTCAAGTCTAATGCCATAATGACATGAGACTTTTGAGGGGCATGTAAAGACTGTAGTAGATTTGAAAAAAAGGGGTCACAATTTCTTTGAATTTCCTCCCATTAACACTTGGTCCTGTAACTTGCTTTTGCCAATGGGACATTAGCAAATGGGAAGCAAAAAGAAGCTTGAAACGTGTTTGCATGTTGGATTTGAAATATTTGCTTGGAAACTATGTAAGCGAACTTGAGCTAGCCTCCTAAAAGATGGAGCATGTGGAAATAGGCCCCAGCCCTCCAGCCCATCCATGAACTGACTGCAACCACATGAGTAAGCCTGAGTTAGACCAGCAGGACTGCCTGCACGAGTCCAGCCCAAATGGCCAACTTATAGAATCATGAGCTAATCAACGATTGTTGTTTCAATCCACTACTTTGTGGGGATGGTTTGTTATGCAGCACAGATTAACTGATACAGTAACTCTATAGCACCTAGTGATGAGAACCTCAGCACCATGAACAGCGTGTGTTCCCTGGCTAGTACTGTAGAATATTTCATTATCTGGCTCACTGGAGACATCCAAGATACCAGCTTATCAAAAGGAACACTGACCTCTCTGATTACTGACTTGTTTTATATATCCAACTTTCACACATAAAGTTTTCAATCTTGCTAAGTTATCAGATCCTGAAACCGCCTGAGAAAAAGAAACTTCATGGTCCAGTACACATCCCTGACATTTTTAGGCAGTTTCTCTAACTTTAATTTTACCTTTGGCTTATGAAATCTTATATAATGGATCAGTTGTGCTCCCTAAAAGCTTTGGAATTTTATCAAATTACAAGTTGTTAGTTGACCCCATGCATCTCTCCCCATTATCCTGGCTTACTGCAAGGTACATGTGATTAAATATCATTAACCAAAGAGAACTAAAGAAGTCTCATAAATAGACACGCCAACCCTTCACAAAATACAGTTCACAGGCTCTTTCAGAAAAGAAATGCTGGAGTTTTCTTTTGGCATTTCTGTTTCTGAATTCAATCAGGATTGTGTGAGATGAAAAGGGTACTAAACTAGGAGTTAAAAAGCCTGGCTTCCTGTCTAGACCCTTCCATCTGTTTGCCGTGAGCTCTCAGAGTTATTTAACCTCACTAAGCCTTGGTTGTCCCATCTGCTGCTGGGAACAACAAAACCTGCCCTGCCTTCCTAGGTGTGAGGAATAAACAAGGGGATGCTTTGGAAGGGGTTTTGAAGACTGCGAGATGGTCTACACAGATCAGCAGTATCAGGTGTTGTCTGGCCCACAGAGTCCTTGCTTTGCAATGTTTCCTCTAATGATAAAATTTTGCCCATAACAGTAACATGTTAGTGAAGCAGTAATTGCAGTGCTCACCAGACAGAAGAGCAAGCAATCTGAAGCACCACCTCTGCAAAGCTCCCCCAAGCCTTGCTGCACTGACTGTTGGGAAGGCGGGGCTTGGCCCCCTCCCCGGGGGCTGTCTCCACCTTCAGTTCAGAACTGCCCTTCCCCCCACACTGCAGAAGGTCTCCACATGATGAGGGGTCTTGCAAGGACATGTGTGGACATCCCAGCCCTCATGCCCAAATTCCATCCACACTCCCTGAGAACATCTTCCCTTTACTCACCTCGTTCTCCAGATGTCCACCCAGGGAAGATGCCTGAACAGGCCCTGGAAGCAGGAAGCAGGCCTGGGCTCTCTGGACAGTGGAATTCTGGGGTCCTGGATACCCAAGTGGATGTGGTCAAAAAAGGGGGATTGGGGGCTTCCCTGGTGGTGCAGTGGTTAAGAATCCACCTGCCAATGCAGGGGACACAGGTTTGAGCCCTGGTCCGGGAAGATCCCACATGCACTGGAGCAACTAAGCCCGTGCACCACAACTGCTGAGCCTGCGCTCTAGAGCCCACGAGCCACAACTACTGAGCCCACGAGCCACAACTACTGAGCCTGTGTGCCACAACTACTAAAGCCCAGGCGCCTAGAGCCCGTGCTCCACAACAAGAGAAGCCACCGCAATGAGAGGCCTGTGCACCGCAACAAAGAGTGGCCCTGCTCCCCGCAACTAGAGAAAGCCTGCGCACAGCAACGAAGACCCAACACAGCCAAAAATAAATAAAATAAAATAAATTAATTAAAAAATAAAAATTTTTTTAAAAAGAGGTGATTGGGGCTTTAGGTGGGGACATCCTTCTAACCTAGGGATTGGCATGGCTGGGGAAGGGTAGGAATGAGGCCCCCTAAAGCCTGAGGTCCAGGGCAGGAGCTCCTCCTTCCCAGGTCTAAGGGCTATTCAGAGAGAGAGAATGAAGAGGTTTGCTTTTAGATGAGTCAAGTTTGAGGAGCTGGTGAGAAATCCGCATGGAGATATCCTGTAGACCTTTGGAAATGTGGATGTAAAGTTTGATCAAAGAACCACAAGCCAAAGAAACTTGAACATCACTAAGCTAAAGAAATGAAATGAAGTGGGATTTCCCACACAAGCTGACAGATGGTAGAAAGTTGTCAGAGACAGCAGAGGCTTGCAGTGTCCCTGAAATCACTGCTCCTAATAAATAGCACAGAGGTGGTTGTCTTTCCCTCTCTTGGAAAGGCTGTTTTAGTGAGATATGTGACTTTCCAGTGACCATTAGGGGCATTTGAAGGTATCCTAAGATAAATTAGGTTTGACTACAAGTGCCAAAAAATATCAATTACCTACATAGTAGCTGTTCAGGCTGCAATCTTGGTGCCACAATCTTTACAGGCCCAGGCTCCTTCTGTCTGTCATTCTGAAAAATAGTTTCCACCTCATGGTTTAAGATAGCTGCTCAAGCTTCAGTCATCATGTCCACATTCCAGTCAGCAGGAAAGAAGAGTAGAAGATATACCTCTCCCTCTCCCTTTACCAGAACTTAGACACACGATCACATCCAACTGCAAGGACTTGGAAATACATAATTGATTTCAGTCAACCAGGGTCCCTCCCTCCTAAAAATTAGGGCTTGCATTATTAAAGAAGAAGTAGATAATGGAAACTTAGGGACAATTAGCCGACTCTGCCACAGGTTGGAAGAGAAGAGATAACAGAAAGAGTTGCCTTAGCAACAGCCTCACTTTGCTACTGATTCACTGAAAAGTCCTGGGCAATATGCCCACCTTTATGTTTTGGTCCCTCTGCTGCTGTTTAGGAGGGTGTGGCAGAAGCCTTCCCAGCTCCCCCATCCCATTTCTTCTCAAATAAGCCTGCAGCAGCAGGCTACCATCTAGACACTGAGCGGGAGTCACGTCTTAATTTGTCCTTGCACTGCTCATCAAAGGCTATTTCTCTCTGAATGAGCTGTAGCTGTAGCCGTTATTATGCCCAGAAAGGCTGTGAAGTTTCCACGGATCAGCAGTTTTGGTAGTTGACTCTGCCTGATCAGATGTAGAACAAATCATAAACTATTCAACATGTAAACACTGAGGATGTGCTCTGCATGGGTAACTCCAAGGAAGTTTGGTTTGGCTAAATGCGTCCTGGGAGGGTTTTAACCCAGTCCATGGATTAAAGGAGGGAGGGGCAGCTCTAAATCCTATCAGCAAAGTTGGAGAGGGTGTTGAAAGGGGGCTAAGGGGGCAAATTAAGGAGCACGGGAGTTATCCTCCATAGATGAGTCTTTCCTATGAGAGTCTGCTGTCTTCCTTCCTGATTAGCCCCTCAAAGTCAAGGACTTCCTGGGTGCCCATTGAGGAAAGACTGTGTCACACAGCAGTCTAGGCGAGGAACGATGGCATGACACATCCCTTGGAAGGAGAGCAAAGCTGCCACTCAGGCCGAATCCTAGCGTTAACTTGCCTCACCTAGTAACTCTTTTCCCAGAACAACTCTTCTTGGTCTGTTTTTTCCACCACTAGCCACTCACTGAAGGGCCAGGATGGTGGAGCACCATTCTGGCACATGCATGGGATTTGGAGCCACAGGTTACAATGCCAGATCTGCTATTTACTAATTACATAGTCTTAAGCGTTGTAACTTTCTGAGCCTTGATTTGCCTACCTGTAAAATGACGGGGAGGGGGACGTAGCTCACAGGATTGCTGTGAAGCTTAAGTACGGTAATTTGCAAAAAATCCTAGAACATTTCTGGCCCATTCAGGTCCACAAGCTATAATTTCCTTCCCCCTTTCCTCCTCCCCGGCTGGAAACACTGCGGCATATGTGAGCACTGCCCCGGAAAACCTGCTGTGTCTAATAGTCCTTGCCCACCCCCACTGCCCCCAGCAACAAATCTCCTGTCTTGCTGTTCCTGACTGTCTGTCTGGTTGGGCACTCCTCTTCTGCAGCTCTTTGCTCACCAGTCACAGACTGTCCTTTCTCCACAGCTGCCTGGCCCCCATCAAGTTCTCCTTGCCCCAGAGAGGCTTATGGAGGAAGTCTTTAATTTCTCCGACCACAAAAACTGCTTGTTAGTTAAGCAATACGTCAGCCCAGATGAACGGGGCCTGGCCAGTCCAGGGTGTTAGTAAATTCGCAGCTGTGAAAACATGCCGTCCCGGTGGCTGAAAGTCCCTCGATGCCGAGGGCCCTCTGGAACACCCCACAGTGGCTGAAATCTTCTCTTGGATCAGAGCAGGATGCAGGTCTAAATGGACAGACTGGAAACCTGACTTGCTTCCTTAGTGAGACAGAAGCGGTGAGACCTGCATCTGCCTCACCTTATTCCTCCTCCTCACAATGCAAGGAGCCCCTGAAGCCAGCCCTCTGCTGGGGCTCAGGTCCCAGCCCTTCACAGCGTCTCCCTCAGTCATCCTCTCCTCTTCACTGTCAATGCTGCCCTCTGGATTGGATCGCTCCCATCACCATACAAACATACTTGATCATCTCCCATTTAATAAACAAACAAAACAAAACAGAGACCCTGTCCTCACCCTCCATCACCCACCAAGCACTACCCCATTTCGCAGACCCTCTTAGAATAATTGTCAGCACTCTCTGTCTCCCTTCCTCATGCCCGTTCCCCCCACGACACAATCCAACCTGGTTTCCATTCCCTTCTCTCTGCTGCCACTGTTGTTATCAAGACCTCCAACAATCTCCGTGTTGACAGCCCCAGAGGAACGCTTTTTGTCTTCATCTCCCTTGACTTAGCATCAGCTTTCAGTGAAGTGGATGGCTGTCCTTCTTTTAACCTTTTCCTGTCTTGGCATCCGTAATCCCAATTGTCTCCTGGTTTTCCTCCCCGCTCACTAATCGCCCTCTCTCCGGCTCCTTTGCTGGCATACCCACTTCTATCCAACCACTAAATACTGGAGTAGCTCACTGCTCAGCCCACAGCCTTATTTGTTTCTTTTTTATAGCCTATCTTCAAGGGCAACATATGTCTCATCCATTCTCATGGGTTTAGATCTCTTTAAATGCCATTTATATGCTGATTATTCCTCAATTCATAAATATTCCTCAGACTTCTCTTCTGAAATCCAGACTCAGCTCACTACTAGAATTTTCCATTGGATGTCTCATAGGTATTTTCAAATGGTCAAAATGGAACTTTTGATTCCCTTAAGCTCCTCTTTCTTCCTCAGCCTTCCTCGACCAAGAAAAAGACATAACAACTCTATCCAGTTAGTTGCTCAAGCCAGTAATCCCTGTTAAATGTAAGCTCCACAAGGGAAGGGATCTTTGTCTATTTTCATGGTTGATGGTCCCAAACAACTAGAGCAGGGATGGACACATACTGACTCAATATATATTGTTGAATGAATGATTCCCTCAATTTTTCTCATGCCTCACATCCCATGCATCAAGTCTGATTAATTAAACTTCCAAACCATATCCCACACATCTTCATCTCATGCCCACCATTCTGCTCATCTTTCTCCTAGATGTCTGAAAGAGTCTTTCTTTTTGTCTTGCTGCTTCCAGTTTTTCTCCTTGCCAATCTGTTCTGTTTACAGCGTCAGATGATATCAGTCCTTGGCTTAAAATCCTTCAGAGACTTCCCATTGGGCTTAAAAGGAAATAGAAACTCCATTATTTGGCCTACAAAGCTTTGAATGACCATTGTCTAACTCCTCCACCTCATTTTATAACCCTTTCATATTTTCTCATTAAGTTTTGGTCATTGGTCTTCCATGAATTCCTGGAAATTTCCAATCTCTTTCCACCTCAGGGCCTTTGCACTAACTGCTTCTTTTCCTAGAGTGTATTTCCCATTGCTTTCAGTATGGAGGGTTGTTTCTCAGCCTTTAAGTTTCAGCTTAAATGTCACTCTCTCAGGAAACCTCATTGACCATCCCCCCTAAAATAGCCCGCCTTGGTATTTTTCTTATTACATTTCTCCCATTATTAACATTAAAGAGAACCTATCATTATTTTCACCATTTGTTTGTTTAAATGTTTATCATCTCTCCTCATCTTTTCCCCTACTCCTCCCACAAATGTAAACTCCATAAAGTTAGAGACTCTGTCTGTCCTGTTCACCATCATATGCCACTGGGTCTGGTCTGTAGCATTTGCTCTACATTTATTGAATAATAAATGAATGACTCAGATGTGCTTCACTTATCAAGTTACATGTGCATTCCTGAGATATCTGGTCCTACCTTCACATTCATTTGAATGTTAAGTAATTCAGATACCAGCTGAGGTACCCATTCTTTCAGATTTACATATAGTTGAGAGGAACTCCCTCTCCTGCAAAAGTCCAATGCCCTCGTCAAGATGTTTTCAAATTCCTGATGTCTTAGGTTCTTAAGAGCAGTTCCGGTTTTAATTTTCTGCTCCTGGAAATTCTCAATCTCATTCACATCTCTTCTCATGCAGCTGTTCTTAGCTCTCTGCTCCAAGTTGACCCATATGAGAAACTCAGCTTTCTCTTTCTCATTGGCCTCAAATACCACCAAACCAGACATATGAGGAAACAGCAGACTTGGTTGAAGTGTTGGAGCACTGGTCAGGATGGAGAAGAGGCAGCCAGGGAAGCAACAGAGTGTTCATGCTACGGCACTATAAAACAAACGGCTTTACATTTCGATATTAAACTTTGCTGTCCTTAAGTGTCCTTTAGTCCCCAGCAGTAGCACCACCACCCTGCCATTGCTGATTTTTCACTGGTGCCATTTCTCAGCCCCTCTTCTCCTTTGCCTTTGCTTTTCACCTCATTTCTTTTGGAAAGTGGCTTAATGCTCTCTTCCTGTTCTTTCAAACCAGAGGAGTGGTGGGAGGGGGCAGGATGGGAGGAGAAAAGGGACACTTGTCTTCCAGATAAACAGAGGGCAATCTACTCCAGAGAAATAGTACAGTCTCTTAGGAACAGTGGCTTCAGGTTATTGGGGTTTTAAAAAGCACTTTTTAAAAACTCCACTTTAGGGCTTCCCTGGTGGCACAGTGGTTAAGAACCCGCCTGCCAATGCAGAGGACACAGGTTTGAGCCCTAGTCCGGGAAGATCCCACATGCCACAGAGCAACTAAGCCCGTGAGCCACAACTACTGAGCCTGCGCTCTAGAGCCCGTGAGCCACAACTACTGAGTCTGCGTGCCACAACTACTGAAGCCTGCGTGCCTAGAGCCTGTGCTCTACAAGAAGAGAAGCCACCGTGATGAGAAGCCCGCGCACAGCAACGAGGAGTAGCCCCCGCTCGCCACAACTAGAGAAAGCTCACGTGCAGCAACAAAGACCCAACGCAGCCAAAAATAAATAAATAAATAAGTAAATTTATTTAAAAAAATAGTAATATATATATAGAGAGAAAGAGAGATGGAGAGACAGACAGAGAGACAGAGTGAGAGAGAGACAGAGAGAGAGATTTGGGGCAATTGTTTTTGTTGTTTTCCGAAGAGCTCCTGTAGATAGGCAAGAATTCAGTGAACTTGATTCTCTGTGAGTCAAGACTTTGGAGTCTAAGCAATGATTCCCCTTGACTGGGTCTGCAGTCACCTCACCCAACCCCTTCATGCTGATACCTGTTACACCTGGGCTCATGTTGGCCAAGTAACCAAGCTGGCAGAGTGATCTGGGGAAAGGGTTTAAAGACATTTACACAGGTTCCAGTTAAGATCAGAGCCAAGGAAGAGCAAGAATCCTCATTTGGATGTAAAGTATGGGACATCGAAGGGAATGGTCTGACTTGATTTCCAAAGAAACACTCTGAGCACATAGGAAAACTCACACATCTCAGAAACAGTAAAGAAAATAATAAAAGGACTATGCTCCTCTGGTGAAAGAGATTGAAACCATTTTCTCTAGATGAAAACAACTGAGAAGGTCATGTATAGATTACCCAAGAAGCATACTAGCTGACTCTCCAGAGCCAAGAGCCAAGAATACTCTCAGACTTCAGTCTGTGATTGAAGTAGGTTCCCTTTGTTCTAAGTGCAAGTTGATATATTCTAGACCATTCAGGCCCCCAAAACTTGGTCTCTGAATATGAAGAATTTATACTTTTAGAGAGAGTTCTGACCCACTGCTGGCTTGCTTAAATTATGGGGAATGGGGCCATAAATAGAATGATCTGCATTAGTTTTTGTGTGGGTTACTGAGTGACATACATGCCAAGTAATCTAGAGAGGATGGAGGTGGGACTGTCCCACCATCCCCGGTGAGGGGGAAAAGGAGAGGTCATTGCTGTTCTGTGCTCTCTCCTTCCCCACTGAGGGCAGAGGGGGCCAGTCCTCGCTCCCAGCTCACTGTCTCTCCCAAAGTGTCCCCTTTGTAAACTGTCTGAAAAATCAAGAGAAGCAGAGGTGGATTCTTTGCCTTTGAAGGGATCTGTGGCCTGTGCATTGGGACGAGCCACAGTACCTCTGACAAGAATTGCACTCTCGCTCTCTGAATGGTCCCTACGGCCCACTGTTCTCCTACCCCTTCTCTGCCTCTTGCCTTCTTGAGCACTATGCCCCTAGCCCAGGTCAGTGGAGGCCACCTGGTCAGAGCTAATGAACTCCTGTTCCTGTTCCTCTCCTCGCCTTCAGGCATAATTCACTCGGGAGATCCAGAGTGAGGACTGGAGGGCTTCTGGACTAATGTTTGTGGCCAACAGGTGACCCAAAGTCCTCGTATCCCCTTCATTGAGTAGTTTTGTAGTCCAGGCATTGCTATGGCTCCTCCCTTGCCTCAACTCCCTCCAAATTCAATCCACAGGCAAGACTTGTCTATAGATCTCTCAAAGCCCCCTCCTTCCCTCCACTCCCACTGCCACCAGCCTCACCCAGACCTAGACTTCTGCATCGGCCAGTTCCAGCCTCTTCCTTTCCCTTTTTGCTTCTCTTCCCGTTTTCCACACACCAGCCCGAATGATCTTTTAAAATGCTAACCAGATGATATCACTGCCCTTCTAGAGTCTCCAATGTGAAGGCAGCTTCAGAATTTCTATACAGGTTGTCTGGAAATTGTGGAACAGCAATTAAAGAATGAGGGGAGGAAGGACTGGTGGGGATTATGAGGCAGGGTGGGTGTGGAGGGGACGGGGCGGCGGGGAGGCCCCAAACCACTCTGAATAAAATCCACTGTATTCCATGGCTTTAAAGCGCCTGCGTGGAGTAGCCCTTCTCTTTCTTTCTGCCCTGAGGTAGTCCCATTTTCCCTTTGTTTACCAGTCCTTCCCACACACCGAGCTTGCTCTGACCTTGTTCTGTCCTTCCCACAGGTCCTCCCCTCCACCTCTGCTACTGCAGGACTGGATGCTCCTTGGCCAGCATGTCACCTCTTCAGAGAGGTCTTCTCTGACCTCCCTGTCTAAATTAAGAACCAGCTCCCATTCTCCCTTCTTCCTCCCTCTCATTATTCTGTATCACCACACTGTTTTCTTCATAATACTTTTCCCAAATTTGTCAGTCTTCCTGACGAGACTGTAAGTTCCAAGATTGCAAAAAGCATATCAATTTTGTTCATTGCTATTCCCCACCTCCTAGCACAGTGCCTGTCATCGTCGGTACTCAAAAAATATTTGTGAATGAATGAATGAATGAAATTTACACTGGCTGGCTGTATTATTTCTCTTCTGGTCAAAAGAATCATGTGTAGCTAAATTAAGAAAGTAGCAAGGATTAATAGCAAATTTGGGCTCTGCACACAGAGCTTCAGAAATTCAGGTGCATAATCCTGAAAACTGGAGTTGAAAATATAGATGTGTTATCAAAGGACAGACTGATGGTGCCTAAACCCAGAGAACAGGTATCAGGGATTTGGGAAGGGACATTTAGAGATATATCACCACCACATTTTAAGTATTGAATACGTCTCGAATCATATGGTCTAGTGCAGTGTTTCTCAGCCTCCATACTATTGAAATTTGGGGCTGAATAAGTCTTTGTTGTGAGGAGCCGTCATGTGCATTGTTGGACATTTAGTAGCATCTGTGTCTTCTACACACTAGATGTCAGTGTCATCCCATCATCTGCGGTAAACAACCAAAAATGTCTCCAGAAATTGCTAAATGTCCCTGGGGAACAAAATCATTCCAGTGGAGAACCACTGGTCTAGAAGAACACTTAACCATCTTCAGGTGAATTGCAGTGAAACCTTCGGTACCACAAAAGAAGGAGACTAGAAAACTAGATTGGTAGTACCTTGCTTTTTATTCCTGGCATGAGGACTAGCACAAAGTATTCAAAGGCCGAAATGTGTAATAAATCTAGCTTTAGCTTCAGACATAGACAAAAGATCTAGAGAATGAAGTTTGAAGCTCACTAGAGATTTCCAAAAGAAGAAGGAGGTGAATTAAATATGACTAGATAAAATAATTCATGCAACAGAGGAGGATTTAATTACGGGTGACTGCAGTCTATGAATGTGAATCCAAAATGTGCCAAAGGCACATCATGCAATGATGACTGAAATAATGCTCATCATAAGTGACTGGCGTATAAACCAGGGCTTCCTGGATGGCACACGTGGAATGAGCTGCACATGGCAGTGGCCTTAGTCAACAGGCAAGTCCAGGTAAGCAGTCCAGAAGCTGACAAACTGATGGTATCATTGGCCCATTGTACTGGGATGAGAGTGGTTTATAAATTGTCTTGACATCAGTCCAAGCACTTAGAAAAGCAGAACTAAGGTTGCAGGTCTTAGGTCTGGAAGGATGTGGCATGTGCGGAGATAAATGGAGTAGAGAGAAATGATAAGAATGAGACAGAAGTGAAACACGCTCTACCCACTCGAAATAAACGACCAAACTGTACTGCAGAAATGCAAATTTCGACACAGAGAAGGCTGCAAAACAGTTAAGTAAATCAGCATCGAAGGAACTTGGAATGGAAAAATGATTACAGTACAGAGCCCTCCCAAGGAAAACAGGAAACACGCTGCACTGGGGGGAAAGCACAAAAGCTTTCTCAAACAGACAATTCTACATGCAAATGGAAACTTGAAAGGAGATACGGAGCCACCAACTCTCACACAAACACTCAGTAACCACATAACAGCTGCCTGATGCAGAGCCGAGTCTGTGAATATGTCTTTGAAATTATCAGTGGCAACAGCTGAATAGGACAGAAGCTGTGAAGGCTTCTTCTCTGTTAAGAGAGGCTTTTAGAAAAGATGTGGGAGACCACAGACTTCATGATTTCAGCAGCAAGAGAAAAGTGTTTTGAAGCTCTAAGCCATAGCTTGAATGTAAGAACCGCTAAGAAAGTTATGTTTAATTACAAAGAAATCAGCAGAAATTTCCAGTGGGGAAACCGTCCTGCACATCTGTGAAGTTAAACTGCAAAGGAAAATGTTAATGGCTGAAGCAGGCTATCCAAATAATTTAAACATCTTTCCGGAAAGCATTTGACACCGTTCTTTGTAAAAAAAAAAAAAAACCCTAATCTGCAAAAATATATTCTGGCATTTACAAGGCAAGCTATTTTGACCACAAGGAGAAAAAGAAGCCCCCAAACCAATTTTGAGATAGGCTATCGGATTACAGTCAATATTCTGGCATGGCAGGAAGAACACTGAGGCTCATCTGAAATACCGTGTGCGGCTGTGATAAGGACATAAATATGGAGAAGGTGGAGCAGAGAGCAACCAAATGATAAAGAGACTCAAAGGTGACATACTTTACATTAGCACGTATCTTGCAAAATCAGCAACTGCACAGCACTTGGTCAGCAAAGAAGGGGATTTATGAGAGAATTTCATTGAGATGTTAGGGAAAAATCTAAAGGGATTACCGATAATGCAGCAGGGCTGCTTAACTCTGAATGTAAGACCAGGGTCTGCAAATTCAGGTGAATAAAAGAAAGAAATTAAAAATATTTTTCCTGTTTGTTGTGGGAGGGTTTGGGGTTTTTGAGGTGGGGAGAGGAGTCTTGAGGGGTGTTGAATGGGAAAGAGGAATTGTCAGAGCTGTGGAAAGGGTAAAGAAGAAGAGCATGGGACTGCCCTGGCAGTGCAGTGGTTAAGACCCTGCACTTCCAGTGCAGGGGGCATGGGTTTGACCCCTGGTCGGAGAAGATCCTGCATGCCATGTGATGGGCCAAAAAAATAATAAAGAAAGAAAGAAAGGGAAGAAAGAAAGAAAGAAGAGCATGAATTTTACAGCATCTTGGACATGACAGTATAAACTAGAGAAATAGACATTTTTCTCCTTGGGTCCACCCTTGGTTTTATACATAAATACTTCCCTTCGTGGGTCCACCTCATAAGTGGATTTTGTATAATCCTGCCCTACAATGTAGAAAGCAACTTGTTTCACTGTGATAGAGAATCTGGGTCACATAGATCAGAGCTCTTAATGTCCTCTCTGGCTTCTTTCTTCTGTCATTTCAAGGCCAAGTGCTTAGCCAAGATTCAGCCCAAATTCCATCTCCTCTGGAAAGTCGTTGCTGGCTTCTCCATTGAAAGTGATCTCTTCCTGTTCTGAACTCTTCCACCATGTACTACCTTTCACATTCATTTGACACTGTTTAACTGCCAGAAAGAGGAAGCCAACTTGATTATAAGAAATTTAGAGGCAGGAACAATATCATATATGTTTTGTGTTTTCCCTTAATACCTTTCATTGCACATTTTGGTAGAGGCGTTACTCCTTTGGTAAAAGAGTTAACTTAAAAATGAGTTATGTTTGGTTGATGAAGTACACACAGAAGCTCATAATGAGCTCATTGAATCTTATTATCCTAGGAGAGCCATGCAGTGGGGTTCTGTTGTGGTAATAATAATAGCTACCGTTTATTGTCCCATTACTATATACTTAGCATAAGTTATGACAAGAGCAAAGAAAAAAAAAAGAATCGAAAGGAGAGTATGTCATTTTGAGTGGTGAAAAGAAGCAGGAACAGATTAAAACTGGGAGAGAACTGGGATCTAATTCTAATTAAGATTTTAAAATGGAAGACATCAATTTTCTTAGAAAAGAGAAAAAGGACTTTTAAATGTTAATGTACGGCTATATTTACACTACATTATTTCATTATGTTTTCATTTGGTGATCATACTCTACAATATATGTGTGTACCTATACATATGTAAATGTTTTTTTTTTAAAGGAATGCTTTTTTTTAAAAAATAATTTTTATTATTTATTTATTTATTTTATTTTGGCTGTGTTGGGTCTTCGTTTCTGTGCGAGGGCTTTCTCTAGTTGCGGCGAGCGGGGGCCACTCTTCATCGCGGTAAGCGGGCCTCTCACTATCGCGGCCTCCCTTGTTGCGGAGCACAAGCTCCAGAAGCGCAGGCTCAGTAGCTGTGGCTCACGGGCCTAGTTGCTCCGTGGCATGTGGGATCTTCCCACACCAGGGCTCGAACCCGTGTCCCCTGCATTGGCAGGCGGATTCTTAACCACTGCGCCACCAGGGAAGCCCTGTAAATGTATTTTTTAAAGTTCTAGAGGGACACACACCTGCTAATAACTGTGATTTCCTCTAGGGAATGAAGTAACTAAGTGATTGAGTAAACCCAAACGAGAGCTAATTTATGTGACCACATCCAGTATGGGATGTGAGAAGAGAGAGAGAGAAAGAGAGGAGATGATTGAGGACTTTTGATTTACCTCTATTTGTGGATTATTTTTATTTTTATAAATGCGTATTCACGTGTGTATCAGCCAGAGTCTCAGTCAGAAGAAATAAACCACCCCAATTATTTTAACAGTGAGAATTTAATATGAAGAATTTTACACTAGATATTACAGAACTGAAGAGGCAAAAAGGAGACCCTGAAATATCACAGGGGTAACAGCTGCACAAAGCACATCACCTAGGGCTGGGGAACAAAGAGAGGAGGTTGGGATTGTTACACTTTAGGAGTTTGGAGCTCGGCTGGTGCTACTGCCTCAGGCCCTCCCAGGACAGATTCAGACCTCTGACAAAGCGGTGTCTGCAAAGGTTGGGAACACTGCAAACTGGAATCAACTGCCTCTGGGGAGGGCTTAGGGTGAAGGGCCATTGCTGGGCAACACCCACAGGAACAGGAAGCAAGCAGGAAGCAGCTAGTTCTTCCTCTTCCTGCCACCTTACTGTCTCCCTTTGGCGCCCCCGCATGGAGACAAGTGGCTGAGCATTTTTCTCAGTCGCAGGGCATGTGCATGGTTTATTAATTAACCTATTTACAGCTTATCGATTAAGCTGTGCTGCAAACTCTATGATCCTGGGGGATGAAGTAAACAATTCAGCTCTGTCATAATCATAGGAGTCAGAAATGGTCTCAGAGAGGTTATAAATGGACCCTATGCTTATGTGGAACCAGTTTCCTTGGAGAGGAACATTAGTTTGGTAGACAGTACACACAGCTAGGAGCCAACATTTTTTATTCTCTTTCTGGCTCTGCTACTGAGTGGGCAGTCTTATATAAACCACATAATCTCTTGTAAAATAACAGTAATAAAAATTAATTCTTGTATGGTGCTTATCATGCGTCAGGCACTAAGTGTTTTACGTATATTAACTAATTTAATCCTTGCAACAGCTCTATGAGGAAAGGGACTTTAGTTACTTCACCTAAGGTCACAAAATAGGGAGGAAAAGACCAGAGTATGAACTCAGCAGTCTGATACACAAATTTTCTCTTCATTACCAAGCATTGCTGCCTCGCAAACATCTATATGAGGCTTATTACATGCCAGGTACCTTTCTACACCCTTAAAACAGAGAAAACCCCTCTGAGGTAAGGACTGTCACCCCCATTTTACAGATGAGGAAAATGAATCCAGGAGGCTCTCTGGCCTCCATTTCTCTGTCTGTCAAATGAGGAGGTTGGATCAGCTGACACTGAAGGCTGTTTCTGCAAGATGTTAGGATTATAGTATAAAAGAACTCAAGGGTCCTGGCTAAAACTGGACTAGAAAGACTTGTCTTACACATTTGCAGACCCCCTGATCTCACAAACTTGATAATAGCCCAGTCGTGTATAGAAGTACAAAAATTGCCAACTTGACACTGGTTACTATTCCTCATCATCTATTCTCTTGCTAGGAATTAGATGGGAAATAAAAGGAAGGGGGTCAACAGCTTTAAAAAAAAAATTCATTTAGGATAGTATGTTTCTCGCTTTTGGCAAGTAGCTCCAAGACCATATCCACATCTGACTATAACCCTATGTGTTAAATTGGGAAGCGGATAACACAAACTTTTTATTACCTTGCTCTTCCCCATTTTTATATTGTTTGACTTTTAGATTTTCAGTCTCTACCACAAGCCTTTGAGATAGGTTAGTATTTTCAGAGCAGAAAGGTTCAGAGACTAGGGAAGCTCGAGATCTTGGTTGAGGACACCCACCTGGTAAGAACTGAACTGGGATTTGAACTTGTGATGAGTTTTACCTAAAGTGACAGTATCAGGACTGCTAAGACTAAAATTGATATTGTCTTAGAAATCCTATTTTTTTAAAATAAAAACTCTCCTCTCAGTGTATATACCCTTGTAACTCTTGACAAGTCAGGGATAGGGACATTGATAAACCTCCAGCCCTCAGCCAAGTGATCTGACACCAATGAGTCGCTGGCAGCATCACTGTAGCAAGTCACAGGCCAGCCACGTACCACGCTGACACCGTCTGGGGTCCACAGGTGTCTCATGTCCCTAGGAACTTCATACCACACTATGGGGCCTGGTATGTGAAATATGGCAAAATCTTTAAGAACCTCAGGAATTCAGCGATTTTTTTGTAGGACAGACACCCATCTTCTTAGAAATGTTCCTGTGAAAATTGTGCAGGTAGGCAAAATCAAGCCCTCTCTGTTCACCAACAGATGACTTTAGCCGGCACGTTTACGGTGCCACTTTTATAAAAAAGTTCCTAATCTGCTGGGAAATGAGGGTTTCCCACAATAACAAGAGGCCTGTCTCAGAGAGAGATCTTGATTCCTCATTTGAACATCTGTAGAACCCCTTAAACTGTTTAGACAGGAATGCAAATGAAGGGAGGAGAGCAAACCTCCCCAGGGAATGGTCCTGGAATGCAGGTTCCATGTGATTCACTCTAAGAAGAGTTCAGTGGAAAGAGGGTGGAGAGTTGCTCCAGTTTCTCCCCTTCCCTCCCCAGAAAGGCCAGAAGTCCTCTGGGAATCCTATACTCCCCTATACAACACACCTCCCACAGCTTGTGCCCCATGTCTGCCTCCAACGTGGAAATGAATTACTGTAATCAACTATCAAGGTCAACAGCTAATTGAATCCAACACTACTGAAGGGAAGTTGGAAGGCTTTGGGGGTTTGTTACATCGGGTTCAAATCCCAGGTCCTCCACCAACTGTGCAAATCTATGCAGGTACTTTGAGCCTGGGTTTCTTCATTTGACAAATGAGGTAATAATACCCTTGTCATTGGCTGGTGCATTTGTTTCCTATGGCTGTCGTAACAAAGTACCACAAACTAGGGGCTTAAAATAACAGAAACTTTTTCTCTCATAGTTCTGGAGGCTGGAAGACTGAAATCAAGGTATCAACGAGACTATGTTCTCTCTGAAGGCTCTAGAGAAGAATCCTTCCTTGCCTCGTCCAGCTTCTGGTGGCCCTTGATGTTCCTTGGCTGATGGCAGCATAATTCCAACCCCTGCCATCTTTGCACGGCCTTCCCCTCTGTGTGTCTGTTCTCCCTTCTTATAAGGACATCAGTCATTAGATTTAGGGCCAACCCTAATCCAGGACGATCTCATCTCGATCCTTAACTAATTACATCTGCAAAGACCCTATTTCCAAATAAGATCAAATTCTGAGGTTCGAGGTGGACATGAATTCTTGGGGTGGGGAGGCACTACCAACACAGGATAACTGGTTAGGGGGTTGAATGAGAAGGTTGCAGTTAAAGCACCTCATATAATACCTGCACATTATAGGTCTTTAATAAATACAGGGGTGGATATTACTTTCTGTTATTATTGCTGCAGCTGGGGTCATCTTTGCTTTTCTAGGGAATAAAGAAAAAGGTTTGATTTGGGAATGAAAGGACAGGGCTGAGGAGTAGCAGGGGAAGGGGCAGCAGAGAAAAAGTAGGAAGTTCGGAAAGCGGGAGGAGAAAGTGCTGAAGGGACACACATTGCCTGGGCTTGCTTGGTTCCTGTGCCCTCAGAAGCCAAGGCCTGGGATGCACTCGGCATTAGGCAGGAAAACTGGACACCTCAGCCTGGCCCAGGCCAGCCACCTCCCACTGTGGCCTCAGTTCCCTGAGGGATAAGAAACTGAAGAATCTGGGGAAAGAAACTCTCTATGGGCCCACTTCTTCCTCTCCTTCTGGTACAGGTATTTCCGAATTTTTCTTAAGGGAGTGGGAGAAGAATTGACTCTGGAAGTGAGAGTCGTGGAGTATAGAGGCCTCCTCCCTGAAAAGTAAGTGAATCTCAGCACTGAGTGTGGAGAGAAACTCCTGTTATTTCAGAAGATTCCTGAGTCCTGGAAATGAACCAAGCAGCATAACAAAAATATGAAGTCAAAGGCAGCTGGAAAAGCTAGGCCCCTTCCTCCCCAAGGCCAGAACGATGGGCATCCTGGATGCTCTAAAATTAAGTCAATGCAATTCTGAAGACACCGAAATTTCATCCTGATGTAAATTTTACACTGCCAAGCACTGTAGCTAATGGTTTGATATAACTGTGGTACATGTTTAGGTCACTGGAAGAGATCGAAGGGCAAGAAGTGAGTCATGACTAAAAATCATTAAGTATAAAGATTCTCTTGAAGTCTAACTTCTTTCCTCCGGAGACCAGCCCTAGTAGCCTCTCAGCCAGGTGTTTGTTTTTTTGTAAGTGTTCATGAACACTCAGACAGTCTAAGTCCATGGGCTACTTCTCAGAATGTTTTAAACAAAACAAAATAAAATAAAATAAATAAAATAGTACAAAGCAAACTAATAATATCAAAAGACAGTTATTAAAATACCAACAACAAAACAAGAGACTTGTGATATGGTCCATATGTGCTTCTTTCTTAATGTACTAAATCACAAGATCTAGTAGCAGGTACCTACAGCTACTGTAATTTTGGAGTAAGGAGGGATATAAACGATATTTCAAGATCTCTGCAGAAACCGTGGTGAGCTCGACAAATATCCGTGATTTGCTGTCTACATTCATAATTGAAGAAAATGCTAAATTTCAGTTGGAGGGCAGTGGAAATAAACACAGTTCTTTTCTCATCCAAGTTCACAGAATTCTATTCTTAGGGATCGGTGGGCCCCATATTTAGAACCCTTATTCTGAGCAAACTTTTCAAAAGTACCCAATTTTTGGTGGGGCTCTGCCAGCAAGCCCAAGTACCAATTCCGTTATGTTAGCAAAGGAGGCCCCCTGCTGGCCAAAATGCGCATGCCATCCATCCCAAAACATTTAATTGGCCGTGTTAGAAAACAATGGGTCAGGCAATTAATTCACTGACTCACATCAAGAAATGAAGCGCGGAAGGCTGCTTGTCAGCCAGGCCCCGGGGTATCTAATCAGTACAGATTTAAAAGCCCCATTTGGCTTAATGGGAAAGTGCTGATGGCTTGTGCGGTTGTTCATTAGCAGAAGAGGTGATGCCAGCCTGGACTCCTGTTTCTAAGGGGGCCGCTTTCTCCTCTCCCGGTCAACAACAAATGCGGCAGATTGCTTATAGGTTAGATTTCCCCAGGGGCTTGTGTGACCAGGGTTTTTAAACTCTGCTTTCAGTGCTTGGAGCTTGGAGCCAAGGGCAAAAGAAGAAGAGGAGATACGAATTCAGGACTTAGTATGTGCTAGAAACCAGGCTAAGTTATTTTCACTTAAGCTATTGCAGTTAACTCCTCAAGCAATCCTGCATGAAGTTACTATTATTATTATTTACAGAGGTAACTGAGGCTTGGAGAGGAAAGTTGTCACTTGCTCATGGTCACTGTGAATGAATGGCTGTGTGGGCTAGGGGGATGCGTAGCACATCTGATGCCCAGTTTCTGCCGCCAGAGGCAATGAGATTCCCACACCAGTGCCGACTACTGTTAGCACAGAGTTCTGGGGCCTGTTGTCTGGTTTGAGCCCGAGGCTTCACTCTTACTGATGGCGTGAACTTAGACAAGTTTATCAATCATTCTGTGCCTCAGTTTCCCTATCTGGAAAAGGAGGATAATAACAGTACCGGTTGTAAGGGTTGTTGTAAAGATTAAATGTAAAACCCATAGAACGGTGCCCAATATCTGTAGATATTCAAGGACTGATAGCTATTATTACTCTGAGAAGATACTGCCTCCTGAACATAAAAGCAGCAACACAGCAGCCAACAGCCTAAACCAGCGTTCCTCAACTACAGGCAGTTTTGTTCCCCGGGGGGCATTTGGCCATGTCTGGAGACATTTTTGGTTGTCACAACTAGGGCCCATCTAATGGGTAGAGGCCAGCGATACTGCTAAACATCCTATAGCGCACAGGACAGCCTCACCACAAAGAATTATATGGCCTCACGTGTTAATAGTGCTGAGGCCGAGAAACTCTGCCCTACCCTGAACACCAGTGAGGTGGAGAATATTCTGCCAGTTATGATGAGGGGCTAGGTTGAAACTGGAAGCCCCCATCCTAATGGAGGGAGGCTAGGTAATAACCAAGTAAATAAACAGGAAACTATTAGATGACAAGAAATTCTGTGATAAAAATAAAGCAGAGTGGCAGACAGGGAGTGATGGAGTTGGGCTCTTTCGAGTGGATGAGCAGAACCTTTTCGTAGAGGGGATGGCGTTTAAGTGGGACTTGAATGACAGGAAGTGACCAGACACGGAAGATCTGAGCAAAGAGCCTGGCTGGCCAAGGAGCAATTCCTGCGAAGGTGTCAAAGCAGGGACAACCTTGATGTGACTGAGGACAGAAAGAATGGGAAGTTAGCAAGTATTGGTAGGGAGGGAAATAGGGAGTCAAATAAAATTCCAATAAGGCCTCACAGACGGCTTCCTTTAGATAGTCCTACTTCTTGATGTACTTAACTCCCTAGGAAAAAATATTGCCTCAAAGTATTTGACAATAACTAAAATATGTGATTTGTTATGTGATATAAATTTTAAGTTGGTTTTAAAATTGTCGTTGTTTCCTTTAGGAATCAATAACAGGGAGTCTCTTCTCTGGCAATGAATTAGTTAACAAGGTCAATTACTGGATTTGGTTACTTCCGGTTTGAGATAAACCATATTGTGTCTTCCTGTTCTCTGTAGCATGGGGCTTGTTCAAATGCAGTACCATAAGAGGAAGTTTAAAAGGAGGGAGACCAGAACACAGTTCCATTTTGCTCCGTTCGAGCCTTTCAGCTGCCCTGAGTAGAATGCAATATTTTGAGAATCAATAAAGCCGGGATAGGAGGCGAGGAGGAGGGCAGGCAGCGTGCCAGCCTTGCCCATAGCTACTCTGCACTCACAACATCAGAGGCTAAGGAAAGGTCCATAAAAGGAATCGATTATCTAATTCTTCCTCTGTTCCTGGTGAATTTCTCACATATTGCTGAGCCAGAGTTGTAATTTATTAAGCAGGTAAATGAAGTAAATTTTGATAGAACGTCTAACAGACTGATTGATTGGTTTATAAAATGGAGTGGGGGGGGCAGGCAGAAGGAGGTTTCTATTTTTGAAGATGGGATAAACTATATTCAGGGTCCTCCAGGCAGAAATGTGTGTGTGGTGTAAATAACAGGGACTGAGCCCCCAGAGGTCTGGACAGATTGTTTGGAGCATCCTTAAACAGCTCTAGAATCGAAAGTCTTCTCCGGTGCTCTGTTACACTTAGTTTTAAAAATTTGCTGGGCATTGTTTAGGACTATTACCAGACCCCAGTTAGAAAGCACATGGGCTCTTAAAGCTAGCTCTCAGTTAGTGAAGCTGGCAAAGCAAGCCAGCCAGCTACCAGAGTCAGCACTGGTTCATGACTCAAGTAACCCAATTAGGGCAAATTGCTGTCTCCTCCTCTTCCTTAATCTTAGGACCCCTAGTTTTATTCAGGACAATAAATTGTACCCAGCTAAAAGACTATGTTTATATTTCCCACTACGACCAAAGTTGTATGTGGCCATATGACTAACTCCTAGCCAATGAAATTAAGTGGAAGTGTTTTGTGTAAACTCTTGGAAAGCATCTTAAAAGACAGCTGATGTATACACTTAGCTCATTCTTTCCTTTCTCCCATTCTGTTGCCTGGAATATGGATATGATGGTTGGTGCTCTACCAGCCATTTTGTGCTATGAGGACAGGGTCATACTCTAAGGAACGCAGTGGTGACTAGAAAGAGCCTGGATCCCAAAGGCCTTTGTGGAGTTGGCATACCAGCCCAAAGAATCCTATCTCTGGACTTCTGTTGTATGTAAGAGAAATCAGCTGCTTCTATATTACTTAAATCATGATTTTAAAGTTTTTGTTTAATGCAGTCAGAACTAATCCTAAATGGTACACCAATATTTGTATAATGTACCCATATTGCGAGATTGAATGACCAAGATTAAGTACTCTCATAAAGTCTTATTTTATCTAAGTTTATTAAAATTATCATTTTGAAACAATAAACAATTTATAGTAAGATTGACACTATATAAAGTCTTAGCTGACCAATTTTGATTTAATCTAAGGGGTATTTTAATGCACCTTGGCAGATCTCATCAAATGAAGAGAATAGAATTCAGGTGTTCTATGGCCTTTTTCATTTAAAACTGGTTTAAGACATCTGCAGTCATTGGTGTATACAGGACTAGAGAGAGACTAGAGAGATCTTCAGGCTCCTGTAGCAGCGTATCAATAATTCTCAGTTTATGTCACCAAAAGATCCCAGAAGTCCCTCTATCTCTTGAGGCTCCTGATCTCCCAAATGCAATCGTGTGCACTGACCAGCTCTACAGTAGCCATCCCTGGGGTTAAAACAAGAGAGAGAGTTCTTTGCAGCTTGTGGTAATCATTATTGCTGCTCACCAAATGCTTCTCAGACTCTGCCTTGCAGCCACATGATAGAATTGTACTTCCTGGATCTCTGTGGTTGAGTAGGGCCATGTTCTGGCCAGTGAATTGTATCACCTCCAAGTCTGGCATGTATTGCTCATGTGAGACCCTTCAGAGTTGTATTTTTCATTTACCATAGTATCAGGTAGTGGCTGCCCATCACCTGTGTCCAGGAGGGCAGGTGATGCCACCACTGGGCAGCGTCCCCAAGTGTCTCTTATTGGACATGTAGTTTGAACAAGAAATATACCGTTTTTTGCTTCAATCCATTGAGATTTGGGGATTGTTACTGCAGCATAATCTATATTATCCTGACTGATGCATTACACCATAGAGAAAAAACCTTCCGAGGATGGCAGTAATCACAGAGGAACTGAATGATATAATCTATGGTTCCAGCAATCAGAGAGGACATGAGGGTAAAAGTTCCCTCTGATCTGACTCATACATTTAACCCTTTTAACATCTGCAAATTCTGTTCAAAAGTTGCCTATAACATATCTATGTACAAAAATCTGCCAGTAAGCAAAGCAGTCCTCCTGTTTCTCAGTGACTTCAGACCCTATCAAACTTACTGCTGATCCCGCATTTACATTCCATACACAACTGGCTCCACCGTGTGATGTTCAGAATAAATAACATTTATTATAGGACTATAAAAGCAAGGTCACGTAGCCAGTAATACCATATACGCCTTGAGGGGGGACTGTACATGATAAAAGAAATTACATCCAGCTTGCTAGGGCATTAAATCAAAAGCAAGAGGGAAAATGTTTCTGTCATGTGAGCCAGGAAACGCAACAGTAGTGAGGCTCACTCATTTATTTGTTTATTCAACTAATATTTACTGAACTCTACTATGTACCATATATTATTCTGGGCCCTGGGGATATAGCAGTGGACAAGATAGACAAAGTTCCTGCCTTAGTTGGAAAGACAGACAATGGAACAAATCAACAAAGTAATATTTACTACAATGTTGGATGTGACAAGTGCTATAAACCAAATTAAATCCGGGTTAGGGCATAGAGAGAGATGGGGAGGGGTTCTTTTAAATAAGGTTGACAGAAATAAAGGCAAACAATCCATATTTAGCTCTCCCAAAGTTCATTTAGATAAATTACCCAAAATATCAAATACATATAAATATGAACATTCTCTTGCAGACATAAAAGGTTAAAATGCTTCAAGATGCCCAAATCTTGGTTTCTAAACATGATCCTGCCTCAGACTCTTCAGGCTGGTATAACAAAAATACCATAGCCTGGGTGGCTTATACAACAAACATTTATTTCTCACAGTTCTGGAGACTGCAAAGTCTAAGATCAAGGTGCCAGCAGATTCAGTGGCTGGCGAGAGCTGCTTTCTGGTTCTTAGGGGGCCACCTTCTCACTATATCCTCACATGCAGAATGAGGGAGCTCTCTGGGCTCTCTTTTATGAGGGCACTAATCCCACTCATGAGAGCTCCACCTTCATGACTTAATTCCTTCCAAAGGCCTCACCTCCTAATAACATCCAACTGAGGATTTCAACATGTGAGTTTGGGAGGGACACAAATATTCAGTCTATAGAAATTTCCCTGAAAAGAAATCATGACTCCTTGTAGAAAGCACTGATTTTTCAAATCTGAGGCAGGAAGTGGACAAGAAGCTCCTGGGACATGTTGTTGTGCCAGAAAACACAGAAGCATTCAGACAGGGTCGTGATAGTCTTTAACTTGAAACAGCAGATTATAGGGGATCCCACTGGCAAACTGGGGGCGATTTAAGCACCAAGAAGAATAACTACTGTAATTGATATTACATTGAATGATTAAAATTCATGAGTTTGTGGTGATTTTTTTAAAGGGAAGGGGGCTCTGTTTTATAGAATGCCAGCAAAAGGTATTATAGAATTAGAGAATCATTTTGCTAATTATAATGGAATACTGATTCATGTAAGGGTTATCTTGTATAGCAATTTCCTGTTGCTGACGTAACAAATTACTACAGACTCAGTGGCTTAAAACAACACAGATTTATCATTTCATAGTTCTGGAAGTCAGAAGTCGAAAGTGAGTCAGCATAGCTGTGTCCCTTTTGCAGACTCTAGGGGAAAATCTGTTTCCGCCTTTTCTAGTTTCTAGATGCTGTCTACACTCCTTGACTCTCACATCACTGCAACCTCTGCTCCATTATAGCATCTCCTTCTCTCTGACTCTGACCCTTCTGCTTCCCTTTTATAAGGACCACTGGGATAACACTGGGTTCACCCAGATAATCCAGGATACTCTCCCCATCATGAGATCCTTAATCATATCTACAAAGTGCCATTTCGCCATGTAAGATAAAACATTCAGAGTCCAGAGCTAAGGTTGTAGACATCTCTGGGAGCCGTTATTCAGCCTACCACAAATTGTATGTATGTGTGTATATATATGTACATATATGTATATACATGTATATGTATATACAATGTGTGTTATATATTATGAAGTACACAAATCACTTACAAGATATTCTTGAATCTAATTAAGCCTTTAGCCCTAACTTCCAGGTTATAGAAATGACACCATAATAAAATAATCAAACACATTCAGGATATGGGACATGCTGTATGTCTACTATCCTAAACTTCTCAAAATTGAAATGTCATAAAAAGGATGGAGGATATCCTAAAAATTTTAAAAAGACTTAAGAGATAATAACAAAATACAAGTGTGTGAACCTTGCTTGAATCTCAGTTCAAAAAGATATTTTTAAGACAATTGGTAAAATTTTAAATTTGGTTTTAAATATTAGATGATATGGAATTATTGCTAATGTTCTTATGTCTATATAGGATAATGTCCTTATTTTGGGGGCATGCATGTTGAAATATTTAGGAGTAAAGTATACGAGGTCTGAAACTTACTTTCAAATGGTTTAGATAAAAACCGTGTGTGTGTGTGTGTGTGTATGTGTAAAGAGAGAAAAGGAAAAAGAAAGAGATAGCAAAATGTTAATGTTTGATGAATCTAAGGGAAGAGCATATAGTTGTTTATCATAAACTCCTAGAGAAACCATAGGAGGACCTTGACACTGGTCTTGGCAAAGATGTTTTTTGGATTTGACACCAAAGCAAAGGCAACGAAAGCAAAAACTAAGTAAGTGGGACTACACAAACTAAAAAGCTTCTGCACAGTAAAGGAAACCATCAACAAAATGAAAATGCAACCTGTGGAATGGGAGAAAATATTTGCAAACCACATATCTGATAGGGGTTAATATTCAAAATATACAAGGAGCTCATACAACTCAACAGCAAAAACAAAACAAAACAAACAAACCCAAATAACCCAATTAAAAAATGGGCAAAGGATCTGAATAGACATTTTTCCAGAAAAGATACACAAATGGCCGACAGGTACTAGAAAAGGTGCTCAACATCACTAATCATCAGGTAAACACAAGTGAAAATAAAAACCTAATACCTGTAAGGATGTTTATTATCAAAAAGTCAAAAGATTAACAAACTCTGGTAAGGATGTGGAGAAAAGAGAACCTTTGTGCACTGCTGGTGGGACTATAAATTGGTACAGCCACCATGTAATACAGTATAGAGGTTCCTCAAGAAATTAAAAATAGAAGTAACATATGATGGAACAATCCACTCTGCATATATATATTCAAAGAAAATGAAAATGAAATCATTATCTCAAAATGATATCTGAACTCCCAAGTTCATTGCAGCATTATTCACAATAGTCAAGGTATGGAAACAAACTAAATATTGACAGATGAATGAATAAAGATATGGAATATTCGTGTGTATTTGTGCGTGTGTGTGTGTGTGTGTGTGGTAAATTATATAATGGAATATTATTCAGCCTTAAAAAAGAAGGAAATCCTGTCATGTGCTACAACCTGAATGAACCTGGGGGACGTTATGCTAAGTGAAATAAGCCAAAGAAAGACAAATATTGCATGGTATCACGGATATGTAGAACCTCACCCCCCCACTGCAAAAATAAAAAAGACAAAAAAAACCCGTTGAACTCACTGGGAGCAATTGGATTGTAAGATCTGTAAGGATAAAAGCTAGTGAGGTCAAGACAAATACCTTAGGACCCCTACCATACAACCTTAAATGGTCAAAATCTTTGGTGAAATGACCCATCACAGTAGGGATAAAACAGCTATATTCAATAACACGGATAGGAAAATTTTTCTGGGGTAGAAGATATGCCAATTTACTTCATCTGTATCTAACATAATTTGGGGGGAAAATTTAAAGATTGGTTAGAGACCAAAAGTGACCCAGTGCATCCAGCCTTTCAACCATCACTAAGAAGGAGCCAGACGCACAAGTAAAGCCATGTTGGATCAGCTTGGCCTTCACATAAATATTCCCAAGTGACCTCAGTCAACACCACATAGAGCAGACAAACTGCCAAGTCAAACCCTGCCCAAATTTATGAGTAAAATAAGTGATCGTTATTTTTAGGCTACTAAATTTTGGGTCTGTTAAATGGTAATAAATAACTTTCAACATTACCGCAGTCAGCTTTGATAGTGTCCTTGCTTCCCAGCCCAAGAATATGTCTCAGGCTACTCTTGCTCGTTTTCTGCATAGACCTGGAATTGCTCCCAATGCCCGTCTCCTTTTATTGAGAAACCATATACAGAGAGCATTATTTGGGTATCAGGTACTTTTTTTTAAGAAACAAAACATTACAGTCACATTCCACTCCCTTCCTCCCCAGGTAGTCGCCACTATAATGAGTTTAGTGCCATATTAATCTCTTGCATTTTAAAAAAGTTTTACAATTTATGTATATTTTCACAAACAATAAATCACAGTGTATTTCATTGGTTCTAAATCACACATTCACCATCCATTTTAAAATCACTGGAGATGCATCTTACAACAGATGGCAAGTGATAGTTTAACTGGTTGCATTTGTTTTCATTTTAGCAATATGTGCCTTACTGATCTATTATCTGTTTCATCTAAGATTAGACGAAACATAGATTAGCTGTTTTATACTTTATAAAAAATTTAATCATTTGAACTTATTTTCCTGCAAATTACTTTTCTTGCTAAATATTTTAGCAAACTTTGTTTAGGTATAATTTGCATTAAAAATATATAATAATGTAGGGGCAGGACAGGAATAAAGACGCAGACGTAGAGAATGGACTTGAGGACACGAGGAGGGGGAAGGGTAAGCTGGGACGAAGTGAGAGAGTGGAATGGACATATATACACTACCAAATGTAAAATAGCTAGCTAGTGGGAAGCAGCTGCATAGCACAGGGAGATCAGCCTGGTGCTGTGTGACCACCTAGAGGGGTGGGATAGGGAGGGTGGGAGGGAGACACAAGAGGGAGGAGATATGGGGATATATGTATATGTATAGCTGATTCACTTTGTTTAAAAAAACAGTATATATATATGATAATTTACATACAACAAAATGTACCCATTTTAAGTCCACAGTTTGATGAGTCATGATAGCTGTACAAAGCTGTTTAACTCTTCATTATTAAGCTATGAGCATTATTTATATATTCTGGATACAGGCCCTTTGTCAGATATATGTATTACAAATAGTTTCTCCCAATCTGTGACTTGGCTTTTCATTTTCTCACTGCTGTCTTTCAAAGAGCAGAAGTATTAATTTTAATAAATTCCAATTTATAAATTTTTCTTTCACGATTCACACTTTTTGTCTCCTAAGAAATCTTTCTCTAACCCAAGACAGCAATTTCTATGTTTCCTTCTACAATTTCTAGAGTATTAGCTTTTGTTAAGTCTATGATCCATTTTGCAATCTAAATTTTGCACTAAAACTGTGTATGGTGTGAGGTGAGAGATGAGGTTATTTCCTATTTGAATATATAGTTACCCATTTGTTAAAAAGACTTTTTTTTCCTCATTGAATAACTATGGCACCTTTGTCAAAAATCAATTCTCCAATATGCATGGGTCCTTTTACTCTATTCTGTCCACTAGCCCCTAACATTTCTTATAAAACAGGTCTTCTGTCAACAAATTCTTTCATCTTTTCCTTGTCTGAAAAAGTCTTTTCTCACCTTTTCTGAAGGATATTTTTGCTGAATATAGAATTCTAGGTCAACAGGTTTATTTCTTTCAGTACTTTAAAGATGTCATGCCAAGGCCTCTAACCTGCATAGTTTGAGAAAAGAAATACAGTCATTCTCTGTATGGAATGTGTCTTTTTTTTTTCTCTAGCTGCTTTTCTAATTTTCTCTAGCTGCTTTTCTAATTTTCTCTAGTTTTCAACAATTTGATTATGATGTACCTTAGTGAGGTTTTCTTTATGTGCTTCCCTGCTTGTTGAATTTCTTGGATCTGTGGGTTTATAGTTTTCATCAATGAGGAAAACTTTCAGACATTATTTCTTACATTGTTTTTGTCTCCCCTATCCCAACTTCTAGGAGTCCAAATACAAGTATGTTAGAAGACTTGATATTACTTCATAGGGGAGTAAGTTACTGTTTTTTTCTTTTTTCTCTTTGTGCTTTAGTAAGCCTCACTGAGTTTTAGTACTGTAGTGACCCATCTGCTATAATTCCATCTGTTCTTTCTCATCCAGTTAATGACCAAAGAGGTAATCAAATAGCAGCAGTGATTTTTAAAAATAAATCTTACACATACTTGAATTATTGGTATAAGTGTATTAACCACAAATAAAATATTTAAGGACTATTAATTTAGAAATGTGTAATTTTTTCAATATCTTCTTTATTGTCTATAAAATGAGTTTGTGTATGTATACATATACATGTAACATTAGAAATGATACTGAATATGATGCCAATGATGGGCTGCTGTAATTTTTTTACTTTGACTTCTTCTACAGAAAGTGATGACAATCTGTGGAAAATTCTTTATTGTATCATGCCAATTTACTACAAGGAGTATTTCAAAATAATACAAACGTAATCCACAGACTTGATTAAGTGAAGATCAACTGATCTGAAAATTTTTTCTTCCTTAGTTCTTCACAGTAATTGCTAAAAGTCCAATAAGCTGATTTTTCCAAGATCGATTATTCTAATAACTTTGGGTGTTCAATCCGTGCAATGGTCCAGTCAGGTTTTACTCCTTGTGTAAACTCCCTCTGAAATCTAGGGAAAAAATTATAAATAATGTGAATCTTATATCAGTCCAAATACTTCCTGGATAACTACATAATTTGCAAGTATATATTAGAGGCAGTTGTTAGCAAAAAGCTAACAGTTAATGGTAAATAAAAATCAAAAAGTTTAATCTACCAATTTGATCACAAAATATATCCCCACAAAATCAGACGTGCATTCTCAACTAAAGTGAGTATTTTTAATGGACTGATCTACATACACTCCAACATCTGCCAGTCCTTGAGAGGAACTTCAATGTTATTCTATTGTTAAGCACTAGCCATAATATATGCCTAATATGAGGAGAAATAAATTGGAATATGGTGATAAAAACAGCACTTTCATGGAAGTTGGTTTATGTGATTAGACTTACTCAGCTTGCACTAAGACCAATCTTGAAAATAGCAGTGTTTATGAGCTGCCCGTGATCTTAGTAGGGAATATCAGAAGAACCAAAGGTTAGTGTTGATTACAGTGGTCTAAATGACATCTTAAAAAAGAGACGATTCAGTAGATTTAAATTAAGTATTTAAATATACAGAATATTTTGGGTAATTACAAATAAAGCAAAATTCAAAACAGAAAAAGAAAAGAAAAAAAGCACATCCCCTTCAAGAAAAGTGAAAAAAATGAAGATATAATTCCCTTTACCTTAGCGAAACAGGATACATTTTCTTTCCTAGGTCGTTTTTGGGATTTGTTCATTATTTTAAAGCAAATTTGTATAACTCTGGTGACATAACAGTATTCTCTTTTAGACAGATATTAAACTATGTCTCCACTGACTTGCTTGACTTGTTCACTGTTCCAAATTTTATTAGTACAATAATACACTATAGTGTCTCTTTTAAATAGTTTGTTAACCTCCTATTAGACAGTACCTCCTTAAGGGCAGGAACCCTTCAATTCTGTATCTGAACCCCTACCAGAGTACTTGGTAAATAGGAGATGGTCAATAAATGTCTAGTGAGTGGATGGTCCATGTGCCAATTATGGCAGATTTTATTTTCCAAAGATGGTCATAACTACATCTTGCATCCCACATGCTCTTCTGCAGTGTGACCTTGCTGCTGCCCCATGAAGAGGTGGAGTCTCTCCATGCCCTTTCACCGTGCAGATCCTGTGACTGCTTGGACCAGCAAACCATGGTGGAAATGATGTTGTTCCAATACTGGGCATAGCCCTTTACTGGTCTAGCATCTTCTGTCTTCTGCCTCTTGGAAGCCAACCACCATGTAAACATGTGACTAGCTTAACACTACCACAAGCCCAAGCCACCAAGAGAGGCCTTGGAGAATGAGACGTCATGTGGAGAAGCCAAGGAGCACCGTGGTGCTGCCCACGAGTGAAGAAGCCATTGTGGAAATGAACCCCTAGCTCCGGCCACCCCACTTGATGCCAGAGGGAGCAGAGAAAACTCCACAGCTGAGCCTTTCCAAAATTCCTGAGCAGTAGAATAGCAGGCAAAATGAATGGCTGTTTGATGCCACCGAGTTTTGGAGTGGTTTGTAACGTAGCAATAGATAGCTGAAATACAGTTTAATTAAATTCAGCAATATTACCTCTTCCTAATTTCTGAACACTCCTGTTTCGTGGCCAGTGTGTCTTTCCGACTTTCTCTCTTCATAAATAACTTGTCAAATTTCAATCTTTTTCTTCCTAAAGCTCCCTTTAGTTTTCATACCTTCATACTACCTTCTATTTTCTAGAGAAAGGAAACAACGAAATGCGATTAGACTTACTCATAGCTCGCACTAAGAAGTTGTTTAGTTTCCACGTTCTGATCCCCCAACTTAACCTGGAACACACTGGCTCCACTTATAGTTTCACTGGGGATGTTGGCACTGGTTAGATACCAAAAGCACATCAGGATGTTAACAAACTTCCTTCCTTAGAGAAAAAACATACACACATACAAATACAAATCACAATAATCTATCATCCTTATATCCTTAATGAAATCAGCAATTGGCAGTAATTATACAGCTGTTACAGACCAAATTTTGGGCTCATTCTAGTCTAACTTAAGATACCTGTAATGACACGTTTTTATTTTTAGAAAATTCTCCTGGGGTTTATGACATTTTCCTCTCTGGATCACAGTAGTAAGAGCTACTATATACTGAGCAGGTACTTTTTACCAAGTGTACTACATGGATTACTTTCAATTTGTGGCATTTTCTAAAATTATGATAACAGATATCTATTGTCAAACCAAAAATGAGGGAGGGGGAACACTTTTTTGCTGCTATGTCATTAACTTAACCCCAACTGCCAGAAAGAAGCCTTCTATTCTACCCCTAATTCACTTTACTATGCCCAGTGATTATGACAACATCCTGTGCAAAAATCAGGTAGTAACCATGGTGCTAAGATGCAATTTGAAATATTAGGAAGAAGAAAATATTTATCATTAAAAGTACCTTTACAAATGTTTCAAATTAACATGTGTGTGAAAATTTTTTCACTATTAACAGTCCTCAGTCAGAACTGCCTTAGCAAGTGTGTAAGCAAAGACTAGATTTCCTGTGTGCCTAGCACATAATACACTGCAAATATTTGTAAAAGGAGTAAGTCAGTCAGTAAGTTTTCAGGAACGCTATTGGGAAAATAGGACAAGGAGAAGAACAAGATAAATGCTAAAGTTCCTTTCAACTATTTTCATCGTCTCCAAATAAATCCAATTTGGGAGTTCTGAGTTAATGTTACTTTCAAAACAGTCTTTAGCTAATATTATTTACTTTTTCTTTTACTCTTTACTCCTACTTAACATACAGCTGGACACTTAAAATACTCAATTGTTTTCCTTTCAGTTAGGAAATCTGAAACACAAATATTTTCATTTTAAGATATGGGAGCAGCTTGTCTTAGACAATTTTCATTAACTTAAGTTACAATGCTCTCTTCTGTGAATTAAATAATATTAGGGAAAAGTTCTAGATAGAAAGGCATAAGAAACTATTACCATATCCCAAGTCTTCCAGAGCTAGGGCTTTAAAGAATGAATATATTATTTTCTCTGCAGTTCTATAAGTATCCACTTGTACCAACAAAATATCACTATTCCATGATTATTCACTAGTTTAGTTTATCTGGACAATTGTGGGTCATTTAAAGTTGACTATGCTCCAGCATTACCTTTCTCATCGTAGTAAATGGAGATGTCTCCTGTTGATGTATATACAATTTCATCTATGTCAGCAGCAAGGGCATTTTTATGGTTGTCAGGTAGTGAAGTAACCTTTTCTTTCAATACACGTAGTGTCTAAGTATGGAAAAAGCAAACCATAGTTCACTTGCTGAATTTTCAAAAGCTTTTCAAAAAGTGGAGTGAATTCTTCATGGAATGAATTTTGTAAAAATATTTTTAAATTTACTGCCATATTTATTCATTTTCAAAAGCAAGGCTGAGGGGCTTCCCTGGTGGTGCAGTGGCTAAGAATCTGCCTGCCAGTGCAGGAGACACGGGTTTGAGCCCTGGTCCGGGAAGATCCCACATGCCACGGAGCAACTAAGCCCATGCGCCACAACTATTGAGCCTGCGCTCTAGAGCCAGAGAGCCACAACTACTGAGCCTGCGTGCCACAACTGCTGAAGCCCATGCGCCTAGAGCCCACGCTCCACAACAAGAGAAGCCACTGCAATGAGAAGCCCGAACACCACAACGAAGAGAAGCCTCTGCTCGCCGCAACTAGAGAGAGCCCGTGTGCAGCAACAAAGACCCAATGCAGCCAAAAATAAATCAATAAAATAATTAAAAAAAAAAAAAGCAAGGCTAAAAGGGATCTGATTATTCAATTAGATAATTCCTAATAGAACTGTTCTTATATAGATTTCAATTCTTATACAGAATTCTATATAAGAACTGAAAGACATCATATTAACTTACTTATGCCTTAAGTAGCAAGTCATTCTATACTTTTATATGACCCCAAGTACCCAAAAGGCAAGATACAGGGACTCTACTTTGGCTGATGGCATGCAGACTATTTTATTTTATTTTTTATTTTTTTATTTAAGGGTGATTTATTTTACTTAAGGGTGGCAGTGGGAATAGTCATAGATTTCTAATACAAACCAAATACAAAGATCAAACAACCATAAGAATAATGAAAATCTAAATATGAAAAGCTAATCTTTTAGGAGAAAAATAAGGAGACTATCTTTTTTTTTTTTTTTTGCCAATGGTAATGGATATGTAAGGATATTGACAACAACACTGGAATAGCAGAGGAATTGAAAATGCTATACACTGATCAACGGGAAACTAGCTAAGTTAATTATATTGCATATACATAATACCATGAAGAAAGCAAACACATATATAGTCTTTGGTTGAACCATATACCATTCTAAGTGCTCTACATTACATATACTATCTCACATAATTTCCCAACAATACTACTACTATCCCATTTTATATGTGAGACAAGAAGTTAAGTAAGCATGCATACTATTTTAAAGCATAAATAAGGACAACGTATATCATTCTACTGCAAGAGAATAATACATTCATTTTTAAAAGAAAAATAAAAGTATACTTTACCTCTTTGGCCACAAGTTCTTCCAGTAGATCAAACTTACTCTGTGACAGCAACTTGGACACATGAGCAAAAGCCTTAAAAAAACAGTGGGGGGAGGGTGGTGATTATTATTTCAAGATATCATATGAAATACCGTACAATGTACAATGCTCATACTTGAATGGCTAAGTGTAACAAAGACTATTTTATGATAAATGCAATAGACAATGTCAAACACTAGATATCGGTGTTAGGCATAACTCCTCCAAAGTTGGTTGACTTTTCTTTTCTCATATGGCCTTCCCACATGGAAAGTAGTAAGTGAGCAGATTGCTAATTATGTATCTACTCCAAGGACCTGGGAAAAGATTGCGTGTGGTGTACATACTACGTCCTCAATAAAAAAATCTCCTATATATTTCCTTTTAAAATAATGATGAAGTAATCAACCATCGTGACTGTTATATGATCCTCCTCTTAATCATGAATACACAGCAGCACAACCTAGACGGTATTGGGAGTCTGGAGATCTGGGTTGCAGTTGTACCTCATTAAGATAGATAAGGCAGGTTTGGTAAAGTGGGAGAAAAGATAATGAGTTTGCACAATCTAATACAGTAGATCCCAACTTTGAAGTATGAGATCCCATTTTAAAGTGGGAGGGAACCAACTGCAATCCTCCACATTCCTAGCAGTGAGGAATGGAATTGTGCGTTAAGACTCTACCTGTCTTCGAGAAGCTTGCAGTCTACTTGAGGAGGGAGCCAAGAAAACTGACAAGTTCAAAAATTATGACAGGAATAAGAACAGGATGATTTGGGAGCATACAGGTGAGCACTTAAGCTATCTGCGAGGAAAAGAGAGGGCTTCCTAAAGGAAGTAATATCTAAGATGAAATTTGAAGAACTGGCAAGAGAAAGAGGATGCACAGGTGTGTCAGACAGACAATACTCATAATTGTTATGGGCTGAATTGTGTTCCCCCAAATTCATATGTTGAAGCCCTAACTCCCAGTACCTCAGAAGGTAACTATATTTGGAGACAGGACCTTTAAAGAGGTGATGAAGTCAAATGAGGGTGGGCCCTAATCCAATCTGACTGGTGTCCTTACAAGAGGAAATCTGGATACACACAGAGATACTAGGGCACACACGCACAGAGGGGGGAAAAAAAAACAACACGTGAGGACACAGCAAGAAGGCAATCATCTACAAGGAAAGGAAAGAGGCCTCAGAAGAAACCAACCAACAAGGTGCCAACACCCTGTACTTGGACTTCTAACCTCCAGAATGTGAGATAATAAAGTGCTGTGGTTTAAGCAACCCAGATTGAGGTATTGTTGTGGCAGCCCTAGCAATAATAGAGTTGAATTTTGAGGAAAAGCATACTTCCAAATGGATTCAAGGATCCCTTGCAAACACTTTAGAGGCTCTCAGGGTTCAGAAACACTGTATGTTTTAGTAAGGGTTTGTGTGCAGAAGATGGGTGAAATTTGGTAAGAAGAAACAAAGACCATAACCATCATGTTGAAACCCAACCATGAGACTCTAGTTTGTGTGGCCAAAGAAGATCACACCTGAGCAAATTACCCTATAAGGTAATAATGAACCATTAGGAGGCTGCCCTGATAAGGCTTTGGTGATATAAGATTGCCTAACCTAAACAGGCTTCTAGGAAATAGCCCTCTTTTTCATAGAAAAGGCCAAAATACGCTAGCAAGATACAGGAAAACAGACAGTACATGGTTAGTGGTTTGAGGGCAGTAATAGGGAAGGTATCATATCATATGTGCATATCAATGGAAAGTAGGGTTTGTGGAGCTAATAAAGCTGTTTAAGGATTGTATATCACCAGACCACCTATTCCTCTGGCTCACATGATGAATAAAAGCTTGCCTAGATTGGTATAAAATAAGCTACAGGATATATCGTATAACGCAGGGAATATAGCCAATATTGTATAATAACTATAAATGGAGTGTAACCTCTAAAAATTGTGATTCACTACATTGTATACCTGTATTATATATATATATAATATATAATATTGTACATCAACATACTTCAAAAAAATGTTTTTAAATAATAAATTAAAAAAAAAAAAACTTGCCTAGATTGTACTTAACCATCTCAACTTCTAGTGACTCTGGAGGACCAAGACTGCTTATAGAGTGGGTTACAGGACAATGCACCTCAGCACGTGCTAGCTATGCATCCTTGAGCCAATCGTTTCACCTTTTTAGAACTTGATTTTTATCATCTGAAAGAATTAGACTAGAATAATGAGCACGAAGGTCCCTTTTTGCCTTATGTTCTATGATTAAAAAAGAAATATCTTAAAGAACATGATCTAATTGATAACTTGATATTCACATCCCAAGATAACATCTTATTGATAGGAGGTTAGTCTAAGGAGAAAGGGCAAATTGAGCCCATGAGAGTAGATAATCTACCCAGTGTTTTTGCAACAGATTATTCCCAAGCCCTAGAATTACATCTATGCAAAGGAAGGTATAGTTGCCTTATGAGATCTAGTAGGAAGAAGGTTTTTCAGCTATGTCCTTTTAAGTCATACGTGTTGAAAAACTGGTTTGCTTGATCTGAAAGGTATGTTAAAGTAACCGCTGGTTTAATGGAATCACTAAATATTTGCCATGGATGACCCAACATTCTTTTTGGAAATCAGAACGGTTAAATGCACAAAAATTGACTTAGATGAGGCAAGACTGTATACAAACTGGCTGATGAAGGGGTGCAGATACTACTTAATAGCAAGGATGAGGGCTAAAATAGCTCACAGCTGGAGGACCTTTAGGATCAAAGAGTGACTAAAAAGTGTCCCATGCTCCTCTGTGTTCAGAGAAAATAGGGACTTAGGCTTGAATCCTGCCCATAGTGGGGAGATGACTTCCATTCCTTATTGACACATAAATAAGCATGAAGTAGACAAGCTCAAGTCATCAGCAGAGTGGTGGAGAACAGTAGCATCATGCTCATTTACCTCTGCATGGACAAAAGATTTTGAGAACTGACATGAGCAGAGGTTTATCCCTTACAATGCTGTTAATCAAGCTTGCTCTTTACTTTTTAATTTTTTTATAAAAACATAAATCAGTCAGGAGTTGACTCGGGGAAGCAAAAGCAGGAGTTAATATTGACATTGATTATAAAGCTGAAAACATTTAATTTATAACTGACAGGTCACATAAATAAATATCAATGGCTGTGTTTATAGAAATAATCTGAAAAAAACCTAGGATTAAATATATCAATACCAGCATACGATCAATATTGTCTTTTTCATTATGCATAAAATCAGAAAAAATAAAGCCATGTAGCTTTTAAGTGGCAGAAACAGGCTTTGAATACATTTCTGACTCAAAACCTGTAGAGAGTAGAAAAAGTAATTAAGGGACTTCACCTTGGTGTCTCCATCGAAACCCTATTTCTCGGCGACCTTGCAACAGAAGCAGAAGCTTAATTTAAATCAAGAAGTGGCCGGAGGGCTCTGTGTCTGGGTCACTACCCACATGTTATAATTTGAGACCCAGTGGAAACCTCACCGCTAAACACTTTTGCCTAATAGTTGAATGCATGAGAGGCGGATAGATTATCTGTAGAGAAATAAACAAACCTGCTTCGCTCCCTCCGTGAATTCTGCGATGCTGAACTCTTGGTCGAAATAGGCCCAGATAAGGAAGGAGTAAATTCGAGTCCGAATCCAGCTGATGGGGTTGGAGAACCCCAGGATGATCATCTTGGTTTTCTGGCGCTGCTGGGGCTGCTCCTCGGTGCTGTAGGTTCGCCGAGGGCAGAAAGGGAAAGCGGGAAGGGTTGTGCGGAGTCCCAGAGGGCTGAGCAGGGGACGCTGAGGAGCCCGAGCAGGCAGCGCCAAGGCCGCGGAGGCCCAAGAGACTCGAGGAAATGGGGCCGCTCCCGAGCCGAGGCGGCGGCGGCAGAAGCAGCAAAGTCCAGCCAATGGCGGCCACACGTCGGCCGAACCGGGAGTCCAGAGTCGGGCGGCCGAGCCCGGCAGAGGCCGAGAAAGCAGCAAGCGGGGTAAAAGACTGACGGCCAGCGCCATTTTTGTGACCTTTCACCCCTTGCTTGTGCAGTATGGAAAAAAAGTCGGCGGGAAACCACCTCGGCGGGACTTGGAGAAAGAGACTGGAGAGTCAAGCTGGCCTGTTACTGCACCTCTGGTGAGTTCGCCCCTTCCCTGCTCTCCATCACATGCCCGTAGGCCCCCAGCCCCGCGCTCGAAACCCGCCGCTCTCGCGACTCAGCCGGCCTCGTGGACCTTTTCTCTCCCGGACCTTTTCTCTCCCGGACCTGTTTCCGGGCGGTCCGCGCGGTTGGAACGTGTTAGGGCCGAGGTTCCCAGAACTTGGAAGAGGACGGGCGTGAGCAACCATGGCTGGGCAGTGCTTCCCGGTACCCCGGCTCGAGGGCGTTTCGCAGGAGCAGTTCATGGAGCACCTCTATCCGCAGGTGAGGCCCTCTTGCGGGGCAGAACCGCGGGAAGCCGGTGGATACCCGTCCTTAGGGCTCCAGCGGCTCCGAATTGGTTTCTTGCGATCCAGGGTGTGGGGAGGAGGTGGCTGTCGGCAGAAGGTGGCTGGTTGGCCCGGCGGCCAAGGGAGAGGGTACATGGGGGATGTTGACTGGCTCATCTGTTAAGTTTTCCGTTCCACGTTTCTGGGGAGCAGGTTGACGGCAGAGCACTGGCTACGAGAAATATTTTGCCTAAGAAGCCCTGCTAGCTGCTTAGCGGCTTTGCGGGAGTCTGATTACAAAGTCTTCTACCGTTACCATGGCAACCCAGGGAGTCCCCCCCCCCCCTTTTCAAGTCTTCCATCGGGTTTCCTAAAATCTAGAGGAGGTTTCGCCCCCAACCCCAGCTAGTGGCTTGAACGGCGCCTGTCAGTCTACGCGAGTTACTGGATCTTAAGGAGAAGTTTTTCACTGCACTGAGCCAAAAGGGGAAGCAATGGGAATCCTCCGACAAACTTCCACTGGTCTTGGATTCTAACTAACGTGGGTTCTAGTTCAGACGTTCGATTCTCTTATACGTATAATTCGAACCTTAGTTCTCAGAGAAAAATACTAATGGGGAAAAAAAGTGTTTTTACTTGCCGTGCTTTGCAAGGGAATCCAGGCTTCAGAAAAACTAAGAATAAAGAGGCCAGCAGATATTTACAGGAAAAAAAAAAAAAAAAACCCCAGAGGTTTACAGTTAGCCTGCTCATGATAAAGAAACCCGCCCCCCCGCAGCAATTTTACTTGATATTTACATCTGTAAGTGTGGTCATTGAGCTACAGTCCTGAGTATTACAAAAGTCAGGGATGAAGTTTTTTTCTTTTAGGAGTTAGCAGCCTATAGGGAGGATTCAAGCCTTAATTTATTTGGGAGACTAGTGCTAGATAGGTTGTTGTCCTCCCTACCCCACCGCAGGACACGTTAGTATAAGATGCCTTCAGGACAGTATTATGAAGACGAAATGATGTATGTATGTGGAAATGCTTTGGAAGATGAATAGCAAAAAGTGTTTTGTAATTTCGGCTTCCCAGACAAGACATACAATATGTCACAAAGCATCACTAAGCTTCATAAAGTGGAAAATTACAAACAACACTCTGGTCACAATGTAATAAAACTAGAAATTAATAACTAAATTGCAAAACAAGACATTTTTACCTGAAAACACTGAAGAAAAGCTGTGAGGGGGTATAGTCCTATCAGATTTTTAAACATGTTTTAATATTTAATAGTGTGGTATGGGTGCATGAATAGACAGACCAGAGGAATAAAATAGAAAGTCTGGATGAAGACAGATGTGTGTACACACACACAAGTATTTATCCAGGCTCTGGAGATATTTATATGTATGTGGAAATTTAGCATGTGATGAACATGACATTTTAAAAATCACTGGGGCAAAGATGAACTTTTAAATAAATGGTGCTTGGACAAGTGGATGGTCACAGTCATTTAGAAAATGATAAAATTAGATTTATATCTGACACCATACACAAGAGTGATCCCCAAATGGATCAGAGATCTAAATAAAAAAAAACTACGTGAAGTACTAGAGGAAAACATGGGTAAATTTCTCTGCAATCTAGGTCTATGGAAGGGCTTTCTAACTATGACTCAGGTGTGATAAATGATTAAAATTGTACATAAAATACAAACTGGGAGAAAAATATTTGCAACATATATTTCATTAAAGGGCAGTAAAAGCCCATGTATGTAAAGGACTTTTAAAAATTAATGGAAGGGAGGGCAAAAATCTGATTAAAAAATGAACAGTTGACAAAAAGATAAAAACGGCATCTAAACACATGAAAAGATGTTCAGTTTTATTCATAAGAGAAATTAAACTGAGATACCATTTATCTATAATATTGACAAAAATCAAAAGCCTTTAATAATAGTATTCTTTGTGGGTCTGTGAAGAAACTGGTACTCTCACGTTTTATGCCAAGTAGTACAACCCTCATGGAGGGGAATTTGGCATATCTAACAAAACTGTTGATGTGTTTACTTTATGATATAGCAATTCCTCTTTCGGAATTTACTCTGGGGATACACTTCCAACAGTATGAAAATTTCTAGTGTTTATTATGCTTGCAAATTATTACAAATAACCTAAAAACCTATGCATAGGAGACTGATTAAATTGTCCATTTACACTAAGGTGTACTAAGCTGTAAAAAAGAATGAGGGAAATAATCTGAACTGATAGTAGTGATTTCCAGGATATATTTTAAAATTTTTTTAAAAAAGCAAATTACAAAAACAATACATAATAAGACACTTTTTGTATAAAAAAGAAGGGGAAATAAGAAAGTATATATATTTTTGGTCACTATGCAAAAAAGAAATACAGGGACGATAAGCCAGACATTAATGAGACTGGTTATCTATAGGGGATGAGTGATTACGAGGTGGGTGATTATAGATGCGGTGACCTTTTTTGTATAATTTTGACTTTGGAGATCATGTTACTGTTTTATATTCTACAATAATAATAATAATAAAATTAACAAGGATGAGGAATGGTTCAAAAAAACCAACCAAACTCTAATATAGAATATAAAAGTAACAAGTGAACCTAAGTAAGGGAGAGGAGGAGAAGTAACCTAAGTCACTTTTGAACACAGTGCTTTGATTATATATCAGTCTAAAAACAAAAAGAACTGTAAACAATACTGAATTCTAGTTTGTAGACTTTTTTTACAGTGATGTAACTTAGCAATTGCAAAAGCACTTATTGTGAATTCTGGGATTGTACAATTGATTAAACATTGAGGATGATAGGAACCAGGTTTCTCACTAAGAGAAGGGAGTTTACAAATATATAAACAATGAATATTAGAATAAATCTTGTGGTATAAGATCAGAATTAGGTATCCGTATTGGAGGTATCATGGTTCATCGTACATCCATTATTTGTGTGTGTGTGTGTGTGTGTGTGTATAGTACATATTGAGAGAGAAAGAGAAATAGATAAATAGATATAACTATATGCATATGCAGAAGATGTGTGTGTATATATATATTTGGGGAGGAGAGAGTGAATATATACACACCTTCATGTGTTTCCTAGCTCTGTTCACTGAGAAGGCCTAGAAGTAATGACACACTAATAGTCATAAACACATTCAGCACCCAGATCATGGTTTCTAAACAGCATTCCCCACTAGAAGAAACCAGAGCTGCTTGAAGAAATGACTAGAGGGCTGGGACAGAGATGTAAAAGGATACTGGATTGTGTTATTTTTCCATAAAGTAAGAAGTGCTCAGGTAAAACGTCACAAGAGCCAGCTTGAAGGGACTCCTGCTGGCCAAATCTGGGATAACTTGAGCATCAAAATTATATCAGTAGATTATAACTCAGTGAATAAAATAAGTGAATGGAGAAGTTAGAGCTGATTTTTACATTAGAATACCAACTAGTACATGTAGAAGGTGATGGAGTTTTTTTTTTTTAATCACGATTTTTACACTCATCGTAGCAATACTTGATTGAGGCAGGAATTACCAGTTGATCAAAATTAACATCATAAATAATAGGGAAAATATCATGTGCTACCTGATGTGTTGCACTGAGAAAGACAAAATATTGCTTTTGTGGTACATTCTTTCCAAAAATGAGTAACCTGAACCTAATATGAAGAAACATCGGATAAACCCAAGTTGAAGGGCATTCTACAAAATAACTAGCCTGTACTCTTCAAAAATGTCAAGGTCATAGAAGAGTCTGAGGAACTGTTCCAGAGTAAAAGAGATATAGTAATTAAATACAATGTGGCATCTCAGAAATAGGGGAAAAAATATAGAGGATATTATAAGGACAATTAGCAAAATTTGGATACAGACTGGATTAAAGTATTATATCAGTGTTAAATATAATTTTTTTAAAAATTAATTTATTTATTTTATTTATGGCTGTGTTGGGTCTTCGTTTCTGTGCGAGGGCTTTCTCTAGTTGCGGCAAGTGGGGGCCACTCTTCATTGCGGTGCGCGGGCCTCTCATTATCGCGACCTCTCTTGTTGCGGAGCACAGGCTCCAGATGCGCAGGCTCAGTAATTGCGACTCACGGGCCCAGTTGCTCTGCGGCATGTGGGATCTTCCCAGACCAGGGCTCGAACCCGTGTCCCCTGCATTGGCAGGCAGATTCTCAACCACTGCGCCACCAGGGAAGCCCAATAATTTTGATAATTATTCTGTCGTTATAAAAAGAATGTCTTTGTTCTCAGAAAATATACTCAAGTTTTAGAGATAAAGGAGCATGATGTCAGCAACTTACACTGAACTAGTTTAGAAAAAATTAAATTTAAAATGTTTCTCTCTGTACAAACATAACAAGAGTGAGAGCAGATGGTAAAGTAAGTGGAGCAAAATGTTAAATTAACGACTAGTGACTCAGAGTAAATGGTATATGGGAGTTCTTTGTAGTGTTCTTACAACTTTTCTGTAAGTTTAGAATGGTATCAAAATAAAAAGTTGCAAACAATATTTGAGTATAAAGCACAAATTTTAATCAGTCGTATTTTTTGTCATAAATAACACTCTAGAGAATGCTTTAAATAATACTCAGATTTCTCGTTTCTAAGCTTATGGTGGCACTTCTGTTTTGTTTGGATTTGTTTTCCTAATGTTAAAATTTTGTTCTAACTATATCACATGGGTCCTCTTCCTGTTTTAGTTACAGCATGAATTATCAGAAGGTTTGATTTTGAGCATCTTGGGATAAAGAATCATTTCTTATTTGTTTTTATCCCTTTATTACCAGATACAGCTCCTGATACATTGTTGGTTTTCCCTAATTTTTGGTTGATTTTTTCCACACAGAGAAAACCTCTAGTGTTGGAAGGAATTGATTTGGGGACATGTTCAAGCAAATGGACGGTGGATTACCTAAGCCAAATTGGAGGGAGGAAAGAGGTGAAGATTCATGTTGCTGCAGTTGCCCAGATGGACTTCATTAGTAAGAACTTTGTGTATAGGTATTTTCTTCTGAGGTTTACTCTGGGGATACACATAACTTTATTTAAACCTTTAAAATATTTTTGCATTATTATACAAAGACCATATGGCATTTTCTCTTTTGGCTAGTTTGATATAATTGTGGAATAGCTTACTGAGTTTTAAAGAATGGCTTTTAAAAGATAAGAATCTGAGCTTACATAATTATACAAAGACATTTCCAAAGACCATTTTAAAAATATGGTGTCTACCCAATACCTTCTGGAGTCATGGAAAGAGCAGAATTTCTGTAACTAGAGTTAGATTACATCTAAAGCTCGGTGTACTTTATTCATTCAATGCTTCATTAATTAGTTGATCCTCCCACATTAGTAATTGTTATCTAGAGTAATAAATTCTAAAGTTTTCCTTTATAACCTCTTTTGATTTTTAAATGCCCTATTTTGGGAATATTTTTAAATTCCAGATTGTTTTTAGATAAGTATAAGCTCATGTTTTCTTTTTCTGCCCTCTCCAGAAATATAAGACAAGTGGTTGCTATGTTTGGTATAATCTTTTATCAACTTGGATAAATCAGGCTTAATTTTCATTTTTGTCCAAATAATCTTAAATACTTTAAAATTCCCTCATGGTTGTCGTTTTATGCTTTGGAATGTCTTAAAAGTAAAGATAGTTAAATGCTGCGGAATATCTAAACTTGAAAGCTTTAAATGCTACAGTCTTATAGATTTAATATGCTATTTATTCCCATGAGTTTATTCCCTTGAGTTTCACTAAAAATGTTAAATTTAAAAACAAACAACTTTCAAAGTCTGAGCACGTGCAGTTCCCAGCAAATTCAGTCTATTGAAAAACCATGTTGTTCACAAAAGACTGATTTTTAAAGAAAGGTGGCTTTCACTGTTCCTTCCAGAGTTTAAAGATGAGTTAAACAGAGCTTCTAATGTCCAGGGCCATTCTTTTCTCCGTAGAGTTTCCCAAGTTCATATAGCAGCTTGCCAAAGCATTTCTCGGTTTTTGATCCTTTGAATATTTGCCATTACAGTTTTGGTTTTTAATAGGCCATGGATTGAATTTAATTACCATAAATTTTTCCAAGTGTAAGAACTTTTCATTTTTTATTAAATCAAGAAAGTGGAAGAAAGTGCTGGAATGATGAGCATTTTTCAGCCTGCAGTTAATGATGTTTATTTTCCAGGGAGCCCAATGCTGTAACAAATGGGTATTGAAACGTCATCTTGAGTTGCCTTGATGTTACGTCATGTCCTATAAACTTTTCAAAACATGTTTTGAAGCACGTATATTATATAATAGTTCCTATTCCAGCTTCCTCTAAGCCGTTCACTACAGCTACTAAGGAGTTACAAGATTATTTTCTTAGAGTAAGAAGGAAAATAGATTTAGTCATTTTGGGCAGTTATCAGGGAGTAGGAAAGAAGGGAGGCATTAGACCAAAGACAGAGACTAGAAAGTAAGAAAACCTACGCACATATATAATTATTATCAGTTCAGTTTAAGGTTGCATTTTTGCTTTTTAAACATTTGAAGATAAATATGTTTCCAAGTCTTAGCTTTTACTTCTCTCCTCTTGGTAGCTCTAACTGTTCTTCCAGAGTCAGTATACTATAAAAAAGAAGAGCCTTGTGTAGTGAAAGGATACTGTTGGTATTCTTCTGGTCATAGATTTTTTTTTTTAAGTCTGAATCTTATATAAGCTTTGCTTCACTGCTTCTACCTATCACATCATCTGACTCCTATCATCATCCTGCTCTCATTGTTTGTTATACTTTCATCATTCCTGATCTTGATTTTGCGAAGCAGCCTTTCCAAAATGGGGAGCAGAACAGTAAAGATTTTTTTTCTTCTTTTTCTAAATGTTGGTAACTGCTGCATGCTGCTGCATTATCGTTGTTGTTAACCCCACCATCTGTCCTGTATTGAACACTTACTATATGTCAGGTACTGTGCATCCTAGATTATATTACTCATTTAAACTTCTGTGAGGTAGATTTTTTAAATAATAATTATACAGATGAGGAAATGGAAGTTTAAAAACGTTAAATAACTTACTCAAGATTGTATAGCTCGAAATGATGGAACTAAGACTTATACCCAAATTTGCCTGACTCCACCAAGTCCTAATAATCCTAACCCCTCTTTGATACTACCTCCCTTACTGGTCTGTATGTCAGTCCAGACGAGTGGAACTTCTATAGCAGATGCCCTTCTTATTGAAACATGCATAGGATGGATAAGACCTTAAGGCCAAGGAACTTAACAATTCACATACCTCATTTCCTCTTCTCTCAGCTTAGTTTCTGTAGAAGCTCTGACAGGTACTACGACCTAAAGGAGAAGGTTGCTGGGGACACCTGAGTTTTGCTTCTCTGGACTGAGCTACTCTATCTGGCCTCTTCTTGTAAAGGTCTTGGGTTCTCTCTAGTAGAAAAGCTAAGCCTTAGCAACTGCACCAATTTCAGAGGTAGTTCTGGCCCAGAGAGGCTTCCACATTGTTCCCAAACTCTTCAAAAATGCTTTGGTAGGAGTGAAGAGTATATAGTGAGGTCAGAGATGGAAAACATTGAACAAATAAATTTGTTGATATTATTAGCCAAAACTATAGTAGTAGATTGGTCTGAGTAGGTGACAGACTCCTTTCTTCTCTCTTGGAGTGCTCACTCTACATAATTATCAGCAGTGTGTCCTCAAATTCTGATTGACACCCGCTAGTCCATAATCTGGCGTCAGACTCACTTAGCTTTGCAAAAGGATACAAGGCAGGAAACAGTATTCCAGCAGGATAGAATCAGTGGGAGTCCTTATACCAATCCAGAAGCCATTTTTTGGCTCACCAAGTGACAGCTTACTTGTAAGGGAACAAGACTGACTATAGAGGTGGATGCAGAAACACCGTAGCTTAGTTAAGCCACTTAGTCCGCAGAAACCAGCAGCATGAAATGGCTCATGACCTTAGCTTCTCAGTTCCTCCAAGGAACATACTCAGTTACTGAGTTACACTGCACACAGAGAAGCCAAGTCCTCTGCTTCCTAACAAGGGGTTTAGTCCACTCACCATCCTTCTAGTCTAGACATAATAAATAAAGGGGCTTTTTATTTTTATTTTTTTTTGGCTGCGCTGCACAGCATGCCAGATCTTAGTTCCCCGATCAGGGATTGAACCTGTGTCCCCTGCAGGGAAAGCGTGGAGTCCTAACCACTGGGCTGCCAGGGGATTCCCAAAGGGTCATTTTTTACAATAAACAATGTTACCTGTTCTAACAGCTGACATTCCACATTTATCTTAACCCAGTATGTTTCTAGGAAAACATTGCAAGGTCATCTTCTTACAAGGAAATCTTACCTCCCCAGTGCAGATATCAAGTGGAAAGATATTTGGTAATAAGAGTGAAAGATTACAACTCTTAATCAGAGGTGTGGAGGATGGAGTACAGTGACCCAGATGCTTTTGAGGTCATTGTCTCGATGTTCCTGATAAGGTATCATCTAGGGGGCAGTACATTTGATTCTAGAAGGTTGAATGGATAGGATGTGACGCAGAGAAAAGATAGCCCTTCATGCTCAAGAGTGTGAGGTAAAGGAAACAAACTTTGCTTCTGCAGTGTTCAGCCCTGTTCACCAGGATGGAAGGAGACAGGCATTTGGGCAGAAATATGTAAGAAGAATAAAATTTGGTCACTTCACTGGAATTCCTGAGCTATTCCTCAGAAGCCTGAAATGATAGAGGGTGGTACAGGAGGATGAGAGCAGTTTTGTATGCTAGTGCCAGAAGGCAGGTGAGAAGCAGAGGGGCTTTGTCTTCATTGGACTGTTTGCTTGTTGTCTCTTCCGAAGTAACATTGGTATTGATAGCTTGCCCCGTTCATCACAAGACTTGTTTTGCCAGGACACTTGAAAATTAGTAGCAATAAAAGCTTGAAAGTTGGTGTATTTTCAAAGATACCATATATACCATAGAACCAGAAACATCTTAACAGTAACTTGGAATAGAAGTATATTGATATGAGAAGGATCCATCTGTACTGTAAATCTATTTGAAATCAAAATTTCAGACAACCTAGGTCAAATAAGCTCAATGCTAAATGAATTTTGAAAATTTAGAATTCTACATAATAGGTTATAATAAAAATTATGGATATTGTAAAACAGAAGATAGATCAAACTCCAACAAGCAGTGTGTATATATATATATACACACACACACACACATATATATATACACATATATATATAGTGACTAGAGTATTACTAGATGATTTATTGTTACTAAGTCCAAGGATTCTTTTGTGTTTATTTCAGAACTTTACCTTTTGGCAAGTTGGTTCAGAGGGCCTCTGAAGAAAAGCATAAGGAATTCTTTATTTCAGAGGTAATTGCTTTTAACACATTTTCTTAAGAAAGCATTAATATGTAAATACTAAATTGTTTTCTTATAAAAGAATATTAGATATATAAGAACTATAGCCTTCCATATATCCTAGCTGTGTTATTTACTAGGTCTCAAACCTTGTCCAAATTATCTTTCTGTGCCTCAGTGTTCTCATCTGTGAAATAGGAATAATAACGGTACCTATTTCATAAGGTTTTTGTGACAGTTAACTAAAGAAAATCTATAGAGTACTTAGCACAGTGCCTGACACGTGGGAACCACTCACTAAATGTTAGCTATTAATATTACTTCCTCTGAAAATGCTTTGGTCTGATATGCCAAGTTCAAATGCTAATGGATAACTTTATTTTCATATCTTACTATTAGACTATTTCTATATTTTATTATTGTTATTATCAATGTGATTTTTATTGTGTGTATTTAATATTTGTTCAGGATTAAATGCAGAAGAATTCTTATTTACATTATAATCCAGCTTTAAATAATTCAGTTTAAATGTCTTGAGATAAGGCATTGAGGCTTTTATAAATACCTTTTTTAAAAAAAATTTACTCTGTTATCTCAAAAGCACATTTGAAAAATAAACTGCTTTTTAAGCTTTGAAGAAAGCTATTGTCTGCATCTGAGCCAGCTGGGCTGCTGGTCAGTTTGGTGGTAAAAAGTGTTGTGTTTTCACAGTTCTTTCATCGGGTAACGTTTACACTATATCCGCCAGTATCCCTACAAACTCCGGAAATCTGTATTCTATAGTATGACTAGAATATCTACTAAAACTGAATCTATTAGCTATACCTGAAAAATGTTTTTTAACTTTACAGCCATGCTTTAACATATATGTTCAGTTGCCCTTTGGTATATTAGTCCTTTCCTGTCCAAGGGTAATGAGTGGCACAGATGTAAATAGCCATGAAATGTCAAGTGAAGTAAAAGAAACAGAGACAAGATAAAGGGATTAAAGTCTAAAAATAAGGGTGAGTGTGTAAGTAAGATGAATATGGACTATCAGTTCAGTTCTCTAGGAAGCATATGCTGAGGTGGAATTAGGACTACAAAAGGTTTATTGGGGACTAATACCTGTGAAAGGAAAGGAGAGGATTGAGTAGAGGGTGCCATCAGACGGTGATACAGAGCTGACTGTCTCTCTGCCAGCTCAGTGTGGAACTCCTGAGCGAAGACGACCTCTTAGAGGAGTTGTGTCTTGGGTAGCAATGTCTAGGCCTTTTACCATCTTGCTTAGTCATTGGCTGGGGCTACCCCAAGAAGAGCATGACCTTTATTAGTTCAAAGGATGAGGTGGACCTGCAGGAGTTAACAGCTGTCAGCTGTAACTTAATCACACTCCTTGCAAGTAAGTTATGAATCCTTTCTTGAAGGGGGGTCTGCGGTGCATCTCTGTACCTGCCACATGAATTTGCCTTTTAAATCTTGAAACATTAGAACTGGTAGAAACTCTTAGAATTTTGAAGAACATACTTTGAAATCTATTTAGCCAGTAATAAATTTATGGAACTTATCTGATATGGTACTAGTTAAAATTTTAAAAACAGTGAATCTAGGAGTTTAGTAAAATTTATGAACAGAGATGTATAATATATTGTTAGGGTAAATAGGATATATTTTGAAGTTTGTGTTATAATGATCAACGTAAGTATAAAAGAGGCAGAGTTCTTGAGTTGGGTTGCCCCTGTGCTTGACCTGATATATCTCAGTTCTCTAATTATTACAGGAAATGCAGGCAATACAGTGCTTCATAATTCAAATAGTTCCCTATTAGAGCTACTCAGTGAAGTTATAATGACAATTTTTTAAAGCATCAACTTAAACTTATTACTGTGAAATGACATATTTCTAATTTGTACATGAGCTGACTCTTAAGGATTTGGGTTGAGAATTATATGATTAGGGATAAACTTAGCTTTATAAAATGCAATGTTTCAGATTTTAAAAAAATTATTTTTAAAAGTATAAAATATTTTATTTATCTTCTATTCTACATTTATATTAGTTTGTCGTTGGCCCTTAGCAATGCTATGAGATCATATGTGCTATACAAATGGGAGTTCTTTTAAGTCTTAAGACACTGTTAAGATTGTAAATAATTTGGAGTATAAAGTCTAAATTAAGCATTGTGGCTTTAGATGTGGTATGTGTGTGTCGCTTTTAGGATTTATTTTGCTTAATGTTTTGTGGATCCTGTCGTTATTACAAGCAGCATATAGAGACATTTCTTCATACAGCCACCAGAGAGCATTAGTAGAAAGGGTAAGAAAATGGAACTTTTTCAAAAATGACTTAAGAGGGTTAGATTTTCAGATTCATTTCCTTCCATCTTTACTTTCTAATATTTTTAAGTGAATACTGATGTTGTTTTTCTTTGGGATGTTTAAGGATGAGAAGTACTACCTACGATCACTTGGAGAAGACCCTAGAAAGGTAAGAATTCTGAATGTAACAAGTTGTCTAATCTCTCCACAATTAAGAAATCTGCTCTACTGTATATTTTACAGATGGCCATTCAGCTAATAAAATATAATCTAAAACAATTATAAAAATCCTGGATAATTCATATATATGTATTCAGAATCAAATTGATATGGACACAGTGTTAAGGAGTGGTCCCTAAAATGATCAAGTCAGATTCTATTTTTTCTCTTTATGGCACTATTATTTCTTTACCTTCTTTTATTCTTCTCCCTTAGTAGTACCCACAGGTTTTATGTAATTGATAACATTCAAGTTGATGACTCCTAAACTTAAATATTAGAGTAGATGGCAATTGTATGATTCTTGCTTAAAGTAGGAAGAACTTTTCTATTAATGAAGCATATTAAGCTTAACAATAGTGACATTGTTGAATGTCTTGGTACATAGTTGGTCATTCCTTCAGTCGAAAGATCGTGCGTTGGCTATGGTCACATCCTAGTATTTTAAAGCAATGAGCAGAGTTTTGCCCCATTCCTCCTTATTATCGTGGGCTCTGATGGCAGCCTTAGATAAAATAAGCATTATGCTAATATTGTGTTTATTATTAAAATTCTCATTATGTTTCTCTCAATGCAGGATGTTGCAGATATCAGAAAGCAGTTTCCTTTATTGGAAGGAGATATTAAGTTTCCAAAATTCTTCAAAGAAGAGCAGTTCTTTTCCAGTGTTTTTCGAATTAGCTCACCAGGGTTACAACTTTGGACCCACTATGATGTATGCTACATAAATGAGAAATCTAAAACTACAGTAGCTCTTTAGAATTTATGGACTTAACAGTCACAGTTTCAACTTTCTGGAGGTTACCCCAAAGATCTTTGACATGTAATTTGCTGAAACATGAGGTTTGAAAACAGGTGCTCTGCAAGGCAGTGGTATGGGAGTGAATTATTTTAGTTAATGCCAAAGCCTAGTTAGTTTCTTATATTTGCATTTCTCTGTGGTCTTATTCTTGGTTCCTCATTATATATATAGTAAGTTTTTTGAAGTGTTTTTTTTTTACATGTGAAAAGTAGACACCAGATGAGGGGGAAAGCTGCGAAAGTGGGAAAAATGTTAAGGTTGTGGTATGAGGATGTTGAAGTGATACATGACTAGATGGAACCATTGTTGAGGAGAAAGGCAGAAGTTTGTAGAGAGCCATTTCCAATTATAAGAATTTGGGGACACCTGAAGGTCTTAGGCTATATATCCCTTGAGCATGTCAAGTGTCTACTGTATTTATTGAGCAGCAAGATGTGTAGAGTATTGATCTTGATCATTTATTTTATGGTGTTACAATTTTATTTGCTTAAACATATGCATATAAGTATCTAAAAATATTAAAAATCTAGTATTGTGTTTGGTTTGGTGTTGGGTGGAGAAATTTAGAAAGCTTAAAGCAATACCTAATAGGTTTCTAAAGATAAAAGAATATTTTGAAAAGTTCTGAATTAAATTTAATAAAGTTTTAGAAGTGTGTTTTACAATTTAGCTGAGGCCCTCAGGAGGATTTTAACATAATAACGCTATAATTAAATGAGATAGATATAAAGTCTTAGCATATTTTTTAAGGTTTTATTTACATGAATGATAAGGTGAGAAAATGATGTGTTAACTCATACTTTTTAACTGTATTCAATGACTATATTTTATGTAGTATCCATTTTATCTTAAATATAAAGTTTTTCTTAAACATAAAAATAAGTCAAAGGAATGCTAGTTATATAGTTAAAGTTTACATAAGTCAAGGGTTAGTGGTAAAAGGAGAAATGCTTAGGTAGAAGTGATATGTACTCAATAAATAATCATGAATATATCTTGCTTAGTATATATTTTAATTCCTTAGCTGAGAATTATGCAGCTCTGCCTTTTAACATTTTTCAAAATTTGTACTAATGTAGTGTACCCTTACAAACACAGGAAAAGTCAGGATTGCTCCATTATTAATAGGTTCATCAAGAAAATTTGCCAAGTTATAGTCCTATAGAAGTAATTTGGAAATCAAGATACATACCTATAACCAAATTATGGTTGGCCATATAGTAAAAGAGTTCAGCAGTAGTTGCAGCAGTACCGTGTATTTTCCCAACACCTGGTTTTCCTAAGTGCTTTCAACCTGTTGTCTAATTTTGGCCTTATAGCATTCCTTGACAGATAAGTAAAATAGATACTTACCAAGGGGAGCCTCAAATAGGTGTAACTATACTTGCTGTCAGAATGGTGGGGCAAAGGCAAATAGTTTTCTGACTTCAGATTTCCTACTAGCGTGCCAATCCTGCCCATTTTAAGACAGTGTTGGAGAAATAACGACACAGTTATGTAACACAACTGTTTTCCTTGTTAGATTAGAATATTACTGTAAGTTTTAGGTAATGTGAGTCAAGCTTTATTAAAGAATAGGATTTACAGTTAACTGTTTGGAATACCATTGGTTCTGTGTATTTGAATTTTAGATACTGCTTATTCATAAGTTCTTATTCGTCTTCAGGTAATGGATAACTTCTTAATACAAGTGACAGGAAAAAAGCGTGTTGTACTATTCAGTCCTCGAGATGCCCAATATTTATATTTATCAGGTACTATTTTTTTTTTTAAGTTTAAATTTCTGAAGTTTTATTTATTCAGTTAGTTTTTTTTTTGAATCTCTTCATTCTCATAGAAAAACTTTGTAGGGCTTCTTCCTAATTATGATGTATTGTATTCTCCATTGTGTACATGTATACATGTGATGATAGGCAATATGAAGAATGAGATTTTCAGATTATCTTAATTATATTACAGGGATGTCAATGGTTATAAATAAAGGATGGGTTATTGAAAATTGTCTTAGGTTTCAGGAGAATAGTAATCATTCTCACATTGTGAGTACACAAAAGTAGTTGTACAGGAAAAAAATAAATTTTCAAATTTATATTTGTGGTTACTTTTTTAAAAAGTGCTAACTGCTCAATCTATATTATCCTTTTTTGGAACTTTTCAGGTACTAAATCAGAAGTACTGAATGTAGATAACCCAGACTTAGCTAAATATCCACTGTTTTCCAAGGCTAGACGGTATGAATGTTCCCTTAAAGCTGGAGATGTATTATTCATTCCTGGTAAGATTTCTAGACTTCAGTAATTTGCTCTTTATAATATTTGTACTCTGTCATCCATCCATTATATGATATTTTTAGTAAAAAAAATTTGTTAGATGTATCCTGTCATATACAAGATGATTTTTATACACAGATGTGTATGTGTTTAAAGTATGCTTAGACAAATTCTTACAATATTAACAATCTTGTTTTCAAAGGCAACCTATAAATATAATATTATTATACTCTAAGTTCTTTTATTAAAGGATATCAAACAAGATACTTTATTATCTGGGAGAAGATTATACCCCACTGTACTTTTAAAATCATTTTGTTTCTAAAATATTAACATGTTTTAGAACTGTCACTTAAGTATTTACCAAGAAATAGTAAATATATTTCAAAGCCAAGAGAGATCAGAGATTTTATTAAATATCAAAATGTTACAGTCTTAATACCTATGATATCTTTTGTATGCATTATTTTTCTACAGTCTGAATTAGTGTCACTTAATTTTTTTGAACAGTAATTAGGCATTAGTTATTGTTAGTAACCAGTGATACAATTAACATCTGTAATTATTATGCAAAACTGAATACCTGAAGATTATAAAATCATAATTAAGATTAAAGGGATGCATTAACAAATTCTATTTATATAGTTTTATTTTCTATATCTAAGTTAATATGTTTATAATAATAACTTTTCAGTGATAATAAAATTAAGTTTAAAAGTATTAATAATAATATGATGATCTCATTTGGGACTAGATTATAAATTCTTGGAGGACAAGGAACCATGTTTTGTTAATCTTTGTATTGTCCTGATAAAAGGTCCTTCACATAATTGTGTATAAAAATTTGATACCTTGACTTTTTAATCTTCATTGAAAACAATGAGCACATTTTTTTTTTTTAACATCTTTATTGGAGTATAATTGCTTTACAATGGTGTGTTAGTTTCTGCTGTATAACGAAGTGAATCAGCTATACATATACATATATCCCCATTTCTCCTCCCTCTTGCATCTCCCTCCCACCCTCAGTATCCCACCCCTCTAGGTGGACACAAAGCACCGAGCTGATCTCCCTGTGCCATGCGGCTGCTTCCCACTAGCTATCTATTTTACAGTTGGTAGTGTATATATGTCCCTGCCACTCTCACTTCGTCCCAGCTTACCCTTCCCCCTCCCCGTGTCCTCAAGTCCATTCTCTATATCTGCATCTTTATTCCTGTCCTGCCCCTAGGTTCTTCAGAACCTTTTTTTTTTTTTTTTTAGATTCCATATATGTGTGTTAGCATACGTTGTTTTTCTCTTTCTGACTTAGTTCACTCTGTATGACAGACTCTAGGTCCATCCACCTCACTACAAATAACTCAATTTCGTTCCGTTTTATGGCTGAGTAATATTCCATTGTATATATGTGCCACATCTTCTTTATCCATTCATCTGTCGATGGACACTTAGGTTGCTTCCATGTCCTGGCTATTGTAAATAGAGCTGCAGTGAACATTGTGTTACATGACTCTTTTTGAATTATGGTTTTCTCAGGGTATATGCCCAGTAGTGGGATTGCTACAACCAGCACATATTTTTTAAGTCCATTGCCATTACTTAAATTTTGGGGTTTTGTGTCTTGAGAGCATGGTTAAGGGTGATGCAGTTCTCCCTTATTCTGTATACAACTTTAAAAGAAGAAAAAAACAAAACAAAACAGAAATACTGAACATTTGCATATATTTTGAAGTACGAGCAAAAGTCCCATCTTTGGATGTAAATTTAACAGAATGGTTACCTTTTTTTCCTGTTACATTGAATATGGAAAAAAAGGTTCTGAAAGAAAGAGTAGTTAAGATTAAAACCATGTTTGGAACCTAGTTTTGTAAATCAAAATATTTTAAGCTTTTGTTTCTCCTAGAGCACTCAGAATGAGTTTGTTTCTAAAATTTAGCATCTGATAAATCTTCCTTTCTCCTTTCCACAAGATTAAACTTTTTTTGGATGTGACTAGTATTTCATCTTTATTATATTGTAGTGTTGCTTTAGTATTTCTGTAGCACCTGTGTTTTGAAAATAGACTCAATTGAAAACAAAGAAGTAAGCTTTCTAGTGGAAGTAAAATATTAATTAGCTATATGATAAAAGTTTACTCCTCCTCTCCACAACCAAAAGTATTTGCTTTAGTTTTATATACTTATTATAAAGGAGCTGAAAGAAATATAAGACGATTATAATTGCATTAGAAATGTAAAACTGAGGAGGCTACAGTGAATGCAGATTCAAGCAAGTTAGAAAACCAAATGCAGCTTGCACAGGAAGTCTTTGAGAACAAAAGTACTGTACTGAGTCAGAAAAGGTCAAAGATACTCCCCAAATAATTGAAATGTTCTGTGTACAAAAAATGAACACTTTTGATGTGGTTGTGTGACTCAGGAAGTGTAAACAAGTAACACAAAACACAGCCCCAAATTACAGAACTACAAAACAAATATAACTTTATTATGTCTTTCAAGTTAAAAGGAAAAATTGCTACTTCCAAAGGTTTTAAACGTAGGGTTGTGCTATTGACACTTTAAATTGGTTGGCAATTCATAAAAGTTAAAATGATTCTGTTAAAAGCTGGGAGTGTGTTAACGAAGGGATCTAGTTACAAGAATTATTTCTTGCATTGGCTATAATGCAATTCGTGATATTTCACTGACATTTTGGGTTTTTTTTTTTTAACTGTAGCTTTTATTTTTAACTTTTTTTTTTTTTTTAAACTTCTCCAGCTTTATGGTTCCATAATGTAGTATCTGAAGAGTTTGGAGTGGGAGTGAATGTCTTTTGGAAGCATCTTCCATCTGAATGCTATGATAAAACGGATACCTATGGAAACAAAGATCCTACAGCAGCATCAAGAGCTGCACAAATTTTGGACAGAGCCTTAAAAACCCTGGCTGAATTACCAGAGGAATACAGGGACTTCTATGCACGGCGAATGGTCTTGCACATTCAAGACAAAGCCTATAGCAAAAACTTTGAATAAATATTGAAGTGAATGCAATGAGCATAAACTTTTAAATACAGTTCAACTCAAATATTGGAAAAGTATAACAAGATGTAAATTATTTTTTTAAAGATTTATCCTTTGTTAAAATAGGAAAGATAAATCAATCTCAGATTTACAGATTAAATAAGTATGAAGGCATGTTTGTGTGGTTTCTACTTAATACAGATGGTTATGGTTGAAAAAGTGCTGCAGTGGGACAGCTCTTTAGCTTTCAGGTGCAAATAACTAAAAATCCAACTTAAAATGACCTAAACAATAAGAAAATGTATTGAATCATTATACATGAAGTCTACTGATAAAAAGGGCTTCAGTATTTCTATTCCAGTGATTCAGAAGGGTCACCAGGAACCTTTGGGGGTTTTTTTCTCCCGTTTTCAACTGCAGCATTGGCATCATCCTGGTGCTGGCTACCCTCGTGGTCATGGGATGGTTGCCAATAGCGGTTGGGGCTGTGTGCATGTTCATTTACATGAAGTGGAGGAATCAGGGAGGATTCCAGGGGCCCTCTCTTAACATGCAAAAGCTTTCCCAGAATTTGCCGCCAGATGCTTGGGTCTCATTGATCTAAAGTGGCTTAGACCTGTCCATCCCTGAGCCAGTCACTGGTAAAGGATATGGAATAACTCTTAGGTCAGTTGGGGCTACTGGAGCTGGAAGTAGAATCCGCTGCCCCTGAGACACATGAGGTATATATATGGGGGCAGAATGGATAATTTTTAGAATCAGAATCCAGATAAGGAAAAAACATGGGCAACGAACAATATGTACTACATTAATCTTTTGAGCTTTTTATAACATACAGATGCCTAGGCCCCATCTTTGTAGACTCTGATTCAGTATTTTGGGGGTTTGGCATAGGTATCTATTTAATAGAACTCATAGATTGTTTTGATGCATAATTAGGATTGAGAACAACTGGATTAGATGATAGTGATTTGGACTATTAGTTTTGTGATTTGTCCAAAGCAAATGTTTAATCTGATCCTGGTTTTCTTGGTACCCAGTAAAAGGCCTGCCCTTTTCAGTTTTTGAATGTCAGAAAATATTCAAATCAGTTTTAATTTATACCTATGGCTAAACTTTAACCTAATTCAAGTTTTCCCCAGTAGATGTTTTCTGCCTATCCCCCTTTTTTAAAAAAAATTTCTTTTAAGATGAATACATGAGAGATCCCAAATAACGTCATTATTGAAGACAATCAGCGATTGTATGTGCATCTATGCCATTCTTTGTTTTGCACCTAGTAATTTTATTGCAGTGTCATTGAAGAAAGACCATATATATTTACTGAATACAAATGTGCCCATCTAAAGCAATCTGAGTACATCAATTTAGTGCATTTTAATTATGGAGAAAACTTTCTTTTAAAAATAATTCATCCACTCATACCGTGTTTGGAGTTGGATTAATTTCAGGTATAAAAAGCAAATTACAACAAATAAGAAAGGAAAAGTATATAAAAAATTGTTCTCAACTTCACAGGCATCTTTGGGAAGAGAGAATGAAGTTAGGTCAACAAAAGTAAGTCTGTCAAAAAAATTGTTTTACATCTAATTATTAGATTTTGATTTTTATTATTTCTTAGGTTAAGCAAAGAACTTCTTTTATGATTTTCTTTGGGAAGAAAAAAAAGAGCAAAACCCCTTTTAGTTGGAATAGTATTTAGAGTCAGCTCTTTAATAAACCCTTTTTTTTTTTTAACCAGTAAGAGAATCAGTGCAAAATATGTATGTCCACAGTCATGTGGAAAACTAGGAAGTAAAGCTGAGATTACAATTTGCCTAACGAATATTCATTTTAATTCAGTTTATTTGGAAAGTAAACTGGACGACTTTAGGCAAGTTAGTCTCTTAAGAAGCTTAATTTTCCTCATCTTTAAAATAAAACTTGAACTTTATAAGATTGCTACAGAAATAAAGGAGATAGCTCAAGGGCAGGAACATAGTTGATGGCTGGTGCTAGCTTCCATTTAATATTCCTTTGCTGAGAGATTTGAGGTAGTTCCTATTGCAACATTAAATTATAATATCTACAGTACTGATGAATCCTTTGGGAGATTTTATTTATTTTGGGGGGGGTTTAAAATTCCTGGTCATAATTTTTAATGTTAGGGTCTTTATGTTTATTTTTTTGTTTTTTTTGGCCGCGCTGCACGGCATGTGGGATCCTAGTTCCCTGACCAGAGCCTGAACCCGTACTCCCCCTGCATTGGAATCGCAGTCTTAACCACTGGACTGCCAGGGAAGTCCCCTAGGGTCTTTTATTTTAAATGCAAAATATTTTAATCTTTTTTGCCTACCTGGCTGAGACCAAATGAGATGTTTTTCATATATAAAATAGTACACAGCATGTTAGCTGCAACTTGTCAGGAATTCCAAATCTCAGAATTTTGTTGCTGAAAGGGATCTTAGAAATCATCCAGTCAATCCAGATTGCTTAAATGACTGTCTAGGCTGACACAGCTGGGTGATAGAAACTTGAAATTATAGTTGTGGTGCCCAGATTAGTAACTCTCCATTCTTACCCTTAGGTGCAGCTCATCTCAGATACTTAGGGATACATTATATAGTTCTTCTCTGGTTACAGTTCAGTGGCACAAAGGAATTTTTTCCTCTGCCAGCAAAACTTCTCACCGTGCTGCTTGCTACACAGACAAGAGATACAAAGTAAGACTAATGAACAGGTAGACAGCAGAGTGTAATATAAAAATGGAATAGTATGCAGTCAAAGAATGAGACAGGTATATGTATGTACTGGCAAGGTATTTTCCCAAGGTAATTAAATGAGAAAAAGGTTTGAAACTATGAGTAAAGTACGATGCCATTTGTGTAAAAGGTATGCTGTAAGTAAACATTTATTTGTATATGCATAGAATTATCTCTGCAAGGATACATGAGAAACCAGTGATAGTGACTGCCTCTGAGGTTAGACAAGTAGATGGGCAGACTGGAATTTGCATTTATTATCTGATTTTTTTTTTTTTTTGCCCTGGTATATATTATTCTTTCAAAATAAATTTTAAAAATACACGTGAAGATTGTAATTATTTTCTTCTCACAAACATTATTTGTCTTGGTACATAATTACATCTGAATTCTCTTTATTCAGTAATTTCAAACTTGTCACTTTGATGAAATATCAAAACAAGGGAAACAAGGTCAACATGGCTTATATTCTTTCTATCCTTTTGAACAGCAGCTATGTGAACATTTGGAAAGAACCTTAGTAATGAGGCTTTTCTTACCCATCTAATGTTGCCAACAGACATCAAAGCTTAATCTAAGAAGTTGACCCCCCCCCAAAAAAATGCAGGAAGCAGGAATGCACGTCTGGATGGAGTTGGAACTGTGCTGCTGTGACTCCTTCCCCCAGTGCTAAAAAACAGATATAGTCAGGAGGAACTAACATAGATTGGTAGTCACCCACATATCTCTGGTGTTACCTTACAGTCTTTTTTCAAGCGTACAGGCCATGGGTGTTTGGGTGTCTTAAATACACCTAAGTTATATTGTATTTTTTCAAGTTCCATTAAATAGGATACTAAAATGACCATCCTAAGTGACCCTGCCTGTCTCTACCACTAAGGGCTGCTTGGCCTCTCTGCCTTTGTAAAGAGCAACCTGAATTCACAGATGTCTATCTACATGAATATCTTATCCTCTAAAGCATGTTTCTCTTAAAAGCCCTTAAATGAAGTGTAACAGAATAGCTCTTTTAAGAATAATACCTTTTGTTTCATATTCTTCCTCTTAAGCCTTAGTCTATTACACATTTCCATCCTCACATGTGCTGGAACTGTTTTGTCTGTACTGTATCCTCAGTGCCTAGACCTTCTTTGCCCTTGGTGGGGCTTAGATATTGCATGAATGAAATGAAGAACAGATCACACCATATTCTAACCAAGTCTCTTGATGACAGCTAAAGGAATACAGATGATTAGCGTAGAAAAGGAAGAACTTACTTATTTTTGAGAGATTTTGTTGTCTAGGAAATCCAACAGAAGGAAATGATGCTATTTTCTGTGGAGCAATTTAAAGGAAAGAAGAGATGTATTTTTATAGGAAAGGTTCAAAGTTGCCTGTATGAAAAAACATGGAGGTTAATGAAAACACACAAAAACCCAAACTGGCAAAGTGGAGAGAAATCGCTTCCTTCCGAATAACGATCTAAAGTTTTAACAAATCTAGTAACAAACAGCACATCCAAACAGACTTCTGTGGATTAAATTTAATACAACTGTACATTCATGCTGTGGCAGTAACAACTTTCACATTATTTGTTTGACTACTTTTCTCAGTTGATTCTTTCATGACACAAACACAAAGCCACAATCCAAAGGATACACTAACATTTATAATAGTTTTAAACAAATGTGAAGAACAAATTTTAAGTATTAAACAAATATTTGAATACAGATCAACTTGAATATATTTTCATTAAAGAAAATATTTTTAGTTTTCAACACTGTCTCATTTTGATGCAATGGCAATTCCAGGTGTCCCAGAGAGTTATTCTTAATATCCATTCAACATATAACAATTACAATTAAGCATTTACATGACTGGATAGCTACAAGGACCATATTTTAAATATCTCAGATTTTTAAATGAATCTTTCTGCTAAAAGTCATACATTTTCCATTTTAGTTAATCCTGTAGAAATAAATGCCTTTCCTTCCCCCCTCATTAAAGTACTCAGTAACTTAGCTATGTTACATTAGATACACATAAATTTAACCAAGGATTATTAAACGTATTGAAAGAAGCCATCCAATCAATAATGGTGCTTTAAGACAAGGTAATAAATCAAATGTTAGAATCAGGCTGACTTGTTTCCCTGTTGGGAATTTTGGGTCTCAAAAGAAGCAGCAGGTATTTAAAAGAAACCAAAGCAATATAAAACTACTGTACTTCATCCTTAAAAAAAAACCATTGAAAGATACTATTCTGAAGTTCATAGAATTTAAGCATCTGGTAAGTAAAAATCCTTTCTTATAAGTCTGAATATTTGGAATATATTTATAGAGTCATTAAAATATAATTCTGGGACGAAACCAAGAAATTAACGTTTTAACTATTGTTTTATATATTTAGACCCTCTGGGTTATTGATATTAAGCTTCAGTCTTTTTTTCTTTTTCAGTCTGAAAGCAGCATGTTACTTCCCTGCTTAATTATTTCATGACCTGCAAAAGTTAATTATTAATAAACAATTTTTAAAAAGACCACTAACCTTTTATTGTAATCTTTCAATGTTAGTTGACATTCATTAGATCTTGGTTTCTCAAAATGTATTTATCTAGGTCAAGAAAAATGGGCAGAAGGAAACCTCACCCAAATTATGTAGCAGTGTTAAGCAAATTCAGTCTTTGAGCCAAAATTAAATCATTTGTGTCTTCAAACTTTCTCTTTCAACTTTTCATATAGCAATATAATTGTACATTTTGGCCAAGGAGAGATGCTTTCTTTGGGCAGACAAAATCATGCTTCAGGAGAAATAATGGCTTAGTTCTATAGAATCTGTCTCCTTTTCAATAGGGCACTACCAAATAGAGTATTATATTTTACCTAAGTTGCTCTCTTTCAAAAGATGATAGGATGAAACAATTTTAAATCTGTACTATATTTTTACCCAGTATACATAATTATGTTCAATTTGAAACAATTTTCCAAAAGAACTGGTTTTTTGCCAAAATGCAAGAAACTCCAAGATGTCTTATCCAAAAGTTGTCAATTAAAAATTAAGCCACAGTGCTTAAGTGTAGTATTTTTAAAAACTAACTTTACACTACCGCACATTCTTAGATATGTGGAAACAAATACATTTTGACTCTTAAGAAAAAACACTTGATGGCACACTGAAGAATGACACCATAAGTTTATAAACATAAGAGGCAGGGTATAGTTATTGCAAATTGATGGAAAACATCAGTGTGCCTTCGCTTTGTTTGAAGAGAAACAGTGTTTCCACTCAAAAGTTTTCAGTGCCGAAATACCTAATTACCCTTAAAGTATCACCAAAATTGGCTTTAAACATTACTCAGAAAATAAACTATTTGCAACAATAACAACCTTAATTGCCTTTTATAAGGACTATATTATAACTTTCATTCTTAAGGGTCTTGTATCTCCCTGTAGGATTATCACAAACCACCTTTTGGATTTCAAATAAACTAATTCTAACCCAGTCCCAATTAAAAACTATCCACATTCACAAGCAAGGAACACTACTTCACATTACACTCATAGTTTAGGAATGTGTGCTTCCTTCCCCCCACCCCCCACCAAAAAAAACCTGACAATGCATCTATGGATTACATCTCATTATCTGAATTTATAGCACAAAGTGCTTCTGCTCTTCTGCATTAATAATTCTGCAGTCTCAAAATACTTCATGAACCCTGAAGTGATTCTCTATGGAAGGAGCTTCGTTTGCAAAATGAATTTGGCTAGTCACCTGCATACCAAAATCTCCAAGTATCTGAACAAATTTCTTGTGCTCCTTTCCAATCCAAGATCTCATTGGATCATGTACTTGGTAAGGTGTTACATGGGTGTGAACAATAATCCCTGTTTGTGCAAATTCTTTCAAGACTTCTGGATAAGTAATCCAAGTATTGCTTCCCCCAGAATGACCTCCATCCAGCCAGTACATTGTTTTTATGCTTTTGATAAAAGCATCAATGTTCTTGTCTTTCTTGGCTTCTTTCAATTCAAAAAGCAACTGATTCAGAACAACACAACCTTTACTGAATCCAATCAAAGTAAAAGAAGCACCATTTAGTGATGGTGGATAAAAACTCATGGCAGACTCATCAAATTTTTCACAGGTCCTCTCTTTTTCTCCCCGGCAACCATTAGTAGTATGAGAAGAACTGGATCTACAATTAGATGCTTTGGCGTCCTTATTCAAATCTTTCACATTCTTCTTTGGTAGCAAACTCTTCTGACTTAAGTTAAAAGCATTAACTAATAACGTATAAAGGTGCTTAAAAGCTCCAAAGTCAGTATTGTGTTCTGGAGCACCAAACATATTGCTTTTCACAAAATTGTCATAGCAGCTGAATTTGTGCAAATGCATTCGGGAACACTTTATCACCCAAATATAACTATTGGGGAACCGGTGGGCTAAAATGGTGGCAACATTTTCTAGACTCCAGTTTTCCCACTGATAATTCTCAGGATGACGAGTCATAATTTCATGGTAATTCTGAAAGGTAAGAAAGATAAAACAAATATTAAATACACAGTTATGTAAAATTATTTCCACAAAATTAGTTTCCCATTTTTATTGGGGAGGAAGTAGGGATGTTATAATGACCTATGGTTAATGTACTAGAAATGAAAACTATAAACCTATTACCTTCTGGTTGTAAGATTTTAAACAAATCACTTCTTCAGTTTAAGCCTCAAATCCATCAAACACAGGGTTATAAGATAAAGCTAAATAGCACAGTAGAAATTTTAAAAATAAAACACTTTAGAACGATTATAGATTTTTAAATGGATTTTATTTAGTATACATATGATCTATTACTCCTAACACATTAACTGAAAATAAAAATTTGGTTTCTTAGACAGATTTTTTGACCAAAACAGAATTTTAAAATATTTTCCTATTAAAGCTGCTATCCTGAACTCCTCCCTCTTTGGATTACTCTAGCAACCTGAATGCTATGTTTAATTTCAATTTTAGTATTACAAAGCTGCAATGAACATTATAGAAAAATCTTCGTGTACATCTGTGATTACATCCTTAAAAATAAATTCCCAGATGTGGAAAAACTAGGTCAAAGAATATTCATAATTTAAGGTTGACTATATAGACTACAATACTGTCTTCCAGAGAAGTATGTATAATTTTTCTTTTATCTTTGTTAAATTTCATTGGCACAGGATAACTTATTCTAATTTGAATTTATTAAAAATTTAAATGAAGTTGAAATTTTGTTCATATATTTATTAGCCATCTGGATTTCTACTTGTGCCTGTTCATATCTTTTGCCTTTTTTTATTTGGTTTATTTATAAGTATTCTATATATATTAATAACTTTTTGTTTATGTTCTAGAACATGCATGTAAGTTTTGTTTTCCTTTAAATTTTTATTCATAATATCCTTAAAAAAGGGAAATTCATTCAAATTTATTTCATTTATTCTATAAAATTTATTGGATACCTACTGAACAGTCATGGATCAGAACAGATGAAACCCCTGCCCACACAGAGTGCACATTCTAGTACAGAGATACATAATAAACTCCATGAGTTAATAGAGCAGCACCCTCCAACAGAAATATAACATGAGCCACATGTACAATTTTCCAGCAGCTACATTAAAAAAAAGTAGAAAGTTTAACAGGTGAAATTTTTTTTTTTTTTTTTTTGGCCGCGCCCTGCGGCATGCGGGATCTTAGTTCTCCGACCAGGGATTGAACCCATGCCCCCTGTAGTGGAAGCATGGAGTCTTAGCCACTGGACCGCCAGGGAAGTCCCAAAATTATTTTTAATAATACAGTTTATTAAGCCCAATACATCCAATATATTATCAGTTCAACATGTAACCAACATAAAAAATACTGAGATTATTACATTTCTTTTTCTTTCTAAGTTTTTGAAATCTAGTGTATATTTTACACTTACAACACATCTCAATTTGGGTGCTAAATTTTCATCGGAAATACTTGATCTGAATTTAGATTTCATAAGATTTACAGTTGCAAAAGTGGATTCACATACCCAAGTTGCTCAAATACACTTAAAAGTTTTCCAGGAACTGAACTATCAGTTTTTAAATTTAAATTTAAAGTTAAATACAATTTAAAATTTAGTTCTTTGATTACACTAAATTTCAAGCGGTCAATAGCTACAAGTAGCTAGCGGCTAGACAGCACAAGACATTATACGGTGATAAGTGTGATGCATAACAAAGCAAGGGAAAAGGAGCGCAAAGTTTTGGAGTGTGTGGAAGATTATTATTTAAACACAGGGTAGTCTCCAATAAGGCAATAGGTGAGAAGGGCCTGAAGGAGCTGAGGGACTGAGTCATGATTATTTCAGTCATAAGGAACTGCAAAAGGACCTGAAGTGGAGCCATCGTTGGTATAACCAAGATACACCAGTGAGACCAGTGTACCTCCAGTGAAGTGAAGAAGGAGCAAAAGTGACCACCAAGAGGGTCACAGAGATTGCTGGTGAAGAGGGGAGGTGCTGATCATGCCTTGTAAGATACCCTGAGGACTTTGGACTTTGCTCTGATAGGGTGTGGAGTAGATGGCTGATATAATCTGTTTGGAAGGATTACTCTGACTCCTGTGTGCAAAGGGGCAACAGTTTGAAGCAGGGAGACCAGTAGGAGGCTACTTAAGTATAACCCCGATGAGAGAAGGTGGCTTGAACCACAGTGGTAGTAGAAGCAAAGGTGGTTAAGAACTGGTCATATTCTGTATATATTTTGAAGGTAGAGTCAACAGCATTTGCTAATGGACTGGGTATATGGTGTGAGAGAAGAGAAATAGAATTGTAATTTTTCCTTATTTCTAACAATCATATACCAAACATTTTTAAATGCACCTCTCTTTTGACCTAGTAATTCTACTTCTAGGAATTTACCTCAGGGATATACTTGCACACATGCATAAATAAATCTGTATAAGGACATTTATTCCTGCTTCAGAAGAATGAGGCAGTTCTATGAGTACTCATACGGGTTGTAAAATAAGGGCTAAAAACCCCTGAATGCTGAGCTATCATTTGTGTTTAAAAAAAAAAGTTTGCATCAGCATAGAATGTCTCTGGAAGGACATATAAATCAGTAACAATGGTTAGCCTTAGGGAAGGGAAATCGGAGACTGCCTCCATTCATCCAAAGGGATGAAAAGGAGACTTATTTTTCAATGTACAACCTTAAATAAAATGAATTTTTAGCAATATACACATTTTTCTATTAAAAAAATTAAGACTAATAAAAGTAATACTACAAAAATTTAGTCTACATGCAAAGGTATAAGGAAGATATAAAAACCACGAATCCATAAAACCACCATTAGAAATAATCACTATTAAAATTTTGGTATCTAGTATTCCAGTGTTCTTTAGTATACATACACATAAACAAGTATGTATGTAAGAGAGCGTTCTTTATTTCTTCCCTCAGCAAGATTATACACACAGTTTTCACTTAAAAATGTTACAGGCATGATTCCTTATCAATAAGTATAGATTTGTATAATTTTTAGACTTTCCATCAAAAAGATTAATACCAATTGATACTTCCACTGGAAGTATACAAGAGTGCTTATTTTCTCACATCCTTACCCACACTGGCTATTAGCATTAATTTTTAAAAAATCTTTGCTACTAAGATAAAATATTTTACTTTTAATTTGCATATTTTTATTCCTAATCAGGTTGAACATTTTTCTATGTTTATTGGCAATTTTCATTTGTTAATTCTCTATTCATATCCTTTGATAACTTTCCCAACAGGATGCTCAAGTCCTTCTTAACAGTTTTTACCTCATTAAGTTTGTCATATATGTTAAAAAAAAATCTATTCCCAGAAGGCCATCATTTAATTTTTTATGGATTCTGCTACTGCCTTCTGCACATCCAGATTTATGAGATATAAAATTATCATAGGAGGGGCTTCCCTGGTGGCGCAGTGGTTGAGAATCTGCCTGCTAATGCAGGGCACACGGGTTCGAGCCCTGGTCTGGGAAGATCCCACATGCCGCGGAGCAACTAGGCCCGTGAGCCACAACTACTGAGCCTGCGCGTCTGGAGCCTGTGCTCCGCAACAAGAGAGGCCACGATAGTGAGAGGCCTGCGCACCGCGATGAAGAGTGGCCCCCGCTTGCCGCAACTAGAGAAAGCCCTCGCACAGAAATGAAGACCCAGCACAGCCAAAAATAAATAAATAAATTAATTAATTAAAAAAAAAAGAAACATTAATTGGAAAATCTACAACTTATAAAAAAAAATTATCATAGGAGCTTAGATCTGAAAGGGCTCATCTAAATCCTTTTTTTTTTTTTTTTGATAAGTATCTCTTTTTTAATTTCAGTGAGACAGCAAATTTGGGCCCTTTCCCTTGTCCCTACCTATAAGAAATCTACACTCTTTTTCCGCACAGAACCCTTTCGTCCAAAAAATGAAAGAATTTGCAATTCAGGCACCAACGTAAAGAATAGAGGGATGAACATGAAAGGAACTACCCCCACATGCAGAGGTGGGCATGCGCGCACACACATGGGCATCATCAGAAAGGGAAGGAACAAATTTCCAACACAAATTGAAAGGTGGAAATATTCTTGCCTATTGAACTTTGACTTCCATTTCTTCATATATTCATCAGTGGGCATTTGGGGGTCACTAAGCACAGTTCACAGTCCCTCAAGAACACAGTCCAGTGGGAGAGATAGAGATAAATAATTACAAGGCAATATGATTACTGCTGTAAAGCAGGGATATGTGAAGAACTGTGAGGGGACATAGAGAAAGGGAGACTCAAGCTATGTTTTGGGACATCAGGGAAGGCTCCACAAATATATGAGCTCAGTTTTGCAGTATTAGTAGAAATTCCAGAATTATGCAGTAGAATTCCTATTATGTCTGAAGTAGGAACATTAGTCAGGTCTCCATAAAGACACCCAAATATTAGTTGGGAAGAACAGAGCCAACACTGAATTATTCTATGGATTCCTAAATAGTTAGATATAAGTGCCAAATACAAAAGAAAGCACAAATATCTAAATCGTTTTTATAGCTAAGGAAACTGAGCTCCTACAAACTATACAGTTATTTATATTATATAGTTATTTAATGAGCTAAAATGAACAAGATTTTATGACTCTGTTTAGTCTCTACCACATAGGAGGTGGTAAACCTAAAAACTTGGTATTTTCTTTGATTAACCTGAGGTTACATGATCAGAGGAGGAAAATGCTCATACTAAGTAACTGTGTGTATGTACTAAAATGTAAAAATAAGATTGTTACTCTTGTGTCTAAGAAGTCCAGATCTAAGAACAATGGATAAGTACTCCTATATTCTAGAAAGAGACACCAGACATCCCCATAGGACTTGCTAACAGGTAGTCAAAACCAGTTCTGCAACCCAGGCTACTATCCAAGGCCAATCTACGGAAGAGGTGGAAGAAGTGGGAAGAAAGGGTTTTCTTTTGAGAGAGTTTTCATCCCAGTTGGGAATGCAATGCACTTACTCTCCCTGTAGGGGTTAAAGGGTAGGAGGCATGCTTCCTCATCCCCAGTGAGGCAGGTGGCAAGAGAATCTCCTGGAGAGATTAAGGGGTAGTTACTCCACAGGTAGATGCTTGCTGACCTGCAAAAACATAAAGGCCCATCCCACACTGCTACTGAAGTACTGGTACAAAGGATTTTTAGGAAAACTTGACATGTGTCTCCATGATAAAGACTTAAGTTAGGTGGACTATTGTTATAGCAGAGTGAGGAGAGCTATATAGGGTACGAGCTGTACTTCCATAAAAAATGGGTCAAGGGGGCATCTTCGCTGAGCATAAAGTGGACATCTCACGTAAGCAAGCTAAAAGGACTGTAACAGGAACAGCCTAAGAAGGCTGCTCGACATAGCACACGAAGCCCCAGGGTATATGGTCAGATGTGAAATAGTACGTGTGTGTGTGTGTGTGTGTGCACGCGTGCCCATGGTTCTTGGCACAGAGCTCCTTAAAACCCTTGTAATTTCATGGGTGATAGGAGTTGGTCACCAGAAAGACCAAGACATGATGAGAAGTTTGGAACTTTCAACCCCACTCCCCATTCTCCAGAGAGGGACTGGAAATAAAGTTAATGACTGATCATACCTATGCAATGAAGCCTCCATAAAAATCCCCAAAGTACAAGTTTGGATAGCTTCCAGGTTGGTGAACACAAGGAGGTGCTAGGAAAGCGGTGCACTCAGAGAGAGCATGGAAGCTCTGCACCTCTTCCCACATACCTTGCCCTATGCATCTCTTCCATCTGGATGTTCACCTGTATCCTTTATCATATCCTTTCATAATAAATGGGTAAACAGTATGTAAACTGTTTTCCAAAGTTCTGTGAGCCATTCTAGCATACTAACTGAACCCAAGGAGGGGGATCGTGCAAACCCCAATCTATAGCTGGTCAGTCAGCAGTACAGGTGATAAACTGGGACTTGGCAACTGGTGTCTGAAGTGGGGAGGGGAAAAGACTTGTGGGACTGAGCCCTTAACGTGTGGAATCTGACACTAACTCCAGGTAGATAGTATCAGAATTGAATTGAATTATAGGACACCCAGCTGGTGTTGCAGAGAATTGCTTGGTGTGGGGGGAAATACCCACACATCTGTTGTCAGAAATGTTCTGAGTGTGGTAATAGTGTGAATAGCAAAGGAGAGTCACACAGGAGAAGTGAGTCTTTTCCTACTCACCAGGACATACACTTAGGGCATGGTCATCTATATATCCTAGTGTTTAGGAAAGCAAAAGTTTTTAAAAGCTAAACTTGGAAATGACCCAAATGTTCATGAACTGCTGAATGGGTAAGCAAATTGTATGTCCATACGCAGAAAACTACTTGGCATTAAAAAGAAATAAACTCATGATAGAGACAACAGGAAGAATGAATTTCAAAAGCATTAGGCTAAGTGAAAGAAGCCAGACACAAGACTACATACTACATGATTCCTAACTAATGAAAATCTAGAAAAGGCAAAACTATACTGAAAAGAAAGCAGATTAGTGGTTGCCTGTGGCTGAGAAAAGAGATTGACTAAAGTAGGGCACAGGGGTACTTTTTAGGGTGATGAAGATGTTGTATTACATGATTATTGTGATGGTTACATAATTGTATTTGTTGAAATTCATCAAATTGTAAACTTACACTTAAAAATAGAAATACCTACAATTCTGTATCCTGAGGATTTAAAAAGCAAGAAACTCAAGAAAACTGGACAGTACCTACTTAAAAAAATTCTGATCCCCCTCCAAAATCATTACTGATAAGAAAAACATCAAGAGGTACCTAAAGAAAAGTGAATTACTATGGCCTCAGCTTTCCTGTAATTCAACGGATAAAAGGGCAAGCATAGAATTAAAAAGGACATACAATAAAAGATGACTGCAAGAAGAACATCAAAAAAGTAATGGTAATTAGCATTTAAAACTACACTGTCAACCAGATCCAATTAACATCAAATAATGAATCTGTGTTAACATGAGGCAAAACTTCTAATGGTATCCTACAAAGTTCTGTTTGGCCCTATTCTGTTCAATATTTATCCAAATTAAAAATAAAGATATAGAAAGAATGCTTATTTAATCTATATATGATATAAATGAAAAAAAAGGTTCTAAAAGGATCAATACACTAAAAGATGAGCTGTATCTCACAGGGTAAATTTCATCAGAATAGACATTAGGCTCAAAAGAATCAAGTGCAAAGAGAAGGAAATCTGAGCCTAAAAGCCCTTCATATAATAATAGCCAAGTAGCACTTAATACATTGTTCAAAAGAACTTACACATGTTTATTCATTCAACAAGCTATCTACTGAACACCTACTTCATGCCACTCACTAAGCATCGCAGATATAACAGTGAAGAAAACAGACATGAAGCGTGCATCATACTAGTGGAAGACAGACAAAACCCAAAATGAATAACTAATATAGTAAATGAAATGGATAAAAATAAATTATCCTAATTATTTATTAGGAGAAAAGTTGACAGGGATCCTGTGCACATGTATGATTATTAAATAGGATGGTCATCAAAGGCCTCACTGTGAAGGCAACTTTTGAGCAAAGACTTGAAATAGGTGAACTAATGAATCCTTATAGACATCTGCAGGAAGATTGTTCCAGGCAGTACGTGCAAAGCTTGAGGTCAAGTGTGTCTACCATGAGCAATATGAAGAAGGCTGGTGTGGCTGGAGCCTTCTGTGGAGAGTAAAACAGATAAAGGAAACAGTCAAAAAAGCAGCAGGGTGGGAATTCCCTGGTGGTCCAATGGTGAGGACTCCGAGCTGCCACTGCAGGGGGCACAGGCTCAATCCCTGGTCAGGGAACAAAGATCCTGCGTGCCAAGCAGTGTGGCCAAAAAAGAGAAAAAAAGAAAAGCTACAGGGTGGGAAAGGTAAATAGAGTGAAGGGCCTTGCATGCCATCAAGAGGACTCTGGCTTTTACTCTGAGTGGCACGGGAAGCTGCTGGTGTTTTGAGCAGAGGTGTGGTATGATTTGACTTAGGTTTTTAAATGATTTTTCTGATCACTTCTAGATACATTTAGAAGGTAAAGCCACTTTATTTGCTGATGTATTAAGAGAGGACAAAAGGATAATTTCAAGATTTCTAACTTGAGCAACTAAATAGGAAGTGTTTCCATTAACTGAGAGAGAAGATGATGACTACAGGACGAGCAAGTTTAGGGACAAAGATCCAGAGACTTTAGGTTTGAGATATCTATTAAATGTCCGAAAGGAAATACGTGCATGTAACTGGCAAGTCTAAAGTTCCAGGAATATGTCTAGGCTAGAACACAAATGTTGAAGGTCGTCAGAGTATAGGTAGCATGTAAAGCCACAAGACTGAAAGAGATCACAAAGGGAGTAAAGGTAGTCAGAGGAAAAGTCCAAGAACTGAGCGCTACAGAACTCCCCAATAATTAAAAAGGTCATCAGAAAGATAAGAAGGGAGGGTAACTCATTGGGTATTCACATATTTAATCCCCATTGATATCCTATACATCATTATTCCCATTTTGTAGTTGAGCTGGCTGCAACACAGAGAGATTTAACAATTGGCCAGATGTTTCATAGCTAAAAAGTGCAGAATCAGGGTTTAAAACTAGGCGATCTGGCCTCAGAGCTTTTGATGCATTATTATTCTCTATTTCTTCTCTAAAAGCCCTGGGTTTTTAGGGGACTTCATACTCCGCATAAATCAACAGTATATCACTGTCCAAAAAGCTAATGGAATCTCAGGCTACATAAAGAAATGAAAGGAGGTACTAGTCTAACTACATTTAGCACTTTATAGACTTCACCTGAAGATCTGTGCTATATTCTGACTTGCACACTTTAAAAATATTTAGTAGGTGTTCAATGAAGGTTAGTTATCATTATTATCATCATCATCATTATTATAGATGCACACAGTAGCTGGTCCACAAAACCCTGGAAGTCACTGTCAGCAATGCCATGCTGATTTCCCAAACTGAGCAAAAGGGCATCAACTGAGTACATTAAATTCCTCCTCTTAAATCGAAATACTAGTTTTGATTAGCAGTCAACTAGACCAGTCAATTATTTGGAGGGCAAGAGAAAAAACTACATATACCTTCATCATCATCTGACTCAGGGCACAACGTTCGTAAGCATATTTTTTTAAAACATTAATTTCAAAAACAACAATTGTTTAATAAACTAATTATTTCACGGTTTAAGAAACACATCCAGCCATATTTTAGTTTTACCTGTCTATACCAGCACCACCCAAGAGAACTCTGTGATTATGGGAATGTTCCGTGGAAATGCTCAGTATCTGCACTGCACGGTACAGCACACACAAACCTTAGGGGCCACTGAGCACTTGAAATGCAGCTAGTGCGACGGAGAAACTGGATTTTTAATTCTATTTAGTTTTAATTAAATAGCCCCATATAACTAATGGCTACCCTATTAGACAAAGCAGTTCTAGATTAAGATCTAGATTAAGGCCCAGCTTTCCAGGACAACATAGCCATGTATATTTGCCTGCAGCCGCAAAATTAATAATAAAGATAAAATCACACACAAAAACAAAAGTACAGAATTTTGGTGAGCATCAAAATATTGACATGCTCAGCAATTACTGTCCCTTTTCATCCACCCATTCTCCCTTTCTTAGGGTTACTGAGTGTCACACCCTAGTACTAGTATTTTGTCTGTTTACTTTTTAATAACTGCCAGCACGCTAATTTAAAAGCCCTCTCTCCGCCTCCTGCCTCCCTCCCCCACCGATCCTCTGAGAAACCAAGTTATAGAATAAATACACATTGTCTCGTTTCTAGGTCTTAAATTCCACCCCCTCGAAACCTGGACTGACGGCTGGCTCTTTCGAGATCGTAGCCCTCCCAAGGACACCTCCTGTCTAGGGCTCTATGAGGAGGGGGTCAGGGCGCGGAAGGGGCGGTTCTGGATTTCGTGGAGCCACCCCGTTTAGCGCCATGTGTGAGTGTATTCAGGCGAGGCAAGGAACCGGGCCCCAGCTACGAGGGAGGAATCTCGAGAATTCTCATATGTACAAGAAGAAGGAGCATGTGCCCAGGCAGGCCGCAGGTTACCTGCACATCTCCGGGGAAATAGAGTACGTGATGCTGGGGCGGTGGTTGCGGCTCCTCCTTCGCCAGGTCCCCACGGAGGTCCCGCCGTTCCGGTCCCTCCCCGGCGGTCGCCACCGCCGCCGCCAGCAGGACCAACTCGTTGCCTCGCTGCGGGTCGGCTCCCGGCACCGCGGACAGCTGCACGCACTGCTGCCTGCGCCGCTCGGCTGACGGAGAGCAGAGCGCGCCGCTGCGGCTGCTGCTGCCGCCCAGGTTCATGGTTCTGGCCTGAGAGCTGAACGCTGCGACTCCGATTCCGAGCTGCGGCAGCAGGAGAAGCAGCTGCGGCGACCGCAGGAGCCCGAACCCCCACATGGGTCGCCGCCGCCACAGCGGTTCCTAGGGTGTGGGAGGGCCTGAGGGAGGACGTTCGGCCGGGCGCCCAACGGTCTGCGGGAGCGACCCGGGCGAGAGCCGACCCCGAGGGCAACGACGGCGTCAGAGGCCGACGTCCGCGCGCAGCGTGCGTAAGGGAAGGCGGGGTGTGCGCGAAATCCGACTCCGGTTCCCGGAGGGAGCGATGAGGGGGGCGTGGCCCGAGGAAGGACGTTTGTGATTGGTGGGTTCTGCCGCGGCCGGGAAGTTCGAACGGAAGTCTGGGAAAGAGCCTGAAGAGAGCAAAGGAAGCTGGAAGGAACCGAGAACCCCGAGCAAGAAGGGCGGCAGTTGTGATACAGGCGCAGAAGCCGGTGCTGCCCGAAGGTCGCTTCCAGTACGGGGTAGAGAGTTTTGAGTATACCATGCTCCCCTTTCGGTAAGCTCAACTTTCAGGTGAGGTTTTTCTAGTCCTTCGAGCCTTAAAAGAGACACAACCCCAAAGATTAGAGCAATTCTGTCCTGTTACAGAAATCTGTGGGAAGTTTTCTGCATGCCCTGGATGAAGGGAATCTCCCTCTTCTCATACCCTCGAGTTTCTTTGTAGGTACACAAAGATTTCTAGGTTCTTGGGAATTTATTTAGATAAGAAGTCTAATGCATCTCTGATCGGTAGCAGGGAGCAGGGCACATGGGGGAAAGGCGTTAATTGTTACACATTTGCTGTCGGTGTTTGCAGTCAACGGGATTTGCTGTTTTAAGGTTTTCAAAAACCAGCTTGAACAGTAGGAAAGTCATAGGTGTCCAACAACAATCTGTGGCCAGTTGTGTATGAATAAGATTTGGGCAAATGTATGCTAAAGACAGGGAAGGGAGAGGAGAGTCCAGTATTCTAAATTTAAGTGCTTGTGAGGCAAGGCACTGTAAAGAACCTTGTGGGAGAGAATATTAGTGAGAATTTAAAATATTACAGCCAGCATTTATTGAGGCATACTATAGGCCAGGAATTGAACTAGGCACTTCATATATTAACTGTTCTGAGTCTATATATGTGTGTGCTTAAGCACACATACTGTTTTCTTTACTCCACGTATCAAATATTAATAAATAGCCTTGAAGTAAGAGCACAAATTAGCAAATGATAAAATGTAATTTTCTTATATATATATATATATATATATATATATATATATATACTTAGTGACTTCATAGAGGTGTAATATGCTAGCCTACTCTAAATTATTGAGTTCCATCTGACATCATAATAGTGTAACCAAGCAAAATTGTTTATTATTCTAAGTATATCTATCTACTGCTTTCTAAAAATAACTGGTTAAAAAGAAGCAGAAGCTAATTATATAATAATGAATATATATTAACCGTATTTTGGCAACCAGCCTTCATTCTATTTTGTGAATCACATGCACGTTGTTACTGTCTCTTGTTAAGTAGAGGATTACTGAAATGTAATCCAAAAGCCCAAACATGTTCATGTACTCCAAATGCAGCTTTTGATTTTTGTGGTCTTGTTTTTAGGTTGACATTTTAACTGAATCTGTCACTATTGATGGGGTGGGGAGTTCTCGTGTTTTAGAAAGAAAATTAATTGTAGTAACCATTAAATATACAAAAAGTTATTTCAGTAGCTCTAAGGTAATTGAAGTCTTTGAGAAATACAAATAAAGATTTAAAGGGCAGAGTAAAGAAACAGACTGAAGTGAGCACAGGGTTTTCTCCCCACAGTCAAGGATTTACACAACCCTACAGGAGCCGCTTCTAGAAAAAGTAATAGCTCTCAATTCATCGGTTGAGGTATTATGTCATTTATGGTAAGTCATTAACATTGTAATTCCTTCTGATAGGTCCCAGTGATATTATTGAAGTATCTGTTTTCTTTCTCCATCCCTCTTCCTTTTTCCAGGAAGACCAGTTTTGTAAATCACTACTTTTCTAACAACCATGGGCACAGACAGCCCAGCACTTCCTCTCTTTATTCTCCTTAAGAGCTGGGCTTTCCTTCCTCTCTAGAGGTCTTACACATACAAAGTTACTGTAACCAGTTGTTTGAGTTTACTCCTTTCTAACAGATAGAGATCTCCACTAAAAACTATTAGAAATAATAAAGTTCAGCAAGGTTGCAGGATACAAGATCAATATACAACACTTAATTGTATTGCTATACACTAGCAATGAATAATCTAAAATGAAATTAAGAAAACAATTCCATTTACAATAGCATCAAAAAGAATAAAATACTTAGGAATAAATTTAATGAAGGAAGACACTTGTATACTGAAAGCTACAAAACATTGTTGAAAGAAATTAAAGACCTAAATAGCACTGGGTGTTCACTCTGGCCCCTCTTGTTCCAGCACTGCTCCCCTCTGAGGCGAAGGTGTCGTTGTTGGGAGGGGGGGAGATCTCATGCTTAGAAGGAACAGAATCAGCTCGGACCTGGCCCTCAGGGCTTCTGCTCCCACACTTTGGGACCTGATCCTGCCCCTGAGAGGGTGGTGACACCCACTGAGCACAGGAGAAGCCCAGCTTACATGTGGCTCTGGTTCTAGCCCCTCCATCTCCAGCCCCTCAGAAAAGGTGATAGCTACCAGCACACCCTAGTGGAAGACTTGACCAGTGCTCACTTCAGATCCAGCTCTCCCACCAAAGCCACTGGGCACACAGAGACTGAATAGGGATGTTTCCAAACAAGGACACCCCTTCAAAACTGGGATAGGTAACTGTTTCACCTAATCTCACAGAGACAGAGAAAGTTAAGCAAAATGAGAAGACAGAGGAATTTGTTCCAAACAAAAGAACAAGGAAAAAAACCGGAAAAAACAACTAATGAAACAGAGATTAGGCTTCTTGAAGGGAGGACTGCCAAAACTCTTGTGGACATATTTTAAAGCAACCACACCCAGGCTCCACTCCAGATCATTAGAATTCAGAGATCAAGCACAAGGGGAATAAAATAAGATATCAAGGAGATTTGGCTAAGCTATTATTTATAAAACACATAAGATGACTCTGAATGGTGGAAAAAAGAAATCAGACAGGCTAGGGACCTTGGGACTCAAGGAATATCAAGGTGGTGAATACCCTAGGTTTTATTTTTGCCTCACATACTGCAGAAGTGATGCTAAGGAATTCAGAAACACCAGTGGACACAGACAAATGTGTGTCTTGAAGTCTCAAGAAAAGCCTCTCCTAGACACAGCACCAGGAAAGGGGAAGCCTTGCAAGATAGAAAACTTTCAGAAAACAAATTCTCTATCCCAGCCAAATATCACAGAAAAAGACTTTGGCTACACCCAACAAGCAAAGGCTGAGTGAGGAGCCTCAACTTCTTATAATAAGGTACCCCAACACCCCTGCCAGGGTAGTGTCAGAGAAGGCCAAGTAGAGAGCCTGGACTTTTATCTCCATTCCCCCACCCCCGCACCCCCCCACAGTGCAGTGGATACTACACTGGACTGGAGAGTCAGGACTTTCACCATCGCCCAGCAATAATGAGGTCTCCTCTACCACAGTGTCATTATAGACCATGTGGGGAGCCAGAACATCTACATCCAGTAGTAATGAGGAACTGTTCCCTCCCATCCAGTGTCAAAACAGGCCAAGTGGGGAATCTGGACTTCTACCTCCACCTGGTAGTAATAAGGTAGCAACCCTTCTCCTCAGCTGGAGTGGTATCAGAGAAAGTGAGTTAGAACCAAAGTTTTAAATAAGATATAGAATCATAAAACATAATATAAAAAATTCCAGTTTTCATTTGAAAACCACTTATTATAACAGGAATGAGGTAAGTCTCAAACTGATTGAAAAATGACAACCAATATATACCAAAAGTTAGACGTCAGAGATATTAGAATAATCTGACAAAGATTTTAAAGCAGCAATAAAAAACATGTTTCAACAAGCAATTACAAACACACTTGAAACAAATAGCCTCACGAAAGAAATTGAAAGTTTCAACAATGAAATAGAAGATATAAAAAAAAAAAAAGACATAATGGATGGACTCAAAAGGAGAATGTAGGGAAGAGAGGAAAGAATAAGTGAATCTGAAGATAGAGTAATAGAAGTTACCCAGTCTGAACAACAGAGAGAAAACAGACTGGAAAAAAAAACACCCCAGAATGCTAGGGGCTTGTGAGACCATCACAAAACACCTAACATTCATGTCATTAGACTTTTGGAGAAGAGGAGAAAAAGAGTAAGATTGAAAAAGTATTAAATAATGGCTGAAAAGTACCCAGATTTAGCAAGAGACATAACCTATGGATTTAAGATTCTGAGTGAATCCCAAACAGGATAAATCTAAAGTAATCTATGCCAATACCCATCATAGTTAAACTAAAGACAAAGAAAAAACCTTGGAAGCATCCAGAGAAAACTGATACCTTTCCTATAGGGGGAAAATAATCCACGTGACAGCAAATTTCTCATCAGAAACCACGGAGCCCAGGAGGAAGTAACACAGTATTTTTCAAGTGCTGACAAAAAAGGAACTGTCAATCCAGAATCCTATACCTAGTGAAAATATCCTTCAGAAATGAAGGGGAAATGAAGACATTTTCAGATGAAAGAAAACTAAGAGTATTTTTAACCAGCAGACTTATCCTAAAAGAATAACTGAACGATATTCTCTAAACAGGAAGGAAACAATAAAAGATAGAACCTTGGAATATCCGGAAGAACGAAAGGACATGGTGAGCAAAAATATGGGTAAATACAGCAGGCCTTCCTTTTCCTCTTGAGTTTTTTTAAATTATGTGTGACAGTTGAAGCAAAAAATTACAACACTGTCTGATGCTATAATTTTTCTTCTACATACATATATAAATGTATAGAGGAAATATTTAAGACAGTTATACTATAAATGGGGAAGGGCAAAGAGAGGTATGGTATCTATACTCAAACTGGTAAAATGATGACACCAGTAAGCTGTTATAAGTGATGGATATATAAAATAATACTTAGATCCAACTGATTAAGAATCTATACAAAAAGGTACACTTAAAAAACACTATAGATAAATCAAAATGGAATTCTCAAAATGCTCAAATAACCTATAGGAAGGCAGGAAAAAGGAGACAGCTTGGGAGAGAGATGGTGCTGGGGAACAGAACAAACAAACCAAAATTTAAAATGGCAGACTAAAACCTAAACATATAAATAATTATATTAAATGTAAATGGTCTGAGTACACTAATTAAAAGGCAGAGATTGGCAGAAGTGATTAAAAAGCACATCCCAACTCTATGTTGTCTATAAGCAACTAACTTCAAATATAATGATATATCAAGTAAAAACTAAAAGGGCAGAAAAAAATATAATATGCAAACATTAAACAAAATAAAACAAGGGTATCAGGTAAAATTGACTTCAGAGCAAAGAAAATTACTATAGATGTGCAAGATGTTACCTTTAGGCGAACCTGAGCAATTGGTACATGGGATCTCTCTCTATTATTTCTATAACTGCACATGAATCTATAGTCATTTGGATATAAGTTCAATTTTTAAAAATTTCATTAGGCTCATTTTTCATCTTACTGCAGGCAACAGTTTTGCCAGTTGTTTGCTATCACATAACATAGGTCACCATTTTTCAAGGCTTCAATATAATTTCCTAATTGATTTAGTATCCCGGATTCCCCACACTGCCACCAGGCTCATATATCAATCTAGGCCTTTTTTTTTACAAGGGAAAGGGAATGTCGTTATTCCTGATATGTGAAGAAAGACTTCTTACTTACCAGAGAATGAAAACAAAAGAAAACAAAGAGAATCAAATCCTAGTTTTAGTCCCTGAGGCCCTGGGCTGCCTTTGTTTCTGGGAGTTACCTCACTAGCCTTTTTTTTTTTTTTTTTTTTTTTTTTTTTAAGAACAACTTTTTCATATTCTATTAAAGTGCATGAATTTTATATGTACTGCTTAGTGAATTTTTAAATTTGTAACTTATTTTTAGAGAAGTTTTACATTTACAGAAAAACTTAGGGAAAGAGAGTGCAGAGAGTTCCCATATTCCCCCTCCCCCCAACCCTAGTTTCCCTATTATTAACATCTTCCATTACTGTGGTACATTTGTTACAATTGATGAGCCAATAATGTTGATTACTTACATCTATAGTTTATATTAGAGTTCAATTTTTGTCTTTTACATTTAATGGATTTTTGTCAAATATATAATGCCATGTATCCACCATTAAGGTACCAAACTGAATAGTTTCACTACTCTAATTAATCTCCTGTGCTCCAGCTATTTTATCCCTCCTTTCCTCCCTCCCCTAGAATCCTTGGTAATCTCCGATCTTTTTATTGTCTCCACAGTTTTGCCCTTTCAAGAATGTCATGTAGTTGAAATCATATAGCATGTAGGCTTTTCAGATTGACTTCTTTCACTTAGCAATAAGCATTTAAGCTTCCTCCATATCTTTTTGTGGCATAATAGCTCATTTCTTTTTATTGCTGAATAATCCATTGTGTTGTTATACCACAGTTTCTTTATCCATTCACCTACTGAAGGACATCTTGGCTGCTTCCAAGTTTTGGCAATTATGAATAAAGCTACTATAAATACTTGTGTGGAGGTTTTTTTATGGACATAATTTTTCAAGTCATTTGGGTAAATACCAAGGAGTGTAGGGTTGATGGATCATATGTTAAGAGTATGTTTAGTTTTTCAAGAAACTGCCAACTGTCTTCCAAAGTGGCTGTACCATTTTTGCATTCCCACTAGCAGTGAGTGAGAATTCCTTTTGCTCTACATTCTCACCAGCATTTGCTATTGTCAGTGTTTTGGCTTTCAGCCATTCTAATAGATGTGTACTGGTATCTCATTGTTTCATTTTGTAATTCTCTGATGACATATGATGTTGAGTGTCTTTCCATATGCTTACTTGCCATCTGTATATCTTTTTTGGTGAGGTGTCTGCTTAGATATTTGGCCCATTTTTATTTATTTAGTTAGTTTATTTTTTTTGGCTTCGTTGGGTCTTAGTTGCGGCATGCACATTTTCGTTGTGGCGCGCGGGCTTCTCTCTAGTTGAGGGGCACGAGCTCAGTAGTTGTGGCACATGGGCTTAGTTGCCCCACGGCATGTGGGATCTTAGGTCCCCCACTAAGGATTGAACCCTCATCCCCTGCATTGTAAGGTGGATTCTTTACCACTGGGCCACCAGGGAAGTCCCTGGCCCATTTAAAAAAAAAATTTTTTTTTTCTTCTTTCTGAGTTTTAAGAGTTCTATATACATTTTGGATACAAGTCCTTTACCAAATACGTATTTTGCAAAGATTTTTCTCCCAGCCTACGGATTGTCTTTCATTCTCTTAACAGTGTCTTTCACAAAGCAGAAGTTTTAAATTTTAATGAAGTCCAAATTATCAGTTTTTTTCTTTCATGGATTGTGCTTTGGGTATTGTATCTAAAAAGTCATTGCCAAACCCAAGGTCACCTAGCCTTTCTCGTATGCTATCTTCTAGGAATTTTATTGTTTTGCATTTTACATTTATGACTATGATACATTTTGAGTTAATTTTTTTGTACGGTGTAAGATCTGTGTGTAAATTTATTTTTTTGCATATGATGTACAGTTGTTCCAGCACCATTTGTTGAAAAGACTGTCTTTGCTCCATTGTATTGCCTTTGATCCTTTGTCAAAGATTATTTGACTATATTTGTGTGGTTCTATTTCTGGGCTCTTTATTCTGTTCCACCGAGCTTGTCAATAGTCCTTTAATAATTTCCCTTATTTGCTCATGCTGATTTGAGTTGAATTTTTATCAGTTGCTGCTGAAATATCACTGATTAATTCAAGCACTTGGTACATGCCAAGCACTGTGCTAATCTCTTTACATAAATTTAACCACAGCAGTCTTTTGAAATAAACGAGGAAACTTGGGGTTTGCGAGTTTAAGTAACATGTTGAAAATCATACCACTTATAAGTGATCCAGGTCTGTCTGCCTGTCTATACTGTATTACCTGTCGAAGATGACCTTGTTACTCCTTACTGGGACTATTACAGTTGCTCTAATAGTCTCTCTTCTGCTGTTTACTGCCTTTAATTATAGTATAGTTGCTTTCTAAATTAAATGCTGAGTACTTAGCCAGCATTTAAATCCTAAACTACTTCTCCAGCTTTTTTTCCTGTACTCTCTTACTTGCTCAGTGGGACTACTCTATGATTTTGTATTACACCCTCGTTTTACTATATCAGTATATCACCTAACCTATTCTTATACTTGCTGCATCTCCAAATATTAAAATTCCTTCTGTCAAAGTTCATCTCAAATGCCTCTTCTCCCTTGACCCTTTCCATTTTGTACCCCAACTTCACCCTAAAACTGGAATTGAGAGCTTTCTCCTTAAAATAACCAAAGCATTTCATTTAAACCTCACTTGTGACACATCTTATGCCTTGTGTTTTAGTTATGTGAATTTAACTACTAGACTGTCACCTCCTCAACAGCTTGTATAGTATGTAGAACCTAGCATTCATTTTAAAAAATTTACTGACTATATAATATCTACCAAAAACTGCACTAAATGCTGGAGTGGCAAAGATAAAAGACATAGCCACTGCCTTAAAAAAAATTAAAGAATAGTAGAAGCCAGACCAGAATGCAGTTACTTTTCTGTAATTTAAGTCTTAATATGAAAGTAAACCTCTGATACTGTGGGACAGAGTACAGAGTGTGGAGTACTTAATACAGTTTGAGTTTGGGAAGGAGAGAATACTTATCAGGGGACAACAAATAAGAGTTAGGCTCCTGAATTAACAACATATGCAATAGCAGAAGGCCTAAGAGATCAGAACACACTTGGAGTGCAAGTAGTTCAGATTAGCTATACCATAGTGTTTTTTATTTATTTATTTATTTATTTATTTATTTATGGCTGTGTTGGGTCTTCGTTTCTGTGCCAGGGCTTTCTCTAGTTGTGGCAAGCGGGGGCCACTCTTCATCGCACCGCGCGGGCCTCTCACTATCGCGGCCTCTCTTGTTGCGGAGCACAGGCTCCAGATGCGCAGGCTCAGTAGTTGTGGCTCATGGGCCTAGTTGCTCCGCAGCATGTGGGATCTTCCCAGACCAGGGCTCAAACCTGTGTCCCCTGCATTGGCAGGCAGATTCTCAACCACTGCGCCACCAGGGAAGCCCCTACCATAGTGTTAAAGAATGGCAAAGGATGAAGCCAAAGAAACTGAGATGGGCTATGTCTTAAAGAAATTTCTGAGTCTTGCAGAAGAGTTAGCATTCTTCTCCTGAAGGACATGAAAGTCATTATGAGGTTTCAAGCAAGGTAATGTCATGATCTCACTCTTGCTTAGATGGATCATGCTGACAGTTATGTGGATAATAAATTGGAATTGGCTGAGACTAATGACCAGAAGGAAGACCAGCTAGCAGAATGTTACAGTAGTCCAGGTTGTATAGTATTAGGATCTGAGTAGGCCAAAGAGAAAAGAGAACTTATTTGAGAGATGTTTAGGAGATAGGATTTATAAGACTTGGTGATGGGGGTACAGTAATTCTTTCAGATCTCAAGTTCTCTACACCTGGGGATTCATCTAGACAGTATCTTTGTCCTGCTAATTTAAAGAGATACTCCTTCCTAGTCTACTGTATAAATTACTAGGATCCATCTCCCTCCTCATCACCAACAGCCCCCTTGCCAAGAGAACCTCTACTGCCAAAGGAACTCTCCAAGGAGGTTTTGCCTTATTATCAGAGCCTCTGATGCTACTAGAAGATAAAAGAGCCCCCGCTCACACTGCCAAACTTGGGAGAGATATACTCCTAAATGGAAAATTAGAACTTACTTTCTTAGAAATAATGTTAAAAGATAAGTACTTAGACATGTCATGTGTTAAATGTTCCTTTTATGGTCTATTCTAGGAACGTAAAACTGTTTATGGCACTTCAATGACAAGTTCTAAACATCCTTCTCTTTAAAATACTTGACAATTCAGTTGAGGACTTCTTATATATACTGATGTACCAAGGAGTGGGGAACAGTCCACCTCAGCAAGAAGGAATATTTTATTGCTGACATTCTTTAAAATTGCTGTCACATAATGATAAAGATAATAAAAAATAGACCTATTTTTAGTCTGTTTTATTATTGTCTTTAAATTTTCTTGAAGCTAATGCATCCCGTATTGCCTGCTCCTGGAGCTGATGTTTTCTCTTTCCCCTCTGCCCCACTTGGTACACTGCTGCTTATGTATGAATTAGAAGTTGGGAAATGAAAATCAGAGATATATTGTGAGACAGGGAAGAATTCTGAAGGAAAGAAGCCTGGACATGAATCTATATTCTCCATTTTACCAACAAAATGATCTGGGCTAGTAACAACTTCTCTGAGCCTCAGTTTTCCCATTGTTAAAATAGGGTTATATCATACTAAGTGAAGTCAGACATAGAAAGATAAATACCATATGATATCACTTATATGTGGAATCTAAAATATGGCACAAATGAACCTGTCTACAAAACAGAAACAGACTCAGACATAGAGAACAGACTTGTGGTTGTCAAGGGGAGGGGTGGGGGAAGGAAGGACTGGGAGTTTGGGGTTGGTATATGCAAACTATTTACATTTAGAATGGGTAAACAACAAGGTCCTCATGTATAGCACAGGGAACTATATTGAATATCCTGGGATAAACCATAATGGAAGGGAATATAAAAAAGAATGTCTGTATGTGTATAACTGAGTCACTTTGCTGCACAGCAGAGATTGGCACAGCATTGTAAATCAACTATACTTCAATTAAAAAACTAGGATTAAAATATCTGTTTTGTTGTGGATTAAATAATGTATTTAAAGTACCTGGCACTTAGCATATATTCTCAACAAATATTAATTCTCTCCTGTAGTAAACATTTTCATATTTTCTGGCTGCCCAGGACGTTTTGAATATATTTGCTATGTTTAGGGAATTTCCGATCTTAATGTAAGTGCTGTTTCCCCAAGGTAAGCTCTGAAAATGAAATTTCCAGACTCTCAAAGCGAGGGCACAGACATGTGACCTAGGCTTCAACATTCAGCACACCTGCATAGACTTTGATCTGGAAGTTAGTAGCTTTGAGGAAGCAAAGATTCTGATTGGAAACCAATTTGCTGATAAAGGCATCTGACTTTTGGGGGTGCAGTGCTTGCAACGTTAAATTCCTAGGGCAGAAGTGGCCTTGGTGGGAGTGGGAGTGGCAGCACTTGCTTTTAGTGTCTGTTGGGGCAGAAGTAAGTAAGACTCTGACTTCCTCATTGGGGCAGTTCTACGGGTAATTGTAAGCATTATTCCTGGAAGTTTAGTTCCATCCCTGTTCCTCCAGCCTCCCAACAATTTTCTGAGATCTCCCACTTCCTTTTAAACTTCTTTCTGCTCATTCAGTCAGAATTAGCTTATGTTACTTGCAACTGTGAGCCATGACTGATACACATTTCATCATTGGTATTGTTAGCTTTGAGTAGCAGGCTAAGAAAAATGTCAAGGTAGAGGCAGTAATGTATATAATTTATAATCACCTTAAACAAAAGTACATAATTCTAGAAAGTGAATCCTAGAAAAGTTTAGTGAGCTATAACTGAGTGGAGATTGAAGAATATAGCTTTTGAGGAAATTATATATAATATTAGAATACTTTTGTGAAAGTTTTTTCTCTATAGCTCTTGGAAATAGTTAAGAGAACTTAGACTTTCATGTCCCCCCAAAGAAATTATTTCAGAACCAGTTTATAAAGAAAATTTAATCCCTGGATATTGATTCTGCAAAGCAGTCCCAAGTGAGTTTATCAATTCAAGTCAAAGCCAGAATCAAAATAAATCAGGCATTATATGGCATACTAAATTTCTGGAGCTCAACTCAGTTCCCTTAATCTCTTAGCAGCAGTAACAGAGTGGCAGCTCTCACTCATTGCAGTTGGGAAATAACAAAGCAAGAGTAAAATTGCTGTTGCAAAATGAAGCCCATCAACACATTTCCATCTAATGCATTATAGTTCATGAATCTCCCAGGAGCCAGAAAAACACAGTGAAGTCTTTAAAAGTGAATCCAGATGTCAGCCATCACCATAGCAGTGCTTTAATTATCAAAAAACAAAGAAATAACTCCTTAGGTACATTCTAAGCAGGTGTTTCTTCATGGAAAATAGAATAGCTGAAGAAACAGCTGTGGCATTATATCTGCTTCAAGAGGGAAGAAAACTACAACCTAAATAACAGAGACTACTCAGAGGGAGCATAGATAAATCACGATTATTAGAATTTTGCAGGTATTAATCTCTACAACATGATGACTAATTAATATTAATTACTCCATTTTACAGATGAGGAAACTGAGTGCCTTATATGACAACCATTTTTAATTCAAAGTCTGTCAGTCTTCGACAGGTTTATCACAAAATGAATTTATTTTGCAAGACCTTTTAAGTATCATATAGCATGCGTTGATTTTATAGAAAACATATATTTTACACAATCCATTGTCATGTTACGGAAATTATAAAATAAAGGTGAATGAAAAGGAAACCTTTAAACCATCTCTAATAACTGCTGTTTCACACTGGGATTTAAAAACTGGGTCCATGGTTGGGGTTCAGAGGACCTGTGAACCTCTGAAACTAAGCAAAAAAAATGACCATGTGCATTTTTCTGGGGCGAGGGTACATATACCTTCATCAAGTTCTCAATTGTCTATCATTCAAAAATTATGAATTATCTCTGTCCTTCTGGACTTTATGTATATGACTAGAGGAACAAAGACACTGCCTACAAGTCACAGGCTGAGGACGAAAGTGGCCTTTACCTAAAATGTTATGTGGGCCAAAACAAGTAGTAATTTCTAAAATTTGGCTTGGCCTTTGTGCAGCAAATTATGGAATATTAGGAAAATATTTCCTTTTTTCCTTAAGCGTTTTACTTATTTATTTATTGGCGTATAAGTTGATTTACAATGTTGTGTTAGCTTCTGGTGTACAGCAAAGTGATTCAGCTTTATTTATATATATTATATATATATATACTTTTTCAGATTCTTTTCCATTATAGTTTATTACAAGATATTGAATATAGTTCCCTGTGCTGTACAGTAGGTCCTTGTTGTTTATCTATTTTATATATAGTAGTGTGTATATGTTAATCCCAAACTCCTAATTTATCTCCCCCCATCCCCTTTGGTAACAATAAGTTTGTTTTCTATGTCTGTGAGTCTATTTCTGTTTTGTAAATAAGTTCATTTGTATCATTGTTTTAGATTACACATGTAATAGATATCATATGATATTTGTCTTTCTCTCTCCGACTTCACTTAGTATGATAATCTCTAGGTTCATCCATGTTGCTGCAAATGGCATAATTTCATTCTTTTTTATGGCTGAGTAATATTCCATTGTATATATATAACACATCTTCTTTATCCATTAATCTGTCGATGGACATTTAGATTGCTTCCATGTCTTGGCTATTGTAAATAGTGCTGCTATGAACATTGGGATGCGTGTATCTTTTCAAATTATAGTTTTCTCTGGATATACGCCCAGGAGTGGAATTGCTGAATCATATGGCAACTCTATTTTTAGTTTTTGAAGGAACCTCCATACTGTTTTTCTTAGTGGCTGCACCAATTTGCAGTACTACCACTAGTGTAGAAGGGTTCCTTTTTCTCCACACCCTCTCCAGCATTTATTAGTTGTATACTTTTTGATGATGGCCATTCTGACTGGTGTGAGGTGACACCTCAGTGCAGTTTTGATTTATATTTCTCTAATAATTAGCAGTGTTGAACATCTTTTCATGTGCCTATTGGCCATCTGTATGTTTTCTTTGAGAAGTGTCTGTTTAGGTCTTCTGCCCATTTTTTTTATTGGGTTGTTTGTTTTTTTGTTATTGAGTTGTATGAGCTAGGGTTTTATTTCTTATTTTTGTTTTCGTGCGTGCCTGTATATGTGCAATCTGACAGTTTACCTGGTGGACAAGTAGAAAAATTAAGAGAGACTTTTGCAACTCACGTTGGTGGGAAGGTCTGGCAGAAACAACAAAGTATCTACAAAGGAGTAGCAGAGTCAAGGTGGTAAATATTGTGGATGAATAATTAAAATCTGAATATGCTTGATGGCAGAGAGAAAAATCTGGTTGAAAAGGAGAGAGTAAGGAGATAAATAAGGAAATGAAGGAACTGATAAAGTCCCTTAGATGCATAAAAGAGCTGGGAGTAAGGGCTTTGTGACTGAACATGAGAGGGAATTGGGGGACCATTTTCCTTTGAGGTTTATGAGACAGGGAAAAGGAAAAATATTGAGATACCCTTTGGTGAAAAATACGTCAGATGGATGGACTATTTGATGCATTTCATCATCCATTCAACTAACTCTTAGTGAGAACTTACTACATATGAAACACTATGAATAGAAACATTTATAACTCTTGGTCCAAGGAATTTATAGCATAACTCAGGGGACAAATATAAATCAGTTCTACAAAGAAGCAGAGTCACAAATGAGAAATAGTAAGTTTGAGAGATCAAAGTGGGGATGGTCAGGAAAGGCATTAAAGAATGGTACTCAAAATGGGTCTTGAAATATGAATAAGATTTGTTGTTAGCTGATAAATGAGGAGAGAAAGGACAATGCAGAAGAAGAAAGCAAGTACAAAGGCACATAGGGGTGAGAAAGCATGGCCTGGATAGAAAGTGCCCTGTAAACTGACATAGTGGGAAAACAAAGGACTCAGAAGTTGTGGGCAAGGCTAGTAATGATATTGGTTTCTACAAAAGTCCAGGGAAAAGAAAAAGAGATCCTCAACTGAGGCAGTGACAATGGGGAGAGAAAAGAGAGAATTAACTAGAGAAATATTTAGAAAGTAAGAGTCTCAGGATTTATTGGGTTGGCCAAAAAGTGCCTTTGGTTTTTAAGTAAAAATAAAAGACACATTTTTCATTTTCACCAAGGACTTGATTGAACAGCGTATTCACCCTTTTGTTCCACTACCTTCTGCCATTTTGCTGGCAATTTCATAATTCCATCTTCCCAAAACTTTTTATCTTTTTGAGCAAAGAGCTGTCCCAGATGCCTTTTACAGTCTTCCAGGGAATTGAAATTTTTTCCATTAAGAGAATTTTGTAAATCCTGAAATAAATGGATATCCGAAGGTGCAATGTCTGGTGAATATGGCAGATGAATCAGAACTTCCCAGCCAAGCTATAACAGTTTTTGCCTGGTCATCAAAAAACATGTGGTCTTGCATTATCCTGATGGAAGATTATGCATTTTCTGTTGACTAATTCTTTTTTTTTTTTTTTAGTATGACCTGACGTTCTTTTTTTTTTTTTTTTTTTTTTATTTATTTATTTTTATTTTTGGCTGTGTTGGGTCTTCCTTTCTGTGAGAGGGCTTTCTCTAGTTGTGGCGAGCAGGGGCCACTCTTCATTGTGGTGCGCGGGCCTCTCACTGTCGTGGCCTCTCTTGTTGCAGAGCACAGGCTCCAGACTCGCAGGCTCAGTAGTTGTGGCTCATGGGCCTAGTTGCTCCGCAGCATGTGGGATCTTCCCAGACCAGGGCTCGAACCTGTGTCCCCTGCATTGGCAGGCAGATTCTCAACCACTGCGCCACCAGGGAAGCCCCCTGTTGACTAATTCTTGATGCTTTTGGTCGAGTGCTGCTTTCACTTGGTCTAATTGGGAGCAGTACTTGTTGAAATTAATCATTTGGCTTTCTGGAAGGAGCTCATAATAGAGGACTCCCTTCCAATCCCACCATATACACAACATCACCTTCTTTGGATGAAGACTGGCCTTTGGTGTGGTTGGTGGTGGTTCATTTCTCTTGCCCAGTGATCTCTTCCATTCCACATTATTGTACCATATCCACTTGTCATTGCCTCTCACAATTTGTTTAAAACACGGAACGTTTTCATTACGTTTCAGTAGAGAATCACATGCAGAAATATGGTCAAGAAGGTTTTTTTGCTTATGTGGAACCCAAACATCAAAGTGATGAACATAACCAAGCTGGTGCAAATGATTTTCAATGCTTGATTTGGATGTTTTGGGTATGTCGGCTATCTCCCGGGTGGTATAACGTTGATTGTTCTCAGTTAATGTCTTGATTTCATCGCTATCAACGTCAACTGGTCTACCCGACCGTGGAGTATTGTCCAGTGAGAAATCTCCAGCATGAAACTTCGCAAACCACTTTTGACATGTTCTATCAGTCATAGCACCTTCTCCATACACTGTACAAATCTTTTTTTGCGTTTCAGGTGCGTTTTTACCTTTCTTGAAATAATAAAGCATAATATGCCGAAAATGTTGCTTTTTTCTTCCATCTTCAATACTAAAATGGCTACACAAAAATTCACCAGTTTTGATGAGTCTTTTTTTAAATGCATACTGATATGACAGCTGTCACAATACTAACAAAATTGTTTTGAATGAAGTTAAAGACAACTAAGTGCTACTAGAGCCATCTTATGGAAAAAAACAAACAAACCTTTTGGCCAACCCAATAGTATTCCTTCGGAAAGCCATTGTGAACATTTGCCCCAAAGCTGCATTATCAAACTAAGATATTGATACCTTACTTAAAGTTAGAATCAAAGTCCCACCTTCCTTTAAGGAACTATAAGAAATAGTTCTAGTATGTCTCACATCTCTGTTTATCTGTTTACCTCTGTTTGGGCCAACTTTCTCCCAAATATCCATCCTCATAGTGCTCTAATTACTACCTCCAGGGCCCTCATGTTGTAAAACTCAGAGTACTCTTCACATTGCATTGTATGCAAATAGTACACAGTGTATGAGGTGAATGATGTCCTGCTTACCCCTTCCTTAACTCCTAAATCCTTTCACTGTGATCTCCCAAAATGCCCCCAGAATGTCTTACTCTGTGATCAGCAAACTGCCCTACAGCCTCATCTGAATGGTTCCTGAAATTAACTGAAAGCTGCCTCAGCTCTGATGTCCTTGCCACTCTTGCAGTCCTCCCTTGTGGAAGCTGTTTTTCTCTCTCACACCCAAAGTACCTCAGGGATAGGAGGTAGAATAGATGGCTTTGCATCCCATAGCTTCCTTCAAACCATTTCACTCCCTTCTTCTCTTTCTTCAGAACTCATTCCCCTTCTATCCCTATCATCACCAATATTTAACGTTCTTCCCATCTCATCCATTGAAGACTTTAGCTTTTGGTTCACAGATTTTCTCTTCCCCTTATTCTCCTATGTCATCTTTAGAACTTTTTCATGTGGGTAACTCTGCATGTAATTCTACATCCACTTTCTTAGACCTTTGATCTTCTCACCTCCAACCCCTTTTCCTCCATTCCATCATAGCCACACTCCCATACCCACTGCCTAATTTTGTCAGAACCAAAGTTTGCGTTACCTCTGAAATCTTGGCTGCAGATATCTGACTTTTTGATAATTATCCTTTTATTCTTTCAGGTCTTTTTCTGTAAAACATCCACAGGCACAATTTGTTGATTTAATTGAGACACCCAGTTCTCTGACATCCATTTTCATCATCAATCAACCCCCTTTCCCCTCTACCTTCCTTTTTGTCTAAGTCTATGGGTGATGATTATGATGACTCCTTTGGTAATACCTGTTTTTGCCTTTTTGTTCATTCTGCCTGGAGAGGTAGAGAAACTTGTCTGATTGGAAAATTGGGGAAGAATATATTGGGCATGCTCAGCTCAACTCCTCCCTTTTTCCCCTTCTTGTTATTTTTCTTAATAAGCCTGCCTACAAAGAGTACACATCCCCCTGTATTCTGCCCTGTACAAAGATGGGAAGAGGTCTGCCCTGGCCCGGTGCTGCACTGTGCTGGGTGAACAGGCTAACCCTGAGGTTTAGTGTTAGGAAACTCACTTCTATGTCCCTTTTGCCCATGGTGTTCCAGCCATACTGGTCTTTGATTTCCTAGATTAACCCAACTCTTCGCACCTTCAGGACTTTTGCCATTTTCTGCTGATTCATTCTTTCTTCTGCTCTTTTTCCTTTTTTTTGGCTAGTTTTTAATTTTTTCAGATCTCAATTTATGCCTCTCCAAACAAGTATTCCCCGACTTCTATTTAGGGTAGATGGTTATCCTCCCATTATTCTTATACCAGCCTCTTGTGGAGTTTAACTTGAGTTGAATGTATTGATCTGGAACTCAAAAGAGAAACAAGTTACGATCCTAATTAGGATTTAAACATGCAGAAGCATATAAGATGGCCCAAAGAAACAGTGTTGAATAAGTAGGGAGCCAAGATCAGAACTCTGAAGAACCTATAAGAATTGTTCACAGGAAGAGAATTCAGTGATTGAACTTGAGGATGAATGATCAGATAGATAGGAGTACCTTAAGACACGAGAGGAAGGGGGTATCTTTCAGGAGGGTTTAGTTTACAGTGTAGAAAGTTGCTGAGCAATAAATTAAGACCAGTGCTGAAAACTGTCAAAAGGAATCAAAGTTGGGGCCTGGGCCTTTGTTACCTTTGCAAGAGAAATTTGAGTGTAAGTAGTGGGGGTCAAAGCCAGGTTACAGTGGGTTGAAGAGTGAATTAGAGCTGTAGAATAGTTTAGAATAAGTTTTTTGGAGACTTGGCTATGAAAGAGAGGTGGGACTTCCCTGGTGGCGCAGTGGTTAAGAATCCACCTGCCAATGTAGGGCACACGGGTTCAAGCCCTGGTCTGGGAAGATCCCACATGCCGCGGAGCAACTAAGCCCGTGCGCCACACTACTGAGCCTGTGCTCTAGAGCCCGCGAGCCACAACTACTGAAGCCCACACGCCTAGATCCCGTGCTCCTCAACAAGAGAAGCCGCTGCCATGAGAAGCCTGCGCACCGCAACAAAGAGTAGCCCCCGCTTGCCTCAACTAGAGAAAGCCCGCACACAGCAATGAAGACCCAACGCAGCCAAAAATAAATAAATAAATAGAAAGAAAGAGAGGTGAAGCAGTGGCTAGAGGGGAACTTAGGACCAAAGACATTTTTTAAAGACTGAAAAGATTTCATTAACTTACAAGTGGAGCTAAAGTGTCAAATAGAGAGAAATTGATGGTACAGGTAAGAGAGTCCAGTTGCTAGAGAAGGCAGGAGTCAGAAGAGTAATTAGCCTTGAAAAGGGGTGGCTAACTCTCCTAACATATGAACACTTCTTCCTCTGACGCTGGAGGGAAGAATGCGTATGGACAGACATACATAAATTTGGGAGACAGGTGGACAGGAAATTGAGAGTTTTCTGTGAAAAATCAACAGGGCCATCAGTTGAGAATGTGAGAGTGGAGGCCTTGAGGAGAATGGTAGAAGTTTATTATAGCTACTCGGGTTGGTAGATGGGGTGAGAGAAGGAGTTTTTACCAAAGGATAGTAAGAAGATTGGCAGATAGTATTAAAGTCCCAACTAAGACCAGTGTGAACATTTGTCTACAAACTCAGATCTGCAGAAAATACCACACTATTTTTTAAGCCAATTTAAATTTAACTCTAAGCCTCAAGTTAATAAAGCTGGAGAGTAATTCATTCTCAATAACTATTGGGGTGCCCTAACCTTCTCCTCCCAGAATTGTACAAAAGCCAGTACTGCAGAGGCCCCTCTAGACAAGTGGATTTAAGTTATTAGCTCATTCTGTTTACTAGTGAAATAGCCACTGCTCCTCAGCCCATGAGCAGTCCTTTATATTCAGTAACTCTGCTGCCTACTTAGGGAATAGGAATTTTTTGCTAGTTAGTAGCTTCTGTGTCTCCAGTTCAGTCTCCCTGCATGCCCCCTGATGTCTTATCATGTACCCGGTGCTGATACTCTGGGATCTGGCAACCTCTGACCTTTCCTAATAAAGGATGTAATATAATGTTTATAAAACTGTGACTGGAGAGGCAGATAAAAAGGAAAATTGAGGTAAAGTGTTACAAGCCAGATTGGGGTAGTGGTAGAGTATAAAATTAAATTAACTCATCATTTACTAAGAGATTAGCTGCAACCTGGGTGGGAAGTTCAGAATCCTATTTTCCAAAATGAGGCGATTAAATTTTGAAAATGTTTACAGTAAAAGTTTGGAAAATGTGAATTTTGAAAGATGCCTAGAACATATGGTTTTATAGGAAACTAAATTCTGGAGTATCAGCATGAGTACAGATAGGACTGTTAGCAAGCAGAATTCAGTTGTGATGGATTAAAGATGGCAGCAAATTCTTTGACAGTCCTCTTATTGAGAGATGGGGTCTTATTCCTCACTTCTTGAATCTAGACTGGACTTAGTGACTTGCTTAATCAATGGAATACGGTGGAAGTGACATTCTGGAACTTCTGAGGCTAAGTCATAAAAAGCCTAGAGGCTTCTATCTGGGTCTCTTGGAACACTCCCTTTTGGAGCCCTGAGCAGCCATTTAAGAAGTTTGATTACTCTGCAGGAGAGTATATGTGGAGAGGGGCCCACCTAAGCCCAGGCTTCTATACCTCCACGTTAAGACACAGATGAGTGGGTTGCACTGTCTTTGACCCTCTAGCCCAGCACAGCTATCAGCTGAATAATACCAAATGGCTGCCTAGTCAAAGCCGTATGGAGCAGAAGAATCTCCTAGGCAATCCTTGAACTTATGACTTATAAAACTCATCAGATATAGTAAAATTATAAGTTGATTTAAGCCACTACATTTTGAGGGAATTTTTATGCAACAATAGATAACTTGAACATCAATAGGGCGAGCAGAAGCCCAAATAAGGACTCCATGAATTAACTTAAAACTTTGGTAGAATGATCCTGGAAGTGATATCTGATCTTGACTGTGGTCTCAAATTTCTAACTGTGGATCCATATAGAGTTTGGAATCTCTGATCTAGCCTGCCTGTGTTTGTAAATATACACTATATAGTTAGGTAAGTCAATTGTAATGACAAAGTAAATCAAACTCATAGTAATAATAAGTTAGGAGTCAACTTTGTAATTATTGCTGTTGTAGTATTTTAAGTATTTGAAAAAGTAAAGAGAATTTAAAATATTAGCTTGTGATTTAAATCAGAAAAGCTAAGAAAATTTGATGTTACACCTAAGGTTTTAATTTGAAATGTATAAAAGAACAAGAATAGTGCTTGAATGTTTGAGAGCCCTGATTTAACACATGTATGAGTTTAATTCATTAGATTTTTTATAGTAAATTATTTTATTTATTTTTATTGAAGTATAGTTGATTTACAATATTGTATTAGTTTCAGGTATACAGCAAATTGATTCAGATATATATATTCTTTTTCAGATTCTTTTCCCATATAGGTTATCACAAAATGTTGAGTATAGTTCCCTATGCTATACAGTAGGTCCTTGTTAATTCATTAGATTTTTAACAGTTATAAATCTTAGATTTTGCCTATTGAATTGTTAGTCTGCCTGGTCAGCTGGGTAAAGTGGCTCAGATAATCAGATATCTTAAATATGTCAATATAGTTTAAAAGACTAATTTTTTTGTAAATGAGGAGTTAACTTTTTAAGGACTTTTAATCTGTTGAACTTATGAATTAATTGAACATTCACCAAAGAATGAATGAAAGTGATTTATAAAGGATTTTTATACCCCAGGGCATTGATAATGATGAAAAAGTCTGACCATAACAAGTGTTGGGAAAGATGAAGACCACTTTGCTTGAGGGAATACAAAGTGATGGAACCCTTTGGAACACAGTTTGCCAGACCTCACAACTCAGTGATTCTATTCCTAGGTATTTATCCTAGGAAGATTCTTACATGTATACACTAAGAGATATGTTTTGAGAATGTTCATAGCAGCCTTATTCATAATAGCAAAACAAAACAAAACAAAAACTGAAAACAACCCAATGTCCATTGACAGAAAATGGATATGTAAATTGTTGTTTATTCAAATTATGGGATATTATACAGCAGTGAAAAATGAGTGGGAGTAACTTAGGTAAATCTCAGAAATACAGTGTTGAGTAAAAAAGCAAATCACAAAGTATGTGCTATCATCTAAGTTCAAAAACATGTAAAACTAAACAATATGATTTTGGAGTATATACACTCATTTGTAGATAAAACTACTATGGAAAGTGAGGGGATTATAAACATAAAAATAAAATAGGTAGTTATTTCTGGAAGAGGTGGTAGGGAAAGAGGATGTGATCAGGAAGAGGTTCAAAGGACTTCAAAGGTGATGTTCTTTTTCTTAAGCTGGGTGTTGGCTACATGGATGTTTATTATTCTTTGAACCATGTATATTATTTTATGTGTGTATACATTCTTTTATAAGTATGACATTTTATAATTTTAAAAGTCCACAATAAAATAAAGTGAATTTATTAGATTTCTAAGTTGTGTTTCAAGGCTTAAGAAAAACTAGTGTTATACTTACAATAAATTGGATGCTATTAAAAGCACAACAATTGTTAAGTACTGTACTCCTTTTCAACCATAAAAGTCCTTTAGAACATTTCAAAACTCAACTGTCACAATTGATAACCTCTCTTTCTGGCTGCCCTTTCTCCCCTCTCCAATGGGGTTCCTGACGTAATATCTTTGATGAATCTTGGCTTTTACAAAAGATGGAAAGAGTTTGAGTATATGCAACTTTTGCTTTTAAACTAAACCAGCTACAAAAGTCCCCTGACAAAGGGAATCTAAAGCGTAGCTGTCTGTTTGAAATGGAGGGAAAGAAAAATAGAGAGAAGTATGTAGAGGACGAGCACAAACTAACAACTCGAATTACCTTGCTATAGATGTTTTATTACACTTTTATAATTTTTTTTCCACATTCAATTTTTCAGAATATTTTTTACCACTTATGTTATCCCTTCCCATCAGTTTACTATAAGTAATGTTCATTTAAAAACTCCATATCCTAGTGTAACAGCATTAATAGCCAGAAGTTTTCCTTCCCTCGCAAATACGTTTTAAAGTTTGTTTTAAATTGGTCTATTCCTGAAAGTCAGTCTTTCATCCTGGCATCTGAGTCAATGAAAAATCCTTAAATCATCCCTAGTGACTTCATAATCAAATTTCCTTCAATGAAATCCTTGTGTGGGTATTTGCTGGCTTAAAAGAAAAATCTCTCAACTACAAATTGGCCTTTAGGTTTTGGGTTCTGTGCTCTTCCCTTCAGAAATTCTGCTTAGTTCTTTTCCTTCAGCAGAATTCTCTTTTCTCATGAATCTTAAGGGAACAATTAGGCAAGGTACAAATTCCAGAACCACTCTGCCTTCCTTTTCTCGCATTTGACCTTCAGTTTTCCTCTCCTGTGTATTCATTCCTTTTCTCCCTGTACCTTTTGCCACTTTTCCTTTTAACTCATTCCCTTTTCTGAGAGTGTAACTATTCATTCCCCAATTCCCAAAATAAACATACAAGACTTAGTATTTAGTTGCTGATCTGCCCCTTATTTCTGTTGCTTGTCTCCAGTCCCTTTCCAGTTTGTTTGTTCATCTCCTGCCACATTCCAAACATAATTTTATGCCTTTTACCAAACACATTTTCTCTTGGTTTTATTCCTTTTTAAACTTTAATTCTCCTTTTTCTTGGTCACTATTTACAAAAGTTTCACCTGGGACAAAAGCAATAGATTTGATCTCTAAATTCTCATTTAGTATTTTATAAGGAAGTAGTTATTATCCACATTTTACAGATGGCTAAAGGAAGGAGAAAAAGGAAAATATCTTGCCTTAAACCATATGTTAAAACTGTTAGAGGGGCTTCCCTGGTGGCTCACTGGTTAAGAATCCACCTGCCAATGCAGGGGACACGGGTTCGGGCTCTGGTCCAGGAAGATGCCACATGCCGCGAAGCAACGAAGTCCATGCACCACAACTACTGAGCCTGCGCTCTAGAGCCCGCTAGCCACAACTACTGAAGCCCACGTGCCTAGAGCCCGTGCTCCGCAACAAGAGAAATCACGACAATGAGAAGCCTGCGCACCGCAACCAAGAGTAGCCCCTGCTCTCCACAACTAGAGAAAAGCCCACGCAGCAACGAAGACCCAACACAGCCAAAAATAAAAAATAAATAAATTAAAAAAAAATCTGTTAGAAAGGCAAACTGGATCAGAGAATAGCTCTCCCCACATCTACCACCACTTTTTTTTTTTTTTCAAAAGAGGATCCAAGGACCCTCTGCATCTTTGGTGATTTTCTGCTCCAAACCGAGGATTCACAGATTCATGAGAATGGGGCCCAGGAATCTCCATTTGACAATTCCCAAGTTCCTTCTTAGGCAAGGTAAAGTTAAACAACAACAACAACAAAAAAAACACTACTCTAGCTCTGCTCCCTAAGATAGTGAGGGAACTAATCCTTTTTGTGCACATACTGTGTGTCTGGTATTGTGCTATAATTTTACATACACATGCTATTAGTTGATTTACTCCTATAAAAACCCTTTAAGATAGGTTTTCTTATATCCACTTTATAGCAGAGAAACTGAGATTTGAGTTTGGAAACTGTCCAAGGCTACTTAGCTGGTGACTGGAAGAGGCAGTCTAGAAGAGTCTACATCTGACTTCATTACCCTGGATTTTAGGAACTATGACATGACACATGTTTTAAATTTAGCATAAATAACTATTAGATATAATAAATGTTACCATAAATATGGGATTATATTAATCTCACAGTATACTGCAAACTAAAATACACAAATTGATTAAACGCATTCAAATGTGTCTTTTTTATTGAGACATAATTGACATATAACATATTAGTTTCAGGTATTCAAAGTAATGATTTGATATTTGTATATATTGCAAAATGGTCACCACAATAAGTTTAGTTAACATCCATCACCACACAGTTACAAATGTTTTTTCTTGTGATGAAAACTTAAAAGATCTACTCTTTTAGCAGCTTTCAAATATACATTACAGTATTCTTAACTATAGTCACCATGCTATATATTACATCCCCAGGACTTATTTATTTTATAACTGGAAGTTTGTATCTTTTGACCACTTTCACCCATTTCATCTGCAACCCCCCACCTCTGGCAACCACCAAGCTGTTCTCTGTATCTATGAGTTTGACTTTTTGTTTTACATTCCACATATAAATGAAATATTTGTCTTTCTCTGTCTGACTTATTTCACTTAGCATAATGCCCTCAAGGTTCATCCATGTTGTTGCAAATGGCAGACTTTCTTTTTTATGGTTGAATAATATTCATATATATATGTAGAATAGAATATTACATATATAACATTTTTTATGCATTTATCTATCGATGAGCACTTAGGTTGCTTCCATATATCTTGGCTGTTGTAAATAATGCTGCAGTGAATATGAGATGCATATTTTTTTGAGTTAGTATTTTCATTTGCTTCAGATAAATACCCAGAAGTGGAATTACTGGATCATATGATAGTTCTAATTTTAGTTTTTTGAGGCACCTCTATACTGTTTTCCATAATGGTTGCACTAATTTACATTCCCACCAACAGTGCACAAGGGTTCCCTTTTCTCCTCATTCTTGCCAACACTTGCTATTTCTTGTCTTTTTGATAATAGTCATTTTAACAAGTATGTGGTGATATATCATTGTGGTTTTCATTTACATTTCCCTGATGATTAGTAATGTTAAGCACCTTTTCATGTTCCAGTTGGCCATCTGTATATCTTCTTTGGAAAAATATCTATTCAGATACACTTTTTAAATGGGTTTGTTTATTTGCTATTAAGTTGTGTGAGTTCTTTATATATTTTGGATATTGACCCCTTATCAGATATATGGTTTGCAAATATTTTCTCCTACTCAGTAGGTTTCCTTTTCATTTTGTTGATGGTTTCCTTTGCTGTGCAGAAGCTTTTTAGTTTGATGTACTCCCACTTATTTATTTTTGCTTTTGCTGCCTTTGCTTTTGGTGTCAAATTCAAAAAAAATATCATCAAGATTGATGTCAAGGAACTTACTGCCTATGTTTTCTTCTAGGAGCTTTATGGTTCAGGTCTTATGTTCGAGTCTTTAATCCGTTTTGAGTTGGTTTTGTGTATGGTGTAAGATAGTGGTCCAGTTTCATCCTTTTGCATGTGACTGTCCAGTTTTCCCAACACTGTTTATTGAAGAGACCATTATTTCCCCATTTGTATATTCTTGGCTCCTTCATCATAAATTAATTGACCATATATGCATGGGTTTATTTGTGGGCTCGTTATTCTGTTCCATTGATCTAGGTGTCTGTTTTTATGGCAATACCATACTGTTTTGATTACTATAGCTTTGCAATATAGTTTGAAATCAGGACACATGATGCCTCCAGCTTTGTTCTTCTTTCTCGAGATTGCTTTGGTGTGAGAGTCATTATTTTACCTTCTTCTGAAAATTATCTATTAACATAGGAAATGTATAATCAAACATAATGATGAAAGAATTGAAAATTATGAATATGCTAACCACATTATAGAATCATGATCACATACTAGTCATAAAAATTACAATGAAATGTTCTTGGTGGAGCATGCCCCCTTTTGGTTTCCTGCTACCTGGACTCTAAATGCAATAACTGGAGGTAGAGCAATCACCTTGAATCACTTGGAAAGTGAATATTGAGGATAAGGTAAGAAGAGCCTGAGTCTGAATGTGCATCCATAATACCAGCCCTGAAACTGCTTTCTGGATTTTATATGAGACAGAGAATTTTCTCTTATTTAAACCTGGTAATTTTGGGTTTCTGTCTCTCACAGTTGAACCTAATCCCAAATGGTAATTACTTGTGTTATAAAATTCTATCATAAAAAATGTTAATGATTTTATCATGATAAATAATAATGATTGTGAAAGTTAATAAAGCTGTATTTGGTATCATTTCAAAAGCCTAAGCCAACAATAAGAATGTAGTATTTTAATGGCAATTAATACATGTTGCCATTTTTATAGGTTCTCAGTTACAATTATTAAAAGTGTTTTGTAATTAGCAATCCAGCATAAGAATTGTTTGTAGCACACTTCAAGTTAAAATAAACTCAAGATGAAAATGACATAAATCTATTGTTAAAATAATTATTTCTGATTCCATGGTATTTCTGATTCCATGTCCTTTTAGAGACAGCTTTGCTATGTCAAAAATAAAACTTGAGTTTTATAGGATGAGTTATACATTGGGACAGCAGAGGGACTCTCTCTTTTTCCAAAGTTTCCAACCAGGTTTCTGGCTCTATTGCACCAAGCCAAATGTTCTATATCCGTATAAAATACTCTAGCAGATTTAGGATTGGAATGCAAAAATTACGTTGTAATACTGGATAAAATGGGCTAATGGGAGGAAATATGAACTCTTGGAGAAAGTTCAAGTGTCAACTAAACTAGTCAAGGAATTACAGTTTATCATTATAATTGATACTTAGAAAAATGTCTTCTGAAGAATGAAGGTCAAAGTCCTGCATTCACTATACTAGAAATTGACCCATTATATCTAATTCTGTTATAGTAGAATTTTACCCCATGGTTTAAATTTTGGTTTTTTCTTTTTTCCCTTCTCAGAGGGACAGCATCACATGTGTAGGAAATGTTGTTTTTAATTTATTTCCACTGTATCTTTAGGGGATGGGGAGATAAAGTGGGGTTGATTTGGGAACCCATAGAGAACATGAAGACTCTGAGTTTGATTTAAAAAGGGAAAATTTAGTGTTTTATAACTAAGGTAACAAATTTCAAGGAATTCTTCTCTTTCTCGGTATTGTTTTTGAATGTAAGATGCATTGAACACCAAAGCAGGAAATTGAGAATAGTAGACTTAATACGGGACTAAATGTCTGTATTTTGAGTAGATACTACTAATACAATATTTTCCTAGATGTTCAGGTTTTTTTAAAAAAATATATATATAACTTTAATTTCATGAACTTAAGAAGTTGGATTTCTCCCTTTTTTATTTAATATAAATTCAATTGGGAAACTACAGGCACTCCCTGAAGCTATTAGAGCTACTGCAAACCACCACACAACGATTCCATTCTGAGATCTCCCCTAGAGGACAAATTTAAGGAAAGCTCAATTCTAATTTTCCTCCGATATAATACTAGGAGACCAAACTGACCCTGTTGGGATTTGATCTTTTAACTCCATGATTTCTCACTTGAAATTCGGACCATTTAATAGTGCGTTAAGTACTTTAGTAAGGCATTCTTACACTGCATTTCTAATCAGAGAAACATAAAACAAGATCTGTCCTTAAGCTGTTTTACTTTGCCTTATAATGGTCTCCATTTCCTTTCACGAGGCATTATCTTGATAAATTTCTGTTTTTAAAGATCACTTTGCCTGGAAATTGTGCAATAGATCAGGCACTGAAGATTCTTGTTGGGGTTGAGATTTTGGCCATGTTTTGTAACCTCCCTTCCTGCTGTATTAATATTCCACAATATTCCTGATTTGGCTCTTTGTTTCTAATTTGTATACTGGCTATTAGCAAATTAGACTGGGTGGATTTTCCCAACGATTAAGCATAATCTTTAACTAAACTAAAGACTAAAAAGCGTACAAGAATATTATTATACTAAAAAAAAAAAAAATCCAGAGTACTCAAACTCTGTTTAAAAAAAGAAAGAAATAGAACGGTCCTGTAAGTCAGGTCACATTCCTTGAATTCAAATGTTAATAATTATTCCCAATGAAAATTACTGTGGTAATTGGTTTATAGAGGTGTGTTAGAATTTGCATCACTTACCTACATTTATCCCTGGAAATCTAGCAGTAGTTTAAAGAAAACTTACACAGTAATTTGTCTGTACTTATTACACTTGGAGGAACACTTAAAAAACACTGCACATAAACAAAATACAAAGCAGGCTCATCACTATGGAGTACAAGTTCTTAGAGTGACAATAACAATTAGTATAAAAAGAGCAGCGTTGGCTCTACTGAGGACTACCATTTCCTCAAAAGCAAAGGAGCAATTTGGAGGAAAGCTATCAAAATTAGTCCCCATTATCAGTGAGTTGATTGTTAAATAATGCCCTGAACTAACTTTGAAATAGCACATGGGTATGTATTTCTTGAAGTCAAGAAAACACCTGTCTGTTAATGTTTCTGTAGTATTAGATTTATACCTCTAATAGAGGATTAAAAGCCTACTTTGTAATTATCAAGCACAAATCTCAAATTCGTATTTAAAAATAAAGTTAATGTCATGCCCAAAGTCATGGAGAAATTTAGAAGTGGTGTTTAAAATAGAAATTTAGACTACTGACTTGAAATCCCATGCTCTGACCACCAGACCACACGCCTGCCCAAGGATACTTACATTTTTTACTGAGTTATTCTTCTTTGTAATTAGATGCAGTGATTAGAGTGTCTTTTGCATTACTCTGCATTTTTCTTTTAAGTCAGGGTTGTAAGCCACACAGGGCACTGTCCCTTATAAAATTAAACAAGGGATTTTCAGTCTTGCAATACAATCTCTTGATATTTGTTTATAGGTTTCACACATCAAAAAAACAATGAAATCTGTAATTTTTCAAATTACAATCCTCTCATTCTCTAAGTTATGTGCCTATGAGAATCTGCAAATCTTTTGAAGAGAATGTAATCTTTATGCTTACAAAATGTAGGCTTTCATATTTGGGTACAATTACAAATCAAGGCTTTTTACCCCATAATAATCAGTTTCTCAAAGTTGTGGGTTTTCCTCATTTGAAAATAAATTAATGGGAATTTAAAAACATAATCCATCCAGTTATTAAATCTTTTCAATCTTTAAAATTAGAAACCATTTCTATTCTCAATCTCCAAAGAAACAACAGCAGAAAGTACCTTATACTATAGCGTATTACAATTTAATTTTTTTGATTGAGGAAATAAAAATAAACAGCTAAAACCAGCTTAATTTAAATTAAAAAAGGGAGAAAACTTTTATGTGACTGTTTATCATTTTACTTTTTTTCATGACAGACATATATTGTGTGCTTAAATATTGAGTTTTTCTCTATCACGTACCTGTCAAGAGAGAAAGTCAATCTTGGAACAGCCAAAACTCAAAATACTACAGATGGCTTTCTAAAGGGATTCAAATTAGATAGTATTCAATGTTGCAAAAAGCAATGATAACTTTTATAGCTTTAAACACCAGTTTTAAATTAGAGATTGATATATAAGGGAACTAATTTTGCATAATCACTCATTTTAAAATAATACATTATAGTTACTAAATTATACACTACTTTTATGTAGAGACATACATATTTCCTGAATGCTGTCATGTAATTATTTAGAAATTTTATTCTCAAAACCATGAGTTTTGGACACAGGTTACTTTTTTTCTATTAATACTTTATTTTGAGAGGAAAATATGGCCATTCACATTTTTTCCCAGACCTTCCTGGAGCAATCTGCAAGGCAGCGAGTGGGAATTGGGGGAGTGGGGTGGCATTTGACACATGTAAAACTCGTTAACCATTATGTAAGAAGCGTGGGTCCTTTGTGAGGGTGTAAAGAGTTTCTCAGAGGGAAAATAAAGTGGAACCAGGAGCATCAATGCCCAAAGAGGTAGTCTTCTGACTAGTGTTTGCCTCTTTGTCAAAACTCTAGAAAATAATTTCGGAGAGCAGGTTCTTTGTCTAATTTGCTCAACACTGTACCTCTGGTGTCTAGAACAACAAATATTTGTTGAATGAACAAAGGAGTACACGAATGGATGAATAAGTAGTGATTCCTTTGCACACCTTTTAAATCAAGTTGCCAAATTAACGTTAACAGTCATGGGTAAACTGAAGATGATCCCACTGATCAGTGAGTGGTATAGGAAGTGGACACACTGAAGATATTTGAGAGAACAGAACCATGACTGGGATCAGGGAGTCTTGAGGGAAAATGGCCACTTGGGTAAACTGACTTTTCCAAAGCAGATGTAAGTCATGGGAAGACCAGTGATCTATTGACATCAAAAACCTCCTCTTAAAATTATGAATGGGGGAATTCCCTGGCAGTCCAGTGGTTAAGACTCCACGCTTCCATTGCAGGGGGCACGGGTTTCATCCCTGGTCAGGGAACTAAGATCCTGCAAGCCTCACGGCACAGCTGATTAAGTAAAAAATTATGGATGAAATATGATAGCTGGGCTTTCCTTTAAAATCATACTTTGAGGGGTAGGGTGGAGGGAACAGGAAAAATAGATGTGGTATAGATGAAATAAAATTGGCTACATGTTGATAATTGTTGAAGCTAGGTGCATGGGATCCATTATACTCTTCTCTAGTGTTTGAATTTTTCTATGAAAATAAACAACCACACATCCTTCCACTTAAGAGTTTGACATAATAAACATTTATACTGCCTGATAGGTAGATATAGTCTCATCTTAGAAACCCTTCTTATAATATGTAGATTAAGAAAATTTTTTAAAAGATTTGTCTTCATGACAAAAAATTACTTTTAGCACTAGATGCAACAATTATGATGGAAATTGTTACCATATCACTAATATCAGGTTTTTAATAATCTTGGGGAAAAGCTAAGGAGCTATGCATAGACTTATTTTACACAAAGCTCAAGTCATCCTCAGCACATCTTTGCACTTACTTGGACAAGGGCTGAGGAAGTCAAGGAGATTATTGGAAAGGTAACCAAATAACCAAGGTAACCTTGATAGCCCACCTGCTGTTGGCCATCTGCAGAAAAGACTTAGGTGGGGCCTATCATCAGGTGCTGGACTCAGACTTAGGCCACTGAGGCCTCTATAACAAAATACCATAGAGTGGGTAGCTTATAAAGAACAGAAATTTATTTCTCACAGTTCTGGAAGCTGGAAGTCTGACATCAGAGTGCCTGTGTGTTTGAGTTCTAGTGAAGGTTCCTCTTCCAGGTCGCAGACTGAAGATTTCTCTCTGTATCCTTTAATAAAGGCATGAATCCTATGCATGAGGCCTCCACCCTCATGACCTGATCACATCTGAAAGGCCCCACCTCCTAATACCATTAGCTTGGGCATTAGGTCTTCAACATATGAATTTTTTTTTTTTTTTTTTTAAAGATTTATTTATTGATTGATTGATTGCTATGTTGGGTCTTCGTTTCTGTGCTAGGGCTTTCTGTAGTTGCAGCAAGCGGGGGCCACTCTTCATCGCGGTGCGCAGGCCTCTCACTATTGTGGCCTCTCTTTTTGCAGAGCACAGGCTCCAGACGCGCAGGCTCAGTAGTTGTGGCTCACGGGCTTAGTTGCTCCGCGGCATGTGGGATCTTCCCAGACCAGGACGCGAACCCGTGTCCCCTGCATTAGCAGGCAGATTCTCAACCACTGCGCCACCAGGGAAGCCCCCAACATATGAATTTTGAGGGGACACAAACATTCAGACTATAGCAAACCCTTTAGTGATTTTCCATTTATCTTAAAATCTAATTCCTTAACAAGCGACACATGTATATCCCTGCCTCTTCAGGGGGGTTTTTCAGGTCTTTTCAGGTCAGTGATTTGTGACTTCATAAATAAACAGTCTAATATATATTAAGTAATTAAGGTAAAATGAGTTTGAATTCTCAATTTATCTTTAGGCACCATCATAAGTGATGTGATGCATTCAGGTAAGAGATGATGAGAGGAAATGAGGTGATTTTTTTCCTACTCAAAGGATATTTTCACTAAGATTGATTTGAAACTGTTTGGCATAAAAGTTTAAAAAAAACCCAGCTATATGTTACAGAGTCCTTGGGGCAGGAATTATCTCTCCACAAGTACCTTTTCATTTTCTCATAACACCTAATAAATAATTCTGTTACACAGTAGGCCCCAACACCTTTCTTTGCAACTGTTACCAACGCTATCACCATCCAGTGTGACATGAAAAGAAATGACTCCAATCTTTAATAGTATTAATCTGAAATTTTAAAAGCCAGTCTTGTTATTGAATTAAGAAAATATACAATGGTATCAGTACTAAAACTGAAAACTCATTACTGTAACAGAACAAGGTCAAAATTAAGTGAGCTGTTCCCTTCAAACAGTACCTTAACTCTAGTATTCATTTTCCAGCTGATCCCTCAAATCTACTTACAAGAAGATAGGTTTATAATTCAAACATTATAGGAAGAGGAAATCTAATTTTGACCTTGAGTCAAATTGATGCCAAAGGGAGTTTATGGTTTTCTTTACTTTATAAGCTGTAATTGCAAATACAGTTTTCTTCATCTGAAAAACTATTCCACCCTGAAATTTTCAAACAAAAATAGTTTGCAGAAACGTTGGCAAAAGACATCTTCAAAGGAAACTAACTAGTTTGAATTAGAGAAAGAGGAGAGGGATGGTGGATATTTTTAAAGGGATTATGTTTTCAATATTTTGGGCACTCTAATTCCTGTTGCTTTTTTGAAAAGCATTTCTCATTTAAAATTATAAGTAGATTAGTAATTTAAATGTGCTTAATTTTTAAATAAGATAAAAATAACATGAATGTGTATAAGATAACTGTAAGAGAAAAACATGAAAATCTTTTCTTTAAATATTAAATAGAAACAACATTGTCATCAGTAAATGCCATAAAATACTAAAATATATGGGTCCGTATTATGGCATTAATAAAGATATAGAAATGGTATGAAATTCATTTACCAAAAATACTTTGATTATTTTAATTAGAATATTTGATAATATAACATCATGTACAATGCCAATAAATAATGTTGGTTGCCTCAACACTACTTATTATCATGTATCTATAGGTTAAATTTAGAACCATGCCTAAGTTTGAGATTAACTGAGTCATCACCTTTGCTACAACTGTTGCCTAACGTTCAACATAAGACAGGTCAGAATTCTGGTTTTATGAAGTTAATATGTATTTCAGTAGGTGAGGCTTTAGTGTAAAGTAAGAGATTAGCATTAAGTAGAAATGTTATCCCTTTCTTATCTTATTGCAGCAGGTTCCAAGTCCTTAACTGATCTTCTCGTTTCTTGTAAATATATAACTCTTTTCTCTGTGTGTGTGTGTGTATAGTTTTAGAAAATTCTCACACTCAAGTACTTTTTATTCCGGTGAATATTGAACATGGACTTTCATTACCAAAGGATGTTTGAACAAGGTATCACAAAGGAACCCACCAAATTTGTCTCAAATGTTCTTAGTTTACTTTTGAATTACCTACAGTGATAGTTTCAGTACGAAAACAAGAGATACCTGAACCTTTTTTTTTTTTTTTTTTTTTTTTTACCTGAACCTTTGAGAGTACCTAAATATTGGAATAAGGTAGTTCATGTATCTGCTAAATGGTCATCCTCATGTTAAAGAGAAAGTTCAGAGGTTCTTATTTGTTTCTAGGAAGAAATAATTAAATACAATAAAAACAAAGGAGCTGGAAAACCTATCCAGAAGCATCACATCTCCAGGAATGGCTTCTGTGTCAGATCAGGCTGAAATAGGTTTAGAAAGATAAAGCCATTTCCCAAAACGATAGCTCCCCCCACCACCCCCAAAATGTTCTGCCAGATTAACCAAACCAAAATAAACTAAACCAAAACAAAAACAGTCAAAAAATAAAGATAAAAATGGATTTCATAATCATTAAAATTATAGTGGCCATTGTTAATATCCAAGAAAACAATATACCATGTGGTGAGATCCAAACTTATTTTGTTTGTGGAAAACTTAGCATCTCAAGGAATATATATTCTGCAGGCCCTCTTCAGGAAAAGATTGTTTAAAGATATATGATTTATAGAAAGGTTCAGAAAATTGAAACCTAGATTTTGAATAGTTAGAAGTAGGCGCTATCCTCTGAAATTCGAAGAAAGTATTTACAAGTAAAATGAACTCTTTCTGCAGAGATGTGTTATATATGGAAAATAAATTGTATTAGGTTTAAAAACTTAACATCTTCTACCTTTGATAACTAGGAGGAGAAGTTAGAGATGGTCTTGTTAGATCCCTAAACTATGCAGGGCAACACTATTCAAATCATCCCTTGGTACCACTCCCAAAAAGAGAATACGGAGGTGGGGCTATGCTCCTACCCAATAGGACAATTCATAGAATCTTAACCTATTAAGCTGGAAATTCATAGAATCTTAACCTATTAAGCTGGAAATGACATTACAGAATACCTCGTCCAGCTCCCTCATTTTACAGATATGGAAACTGAGGTGCAGAGAGCCTGAGTCATTTTTCCAATGTTACACACTTGGTGACAGGCTGGAATAAAAATACAGCTTCTTGATCTCTGGTCTGCAGTTTGTTCCACTACGCAACATTGACTAATCTCGGTATCTACTCAGAGCCAGAAATGTGTTATTCATAGCATTGACTGCCTTCTTACACAGATAATGTGGGTTAAAGAGAGCTAAATGCCATTGCAATTATTGTCGTTGTGGTTGTTAGATTTCACTTCCTGATCCTCCTGCTGGGGCTCTATTTTAAGCCACACAGGCAGGCAAGGTAGTCCACTGTCCTATACCATAAATAATTACTTTGGGGTCAAAACAATTATGTGAAGTTTCCTGCAGGAAGATTTCTTCTCTTTTTAACACCCTTGCCTTCTCCCATTTCCCAAAGTAATAGTAACTTATCTTAGGAAGAAAGAAGCATGGATATCCAATTGCCCTGGACTGAACCCCACTGGCAATTCTTCCATTTGAAGAGATGAACAAAGGAGATGATCAAGGAACAAAATCTTTTAGTGTATGGCTATGCTAAGTTTATCTCATGGAGAAGAGAAGGAGATTGTATATTGGGATGGGAAAAACAAATAAGAATTATAACCAATTAAACATTTTGCCTATAAAATTAGATTTTAATTACATCTGCTAGTAGAAGTGCTTTTTCCATTATCAGTAATCCCATGTAGGTTCCCAGCACTGCCCTTAGAATTTGATGCTCCTGACAGTTTATGCTTGAATATTTTCTTTCAAGTCAGAAAGGAAAAATTCAGATGTTTGAAAAAGAGGAAGAAACTTCAAGTCTATTGTGTTTTGCATCATCATCTTTCAATTTTACTCTCCTTTTAGATTTAGAATAGAGGCATATAAATACATATTTAGGCCAAATGCCAAATGGCTTAGTATTATCTCAACAATTTTCAGAGGCTGAAGCTAGATATCATCATAGAATAAACTTCTTGAATATAAGAAGAAATGTGAAATGTAATTGCAATTACCCTTTTACAATAAAAAAATCTCGGTAAACAAATTTAAAAGTTTGATATCATGGTACAGAAACAAATATTCATATTATTATCAATCTATTTCCCTATTTCTCAATTTAAAAACTTAAAAGTTCTTTTTTTTCTATATAAGATCATCAGCTTTCACAATCTTCCTTAATTTTGCAACACTTTGCTCTTCCAATACTTCCAGCACACAAGGAACTTTTAATTCCAAGTTATAGCTGTGCATTCAAAGTGAATATTCAAATATTAACCAGTGCATTAGAATATCCTTCCTTGTTGGCATTATGCCCTCCTTTGCTGACTGTACAGATGCAGATATGATGATGACGACGTAGGTATGTAGCTATTTGACTTTCCAAAAGCCAAAGGGCAGGCTGTAGTTGAAGCCAAATAGAAATTTTGGCCAAATACCAAAGTCAAACTTACACTAAGTCCATAATTCAGAGTTTGGTAGAACATTTCAATAAGCAAAGAATGTCCTAAATTTTTTTTATAGTTTCTCTATTCTCTTTTCCTCCTTTTTGGAGAAATAGCTAGACATTTTAAACTGAAATCAGTGAATTCCTCTAAAATCCACAAGATGGTGCTATAAAGTGGCATTTAGAAAAATTTTAAAAACCATATGCCTTCTAGGTGCAATTTTTAGGCAGGACCAAATAAGTACCATTTAATAACATCCAGTATAGATAAATGCTATTTTTAAAACAATGTAAACCAGATTCATTGATATAAGGAAGGCATACCTTTACTCCTAATGTTGCTTTCTAATAATTTATCTCATAAATTATACTTCCGTTAACTCTGTTATTGATCTCAAGTTTTAAGAATATATTGTGAGAAGACTGAGAATTGAACTTGGATCTCACTAAGTCTTAATATGAAAAGTACCGGACTGAAACAGAGACCAGAGTTCTAATCTCTGCCCTCCACCTGAATTGCTGCCTCCAGCCATCATTCCGTCTATTCCTGCTGTTCCTAACCAAAGACAGTTTTACCCCTGGGGACATTTGGCAATGGCTGGTGGCATTTTTGATGGTCACAATTTGGGGGGGGGGGGAGGTTGCTGCTACTGACATCTAGTGGGGAGAGGCCAGGGATGCTGCTAAATATCCTACAATGCACATGACAGCCTCCGCAACAAAGAATTATCCTCCGCTAAATATCGATAGTGCTAAGATCAAAAAACTTGACCTATCTGTTCACTCCTTTGTTGGTTTGTCTGTTCATTCATTAATTAGTTCATGCATTTATTCACTTATGTGTATACTTATCTACCCATCAGTCCATTAGTTCATCTCTTCTACAAATTTCTATAAAGTGTCTATGATTCAAGACTGGACTAAACTCTAGAGATTAAAAAGACAAGAACTACTTTATTCCTGTTCAGTCTAACAGGGAAAAGAGACACTTATGAAATAATATAACAATAATATATGATCAGTGTTTCAGTGGTAAGATGTTCTGAGAACACAGAAGAGTATGAGGAATTTTGGAGAAGAGGACAGAATTCAGGAAGGCGTCATAGAGGTGGAGATTGTTTATTAGGTGGGTGGAGGGTGGTCATAGAATAAAATTTTGAGCAAAGCACAAGTAAAGCCAGAGACACATAGTAGTTTAAAGTGTGTTGGGTGAGCAGTATACTGTTGCAGTACGAGATTAGACTGAGGAGGAGGGTTAGGAAAAGGAAAGGAGAAAAAGCAGTTGGGGCCCCACTGAGAAGGGCCTTGGATTCCACCTTCCAGGCATTGATTTTTTAAAACAGAAGAGTGATATTAGACATGTGGCAATCACTTTAACTTTTTAGTTTCACACCCTTAGAGTATTTGATGAGATATATTTCAGGTTTCCTTTTAGCTTTAAAACTATGTTTTATAATTATAAAGCCAATCCATTAGAAATATTAAATACTGTATATTCTTTGATTTATATTATAACCATCAATAAAAATCACAATATCTGTGAAGAAAATATCTTTTTTCATACACAAAATTTGTATTATCACAGATATTTACTTTCATTATAATGAACAAAATATAATATATTCCTATTAATATATTTGGTGTTTATTTTAAGGCTGGACATACTTGAGAAGATCAAGCTATCTTACAGAATATACAGTCTTCTGATTGGTTTATTCCTACATCAGTAACTACTTTAGGTTGACCCAGGATAAATTTTTAAAATATCTTTTCCACACACAACCTTCTCTATTATTTGTGCTTTTATCAATAAGTTTTAGATAATCTGATTAGATTGGAGTAGTTTAACATATGTTTTATAATTTGAATAATTACTTCAAAAATGTATTGCGGTCTTTTTTTAAATTTATTTTTTTCATTGAAGTATAGTTGATTTACAATGTTGTGTTAGTTTCAGGTGTACAGCAAAGTGATTCAGTTTTTTTATACATGTTTAAAATATATACAAAAGAATATATATGTATATTCTTTTTCAGATTCTTTTCCCATATAGGTTATTACAAAATATTGAGTATAGTTCCCTGTGCTATACAGTAGGTCCTTGTTGTTTATCTATTTTATATATAGTAGTGTGTATATGTTCCTCCCAAATTCCTAATTTATCCCTCCCCCACCTTTCCCCTTTGGTAACCATAAGTTTGTTTTCTAGGTCTGTGAGTCTGTTTCTGTTCTGTAAATAAGTTCATTTGTACCATTTTTTTTAGATTCCACGTACAATGATATCATATGATATTTGTCTTTCTCTGTCTGACTTACTTCAATTAGTATGATAATCTCTAGGTCCATCCATATTGCCGTAAAAAACATTGGGGTCTTTTATGTCTTACATTGATAAATGAAGAAAACTCAAAGATTAACAATTGTTTGAATTTTATTTGAGTAAATTAGTAGCTATCAAGTGGATATTTGATTTTGATTTACAAAATGTATTTTCATTACATATTTTTCATTTAATACTTTAACACTTGAAATATAAATTCAGCTTTAAAATATGGGTAGCTGAGACCGCTGCTACAGACCAGTTCTGTTGTCATTCAGAATTTAAGCCCATTGATCAAATGGCATAACATGAAATAAAAGAAAAAAATTGGATGGGGGTGCAAAAAAGAAAAATGGGCCCCATATCTAAATAAAATACAAAAATCTCCTATGAGGAACACTGCCATCCTTTTGCCCCAAATATAGAAATGAAAATACTGATGTCAAAAGTGACAGAGGCACTGAGAAGGGCAGGGCTGTATTACAGTCTTCTGAACTGGTTAGTGATACAGTAACCAAGCCGCTTTCATCCTTGCCTGTTGTCTGACTATAATTGTCTACTCTATTTGATTGCATCTTCTTGAATCCTTTTTTTCTCCTTCCCCCAAATCTTTATCCTTCTGGTTTCTGTACCACATTTCCACAAGTATTAATTCAAACCCTTGATGGATCATTTCAGATTTGAATATCCATTCGTATTTATTTTCCTCCACAGAAATTACTATTAAAACCAATCCAATAATTTAAAAAGTAGTGTGGGGCTTCCCTGGTGGTGCAGTGGTTGGTTAAGAATCCGCCTGCCAATGCAGGGGACACAGGTTCGAGCCCTGGTCCGGGAAGATCCCACATGCCACGGAGCAACTAAGCCTGTGCGCCACAACTACTGAGCCTGCGCTCTAGAGCCCGGGAGCCACAACTACTGAGCCCACGTGCCACAACTACTGAGCCCACATGCCTAGAGCCCGTGCTCCGCAACAAGAGAAGCCACCGCAATGAGAAGCCCGCGCACTGCAACAAGGAGTAGCCCCCTCTCGCCTCAAGTAGAGAAAGCCCGCGCACAGCAATGAAGACCCAACGCAGCCAAAAATAAATAAATAAAATATATAAATTAAAAAAAAAAAAGTAGTGTGGATTTTCCACAGTGCTTGTGTTTTGAGACAGCATTAGGGACTCGATTCAAGATAGAAGGTTAATCTTCAAAAGATGAGAACTTTGTATAATGTTACAAAAAGGGTTTCAAGCCCCACAAAAGTAGTTGAAATAGTCAGTGGTTTTCAAAGGCACCTTAGCATTCAGAGAGGGGTCTTGGAAGAAGCAGGAATGGGGGCAAAGTGTAGGACTGCAGGGACACCCCCAGTGCCCACCCCTAACCCCACTTCATCATAAACTCTGCTTCCACCTCTACTGCCTATTTGTTCCAGATCCAATATTGTTTGAACAAACATTACAAGGAGGTGCCAGATGATTTCTAAGGTCCCTTCTGACCGGAGGTTCTATGAATTTTTATTTTCAAATCTTTTTCAAAAACATAGAACTTCAAGTAAAAGCTGTCAGTAATAACTGAGAGGCACAAGGTAGGATAAAGAAAACATTAAAAACAACAGAACCAAAAAATTTAACTTTTCTACTTCTTCCTATGAAATTAGACATTTTCTATTTAAATGTAATGAAAAGACACAATTTAAAAAAGTTAAATCCCTTCAAACACTGAGATATACAGTAAAAGACAAACAGATCAGCAGGAAAACCTTAATTCGAACCTTCAGTTTGAATGTCCTGCAGAGACAGACCTTGGAGATCTGCCCAAGAGCAGGAGAGCTGGTTCTCTCCAGAAGGGGTCCTTTTCAAAGCAAGGGGTGACACATGGGAATTAGGGCATGCAGACATCACAGGATGCTTCTGTTCAGGGTCTCTGATTCCTGTGCATACGGGAGATTACCCTCTTGGTGTCAGTAAGAGCTGACATTCACTTAGATATACATACATAGGACATTAAACAACAGTAGCACAGAAGTGCCTACAAGTGCACAGAGCATGACTGGACACTACTGGACTGTCACAAGATGTGTCATTTTTCTTAATAAAAGTTGGCAGTCATCACCCCCTGGTTGGATTTTTTTTTTTTTTTTTTGGCTGCGTTGGGTCTTCGTTGTTGTGCACGGGCTTTTCTCTAGCTGCGGCGAGTGGGGGCTACTCTTCGTTGCAGTGCGCGGGCTTCTCGTTGCAGAGCATGGGCTCTAGGCGCGCAGGCTTCAGTAGTTGTGGCACGTGGGCTCAGTAGTTGTGGCTCACAGGCTTTAGAGCACAGGCTCAGTAGTTGTGGCGCACAGGCTTAGTTGCTCCATGGCATGTGGGATCTTCCCAGCCCAGGGCTCAAACCCGTGTCCCCTGCATTGGTAGGCAGATTCTTAACCACTGCGCCACCAGGGAAGCCCTGGTTGGAATTTTTAAGTAAATATTCATTGATTAAACCTCATAATGCAACAAAAATTCATGTTACTTAGGGGACAGCGTTTCTAAACATTCTCAGTATTTTTCTGAAAATAATAAGATACATTTTGTGAATTATAATAGTTTTAGAAATAATCTTAATGTAGTCCCATAAATTAAGACACATTTTCAGCAAAAACTCAGTCTATTTTAGGGATTGCTCTTCATCTGCAACATAACTAATAGGTATAAAAAAACCAAAAAACAGCTTTGGAGAGAGGCTCTGGGAGACACTTTATTCCATTCAACACCTAGCCTCCATAATAAAGGAATGCACAATGGAATGACCACAGGGAAGGTGGAAAAGGAAAGGAATGAATTAAGGGGTGAATGGATCATAGACTTACTTTTTTGGCCAGTACATGAGATATTCTGGCTGTGAAGGAATAGAATGCATAACCAGTGATTCCAATTTAAGCTAATAACTATGCTTACATTGTACTCTACTGGTTTTTCATGATAAAGAAAAATAAAGAGATCAGCTAACTAGAGAGGAAGAATCCAGTCCATATTGTGTAAAGGGAAAGACATTTCCCAAATATTAAGATGAAAACTTGTTAATTCTGGGAATTTTGCTGTTTTTTCCCCCTTGATTGAGACAAAAGTGGCTAGAGATCCATTTCCCATAATTAAGGCAAAGACATAAGGGCAATGGCATTATTTCTGTTAGTTGCTGTAACATCTTTGGATATCAAACTCCTTTTCTTCATTTAAAATAAAATGAATAGCATAGCTTCCTCCACTCCAAACTAAATAAGGCAGCAGTGAAACCCATTTGCTATTTTAGAAAATGACTAATAGAACACATATTTCATAATGTCACATGATTCAAATAATTTATTACTCACAAGCAATTAAAACCACTTCTGCACTTAACTTGTCCTAGAATGACAACTAAAGTCACTCTTTTTTAATTCTTCATTTATCAGACCACATTTATATGGAAGAAGAAACAAAATCTTCTCATGTTCCATGAGGAGGGAAGAAGGCAGAATGAAATCTGACAGTGTAAAAATATGGTGAAAGTGTAATCTTAGAAAAATTGCACAAGGAATTAGACTTCTGTCTTTTTTTTTCTTTTTTTTTTTGGCTGTGCTGCCCAGCTTGGGGTCTTAACCCTGCCCCCTCCTCCCCCCTCCCCCCGCTCCCCTCCCCCCGCTCCCCTACCCGCCCCCCCCAGGAATAGAACCCGTGCTCCCTGCAGTGGAAGCTTTGTGTCCTAACCACTGGACCACCATGGAATTCCCTACACTTCTGTCTTTCTAAGGGAAATTCTCTACTCATATTTCCCTGAACACAGATAAATGCTAGAATATGAAAAGAGAAAAAAGATTCATTGTATTAGTTAAAATGTTCTTTAAAACAGTATTTCAAAATTCCACAGCACAGTAGGAAGCTTTCTAATTACCATATTCTGAAATGCATCAGGTAAGTAGGTAGTGAAATGGATTAAGTTAGTAAAGTTGATTCTTTTGCTTGTTCTAATAAGGGCTTGCCTTCTTTTGTGATAAGTTGGCCGAGTCTCCTATATATGAAACTGTTGAACAAACTGTAAATTATATGTATCTGCTGGCCTGGAAATTTCTACCCTTGATATTTTTGGTTCTGTTGCCCATTTGGGGGGCCAGAAGAGAGGATGCAGGCGAGGCAGAGTGGCGCAGTTTCCGCTCAACCCTACAAATCAGAAACAGGCTGGCATGAAGGGGAACACAACCACAGGGCAGGGATCAGGGTGAGGTGAGTGTGGGTGAGTCTGCAAGTGCAGGGTAGGCTCCTGCTTTACTTAAAATTTTGATATTTTGTTTAGCACTGATTTCTTATTTTGTATTAATTTTGACTTCTTAAAATATTGCATTACCGAATTTTTTGGCACCCACTTATATTTTGTGCCCAAGCTGAATGCCTCCCTCGCTCACCCTGGTCCTGGCTCCCTCAAGCAGTACTGGGCTCTGCGTTCAAGTAGATCTATGGAGCCACACTAGAGCACAGTCTCTCCCTTTTACCCGCCTCGACTCTGATGGGCCAGGGAAGGCTTTTACAAGAGCTACGTTCTCCCTGCTTGCAAAACTGAAAATGAAGAGTACAGAAAAGTGTCCTCTTTGTCTCATAGGGAAGCTATGGGAGTGTAGGAAGCAGTTGTCATTGATGGAACTGATACTGGGACTTTTAGCTGTTCTCTCTTCTAGTACTAATTTTTTCTGGACAGGATCCATGATGAGCAAAAGAACTAATGCCCTGAATGTGGATTTATTAGCAGGAGAAATGAGGAGTCAGAATAACACATTCACCCAAAAAGTATGAAAAAATCCCTCCAAAGCATGCTAAGTTAAATAAAAATGAGAGGCTTGATATACATACATTGTAAATGTGACATAAACTCTTTTAAAGCATGAAATGGGCAGGATTACATGTGATAGAGCTAAACTAACACCAAGGGTACTTTTCCATTCTTGAAGAGGTCAAAATAATACTTCCAATCTCATTGCTAAACTTCTCATCAGCCTTGCTGGTATCTGTCTCCTTGTCTTTTAAAAAAAGATATGCTTACAGTCTTCAGGCAGGGGCAGATGCTGCCCCCCTTACAAAAGAACCCTGGGGCCCTGCTTCCTCTCCATTTGTGTTTGACATGAGTAGAGTGGAGAAAGGGACTAAAGTTTACTGAGTAACTCCTCTGTGTTGATGCTTTCAGAAGCATTATCTTACTTGATGCCCCAGCAGCCCTGGAAGAGAGAGTGGTTCTCACAAAGAGGATTAGGGGATGCAGGGAGGAAGATTTAGTCCTGGCAGGTGCTACAGCTAGAACCATGAAGCCCCTAGGTGTCACACTGTTTTCTCTGGAGGGATATGATAAGACTAGGTGTAATGTTACTATGTCTTTCATTTTAGCAAGTCATCTCATCATACGATTGTTGGAAAGGTGAAATACAGGGGCTTCAGTTCCATTGTCTTCCATGGAAAGAAACTTTGGATACTGCAGAACTTTTTGGAAATTGGAAGTTAAAGCTATAGGCAATAAAATTTCTTGAAAGAAGAGAAAGTTGGGGATGTTGATCTGGTTAAAGAGCTCTCAAAATTATCTGCTGGCATTAGATGGGTATTGGTTTTTAGGCATTAACATGAGTATAAATCTATTTTATGCATTTCTATGCAGAGTCAATAGAAAAAAAACCCTAAATATATATTTAATTCCTTAGGGTCCCAAAGCATTTTGAGGATTTAAACTGATAAACCAACCTCAAAGGGACTGATTCTTACAACTAAAACACAGACACCTCTGGGGTGAAATGTGGCAACAGTTTGACAGGCATAGCAGTAGCTTAGGCCAGAAAGGATTTATCCAATTAAAATTATGGGATGAATTCTGGCTGGCAGAATGTAATTACCAGACTTGGAATGGATCCAGGATCCTGAGGTTAACACCCCTCCTCTTGCCAACAACCCTCCTACCTGCCAACACTCTGAGATGGAGAAGGCTGGATCTGACACAATCGCACATAATACTGTTGTGACATCTAAGTACAATGATGATGATGTGAGAAGCATCATGAACCTGATTTTTTTTAACACTCATTATGTTACTTATTTTTATGCCACATTAGGCTAGAAACCAAATGTCCACATAAATGTTAATTTCCTCAAATCTGTGTTTAAAAAGTATAATTAGAAAATAAAAAATAGATTTAAAAATTAATTTATTCCGCCAAAGTAGTTATTTAGTGATTATTTCACTTCAGGAACTAAATTGGATCAAAATGGTGACATTTAATCCTTGTTACATTAAAAAAAAATAGCAGGTCCTGATTTTTTGGAAGAGAAATGTATTCTCAAGGTTCACTGGCCTAAAAAGAAGGGAAATGCTTAATGCCTGGTTCCTACTCGCTGTAACTTAGACTAAATGGGTATATGCTTTTGTCTTGGGGTGGGTCCAGATCATATTCGCAATCGCTCGCGGGCAGTATTTCTGAGAAGGGAATTTATCAAAGATGCGTTTGTGTGTAAACCGGGGAAAAGAGCCCCCTGCTGGTGTAGGATCAGTGGGTAATGACCTCATCATTAGATTCTAATGCCCTTTTAAAAAGTCACTCATTTACTAGAGAATTGTGGAGAGTTACAGGTTAAAGCAGGTGGGGCGGGAAAGCAATTCTAGAGAGAACGTTAAGCTCTCCGGGACGCCTGCACGCGCTCGGGGCCGGTGGGGTCGAGTGGGGTCAGGGAGGGAGCTGCAGAGCCGAGCCGAGCCGAGCCGGCGGGCGTCGGGGCTGGAGCGCGCCCGGGCGCCCGGGAGGCGGGGCCAGCGACGGAAGCTGCGCGCCGGTCACGCGAGGCGACTCCGGCTCGGCGCCGTTCTACCCCGCCGCCCTCCGCGCCAGCAGGTGGGTGCCCCAAACCGCGGAGCAGCCGGCGTGGTCGCAGGTTCGAGGCGGGCCCGGGGCAGCGCCGCCGCCGGCCGACCTTCGCTCCGGGGCCCGCCGCCCGCGGACGCTGATACCCCTGCTGGAGTCTCCCGGGGCCCTCAGCGAGTCCCTCGGGTTACCCTTCGGCCCAAGTGGCTCTGGGCCACTGCACACCAGAACCTGGGCGGGACCGCGCAGGGGGTCCCAGCGACGGTGTCTGCCCCAGACCTCGCACTACGGCCTCCTCGGCGAGCCTCTGCTGCCCTAAAAGTGCCGACGGTGGTGCGTGCGCAGGACACAGGTGATGTGGCAGAGCCGTCGCGAACTGCTCAGCTCCTCAGGGGCCCAGCCGGTTCCTCCGGGGGAGGCAGGTTTTAGGTCTCTCGCCGGAAGTAATCCCAAAGGTGATGGAAGTGGTGGGAGGACTAGAATCACACTCCCTCAAACCACAAAGTGTTTGGGGTCTTGCTCGGGGTCACATTCTTAGAGGCCGAGGGAGAGAAAGACTTCCCCTTTTTACTAACAAGCCTGACTGCTTGCCAAAAGCTTGATATTGCCCCTAGTTTCAGCTTTTGCGGTGAAGGTGGATTTTTCTAACACCATCTTTGTGTGATTTAGCTGTCCACAGGGAATAAAAATGTGGAATGAGAGGATGAAACTAATCCTTTCTTTTGCACTGTTAGGGGTTGCCATAAACACCATTTGTTAAAAAGCATAATTATGTTGGGAAAGTGCCTGATGAGACAATTAAGCTACATAAACACACTGAAAACAAATGAAAGCCAGAAGACGCCCACACCCCTTGTGTAAAGCAATTTTTTGTTTACATAAAAACGAGAGATGTCTGAGCTGCTTTATTACAACAGTGTTATTAATGTCTACAAAATCCTAATGACCGTATTTTTTATGAATTTTCAATCATGAGATGATGGTCACAATATGAAAACCTGAACTAACCATGAAGCCCTGTATCCCCTCTTAGGTTAAAGTGATCAGGCCAACGAACAATCCTAGTGAACAGAAGCCAGTGGATTTATGCATGGAGAACACTATTAATGGCACCACAGCATGTTAGCTTAAACTTATGAGCTTAACGTGTGTCTCAGAGTTGGACATCATTCCCTGCAGTATCCCCACATGAAGAACATTACGTGGCACAAAATGACCCTCATCAAATATTTGCTGATCGAGTTCATGAGGGCCACATTCACTTTTAGCTATATTTAAAAGAGACCGAAATATGATGGCCTGATCTTAAAAAGGGGAATTATTTTCTTTTTGTTTTGAGATATTGAAATTTCTTTAGTTCATAGTATCATTTGGGGTATAGAAAGGTAACTAGTTGAAAATGCCATTCTAGAGTACTAAGGAGAATCAAAGCAACCACCAAAGCTTGTGTGGAATCATTCCATTTTCAACAAAATCAGTCACATTTGTGGCTGATTATTGAGTAACATATCAGAGTAGTCCATGTCAGTTCAAGGTACAGAGTCCTGTGAAACAAGATTTTAAGCTGATATAGGGACTATGGAGATCAAAATACAAGAGAAACTTAGTCATAGAGTTGTCATTTAAAGCCCCCACATGAGTCCCTTTTGTTAGTTCATATACTGCCCATGGCATGGCCTGTAGAGATACCCTTTCTCTCTGTCAGAATAGTTTTTGTGAGAATCAGCATATTAAGTAATCTGTCTCATTTCTCTTTTCTGCATTTCCCCAGTAATCTCATTTAACAAAAGTATCATGCCTGTTTGAAAACAGGATTAAACTGTGGAAGACAATTCTTAAAGGGAGTAACATACTTTAATGAAGAAGTTTCACAGGACAGAATTCAGACTGAGTAACTTGATGGTTATTTTCTAGTGTTGTTACTATCTTCATATGTTCATATGTGCATGACCACATATACATGGTTTCCTGGTTGAGTCAATCTGAGGATTTTATCCTTTAGGTGTTACTGAGGAATGAAATAGTGAAGTATTCATATTATGACTGCCTGGTTTCCAAAAAGCTATGATTTTTTTAAAAAGTTTAATGAACATGAAAATATGAATGAACTGTAGAAACCAAAATGAAGGCTTATTTTTCTCCTATTCTAGAAGAAAATTACCATGTCTTCTTCCAGACTGGGGCTCCGTTTGGCTGTCTGTTTATTAAACATTTCAGAAGCCAGAAGAAAATACATTGTTGAGAACGTAGCGAAAGCAGCTCTTCTTGAAAAAAATGGTAGGAACAACAGGCAATTGAAGTGAATATGTAGTGTTTTGATAATACAGTAATTTTTGTACTCTGCTAACAATGTCTATAGAACACTCTTCTTTCTTCCTGAATTTCCCCCCTTGTTCTTGGGCTGTTATAGCTTCTGCAGGACTCCAGGATACTGAGATAGACGACTTACTCAGATGCACATATGCTCTTTCCCAAACGCCTGCATACAATCCACAGCATATTTCTTCACACTGGAGAGAGTGTCTGAAATGCACATTATTCAGGATATTGGCAGGCTCCTGAGGAGGATATATTTACATAAAGGTTTAATGTTTCCCTCATGGGCCATTTATATGATCATTAATAGAATGAGCATAATTGTATATTATGCTTTTTATTCAGCAGGTTAAATAAAAAATAAACTTAACAAATATCAAGTACTCTTCAAAAGCACTCCTGCCACTAAAGCCCATGCTGTCATTGAAGCATTAATATTTCTACTCCATTTTCTCCGCATAAAGACTCTTAGGCAGTTGCATTTAAGTGATGTGTGTATGATTACTCTGCGATTCAATTCAGAAGACTGAAACTCAAGCCTCCTTATTCCCTGGACCAGTATTTACTATAAGAGATACTACTCTCTCTTTTTTTTTAACCCTTGTTAAAATGTTCATGTGATGACGTACAGTTCTAGACATTTGTTTTTACTTTCACACATACACAGAACATAGTGTATTTACAGACTTACAATCACTTAACTTTGTTATTTGAAATCAACAGCTTTTTGGCAACAGGTGAACACTAGGGTCACAGCCCTAAAGCATTTGAGACAGTCAATTTTAATTTCTGATTGTCATTTTTTATTTGGTTATTGCTTTTCATGAGAGAGAAGCGTTTTCCCCCAGCCCGTTTCTAACGCTGAGCACATTTAAGTTACTGTCTTGAAACTTTGAGGGAGCTGGAAATGTCTGTGAAAATTCCTGATAATTTCTGATAAGAAAGCTCCTCTGGAGTCAGTGTGCAGCTGTGCTTTTGCATTCTCTTTGCAGTAAGAGCCAGCTTGGGCCCCTCATTGTCAGATAGTACATCTAATGGGATTGGGTGAATGTGCAGAGACATATTCTGTGATTAAGTGACTGGGCAGAGACATTTGTCTCTTTTAAGGAGCTTCTCCTTCAGAAGCCACACACTGATGGACGCCTGGGTCTCAACTCACAGTTTTTATCAGCTTATTAGTGACAGCAGCTCAAATGGAATTATAGCTATTACACTCCATTACAAACACCAAACAAGTTACTTCTGCTGAGGTTCATACTGACAGCTCCTCCTGCCAGCAGTAATTTTTTTTCTATGTGCATGCTTAAGAAATTTCAGGAAAGAGTGTTTCATTCTTTCAGCATTTGATTCAATTGAATCATATGAAACTGAGAATAAAAGCTTTTCAGAAGAAGATTTAGAATGAAAAAATAAAATAAAATCGTTTCTTTTCTTCTAAAAGCTTAAGTATGTTGAAAAAAATACATAAAAAGAGGTTGTATGATCGTGTTCCTACTCCACCTTTCATAGTTTTAAAAACGCCGGGAAGGTAGCACTAGTTAAGAAAATGACCTGCTGCTTTACAAATACTTCAAAGGCATTTATTTTTAAGTGAGTGGAATAAAACTGTATCACCTATATTTTTTCCAGTTAAGCAATGTGAAAACATTTAAATGACCTAAAAGGTCTTATGGAAAGAAAGCTGAATTATAAATTTTAGACCTACACCAGGGCAGCTCTCTGTAGATGCTCATGTGGCTATGAGTGAGTGACGTAAGTTTATCTTTTCATGTTATTAAAATTAATAGTGCGGGGCTGCTGTAAGCTCTGTAGTTGCTGCGTGTAACTTATTTTTCCTCTCCTCTGAAAAGATTAATTGTTAAGCTGCCAGGGGACAGGGCGACAAAGGTATAATGGCATAGTGAAAGGTTTAATTACCGTCTGAAAACTTTTGTCCTTCACTTTGAATTTGCTTTTGTAGGCATATGAGGAACTTTTAAGGAGCCTGAACCAGGCTTGTAAACTTCAAAAATAACTACAGGGTTATGTGTGGTTGCCATACAAGGGTATGGCAGCTTTCTCCTTCAGGTTACACATTCAAGTGAGTCACAAGCTGCTGAAGGCTGGAAGTCGTTAACATCTGAAGGCTGTTGGTGGCCTTTGAAAAGGAGATGGTGGAGTCAGAACAGTTTCTAATAGGCAGGTGCATGTATCCCAGAAACCTCTGCTCCAGGCACTAATTGGCCTATCCTAGTTTTTCCAGATGTTAGATTTTGATTTCTGGGTTTGGAAGGAAAAATTGACAAGGCCTAGAAGATGAGATTGATAAGGAACAGAATTTAGAGTGATATGATCTGGCAATTGAAAGAAGAGCTACCGTCTTAGTCTGAGTTAAGAGAACTTTGGCAAGTTCAGAAGCAAGTGCCAGAAAAGTTCTCTCATAGACACCAAAGCCTAGTATCTGAGTTGAGCCATCTGCTTGTAGTGGACATTACTGTCTACAAATTTCATGATTAGTCAGTGTCACTTCAGAGGTCACCCCCCAGAATTTTTCTCTTAAACTATTAAACTATTTCTATTTAATTATATCAGAAGAAATAAAGTATTAAGATTTCATCACAGAAAAAAATTGTTGCATTTATGTGTTGTTTTCTTTATAGGGCAGAAACATCCTGAGGTATCAGTGCTCAACATATTTTCTGATCAAGAGTACAACAGATCAGTCATTACAATAGCAGCTTCTGTTGCTGAGTTAGGTAAGATTTCAGTTTCTTTTTTTTTACATATGTCTTTTGGCGAAGGGTCAGCTTCAGGTACACCTGAATGCTCTTTAATCACTGATTTCCTGTGTTAATCTGGATACTCCCCTCCATTACATAGGGAGTCTACCTCAAAACTGCATATCATTTTTCTGAACATGTACCTCTCAAACATTTCCCATTTCCTCTTCATTAAAATGAACCTTGGGGGTCCAGTATTTAATAACATTCTTTCCTTGAAGATGATCACATATCCTTTGTGGTTAAGAAAAATATCTTCAGGTTTTAACCTGTGAAGTAATAGTGTTGAAGTCAGCCTTGATTTCACTGATAAGTTGACATGGAATGAAACATGCTAAGAAGTTGTGTTTTGGGTTGGGAGCCTGACATCTTGAGTTGATCCACTGGGTGAAATGAAATGGGTTTCAAGTCTTCTGTTGTAAGGTTTAGTGGGACAACTTGAATTTGAAGGTTCATAATTGTTTAAACAAAAACCTGTATTATTTTAATATTGCTTGGTAAAGTGTTTAAAATATTTTCTTTTTTTTAAAAAATTAATTGATTAATTAATTTTTGGCTGTGTTGGGTCCTGGTTGCTGCGTGCGGGCTTTCTCTAGTTGTGGCAAGCGGGGGCTACTCTTTGTTGCGGTGCGCGGGCTTCTCATTGCGGTGGCTTCTCTTGTTGCGGAGCACCGACTCTAGGTGTGCGGGCTTCAGTAGTTGTGGCTCGTGGGCTCTAGAGTGCAGGATCAGTAGCTGTGGCTCACGGGCTTAGTTGCTCCACGGCATGTGGAATCTTCCCGGACCAGGGCTCGAACCTGTGTCTCCGCATTGGCAGGTGGATTCTTTACCACTGTGCCACCAGGGAAGTCCTAAAATATTTTCAAATAAACTTGACTTCAACTTAGCAGATTGTCTTTTTTCAAAAGGTATATTTGTTTGGAAAACAAAGAGCTGATGGATAGTTCCCAGCAGATGTAGGACCGATTATCTTCCTTGTTGTTTAGCTATCTTGCCAAATGGTCATACTGCACTGCGAATGAAAACTCAGAGTGATAACATAACACTCTGAGGTGTCTATAATATGTATTTAGATAGAATAATTTAATGAAAAATCTAATTATAAGAGCAAAACTAAAATACTTACGCTTTTAAAAATTTTTGTTTGTGTGTGTATTTTATTATAAATTCATAAAATATTCTGAAAATAACAAGGAATTTTATCAGATTAATTTGATAAAATTGAAAAAATTTAAAGTAACCAATTGTAAAAAAAATACAATACAAAGTGTCTTAAGACTGATAAACTTTGTATACTTCCTCCACTTTGGGGAGTAAAGAGTTAGAAGAAATGTGAAACTTTATGACACTTGGGAGGTGGGGAGAGGGGAAATGTTGGGTCTTTCATTTTTCTTTATTTTGGATGGAAAAACAATCTTCTATACATATTACAGAAAAACAACTGGTGGGACAATAATAAATATAGCTACTTCTTTAGATGCGATTGTAAGTTTAATGATTTTTTTTTTTTTTTTTTACAATTTTACATTTTTAAGGCAATTCCATTCTGGCTGCCTGCCTGGAGGCCTTCCAGTCAATTGATATGGAGGTTCAAGAGGGGATCCATCCTTGCCTGGGAGCAGTGGACCTGATTCCCATTTACCCTCTCTCTGGTATTGGAGTGGAAGAGTGTGGAGCTGTGGCCAGAAGTAAGAGAAAGTTTGGGGTAGTGTGTTATTCCTTAATGGAAACCATTTTTACAAGTCAGAACAGCTTGTGACAATATAATCACTCCTCAGTTCCCTGGGAAAAGTCAACCTTGAAGAATTGTATCAACAGTAAGCTTCCATGGGTTGCAGTGGCACACTGTGTCGCTGTGACTCGTCCTTCCACTTTCTACCCCGTGACGCTCTGGAATACTAAATGCTGTGGGATGCAGCAAATCAACCATCGTGTCCCTTACAAATTCACAATAGACCATGAGGAGACAACATTAGAACTCTAATGAGTTCTTTAGACTCTTTGGGGCAGAATGATGGTGTGTTTCACCCATCTGTGTCCTATTTTCTTGAGCAAGAGTAATGATGAGGTTGAAAACCCGCTTAAATGTTAACTCCTACCCCTTTTTCCTCTGATTTTTTTTTTTTTCTTTTTTCCTTGTGCACAACGCTCTTTAAGATTTTCTTTAGAACTGAACTGTCACATGCTTGATTTCAGCCCCATGGGTAAGTTTAATTTGGAAAATTTGAGCTATGTCACTTGAGGTGTTTTTGAATTAAGCAAATTGGGAGAAAAGAAAGACCTTTTGCCTGGACTGTCTAGCTGGTTAATTATGAGATGCAGAGACTCATAACCTTTGGGGAAAAGTCCGCCTTAGGATGATTGCAAACTTCTCTGTATGACCTCAGAAATCCTCTGTGGTGGTGCCTCATTTTTAGGTAATAGGGAAATGTCTAACATTTGGGATGTAGATTTGGACTCTAGCTGAGCTCCATCAAGTGCTGGAAGTATGAAATGAGACTTGTTTCCAAAGGTGTATCTCACTCCATGTGCTGCATTTTAACATGACCTGACAATCGATGGATTATTTCCCAGAGAAATCTTGGCCCAAAATTTGCTTTAATTTTCATCTAAGAAAGAGTTAAAATTCAGCATGGGGGAAAATGCCTTTCACACAAAAATGAAGAGTTCAGAATTGTCCAGACCAGAATAATGATTATAATGTCTTCAAAACAATTATGTTCAATTACATTAAATCTCAAATTAGCTAGTACATGAAGTTCTTCATTACATCAGGGCTAGTCCACCCCAGATGTTCGGCCAGAGTAGGAGACAGTTGACAACAGGAGGGTCTGGACACAGTATTTCTCCCTTCCTTTGCCCTTTTGCTTCATTGGCAGCTACTGTACCTCATGATTTAAACATGGACATTTCTAATTAAATGAGAGCTCAGCTGCATTCTTGAACTAATTTATAACATTCGATTTGAAATGTAATAGCTTCAATCTTCATCTGATTAAAACCAGTCATATACTGTACATGGTTACTATTTTGATGCTCCAACATGCAGTTTTTATTTTTACATTCTCCTTTCTACACAGCTGTTCGTCTAATATCATCCAATTTTTTTTTCTTTTTTTTTTTTTCTTTTTTTTTGGTAACAGCATGCTCAGGCATTCGTATGAGGCAGAAGTATTCACGTTCTAGGATCTCACTGTTTTCAGAACAGTGACAGGATGTTTTTCACTAGAGTAACCCCTTGTCAGGGAAACCACGTTAAAATAATAATTTAACTAACTTTCTTTGGGAGGAAGGGCAATGGAGAACATTCCAGTGACATAGAAGATAGTAGATACTGACATGTGTAATTCATGTATGTTTTATATGCAAAAATTCTGGATAATATATTTTAGAGCCTTTTGATAGCAGCTGGAAGCTTGCTTATTCCTTAAGGAAGGGATTCTTAAAGTGAGGTTCAAAGTTGATGTTCAGGGGACTTATAAATAATGTCAAAATCACTTGTAAGTTTTTATGATGTGCATTTGTGTATACATACATAGATACACTCATAATTTTGTATATAATTTTAGTTTAAGAACTTCTAGAAGGGCACAGCAATGCAGAGTTCTAGAGGTGGAAGCAGCCTGGGCTTGAGGACCTGAAGGGACTGCAGTGTTGCTGGCTGAAACTTAGAGATGGGGTGGGGTGGGAAGGTTAAGAAATGAAGCTCCAGAGGTAATCAGAGGCGAGGTCATGAAGTCTTATATGCCAGCTTAAGGAGTTCACACTTTATCCTAAACGCAGTGGAAACTGTTGGAAGAGTTTTAAGAAAGAAAGTCTATGATTGGCTTTGAACATTAGAAAGATTACTTTGTTTGTATGGTAGAGAATGGACAAGGAGCAGGTAGATCAGTCTGGAAAGGTGATGGTGGCCTAAGATAATAGAGAATGGAGAGAATGGGGAGACTCCATAGGAGGTTGGGGTATGAGCAGTGGTATGAAAGTGTCTTCACTTACAGATGCTGCCATGTAAAAAAGGCGACACATAGATCTAGTCTATATTTATTTAAAGCTTATAATTTAAAACAATGTTTTGGACTTTGGTTTTCATTTTCTATAAAAAAACCACATTTGATCTATTAGGCTCCATTTCATTTTTATCTGTATTATGTCTCTAAAATTTTTCTCCTCCTCCCTTTTTCCCTTCTCCATTCCATCCTTCCCTCTCTGCCTTCTTTTCTCCTTCCTTTCCTCTCTTTGCTTCTTTTTGTTGTTATTGAAATGATACGTGAACATGGTTAAAAGTCAAATCTACAGGGTTTGTTCCCCAAACTCTAGACCTACATAACTTCCCTTTCCTCCTCACTCTGTACACACTTCAGTTTCCTTCTCCCCTGAGCCAAGTACTTTCAACTCTTTTATTATTTAGGATTCAAATCCAAATATCTGAATATCATACCTGTATTGGTACTTCTTGTTTTTTTAAGTTTTAGGCATTGTCTATTGACTTCTCACTGCAGAAGATGAGAATTTAGCTTCCTTTCACCCACCCCTCACCCCCAGCACACACACACACACACACACACACACACACACACACACACACATGTTTCCCACTTATTTCGGAATTCTCCCTCCTCACCATATGGTTATATCTTGGAACAGTATTTAGTGTCATATTATTATAACTATGTAAACATTATTTACAATGAAGCATTTAGAATGTTATTATTTTACCCTTTCTGTACAACTTTTTCTTTTTGCTACAATTGATCATTATCTTTTTGATTGTTTGCTTACTTTTTTATATACTTACCACTGGTTTAACCCCAGACTCTGTCACTAATGACATCTCTCCATGCATTCAGATAGAACACACCATGTATTGACTGTTCTATAAATTTCATCTTCTTAAAAAACTATCTTTTAGGGGAATTCCCTGGTGGTCCAGTGGTTAGGACTCTGCGATCTCACTGCTGAGGGCCTGGGTTTGATTCCTAGTCGGGGAACTAAGATCCCACAAGCCGCACAGTGTGGCCAAAAAAAAACCCAACTTTCTTCTAGAACTCTCTGACCTGGCTCAGTTAGGACGAATTGCTCTCAATTTATTGAGGATGACTGTCATCATGGCATCTCCCATTACTTTTATCCTGGGTGGTCCCTTCATCTTTCTCTATTTTGGATCCCCTGGTTCCTGAATCCCATATCTTCTCTTTTTTTCCCCCTTCTTTTATGTCCTTGTTTTGGTGGAACATATCCTCTACTAGCTTTCCAAAAAAAAGTGGGGTGGGGGCAGGGAGAGTACAATTTTGAGAACTTACATGTCTGAAAATGCCATTATTCTACCTTCACACTTAATTTTTAGTTTAGCTAGGTATAGAATAATAGGTTAGAAATAATTTTCCTTTATTTTGAAGATGTTGTATCAATTCTCATTTCCATGTTGCTATTGAGACTTCTGAAGCCATTATGATTCCTGATCTTTCTATGTGACCTGTCACTTCTCTCTGGAAGCTTGTAAGATCTTCACTTTGTACCTAGTGTTCTGGAATTTCTGTGATGTGCCTTTGTATACGTCTGTTTTCATTCATTATGCTGGATACCTGGTAGGCCCTTTGAATTCTTGAAACTTGTCCCCCAGTGCTGGAAGTTCTCTTGAGTTATTCCATTGATATTTCTTTTTTATTTTAATTTTTAACATCTTTATTGGAGTATAATTGCTTTAAAATGGTGTGTTAGTTTCTGCTTTATAACAAAGTGAATCAGCTATACCTATACATATATCCCCATTTCTCCTCCCTCTTGCGTCTCTCTCCCACCCTCCTTATGCCACCCCTCTAGGTGGTCACAAAACACCGAGCTGATCTCCCTGTGCTATGTGGCTGCTTCCCACTAGCTGTCTATTTTACATTTGGTAGTATATATAAGTCCATGCCACTCTCTCACTTCGTCCCAGCTTACCCTTCCCCCTCCTCGTGTCCTCAAGTCCATTCTCTACGTCTGCCTCTTTATTCCTGTCCTGCCCCTAGGTTCTTCAGAACCATTTTTTTTTTTTTTAGATTCCATATATATGTGTTAGCATACGGTATTTATTTTTCTCTTTCTGACTTACTTCACTCTGTATGACAGTCTCTAGGTCCATCCACATCACTACAAATAACTCAATTTCGTTTCTTTTTATGGCTGAGTAATATTCCATTGTATATATGTGCCACATCTTCTTTATCCATTCATCTGTCGATGGACACTTAGGTTGCTTCCATGTCCTGGCTATTGTAAATAGAGCTGCAGTGAACATTGTGGTACATGACTCTTTTTTTTTTTTTTTTAATTTTTCACATGAGAACATGGTTTCTTTTATTTATTTATTTCTTTATGGCTATGTTGGGTCTTCGTTTCTGTGCGAGGGCTTTCTCTAGTTGCAGCAAGCGGGGGCCACTCTTCATCGCGGTGCACGGGCCTCTCACTATCGCGGCCTCTCTTGTTGCGGAGCACAGGCTCCAGACGCGCAGGCTCAGTAGTTGTGGTTCACGGGCCTAGTTGCTCCGCGGCATGTGGGATCTTCCCAGACCAGGGCTCGAACCCGTGTCCCCTGCATTGGCAGGCAGATTCTCAACCACTGCGCCACCAGGGAAGCCCGCATGACTCTTTTTGAATTATGGTTTTCTCAGGGTATATGCCCAGTAGTGGGATTGCTGGGTCGTATGGTAGTTCTGTTTTTAGTTTTTGAAGGAACTTCCATACTGTTCTCCATAGTGGCTGTATCAATTTACATTCCCACCAACAGTGCGAGAGGGTTCCCTTTTCTCCACACCCTCTCCAGCATTTATGGTTTGTAGATTTTTTGATGATGGCCATTCTGACTGGTGTGAGGTGATACCTCATTGTATTTTGATTTACATTTCTCTAATGGTTAGTGATGTTGAGCATCCTTTCAAGTGTTTGTTGGCAATCTGTATATCTTCTTTGGAGAAATGTCTATTTAGGTCTTCTGCCATTTTTGGATTGGGTTGTTTGTTTTTGGGATATTGATCTGCATGAGCTGCTCGTAAATTTTGGAGATGAATCCTTTGTCAGTTGCTTCATTTGCAAATATTTTCTCCCATTCTGAAGGTTGTCTTTTCATCTTGTTTATGGTTTCTTTTGCTGTGCAAAAGCTTTTAAGTTTCATTAGGTCCCATTTGTTTATTTTTGTTTTTATTTCCATTTCTCTAGGAGGTGGGTCAAAAAGTATCTTGCTGTGATTTATGTCATAGAGTGTTCTGCCTATGTTTTCCTCTAAGAGTTTGATAGTGTCTGGCCTTACATTTAAGTCTTTAATCCATTTTGCGTTTCTATTTGTGTATGGTGTTAGAGAGTGTTCTAATTTCATTCTTTTACATGTAGCTGTCCAGTTTTCCCAGCACGACTTATTGAAGAGGCTGTCTTTTCTTCATTGTATATTCTTGCCTCCCTTATCAAAAATAAGGTGATCATATGTGCATGGGTTTATCTCTGGGGTTTCTATCCTGTTCCATTGATCTATATTTCTGTTTTTGTGCCAGTACCATCCTGTCTTGATTACTGTAGCTTTGTAATATAGTCTGAAGTCCAGGAACCTGTTTCCTCCAGCTCTGTTTTTCTTTCTCAAGATTGCTTTGGCTATTCGAGGTCTTTTGTGTTTCCATACAAATTGTGAAATTTTTGTTCCAGGTCTGTGAAAAGTGCCATTGGTAGTTTGATAGGGATTGCATTGAATCTGTAGGTTGCTTTGGGTAGTTTAGTCATTTTCACAATGTTGATTCTTCCAATCCAAGGACATGGTATAACTCTCCATCTGTTTGTATCATCTTTAATTTCTTTCATCAGTGTCTTACAGTTTTCTGCATACAGGTCTTTTGTCTCCTTAAGTAGGTTTATTCCTAGGTATTTTATTCTTTTTGTTGCAATGGTAAATGGGAGTGTTTCCTTAATTTTTCTTTCAGATTTTTCATCATTAGTGTATAGGAATGCAAGAGATTTCTGCACATTAATTTTGTATCCTGCTACTTTACGAAATTCATTGATTAGCTCTAGTAGTTTTCTGGTAGCATCTTTAGGATTCTCTATGTATAGTATCATGTCATCTGCAAACAGTGACAGCTTTACTTCTTTTCCAGTTTGGATTCCTTTTATTTCTTTTTCTTCTCTGATTGCTGTGGTTAAAACTTCCAAAACTATGTTGAATAATAGTGGTGAGAGTGGACAGCCTTGTCTTGCTCCTGATCTTAGAGGAAATGGTTTCAATTTTTCACCATTGAGAACGATGTTGGCTGTGGGTTTTGTCATATATGGCCTTTATTATGTTGAGGTAAGTTCCCTCTATGCCTACTTTCTGGAGGGTTTTTATCATAAGTGGGTGTTGAATTTTGTCAAAAGCTTTTTCTGCATGTATTGATATGATCATATGGTTTTTCTCCTTCAGTTTGTTGATATGGTTTATCACATTGATTGATTTGCATATATTGAAGAATCCTTGCATTCCTGGGATAAACCCCACTTGATCATGGTGTATGATCCTTTTAATGTGCTGTTGGATTCTGTTTGCTAGTATTTTGTTGAGGATTTTTACATCTATGTTCATCAGTGATATTGACCTGTAGTTTTCTTTCTTTGTGACATCTGTTCTGGTTTTGGTATCAGGGTGATGGTGGCCTCGTAGGATGAGTTTGGGAGTGTTCCTCCCTCTGCTATATTTTGGAAGAGTTTGAGAAGGATAGGTGTTAGCTCTTCTCTAAATGTTTGATAGAATTCGCCTGTGAAGCCATCTGGTCCTAGACTTTTGTTTGTTGAAAGAGTTTTAATTACAGTCTCAATTTCAGTGCCTGTGATTGGTCTGTTTATATTTTCTATTTCTTCCTCGTTCACTCTCGGAAGGTTGTGCTTTTCTAAGAATTTGTCCATTTCTTCCAGGTTGTCCATTTTATTGGCATATAGTTGATTGTAGTAATCTCCCATGATCCGTTGTATTTCTGCAGTGTCAGTTGTTACTTCTCCTTTTTCATTTCTAATTCTATTGATGTGAGTCTTCTCCCTTTTTTTCTTGATGAGTCTGGCTAATGGTTTATCAATCTTGTGTATCTTCTCAAAGAACCAGCTTTTAGTTTTATTCATCTTTGCTATCATTTCCTTCATTTCTTTTTCATTTATTTCTTCTCTGATCTTTATGATTTCTTTCCTTCTGCTAACTTTGGGTTTTTTTTGTTCTTCTTTCTCTAAGTGCTTTAGGTGTAAGGAGTAAGGTTAGGTTGCCATTGATATTTCTTCCATTTTCTCAGTTCTTTCTGGAAGCCCCATATTTGGATATTGGAACTCTTGTATTGGTTCTGTACACTTACCTTCTCTTTTTTTAAATCACTTTATATTTTTATAATAATTTCTTACAAATTTCCTCTACTTAATGTCCCAAGTCTTCAATAAGTTTTTCATTTCCTCTGTATTAGTTTCCAAGTGCTTTTACTCTCTGAATGTTCATTTTGGTTTTTTATTCTAAATAATGTCCTGGTCATGTCTCATGAATACAGTGTCAGTGAATAATTTTTGACAGTTTCTTCTTTCTGCATGGTGTCTGTTCCCCAACACGCCCCCCCCCCCACCCCGACCCCCATCCACACCACCAGGTTGCTTTCTCCTGTTTGTTTTAAAGGCTTTCCTCAGATGTCAGATGATCATTGGTTGGCTGCTTACCTAAGAGTGGACACTAAAGGACTGAATGGATAATCTGAGTATTTAGGTGGGGTTTGTCAGCTGTAGGCCGATCTGGCTGGGTTGTTTCTATGGGGAGCGCCTGTTTCAGTATCTTTGGGGTCTTTCCTCTTGGGCTGTTCAATTTTCTTAGAGAAGGATTCTCCAGTCTTCAGCCTGGAGTATACACACAGCTGTCCATGATTTAGGAGTTGAGTTGCAGAAGAGTTGAGTTGCAGAAGAGGGCTAGAAGAGTCACCGCATTTAGTGTGTACATGTTCCCTTAATTCCCCTCTTTTCATGAATCCCCCCTACCCTCAGCTGTATCCTGTAGCTCAGACGCCTTGTGTTTTTACCTTTTGTGTCGTCTGCCAGTTGCGTGTCTGTGTGGAGGGGTTGGGATCTAACTGCTGCTTAAACAGACTTTCCACCAGTCTCCCTGTTTTGAACTATGCCTTTACCTTCTCTCCCAGAGTGAGGTCACCAGTTCTGACCATTTCCAGGTGCCAGTGCTCTAAGTCAGGCTGCTTCTCTGCTGTCCGGGGTCTGCTGAATATCCTGGTCTTCTTATGTCTGCTCTCCAAGTTCCACGCCATTGCTTCTTCTTCCATTTCTATTTGTTTGAGTGAATCAGTGCTTTAAAAAATAGACCTCTTTACCATCTGTTTCCTGGGGTATTTGGAAGAAGTGAAAGTAAACATAGGAATCTACACTCCCATCTTTACTTGGAAGTCCCTACTTCTCTAATTCCTCTTGGTGATTTTGATTATCTTAGATCCTTCAAGAACAATGAATTCACCTAATTTGGAACCAAAGGTAAATTTACAGGAACATTATTCTTTTTTCTGACTTCTAACTCAATATTGAAGGTATTTAGTCTCAATTTCTGGGCTTTAATAAATTTTGTATAGACAATTTCTCCAAAGGATTACTGTGGGCCATCGTGCTGCCTATATGTTTTCCACATCTTCCTTACTCGATGGTTCACCTGCAGGAGCCAGCGTCTCTGAAACATGAGCTTGTTTCTCATGCACACACAAACCTTCCTGAGAAGGACTGAGTGAAGGTGGAGGGGAGGGGTCAGGGCAGAAGGTGCTCAGGCAAATCTCCCCAATGATTTGCCAGTGGAAATAGGCTTAACTAACATGTAGGTTCATAATATTCAGCTTTAAAAGTCTGGACCATAGCTATAAATTTTGTAAATCATATGGAAACTTGCTTTTTGTTTTATGTCATTAATCAAATGAAATAAGGTTTATATAATGCTTTATAAATTGACATTATTTAGAATATTGGAAAGATAAAATGCTAGTTAAGTAAGTTACATAAGTAAAGATTTAGCTCTTACATGATTGAGTTTTTTTGGATTTATCTTAAAATAGATACAACATTAATGAATTTGATTAGAATTATCAGCCTTGTTGGATGATTTTTTGAGTATTTTCATGGCTTGGAGGACATGTGCCATGACAGATTCACACAACATCAACACTTGTGTGATAGTCTTAAGACCCTTCGATTACCTTATTACAGATTGTCAAAACATGGGCTGATCTGACAAATCAGGAACAACTTTTCACTTCAAGAATTTTCTACTCTGATTCTCCAGTTGCTATGGAGATTGTCTCATAAAACAGCCTTGGATTTTGTTGAGATTAGTCAGTTTAGATGTTGGGTTCTGATATAGTTCTCTCCACCATTAGTACTACCTTCATTGCCATAGCATAAAAGCAATGGTTGATTTTACAAGCATATGTTAACATAGTTTTAGGACATAGCATTTACTTTGACAATTATAGGATACTGCCACCATATAAAAAGCTGGAAAAAAAAAGGGATTGCGCATTGGGAAAGTACATAAAATATCAAAATTGATTTCCAGCAACTTGAGTACATTCTAACTATGAAGGAGAGTTACCAGGTTGTTCATAAATGCATATTGCTACAAGCTTAATAAATGCAACAGGATTATATCAACCACTGTAAAACAGAGCTACTAATGAGAAAGGAAAAGGCTAAATGGGAGAACTGGGATAAACTAACCTATTCTTCCATGACCAGCAATTACCGATGCACACAACCATACTTGAAAAAGCTGCTCTCTTTCTCTCACTTTGGCTCTGCAGCAACCTGAAGTCCAAGTAAATTAATACCCCACAGGCACCGCTTGGCCAGTGGGGGACCTGAGCTGGTAGACGGACAATTCTAAGGCCCATTCCAGCAAGACCAAGCTCCAGTTGCTCGTAGCGATGACTAGCTTGATAACACACCCTCGTATTGGCTTTCCCTTCTTCCCTGTTTTACTCTTGGTATATACTGAATAGACTTTATTGAACATTTTGACAGGAATAAATGTACCATAAGAATCTTCTAATTGGGATGAGTAGGTGGAGTGCATGAAACCTTTGCTGCCTGACTGTACACTTCTTGTAATTCTTCCCCAGTCTATAAGTATATAGTTTAAAACTGGGAGACCCTCCCCCCCACTTCACCTAGGGAAGGGGTCTCCTAGAGTACTCAGGATCAAGCCATGGGTCACTGTGGGAGATGTTAACATTCACCCCTTACTAGCAGAGCCAGCCCTAGGAGCCTCAAAGTTTAGGGGTTCTAAGTTTTCTGATTTTCAGTAGATATATATATATATATAGCACCCAGAGATTAAATTTATGTTATTGCTGATGGTGTTTTAGAGGATTGGGACCTAATAGGGGATTTATAGCATATGATTGATATGATGCTAACTTTTTCAGCCCAGACTCCTAACCTTGGCTACGCTTTTCCTGAATTCCTTTTCCTTTCCATCTCTCCTTCCTAGCATATACAGTGACTTCCAGTGTCAAGACCACTAGGATCAGAAAATTCTAAGGAAATAATATAGTGATGCTAGTGGCTTTGATGGACCTATAAGATTAAGTGCATCAACCCAAGTCTCTGTACACCCTCATGCGCCCACCACCTCGTCTCCAGTGGGCAAGTGAGGGTGTGCTTCTCAGGAGACCCAGAGCATGTGATAATAGTAACGACAACAACACATGGTTATCATGATGTGCTATTACAATAATTATAGCATTATTATTAATTAGGTTATCATTTATTGTGTGACTCAAAATTTCATATATTAAATAACTCACTCTCCAATTTTAATTAACCAAGAAATATATAGTAGGATAATATCTCAAGATGATAATTGTTGTGCCTCTCTTTCCCCCATAGCTTATGCGTGACTGTTTCCTGGACAGTCTTGAGTTATTTGCTACCTTGAGGGGTATAGAATTGTTATAGTGAGAATGAAGAAGTAACAGTCAGTGTTCATGTTTGAATTTTTGACAACCAAAAGGAGAGGGCTTGGAAAAGCAGGTTACAAAGTTTATTCCATAGCAATAGAGTAGAGAAAGAAGGAAGGCCACCTCACTCCCTGCTCCCAGGAAGATGAGGACTCAGGGTGGGGTTTGGGAGGAGAGCATTACAAATAGTACACTTCTTCCTTTCCCAAATCTTGAACCAATTTGACAGTAGAGAAAGGCAGATGAGAAGTGGAAATACTAACTTTACTACTGTTAAAACTAATATGACAGCTAGGCTTCCCCACCTGGAGAATTAGACAGACTCATGCAGCCAGTAACAGGCAGCACTAGACAGCACAGGCCTGACCCTGGCAAGCTAATGGCAAGGAGGAGGTGGAGCGGAATGTATGTTTCCTGCTGACAGCTAGCTCCTAAGAAGGAAGAGGGGAGAGCAGAGTAGGCCTATGCAAAGCCAGCTTCTCTCCCAAACTCCCCATCACGGAATGGATGTTGGGAGGAAGCAAGGCCAACGTTTTAATTTTCTAAGGCTGCCGTAACAAAAGTGCCACAGACTGGGTGGTTTAAACAACAGAAGTGTATTGTCTCACAGTTCTGGAGGCTAGAAGTCCGAGATCAGGGTGTCGGCAGGGTTGGTTTTTTCTGAGTGCTGTGAGGGAGGGATCTGTTCCATTTTGGCTTGTGGATGGCCCTCTTCGTGTTCACATGGCATTCTCCCTGTATATTGTCTGTGTCCAAATTTCCCCTTTTTATGAGGACACCAGTCATATTGGATTAGGGCCCCACTCCATTCCAGTATATGACCTCATGTTAACTAATTATATCTGCAATGACCCTATTCCCAAATAAGGTCACATTCTCATGTCCTGGGGGCTATGAATTCAGCAGATGAATTTTTTCAGGGGGCACAGTTTAACTCATAACAGCCAGCAAGACCAGCAGGACTCTCTCCATGTGGAAGTAAACATCAGTAGTGGGCAGGAAGCATTTTCCTTCAAAAGGAGATTTAATGTGGTGGGCATGGGTGCATGGAAATGAGCATCCCCTGAGAGGTGGTAAAAAGGAGAGGGATTGTGGGCAGGGGGATGGGAGGATTTGATCTGTTTTGGGGGCATGGGGATTGGAGGACTTGACCTGTTTTGGGGGCAAGCGGCAAGAATTAGGGCTAGGCTTGAGACTACTAAGATGTGGTTGAGTGGTGTCAGTGGCCAGTGGCCAGGAAGAGGGAAGATGTAGGGGAGCCGAACACATACAAGGAGACCAAACTACCTCATGTGAACTATTTGTTTGGCATTTGGAGAGCTGTAGTTGGATGGAAGAGCCACCTTAACTCTTCCTTGCTGTGGGGAGTGGGCTTTATACTGAAGGCTGTTTACACATTGCTGATGCATTGGCCAGCAGAAGGATTCCTGGCCATCCCCAAAGCTTAGCCATGTCCCATCTGAACTACTCTTTGAGGTAGTCCCAGCTTCTTAATATCCCCCCTGAAAGAGAATGAGAAGTCCTTACAAAGGGGGTGCACTATATGGAAGCGACAGGCAATTCCAATCCCCCCCACCCTTTACATATGCGTATGTATATATATATATATATGCACATGCCCATAAGTTTTTGATCAATGTGATCTAAACAGTTAAATCACATTGAATGGCTAGACAAGGAAGCCAAATGGTAAGTGGACAGAATAAGAATTTTGCAGCTGAATAAACCTGAGTTCAAGCCCCAGGTCTCCTACTTATTTGCTAGCTGACTTTAGGAAAATTGTTTAGTCTCTTTTATAGTCTTTTTGGTTTTGTATCTATACAATGGGGAATAATATCATCCTGGGAGGATGGTTATAGAAAATAGTGCCCACACGTAAAGCCCCTGGTCCCCTACCTCCCACCAGTAAAGAGCTGTCACTATTTTTAGTGATTCTCTGTGGCCTTATGGAGAGGGTTGCTGAGCAGTGGGGACCCAGGCTATCCCCCTCCACCATAAAGAGAGTGGATCCCTCTTCTCTGCTTTATGTTATCAAGATCCCAAATAAAGTACCTTTTGAGGAAAGGGATTGCGTGACAAGATGTTTGAAAACCACTTGGGCAGGAGATCTCTGAAGTGCTTTCAGCTCTAAAATTCTAAGTCCTAAGTCCTAAGTCTAGAAGACATATGTGTGGGGGAGTTCCCTGGTGGCCTGATGGTTGGGATTCTGGGCTGTCACTGCCATGGCCCGGGTTCAGTCCCTGGTCGGGGAACTGAGATCCCACAAGCCATGCAGTGCAGCCAAAAAAAAAATAGAAAGAAAGGAAGGGAGGGAGGAAGGAAGGAAGGAAGACATATGTGTAAAATATGTCCCAGACTACTAATATACCATATTTTTATGGATACCTATATCTCCATGAAATTGTATGGTTTACTAAGGGTTTGGGGGCACATAATTCTTATGTTTTTGATAAGGATAGAGGATAGGTCCAATTTTTTTATTCTATAGCTAGAAAACAGACCTAGAAATATTAAGAAACTTACTCATAGTTTTCCATCTAGACAGCAGCAGAACAAAGGATCCTCACAACTGTTTATTTGCCAGACGTTGCCTGGAACTTTTTATTAATTCTCTTTTTCAGAATTTCAAACATTACAGGTAAGGTTAAAGTTCACCTCTGTCCACCAACTACATTCCTGGTTCCCTGAACCACCCCTTCCGAGTTATGGTATCGTATACTCACACTCAATCCAGAATTTTCCCCATGCTTTTATTTATACCTATGTATGTACTCATAAATCCAATATAATATTTCTTGTACGTGTTTGTAGTATAAATGCTATTGTACTATACTTTTTAAAATTTTTAATTTAATTTAATTTTTTAATTGAAGTATAGCTGATTTACAATGTTGTGTTAGTTTCAGGTGTACAGCAAAGTGCTTCAGTTCTATATATATATATATGTACATTCTCTTTCAGATTCTTATACTATAACTTTTATTCAGCAAGATATCTTGGAAATCTATCCATGGTGTTACATATAGCTCATTCCTTTTAACTGCTGTATAGTTATCATAGTATGCATATATCACATTTTTTCTGTTCCCCTATTTATAGACACTTAGATTGTTTCTCATTTTTTCCAAAACAAATAGTGTAGCAGTGAACACTCTTGAATATACTTTCCTGTATACAAATGTAAGGATTTCTCTAGAGCAAAAAAAAAGGAATTGATCATTAGGTACAAACATTTCAAAATATTTTTACAGATTAATTTTTATATGAAAATTAATCAAATGCCTATCCTGACCTCATTTCCATTAATACATAACAAGTTTCTTCTTTGCATTTTATTTTTTACTGCCATGCCAATGGTAAATTGACAACTCAGAAACACAGTAAAATTACTTTCTTTTAGCATGTACTGTTCGTTTCGAATTATAGACGCTGTTATCAGCATTGCATTATTTGTAAGTTTATTTGTCCTTTAGAAATGAAATATGATAGAGTAAACAATAGCATCCAGTGATACGCAGTAGAGTTTTGTTTTACCCCCTAAATTGTTTTCTGCTCCCTCAAGAAAGAACAGGCAACAGAATGTGTCAGTAGAAATGCAATTTAGGAATTGCACTTGATCTTGTTTTTCAGCCTAATGTTTCTGTTCTTTCATCATAAAGATCAGCTGCATTTTATTTTTTTCCAGTCCCTTAGAATAACATCCAGTTCTAGTCAACATGTTTAATGTACTTCTCAATGATGTTCTAGCACAATAAATTTTCGTATCTCGTGCATGTGTACATATGGTAAAAATTTCTTCAAGTTCTAGCCATGTGGGGGAGGAATATTGCGGTTACTTTGTTAATGCAGCGTGTGTGTTGGAGTGGTTAAGGCCCCGCGCTTTAACTCTCAGCGCTGGGCATAATGAGATGGCTTTGATGGTGGCGTAAGAGTCTGGTAGGATGGTCACAGCTTCACACTTCAAAGCCGAGCATATGGGGTGAATACTGGGTAGCTTTGTGCTCTTTGGGGATGGTTGGGAGACAATTCTTAACAGCTCTGTTTAATGAAGACATTGGAAAAGAAACACTCCATCTTTAAAATAATTTTGAATTGCAAAGAGAAATTTCCACCACCTCCCTTCCATAGACTAAACTAAGAATAATTTTTCCTAGTCTGCACTTAATTAGAGGCAGTGCAGCATCACAACTACACTGTATTTTCAAATGTCTTCTTTTTCAAAGTACTGTAGCAAGATTAATCAGCCAGTTTTATTTTAGGTATGTGTATGAATTTAGGCAAAAACTTTTAGGGCTATCTGTGTTACCATCTGAGAGATTTTTATGGCTTCTGGTAGAGGATCTTATTTTTCCTTTTCATTAAAAAATACATAAATAAAAAAATCAACTAAACAAAAAACTTGGCTATATTAAGAGAGCTATACTAAAACTAGAGGATGCTTCTAAGATTTCAAGTCTAGCACCCAGTTTAATTTTTAGATTCTGTGCTTTTTTCCCTTTGCTTTTTGTTGAGTATGAGGTGATGGGGTTGAAAAATACTCTTTTTGATTGGTATGTACTTACGAGAATGTGTCAGTAGACTTTTTTGAGTATCATTAGAGTTCTGGTTTAAAAATAATAATAATAAGCCACACTTTCATACCACAGGCCAGGGGAGATAGAATTTATCTATTCCTAGAGGAAAGGGAATGACAGGCTTGAGGTTTTTCCTAGCTGTGCATTTTGACTGCTATCGAAAATGTAACAAAACCAAGCATATCAGTTATGTTCCTTGAGCTGCTGAACTGCAATTCTGTTTAACAGTTAAATCTCAACTCCATTTATACCAGTAGTCCTAAAATACTTCTGAAAGAAACAAAAGCAGAAGGGGAAAGAATGATATCAAATACCTCTGTAGACATGAGGTGCGTGTTAGCGTAAGGCAGGCAAATACATTTAATGAAGGAGATTCTTAAATACTGTCTTAAATATTGTACATTCTCAATAAAATACTACATTTCAGCCATAGTTAGGTCTGTTACAGGCTCAGAAACAAACATTTGTGTTGAGGATATGAAGCTTAAACTTTCCTGTCTCATTGTGCTGATCCTTCTTTTACAAAGAGGAATAACCAAACTCATAGAAGTCTCTAAAGTTAAGGCTGAAAGTGATAGATATACATGTATAGAAATGACTAAAAATCATTTTCCAGTACATATAATCAGCCAACCATAAAGGTTAAATTATAGTTAAAAAAATATTGTCATTAGGCTTTTTAGAATATGACTTGTGAAAGTGGAAAGATCAGAAGTATTAATAATAGTGGTGGGGAAAACTTGTCAAGAATGGAAGAAAAACTAGAAAATATTTGTCTTTTAATAGCAATTTAGGAAGCTGCTTTACCTGTTTCAAGCCGGCATGATGACATCATACTCTGTCAGCACAAGGTGATTCGGATATTTTTCCTGTCTGACATTACTTACTGTCTCAGGTAGACCACAGCTGCAGGTGACTCTGACAGCTGGGGGCTGGAGAAGAGCTCATAAAACATGATGCCGGTGATGGAAAATTGATCGCATGGTTTCTCACTAGGGGTACATCGTACACCTGCTGGTCTTAAACCCTGTTCTCATTTTGTTAGCATAGCGACCCCTTACTCTCCTGTGTAGGTTTGGAATGGATGCTGCTATTTCAGGTTTGCAGCGTCCAGCATCTGCAAAGTGCTTAGGAACCAAATCAATTCATTCACCTTAACAAATGTTGACTGTTTTGGGAGTTTGAAACCTAGACGGAGAAACAAAAGTCCATGATTAACTATATAATACAAGTAGATTAGATTTGATATTCTATCAATAAAAGCTGTAAAATACTACATGAACATGAGAGGGAGAAATGAATTTCAGTGGAGGGGGAGCACAGTGACAAAGCAGGGATAAGCTCAGAAATTCTGGTTTCTTGGGACTCATTGAAAATGTGAAAAGTTCCTGCTCTGGAAATGCTTGACTTCACTGTCGGGGAAACAATCGCTTTATGGGAAATGCACACAGAACTATTGCTTTAAATAATAATGTCACTTATCTGAAAACTGTGAGACTTGAGCTTGAAGATTCAAGATTTTATCTTGAAATTTATCTTTATCTTGAAATCTTGAAATTCAAGATTTTATCTTCTAACAGGCCTGTTTGTTTGCATGATGTGAGCATTTGAAATTACAGTACAGGGGATAATTTTTACGTAGATTAATTGTGAAAATAAAAGGATACAATTAAAACCAGTTTTTTTGAATGCAATTTATATAACAAATAAAATAGCTTGCTGGTAACTATTCTTCTGACTAAATTTGAGACATTTCTTTGAAATGCAGGCAATCTAAATTTTCCTCTTCAGCTACATTACAAATACCTACCTTGGGCCCTTGGCTTGCAATCATTAGAAACATAAAAGATACTTCCTTGAGTATGAAGAGTATAATGTGCTGTCTCTATTGCTAAATATCATTTTGGCTTTGGTGGTCTTTTCATTGTATGAGAATAATGAAATATCTTATTTTCTTCATTGGAGAGTAAAAATTAAATTTGATTCCTTCCACCATGAATTGGTGTAGAAGAGATAATGGAAGAGAAGTGTTGTTAAAATATATGGGGATTTCTAGTAAGTAGGGACACACCAGTCCAGGAAGGTATTCAGAATTTTCAGAATTTAGAACAGTGGTGTAGGCTTACAGAGGGGAAAGGAAGCAACATGCCCTGGCTACTGTGCACCAGGCATTGTGCTAGATGCTTTTCTTAGTTTATCTAATCTTAATCTCTGTATCCATTCCATGAGGTAGTTTCTTTTCTTTCTTTTTTCTCTACTTCCTTTATTTTTTCTCCTTTCCTCTCTTTTTATCTCCCTCTTTTTTCCTTTAGTTTTATTAAAGGTTTTTTAAAGCAAGTTCCAAAAATCATACTATTTCACCCCTGTATATTTAAAATATCTCTAAGCAATATGGACATTTTCTTATATCGCCACAGTGCCATTATCACACCCAACAAAATGATAATTTTTTGTTACCATCTAACATCCAGTGTATAATCCAAGCAAATGTCTTTCTATGATGGGCTTGTCTGAATCTGGATCTACACATGGTTCACATATCGAGGTGATTGTTGTATCTCTGTCTCTTTTGATCTCGCCCAGTTCCCCGCCCCCCTTTTTTCCTCCGATTCACTGGTTGCAGAAACTGGGTCAGTTGTCCTATGGAATTCCCACATTCTGGATCATCTGTTTGCTCCCTTGTGGTTTCATTTAATTTGTTTCTTTATCCCTCTCATTTCCTACAAACTTTAAGTTAGCCCCTTGATCGGCTTGAAGTTCATTTTTTTTTTTGGCAAAACTTCTTCAAAGGTGGGCTCTGAGCTTCATATGTGTCCTATCAGGAAGCCACAATGTCTGATTATCTCACATCTGGTGATGCAAAGATAAATTGCCTTTGTTCCTAATTGACTTTTCATGAGGGTTTTATCCATTGATGATCTTTGCTTGAAACAGTTATTTTCTTAGGGGCTCCAAAATGGTGATTTTCTAATTATATCATTTCTTCCACATTTATTAGTTAGATTTTTTTCTATTAAAAAATCTTTCCCTCATCAGTTCAGGCTATCTGGCTACCCTGAAATACAGTTTATACAGGAAAGGCAGGATAAATGCTTATTTTTATTCCTTTTAATTGCCAGATTTCTAGATAAGGAGTTGGTGCTTTAGAGGAAGCTTTTTTTTTTTTTTTTCGTTTTCACTTTACAGACAAAGAACTTGAGGCTCAGAGATGTCAAAAAAAATTGCTCAAGATCCCAAACAGCTATTAAGGAGCAGAAATGGTATTCAAACTGATATCTTCTGGCCTCAAAAGCATATGCTATTTCTACTAAACCAAAATGTACCCCTGCCCTCAACCCCCTAGCTGCTGACAGCTGGGAGTTGCTACTGCAAGTATCTCCCCCTGCTTTGCCCTTTAAGAACCAGGCTCCAAGAATCCTCCTTTACAGCATTCTGGGCTTTATAAACTTATGCAATACTCCAGAACTGTAGCTCCAAATGGAGGTGCTGGCCTGGCTAGGCCAAGAACTGAGCAGAGCCAGGAAACAAGTCACACTATTTCTGTTTAGAAGGAGGGGCTTTAGCATCACAGTTTGTGTTTTAGGCTCCTGTGACAACCAAAGCGTGAGTCACTCTAAGTTATGGTTGGAGCAGATAACGGTGATCCAAACAATTTGGAGAGTTGTCAGATGTTAAGATGTCTTAACTAACTCTCCTAAACCATTTTCCCGTTCTTATGCCACCCCTGCTCTCTGCCTTTCCAGATTTGAGGGGAGTACTTAGGTAACTACCTAAACATTATTTTATAATTCCTACCTAAACCTCTGTTAACTGTGTCACTGGCATCTGCCCGCCCCCCTGCCCTGAAGCCCATGGTCCTTTAGTATCTTAAAGTAGTGTTAAAGAAGTAGAGTTCACTTAGTAAATTTGGGAGATTTTCTTGGCTTTGTGGTGTCTACATATCACGGGCTTCTAATGCTAGAGTCTCTACCTGACTCAGAGAAAGAATGTTTCTCCGGGACTTCCCTGGTGGTCCAGTGGATAAGACTCTGCACTCCCAATGCAGGGGACCTGGTTCGATTCCTGGTCAGGGAACTAGATCCCACATGCATGCCGCAACTAAGAGTGCGCATGCTGCAACTAAAGATCCCACATGCCTCAACGAAGATCCCGTGGGCCGCAATTAAGACCTGGTGCAACCAAACTAAATAAATAATAAATAAATAAATATTTTTAAAAAAGAACATTTCCCCAGACTTCATACAACCCAGAGGTACAAAATTTTTTTAATGCCCTCCACATTTCACCCCTCCCATCATCATAGCGGTCTACATTAGAAACAAACAAATAACCAACCTTCAGAATTGCAGCTGGAGAGGTTTCCTGTGCTTATGGGGCTAAAGGCCCCATCTCAGCCTCTGATGTTCCATGATGGGCCTCCAAATAAGGGAGGCCCACACTCCTGCTGTCCCAGGCCAGTACCCAAATTCCCAAATACCTACATCTATACATCAGAAAAAAAATTATGCTGTCTCTATCCTTGCTTACAGGGGACTGTGATTAGCGCCGTGAAAACATGCTGTCAGCTGCAAACAGCAGTCCCCTGAAGCAGTTCTCTAGCAAAAACAGGAAGGTAATTCTGTAATCTGCCTTGAAAAGATAAGGTCAGAGACAGAATCTAGATATAAAAATGGCAGAAGAGAATGAAAAAACGTCATTCAGAGAGTAGCCTCCATAAAATTATATTTAAATACTAGGCTTCCTTACAGAATATCTGACCCAATGCTATCCAGTAGAACTTTCTGTGATGATGGAAATGTTCTGTATCTGCACTGTCCAATAGGAAGACCACTGGCCACATGTGGTTATTGAGCACTTGAAATGTGGCTCGTGCAACTGAAAAAACTTAACTTTTATTGCATTTCATTTAATTAATTAAAATTAAAATTAAAATTTAATGGAACATGTAGCTAGGGGTTACCATATTGGACAGTGCAGATCTGGCCCTTGTATTCTTAACTTTTTCTTTCTCCTAACAGTATACACAATTTGGGGCTGTTATAAAATAGTTAAAAAATTGAAGGTACCAATTTTGTTAATCTTAGTGATGAATTTTCCTTATGGAATTAGATTCATAATGGCTTAGAAATTCCAGCCTCCTTGTACATAGACAAACTTTTTATTATGAGACTAACTTCAAGGGAAAATTAATTATGCTCAAACATTGATTTTTAAAATTTGTGTGAATTATATGCTATAGTGGTGATGGTTATAACAGTGATGGGAACTCACTTAATGCTACTGAACTGTACACTTAGAAATGGTTAAAATGGTAAATTTTGTGTTAAATATATTTTACCACAATAAGAAAATTATGTGCTTTAGTTTCTTTCATTAGGCCTGATTTTAATTTAATTTTGTTAAAATTTCCCACTGTCCATAGGTCTTGCTGAGAATTTGGTCCAGCGTGTTCCTGGCTGCAGTGTGTTTCTCTTTGGTGAGGCCGACCTGCCTGAGAAGCGCACTCTTGTCCAGAGAAGGAAACAACTGGGCTGGTTCACAAGGAGGGATTTCAGTGCTCTTAAACCTGACCTGGGAGTTGCACCTGCCCGAAGATGTGGTTTAACAGGTTCACAGTATGGTTTTGTTCTGCTTTTGTTGTTGTTGTTGTTTTTTAATTTATTTATTTTATTTATTTATTTTTGGCTGCGTTGGGTCTTTGTTGCTACACACAGGCTTTCTCTAGTTGCAGCGAGCAGGGGCTACCGTTTGTTGCGGTGCACGGGCTTCTCATTGCGGTGGCTTCTCTTGTTGCGGAGCATGGGCTCTAGGCGCACGGGCTTCAGTAGTTGTGGCTTGTGGGCCCAGTGGTTGTGGCTTGCGGGCTCTAGAGTGCAGGCTCAGTAGCTGTGGCGCATGGGATTAGTTGCTCCGCGGCATGTGGGATCTTCCTGGACCAGGGCTTGAACCCGTGTCCCCTGCATTGGCAGGTGGATTCTTAACCACTGCACCACCAGGGAAGTCCCTCTGCTTTTGTTTTTAAACTTGAGAATCCTGAGGTCACCTTCATTTGGTCCCTCCCACATAATGCAGGAGGGTTTCAGCTGGGTCTCCTTCTTGACTTGGTTGAAGGTCTCCTCATGGCTTTTTCTTACCCATGCCTTCATGAGCTGACCAGAGAGGCTGGAAGCCCTCATCATATATTCCATGAGAGCCCCCAAGAGTGATGTTCAAGATAAATAACGAGCCCTGCAGCGTGGCCACTGATGATGAGAATGGTTGACACCAGGACAGGTCCTGGAGGCCCGCTGCTGTGCTGGGCATGAGGGTGTATCCTGGGGACACTTGGTGGCTCAGGACGTGGGTAGAGCTTACTTTTAGCTGGTAGGAAAGTCTTTCACCACTTGAACATCCAGTGTGTCCAAGTTGATGCTTACAGCTGGAAGTCAGTTCTAGAGGCACCCTGGAGACAAGCTTTTCTACACAGCAGGCTCTAGGCCAGAGAGAACAAACATGGGGAATAGTATTCTTCCTTCCCCTGGATCTCACCAACTCTTACCTCTCTCTGCTACTCCAGTCCCACTCCTTGCTTAGAGCTTACCTTCGGAAAAAGCAGTAGCACCCCATCCAAAACGCCATCCCCATTCACTGCACTTCACCATCCTAGTGCCATTTATTTGAGTCTTAATTCTTTCACCCTCAAGTATCTTCTGTAGGGATCACAAATTAAACCATGCTAGGTAACATTTTCATAGTCAGTTAATATTTTAGCCGTTACTAAGATACTAGGTCCCCAAGGAGCAAGAGGTGGGCAACCATAAGAAACACATTTCCGCATGGTGCAGTTACACATAGGCTTTTGGTTACTAATCCCTGGTGCAGAATTCTGCTCTCAAACCAATGATATCTATAATCAAGCAGAGCAGTACAATGAAAACAGTGCAGGCTTTGAGGCTATGCTCGAATCCTGGCCTTGCTGTTCATTGGCCGTGTGACTTCAGAATGTTCCTTAACTCATTAAGCCTCAGTTCCCATATCTGTAAAATGGACATAATAATTATATCTCCCTCATGAGACTGTGAAGTTGAAATAATGTCTATTAAGTGCCGAACACAGTACTAAGGGGCCATTTTTTCCTTCCATTTAGAGAAAAGATTTATAAAAAAGTGTGTGTTAGTCTTTACTTACGGAAAAAGGAGGAAGCTGATTGCTCCCTGCCAATTTGAACCTCACATATTTTCCCACGATTTGTCTCACAAATGTAGAAGTGTAAGTTTGTGACTAAATTTTCAGAAAGCTATTTCCTGGTTTCTAATGTGGGCCTCACTGAAGACTGAAAGGATTATTTCACAAACCTAGTCAGCGCAGTGCCCGGTGACTGGGATTACAGTCAGTGGACAGGAGTTAGAAGCAGGGATTCTAGTGCTAGAGAACAGAACTGGCTTTAGTGTTGGATTAGGCAGTCCCTGGAAAAGCTTCATTCTCATTTCTGCACTGCTATGAGACTGAATGGGTCAGTATTTGGGGAGAACTTTAGAGAACTCTAAAAAGCATATCTGAGTTAAAGACTAAATGTTCATGTTATCACTAATCATATTCAATCTTCTAAGAACAAACTTGGTTTGTAAATGTCTAAACCAAAGTGAACACTGCTCCCCCATCTCACCTAATGATTGTCTGGGGTTGGGATAATCTCACCCATTTTATGTTGTTTGATTGGAATGGACAAGCCATTGGGATTTCTAATTTCTTCTCTATTTTTACTCCATGTGGAGATCTGTGATTTACATGGAGAATTTCATCAACATCTGAAAATCCGAAGTTTACTTTAAAATGCCAAGATTGGCACAAAAATGTTTAAAAATGGTATTTTAAAGGTAATATTTGATACTGGTAAAGATGTAGTTAGAGGCGCTCATGCTACTAATGGTAGCATCAACTAGTATAAACTTTTTGGAAGCGAGTTGGTGATGTGTATAAAGAGCTCCAAGAATATATGTAACTGCTTTGCAGAAATTCTAGTCCTAGTGATAGATTTATCTTAAGGAAATAGATTTATTCCTGAGGAAATAATAAAAGGTACATGTACTTATGCACAAGTGTGTTTATCAAAGAACTATTTATAATAGTAAATATGGGAAACAATGTAAATGTTCAGTATTTGAGAGTGATTATTAAATAAGCTATACCTAGGTGAAAGACTATTATACAAGCAATTAAGTGTGAAGGTTTGGAAGAATTTTTAGAGACTTGAAAAATACAATACAATGTACAGAGAATTTGCAGTTTATTAATTAATGCAACAAATATTTATTAAGTACCTAGTATGTGCTAGGCACTATCGTCAGTGGGAAAAATAGAATTTATTTGCCCTCAAAGAATTTACATTCCAGGGACTTCCCTGGTGGCGCCCATGGTTAAGAATCTGCCTGCCAATTCAGGGGACACAGGTTCAAGCCCTGGTCCGGGAAGATCCCACATGCCGCGGAGCAACTAAGCCCATGCGCCACAACTACTGAGCCTGTGCTCTAGAGCCCGCAAGCCACAACTACTGAGCCTGTGCTCTAGAGCCCGCGAGCCACAACCACTGAAGCCCACGCACCTAGAGCCCGTGCTCCGCAACACGAGAAGCCACTGCAATGAGAAGCCCGTGGACCACAACGAAGAGTAGCCCCCACTCGCCGCCAGCTAGAGAAAACCTGCGAGCAACAACGAAGACTCAAAGCAGCCAAAAAAAAAAAGAGTTTATTTCCCCACATTCCAGTGGGGAAGGGGTGAAGAGAGAGACAGTAAATAACAAGCTTAATAAATAAAGAATTATATAGTATGTTAGAAAATAAGTGCTACAGCCAAAAAAAAAAACTGAACAGGACAGTGGGAATCATGTGTCTGGGATGGGAGTGAACTACAGTTTTTAAATGGGATAAACCAAAGTAGGCCTCATAGTGAAGGCAGTGTTGGAGCAAAGACTGGGAGAGAGGCAGTTAGCCACGTGGAGATGTGGACAGGAGTCTCAGGCAGAGAGAACAGCCAGTGTCAAGGCCAGAGGATATAAAGTAGTATAAACAGTATGATCTCAATATTGTAAAATATATGTATACATCTATTTATTTTATTTATGTTATATATTTGTAAGAAAAGTGTTTTTAAATTCTTAAAGCTTTCAACTTATTTTCATTACTTCTCTAAATTGATTTGATCTTGTGATTACTTTCCATCATCTTTCATAAAGGGTAATTATTGAGGTTTATCAATGGTCAGTTTTATAAAAGCTGGGTTTCAATGCATTCATTCAGATTGCTGATGAAAGATTTAAGATAAGAAGGGAAAAGTAGCACAGCTTTCCGCTCCGTATGTCTTTTTTGCTAATATCTCCTGCTAAGTGGCAGAGTCCTCAGTTTGTGCAAAAAACATGAAAATTATAAGTTGCCAAGGCTAGGTAGACTGTTATTCATCGAGAGACACCTCATTTAATAGGCTCAAAGGAGATTCTAATAGAAAAGTAAAATGTTTCACAGAGGAACAGTGAATAAAGGATATGGATAAACAGTTTCTAATATTTCATGAACAAGATTATAATTCGAGTTTAAGACACATAATCAACCGAAATCTTAGGTTACCTTACTTGCACGAATTATCTCTTAAGAAACACTTAGTGGGGCTTCCCTGGTGGCGCAGTGGTTGAGAATCTGCCTGCCAATGCAGGGGACACGGGTTCGAGCCCTGGTCTGGGAAGATCCCACATGCCACGGAGCAACTGGGCCCGTGAGCCACAACTACTGAGCCTGCGCGTCTGGAGCCTGTGCTCTGCAACAAGAGAGGCCGCGATAGTGAGAGGCCTGCGCACCGCGATGAAGAGTGGCCCCCGCTTGCCGCAACTAGAGAAAGCCCTCGCACAGAAACAAAGCCCCAACACAGCCAAAAATAAATATAAAAAAAATAAATAAATTAAAAAAAGAAATGGACTTTCTTTCCACCTGAAGTTAAAAGAGATGGAATATAAGTAATGTCATAATAAAAAATTAAAAAAAAAAAAAAGAAACAGTAAGAAGGAGTAAAATGTTTTCATTTTTAAAAGTAATATCTACTGAAGGAGAATTTCTAGCACCTCTGTCATTAGGGTAGAAATGTTATTCATCTAATTTTTCAGTGAATTTAGTTCCTAACTATGGCGATTTCCCTCCTTATTTTTAAATTTAATGGCTTTATATATTTTTCTAACATTTTTTATTTACATCAATGTTTCTCAACAGTTTTCCACTCCTCCCATCAAAACAGAAAAGCTTCAACACATTGCTATATTTATTTCTTTTCCTAAAAAAATTAAATAGAAATGATTGGTGCTATCAACTGAACACTTACAGTTAACTTTCCAGTGACAAAGTAATCTACACAATACCCGAGAGGAAGCAGAATCTATAAGGGAACAGGTTTCTGTTTTGAAGTTCCCTGAGAGTATTATAAACAGAAGAGAAAAAAGTGAGCTCAGAAATGATTAACACCCATAGTCAGTGCCAAACACACAAAATCTTTTAAACCAAATTCCTTTTAAAAGTTTGTAGTTGGCCAGCTCGTGAGGAACATAAATAAGGACAAAGCAGTAATAGTTGATACTTTTAGATCTATAAATAAATACTTTATACATATATATTTTAAAACCCTAAACATTTATAGGATAATTTAAACACCGCTGGCTGATATATGACTGGCCTGCATATATGCATCATTGTTTAAAAATAGAGGGACAATTCTTTGAACTATAGTTTCATATGATGCCTTAGGAATCATAGATGGAGGTAATTGGCACATCTTGGAATCAAGGACTTCTGTTTAGTTATTTCAACGGGTTAGTGAGAGCTGTCCCTGCTTACTTCTGTCTCAGTAAATGAGAAGTTGCAGCATCAGGCACTTTTCTTGACATTGAATAATGCCATTTACTTCACACCCAAAATTTTACCTAGTCTTTGAAAAATAATTTCTAGTTTTAGAATGAGTCCTGTTTTGAGGAACCTATTTTCATAATTTTCTACATTTGCTTGTAAATCTAGTTGGAGTGATGGAAGATGAAAGTCTCAATGTGTAATTAAGTGTGTAACCTGTAATAGAAGCATGAAGGACTTTGCTTTTGTCTCTGCATGAGCTGGTGAAAGGCACTGTTCTCCTATAGAAAACCTGGGAGCAGGCAGGTCACCTGAGGTTCCTTTCAACTGGACTGGCTTCATTCCATTATGATATTAACATGTATCTACCTCTGTGATTTCCTCTCTGAAGCACTGTTACTCTGAAAGATTCAGAGTTGAGAAATTGAGGCTCACAATTCCTCGCAGAGTGGGAAAACGTCATAGCCATTTTGCTGAAAGACAGCTGAGCAGAGGCAGTGTCCCTGAAGAGGTAGAACTTGAATTCAGACCCACGGGGAGCCATTGCCGGCCCTATGCCACACAGTGTCACTCAGCTTTCTTTTCTGTGGATTTGGCCACATGCATAAGAGTCCTGCATTCTTCCCGCCATGGGAGTATTGGACTTAGCAATTATGTTTGAGTTTTATGGCTTTAGTCATCAAATGTCCTGTTTCAGCTGTGGTTTCTCTTTAGTACATGTTCTAAAAAATTTAAAATACCAATTCGTAATGATGACTAATTGCTTTTGGTGTAATAACAGCTGTTTATATTTTTGAACCTGCGTTCCAAGTCTGTTGTCTTGCTCTGTTTGTTAGTCTGAAGCAAGGACCACGTTTAGGCTAGGTTTTATCTTATTTTAACCTTCATGTTTTTACACCCAGTAACCTGCATGGTTCCTGGAACTCAGCAGGTTTTCAGTGAAAACATATTTAATGAGGGAGTCGCACATTAGTTCATGAGAATCTCTTTATTTATTCAAACTGTAATGTAATCCACAAATTTGCAGTTCTCTCTTCAGATATAAAAATGCCAAATATCCCAAAGCACCACCTCGGCTCTCTCCTCATGCATCTTTTAAAGCTAAGCCACCAAAGAGGAACTTAATATGATAAATAGAACTTCTAAATACATCCCTTAGCAACTTCTGACTCCCTAAAATGAAATCCTTTCTGTGGAGGAAAATATATAGAATCTTTTCACCATTAATTGATTGAAGATGATGGCACCTGGAACTATTTTTGAGAATAATTTTGATCTAAAGGGAAAAAGAAATACACGTGTTTCTTTTGAGTGCTGCTTTTTCATTTTTCTAATGGGCTCTTCACTATTGTTTTGTCTGAATGCAGTTTTTTATTTGTGTTATTCCAGACATGGTCCTACCGCAAGCATCTTTAAACCAGACATTAATAGCATAGTTCACAGTCATTACTGCCAGTGCTCAAACACAAATATTGCATTTGTGTTTGCAAAAGCTACACATCAGATGTTAATTAAGTGCATTTGTTTTTTTTATGCTTAAACAATCTGGCATAAAGAGTTTACATCTATATCAGTTCACCATAAGGTCTCTACAATATCTGAATCACCAGCCGTACAGTATATGATAAATACAGTGTTTCCACACAAGAAAATAACAGAATTGTCAGGAAAACATCAGGCCTGTTATATTTCCCTGTGAAATAATAGCAACTGAATCTCAGTTTCTTTTTCTTTTTGATAAAAAAAGTATTTAACTAGGAGTAAACACCAATATTTAGAATGATAAATTTTTCATTAAAGAACACATGGAAAGTGAAATCATACCAAAGATTTTTTTCCTTGTTTTTAGCTTGCTTCAGGGCGTTGTGACAGTTGCGTTGGAATAAAATTGGAATTTCAGCTTTGCACTGAGGAGATTCATGCTGCCGCCAGAGCAGCCGAGTGCCAATCTGCGGGAGGCAGGAGCGGGGCGAGACCACAAACTGAGAAACAAACTTTCACATCAGGTTTCTAATTTTAGAGCAAAAAATGGAATTACTTTAATTATATGACATTTAACTAGAAATACGATTTTCTGGGATTAATTACCTCTCTTATTTAAAAAATCTTTACTAAGTTTAAACTAGCATAAAAAAATCAACTTCAGCATTTCATGTAAGGTCAGTGGGACTGCTGGATTTAAATGCAGAATTTGATTCATTAGAATTGGATCACCATATTGGTGTTAGACTTGGGAAGGATTAAATGGAGGAATTAGAAATGCGTGCATTTGGGCAGAAAGCAGTTTCTCTTCTTTTCTTTTCTTTTCTTTCTCCCTTTCTTTCTTTTTTTCTTTCTAAGAAATGGGTCATGACCTCACAACCCCTCAGGGAGGATACTACTACGTGATTAGGCCAGAAACTTCTCAGCTTCATTAACTATCTCTGTTTATTCACTGCTTGAATAAGATATAATGATAAAACAAAATCAGTTATTGTATAATTAAAGTTTAATAGAAGTATTTAAGGGACTTCCCTGGTGGCGCAGTGGTTAAGAATCCGCCTGCCAATGCAGGGGACACGGGTTCGATCCCTGGTCTGGGAAGATCCCACATGCCGCGGGGCAACTAAGCCCGTGCGCCACAACTACTGAGCCTGTGCTCTACAGCCTGTGAGCCACAGCTACTGAGCCCGTGTGCCACAACTACTGAAACCCGCGCACCTAGAGCCCATGCTCCGCAACAAGAGAAGCCACCGCGATGAGAAGCCTGTGCACCGCAACAAACGGTAGCCCCCGCTCGCTGCAACTAGAGAAAGCCCATGCACAGCAACAAAGACCCAATGCAGCCAAAAATAAATAAATAAATAAATAAATTTAAAAAAAGAATTTCAAACACACATAACAAGAGCATATACAAAAGAAATGATTATTCTGTGTTGTTTGTGATTACTCTTATTTTATTTAGAAGAGGATATAAAAGTTACTTCTAATGTTCAATTTTATTTTTCTAAGAAATAATTAACTTTAAAGTATGCTTTTGAAGGAATTTTTTAAGTAGAGTTTTATTTTAATTAAGTAAATCAGTGTTGGGACAAGTGAATTCTTTATGGCACTCTTGTGCTCTGGACTTAACATCTAAGCTTATTCTACATCTAATAACTTATCTTAGGTAATGAGTTCATTTATTAGCAAGAATGATCAATTTTAGAAATTCTGTGACAAAAGGTACAGTTATTGGGCACATGGTGGTAACAGGTGCCTTGGAATCTGCTGGATGGGGGTTTCAGAAAAAGTCCCATGTCTTTAGGGATGGAATGGTCCACGCCACCATACTGTGGGGAGGAAGAGCCCTGGGTCCATATGAACGAACTTTCCTTGGAAGTGACTAGCTCTCCCAAGCTGATAACTTACATATGAATATCTGAATGTTGACTGGGCATATCAAAGTTCTGGTATAGCAAAGCACAATAGGCCCAATAAGTATTTTGAATAGTATCAATACTTAGTATAACCCAATATATGAATACATACTTTTCAGCAAAATCTGAGTGTGATCTAGCTATTTGTTCGAATAATGATAAAGATGAGGCCACTTCTTGAGTCAGAATAGGGTATGTATATCAGATATGAGAAAATGGGACTGTTTGTAACATTACCTGTTGAGGGGTAGAGGAGAGAGAAACCATGCTTGGATGCTTTCCATTAATGAATGACATTAGCATTGACAAGAAAAATTTCCAATTGTACTCTGTGAAATGTTAAAACTGATATAATTCTCAAAGATATTTAGAGTAAGTGATTGGTGTATGAGGTTGAGAGGGATATGTATTGACTGTTAGGAAATTTAATTTTTATGAAATAAGCATTATGGAGAAATACTGTAATCTGATTCATTCCTGCAGAATTCCCAGTAGGAAGAGGCCCAGCCTCGGGAGTTGAAATGTTTCATTATGTACATGTGTGGGAAAAAGATGAAATGTGGTTTCCGTGTGCTGATTTTCTGTAAAGCGTCTATTAGTATGAGAGTACCCAGGCTAGGCAGCAAAGCCCCCGAACCACGACTGTCTAGGGGAAAGTGAATTCAGCAGGATCTCTCACTGGATACTGACACCATGAGCAGTAAGTTTGAAAGTAGCAAGAAAAAGCATTGACAGTAAAATAATGTTGGAATAGTAGCTAAAGAATTGTCTTATGCTGAAGGTGAGGTCAGCCTTTTATCCCTCATCAATCCCTAGTCACTTTGCTTTTAGAAATGTAAAGTTCCCCCAAAATGAAGAAACTGCAAACCTAAGCTTTTTATACCAATGCTAATTTAACCAAGTTGTCCATCTTATAATGTAGACTATAATTAGAGCAGGGCTATTTATGTAACATGAGCTGCATCATCCCCAAGGCAGGGAAAAGCAGGACAGTTGCCCCTGGGCTCTAGAGTAACCGGGCTCTGGAGTAGCAATGGCAGTCCCAGTCCCTTGGGAAGCTGGGGATGGAAGAAAGAGATGCCTCCAACTGGTTATACCAAGAAGGTATACATAGCACCCCAAACCCTGCCCTGCCAAACCCACATGGTCATGAGACACAAGAGTCCCTTTGTCCTTCCCAGTTCCAAGACTGTCACTTTTTAGTGACCTCCTTTCCTAGCCAAGACTGTTGCTGAGGTTCATTTGAATCCGATCTTAACCTAGCTCAGTGATGACAGGTCTGTGTTTGGGGTGGAAGGGATGGGTACAGAGTGTGATTTTTTCCTGTCTCCCAGACCCGTAGTCCTGGCACTGAATTCCAGCCCCTGTGGAGATGGCCTTGGAAATGAATGGAAGGCCAAGACATTTTGCTGCTGTTGATATTTAATTTTCAAATGTGCCTTTTGAAATATCTGTTGATACTTTAGAAAGTCTGGGCTTTTCTTAACCATTCTAGAAAAAACATCCAGATACATTTAGAGTAGATAAAAGTATCTGCTTATAGCTCAAATAACTCTTGTTATTAAAAATATGTATGACCTTTAGACAATTCTGGAGTTGATAATGAGGAATGTTTGTGTATTATTTTAAAATAAAACCAAGTAAAGGAAACTCCTTGGATTAAAATTGGGTAAAGAATAGAATCTTCAAAATGAGGCTTTCGCTTTGCTTGATTAACATGCTTTTCTAATGATTTAGGCATCGGCGCTAGCCCATATGTGATGAACTGCAATGTTACCATAGATTCTCAAGACTTGGCTCTGGGAAAAGAGATCGCTAGTGCCATTCGGGGCTCAAATGTGAATGGATTGAAGGGCGTCCAAACGATGGCTTTTCCTCACGAAGGGAAAATTGAGATAGCTTGCAATGTAGAGAGTTTTGAAGATCAAGAAGTTACAGAAACCTCAGAAGGCTCTCAATACATGGCTTACAGTGTCCTTGGGGACCATTTTTATTATGTATCTCCTCATTACATAGAAGCTCAAGTTAAAAAATTGGCAAGTGATCGGGGAATTGGTACTACAGGGAGAGCATTAATTGGATTTATACCCCAAGAGTGCAAGAACTGTGCTGAATATGCTATTAAGGAAGGTATTGGGGAGTTCTGGAAGATACGCGGAGGCATTTTCATGTGATCCAATCTAAGGCTTCATTGAAATTGTAAGGAAAAAGTATCAGCCATTACAAAGTTTTCTTTTGGCCAGTGAAGACGAGTGGAAGATCCAAGAGCTTGGTTCCAGCTGTGAATTGGAAAACTGGAAGCATTCTCTGTCCAGTGACAACAACAGATGTTTATAGATTGTCCATTATCGCCTTATGATATTTCTAGTCGTCATTAAAACTTCGTGAAATCCTCTTCTGTATCAAGTTCATGCACTTGCATGTACTAGAAGCCCTCCTGAATCAGCTGGGTAAAATGGCCATCGTTGCCAAATCGTCTTTAATTATCATGAAATAAACTAAAAACGGACTCAGTTTATTTGGTTTTCCTGACCTCTCTATTCCAGCGTCCTGTATTCAACTCTCATTTTTTAAGTAATCATTTTTTTAATGTGCACTTTTAAAAATCAAGTACTAAGTAACTAAAAAATGGGGAGAATTATAAAATAAAATTACTCTTTCGAAGCATGATTGTTCTTTCCTGCCTTGTTTGGGATGACCCACTGTTCATTCTGGAGATAACTCCAAAAGCCAGATTTGTCTAATTTTTTTATGTTTATGTGGGGAAGTGGAATGATGGTGTTGGGCATGACTTCAAGCGATTGTATTTATCCTTTTTGGAATTTAAATGGGAAGTCTGAAGGTTTAGGGAATTTATTGCTCTTGAGCAAAGAGAAGGGTTTGGTGGAAGAATTTTATTTGAAAGAAATCAAAATAGGTTGCCTCTTTGTGAACTAAAAGAAGCCACCACTTGCTGATTCTGGCAATTTTATGTAAATCCTTAGTGCTTATAATTCTTTGGTACAAGGTGCTTTCCGTTCGTAAAGCACAAAGAAATGAATTTTTCCATAGATTTTGTTTAGTAAGAAAGATTATGGTCTTGTCTAATAAGAGCACATAATGTGAATTTATTTTAAGTAATAAAAATAAAAAAGAGGTTGAACTCAGTCTTTTTATAGGATCCAGTAATCTATCCTAATATATTTTTTTGACTTACATTTGACTCTTGACTGTGATTGCATTAATTGTGTTTCAGAATTATGCTTTTTTTTGGGGTGTTTTCTTTTTGCTGTTAATATAAATACAACAAAGATGGAGAAATGATGGACCAGGTGTGGTTTTCAGGTGTAAGGAAGTTTAGTTGCTGTGATGAAGAGAGCAGATGCTCTCCAGTTAGACCCAGTGAGTCTGGGAGAGCTGAGAAGCAGTCATGCCTCGTTTTTCTCTTGCTTTGGCAGAGGCCATGTGGCCTAGTAGGACAAGCGCTGGACAGTGGATTCTGGCTTGGGTTCTGGTCCTTGCTCTTACCTTCCCCGTAGGCATGGTTTCATTGCCTATAAAATAAGGAAAAGAGTTCCCACTCAGATTGTGTTCTAGGGGATAAATGGAAGTACTTTGTAAGCTGTAATGTAAAAATGAAATATATTAACACTCTTTCCAGATCTCTTCTAGAGCTTTGCTTCAGTTTTGGTCATCAATATTAAACACATGAGAGAGGGTACAAGCACAGGTTGTCACTGAGTCATTTGGGGTTGTAGTAGGAGTTGATTCATTTGCCACTTACCTGGATTAACCTCTCCAGATTCGTATCACTGCATTCTAGACTGCCAGTTTTGAGCAAGGCCTATTCACAACCAAACATCTATTTAATGGGTGTACAGAGTTTCAGTTTTTGAAGATGAAAAAATAATTCTGGAGATGGATAGTGGTGATGGTTGTACAATAATATGAATACTTAATGCCACTGAACTACACACTTAAAAATGGTTAAAATGGTAAATTTTATGTATATTTTACCACAATTAATTATTAAAAATTATATATTAATTTCATAAAAATTTTAAAAAACACAAAAAACAAACATCTGAATAAGACAATTTCACTAAGCCCACACTTTCTAAATAAAATTTTGTCAAATTTCTAATATCCATTAAAGGGTACAAACATATAAGATCTGTTTTTTCCTTTTTAATCTATTATGATGGACTTGGGCACTACATGTGAGGCCTAGTTAATGGTTTAAAATGGAGTTGATTAAATTTGGCATTTGATCCAGCTGTCTATTTAAGACAATAATTTACTATTTTTGTTATAAACAATTTTCAAAACCAGCGCAACCTCACTTCTTACCACTTGTTCATATTCTAATTTCACTGTTTTTTCTATTGTCTTTCTCTCTTCCCCTTCTCCCTTGCTCCACCATGGTTCTTCAGAAAATCTGAAACAGCTGTAAGTTGCTGAAGGTTTATCCTTTGGACGGATGTGGCATCATCAGCTCTCTCTATGTATGAGCTGGCAGAAGTAGCCGGGATGGATCTATAACAATAAGGATTATCAAATTGGGTTGAGAAAAATCTGACCAAACAAACTAACAAATACCCTGATTCATATTAACCTTTTCTCATATTACTCTCTTAGAAACAGACCAACACTTTGTGCAAATGTTTCTGCAGTATTTTTTCCATCGGACCTCAAAGTGGACATTGTATGGAATGTGGCTTCATAGCTTGTTTAACCCCCATCTCCTGCCAGATGACTTTGCCCATGACTTGTGCCAATTGTAAATGGGACAAAATCGATGTGGACAAATAGAGTTTACATTTTATTAACTCTTTAGTGTTTTTTACTCTACCCCACTTTAAACTTCAAGTTTTAGTTTCTTAGAAGAGGGACAAGGAAAGCAAAAAGCTAGGCTGTGAGGTGATAAGGGCTTTTGTTGTTGGTGCGGCGGGGGCTGTCATTTGTTTCCAACCTGAACCTGGGCTTGACTCCACAAGTTAAAACGTCTTTAACATAAGGGGGAGGGACGGGCTAAGTAAAATATAACTGTAAAATAAAACAAAATGGGGGGTGATATTTTCATTCCTCAACATAATGAAAAGCCTTGCTCTGTAATTGGTTTGTACCGTCTTGGAAGTGGCGTCCATGGACCACAAAGGACCACTCTATGAGAGATCTGCAAGGAATTTATCATTCTCTCTGGCTGAGCCAAAGCAGGCTTGATATACAGTTTTGTTTAGTATAAATATTCTCATGTTACTGTTTACTCTGTGGGGATATGAGGATCTCACTGACAGGGTACGTGCTCCACTGCCTTGCTTTTAAAAGGCATTTTATTTGACTCTTTTGTTTGTACTTGCCCAGAAACTTCAGAGAATGGCCCAGGAACTTGTTTGATAAGCATCCAGACCATGCTCCCGGAGTATGTCGCGCTTGGGGGTTCGAAAAGCTTATTGTTTTAAGCAGGCCCGCACATGGCTTTGAAGGAGCCCATTTTTCATAGGTAAGAACAGTTAGGCCGCTAACAGCAATCCCTTAGAGTGCTCCTCTAAGGTACAAGGAAAGGTGCTGGTGAAGCGTGGCTCTGGTTGAACTCAGCCTGACGTTGGATTACTCTGTCACTTCTTTTGCCCAATTTGCAGTATTTTGCGGCTAATTAGTTTGTTGTGAGTTACGATGAGCGACAGAGACCTAAACATGGGATGAATTTCTCTTTCTAAATGTGTAGTGCGTGCATGGTCCAGCTTTTGTCTCTCAGCCCCACGCCAACCCTCACCTGTGCTGCTTTATGCCACCAGGACTCTGCCGTTAGGCTCCGCCTCTCAGGGGAGCTGGACAGGGCGGCTGCAGGGCTGAAGGAGGAGAGGGGCTTTTGCTGTTTCGAGTTCCTTCCCGTTTCGGGCAGCCCCACCCGCAGCAGTGGCTCTTGACCTGACAGTGGCTGTTGGTTCCAGGCTCCAGCTTTTTTCTCCTGTCACTTTGAGAACTGGCCTCGATGTGCGCTCAGAAGCACCGGCAGTGGCTGAGCCCCAGCTCTGCGAGGCCTCTCTAGGCTTCTAGACTCTGAGAACCCTGCCCCCTCCCTTTGTTCCTCCAGCCTTGGGGCGTAGTGCTTCCTGCAGTTTTTTTTTTATCTCTGGGCACCACGTTCTCTCCTAGCTCTTTTGGTTCTCCAACAACTGTTGACCGAATTTTCAACGTGATTTCTTTTGAAATACTTGGTGTGGTTTCTGTCTTCCTGACTAGATCCTGTCAGAAATAAACCTATCAACAGACCAAATAGAAGGAAAGGAGAAAAAGGCAGAAAATATTCAGTGTGGATCTATAGTTCCTAATGAAAACAGCTTGTTGATGATTACTTGCCTTTTCTTCTCGTTCGCGTTGTATTCTCTGAATTTCATTGTTTTCTTATCGTCATGTTCTGTGTTCCCTTTGACAGTCTTGCTATTCTTTCATCTAATAGGGAGTCTGAGTGTTGAATTGGGGTAAGGATTGGAAATATCATGGTAAATCATTGGATGGAGTTTTCCAGTGAATGTCTTTCATGTAGTAGCTTAGTCCACCATTAAAAATGTAGACTAATATAATTTAAAAAATTAAAGTCGGGACTTCCCTCGTGGCTCAGCGGTTAAGAATCTGCCTGCCAACGAAGGGGACATGGGTTCGAGCCCTGGTCCGGGGAGATCCAACATGCCACGGAGCAACTAAGCCCGTGCGCCACAACTTCTGAGCCTGTGTGCCACAACTACCGAAGCCCACGCGCCTAGAGCTGGCGCTCTGCAACAGAGAAGCCACCACAATGAGAAGCCTGCGCACAGCAACGAAGAGTAGCCCCCGCTTGCTGCAACTAGAAAAAGCCTGCACGCAGCGACAGAGACCCAACGCAGCCAAAGATAAACAAATAAATTAATTCATTTAAAAAAAAAAAGAAAAGAAAATTAAAGTCTTTTCAGTCTTTTAATAGTTGTATGTCTTTCCTTTCATGCCATCTTCACCTGCCAGGTAGATGATGCTTTTTAGCTGGTGGTAGACTCCTAGCCAAACATCTTTCCCAAGCCTTTTATGTACCATCCTATTAACTTTTTCTTAGGAAACCCCATCTGCAACCAGTTACTGTTTCCTAACTTCTTAGGTACCTCTATCTTCATGAAGACCAACTGCTTTGGGAAAAGTAATCATTATGATTGATGTAGTCTAGCAATGACCAAGCGTTATAAAATTATATTGTTTCTAGTAAGTATAAAGAATTTTTGGTAACTGATAAGTATTATTCTGTCTACCCTACAATTGTGTTTAGTAGTTCACCTTCCTTCATGATATCCACTCCACTATTTCACAAGGATAAAAGCAAGATGAAAGAGCGAGATACAGAAGTAAGTCTTCAGTGAACCCTTTTAGCATCATTAATCGTGGCTACCTTTCATTGAATTCCAACTAAGTGTCAAGTACTATTATGTGATTTTCACAACAACCCTTTGGAGTAGATGACTGTAAAGAAATAAAATTCCCCAAGTTCTTTTTAGCCCACTGGGTCAGTCAGGAGCTTCCTCCCACCATATCCCATATTCTGTAGATTTATACTGCTCTAACCCTAAACAATGCCCTTGGACCCACATCCTCAGGACTTCAGGCCTCTCCTCCTAGGCCTGGTCAGCATTTGCCTCTAGTTTCTTGTGATCTAGTGAGAAATTGTACATCCAGTTGGTTGAACATCCCCTTCCATGGCAGTTCCATAGGATGGCCCACCTCAGAATCCTGAAACTTCTTCCAGACTGTACTTCTGTACTCTTTTCTCATTTAAAATCTCTACGAGATCTGTCTTTTACACAATTATCATATACTGAATTCTTGCCCATTTATTCCTTCCTGTACCTGGAAGATCCATCAGCGTCTAGTTTCATAGCTTCCTCCCCTGGACTGTCAGTGTCTCCTCTGCAGGACTGATTCAGGGCTGCTAAGCACAGCCGTGCCTCACCAAGTGAGGAAGTGGAGGATGAATCCCCACATCCCCCGATTTCTCCCAGATGAATTTCTGCGGATTGAGCCACAAAACTTGCTACAATTAATTGGGAGATTCCTGGAATCACTCTCACAGTCCTGAAAGAGCCACGATGTCTGTAGGACCCAGAATGGTCCCCGTCACTGTTTAAGTCAGGGAAGAATATTGCCACCAGATGGTGCCAAAACTGCAGCTAGCACCAGGGCACATCTGGATTGTGCAGTCAATACTCCAGAACTCCTGGCTGGCAGACCGCCTAGAGTCACTTGGGTTATTTGTTCTACTCTGAATTCAAATCCCCACATTTCATGCAGTTATGTTTTTTGGGCTTGATTTGTTGAGTTGTGGCAGGGCTTTAATCTCTTGTTTGGCTTGCTGGCTAGACTGTAAAGTCTCTGAGGATAAGGCTTCATTCACTAGTATTTATTGAGCACCTACTGTATTTTAGTGGGGCAGATTTACCACAATGCTAATGAAACTTAAGCTACAAGTGCCCTCACTTGTGTGAAGCCCCTGTGAAGCCTGGGACAGGCCCTGGTAATAAGCTCATAGTGTCGTATGATTTTGTAAAACTTGCAAACATAAGATATTTTAGCCACAATTTGTTGAAACTGCTGTATATTCCCAATTATACTTTATTAAACTTCTCCTCATGACAGGTGGTATTGGAGTGGCCAGGGTCAGCCTCGTGGACTTACAGCCTGTGCAGTAGCACGGGGTCCTGTGCTTGTTCAGTGCTCTGCTGTCACTGAAATTCTGAATAATTTTCCATTTGCACTGAGCCCCACAAATTATGTAGCTGGTTCTGGGAGTGGCCATGGGCATTTTTGGACCCAGTTAAAGGGAGGTTGAGTTGGGGATAATTAGGATTTAGTGCGATATATTTATGCGGTTCATAGTCACTTCCATGCGTAAAGTTACTGCCAACTCTCCCAGTGGGGGAATGGCTTCCAAGAATACTCCTCTCTCCCACTGCGATGGCTTACCCAGTGTTGTGACACACAAAGCAGGACCAAAAGGTTGTCACAAATGAACGTGTCTTCTGGTACCCAGCACCAGAAATGCATAAGTTGTGGAGGAAAAACAAAAAACTGAGGCTCAGAGAGGTTAGGTAACTTCCTTAAGGTCGTACAGCTGCTAAGTTGCAAGACCAGGTTTCCATTTAGTCTGTCCTTTCTAAAGTTTGTGCTTTTTACCCATTGCTCTCTAATTTATGGAGCAATGAGTCATTTCCTCGGAAACATCGTCTGAGACCACTAGGTTAGGTTATAGACTTCATAATGCCTGTCCTTTCTTTCAAAGCCCACATCACAATAATTGAATTACTAAAGTAAATGTCGTCATTATGCTTCACCCTCCATGGAGGAAGCCGTCTGTTTTGTTTACAGCATAGGGGCTCAGCATGTATAGTCAGTGAATTAGATCCTTTAGGTCTACTAATTTTCAGAGGTACCTTTGAGCGGCTTCTTGCTTCAAACACTTTTTCTCGCCTTTCCTCCTCTCCCCACCCCAGGTGGAGGTGGTGGAGTGGGTCCTGGGAACCACAAAACATTAGGCTCAGAGTTAACACCAGAGAGTGTTGGGATGGTGCAGTTGGTAATGGAGAGGTGTTATCATTTATTCATTCTCACCTTCATGTGGCTGCCTGATACCCATTCTAGGTACCAGGCACCCATTTCTAAGGGGGCGGAGGTGCTGGTCACATGTCATAAATGTATATGTTTCATCGTTTTTATATTTTCGTAAACTGAGGCATCTTAAAATGGGGGAACACCTGTATCCAATTTTCCCCAGAATATACAACTGAGTTCTCTTATACTCCTCATTTCAGATGAGGTTTTCTGATGACACCATCTGGGAAATGTCACTTTGATTAAAGTAAATATGCAGCATAGTTAACACTGGGAGCCTATGTGAATTTCCCTAAGTAGCCACATCTTACAGAAGCAGAAGGCAGCTGGCCCTTTGGGTTGGGAGAACTTAAGAGTGTTGTATTCCACGCTTTGGTGTCAGCCGAATGGCAGTGTGTGGCCAACTGAGCTCTGAAGGGTCTTGTATATTTTTCTTTTCTTACCATTGGGCAATTTCTTTTTCTTTTTCAGTTTATTTTGTCACTAAGAAAAAAATATATAAAAATAAAAAACTGAGCTTTATGATTGCCAAGTTTTTCTTCCAAACTAAGAAAAGAAACCAGTTGTTGAAAAATATGATGAATGGCATCCTTTGTTTTATTTTCAGTTCAGCACATGAGGGCACTGCTGTTGGAATGAGGCCAGATTCCCCAGGCAGTAGGGAGCCTTGGGCTGAAAGGAGACCTAGTGATTTTGTGGGGAGGGGGTCAGGTTGGTGTGTCAGGATTTACTCTCAGCTCTCGCAAACATCTCTTTGCTTTCTCACGTGCCCACCCCTCCTATCTTTCAGTCATTCTTTGTGTTTTCAGCACTTTCTACTGACCAGGATATTGTCTGTTTTTAAGGAAACACCACTGGTACAATGTGGGTCTTTCAGCCTTTAAGTTGTGGTTTTCGCAACTTCCACAGCTACTGACTTATTTGACTGTGGGGTCATGTATGGTTGAGGGCAGTAGTCAGTTTTTAATGTGTAAGCAAACCCTGCGATCGTTAACATTATTCCTCCTTTATTGTTGTCTTGTCACCAAGTGGTTTGGGAGAGCCAAGGAGCAGAGTCTAAGTTCTTTGCCTGCAAGTCAACCTCAGAGTAGTCCCCTTCGGATCTTCCTCTGCCACCTGCCCACATGCTGGAATTAAGGGGAAGGGCTGGGTAGGAAGGACCACACTTTACTCTCAAGGCGGCAAGGGAAATGTCTCAGATGCCTTCAAAGCATCCACATGTTCCTAAGAAATTAAATCTAAAATTGCTCTGTGGATTTGGGTAAACCATAACTCAGCAGAACCTGTAGCATTTCCCCAATTCAGAAGTCCCCTCTGGAAACTGTGTGTACCTTGGCTGGCATATTTAACTCATCTGTTATAAATTTTGTTTGCAAGCGTGTTTTCCTCCCTAGACTGTGAGCTCTTTGAGACTGTTTTATTCACATTGGTAATACCAGTGCCTGGCGTGAGAAAAACTTTGTTGAATGAATTAATGGACAAATAACTGAATTCAGAACACTGGAGATGGGTCAGAACTAGTCAGCTCTTTAGGCATAGATGGCTTACTTGTTCATCATCAGACTTGAGGTTTTGTTGCATGAAGTTGAGTTACATTGAGGCGTTGCATTTAAGGGAAGGAACCGTTTGGAACTTCCGGGGAACAGAAAGTTTGGTTCAGCTTATGTGTGAAGCTGGGAAACAGGGTGGAGACACCAAAATTCTTCATGAAGACAGGCAATAAAGTGACTCCAGAATGCAAACACCTGACTCTAACTTCCCATGGAAAGATCAGCAGAGGGCAAAGTGTTAGTCTGAGTGCCTCCCACCTCTTCGTATTGTCGTTACTCTTAGATTCAGACCGTCTCTTAAATGCCTTGTGATCCACTTGTACACTCTTTAAACAAAAATGATGCCAGGTTCTGTTCTGTGGTTACCAGATTGGAGCTTTTCTCTCCCTGCTTCATTCAGTTAATTGAGCTGTGCTGGAAGGTTCAGTAATTTATTCTATGGAATCTTTCTGTGCAAACAACCACAGGCTGAGGGAAGGAGACTTAGCTAAATCTCTCAAACACTTGAAATGCAGAATTCATGTTTTGGAAAACACCAGTGAGTCAGTGTCCTCAAATGTCATCAATAAAAGACAGTCTCCATCATCAGCGTTTCATTTTCAACTGAGCTCAGAGTTGCCTCCTCTTATTGCTTTTTACGTGTTTGCAGTATCTCATTCTTTCCTTGATTCTGGATTTTCACACCATATGGCCACATCTTTAAGTCATTTTTCAGCTGCTCTATTAAATAGTAAAATGAGATTCAGAACAGATTTCTTTGATTTTAAAATAGCATTTTGAGTTTGTGACTTTTTTGTAAATAAAAAAAGAAGTAAAGCCCTCAAAAGCATGAAATTTCAGGTATTCCTACCCAGACAGTGGAAGATGTAGCTTTTTACTTACTTAGACTAAATATATGTTTATCTTGTGGAATTTCAACTGCAGTATAAATTGATTCATTCATCCTGCATATTGAAATTCATTTCTACTTAAATAAGATTTAGCCTCCACTGTTGCTAATGAACGTAGATTGAAAATGAAATTGAAAGTATATCTTTTATAGCTATTCAATATCATATTTCTCATTAGAAATGATTACTATAGCTTATGAGCAAACATACTACCTATCAATAATGCTCTATTGCTATAATTGTGGTTGTGATTCTAATATTTAATAAAATAAAATGTAGGATTTGTTTATATTTTACTTTTTTTCTGGAATATTTAGTGTCAGTTTCATGAGACGCTGCAAAGGAGAGAGTATTACTGCTCACATTTAGATCTCACCAGTGTAGAGTTGATCCAGGTGGCTTAAAGCATTGAGTCCTACAATTTAATACAGTTTACTTTTTAAAGGATTAGACATTTAAAAGGCTATTAAATATTTACTGCTTGTTTTCTGAGCCAGAAGGGGCATTTTGGGGTAAACAGATTGGTTTTCTTTTGTTTTTTTAAAGAATAGCACTTAAAGAAAGAAAATCGCTACATGAACAAATTTTGTAATATGAGTAAATTTGCCATTGATCCAGACTTTAGCAGCAGGGACTGTGTCAATCACAATTAATCAGCTTATGAGTGTGTGATCTGAAATCTTCAGTTACCCATCAAAATCTAGACATCGACTTGAAGAAGTGACTGACCTAGAGTTGATTGTTTAAAGTTAAAACCAAGTGCACTCAACATCCAGAAGGTCAATAGTCTCTTAATTGTAATCCAATGAAGTCAGTTTTAGGTAGTATACAATTTGTGAGTTTTATAAATACAGTTCACATATTTTTACTCCGATGATGATATTATTTGCTGGGGAAAGATGCTTCAGTTAGGGATGAGTCCACTGAATGAGAATATTTTGTTTACTATTGATATTTTTTAAGTCATTATTTAATATGATATATAGGAAAGTAGCAATTTGGAGCAGCCATTCTAAATAATTCAGGTAAAATTATGCTTTTTCTGAATTATTTGGTATATTCATTGTTTTTATTGTCACCATGATGAACTTACACCAAATTTTAAATGACAGTAACCAAAAAGTAAAAAATTATTTTTAATCCTGTTTAAAATGTTAAAAATCACAGTCATTCATGTGTTCTATTGTGTCTTTTTTATAGCATAAGTCTCTGGAAGACATAGAAGATATCACCCAACGTGTAGTGTACCATTTCTAGAATGTAAAGATTGTCTTTAATAAGCTACAATTCAGAGGGCTGCATGTTTTCCACAAAGCAAAAATCACCTCTCAGCATTTACTAAGCACCTAAAAGTTATTGGTGGTAGAAAATCATATAGACACGGTGCTTTTTCCTAAAAGCTTGAAATTAAGAGAGACAGAACTCAAACAAGTAAAAAGAGGATGAATGACAGTGTGCTATAGACAGATCAGAGGGACAAGCATTCCCCAAACTCTGCATTGTCATTTTCAGCCTGAAAGTGAGCACAGAGATCCCCTCCTTGAAGGAAATCCCACAGTGGGTTTGGAAGAGGTGCCAGTCTATTGGTGCTTTCAGGTCATTAGCTGGAAGGAGGCAGCTTATTCTTCTCAGAAAAGAATTTATTCAATAACTATTTATTGAGGATCTTCTGTGCGTCAGGCAGTGTTTGTTCTAGGAGATAGAGCTGTGAATGAGACAAGGCCCCTGCCCTCAGGGAACTTGCTTTCTAGTGATAGTCTACAAATAAGCAAGTAAATAGAAAAGCTGTCATATGATGCTAATTACTGCATAGAAATAAAAAGCAGAATACGGAGGATGTGAGGGTCTAGGGTGTGTTTGCATTTTTGTAAGATGGTCAGAGAAGGCCTATTTGATAGATGCCTTTTGAGCTGAGATAGGGCAGAAAGAACACAGTGTACTTGTATGGAAGAAAGGCAAGGCAGTAGGACAGCTGGAATAAACCAGACAAAACCCTCCTATCTAGTTACCTTGTACTGAGTGATCATGTTTGACACAGCATCACAAGTGGGGAAGAGACAACTTACAAGAGTATTCAGGTCAAAGGGTCCCTGATTCTCCAATAAATACCATTCTAGAAAAATAATTTTGCCCTCTACTATTTATTGAATGCCTGTGTGGCAGGTGTTGGGTTGGGCATTTTGCAACAGTCCAAGTCGAAATTTTTCTTTAGGCACACTTGAAAATATAAAAAAATTATGGGAAAATAAAAATTTGCCAGCTCCCACCTTTTCTACCAGTCTGTACTCAAACAGATAATATTAATGAGATTAATATCCATTACTATTCATCTGGAATTATACATTTTTTAGGGCATCTGTATTTTCAGTGATGAAGTTTAGGGATTTCTATCCATCTAAGACATGTCAGGTGGGGTACTGATTCACTTGAACATCAGTGTATGGAAGAGTGATCTTCAACTGGGATGATTAGCGATGCAGATTTTCCTCTTCATGTCGCTCCTTTCTGTAAGGTTTTGGTCCTACACTTTGAACTAACCTTGCAGAGAAAAAAAAAATGATAGCAAAGTGAAGTGCACATATAATGAGTATCTGCTAAAATAATAGCTCTGGAAAGAAACTGAAGTTTAATGCAACACAGGAATTTTTTCTACTTCTTTAGCAGATTCACATTACAGCTGGTTTTAGGTCTTGGCCCAAGTGGTTGTGTGTTCTTGATGTCAATGCCATATGTTTAGGGGGAAATATCACTCCAATAGCCATTTAGACCCTCTCTTCATTCATGTGTGCTCTGCATTTATTTTAATACTGGATTCTGCTTTTTTAAAATGAAAAGGTCTAGATCAAAAATTGGCTTAGAGTTTTAACTGTCTTTGTAATCAAATCATGGTTAGCTCTGAAGAATGGATAAGATTTTGTGGTAAAGATTCACAAGGGCAAAATGACTGTATAAATGTACTTCACCAAACTTCAAAAATACTTATCCCTTCCTTTGTTCTCTAGTTTGTTTTTGGTAATTTTATTATTTTTTAAATGGACGATGAACATTCATATATGTTTTATGTTTCTGTCAGTTGCTTCTCAAGTAAATATCCCCCTCCTCAGTCTATTCCCAGGCAACTTGCATTAACCCCCAGAGGGTTTCTATGGAAAACCAGACAAGAACTATGCCTTGGGTTATATGTCCTTTATTCCTATCTCACCTAATTTATTATTATTTTTCAACCTCATGTGTTATTTACATTTCCAACAGTCTTGTTATGTTTCTGAGGGAACTTTGGACAGAGAGATACTTGCAGGCAGTTTGAGATGTTAATTTCACATGTACAAGTGTGGCGATTAGGATCAAGGCCTGTCTCCAGTAAGAGAAAGGAACTTGAGTCCTCTTGCAGGGAGATGAAGAAAGCCTCATTTCATCACTTTCCCAGGATCTCCTCTGGCCATTGTGTGATTCCAGAAGCATTTTGAGGTCACTGTGCTTGTGTGTGTGCCCCTGAATCCATCCATTAAATACAAATCAAAGAATTCTAAATTTAATAACATATTTGAGAGTACAATGAGAATCTAGAGAGAGAAAAAAAGATGTCTTCCTTAATTTAACCAGAATTGATGATTAAATTACTTGTGCTTGGTACTAGGATATTTGAAAATTTAAAAAACAGTCTCCATGGTTTTTGTCTAGGATCTAGCTTTGGATACAAAGTATGCACATATGGAGTAATTAGAGAGCAATTTGAAGCAGTACATGGACACAAGAAGGAGATAAATCTCTATGCTGGGCATAAATGGTCTGTAGAAATAAGAAATCATCAGAGGAAATTCAATCAGTTTTTCAGGAAACACAAATTATTGAGAAGGGTGAGAATATTGAAGAATGAGATAACATAAGCAAGAGCACAGAAATAGGAAATAAATGGTACCTAAATGGGCTGTTGGTAGGCATGTATGCAGTCAACACTGAAGGTGGAGAAAGTCCCAGGCCTTGGTTTTTGCCCTCAAGGAGCTCATAGTCAGCAGGGAGAAGAGTATGCAAGCCACCTAATATAGCAACAGTAAGTGAGAGTAGATGGTAAGAGTAAAAAATCCTGTGCTACTGGAGGGAGTCTGGGCAGGCTTCTTGAAGAAGGAGGTAAAGTTTGAAGAACGGGACAGGCACTTTCAACAAAAGGAATACCAGATTTGGTTGGATAGAAGTGAGATCTCTAGTGAGAAACAATCTTCCATGCGCTTTAAAATCTAGTATCAATTATTTCTAAATTTAACAAAAGACCTACTACTTTGTGAGACCTTGTTGCACAATTGCTTTGGGACTTCATATTTGTGAAAATTGTCAGTTCATCAAGTATAATGGAAAAATTATAATTTTCCCCAAATTACATCTTCCATCATTTTTTAGGTTTTTAGGTTTTTTTCTTTTTAACAAAATTCACAGTGAATTGTTTTTTATGCCTAAAATTGTAAGGAGAAAAAAGACAAAATTTATAATGGAAAACCCTCCACATTATTTATCTACGTGTTTTTATCTTCTAAAGGGGGTAATATAGTTAATTCTTCTAGTACCACTATGAAAATGAACTCACATAAGTGATGTGATTTTTCAAATCTGATAGCATATACAAATACAGTATAGCATATAGTATATACAAATAGGTATATAGGTATACCTGCGTGCATATATATGTTTGAAAAGGACACCTTATATTTGCATGTAGCCTCTCTCATCACCTTGTACTGTAGCATCAAAATTTTTTCTTTATACTCTTAGTCCTTTGGAAACCACAGTCATCAGAGTAAACAAAATAGATGGCCTTTACTGTATAATATTATATGGATTTAACATAAATTTCACATTATGTACAATGACACTATTAAATGTGTTAATACAACACATAAAATGACCAATTCTCTTTAAATTTTAATGTTTAGCATATTTGTTTTGATTGTACGTGTGGGAACTATGAGAACAGCTCTGCAAAAATACTTTGCAGGTTACCATAGTGACTAAATTGTAGTGCTTTATGGTGTTGTCCTTCCCCTGGGTCTTACTTCAGTTTCATGTTTTTTCAATCACAATCCAATAGGTGACGTTTAGATTTTCCTATTCAAAAAAAATTTTTTTTGTATACTCACATATAGGTTTATAACTTTACATAAATGTATAATTTGATCATGTTCACACTCTTAAAGTAAAATCTCCTTTTTCTCTTCCTCTTTTTGCTGGGTCCCCACATCTCACTTCTCTTCTTCCTTCCCCCAGTAGGCAGTGTTAACAAATGATAAGTATCCTTTCATTTTTCCCCTCTGTTTTCATACAACTATATACAGACCTATATATACATTTACAAAAATAAAGCAGTATTTCATGGAAATCCTTCCAAATTAATTGATATACAATAGTTCCTATTTATTCCTTTTAATGGCTACTTAATATTCCATGTGGTAAATAGGCCATAATTTATTTAACTGCTTAATTTCTATTTTTTCTACTATAAATAATGCTTCAGTGAACATCATTGTACATTTTTCCTCACTGGTAGTGTTTATATTTCTATGGGCTAGAGTCCAAGAAGTTGGGATTGCAGGGTCAAAGAATATATTATGTGTTTTAAATTTTCATAGAAGTTACCATGTTACTTTCCCAAAGGACAGTAATACGTTATATTCGTACCTAGCAATACCTGGGAGTATCTTTTCTCTGTGTCCCTACCGCAGTAAGTGTTATAATTCTCTTTAGTTTTTGCTACTCTGATAGGTGTAAAGTAAAATGTTATTGTTGCTTTAATTTGCCTCTTCCTGACTATTAGTGAATTTGTTGGCAGACAATTTGGATGAGTTTAAAGAATATGTTTATTGAAAAATTGTATCTATATAAGAATTACCTATTCATATCCTCACCCATTTATTAGATTCTGCCTTTTAAAAAAAATCAAATTGTGAGATCTCTTTGTGTATTACAAACATACCCCTTTGTATATCATCTCTGATGCAAATATGTTTTTTTCTATATCTATTGTTTCTTTCTTGCCTTGCAGATGTTTTATGCAATACATAAGTTAAAAAAAATTTTTTTTCTTTTGCCCACACCACGCTGCATGCAGGATCTTAGTTCCCCAACCAGGGATCGAACCCATGCCCCCTGCAGCAGAAGCACAGAGTCTTAACCACTGGACTGCCAGGGAAGTCCCTAAAATTTGTTTTTTACATAGCCCTTCAAAAAGTATTTTAAGATAAAATTACCTAATTCTTTTCCTACCTCCCCAAAACAAAATCCTGTTGAAATTCTAACTGGAATGGCATTACATTTAATAATTGACATTTTTATGAAATTACGTCTTCTCAGTCAAGAACCTGGTATGTCCTTCCACTAGCCAGACGTTATCTGACATTTTTCAATAGTGTTATGGTCCTTTTCAAAGAGGTCCTGTATCTTTCTTGGAAAATTTATTCTAAGTATTTTATTGTTGCTACTATAAATATATTTATCATTTATAGGTACCTAAATGGAGAAAAGATGTTGATATTTAGATATTTATCTTATATCCAGCTATCTTGCCAATTTTGTTAATTCTAAAGGTTTTTTTTTTTTTTAAACTTGCATTTCTCATAGGCTTCCTGGTCATGCATTCATATTACCAACAGAAAATACATAGTTTTATATCTTCTTTTCTAATTTTTATACTAGATGTTTTATTTTCTTCAAAAATCCTCAAGACAGGATTAAATAATAATGAAGATACTGAGCATATCTGCTAAGTTCCTAATTTTAATTAAGATACTTGCAATGTTTTCCCATTTAGGATAATATATACTCTTGATTTTTAGTAAATTCTATTGTAGGTTATTTTCTTCTATTGCTATTATTCTTAGAGTTTTTATAATTGGAGATGCCTGTTGAATCATCAAATATCATTTTGGCATTTATTAATATTTTCAATGATTTTTTTCTTAAATGTGTGGATGTAAGTATACATACACAAGTATCACATAATGATAGATTTTCTGACATTAAACCACTTTACATTCTTTAAATAAACTGCCCTTAGTTGTATTAACTACTCCCTTGGCACATTGGTTCTATTTTTGCTGATATTATGTTTAGAATTTTATCTATATTTATAGTGAAACTGATCTATGGTTTTTTCTTTTTTGTGTTACCATCTTTAATAGATTTTGATATTAAAGTTATGCTTGAAATAAATTCAAGAGCTTTCCATCTTTTGCTATAGTCTGGAATAATTTAAGTGTGTTTGCAACTCGAATTGTTGAAAGATGGGATAAAACCATATTGCCCTGTTGACTTTTTCAAAATGATAGCTCTCTCTGTGGTAATTATCATATTTAAGTTTTTACTTTTTAGGTCAATTTTGGTGATTTGTACTCTCTTAGGAAATCATCCATTTCCTCTAGATTTTCAAATTGTTTGCTATGAAGTTAATATAGTATTTTCATAATTTTTAATCTCTTTTATATCTGTGGTTAAAATGTGTCCTGTTTCACTTTTATCACTATCTGGCTTTTGAGTATTTTTTAAAAATATCTTTATAGGTCTTTTCAAAGGATTAACTGTTTATGATATATTTATCCTTTCCATTTTTTTGTGTGTTCTATTTTATTACTTTTATCTCTTGTTATTATTGATTCTTGCTTCCTAGTTTCTTTAGCTTTATTTTGTGGTTATTTTCCCAGTGTTTTGAGAGAGAGCACTTAATTCTTTAAGTTTTAGCCTTTTTTCTATAAAAACAAATAATTTAAGGCCATAAATTTTCCTCTGCAAAGATCTTGCTGTATCTTTTTTAAGTTTTATAATCTAAACATTTCTGTAATCTAATAATTTCTCTTTTTACTTCATCTTCGGGGTTTATTTAAAAGAGTGTTTTTAGATTTCCAAGTTGCTGTGATGATTTTGGTCATCCTTTTATTATTTACTTTTAATATTATTACATTGTGATCATAGAGTATGCCCTGTTAAAATTTCTACTTAAAAACAGTCCTTTTCCATAGCATTCCTTTCTTTCCCTTCCCTTCAGCACTTCTGTTCTCATTACCTATTCATAATGTTTTGGCTATTATTCTCTAATGCAGAAGTCAAATTCCTTGCATGGAATGAAAATATGCAATGCTTACAATTCCAATTTTGCATTGAGTAGTAATGGCACCGTCACCACAGGGATACAAAACAAAGGTATGTCCTTGGAAAACATATGTATTCATATGTATTTGTATAATTTATACTTTTATTTAAATATTAAAATATTAAAGTTGGCTATCTGTGAATATGTACTGTTTTTTATTAAATCTAAGATCCATTGATTCTAGGTCATTGTTTTTTTTTACCATTGAGAAAGAAGAATTCCTGCTGCTTGGATAACTCAATGACTCGATGCTTCTTAGCACTTAGAATCTTGTACTTAAAGATTGCTTTTAGACTTCTTTAGACATAGATTTTTTTAATTGAAGTATAGTTACTCTACAATGTTGTGTTAGTTTCAGGTGTACAGCAAAGTGATTCAGTTACACATATATATATTCTCTTCCAGATTCTTTTCCATTATAGGTTATTACAAGATATTGAATATAGTTCCCTGTGCTATACACTAGGTCCTTGCTGTTTATCTATGTTATATATAGTCGTGTGTATCTGTTAATCCAAAACTCCTGATTTATCTCTCCCCCCCACCCCCCTACTATCCCCTTTGGTAACCACTAGTTTCTTTTCTGTCTGTGAATCTGTTTCTGTTTTGTAAATAAGTTCATTTGTATCATTTTTTAGATTCCGCATATAAGTGATATCATATGATATTTGTCTTTCTGACTTATTTCACTTAGTATGACAGACTGATTTTTAATCATGTATTACTCTTGCATAGATAAAATTGAATGTGTAAGTGGAATAAATTAGATGAAGTATTCCCCAAACTTCTTTCACATTCAGAGTCTGGCTTTTCTGAGTCACTTTGAAATCATAGTCATTGATAGTCATATATGTTTTTATCACAAAATATCCTCTATGACATTAAGATGCAAAATATTTTAAAAGAATGCTTCACTATTATCTCTGAGATTTCCTCCCAAACCTCTGACACCAGTTCTACAAGTTTTGATAAACATGCATGTGGTAAATAATGAATCATCATGTTGTACACATGAAGCCAATTTGTTATATCAACTATATATCAATTTTTAAAAAATGCATGTGGTAGGCAGAATAATGGCCCCCAAAGATATCTGTATCCTAATCCCTGGAAGCTGTGACTAGATTACCTGGCAAAAGGGAATTAAGGTTGCAGTTGGAATTAGGTTGCCAATCTGCCAACCTTAAAAATAATTGAGATTATCCTTGATTATCTGTGTGCGTCCGACCTAATCACAAAGATCCTTAAATGCGGAAGAGAGAGGCAGATTAGGAAGTGAGAGTGGTGCAGTGTGAGAAGAACTTGACCCACCATCACTGGCCTTGAAGGTGGAGGAAGAAGGCCGTGCATGAGCCAAGGAGAGAGGGTGGCCTCTCAGGACTGGGAAAGGCACGGAACTCCCCCAGAGCCTCCCTAAAGGAACGCAGCCCTGCTGACACCTTGACTGTAGCCCAGTGAGACCCATTTCAAACTTCTGGACCCCAGAATGGTAAGATAATAAATTTGTATTGTTCTAAGGCACTATTTTTGTGGATTTGTTGAGCAGCAATAGAAGACTAAAACAGTGTGCAAGCAATGATAATATTTCAACACTGACCCCTGGCTGACGGCAATTTGAAGACATACCCTGAGACATTAAAATGTGAAAAATTTGTACCTTGAAATTGATGAAATATGGTAAATGTATATTAAACAGGTGTCATAGGAAGGGTCATCTTAGCAGTTGTGACTGTGGACTTAAGATGGTCTTGTGATACTCAGAATCCAGTGAGACATCATTTTAATGTCTGAGGTAATTGTGTCACTGCCAAATCAGAAAAATATGGAAAGAAGTGGGACTCCATCAAGTTAAAGGTCTTTAGGGCTAGGTGGGAATATATGTAAATACCATAAAAGCCAAAAAAATAAGAGTAAATTAATCAAGTGATGTGGTAACTGGGATATGGGCTAAGTGTAACCCTCTTTTAAAGTTCTGGAGCCCCCCATTATACACTATAAACAATTCTGGAGGCAGCCTATTGTCCCAGACAAGAATTGGGACAATGTTCACGCCTGTGGTCATTGCACAACCTCACAATCAAGGGTGTGACACAAAATTGTTTAGGACAACATTATTGTTCTGTTGGTGACTAAGCAGCATGAAATCCAATCGTGAATTACTGCCAGTAATAGCTAAAACTTTATAAAGATGTAATTTGAAATATCTACAGGTTATGCATAAAAAGCACTACAGTTTAAGAATCTGTAAGGTTTCAGAGACCCTTATAGAAAGAAAAGTATCTGATGATATATAATAATTCAGGTCACTCACATTTGAGATCTGTGAAAATACTTAAGAATATGCTCTAACCAAACAGTGAGTGAAGCAGGATAGATAAGTCAAGTTAGGGAAGATGAAAGAACAAACAGTGGTGAGAGCAAATTTTTCCACTTCATCATATGGTTGGGAAATCCTAATTTTTAGCTTCAGATGAGTAGCATCAAGTATTCTTCCTCTTCTTATTTTTGTTCAAATGAATATCAAACTTCTCCAGCATTTCTAGTTAACTGGGCATGTGTTCTAACTACTCTTTGGCTACAAATCACTCTTCAGTGGTGGTGTAGATGCTGTTTTGAACAACTCAGATCCCTCTTTCCAAAACCCCTCAGTTCCCAGCTGCTGAGACAGTTGGTTGCTGACAGCTCACAGATGAGTTTCTCCCAGGAATTGCCCCCAGACAAAGGGAGATGCCTTGCCCAAGTCACGCTTCCTCCCTGGAAAGAGCCTACATCATAACTGGTTGATGTGTGGTACAGAGCCCCAGCCTCCTTGCCTCAATCTCAGCAACTCTGAGGGAGTTTCCCAGGTCCGATGGCCCCCAGTGGATTGGCTGAGGCCTCTATTACAACTGCATTGCCTTTAAACTTCCTCGGCCTAATCCTGCTCCCTTTACCCCTGACAGGTATCCTCAATAAACCAGCATGCAAATCCCAGAGTCTCAGAGTCTTGTTTCCCAAGCAGCACAATCTACAATGGGGATTTTGGAGCTGAATCACATGCCACTGATTGGCAGTGAGGACCCCCATCCCTGGTGTTAAATGGAGTGCCAATAGTCCCTGGCATACAGTTTGGGTGCAAATCATAAACTTTACCTAGTGGTGAGCAGGGAATTGATATGTGTAGACTGGAATGCATTGATGGAGGAATATTGCAGGCATTTGAGAGTAGGAATTATAAGAATTTTGGAATCAGACTGCTGTTGCTGACAACCATTGATATATCAGGGCAAGGCAAGTTTGAGGGTAGTTACTCACCAAGTGGGCCTACTTGGTAGCATATAATGACATTCTCATTTCCAGTCATTGGAAGGCAGAAAAGGCTAAACAAGTGCAATGGAGCATCAACACTGATTTAATTCTCAACCCTGAGAGTTTGGCTACATTGAATTTAAGGCCGCAGTTGGGATGGAGTGGGACCCTGAGACTTGGAATGGGGACATGTGGGATGATGCCCTTGAAAATCTTGAATCTGCAGATTTATCTGAACTCTTTAGGTCTGCAGAAGTGGCCCACTCCTCCCTGTCAAAGGCTGGCATTCCCTTCCTTGTTTGCAAAGTCTTCTTTATTTCAGCACAATATGCGCCTCAATCAGAATATACCCTACCTGCCTGCAGGCTACCAGACCAATAACTCGGTGATTTTCAGTATAACTTGGCTAGAGAATGGCTAGACCTGCTAAGGAAGGAGAGGAATTGTATCCAGAAGGTGCTGCAGGACCCAGTTCACGTGTTTGGGCAGTTGTTCCACTAATGTGTAGCAGAGCCTGAGGGCTCCAGCCTCTGTTTGGTCCAACAGAGACACACAGATTGGAATTATGAGTGTGCATGTGGGCAATGGATGGATTTTCTCTATGAAATGATTACACCAGGCCTAGATAATTGGCAAGAACACTTATATTTTCCAGTAAATTTGAGAAGTTTAGATTCCTTGGCATACCAAATAACCCTTCTAGAATATGTTTCGCTTCAGCTTTCTAGTTCTAGTCTTGAAATTTTACTTGAACGGACATTAATACAGTCTTTTGCTCAGATGATGTAGCCAACTTACAAAAAAATTCACTCTCTGTGTTAACTATGATTTGAAAATAGCAGGAGATATTTCAGTTGGCTTTCTCTTTACTTAAATTAAGGAAAGCAGTGCTGTGTGAAATCTTTGTTTTGCAGTCAATCTTTGCACTCATGAACTTGGAGAGGTGCCTTTGAAGACTGAGCGAAGGTTTCAGTTGTAATCTGATGGAAAAGTACTTGAGCAAGTGCTCCTTCTTGGTAAAAAAAAAAGTCCTCGTGATGATCACTTGATACGTGTGTCCAGTGATAGAGGTTTCTTTAGCCATTATAAATGCACTTCATAGATCACTGGAGTTGGTAGAAGTTGTTTGCCTCTCACAGGAATTTGCAATTACACTAGAATGTCATCATTTCAGGAAACTATAAAGCAATGAACATGTTTACTTTCAGCCACAAAGGAAAAAAAATATCCTGAGAACCAGATTTCCTTGGCAGTTTGAGGCATTTATTAGAAAATCTGTTAATTTCTTTTTTGTACTCCCACACTCAGTGGGCATCCCCTTTAATGGAGATATGTCAAGCCTGCAGAATTATATGGTACATTCTGAACTTGCTTTGCTGGGAAAAGAAGACTCCGGACTTAATTTATAAGCTTGTTGAGTTCACCATCCTCCTGGCTCCGTGGAAGGAGGAATTAAAGTCTCATGAAGGCTTAAAGGGGCCTAAAGTGCTCTCAGGTGCCCTTAGACACTCAGAATGGAGGGCACTGAATTTTGACACTGGTATTTTACTGTTAGTAACGTGCAGTGCAGAAAGGTTCTCTGCAAAGTTAGACTCTATGGGAACTTTCTGGGTCATCCCACTTGATGGAGAGTGTCTCTATTTTTATGCATTTCTACTGTGTTCCCAATTTTCTCTTCCTCCCCACCTAGAAACATACCGGCTTCTAGGTGGTAATTTCTTCAAATGTGCTCTCAATATGGAGAGAGAAAGAATTATTCATGTGTTAGGAGATAAGGCCGAGCTCCTCTCTAGACCTAGAAATGCACCCGCTGGCCACATTCCAGTTGCTGGCTGTGCTGTCCTGGGTCAGTGTCCGCTGTGCATGGTGGTGACTTCAAATGCACTTCCTGTTTAAGTGCAGGTGTCAGCAATTTTAATCCAATAGGATTTATACCTACTTTGGTTAATATTTCTTCTTCTTGCTTCACTGGTTCTATCATTATATTTTTTTATATCCACTAAACTGACTAAAGTCTGCATACCCTTTTGCAACACAGTCTGACTCCAATTTTTGATCTGTGGTTGCTGACAACTTTTAAGCCTCAATCCTCCTTCACCCACTTGCACCCCACATCTACACATCCGTGATAAGAAAGTCTGGATGCTTTGGTGCTGGAGGGAGGGTCAAAACATGCAAACCCCTGCCTGTGTGGGAACCCTCACCCTGGCCTCACCCACTCACCACCATAAAAACCCCAAGCCAGTCCCTTTTCCAAATTCTCTTGAGCCATTTTCGGATCTGCTTTGGAGTTGCCCTGCTCTCCCCAGAAAGTCTTATCATGTGAGTATGATGGTCATTTTATTTTATTTTTTTTGCATCAACATAGCTAGGCCACAGTGTCCAGATATTTTGGCAAACATTATTACAGATGTTTCTGTGAAGGTATTTTTAAAAATGAGATTAACATTTAAATCAGTAGACTTTGAATAAAGCAGATTACCCTCTGTAATGTGGGTGGGCCTCATCCAATCAGTTGAAGGTCTTAATAGAAAAAGACTGACTTCTGTTGAAGAAGAGGGAATTCTGCCAGGACCCACCTTCAGACTTGAACTGTAGCATCAGCTCTTCCCTGGGTTTCCAGGCTGCCAGCCTACCTTGCAGATTTTGGACTTTCTAGTCTCCGTAATTGTCTGATCCTTAAAATAAATCTCTCTCTCTGTCTCTGTCTCTCTCTCTACACACACACACACACACACACACACACACACACACACACACATATCCTATTGGTTCTATTTCTCTGGAGAACCCTAATACAGTGAGTAATCTTTTTCACTTACTTTTGGTGTGTGTGTGGCATTATAATATCTTAATATCTGAACCAAATAGTGGGTGGGGTTCACCCTGTATCTACAAGAGTGTCCACAACATCTTTAGTGGTAGAATATTTTGTTTTTATTTCCCAACCTTACCTTGCCCAGTTGACTCTTGGGTTGTGTGCAGTTTTGGTAACATGAGACACAGAGAGGGACACAGAGAGAGACCCAAGTGATGCTCATGAGGCCAAGATGTTTAATTAAATCCCATTCTTGCATAGGAAACTTTCAGTGCTCAGGATTATATGTCATTGGATAATAGGTAGTGTCCCTGCCATCTGTCACAGAACTTAGGCTGTTAGGATGATGGGGCTGGCAATGCGAGTACAGTAGAGGAGCATGGTTAAAACCGAGAAGGATGTTGTGAGATGTTTTGTGACAAATATAAGCTTTGGTTAATAGATGCTCATTAGAGCTAGGTGACAGACATCTGTACCCTTGCTCTCATTACATGACAGATATAGCCCTAAAAATCTGAGGTTCTTTGGGCAAGATCAGTTTCTGGATTTCCTACATTATATCATGATTCCAAGGAGTCATGGCCACTTAAAAAGGGATACTGCTACTGTAATAATCTACTCTGAGCCTTGGTTTCATTATAAACTGGAAGCTATCCTTGTTTCATTGGATTGTTGTGAGGGGCAAATCAGGAAACAAACTAAAGAAATTAGTACCGAGCCCGGTACATATTAGGTTCTCAAGGCATATTAGTTTCATTTGCTTTCTCTTCCTTCTTTCCTGCCCACCTTTCCTTCTTCAGTTCCTTTCTTTATTTTCTAAAGTAGATTGTGGGAAGAGGGGGAGAAATGGAGGATGGGGAGATTCTACTCAGTGCTATCGTTATTGGCAGCGACCGGACACATGAGCGCAGCTATCTGGAGCAGAAAAACAAGACGTGTCCACTAGCGCCTGCTGTTTGGATACCACCGCCACTCTTTCCCCCAACCAGGAACTTTGATAACTCTTTGGGAAGAATGTGAGCAAAGCTGAAGTTACCCCAGAATTGGTGGGAGAACAATCAGAGACTTAGCTGTACTGTTTATGGTTTAGTGGAAGTTATGGTTTAGTTATGGTTTAGGATTTAGACCTCTATACACCTGCATTCAAATATTTGGACTTAAACTTGCCCTAGGGCTGTGTGTCTATGGGAAAATTAATTTTACTCTCTGTCTCAGTTTTCTGATCTTCAAAATGGGGAAATAAAGGACTCTGTGGTTGGTTCAAAATCAAGTCACTCAGTTCCCATGGTGCCGAGAAGTGTTGGTTACTGAGAACTTGCAACCAAGTCCCTACCGGAATTGCTCTTGGCCTCAATGGAATTACCTCACTCAAGTTTACATCGATTACCAGGGAAATGACTGGTCAATGCAAGGAAACAAAGACCAGTTCTGGGCCAACTCTGAAGGGGCATTTTGGCTCAAGAACTCCCTGGGGGATCAGCTCAGTTCTTTGTTGCAGCACCACTGCATTCAACCCTTCCTTCTGCTTAATTTTACTTTCTTTACTCCCTTCTGGGTGTCATTCCTGAGAGCATGCTCCAAAACACTTTCTCCACAACAGGAAACACAACCTTAGAATCTATTTCTTGGAGAATTGGACCTAAGACAGTTGGTGTCAGGAGTGGTTTAAGAAAGCAGACAATGAAACGTGATTTTGGAGCTGCCTTACTCTCTGGCCAGCTGGCAATGAGAAACTATTGCTGGTGCAAAGTGGAGCATTGCAATTGTTTCAGCTTTATCAATTGTGAACAGGGATAGAATAATGGTAGGAGGGAAGGCACTCAAATATCTCAGAGTTTGTGAGATTCTGAGGGAGGTAGTAAGGATGATGGAACAGAACGGCTGTTGTTGAAAGCTATCGCATGCATTGGATAAAGACAGTGGAAAGGTTTGAGTGATTAATCACCAATGTAAGAGGTATTGTGAATGTCAGAGGAACTCTTTGGGAACGTATAAAGAAACTCTTATCTCCTATGATCAAGGACAGAAGAACCTGAGAGTCATTTCTAAGCCATAATTCTAAGGCCAGCAGAGCCCCAGAGAAGGTTGGATTTTCAACTCCAGAAAGTGTGTTATATCAAGACTAGGGCCCTGGTTGCGAAAGAATTGAACCCTGAGTCTAAAAAAGGGGATATATGAATTGATGCCCTAAAAAAATCTTAACACTCTGCCCCCATTCCCTTGAAATCTCTCAGTTGGCAAATGCGGTCTACTTCTCCCTATTAAAGGCTAGCATTGCCCCTTCCTGGATGGAAAACTGCAGAGGCCTGTGCTTCGCAAGACAATATGTACCCTTCAGGATCTACCCCCACCAGTCCTCTGGCCTCTAGGCAAACAGAGAGTCGAGTCCAACGTAACCTGTCCAGGGAATTGCTGGGCCTGCAGAGGGAGGAAAGGGACAAAACAACAAAAAAGCTGGAAGAGTTGGCCACACAATCTGGGAGAAAATATATGGGACTGGATCCTGAAGATGCTGGATTTATAAGGGCAGAACGTGAAGTTGGGTAAGGGAGAGTATATTGATAACGAAGCACTGTCCTAGTCTATAAAATGTAACCCTCTGAAATGGGCACTGGTTATATTTACACAAGATAACACAATGCTAAGCTGGCTCCTGGATGACTGGAAAAGGTTATGACCCACACTAAGTGATGTAGAAAAGCCCGAACTGGTGGGACAGATGGTGGAAGGACCAAAAGGCTCAGGCATGAGGACATGCAAGAATGGGTATGTTGTATAAGACTGGAAAAGCCACCAGCTGACTACATTCCAAGGACAACCCAGAGGCCATTCCACCGACCAAAGTAATAAGGAATTCATTGGTCAGAGAGGGACCAGCAACACTAAGAAGTGCAATGGTGTCCTCTGTAAGCCAGGAACATGCTATTAGAGAACTGGGCTCCCTCACTGCCACGAGGATGATGGGATCCCAAAATAGTAGAGGCCAGGTGGTGGTTTTAAACATCAGAAGCCAGGTGTGATGCATTTATCATAATGAGCGGCAAGGTCACGGTAGTAGTCAGAGTGATGTGACACACATAGGGCCACGGAGATGGTTGATAAAACACAGCAAGGGAATCTCAGCAAGGGAATCTCTCAGTCTGTACAATGGGAAAGAGATCAAGGAGGCTAAAAGCAGGCCTCTCCTCCCCTGCAAAAAAAAACACCTCACAATCCCAAACCGGTGTCTGGACTTTAGCCAGTTCTCAGACCTAGAAGGAAAGGCCAGGTCTCTAGGGGGAAGGGCCCACATCACTGTGACAGGTATACATGGCAGTATATACAATACAATGGCTTATCCATATTTTTCCCAAAGGGACCTATGACCATTTACTCGGGTAACTATACACTGGGGACCGGGTAGTACGCAGACATTTGTGAGTGCTGCTGGATGCAGGGCCCACAGTAGCACTGATTCTTGGGGAGTGAAATTGTTATCCGGGCCCCTGGTTAGACTGGGGGGCCCTTGAGGACTGGTAATAAAATGGTATCTTGGCTTAGGCCCAGCTCATGATGGTTCTACTGGGTCCGTGAACTCACCACCCAGTGGTCATTTTCTGGTCCTCAAATGCATAATTGGAATATTCATACTTGGTAGTTAGCAAAACCCCTACGATGAGTAGTGGGCTTGAGTGTTAAGAGCTATCGTAGTGGGGAAGTCAAGTGGAAGCGTTTGAAACTCCCCCTGCCCCCATCACAACCAAATAATAAATAAAAAACAACATTGTATCTAAGGGAAATGGCAGGAATTAGTGCCATCCTTAAGACCTAAAGGACTCAGGGGTAGTGAATCACATCCCCGTTAAATGAATCCGTTTCTGGCCCCTTCAAAAACCAAACAGATCTTAGAGGATGACAGTGGACTTCTCCAAACTCAGCCAGGTCGTAGCCCCGATTGCAGTTACTGAGCCAGGTTAGTCTTTTACCTAGCAGATTGACACGGCGGTTATTACTACGTGGTGTGCAGCCACAGATCTGGCACATGTGTTCTGTCCCGTCTTTGTCAGGAAGGGGGAGCAGAAGCGGTGTACATTTAAGGTCTTACCTCAGGGCTATGTTAACTGTCCCGCCCTCTGTCACAATCCCACCCTCTGTCACAATATAGTCTGAGGGGACCTGGCTCATCTGGATGTCCTGAAGAACATCATAGTGGCCCACCATATTAATGAAGACATGCTAATCAGATTGGATGACCAGAAGTGGCAGGTGTATTGGAAGCCTTGGGAAGACACATGTGCTGCAGAGAATGGAAGATTAAACCCTACCATGATTCGGATCCTGGGGTCGTGGGGAAGATTTGGGTACCCTTGTATAGATATAGAGCATCCTGCCCAGCACAGAGTCAGTCCAGTTGCTATTTACTATGCCCTTACTATGTGCCACACCGTGAGAATGTGACCCCTGTTCTTTAGTCCTCTGCAGGGAAAACAAGAGCTAAGTGCTCCAAAAGAGGGCATCCAAGGTGTTACAAGATGATTTCATTATCCTAATTCTGCTGTTTTAATTGTTGGTGATATTCTTTTAAGACCTAAATGATAAAAAAAAATTGTTCTCTGCAAAAAAAAATTGTAACATTGCTTCCATCATTGGGTAACACAGAAATGTTCTATGGCCCGGAGTTTACAAAGAATCTTTTCATTTAATGAGCTAAATGACCATGCCTAACACATTTAAATTATGACTTATACTTTTCTCATTTACCGGTTGTTTTTGTTCTTTTATACCATAAGAAATTAATGAGGCTGAGAAGCTTAAATCGTGTTTTATGTATTTAAAATAATTATGATTAAAGGCCTTTTACACGTGTGTATTTATCATGAATTCTTGTTCAAAGAACGATTTTTCATGGTTCAAGAAGCAAAATCAATTTAAATCGGCAGCTAATGCACAGTTCTCAATTCCATGAGTCAACTGGACGCTGCTGACATTTTTATGTGGAACCTCCTTTAACGTAATAAAAGTGTTGCACTAAATGATACGTCTAACACGGGAAAAGTGGCACACCCATTGTCTGAGACCCACGCTGGGATGTTCCAGGTCACGCCATGGGCCGCCGCCCATCGTCCTCATCTTCTCTGTTGTGCTGAAGTTGACTTGAGTGACGAAACAGAATGGTGTAATAAAGTGCTAGTCTTGACATTCGAGTCCAGTTAAACGTCAGGTGGCCGATGCACATGCCTCCCATTCACCATCAGAGCGGGGAGTAAATTCGCCCCCTGCATGTCCAGGATCCCCAGCACATGGCAATCAGAGGATTGAGAGGAAGCGCTGCCAGCTTGCACTTGGTCTGAATATTCAGAGCTCCAGCGTTCTGCCTGTAAAGGGGCTGGATTCCGTGGCAGAGTAAGAGCTCCCGGCCCTGTGCAGTTCTCCGTGTGTGTGCGTCCGCCGGCAGGCAGATGCCCCTTGGAGGACAGAGTGTGTAATTATGAATATTTTAAATGTGGGTAGTTGATCCCTTTCCTATTCAGCATGTAGCTGTGAGTGAAGCTGCAGACAATGGCTAGAATCCTCTTTGTGCTAGCCTGAATTTATCTGAGAATATTGAAGTAAACAGCCAAAGGGCTCTCTATTCTCCCCTTCCCAGATATGCAGGGAAGAATAGAATCCAGCCTTTGTCTGGGTGGTGAATTTTTAAAGTGGTAGGTGCAGGGATAATGCATGAATAGATAACAGCTCTGGGGGACTCAGGAAATGGTATTTCACTAGGAGAAACAAATGTATGCTGTCTTTGAAAGGGAAGGAATATACTAAGGATCCAGGTATGAAGAGGTGAATTTTTTGGTAATAAGACACAGAGACACTAAAACTAGTATCAGAGTGGCAAAGAATGATAGAAAAATTCTTGCTTTGGGCTCCCCTCCAGTTTTGCCACCTCCCGATTCTGAGATGTTGGACTGTTAGGTCACCTCTCCGAGCCTCAGTTTTCACATCGCCACAATGGGGAGATTGGGCCAAATTATCTCCCTAGTTCCTTCTTACTCCACCTATGATCCTGTGACATACTCTGAAGATTTCGGATGAACATGCAGTCCTTTAAAGGAGGGAATGACCTCTACAGCCCAAGAAAGACTTTTATTGAGTACTTAATACTCAGCCAACACAGTACTGAGTTGTAAGGATATAAGCCAAGAACATTATCAACTGTACTGGCGAAGCTGAGGAGATAAAAAAGAGACTGAAACAGGGGACACATTGCGTGCTGTAGATGATAAGTCTAAAGCACCTCAGATGAAAGATATCAATGTAGAATGCACAAGTAAGGAGGTGAGATTTGAACTAAAATGGGAGCTGGGCTTTAAAGGATGGGAAAGATTGGGGTAGGTGGAGAAGGGCTAATAGGTCATTCCTGGTTTGAGGGTGAAATCATGCTCCTGGCAGGAAATAGATGACTCAATCAAATTGGGTAATTGAGAAGAGTTTAATAAAGAGGACATTTACACAGGTGTAGCCAAGGCTTAGGTAAACGACTGAAGATGATGCAATGCCCCGGGCTGGCAAAAGAAAGGAGCCCTTACCACTCTAGACCTGAAGAAGCAAGAGGTTGGAGTGGTCGTCATAACAGGACATGCGTGCCTGAGAGGAAGGAAAGCCTTCAGTAGAGGGGCTGATGGAAGCCAACCCATTGCAACTCTGCCAGCAGGAGCTGGGGGTGGGGGAAGATACCCAAATCTCATTCTCCTCCTGCCTTCAGTTTCCTTCTGGAGGCTGTGCCTGGCTAAATTCAACTGGAAGACTGATGAAGTTCAGCCTCCTGGGGCACAGGTGGGAAAGGATGAAAAGTCGATCTATAGAAGCAAACAGAAGATATCAGCAGAGCAGGAGACCATGAGCACTCACAGATGTACAAGTAGAAAGCAAAAGGCATGGTGGAGAACTCTCCATCCATCAAAAGTCTTGGAAGTCAGGAAGGGAATTGCACACATATGGCCACAGAGCAGTGTCCGTCCCTTGAGTGCAGGACCACCGTAGACTTGCTCGAAGAGTTTGGGGGTGTGTGAAAGAGCTGGGAGAACACTTCTGAGCATTTCCTGGCCGCCGTGAGAGTGCTCACCATGCCCAACCATTCCGACCTTCTCTTTTTGGAGGGACAAACTCTTACATCACTCATCCCTTCTATTTTACATTGAGGTTTTGGATCATTAAAATTTTTCAATATTTATATCAAAGCTGTTTTGATCTAGAAACTTAGTAGCAACCTGTCATATTGCTTTGTCTTTTCTCCCCTCCCCCTACTCCAATAACTACAAATATTAAATATTTTAAGGCCTTTTCTTATGTTGCTCCCCACACATTTCAGTAAATCATTATTGTCTAGACACCAAAAGAAAGTCAGAAACCATTGCTGGAAGTGAAAATTCTTTAGGGATTTTTATTCAATAATAGAGCAATTAAATAGGGCATATTATTGAACAATAGAAAGTACTTTCTTTACAATCTGCACACTTAGCAGATGCATCATTAACCATCAAGTCAACGCTTAAGTTCAGGGCCACATATGCTGAAAAAGCACTGTTTTATATGTGAATACATTATCTTTCTTTGGAAAATGCTTAACACTTTATGCAGAAAATGAAATATTGAATTCCCTATTAAACCTACAGTTTAGTACGTTGTGATTATCTACATATTTACCTAAATTATATAGCAGGAACAAAATTATTAAAGTATAACAACACTCCTTCTCATTTAATCAAAAGATACACCCTGAAGTCCTTATGGAGTTCTAATCTGCCTGAGTTCAAGGCCATAGTTTGTGACAAGCGAACTATGATGGGGGTTTCTGTTCACAGGCTAATGTGGTAAGGCCACGGCAACGGCTAAATTCAGTTTGCAGTTTATTCAGCTTGTCAGCTTTAAGTTATGTCATCTGTACAAATGTTTATTTGTGGGAGATACACATTTCAAAATTCGTGCATAAAGCTCTTAATATTGTTAAAATTGTGCTGTTTCAAAATCACATAATTTTGTATTGCATGCAATTTTAAGTTTTAAGTTTGTACTTAAAATACTACCTTACTGCGTTAACAGCATTTCCAGGTACTGAACAATGTATGGAGGGTTCCATGTAGGCCCTGGCAGGTGAGTGATGGGGCTAAGGGCAGGAGGAGAATGGCGGAGAGGGAAGCTAACTTAACTTACATGAGAAAAGTTCGGCTGCTGTGTGTGTGTGCGTGTGTGTGTGTGAATGTGTGTGGTGTACGTGTGCTTATGTGTGTGGACCTGTAAGTAGAAAGAGAAGCAAATGGGGAGGGATAGAGAATGAGGAAGAGACCCAAGGGCGAGGCGGGATAACCGCAGCAGCTGAAGTCTCAGGGAAGACAGAAAAGAGGTGCCATATGGGTGCAGTTCCAGGGTGGGATTTCCTTTTTGTCTCCTTTTCAAGAGACCGAAGTAAAAACTCATGTTATTATAGATTTTATTTTTTAAGAAATGTTTTAGGTTCACGGCCAAATTGAGTGGAAAGCACAGTTCCCATATACCCCCTGCCCCAGCAGACCCACAGCCTCCCTGACTCTGAACATCCCACACCAGAGGGGTACCTTTGTGACAGTCAGTTAACCCCCATGGACACGACCCTATCACCCAGCGTCCATACTCTACATTAGAGTTTACTCTTGGTCCTATATATCCTATGGGTTTGGACAAGTATGTGATGTCATGTATCCACCTTTATGGTATTATACATATTATTCAGAGTCATTTCACTGCCCTAAAAATCCTCTGTGCTCTGCCTATTCATAATTCATGTTATTATTCACTGCTTTTTGCTGTTGAGTATTGTGGGACTGAATCTTGCTGATCTGGGTGTTGAGACAGGAGAAAGAAGACCTAGATGTATTCAGGTTCTCGGTGTGGGCTGTTTAACCATGAAGGACACTGAGGCATATTGTTGGGCCTCAGACCACCCACTTAGATGGTCTGAGATGACACAAGATACTTAGATGAAACGAGAGAGTGTCACAGGGATGGTGTATCCAGGTCAGAGCTGTCACAACAGAAGGCACATCTAGATTCCAGGTTTCACATGCCTGGGTCCACTGAGGACATTTTCTTTAAGGCATCCATAGTAAGTTCTACTCCAGTAAAATAAAGGGCAGGCTGGCTTCTCTGGGCCCTAGAAAGAAGTAGCTTTCAATACCTCTGAATACCGAATGGCAGTAGAATCCCTCTCCTGTATGAGATGGCTTATAAGATAGAAATTCTGGCCAAATAATCCATCTATCGTATGAATATTAGACATGTTAGAATGTGTTGGAAACTAGGCCCTGAGAGAATAGAATCATGAGCATTAGCACAATACAAGACTTTGGTGAGACTCTAAGTGCCATCATGGCACCACGGCTGAGAGATGGCCTCTAAGGCCAGGCTGCCTGGGATCAGAACCCGGGTCTGCTGCTTTGTCGTCTGCATGACTTTGGGCAGTTTACTCAACCTTTTCATCTGTAGAATGGGGATAATAAGAGTGCTTGCCTCAAAGGGTTTTTGTGAGGGTTAAACGAAGTAATGTTTTAGTAATTTAGCAGTGTTTTAGTAGTGGCGATCCTATTGGACATTGCCTGGCACACAGTGTGTACTCTGGCAGTGTATGTTAAATAAATACTCCAACCTTGTCATTTCACACATGAGGAAATTCTCTTAGACATAATTTACTTCAAATTTTCGAAGAGATTTTCTCCAGTCTGGCCATAATACCTTGTATTCACGAAGTCACTGGTGTCAGAAATTTTGAGATTTTTCTAATTACTTCTCAGCATTGCATGAGGTTCTTTCCTATGGAGTGGTCTCTCTGTTCAAATCCACAGGTTGCCCCATCCCTGAATAAGATCACTGACAGCAGACAGGGAACAGAAGTGGACAAGTGGAGGGCTGGGGAAAGGCAAGGAGGGAGCTGGAATGAGGTGAGGAAGGCACCATTATTTCTTCTATAAAGATCTCCAGGGAATCTTCAGTTGGAGGATGCTATGTTAAAATAGGTAAAGCACGGAGCCTCCTGTCCCCCCACTGCCTTGTAATATTGTATCAGACTTATTTTGTAGCATAAGGATGCAAATCAGCGACCTTGCAGGAGGCTCTGCGAAACTCAGTACAAACTGCAAGTCATGCTGGGGGAGAGGAGAGTGTGAACATTCCAAACCCCAGCTGGAGCACCCAGCAATGAGCCTGGTTCTCCTGTAGGGTTGGTGGAATCCACCTGATTAGTGAGGGTGAAGCCCTGGAAATCACTGGAGTGTTGTCATCTCTGCATGAGTTCTCCATAACTGTGCTGACGTAGAACTGGATAGGCTCTTAGCAGTGCTTTTTGGTTGGAAGACGCTGATGTGTTATTACTTAGGACTAGATGTGTTGAAAAATGCCTCTCACTCCTTCACTTTCTAACAGCCCCTTTTTGAGTGGAACGAATTAAGCATGCATCGAACATGCATCTAGTGACTATTATGTGACCTCTCTAAATGATATTATTACAAAGCAGAAAATATTAAGATTGACCTCAAATGTGTACTTTTATGTTAAAACTGAACCTTGCATTTTACAGGAATGGTATTGTACTTTACAGTTTTCAGAATATTGTTGTGTTATCTCATTGTTATATATAACATATAAGATGAAATTTATAATTATATGCAAATACAATTATAATATAATATAATACAATATAATATAATACATATCTGCCACAAGGCAGATTATTTTCTTACTTTTATTGTAGAGACGAGGTACCTGAAATTCAATGAGTATATAATATCACACAATAAAGGGTAGCGTTGTAAAAACTCATTCATTCATTTGGTTATTCATTTATTCATCAAATATCCATTGTGCTACTTCACTGGGCAGGAACTATTCTAAGTTCTAGGGAGACAGAGAACAAGACCCCAAAGACTCCACTTCTCCTGGAGCTTACATTTTAGTGGGGGAAAGAAGCATTAAACAAACAACTGAGAGATAATATGAGAGTAAAAAATGTTAAGAAGAAAATAAAATGTGTGATGGGAGAGAGTGACTCTTGATTGGGATGGTGACGGAAGGCCTCTCTGAGGAGATGACACACAGGGATCTGAGGCTTGAGAACAGCTGGAATCGGCTATGTGAAGACCTTGGGACTGAGCATTCCACATGAAGGGAAGAGAAAGTGCAGGATCCTAAAGACAGGACTCAGCTGTGTGCCTGGCGAAGGAAGAGGCCAGAGTGGCTAGAGTCAGAGGCTGAAGATGCCAGAGTCTGGGATTTTACCCCACTTACAAGCTCATAAATTAGCCTGTTCCTATGTCGTGGATGAAGAAGACATGTGGGTCCCAGGTCAGACTCAGCACAACCAGCAGTAGGGACATCATGTTTGTGTCAGTTCCCTTTGTTCCTGGAGACCCACGAGGGCATTATAGATGGGCCGGGTGGCTGCTCCATGCCCAGTGGGTTTGTGTCCAGCCAAGGAGCACTGAGCTTGGGAACCTACTGCTTTATTTATAGCAAGCGGTAAGCAAGACTGCTCTTTGTCCTGGAAAGAGACATCATCTCATCCAACTACCTGGGTGGAGAGCAGCCTGGGCCTTGCACTCTCAGCCCACCGAGTGAGAACTCGCACGATGCTCAGGTCTACGGCAGGCGGCCTCTCCTAACAGGAGGGTGGAGCGTGCAGACTCCAGTTGTGCAGGACTAGATCTTGTCCTGGCCGGGATTTATTCAGGGATGGCTTGGGACTTCATTTACCAGTTGCTGGCTTTATACCAGTATTCACAGATACCTACAGGCTTTTGATTACTCTGTGTAGTAAGCAGTTAGGGTCCTGGCAGAAATGGATGGTACACTTATGGGACTAACCAAATAAGGGTTTCGTGAAGGGACCGATTACAGAGGTGTAGGGCTAGGTCAAGGACACCAGTAAAAGGTGGTGAGGGACTCAGGGACCACTGTGACCAGAGAGACCTCGGAGCCTTGGGAGGGGGATTGCCAGCTAGCCACTGCCAGCAAGGCAGTGAGGAGACAGCACAGGAATGGGCACTGGTGTGCAGAGGGATAATGCCCTAACCTCACTGTCTCCTCCAAATACTAATCTCTGCCTTATTTCCCACTGGACAAACTCAGCAGAAGGCTGGAGGCAAGGAGCCCAATGTGGAGGTCAGCTTCCAGGAGACAGAGCAGGGCCGGGAAAGTTGGAGAATGGATCTGGGGTGGCACATAGAAAATAACTGACACACTGTTATAATTTCATTCTTTTTTTAAAAAGATGAGTAGAAATGACTCCATATCCAGAATTACTAAACTCTACTAAAAGGTATACTGTATTTACATTTATAAAAGGCTTCCCCCATAAATCTTCTTTAAATTCACTTTAAAGATATATGATGAAAAGCATTTAGCTCTATTTTCACAAATAATTTCTTTATAAAATTGGGCTAACTCATCCACTCGTATTCAAGGTGCTAAAGGCATTTGTGTTTGTTCTATTAACACTCAGAAAGAAGCCCTGGCCTAAAAGACAGGAAGGCTGGATTCTAGTCTCAAATTTATCATTAATTGGTTATAAAATAATGGGGTGGTTAATGGTCTGTAAGACTCCTTCTGGTTCACTGCTGTGTTTAAATACTGCATTTGATCAGGAAAGCAGGACTTTCTCTTATGGGGCAGAGTTGACTGAACTTTGTACTTAGCGTTTTTGCCTTACTCTTTGCTTTTTAGTATAAATATTATTTTCTTTTTAATTCTTATTTAATCAAGGTTCTTATATCTGTCCCCATGGGAATTCTGGTTTATTCAGATTTCTTTATAGCTTAGTCAAAACCAATCTAGATTCATACATGATACAAGCTGCTTCTCTTTCTTAATTTTTTAAGATGATATATAAAATTGAAGAAAGAAAACAAATCTCTAGTTTTTCTGTTAGAATGAAAACATGATACTATCACTGCAGCTCTTCAATCTAACACCATCTATGTGTTCTAAAGTAATTATATGCTCACCACATGCGTGATTATTGTCTGAGCCAATGTGTTCTGCTAGGACAGGGCAGTCATTATTTATTTTCACACATGATGCTATTGGAACCAGGGTCCTAAAGATTCACTTAAATTCAAGCCCTTGGAAAAAGTTTGAGGAGCAATTTGTTTTATCAGGTCTCTAAACTTTAACTTTAAATATAAAAAGCTTCATATAGCCACAGTGATATTTAAACACAGGAAATCTCATGTAAGTCATTTGTCTTAAGATGACATGTGGAAGTAATTATTAACGAGTTCCTCAAGGGGCATAGATAGATATGCATGTTTCTCTTTATTTCTTTGGTCAGATTTATTACACAACCTAATTCTCATACTCAGACAACTCTGGCAAAAATTGTAGCACGATAAAGCTGGGTAAAATGACTCTGGGCTTGACTGGTCTAATTCCTGGTTTGGCAGGTTAGGAAGCTGAAGTCTAGGGAAGCTGGCACGTGCTCAAGGTGACGCAGCTGGATGGTGCCCAGGTTGGGTCTAGAACCCGGATCTCCAGGTAAAAATACAGTTTTACAAATAGTACACATATAAGTTCTTGCCAAAATATGAAATGACAAACAAAAAGCTACAGTCTTTCTTTTTTTAAAAAGATTTTTATTGAAATATAGTTGATTTACAATGTTGTAATGTGTTAGTTTCAGGTATACAGCAAAGTGATTCAGTTATACATACATACATGTATGTATATATTCTTTTTTAGATTCTTTTCCATTATAGGTTATTAGATAGATATTGAATGTAGTTCCCCAAAAGCTACAGTCTCTCTTGACTGCTGTTCTAATCCCAAATCCTTTCCAGAATAACCACTGTTATCAATTGATATGAATCCTCCAGACGTTTTGCTGAATGTTTACACATATACATACAACGTACACATATATGTAGAAATGTGTATATAGAGATATATGATAGTGTTCTGTAACTTTTAAAAAACATAACTACTATTATACTTTACATTCGGTTCTACAATATAGTCTGTCTCGGATATTTTTCTAGATCAGCACATTTCTCCCTCTTCTTTTAAACTGCTGGCTAATTTTCTAAAATATAAATAAGTGTATGATGGGCACTTAGATTGTTTCATTTTTCCTCCATTACAAACAATGTTATGACACAGTGCTGCTCAAAGTTTAGTTAGCGTCAGAATCACCAGAGGGGCTTGTTAAAATAGACTCCTGGCCTTACCCACACATACTGTGATTCAGTAGTTCTGGGATGGAATAATGGTCCCATTTCTAACAACGATTAGAAATGCTAACGTAAACATTCTCAGGGAATTCTGATGCTGGTGGTCCAAGGACCATCCTTTGAGTTACACTGCTGTAATGAATATCAATGCGTAGACTTCCTGTGCACACTTGTGAATGTTCTTGCATGAGGGTGGGAGAAGGAGATAGATGTGAGGAAGGATTTGCTGGGACATAGGACGTTTGCATTTACATTTTATAGATACTGAGAAGTTATCCTCCAAAGTGGTCACACTGCTTTGTCTACTTGGCTGTACCCCCCAGTGGTGCATGAAGTACGAGGGCACTTGTTTCCTCACAAGCTCACGACGTTTCCTGTAAACAATCTTTAGTTTGTCCTCAATACGTTTGGTGAGAATGGTATCTTGCTTGTCCCTGATCACTAAACTAATGAGGCTGATCACCATTTCATAATGTGCTCAATACAAGCCATCATAATCTCCTCTTCTATGAGTTGCATACTGTACCGTAAGCACATTTTAAAAATAGGTTGTTGTTGGTTTGTTTTTCTCATAGATTTATAGTGATTTTAAAATATATATTTCAGATATTAATTCCTTGCCTGTTTTATGTGTCTGAAGATGTTTTGCCCAGTGCTCTTTTTTCTATACAACACGGTTATTACTTTACTCCTAATTTTATAACATTACCTGAATGGTACTGGTCCCTCTGAGGAACATAACAATTCCAGAATCAAACATTATTTTCCTTTTGGGTCCTCAGTTCAAATCCTGTGACCATACTGCTAAATGTTGGCTAATGATCAACAAATTGTGGAGAACCTGAGAAAGAGAATAGGTTGGAGACTCTCCAGGCCCTTTTAACTAAAGGAGATTCCATTGCGGAGGAGCGCCTCGACCTAATTTAAGGGAATAAGACGCACATATGTAGTTGAGATAAAGCAACCTCCATCTTGTCAAAAAGGAATTTCTGTAAGCTCCTGAGTAAAAGTTCTTCTAAGCCACTTTGACATAGGATTATTCTCTTTTGACATATTATAAACATTAAAGAAAATTTAATGCCCATCTGGACAGTTAGTTTTTGCCAACTGCTACCACCACCAGCTGCAAAACTGCACTGACTACAAGCCATCCAGCTGCCATGCATACCCGGTGCCAAGAGAGAGCAAGCTGCCAGCGCTGCTTTAAGTGGCTGGGCTGGTTTGCAGCCAGGATTTGAGGGAGGATGTGCTGTGAAACACAGTAGTCACGACTCGGATTTTCAATGAGTTGTTATTTGTGTTTGCTTTTTTTTCTGGTCATCTACTGTGGGAGGCTGCTGGGGACACCATCCCTTTCCTGGAAATGGCAGCAAAACATGTTGATCCTTCTTCCTCTGCCTTTTATATACTTGCTGGCACCCTTAGCATTCACATTCTGCTTGCACACAGTCATTAGCTGGAGCTGCCTGGAGCTGCAGAAAATGGTGTCATCTCTCCAAGGCTGGGTTTCCCCAGCTCCTCTTCTCTCTCCCCATCCCTAACAGCACCCCTTTCCTTGTTTTTCCCCCTTTATTTGTTTGCCATTTATTTTCTCACAAAGTAGCAAAAAGAAACTGTTTCCTCTGCTAGTAGTTTTCCTAGAAGTGTTCTTACATTTATGATCTTGGGTTCCAAACACTCCTGTACGGATGTTTCCCCTCAACAAAGAGAGAGCTCTTCTTCCTTCCTTCCTTCCTTCTTCCTTCCTTCTTCCTTCTCCATTGACATTTGTAGTAGATTGTACTAGTGTTCACCAAATATTCTATTTTCTTCCGCCACTGTGTTTTTTCCCATGGGTGGATTGATTATTCATCCCCTCTTTGCTGAGGTCAGGAGAAACCATGTGATTTGCTTTGGCCAATAAAATATAGGCAAAAGTGACGTGTATAACTTACATGCAGCAGTTTTAAGAGCCAACTGGTTGTTTGAAATGTCTCTTTTCCCTTTGCCAGAAGAACAGCAACACCCAGATAGAGACTGCTCCTTCAGCCTAGGTCCTGGAATGAAGACGTAGAGCAGTGCAACAGCTGACCCTTGAAGGACATGTAGCATTAGTAAAAACAAAACTGAGTCATTGAAAGCCATGCAGCATAACCTAACCTAACCTACTGTGACTGATACAATACCATTTCATTTGTAGGTCTCTACAAAAAACAAAAAAACAAAACAAAAAAACCCACTCTAACATGTTGAGATTACTTAGTAGAACACGGAATAAGACATCTAGGAAAGTTATCCCTAAAACCAGGCAGGGCTGCTTGCCTGCTAATGTGTATCTGACCAGGTTCACATGGGATCTTAGACTGTGAGAAATTGCAAGCATCTTAGAGCTCTTCTAATTAAGCCTCTCATTTTGCATAAGGAAATGGAGGCTCAGAGATGTTAAGTGACACACTGTAAGTCAGCCGGCTGGTTGGTGGAAAGACCTGGCCCAGCCTGGAAGAAGCCAGGCTACTCCCATGCTCCGTCAACCGTGCTTTCTCCTGAGTTTTTCAGCTCAGCTAGCGCTGGGAATAAGATAAGAGAAGGGTCCCAAATGCAAATTTTCTGTCATTTTATTTAAAATATTTCTGAAAACTTTAAACGTATTAGACTTCCATCTGCCCGCTTTAAACCCCAGATTGTCTCCTATTCCCTGTACTACTTAACTGCTTCACGTTGAGAACACTTAATATTATCAAAATGAAAAGCACATTTAGAGAAGCAAATTTACTATAAAGGACAAATATAAGAGGTTTTTCTTTTTTAAAAAAAAAATTTATTTATTTATTCGGTTGCACCAGGTCTTAGTTGTGGCTCACTGGCTCCTTAGTTGCAGCATGTGGGCTCCTTAGTTGCGGCAGGTGGGCTCCTTAGTTGCGGCATGCACGTGGGATCTAGTTCCCTGATCAGGGATCGAACCCGGGGCCCCTGCATTGGGAGCTCAGAGTCTTATCCACTGCGCCACCAGGGAAGTCCCCTAAGAGGTTTTTCTTTTAGGCACTGTTCCAAAATATCCCCATTCACGATCTTTTCATTTTACCATACAGTTAAGAGTTTTACTCCTTAATAATTACAGAAGCTGACATTTATATTATATAATGCTTACAATTACTAAAGCTCTGCTCAAAGCGCTCTGTATTCTTTTACACACTTAACCCTCACAGCAAACTTGTGATGTATTACTATCACTCCTCATTTACAGATGGGGAAATGGAGGCACTGAAAAATTAAGAACCTTACCCAAGGTCACACAGTTGGTGAGTGGCAAAGCTGGGACCGTTCATAGAATGACTACAAGACTGATAATGATAAAAATAATAACAGCAAAACAACAACCATGTAATTATTAAGTAATTGCTATGTATAGGAATTATGTATCACTTTATATTTCACCATTTGTGGTCCCTAAAATATGTATTACAATAACTTAGGAAGCTGAAGCTTAAAGACATTAAGTGATTTGCCCCAGGTCACATAAATGGTGGACCTAAGTTTAAGGCCAGATCCGTCTGACTTCAGAGCCTGTCCTCCCTGCTTTTTCCTTTTTGTGTCGTCTCTACAAAAAAGCAGTGTAACAAAGTAAAAGTGATGTTTTATTTTTTATTTTTATTTTTGGCCATGCTGCGCGGCTTGCGAGATCTTAGTTCCCTGACCAGGGATTGAACCTAGGCCCTGGCAGTGAAAGCACCGAGTCCTAACCACTGGACCACCAGGGAATTCCTGTAAGTGGTGTTTTTAGCAAATGTTCACTGCTTTATGATTCAACTACACAAAGTTGAATAATAGTGAGGTCTGTATCACCTGGAAACATAGACCGTGAGCAGAATGGATGGCGGTCTTCTTATCAAGGAAGTAATGACAGGGAAACAGGCATTGGATGGGTATTTCGACCGGGTGCCCAGGGATGTCCTCTTTCACCCTGAGTCTCTATGCTGCTAATCCTCACAATATTTCTTCAGGAGAGCTGCTCTTTCTGAAGTGTGAAATAGAGGTACAGAGCATTAAAGTGCTCAGGCAGCCTGCCTGTGATGTCACTTGTGGGGTTGGTAGTAAAACTAGAGTCTTTTACTCAGATTTCATGTTCTATATGATGGATTTCACAGTTTCGACTATGTGGGAATGTCTTTTGCAGAGATTTCCAAAGCCTGACTGGAACTTTCTACCACTCTAAGTGTTGAAACTGTTTTTTTTTAAAGAAATACTGGGAAAAAATTTTTTTCAGTTGTGTGTTTAAATTTTTAATTAACCACAGCTAAGGAAGTGGTTACAGAGCAACATGGATTCAGTTTGTAAATCCCTGCTTATCTAAACTTCAGGGTACAGTCATGAGATTCCTGAGTCCCCCAGTCTATGAACAGGGTAGTGGGAAGAGTCTACCCTTGTTTTTTACCTCCACATCTCTAGTGGGAAAGAGAGGGAAATTTTGGAGAGCACTGGAGGCCCTCTAGGAAACACCTTGTATTAGTTAGGATATGGTTTAAATTAATGGCTTAAATAAGCTAGACGTTATTTCTGCCTTACATACGAGTCCAGGCGTTAGCCATCCTGACCTGGTGGGGTGTGAGGACTGTAAGGTGTCAAAGCCCCAGGCGCCTTCCATCTGGAGCTCCACCGCCCCCGGTATGCTGCCTTTACCCTGTCATCCAAGATGCCTTACCGCACACCACGGTCCAGCCCCTGGAAATGGAGAAAAGGGGCTGGGAGAGGGGACAACACTTTCTTCTGGGGGCATGTTCTGGAAATTGCACTCATCCCATTAGCCATAATGTGACCACAAGGTCACTCATATTCAACTCCAAAAGAGGCTGGGAATTAGAATCTGTACTCTGGGTGTCTAAATGCTGAGATTAAATGTTTTTACTGTGGAAGAAGGGAAGAAGAGGAGAGAGATATTTGGGGGCAGTATCAGCTCTGCTGATCTTCTGTTTATGTCTCCACCACCTCAGGAAGGTCCCGAGGCCCTGCTCTATCACGGCCAAGCCCATTGCTCTTGTCTTTTGGGTGCTTGAGCATCCCTTTTGTAAAGTGAAACCCTTTTGTAAAAACCTACATACTCCAGTCGTGGCGCAGTGGAAGATCCAAGGAAGCACCATCTAACAACCAACAGTAATTAATAAAGGACTCCTATCCTTAACTTACTTTTCTTGATAGATATAGAAAGATCTCATCATAATCCACAGTAATAGATTAAATTTCCCTTTCCCTTCCCCCTGGTTTTCTATCCTTGAAAGTTTCTGCCAGAAAAAGAAGGACACCTCAAATAAGCTTCTTATTTACTACAACTCCTTCCCTCCAACCCCTCCCTCACCCACGTCAAAAAAAAAAAACCCCTCTGGATATTTAACCCCAGATGGGTTTTCTCTTTCTCTTTCTCTCTCTCTCATTGCTCCATTTTTCAATTATATATTTCAATCCCCATGTAAGCAAGAATCTCTCCACTTGAAAGGTAACAAGCCAAGGGAGGAATAGTCAATACAGGTTTTTCCTTGTCCAGTTGGAGAGGAGAGTAAAAAGAGAATGCCCATCATGTTGGTCTCGCCATATGTATTCTCCAATCCATTTTCCACACAGAGGTAGCCAAAATAGTTTTTACAAATATAAATTAGGATAATGTCGCTCCTCTGCTTAAAATACTTCACTAGCTTCTCACTATACTAGGAGAAGACACAGCTTCCTCTGCAGGACAGACAGGCTCCTGTGTGCATGGCTGGGCCTACCCCTCCTCACTCCAGGCCCCCTCCCCTTTGCTTTTCATCGAGATCTTTGCTGCCTAAAAGCTCCACATCTGCTACTGCCTCGCTTGAAATGCTCTCCCCCAACTTGGGCAACTCCTATTTGTTTTTCAGTTTCTTTAAACTGTTGTCTCTTCAGAGATGCCTTTCCTAACCTTTCAATCTATAACAAAACAGGTTTATTTCCTCTAATGGGATTCAGCAGGTATCATGACATGCATTTACATGTGACTTTATCTGTTTAATACCTGAATCCTTCACTAGATTATAAGTTCCAGGAAAACAAGGCACTGTTTCACCCCCACCATGTACCCAGGGCATTGTAGTGTTGGAGGATGAAATTCTCCCTATAAGTTTCTTATGAAATTGTGCCATCTATCCATCAATGAGATAGATTTATTACTTTTTTTTAAACTAATTTTTATTGGAGTATAGTTGCTTTACAATGTTGTGTTAGTTTCTGCTGTACAGCAAAGTGAATCAGCTATACATATACATATATCCCCTCTTTTTTGGATTTCCTTCCCATTTAGGTCACCACAGAGCACTGAGTAGAGGTCCCTGTGCTATACAGTAGGTTCTCATTAGTTATCTATCTTATACATAGTAGTGTATACAAGTCAATCCCAATCTCCCAATTCATCCCACCCTCCTTCCCCCCTCGGTATCCATACGTTTGTTCTCTGCATCGGTGTCTCCATTTCTGCTTTGCAAATAAGTTCATTTGTATCAATTTTCTAGATTCCACATATAGGCGATATTATACAATACCTGTTTTTCTCTTTCTGGCTTACTTCACTCTGTATGACAGTCTCTAGGTCCATCCATGTCTCTGCAAATGGCACAATTTTGTTCCTTTTTATGGCTGAGTAATATTCCATTGTATATATATGTACCACATCTTCTTTATCCTTTCCTCTGTTGATCGACATTTAGCTTGCTTCCATGTCCTGGCTATGATTAATTACTTTTTAAACAGAGGACGCAGAGCCTGCCCTCAAATCTGGGCTGGTTAGAAAACACTCATCTCACCTCTCCCTGCTTCTTTTCCATCAGCTTTCTGCTCTATTCTGAAGCCTAGGACGTGTTACCCAACAGCCCAGCTACAGATCAAGAGATGTTATTGTGTAACACGAAAGAATGCTCAACATCATTAATCATTAGAGAAATGCAAATCAAAACTACAATGAGATACCATCTCACACCGGTCAGAATGGCTATCATCAAAAAATCTACAAACAATAAATGCTGGAGAGGGTGTGGAGAAAAGGGAACCCTCTTGCACTGTTGGTGGGAATGTAAATTGATACAGCCACTATGGAGAACAGTATGGAAGTTCCTTAAAAAACTAAAACTAGAACTACCATATGACCCAGCAATCCCACTACTGGGCATATACCCTGAGAAAACCATAATTCGAAAAGAGTCATGTACCGCAGTGTTCATTGCAGCACTATTTACAATAGCCAGAACATGGAAGCAACCTAAGTGTCCATCAACAGATGAATGGATAAAGAAGATGTGGCACATATATACAATGGAATATTACTCAGCCATAAAAAGAAACGAAATTGAGTTATTTGTAGTGAGGTGGATGGACCTAGAGTCTGTCATACAGAGTGAAGTCAGAAAGAGAAAAACAAATACCATATGCTAACACATATGTATGGAATCTAAAAAAGAAAAATGGTCATGAAGACCCTAGGGGCAGGATGGGAATAAAGACGCAGACCTACTAGAGAATCCTCTAGTAGGATTACCCTTCCCCCTCCCCTATTTGAGGACACGGGGAGGGGGAAGGGTAAGCTGGGACAAAGTGAGAGAGTGGTGTAGACATATATACACTACCAAATGTAAAACCGATAGCTAGTGGGAAGCAGCCGCATAGCACAGGGAGATCAGCTCGGTGCTTTGTGACCACCTAGAGGAGTGAGATAGGGTGGGTGGGAGGGAGGGAGATGCAAGAGGGAAGAGATATGCGGGTATATGTATATGTATAGCTGATTCACTTTCTTATAAAGCAGAAACTAACACACCATTGTAAAGCAATTATACTCCAATAAAGATGTTGAAAAAAAAAAAAAAGAGAGATGTTATTTGTGTAAAATAAGAACACCAAAGCTTACCCTTTCTCAAGGTTTGTTAGGTCCCAGTCACTATCATATACCCTAACCTTTTGGAGTAGAGTGGTGTTTGTAGTCTATATTTTCAGTGGTGTATGTATTAGTCAGCGTTCTCCAGAGAAACAGAACCAATAGGATATATCAATATCTATATCTATATCTATAGAGAAATATTTTAAGGAATTGGCTTCTGCGATTATGTAGGCTGCAAGCCCTGAACCTGTAGGGTGAGTCAGCAGGCTGGAGACCCAAGGAAGAGTGGATGTTGCAATTCAAGTCCAAAGTTATCTGCTGCAGAATCCCCTCTTGCTTAGGGGAGGTCAGTCTTTTGCTCTATTCCGGCCTTCTACTGATTAGATGAGGCCCACCGACATTGTGAAGAACAATCTGCTTTACTCAGAGTCCACCAATTTAAATTTTAATCTCATCCAAAAACACAGAAACAACCAGAATAACATTTGCCCACATATCTGGGCACTGGAGCCCAGTCAAGGTGATACATAAAATGCAAACATCATAGCGTATAAACTTGTTCCTCTGAGGGAAGAAAAAACTCCAGTGTTCTTTTGAGAGCAAGGAGGTCCCCCAACAAAGAGCCAAAAGAGTATGGCTGGGAATGCTGATGGCTGTGGAGGGAGGAGCAGAGCATCCTCAGCCCCAGGGAGGGTTTGCTGTGCCCAGAGCCCCAAGGTATCATTAGCCAAGGCAGAGATGAGACAGGTGAGAAGGAATCACAGGGGAGGAGGATGGGGTGAAGGGGGAACACGAGGGAGAGTCAAAAGCCCTCAACATGGGGAACAGTGGGCTCCCACCCACTTTTCAGGCCCAGAGGTTGCTCCCTTTGTGCTCTGCCTGTTTGTAGACAGACTCCCCCCACCTCTCCCTACTTAGTGGTCTGCCTGTGGCTCCCTGCCACTAAGCTTATTTGGAAGCAATAGATAAATGTCAGCACTTAGAAGATATGAAACGTCCTAACTGGCCCCCCTAGACTAATAAACATAAAAAAAAATCCTGATTCAGGCAGCCTGATGGGCTCATTGGTGAGAGGGAGATAAAGTTTCCCTTCAGGACATTTATAATTTACATAATAAAAAGCTTTTCACCTTCCAGTCAAGGAGCAAAATTAATTACCGTGGCCCTGTTACCTCTTGGAACATTTTTTGCTTAAACTGGCAGGAGCAGTTTGCGAACTCTTAAATGAGGGGTGGGGGCCAGGGGTGGGGTGGTAGTGCAGGCAGGGTAGTGGGGAGGGGAGAAAGGCACCCCACGGCTTACTTTACACAGGCCTGGAGTGGGCAGGAGGAGGGTGGGTGTTGCTCTGCATTTAACAAAGACATCTGTGGCCTGACCTGTCCTTTCAATGCGTTCAGCACCAAATAATGTGCTAATGATAATGGACTTGGCAATCTGAGGCCCGTAATCACCTCCCCTCGGACAGATGTTGAATGGACGGTCACCAGAAGGGTTGTCTCAGTCATATCCTTCAGTCATGTCTTGTCCTCTTCTCTTTTGGGTACCATTTCAAATAACAAATAGAAAAGCTGGTGTTCCAGTGCCCCTGGTTCTAAAGATATATGGACAGCCCAAAGTCCTTTGATTAGGGAATCATATCTGATATCCATACAGGGTCTCTCATTCCAAATTCCCTGAGCCCTTCAGGAAGCTGACAGCATTAACCTAATATCATTAATTCTCGCCACTCTCCTGTGAAGAAAGCAGGTGGCCTGCATTTTTTCAGACCTTTTACAGATGGAGAGATAGAGGCGAAGGGAGGTTAAATGGTCTGCTTTCCACTGAGGAGCTGGGCACAGAATTCAGTGTCAGGTACGCAAGGTTACAGGGTCTCCTGGTAGACCAGAAGTCTCAACTGTGGTTCTCTGGGAAGTGGGAAGGGGCTGTGGAGGTGAGGATGGGAAGTCAGAGCCTCCTGCCTACCTTTTATGAAAGAGGAACCATTATTGATTTAATTTTTATTGTTATTTTATAGTAATTATAACATAACACAAGATTACAAAAGGATATAGTGAAAGATGACATGGCTACAAGTATGTTTTTCACCTTCTTTAATTAAGCCTCGTTTCCTGTCTTGGATAAACAGAGTACTGACAGGCAAGTACGGTGGTTGCTTTTATTTAAAAGCTCAGAATCTTGAGGTGAGAGCAGGCCGTGTGGACTGTCAGCCATCTGGAACGGCATCCACTTCAGAGACCTTGAGCCCCTCCCTGCCTCTCATGGTCACTCCGGCTTCTGTGTCCCCTCCCCTGGTTTACATTTCTTTGGCCCTTTCTGGAATCCAGTGTCCTAGAAGCTGCAGGGCACCCATATTTTTTGCTCTCCAGGGAATGGTTAAGTTAAAGTCATCTCAGAACCAGTTTTATGAGGAAGGGGGCAAAAATCAGTTCAGTCAAGTCGGAAAAAACTTTACCTCCCGACTTTTGGTGTGTTATGTATCATGAATGAATTGACCAACAGAAGTGACAGGATCTAACTACAAGAACAGCTGGGATTTGTGGTGCCTTTTTGATCTGAATATAAGATGGAAGCTGTATATAGTTTAATTATGGTTCTCCTTTGGAAAATATTGTTTGCTGTTTCTAGTAGAAACCACACATTGCCCATTTGTTTCCTGAGAGACAGGGTAACCTACTGGGTGAGAACATGGGCTGTGTGTGCTCTGCTGGTGCCTGTGGGTATCTTTCTCATCTGTAAAGTGGGCACCATAAAGCCATGTTCCTTCTAGAGTTTCTGTGAGGACTAAATGAATCGATGCACAGAAAACATGTAAGTCACTGCCTGGTACATAGTAAGTACTCGAGAAATAAATGTTAGCATTTTAAAATTCATAATAGTTGCTATATACTCTTTTTTAGGGAGAAAGTTTATTTCATATGTGAGTCGATCAACAAATGTCTAAGTCTCATTTGCATGTTAAGATGACCAAAATAACTAGTTCACTTGTACCGTAGTCTGATTATTGCTCGTAGCTTAGTGGCCAGATTGGATTAATTGTGCAATAATAAGATATTACTACAAACTGTTTGCAAAACATATATGAGTCAGCTCACATAGACCTGACTACTGTGATTTCTTTCACCCATTTATTTATTTACACATGACTGCATCTAGTCATTCAAAAACCATTAAGCATCTTCTAGGGGGAACAAAGACTCATAAGATTTGGCTTCATCCCTCAGGAAGTCCTGCGCTGGGAAAGAGACAGACATGTAAAACATACCAGGTCCTTGTGTGAAGGGCCCAGTGTGCCCCAGGTGATTAGGAAGAAATGTTTGTGTTGAGGCTTGATGGAGAAGTGGAGTTAGCCAGGAAAGAAAGGGCATTTCAGACAGAGAAAAAAGCAGGCACTACCAATATGGAAAGGGAGAGAGTCTGGATGGTCAAGTAGCATATATGCAGGGCAGGGGGCAGGGAAGGGTTCCCTGGTCCCTGCTTCTGCAAGGCCTCCTATGCCCTGGGGAGTTTAGACTTCATCTTCAAGGCCAGAAGGTTTTGAGGGGTGGAGGAGAAGGGGAGGTGAGCAGGAAGGGGAAGAGAGACTACCTCACAATGAACCAGACTCCTTTCCAGTTCCCCTTCAAACCCTCGCACATGTCCCAGTCAAGAGGGAGGAAGGGCAGTTATTGTAGAAATGGTGCAGAGTAGAAAAGCTCCCTGGGGAGATTTGAGTCAGTTCTCTTCCCTCCACCCCTTGACCCTGGAGAACCACCTTCCCCAGGAATGGAAGACATAGAAGGATTTCAGCAGGGCAGGGTCACACTCAGGGGTGCATATTAGAAAATCACTAGGATTGCAGTGTGGGTGATGGACTGACACGTAGGTCAGAGACAGAAGAGCATGTGGTTTTACAAATTCAGGCAGAGGGGCTCAGGTGTGAATGAAATGGGAAGCATTTAGAAAATAATCACTCTTTATGGCCTCTTGGACATGGGGTGTGAGAAGAGGTAGCTTCATCCTTTATCCTTAGCAAAGGTAGGGATACAGGAGGGGAAGCAGTTTACTTGTTATTTTGAGGTGCTGGTAAGAATACATTTCAATATCACTTCCAAAAATTGGGTGTGTAGTTTAGGACAGAGCTCTGTCTTAAAATCAGTACTTTTGTTTTGTAGTCCCAGCAAACTAATCTGAATATCAGAGATGACTTCATTAAAAAAAAACTTTCCTATAACTCTTTCATTAGCATTTATAAAATGCTAATGTACAGAACAGGATGAATGGATCTTCTTTCCCTATACAGAGTATATTCTGTATATTTTAATGCCTTCTAAATTGAATTTTCCCCTCCAAATATTAGACTGCTCTTCTTGAGCCTACTCCTTCCTCTTTCAAGTTCATATTGTTCATATTCCAAAAGTTGACTTTGTTCAGTTTTGCAAATTAAAGATTCATGGGTAAAAAAGTTTAAGAAAATAAAATAAGGACCTTGTGAAAGTGAATGACAAGATCCAAAAAGGGTGGGGGAAGAGAAAAAGATAATAATTAGCAATCCAAAATTAAATTAAACATAAAATAGAGGTTCCCAGGCCAAGAAGGGTCTTGGGAAAGGGGAAGAGAAGAGAGACTGAGTGTACTCATGTTGATGTTCTTTGCTTGTATAAATTTTAAATCAAATTTGGCTTTGGATTTCTGGCAGTGCAGGCTCTGTGCAGAATGAGGGGAGAATGGAGGCTTCTTGCTTGCTACTTTTAGCTCTCACCATTCTGCTGGTTCAGACAACTTCTCGCTGGGTTCAGTGTACGGCAATGAAATGCAAATCATAAACGAGCAGAGCTGGCCTCCGGGGAAAAGGGGGGCCCTGGATGCGATCCAAGGTCTGTAACACAGAGAAAAGACATATTTCTTTGTCACACACAGTAGATTCTCCCCGAGGGTTTCTGCGATGGGAATAAAATGATGGGGAGGGGGTGGGTGAGTGGCAGTGGAAATCATTACAACGTTCTGCTCTCATATGAAAAACCAAACAAAAACAAACCCTGGGTAAGTGGGAACACAGATGAGCCTGAGGCCTCAGCCTCGCAGCCCCTCTTCACGGCTCACTCCATATACCATAGTTATTAGCGGGGTGGCAGGGCTGCAAGCACCCCGTGACCCTGCGCCGTACCTACACACGCATATTTATCACTTGGGTTGACCCGGGGTGGGGAAACTGTCAAGTAAGTTTGAGCTTATTGTTCAAACATTCTGCGTTCAGAATACATTTTCCCGAGCACTTTCCCTCTGAATACTTAACCCCATGCGTATTCTGAGGGAAACTTGATCCACATGTTTCTGATTCATTTACACTTAATTTATCAAATTGTTGTTTTGTAAGAGTCATTTGATGTCCAAGGAGCTTTATGAGGGTTTTTTTTAAACCTTTTTATTTGAAACAGGATGTTGCTTATGCCAACACTGACGACAAAATGCAGAAGAACGTCAGTCTGAAGCTGACCCCGTGACCCGACAGGTTGGAGGTTAGTGGAGGTGAGGGACGGAAGAGGAGTTAAGAAGGACCTCGGTTTGGCAGAACACAAGGAACACACTCTCGGGACTTCCCTGGTGGCACAGTGGTTAAGAATCCGCCTGCCAATGCAGGGGACACGGGTTCGAGCCCTGGTCCGGGAAGATCCCACATGCCGCGGAGCAACTAAGCCCGCGAGCCACAACTACTGAAGCCCGCGCGCCTAGAGTCCGTGCTCCACAACAAGAGAAGCCACCGCAACGAGAAGCCCGCGGCTTGTGGGATCTCAGTTCCCTGACCAGGGATTGAACTCAGGCCCAGGCAGTGGGGTCTTTTTATTTAATTTCCCAAAGAAAAATAAATGCAGAGAACACCTTGTCCAGGGGAGGTCGTAACCATCTGTTTGTGATTCTCGATGGAGGTTGTTTTCCCTTCTCTGTCATGAGGGTTCAGGGCTTCTGCTGGTCTTAAGAAGATCCGTGCCCTGAGTAGAAAGATTATAATTTATTTTCAAAACCAGCTTGATGTATGGTGGCCAAATACCAGTGATTTTAAGCAATGCCTATTTTTTTTAATGTCTCGCAGGCTGGGCTTCATCTGTACATTAGATGCTGACTTCCTCATAGCGGTCCGAGGGCAAGGACTTGGATTTCTCTGGTGATCTGTAGCATGATTATTAAGCTTTGCCTCGATGATCGGATTGCCTTGACTCTATACAACCATTCCAAGAGCTGATTCTAACGTGTTCCCCTATGGCAGAAGGTCAAGTCTAGGCAGCTTCTCTAAGATAAGTTTCTTGGAATGAAACCCCATTCTATTTTTTTGACCCAAACACATCCTCCCCCATACGCTACTCGCCAGTAGTACTGTGGTCACTGTCTTAATTTTGGAGAGGGTGAGCTTCCAGTGTGACAAAACGGTCAGAGGAATTAAGAAAAAAAACACAAGATACAAAGGGTGGTTAACCACAACCTAGAGAAATTCTCGTGCTTTAACATAAAACCTTGGGACATTGATAGTTGTTTACTGATTTTGGTAAAGGGGAAAAAAGATTTAATCTTCAAACAGATTTATAAATATGATAAAGCTAATTTCTGGAGTGGCTGGCTTTAAAGAAGAGATTTTTACACTGTGTAAAATCTGATCCATGTTGCTGAATCATTTATATTTAATGTGTACATTTTACACATAAGTATAAGTTGGCTTTTAGATGTTTTCAAAAAACAGTGCTTTGAACCCAGGGTAGCCATTTGATTGAGACTTGCTATAGTCAAAAATAAAATAATTACAGGGTAAATTCTGTATTCTGGCTTTGAGTTCATGCTTGTAACTCCTATCCAAATTCTCGGATCAGCGTGCAATATGAATTTCACTGTCATGACCTTGGTTGATTTTGTCTGAACCAGTGCAATGGAGTTACAAGAAATCAGCCAAGAAGGGTCCCCATGGAGAAGTTATGGGGAATTTTGTTTGTATTTTTACTGCCAGTACAGGGCTTTAGTGGAAACTAAGAATATGAAGCACTTGTGCTTTGCTTTCTGATGGTTAATCTGTACTCCAGACTTGAGAAATCCCAGTTTCCAACCCTTGCACTGATATGAGGTGTGTCAGTGCTTTGGGAAAAAGTAGGCTCAATTACCTTTTGCCCTTCAACGTCCCTATTTGTAAAATGGACTAAAGGTAATGTTATTCACTTTCTTAAGGACATGGGAAAGCAGATCAAGAAAATGGTTAAAGATGGAAACCTGTTGTAGTGTAGGATAAGGTAACTTATGGAAAATAAAGAGCGGTGTTAAAATAAGATTTAAAAAAAACCAAGAATTCTGGTTCCATTAGAAGTTATTTCATTAGAATGTAAGCTCCATGAAGATGGGAATTTTTACTTATTTTTCTCACTGTAATATCCCAAGTCCCTGAAACAGTGCCTGGCATATTGTAGGCATTCAATAAATATTTGTTGAATGACAGAATGGATGGATGAATATTAGTAAAACTAGCACAGCAGAGGAGTGATGGCCTGCCTTCTTTTTTTCTCCTCAGGCAAAGCAGTAGACTGACAGGTGGGGAACATGGCAGATAGAATAGTACAAATTCTGGAACCCGCTGCCCTGGGTGGTCATGCTTCCATGCTGCTAGCTGAGAGGCAGGCATGAAGTCACCAGTCCTCTAAGGACAAAATGGAGAGGCCCTTGTGTGGCATTTTCCCATCTCTTGGCCTGTGGCCTTTGGCTAAGTCTCAGAGGCTGCGATTTAGTCACCAAATAAAAATGGAAGTTAATTTAGGGGCTATCACAACGTTGGTTTTAGGGGGTGTATTATTTTGCTAGGGCTGTCATAACAAAGTACCGCAGACCATGTGGCTTAAACAACAGAAATTTATTTTCTTACAGTTCTGGAGGCTGGAGGTCCAAGATCAAGGTGTTGGCAAGTTTGGTTTCTTCTGTGGCCTTTCTTCCTGGCTTTCAGATGGTCACCTTCTCACTGTGTCCTCACATGACCTTTTCTCTGTGTTGGTGGAGAGAGAGAGAGAGATCTCTGGTGTGTCTCTTCCTCTTCTCATGAGGACATCAGTTCTATTGAATTAGAGCCTCACCCTTATGACCTCATTTAACCTTAATTAACCCCCGCCCCCCCGCCAAAGGCTCTGCCTCAAGTACAGTCGCATTGGAAGTTAGGGTTTCAATGTATAAATTTGGGGGGACAAAATTCACTCCATAACAGAGTTTAACAGTCCATTCTCAGGTTAAAGTGGAGGTGCCAGCAACCAGGGGCACCTCTGATGTCCTCCCAATAGTTTTTGTAAAGCAGTCAGAGTCATTAAAAAGTAAGGATCTTCCCATGTGTTAAGGTGGTGGCAATGTAAGGCATGTGCTATGATCTCTGGCTCCTATTTGAAGCACCGTTATTACTACTGAATTGTGGCATCGGCCATACCACAAAATATATGTAAAGCCTACGGCCTGCTTTATGGTTGGAAAGCCTAGGCAACAGGATGTGAACTAGGAAGAGAGCCCGTCTATTTCTTTATTCATTTATTTTTTTATTTTATTTTATTTTTTTTAACATCTTTATTGGAGTATAATTGCTTTACAATGGTGTGCTAGTTTCTGCCCTATAACAAAGTGAATCAGCCATACATATACATACGTTCCCATATCTCCTCCCTCTTGCATCTCCCTCCCTCCCACCCTCCCTATCCCACCCCTCCAGGTGGTCACAAAGCACAGAGCTGATCTCCCTGTGCTAGGCAAGCTATATACTGGAAACATAGTACTTAGGCGTTCAAATTCTTCTGCAAACCACGCAAATGCAAATTATTTACCAGTAATGTCAGCATTCTTGGGGGAATTTCTACTCTCTTCAATGTTGAAAATCTCACCCTAGAAATTTAGAGCTAGAAGGACCCTCAGAGAAATCTATATCCTCATTTTTATTAATGAGGCACTGCAGACACAGAAATCAAGAGACTTAATGAACGTTTTGCAGCTAGTGAGAGGCAGAGCGGCTGGGTTCCGCATGTAGTGATGTAAAAACGTCTGCAGCCTTCTGATGGGCTGTCTTTGGCAGCTGCCTGAGAGTCATGGAAAATGTCCACCCATTTGACCTACACATTTGGTCTTGGGCCTCATTTAATTAATCGGTGAACAAGTGTTCAATGAAGATGTACTTTGCACTCCACAGCAACAGACAAAAGCATAACAGTCTGTCTCAAGAGATATCCAGTCTGGTTTTGGATGACCAGACTAAAATTCAAGAAGAAAATACAAGAGCAAATACAAATTTCACAGAAGCAACTAAAATGCTAATGGGCTTTTAAAGATGGCTTCCTTTCCTGGGAGTCTTTGGAGGGCCTCCGGGGTGAGATCTGGAGTTGAGCTCAACTTTGTTACTAACTGGGTAAGCTGGAGCAGTCACTGGTCTTACAGAGCCTCAGTTTCCTATCTGTAAAGGGGAAGCTGCAGGGCGAGGGACAGATGCATTTCAGCTGTGGGAGTCGCTGTGGCTGTGGTGACCACGTGACTGCAGCCCGAACCACAGCTGCCACTGATAGCCCACTGCCCGCAGTGCCAGAACAGCCGAAGCTTTACTCAGAGGTTAGCCTCCATCGGGCCCTCCAGGTAACCTCGGAAGGCCGCTTCATTACTGAGGAGTAACGAACATTTCCAGCCTTCTTTATAATGCTCTTATTTTCCCCAAGAACTTGACAGGTGGATTTTTTTCGAGACCTGTTTGTGGTTCTTCTGTGATCCTCCTACGCTGCACCATAAATATCTAATTCTTCCCCTTCCTTGGTGAATTGGAAGAAAGCTTATACCTTGTTTTTCTATTTCTATTGTAATGAACTTTTTTCATGTTTGACTATTATAATAGAGCTCCTATATTACAATGTTATGGGACAATATAGAGAATACATAGAGGATCTTTGGGTACAAATCCTAGCTCTGCATTCACCTGTTCTGTGAACTTGAGCAAATTACTTGACTTCCATGTGCCTTTATTTCCCTATCTGTAAAATGGAAACAATCATATATTCGTATCATTTGGTTATGATAATTGAACAAGCTAGTCTGTGAAAAATAGTGTGGAGCCTGGCACATAGGAAGCACTCAAATATTAGCCATTATCATTATTATTAGTATTATCAAGATTTTTAAGAGGAGATGAAATTACTTTGTATAGGACTGCTTTGAATAAAGAAGGAAGTTAAGGAAAGAAATCTCAGAACAAATTCCCCAGTCATTGATCCATGAATGCTCCAGGCATCAATAAATCCTGGGGAATAGGGATACTTTGGGTTTCTGGAAGAGCTAATGAGGAAAGAGAAGGGAAAAAAATACACAATGCTGTGGTAAGTGGAAAGATGTACCCAGAAAGGCCCAGATATAGACAGAGCAGTGGCTAAACCTTCCTGGAGGAAGTTAGGGAAGGAAACGTTTTCACAGGGAAAGAGCTGACTTGAGGCTGGAAAGAATGGTTAGGAGGTGGCCAGGTGGATAAGGAGGTCCAAGGATGCTCCAGGCAGAAGGACCAGTGTGTTTAAAGACATGCAGGCATGAAATAACAAGATAAATTCAGGAAACAGCAAATATTTGGTTCAATTTTAGGCTGCACGGAAGAGAATTGTAAGAAATGAAGCTGGAAGTGGTGGGCAAGAATTGGTTTATGAAAGGCTTATTGCCAAGCTAAAGAGTCTAGATTTTACCATGTAAGCCAATATTCCCTAAACTCCATTCCCCAGATTCCTTGATCTGTTAATAGATATTCCATTAATACAATTCTTTGGCCCAATAAGTTGGAGAAATGTTTGGTCCAAAAAAATTAAATAGTTTTTCTTACAGTAGGATTTTCTAGAGCTATTGGTATACCCACAGGAGGATATAAAATGAAGCTTTCTCTAAACTGATTTGATTTTAGAATACTTTTCATACTGAGCAACTATTAATATCCAGTTCCAGAGAACAATGAAGAATTTTGAGGAGGGGAGTGACATGTGATCATATTTCATTTAGGGTTAGTATCTATGAGGGGGGAAGGTGTTTTGAGGGAATATATAATTTGTTCTTTAAGTATAATAATTATTCTGAAATTGGGCATAAAAATATGTCACTTAATACTGAATTAATTCTTATTTACAAAGCATGGTGGTGCTTTGGAGGCCAGAATTACTTCCTGCAGGAAATTCATCAATGAAGTGGACGAATATTTAATAGAATTCTTTGATTACCCCATGCAGCCCATTGTTGTACATATTTATACAGGTTGATAGAGCAACTTTGGAAAGCAGAGCTGCATGTCAACTCTAAAGATGTGTAAGGCAGGATGAGCACAGGGTCTGTTCCACCTACTAACTGCATGGCCATGAACGAGCTATTTTATCTTTTTTAATTCCAAATTTCCTAACTTGTAGAGGACTGGGGTAATTCCTTCCTCAGGAAGTTGTTGTGTTGACAGGACAGTGTTAAAAGGACAATCTATGTGAATAATTAGTGTGAATAATAACACTGTAGGAAGATGGTGCACAGTGGGCACCAGTAACTGAATCTGACCTGTGCTTCCAGGGGTTCCCTCAGCAACCTGCCCACAAATTCTCCTCATGAAAAGAGCCCTTGCTCTTGGAGTTCACCTTAACTGCAGTTCATCCTAGGAGGCAGGAAGGGAGTTGGGGTGAGGGCACGCCTTGGAGTGTCCTTGGAGTGTTCTAACCCCTTCTTGGGGCTAGAAGAAGGGGTCTGGGTCCCCAGCCCTGGTCTCCATGCCCTTCTCTGGGCAGCTCTGTCGTGGTGCTCAGTTTAGGGGGAAAAGGTATGGACAGAAAATCAGATGATTCAGATGCTTTTGCAAGCTCCCCGAGCACTACTATAAGCTCGAATTCTCTCTCTAACGTTTGATGCTGTGACTGGCTATGGTCGAATTATAAACTATCAAAACCTTTTACAGAGTTTTCTCTTTTCCATGCCCTGTTCCATCTCAAAAGCCCCCCAGTCACCACAGTGGCTGCCTTTGTTTCTCTTATCTTTTCATTTAGATGGATTTCTGCCAGGGGCGGTAGTTCATAATAATGGGCTGAGAATAATAAAATAAACCAAGTTGTCTTGAAATGCAATAGTGATGCTTGGCAGTTATAATATTTCTGAACTTAGCTGTCAAGCTAAGAAGTGAAAAAAAAAGTGAAAGAATCAAAATGAATTTCCCTCTTATATAGCAGTGGTTTTTCCACCCTCAGACGTACCTTCGGGAGGTAATGTGGTCTCTCCCCAGCAGGGGGCAGTGTTCATCTTTAAATGATGTGCTCATGGCCAGCCCAGCCCTCAGAGCCCTCAAACCCCCGTGTCCAAGAATCCCACGCCCTCCAGAGCAAACATTCGAGGTTCTTCCTAAACACAAATTTCCTAAATACAAATCTTATGGTTTGGTAGGTCTAGATTCGTTCTGAGTTCTGAGATTAAAACAAAAGCACTTCCATAAAACGGAACGTCAGAGCCTTTATGGCAACATGCAGACTTATCTCATTGTGAATAATGTTTTCATCATTTGGAGTTGTTGGGATGGTCCCAGCGTAACTGAAAATCATTCTAGTATTACCATGGTAGCTAAACTGGGTTTTCTGTTTGGGCTTGATTTTGTTTATTGTAGTCACCCCGAGGCTGTTCAAATAAGCAAGAGACAAACAAAACAACTTGCTACCATTCAGCCAGTCCAAGCCCTCAGCTGAGGCCTCTTTATTCTTGCAAAGAAGCATATTCTAGTTTCCCAGAGCAGAAGTGAATTGATCACCTGTGGTAACTTGGATTTTGAATGAAAGGACTAGAATCAGGATAGTTGCAAGTCAACTTTCAACCAATTATGTAATATATGGCAAACCCAATATGCTCTAAGTTTTGCCCATAAAACCTCTTCTGAAAGTAAAAAATGGCAGCATGCATATGTCTGCCTCTCCCTGCTTTAGCCCCTGATAACTCTGCGACTCCGAAGTGGTAGGGGGTAGGTAAAGAAGGAAGCTTATCTGCTCTCTAGTGGCCTTGAGGAACTAGCATTGAAGAAGGTGGGTGAAGTCAAAGGGTTAAAGTAGCCACACTGCTTCAAATCCCGATACCTTACTTAAAACACATAGTCTCTATTTTTATTTAAAGAAGAAACACACATTTTAAGGAAACATTAAGGATTATTTTTCCAAGTTCTTGAAGAATTTTGCTTTTTCTACCTTCTAAGACATGGCTTCTAGTAATTTTCTCATACAATTTGTGCTTCCTGTGACTGATAGTTTATTGCAATGCCTGACACATTTTATGGTGCTATTACAAAATTTAACTGAAATATATGAGAATGGTGTGTTTTTGTTGTTGTTGCTTGAATTTTTGAATTTTATTTTTTATACAGCAGGTTCTTATTAGTTATCCATTTTATACATATCAGTGTATACATGTCAATCCCAGTCTCCCAATTCATCACACCACCACCACCACCACACCCATCACTTTCCCCCCTTGGTGTCCATACGTTTGTTCTCTACATCTGTGTCTCTATTTCCGCCATGCAAACCCGTTGAGAATGGTGTGTTTACAAAGATTGTGCAGTCCTCTAAATTAATAGAAACAAAGTTCCTTTGGAAGAGTTAAGTGGGTTTTAAGCTACAGTATCCAGAGAGAGAGAAAGAGAGAGAGATAGACAGAGAATTTAGCCCTTCAATTCTTCACTTTTGCTTTTCTCAGTTGCCATCATTTATAGTTGAATTCAGTGTGTACACTAAGGCAGCTGTGTGTTGAAACCAATTTCCATAAGAGTTAAGGAATTTAAAGCTCTGAGATTTTTGGACTTTGAGAAACACAGATTGAATCATTTGACCTTGAATTATATATGACAATCCCCTGTTTCAGCATAAAGGCTGCATATGTACATGTTTAATGAATAAGACCCTTAAGGTTTACAAAAAAAGCAACACCCTAGATTTATATATTCCATTAAACATGATCTTCACAGGCTAATTAGTTAGTAATTTCACCCTTGCTTGTAATATAAACCATTTTATGCTCAATAATAATAAAATCTATGTAAACCAGGCTCTTTATTAATAAACATTATGTGCTTCTGGCTTTCAAATAAAATAATGCTTCACGTGCTTTTCTCTCCATCATGCCTAGACTAATCACACAGTAAAAATCAAACAACTAAAATAGTGCTTTTTATCTCCTGCTGTAGAAAAACAATAGAGACCACGTCAAGGGCTTAAGAATGAGATGTGACCTAAAGAAGGCTGGGACGGAGAACAGAAGACTCCAAATCCTTATTTCAGTGTTTGGAATCAAGATACTTTTAGGCTCTTAAGATTATTCAAAATATGTTTCTGACTAATGAGCCAACATCAGTGGAATCACAGATGAGGGAAACAGCTCCAAATCTCCCTTGCCCATCAGATCCCCCTGACCTATGAGATCGAGGGAGGTGCTAAGGGAACCGGCCTGTGGCCCATCCTGTGAGTCTGTATTCTGAGGCACCTGCTGCCTACTGAGGCAACTCCTTCATGAACAATAAGCACAGGAAAACTTCTGTTTCAGTTACAAGTATCATGCCAGCTGAGCGAATCAATATTTTATTAAAATCTTCTAACAGAAAGGCTCCAGTCTGTGGAACGTGCCTTACCCTAGGATCTTAGCTACTGGTAATAGATCACACCCAGGCTTTGCATTACAGGGCCCATGGAAAGATGAAAATTTGGGGCCCTTTGTTCAAAAGTTATTAAGAATTTCAAGAAGACGACAACAGAGCATAAAACCATGTAAGTGTGAGGCCCGTGAAACTGCCCAGGTTGTACCTTCATGAAGCTGCCTCTGCACCGGGCAGACAACAGCCCCTTGTCCTCCACACAGAATTTATTTCTCTTACATTGTCCATCTCCCTAGGAGGTGATATGTTTTAGTCAGTACAAGAAGAAGTCTGGTCATTTTAGAGCCAATATGGAATTTTCAATAGGATAATTCCAGATAACCTTCCTGTTGATGTTATATCTAGTATAAACTATGAGTATTTGGAGAACTCTGGAAAAATAAAACATTCATTGACAAATGAAAATGTCTTTGCTGGGAGATATATTATTTCAAATTTAAAAGCATCTGAGGCACTGGGAACTTCTGGTCGTACCATGAAGGCTCCTATCTGAAGTGTCTTTCTGTTAAATCGTAGTAACAAAATAATGATGGCAAATATTTTTTGAGTGTTTACTAGGTGCTTTACATGTATTCACCCATTATTCCACCAAACAAGCCACCCCTTAAGATGGGTAGTATTATGTCCAAATTTTGGATTCGAGGCAGAGCGCAGTTAAGTAGCTCACTCTAGGTCACAAAGATGGTAAGTGACAGAGCTGCGATTTCATCCCAGGTAGTCTTGTTTCCAAAGTCCATACCCTTAACCACTGTATCACAGCTCTTGGAGAGGGTGGAGGACACGGAGAGTGAAGTTACTGTTTTGGAAGTTTGTTCCATGACAATTCAGGCACTGTGCTTCCGCAATCCTACAGCCAATTACCTTCTGCCAGACAGTCCTGTTTCTCTGTGTCCACTGTGGTGAGCATTCGTTCCACTGTAGGGCTGTACAGGCAGGCAACACAGGGCCCCTAGGACGACTGAACTGAAATAATCAATCTAATCAAACAATGATTCAACTTAGTCAAATAACCAATTTCACTGACTGTTTATTTGACTTGGTTGATTGGTTGTCTGAATTGAGTGAATGGGCAGCTGAGTCTTTTGGGGCAGTGTAGACACAGCCTTTGATTGAAGTGATGCCACTGCTGTGATGCTGAGTGACACTAGTCAAGTTCTTCCTGTAAAAATCAACATTACCGGGCTTGACTCTGTGGAAAGGGCATTTGCTGCTTTCCTAATCAAATCTAAGCAAGTAAAAATGTTGTTATTCCTCTGTGAAGGCAGCTAGATGGATTAAATAATGGACTGAATTAGTAAAACAGAGGTAAAGACAAAATAAAGAACAAAAGGCATACTGCTGTTTATACCTTTATGGGAGAATGCTGCTGATAATACTGGAAAGATTTTCTTCTATTTAGAAAGTCAAAGTTAGTATCCACATTTGTAAATTCTAAAGCCAGTGAGCAAGTCAGGTATCCCGCACGGTTCTGGAAGAACAAGTGGGAGGCCAGAGGGCAAGCTGGTATTTGTTTAAGGTTGACTAAGGCAGGTAAATGACCCAAGGAGGCTCATGGAAGCATGGCAGAACACTGAAAACCTGAGGAATGTTTTTAAGTGTCAGGTGGATAGTCTCCTTGCTCTGTAAAGATCTGCAGGATGATTTCACTTACATGCATGTATCTCTTTATCACTGTTAAATATTTACAGATCAATGTTTGAGTGCCTGCAGGCTTGGGGAGCTTTACTTATCAAAAAGCACTTTTTAAAAGGCAGTTAACACTGGAGCTGGTGGAAGGATGAAAATGCCATCTGTCCCATTTGCTTCCCAATAGCCTCAAAGCTCTTCCGGGTTGGCACTGGCTATTCCAATGACTTTGCTGCGCAGGAAATCTTAGACCATTCATTCTGAATGAATTCAAAGCTGTGAAAGGTAAGGCTGTTAGAAGGTAGTGTGCATAGTCAAATAATAGATTTGTCCACTGTCATAGGTGAGTCTCTGTTTGAGAGAAAAATAGATGCCAGTTATTCCGAGGCTGCTTTATTCATTCATAAATATGAAACAGATATTTATTGAGTGCCTTCTTTCTGTCTAGAGCTATGCTAGGAACCACAATGAAGCTGTGAATGTGGCAGACACGAATGGTGCCTAAACAAAGCTTCAATTCTGGTAAGAGAAGAACACACAAATATGGTATCTGGATACATACATTTTCACTAACAAACAGGAAAAGACAAACAAGAACCCTTTCACTTGTAGATTTTCAATGTTCTTAGCCCATTTCTATAAAAGAAGCTTTTACCTGAGGGGCAGATGCAAATGCTTCCTGCGCATCACTAAAGATATGTCTAGGGAAAAACCAAGGAAGCATGGAATAGGCTCCTATAAATAAGCTGTAAACATTAATTTGTTGTACACACGTTTTAAAAAAAAAAGCAGAGTCACATTCACTGTTGGATAAGTCAAACCAACCATTTACTCTGTAAAATACTTTTATGTACAAAGGATCTCATAAAGCTGAACACTTAGTCTATTTCGTGAATGTTGGTAGGCTTGCACCAAAGCACAGCGTAATTGATGCGGCACATGGGTTTCCTCCACACCTTTTCCAACCTTCGATCGATTGACAGGTCAAAGTTGGGATTATGTTTTTCATCCCTTGAGCCAATTGCCCTTTAAAAGTCAAGCTTTTCTTAGAGTTTCTGTGTTGCTAACCACTAGGATAATCTCATATGTAGGACTGATTTCCCTGAGAAATAATCAGTTTTTCAAAAGTTAGTGGTTTTGTGTAATTGACTATTTAAGTAAGTCTAAGAACATTCCAGTTGCTTGTTAGCCTTGATGGAAGTCTAAGACAACTTTGTAGTTAGTACCTGGAGAGGATGAATGACCAGGCAGAGTTTTTGTATTGGCCTCATTTCTCCAACTGTCTATCAAACATTTGGGGTTTGGCAAATTATTTTAGCACATTTTGCCAAGTACTTTCCCCATAATTTTTAAAAACCATGTGTGTTTCAAAAGAAATTTAATCTACATATCTCTTGTTCATTTACACTTAGGTCATCAGAATGTTATTTTACTGGAGATCTTTCATTATCTAGGAGGTTGGTGAATCCTCCAGCAAACTCTATCTCTTTTTCTGTCACAGTTTCTGAGAATAAGCAAAATTTGAACTTTACAATTCTGTATTCTCAGGAACCAATCATTCTGGGTGCTGTTTGAAATACCAGTGTGTTCACAGCCTTTGATGATGGTGTGTCATCCAACTTTGTTGGGCCCAGAGTAAAAATAAGAAAAATAATTTGATTTTAGGATGAGGTAACTTTTAAGATGAGTATCAACGCCTAAAGGAGATTTTCTGAAAAGGGATATTTGGGGAAGTGTGATACTCTCCAATATCTCACCTAATATATAATCATTAGTAATTGATTAAAAATATTGGTTGATGCCAGTCTAGCTGGAATCATTTGCGATTCATTTGAATCCTAGAGTTAAAGGAATTAAAAATTTGGAAGCTTTTTGCCTCTGTCTAAGGGTACCTTAAATTTGCTTCTGAGAACCTCTGCGGTAAATGTTGCGTGGGTTTTGTTTGTTTGTTTTTTTGGTTTTTTTTTAATTAATTAATTTATGGCTGTGTTGGGTCTTCGTTTCTGTGCGAGGGCTTTCTCTAGTTGCGGCGAGCGGGGGCCGCTCTTCATCGCGGTGCGCGGGCCTCTCACTATCGTGGCCTCTCTTGTTGCGGAGCGCAGGCTCCAGACGCGCAGGCTCAGTAGTTGTCGCTCACGGGCCCAGTTGCTCCGCGGCATGTGGGATCTTCCCAGACCAGGGCTCGAACCCGTGTCCCCTGCATTGGCAGGCAGATTCTCAACCACTGCGCCACCAGCGAAGCCCTGTTGCTTGTTTTAAAAAAGCAAAATTGTTAATCCTAAAAGCAATTTCAACATGCACCAGTAAGAGCTACTGGAGATTCTTTGGCTTTGAATAAGAAACCTGGCTTTCCACACATGCTTCTCCACCCCTGACCCCCTACATCTTTGTGTGATTTGGGGATAATTTGTAAAACCCCTCTAGAAGGGAAACTGTGTAGGGTGATGGATGTTATCTAGACTTATTGTGCTGATCATTTCACAATATATACAAATATTGAATCATTATTTTGTACTCCTGAAACTAATATAATGTTATATGTCAAATATGCCTCCATATTTAAATATATAAAACCCCTCTAGAATTGGGTTTCCCTGTGTAAAATTGCACGTTTACACAAACCTGGGAACCAGGCTTGCACTACTTATTTGAAGATATTTTTCAGGATAAAATGAAATAATAAATAAAAAGTACTTTGAAATCTTTAAATATGAAGCATACTCTACAATGGTACTTAAACTATTCTTGGTAAAAGACAGTTTTTTTCCTTCAATCCATTGTGGGTTGAAACTTTTATAAAATACAATAAAAATGAATTGCTAGAAAAGTGAAATAAAAAAGACATGCAAAAATATAAGTGCAATTGTAAGAACTACTAGATCCAATAAACATATAATTACTCTATTAAACTGGTATAAAAGTAATGAAATAAAAAAGACATAGAAAAATATAAGCACAATTGTAAGAAATATTTGCCCCAATAAACAGAAAATTACTCTGTTAAATTGGTATAAAACTTTCTAAATTCTTTCCCTTGATTTCAATTCCTATCTCATCACATGGGGTAACAAACAGCTCATAGCCTAGCATTGGTCCATGGACCACACTTAGAGTAGCTGTGCTTTGGCAAACAGAGCAGGGAGAATCTGCCTGTCATTATTGTCCTAGGGGCATGCTTCTTTCAGCACCTGACAATGATGGTTCCTAACTTCATGTCATGTTGTGGTTTTGAATTACAACCTCTCTCCCTGCTTTCCTAGGTAAAGTTGCTCCATTTACCAGACATATTTCTGAGTAGTATTTCACATTTAAATTTTCAGTGATGATCTTGGGCTTCATGCTTTGGCAGCCTCTTTGATTCTGCCATTTCCCTTATCTAGTTCCCATGACTTTTACTTCTGAGACATCTCTTTTCTCTTCTCTCTTCCTATGGCTACCCTCCTGGGCAGGTCTCCTTCTCAGACCATTAACAGCCTCTGTCCAGTCTAAGGTACCCTTCACACTCATTCCTCAGCTGCATGCTTAATAAGATCAATTCCTTGCTCACAAACCTTCTAAGGCTCCCTGTTGTCTGTCAAATTAAACACTGCCTGCCTTACTCTTTCCTGCCTTTTAGCCTCTTCTCAAGCTGCCCTCTTAGCTTAAAATATCCCCCAGCTCCAAAATTCTGACATTTGCATCCTGCCCATCTTTCCAAGCTTACACCAAACACCATCTTCCCTGAGATGCCATTGCTGGTGGGTGTGCTCTGTCCTTCCCTGTGGACAACCTATACCCCTCACCTGACACAGATACTGTTTTGCCCAGCACAGTTTTGTGGATTAGATTGAACAACTTCCCTCTGCTCTCCCCCAGCCCAACAGAATTAGGGACAATTTGAAGTGAGGGCCAGGCCTTCTTAATCTTCTAAAGTAAAAAGTTATCAATTACTGAGTAACACATAAATTCCCATTGCCACAAAAATAAAAGGTCAACCATCACGAAGACGGTTAATTTTCCCTTAATCCCTACTCTGTTTCTTGGGTAACCATGATCATGTGTTTGGTCATTTGGGGTGCATTTTTTAAGACCTTTCAATTTTTTATGTATTTAGATGTTATGTGACAGTTGCAGTAGCTTTATTTTTTGTGTACATGCCAAGACCTATGTTAAGTGTTAGCTGTTATTACTTTTGCTCTGTGGTTTGTCCTTTTCATTCAGTAATCTGTCTTGGAGGCACGGTCATGTCAGTACCCGGAGATCTATCTCACTTGGTAACTGCCCCACAGCATAATAGGAATGGATGTTTACTTTTCTGTTATTACAAATACCTGTGTCTATCTTTTCTAGAACCTAGCACAGTGCCTTGCACATGTGAGTACTTGATAAATATTTGTGGAATTGACCAAACCAAGGAGTTCCTAAATTCCTTTGACCCTGTTAACATTTCATTTAAGAGATTAGGAATAATAACCACTTGAGGCAGGCTAAAGGAATTTCCTTGAGGACAACTCATATTTGGACTTCACAATTAGGGTGAAATGTGAAAAACATAAAGGAGGGTTTCAATAAAGCTAATGAAGATTAGAGAAGTAGAAAATAAGGGCGAGGAAGAAAGGCTAAAATGAGGCTGACAGTGAACTTGAGAATAGTCTTCCTACGTGAAGATCATTCTTCTCTTGCTACAAAGACAGAAGCAGGAGAAGACTGTGAACACATTAAGCTGATTCAGCCTGAGAATTTTCAGATCAGGATAACTAGATCCCCCTCCTGGAGACTTGCGAGAGCAATTTGTGTCTCCTCTCTGGGAAGAGTACGGCAGTGGTCTTGTTTAATAGCAAGGGGCTGGAATAGATGACTTGTCAGGATATTTCCTGCTGGAGAACTAAGTTCATAATTATCTTTAAGCCCTTAGCTTATGCTATTATAATTGGTTTAGCAAATTCAAAATTCCTAGGGGGCACTATTTTTGGGTTAATGAATGGGTAAAATGTGAGGGTCCAAGTCATCTATTTAACTGCATTGTTCCTAACTTTTTTTCCTTCACCTTTTAATTGTCTTTCTCTGGAAATAAATTCTTTCAGGTAGGTTGGTGGTTGAAGTTTGCCTTTTAAGTCTTTCATCTTCATTTAGGCTACAGTTCCATCAGCATCAGTAGATCATGAACTGAGTCATGGATGGACTTTGAATGTAGACCTAATTCTAGAAATATATATTCATGTGTCAGACCTGTGTCCTTTAATAGGATCATTTAAGTTATTCCCTGTATATTCAAATTTTCATTTTCCAAACACCACGTATTGCATCATTTCATCCCAGAGTAGTTGACTAGGCAGAAGTGAAGGTTGTTTCCTCGGTGGCCTTGACTGGTCGCCTTAGCCCTCAGTGTTGTAAAATCTACCCTCCTTTTTAACAACAGCTGCTTCTTAACGCTTTTCTCTTTTTAGTCCTTCCCTGATCATCTGAAGAGACAAACTGAATGCTAGGGTTTGTACTTGTAGCACTTGTTAGTGTAGGGCTGTTAGAAACTGGGAAATCAGAACACATTAATCAATCATGTCCTGCTGTTCATTTATTGTCACCCTGAGTATTAAAGCTGATAAGTTTTGATTGAGGCTTAAATTTTCTTTTGAGGTAGAAAGTGACTTGTGGCTCCATATTATTAAATGAGGGAATCAGTACACCCTCAACGTGATCAAATTATAGATCACATTCAATCATGATCATGGCAATAATTCCTCGTGTCTCTAATACCTACTCTTTTTTTGTGCTTTCCCTCTCCCCTTTTTTATTGTTTAAATAGCAGCCTGGAACACATTTTATAGATAAAAGTAGTAAAGTTCTTTATGACTTTTCCCTTAGAAGCAACGTTACCACAAAGGTTTTGATTCTTGGTTGTTATGCAACTTAAAAAAAAATTATCTTGAAGATCTTTTCTAATAGATTGTAAATGGTTTATAGTAAGCAGGGAAGAGGGGATTAGAATCTTGATAGTTGACATGAGAATTCTTCTCAGGTTGAGACTATCCCTAAAAGGAAACTAGTTTAAATAAGATTCCAGGGTAAAGGTAAGCCCCTAAGGGCAGGGCTTGCTGAAGGAGGAAAGTAGATAATGAAACTGTCCTACTTAGAAAAAATAGGAATGAGAAGGTATTAAAGGGAAAAGAGAGATATGATGGCCAAGCCACATGAGAATGTGGCTGAAGAATTTAAGAAAAGGAATTTCTCTGGAGACACAGATGTAGAGAACAAACATATGGACACCAAGGGGGGAAAGGGGGGCTGGTGGGATGAATTGGGAGATTGGGATTGACATATATACACCAATATGTACAAAATAGATAACTAATAAGAACCTGCTGTATAGCACAGGGAGCTCCACTTCACTGTGCAGTAGAAACTAACACGACATTGAAAAACAGCTATATCCCAATTAAAAAAAAAAGAGAGAGAGAGAGAAAAAGAATTTCTCATATTCAATTTAAAGGAATTTCCCTCCTATGTTCAACGTCCCCCCCCCCCATTATTGATAATCCAATAAAATCTGTTACTTATGTTAGAGCTTTGTGAGAGTGGTTGTTTTTGATTGAAGAACTAGGCCAAATTTTGTTTCTGGATCAACAAGGTATAAGGGAAAGAACAAGCAGTGAGAATTCATGAACTGAATTAATTCATTGGAGCTTACCCAACTCTCTCACCCCATTCTAAGAATTTGCAGAAGCCCTGGGGAGGGATTGGATTTCCCCAAGACATGGAATTGGGATTCTAGCAAATTATATCTTTATCTTAAAGAACAGGAAGACTTCAATCCAGGTAACAGTTGTTTATACTATGTAGTACAAAGCTATCTGAAATAGATAAGATCCAATTAAAGGAATAACATAGTGTATGCTGTTGAGTCGTGACCACCCCCCCAAAAGATACATCTACCTGAAGCCATAAATATAACCTTGTTTAGAAAAAGGGTCTTTGCAGATGTAATTAAGTTAGCAATCTCAAGATGAGATCAACCTAAATTACATTGGATCCTAAATCCAATGTCATATGAGAAGAGATGGGGAAAGGATGCAAAGGAGAAGCCATGTGAAGACAGAAGCAGAGTTTGGAGGGATGCCACCACAAGCTGTGAAGCACCTGGAGCCACCAGAAGTAGAAGAGGCAAAGGAGGATTCTCCCCTAGAGTCTTTGGAGGGATTGCAGCTCTGCCAACACCTTGATTTAGGATTTCTCCCCTCCAGGATAATAAGAGAATAAATTTCTGCTGTATTAAGCCACACAGTTTGTGGTAATTTGTTATGGCAGCCCTAGGAAACTAATACCCATAGTAACTCACCAACTAGATTCACTTTCGTATTGTCCTATAAAGTTCTCCTCCTCATCAATCTTGCCTAATTTTTCCTGCAAAGGAATCAAGTACTCAAGGACAGCTTCACTGGCATCACATAACTCAACAATTCCTTGGAAACATTAGGCCATTTTTGCGGGAGAATTAAGAGAATGTTTTGGTTTTTTAAAAATTAATTTATTTATTTTTGACTGCATTGGGTCTTCGTTGCTGCGCGCAGGCTTTCTCTAGTTGCGGCGAGCAGGGGCTACTCTTTGTTATGGTGCACAGGTTTCTCATTGCAGTGGCTTCTCTTGTTGCGAGCATGGGCTCTAGGCACGTGGGCTTCAGTAGTTGTGGCATGTGGGCTCAGTAGTTGTGGCTCGCGGGCTCCAGAGCGCAGGCTCAGTAGTTGTGGCGCACGGGCTTAGTTGCTCTGCGGCATGTGGGATCTTCCCGGATCAGGGCTCAAACCCGTGTCCCCTGCATTGGTAGGCGAATTCTTAACCACTGTGCCGCCAGGGAAGCCCCTAAGAGAATGTTTTGAGCAATGAATGCAGGGATGATGGTGTTGCCGCAGCCTTTGTCGCCCGCCTATTTCCCATGGCAGAGTTGGCAGAGGAACATGGGAGAAGCAAGTCGTGGATCTTCTGGGCTGCATTTGTAACTGGGATCTTGTTCTTTGAAAATGATTGGGCAGAGATGTTTATGCGCTGCTGATGACAAGTGCTGGAAGGAATAAAGAGGGTGTAATTCGTCAGGCCGTGGAAGTACAGGTTCCTCTTTGAATAGCTCTAAATCAAGTCTTGCCCTCCTTGCCCTCATTATCTCATAGGAAGGAGCTCTGCTAATCAGTTGTGCCTGCATTCCCCCTGAAATTTAAATTTTCTCTTAGTAGAAATGTGCTTTTATGAAGCCTTGGAAGTAGTCTTTGTTGGTTGCAATATTTCTCGATGAAAACAGCAAAGGCTTTGGCATGTCCGAGGAAGCAAAAACATCTCTCCTTGTAATGTGACCATTTGCTCTTGGGAGAGTCTATGGCTTTTGAACAATTCTAAAGAAATATTGGATAAAAACGAGAAAAAAAAAAAAACCCATAAGGATAGAAGTTTGGGAAGCAAAGGTACAGGATATACAAAAACAACTTTATAAAAACACCTTCCTGTCAATGGGAAGTTGAAATATTTGTGATACAGACTGTCATTTCTTTGATAACTGAGAGTATCTTCTATAGCTTCTAAATCGTTTTGGGTTCCACAGCCCCTAGACTAATGAGGCACCTGAACGAATGAGTGGATGAATGAATGAATGAGAATGTATTGATATTAAGGACACAAGCTAAATTTATATTCTCTGTTGCTCTTTGGGCTCCTAAGAGGTTTGTTCTTTCTTCTTTCCTCCCTTCCTCCCTCCCTCTCTCCCTTCTTTCCTTCCCTCCCTCCCTCCCTCCTTCCTTCCTCCCTCCCTCCCTTCCTTCCTTCTTCCCTTCCTCCTTCCCTCCCTCCCTCCCTCTCTTCCTCCCTTCCTTCCTTCCTTCCTTCCCTCCCTCCCTCCCTCCCTCCTTCCCTCCCTCCCTTTCCTTTTTGCTTATTTCTGGATTCCTGGCAAGTTTCCACACGAGGGAGATTGCCCACAAGGAAAGACACTCGTCCCTCTGACACCTCACGCCAGAGAAGGAGCAGAGCCTTTCCAAGGTGCAGCAAACTACAGGAGCCAGAACTTTGCGGAGCCCTTAATTAGGGTCAGAGTGACCTTAGCCATTTCTCTTTTCTGCCTCTTTTGAACCATAGCTACCTACTTGTTGCTTTTCTTCAATCAGGATTTTATACTTACATTTATCCAGGAATTATCTAGGAAACTGCTAATTTTATTTGTCCCTTCAGCCTGTTATTTCAGGTTAAATCTATAAAGGCAAATTATTAGGGCTGTAACTCTAATCCCACCAATTTTCTCAGGCCTCATAGTAAATAGTATTACAGTCAAGTCCGACTTAAGCAGCTCCTAAATAATCAGGGGCCTCCGTCAATCTGAAGTGTTTTTACTGTACTCTGTTGTTTTGGGGGAGCTGGGGTCGGGTAACAGAGTCAATTAAATAACTTCATCACAGGGAGTTACAAAGAGAAAAAAAACCTTCTAGGACACACCTTCTATATTTTCTTCATTTGTATGTGATGTAGTCATATTCAGAATCATTGAGAATTAGGACTAGAAAAAGCCTTAGAAAATGTGATCTTTTTCTAAGGCCATCTTTTTTTAATAAATGAGGAAACGGAGCCAGGATGTCAATTGCAATGTCTAAAACCAGGAGCTCATCAGCGGCCACGATGGACTAGAACGCAAGCCTCAATACCCAAAATGACTGTTTGATTCGGTGTAATGGCTTACAGCAATTTCTAGATCATCACTTGTCAAATGAAAGTTCCACTATCTTCATTACATTTAGTAAAGAAGAAGAATTAGTTGATCAATTTTTGAAAGGAGAATGAAAACAGAGAGCGTTTTCTGCTCAGTCTTGAATCAGAAGAGAGCTGTCAATTATCTAGAACGTCTCAAGGCTGCTACGTCTCTGCTCTAAATTCTCTTATGTGTGTTTCATACTTTTTTTTTTAGTAGAGTCTCTACAGTTAAGAATCCCATTTTATGTGTGGTATAAGTTTCTAAAGACTTCAGATAATTCTAAAGACTAATATTCCCATGGATGAAATATAGAAACAACACTTTTTGGGCGAGGATTAATCTGCTGGTTTAAGGACCCTTTACTGTGCCCTTACTCTGATTGCCATGTTGCCAGCCCTTTTCTACTCTTTTCCTTTATCCTTGCCCTGTTGGCAAACCCTCTTACCAATTATGTTACCCTGGGCAAGTAACTTAACCTCTTTGTGTCTCCGTTTGCTCCTCTATAAAGTAAAGGTAATGATACGACATACCTCGAAGGGTTGCTGGGATGATTAAATGAGATAATTTCTCATGTATAATATAGGATCAGGTTTGGCTTCCTATGTGATACAACACAAAATAATGGTGACTCAAACAAGGTAGAAATATATTTCTCATTTAGGTAAAAAAAAAAAAATGTTGAAGGCAGGTACCCAGGGCAGGCATGACAGCTTCAATGGCATCTGTGTTTCTGTTCTACTGTCCCTGTACAAGCAGAGCCTGGCTCTTCCTGTATGTGTGGCCCTTCCTGTCCTCTGATGGTCGCATCCTCCTTGGCCCTCCAGCATTTCTGTGCCACTTGGGTGGCCCAGTGCTCCTCAGCCAAGCCTTCTTTCACCTGGGGACTTTCTTCCCATTATCAACTTTGAATTGTCCATTTGGAAAGAAGGAGAATTCAATTTACACTTAGATAGGGAAGGTTGATAGGCTTATTGGATTTGTATTTTTACTGCTCGGTTCACAAGAATGTTGCTTTAAAAGAGAGATTTGGGAACTGATAGTGAGTGTGTTTGGCAAAGAGATGATCTTCCTGACATAAAGGTTGCTTACAATGATGGTCAAACTGCTTAGTAATGTTTACTTGTGCATTTTTACAAATGATCTCTGTTTTAGAGATTTAGCAAATATTTGGAAATTTTGAGGTTAAAATAAGGGACACTGAAAATGAGATCCAGGGGGCTTTTAAAATCTTTTCCACAATCTACATGGTAACGTGCATATTTAGGTCTAGGAAATGTGAGGTCTTGGAAACTCTCTCTAGGCTCTAAGCTGGATAAATTGTAGGGCTCACCCGTTTTGTTTTCCATCTCTTAATGGTCATTGTTCTTTGTTGCCTGGTATTCAGTGTCTTGAATAAATTTGTGCTGTTTTAAGCCACCTAGTCTGTGGTACTTTGCTATGGCAACCCTGGAAATCTAATATAGGAACTATGAATTTTTAAAAAGTTATTGAAATAATTGCTATAGTTTGCTAACCATTTGTTAAGTTTTTGAAGATGAAGGATAACAGTACATTCTAGGCATAAGGTTTCTTCTAGAAAACGTGCTTCTCAAAATATTCTTCCAAACTATATCTTTTTTACATATAAAAGATTAGTGATATTAGTAAAAGTGCCAGTTGAAGTGAATCAATTTAATACTCCAAATGGTGTGGTGACAGTAGGAGCAAGTTAGTAGCTAAGAGTTCTGAAAAATTGTTTATCTTGTCCTATTAAAATTTGACCGATAAAAAATTTGAACATTAAGTAATTTTGAATAAAATTTCAGTTTTATTTTTGCATCCCTAAGGTTCACTCAATGATGATGATTTTTAGCTTTGGTTGGATACGGATTTTCATTCTTGGTCATTTAAAAAATTTTGGACCAACTGTGTATGCAGAGTACTTCTACCTTGAAAGTAATCTACTAATTCTGTTTGGAATCTTTTTGGATCCTCCTGTCTGGGCAACACCATCAGGGCCTCTTACTCATTGGCTTCTGGTTGTGCAGTGAGGAACAGAGACAAGCTATCAGGAGGTGGGAGGCGGGTAAGACTGAGGTCATTATTTGTTTAGTTCCCTTCCTGTAGACTTGGGCTGGCTGATGATTGAAAATGTCACCACTCCTCTCCAGGTGAACTCCTCATCACGACTCTCTAATTCCAAGGTTGGAAACCTAGGATCTGGAAACCTACCCCTTCTCTCATCCCTTCCAGACAGGGGTGGTAACAGCTCCACTGTTACTAGTCCTAGGGGACTGCCCTGTTCCTTGTGGTTTCCCTATGCCATTGTTTAAACAGTCCCTTTAAAAACCTTCCTGGGATTGTCCCAATTTGATTTTTGCCACCGATTTCCTGCTAGGATTCTGACTGAACACAGACCAGTTGGTAAACCTCCCTTCCAGTGTTGCAAAACGACATAATCCTGTACAACCAAAGACCCGTGATGGGATGTAGCTCTCCAACCACCCAGCATCAAAGTCCATGTGAAGCACCAAAGACTACTCAGGGAAAAACTATTTTAAAAATTTGGCTCCTGACCAGAGGGCAGACAGCAGAAGCAAGAAGAACTACAATTCTGCAGCCTGTGGAACAAAAACCACATTCACAGAAAGATAGACAAGATGAAAAGGCAGAGGGCTATGTACCAGATGAAGGAACAAGATAAAACCCCAGAAAAACAACTAAATGAAGTGGAGATAGGAAACCTTCCAGAAAAAGAATTCAGAATAATGATAGAGAAGATGATCCAGGACCTCGGAAAAAGAATGGAGGCAAAGATCGAGAAGATGCAAGAAATGTTTAACAAAGACCTAGAAGAATTAAAACACAAACACCTAGAAGAATTAAAGAACAAACAAACAGAGATGAACAATACAACAGCTGAAATGAAAACTACACTAGAAGGAATCAATAATAGCAGAATAACTGAGGCAGAAGAACAGATAAGTGACCTGGAAGACAGAATGGTGAAATTCACTGCCACAGAACAGAATAAAGAGAAAAGAATGAAAAGAAATGAAGACAGCCTAAGAGACCTCTGGGACAACATTAAACGCAACAACATTCACATTATATGGGTCCCAGAAGGAGAAGAGAGAGAGAAAGGAACCGAGAAAAGATTTGAAGAGATTATAGTCGAAAACTTCCCTAACATGGGAAAGGAAATAGCCACCCAGGTCCAGGAATTGCAGAGTCCCAGGCAGGATAAACCCAAGGAGAAACACACCGAGACACATAGTAATCAAACTGACAAAAATTAAAGACAAAGAAAAATTACTGAAAGCAACAAGGGAAAAACAACAAATAACATACAAGGGAACTCCCATAAGGTTAACAGCTGATTTCTCAGCAGAAACTCTACAAGGCAGAAGGGAGTGGCACGATATATTTAAAGTGATGAAAGGGAAGAACCTACAACCAAGATTACTCTACCTGGCAAGGATCTCATTCAGATTCGACGGAGAAATCAAAAGTTTTACAGACAAGCAAAAGCTAAGAGAATTCAGCACCACCAAGCCAGCTTTACAACAAATGCTAATGGAACTTCTCTAAGTGGGAAACACAGGAGAAGAAAAGGACCTACAAAAGCAAACCCATAACAATTAAGAAAATGGTAGTAGGAACATACATATCGATAATTACCTTAAATGTGAATGGATTAAATGCTCTAACCAAAAGACACAGGCTCACTGAATGGATACAAAAACAAGACCCATATATATGCTGTCTACAAGAGACCCACTTCAGACCTAAAGACACATACAGGCTGAAAGTGAGGGGATGGAAAAAGATATTCCATGCAAATGGAAATCAAAAGAAAGCTGGAGTAGCAATACTCATATCAGATAAAATAGACTTTAAAATAAAGAATGTTACAAGAGACAAGGAAGGACACTACATAATGATCAAGGGATCAATCCAAGAAAAAGATATAACAATTATAAATATATATGCACCCAACATAGGAGCACCTCAATACATAAGGCAACTGCTAACAGCTATAAAAGAGGAAATCAACAGCAACACAATCATAGTGGGGGACTTTAACACCTCACTTACACCAATGGACAGATCATCCAAAATGAAAATAAATAAGGAAACAGAAGCTTTAAATGACACAATAGACCAGATAGATTTAATTGATATTTATAGGACATTCCATCCAAAAACAGCAGATTACACTTTCTTCTCAAGCGCACATGGAACATTCTCCAGGATAGATCACATCTTGGGTCACAAATCAAGCCTCGGTAAATTAGAGAAAATTGAAATCATATCAAGCATCTTTTCTGACCACAACGCTATGAGATTAGAAACAATTACAGGGGAAAAAAACGTAAAAAACACAAACACATGGAGGCTAAACAATACGTTACTAAATAACCAAGAGATCACTGAAGAAATCAAAGAGGAGGGCTTCCCTGGTGGCGCAGTGGTTGAGAATCTGCCTGCCAATGCAGGGGACGCGGGTTCGTGCCCCAGTCCGGGAAGATCCCACATGCCGCGGAGCAACTAGGCCCGTGAGCCACAATTACTGAGCCTGCACCTCTGGAGCCTGTGCTCCGCAACGGGAGAGGCCGCGACAGTGAGAGGCCCGTGCACCGCGATGAATAGTGGCCCCCGCTCGCCACAGCTGGAGAAAGCCCTCGCACAGAAACGAAGACCCAACACAGCCAAAAATAAATAAATAAATTTATTAAAAAAAAAAAAGAAATCAAAGAGGAAATCAAAAAATACCTAGAGACAAATGACAATGAAAACATGACAATCCAAAACTTATGGGTTGCAGCAAAAGCAGTTCTAAGAGAGAAGTTTATAGCAATACAAGCCTACCTCAAGAAACAAGAAAAATCTCAAATAAACAATCTAACCTTAACCTAAAGGAACTAGAGAAAGAAGAACAAACAAAACCCAAAGTTAGTAGAAGGAAAGACATCATAAAGATCAGAGCAGAAATAAATGAAATAGAAACAAAGAAAACAATAGCAAAGATCAATAAAACTAAAAGCTGGTTCTTTGAGAAGATAAACAAAATTGATAAACCATTAGCCAGACTCATCAAGAAAAAAGAGGGAGAGGACTCAAGTGAATAAAATTAGAAATGAAAAAGGAAAAGTTACAACAGACACCGCAGAAATACAAAGCATCCTAAGAGACTACTACAAGCAACTCTATGCCAATAAAGTGGACAACCTGGGAGAAATGGACAAATTCTTAGAAAGGTATAACCTTCCAAGACTGAACCAGGAAGAAATAGAAAATGCGAACAGACCAATCACAAGTAATGAAATTGAAACTGTGATTAAAAATCTTCCAACAAGCAAAAGTCCAGGACCAGATGGCTTCACAGGTGAATTCTATCAAACATTTAGAGAAGAGCTAACACCCATCCTTCTCAAACTCTTCCAAAAAATTGCAGAGGAAGGAACACTCCCAAACTCATTCTATGTGGCCACCATCACCCTGATACCAAAACCAGACAAAGATACTACAAAAAAAGAAAATTACAGACCAATATCACTGATGAATATAGATGCAAAAATCCTCAACAAGATACTAGCAAACAGAATCCAACAACACATTAAAAGGATTAAAAAAAATTTGACTCATTTTCAAGTTACTATTAATATTTTTCTAATAAGGAAATAAAAGCCAAATTATGCAGAGAATTTATTTCATTTTTCAGTCCCCTCCTTGCCCCCTCACACCCCCCATAAGATATTCACCTTCTGTCATTACACATATGGGCCTGTATTCTTAACACTCAGCAGAGCTTCATCCTTTAGCAAAGAGTTGCAAATGGCTTTCTTCCTTCTGATATTAAAAACCCTGAGTGTGAATTCAGGTTGCCACCTGACCGTACTCTCTGTATTGCTTGTATTTTTAGTAATGTGCCCATACCTTACTCAGTCTGCCTGCATTTTAGCACTCAATATTCAAAGCTGTCATCAGAAGGCTGCACCCTATTTAAACCTACTGTGGCTGTTTTCTTTTAAAATCCCTCATTAATGTCTATTTCTTAATGTGACATGTACTGTTAACATGTGGGGATTATTTTGATATGACTTCCAAAGTCATAAGCAACTCTTTTCCTGGGAAAACTTCCCAGATTTAAAAAAATCAGTGTATTTTATTTCATCTCTATGGCACTCTCTAGAACATGGTGCTTATTTGTCTTATTGTAAGATCATCCTTTCCTCCCTCACCCCCCTTATGAAATGAGGTGGTTTAAAATAAAGCAGAAGAGACTTTCTTGGGAAGAGACGATCACTGGGAATTTCCCTTAGTGATGATACAAGGTCAGAGAATGCTAGAGCTCTGGGGGCCTTAGGAATAATCTAATTCAAAGAGCTCCATTCATAGATGAAGAAACCAAATGAGGCCAGAGTGCTCACTGAAGGATGCACAACTGGTTATTAGAAGAATGAGAACTAGAAACAAGTTCCCAGAATTCTTGGTCTAGTGCTTTTTGTACCACGCCTTACTTTTTTTTTCTTTTAAAGAAAAACATTATACAGTCAATTCTCATTCATTTGCAACAGTTATGGTCTATCAAGTCACTGCAAAGACTGAATAGCAGCTACTGAACCACTGCTCCTAGGGTGAAATAGGGTTAGGGTCCTGTGAGCCTCTGGTCACAACATTTTTGTCACTGGTCAATGCACAACCTTGTTGTATGTGTATTCCTGTTTAAAGAAGTTTTATGTGATATACATTGTTGGTTCATTAACATTGAACTCATGGCCAACAGCACTATACCTCATGCCTGAATGAAGCTTATCTACCACACATACTTTCTCCATAAGGTACATCACAACCTTCTTTCTCTTGGGAGCACTAGACAGCACTTCAGCACTACTCTTGAGGGACATATTAAACAGTGAAATCACCAAAGAAAACACAAAAATGTGAAAAAATTGGCACTACATAGACCGTGAAAAAAAGACACTTGTTTACAATTTCGGAGCTGAAACCAGAGGCAGAGTGCTGCCTTTTTCACCTCAGCTGGAATGTGCATGTGGAGCAAATCAAAGTCTTCACCACCCTGCAGATGTCTGCAAATGATCTCGAAAGGGCCACGAGTACTGATTTGGGGGTTTCAAATAAATTTTAGTGATTAGATGAATTTGAAGATATGAAATCCACAATAATGAGGATCAACTGTATATGGAAAAGGTGATTAACAAATCTATGGATGGGGGAGTTCCCTGGCTGTCCAGTGGTTAGGGCTCTGCACTTCCACTGCAGGGGGCCCGGGTTCAATTCCTCGTCAGGGAACTAAGATCCCGCAAGCCGCGCGGCACGGTCGCGGAAAAAAAAAAAAGAAGAAAAAGAAAACAACCCCCAGCAAATCTATGAATGGGACAAATTAGAGTACAAAAGAGGTATTGTTACAACACTGGAACATTTTATTATAGAAATAAATAGAATTTCTCTGTAAAGGATACTTGTCTTTAAAAAAAAGTTCTGTCCTATTTTCCTTATTTTTTTCAAGGTACCTTCTCTGCTCCTTGTCATGACAACTGTCTGCTTCCCTCCCCATTGCACTGAAAATGCTCCTGCTAGATTACCAACTCTCATAATCTTGCCTAATCCAGTGTTCAAATCTCATTCTTCATCTTACTTAACCTCTAACACCATCTGATCACTCCAGCCCTCTTGAAAGGTCTTCTCACTTAGCTTCCAATGCAGCATGTTCTCATGGTTTTCTCCTACTCCATGAGCACTACTTCTCAATCTCCTTGATGGATGTTCCTCTCCCCACCCCTACCCCCATCTCTAAGTTTCAGAATGCCCAGAGCTTAACCCTTTGCTCTATTCTCCATATTACTTTCAAGTAGAGCAGGTAGAAGTAATATATATTTAAATTTTTTTTTCATACTGGGGTGGCAGCCAGGGGCTGAGCCCAGCCTGCAATTACCACCCAGCTGCCTCAGGGGCTGAAAGGAGCACTATCTCCACACAGCGTAATCAAGTCTGGAGAAACACTTGTACTACATGACTCCCAGATTTATAGCTTCAGACTAGACTTCTGTGAGTGTCGGAGTCAGATTCAAATGTTCAACTGCCTAGGAAATGCTGTACCCAGTCATGATGGAGTAAAATGAATTTACCTTCCACTTTAAACAACACAAATACTGGAGAAAAGATTTGATGCAGATGTTTTAAGACTTGGGACAATAGGAAGTACAATTCTGTGATCCTCAAGAGAAGGGAAACCATTGCAATCAAAACTACAGTTACAGGGCTTCCCTGGTGGCGCAGTGGTTGAGAATCTGCCTGCCAATGCAGGAGACACGGGTTCGAGCCCTGGTCTGGGAAGATCCCACGTGACGCGGAGCAGGTGGGCCCGTGAGCCACAATTACTGAGCCTGCGCATCTGGAGCCTGTGCTCCGCAACAAGAGAGGCCGCGATAGTGAGAGGCCCGCGCACCGTGATGAAGAGTGGCCCCTGCTTGCCGCAACTAGAGAAAGCCCTCGCACAGAAACGAAGACCAAACACAGCCATAAATAAATAAATAAACAAATACTTAAAAAAAAAAAACAAAAACTACAGTTACGTACAGATGAACCGGTTTGCAGGGCAGAAATAGAGACACAGATGTAGAGAACAAACGTATGGACACCAAGGGGGGAAAGTGGCGGGGGGCTGGTGGTGGTGGTGTGATGAATTGGGAGATTGGGATTGACATATATACACGAATATGTATAAAATAGGTAACTCATAAGAACCTGCTGTATAAAAAAATAAATAAATAAAAGTCTATGTGTTTGGGAAAAAAAACAAACTACAATTACCACACCTTTCAGTGGGAGGAACAAGGAGGAGGTCCCAAGGAGAGGGTGGCAGCTTTGGTTTCTCTGAGTCTTGGAGACAGATTACTGCTCACGGTATGGAGGCACCTAGAAGTCGTAAAGCAGAGTTCCAGAGAGGAGGGACTACACACACAAAAATAGAGCTCCAGAAATATACTTAGGGATCCCATTGAGTTCTTACTAAATACTAAGGCACTCCTGCATAATAGTAAACTTCATGAGGTTGAGCAAAGAGGAAACCAGGCAACTGAATGGTTTCCAAACTCACAGAAGTCTTCTGAGAACTGTTGAAGCTTTTGCCAGCCAGAATGGAGAACCCTGGTTGAATACATCAAGAAGTCAGAAATTAAGACAGCAGAAAAGTTATGCCTTCATAGTGAGGCTAACTTTGTCCTAGAATAAAGGCTACATAGACCCACCCAACAAAGACTGAAAACTAGCCTTGAAAGGATTGACCTCACCCATAAGTAACATAACTGCCTATAAAACAAAACCCAGTTTTTTTTTAAAGACAATAAAATCCAGACACTCAACATTATAAAATCCACAATGTCCAGCACCCAATAAAAGATTATTACACATTCCAAGAAGCAGGAAAATGTGACCCATACTAGGATAAATAGCTGTCAATAGAAATAGGCCCAGAAATGATAGCAGTGATGGTATTAGCAGACATGCATATTAAAATGACTAATCGAAAAATGCACATAGTGAGGAAAGAAATCAATGATCTGAAGAAGAACCACGTGGAACTTCTGGTGTTGAAAATCACAATATCCAAAATGAAAAATTCTCTGGATGCAATTAACATCAGATTAGACACTGGAAAAGAAGAGTAGTGAACCTGAAGATAAAGCAATAGACTTATCCAAAATGAAACAGACAGAGAAAAAAAAGACTGAAAAATCCCCCAGAATCCCTGTGATTTATGGACAATATTAAACAGTCTAATATACATGAAGCTAGAGAAACAGAAAAAATATTTGAAGAAATAATGTCCAAACATTGTCAAAATTTGACAAAAACTATAAATCCACAGATCCAAGATACTCAACAAACCCCAGGCAGGACAAACACAATGAAAAACACAGCAAGATACATCATAACAAAAATTCTAAAAACCAAAGATAAAAATTTTAAAGCATTGAGGAAAAAGATGCATTGTATATAGAGAAACAAAGATCAAAATTACTGTATTAAGACTTATTTTCACATGCTCTTTTTCTTGGTATTTTTTGCTTAAATAAAGATTGCTTGCACCTCCGCATTTCTGTGGATAAGGATGGTGATTGGGGGTGGTTTACAAGATTCCTGGTTCAAGAGCTCCCTCTGTTGTCAGTGTAGCATAGTGTGGATTTTTTTTTTTTTAACTGTGTGTATTTGTGTGTGTGTCTGCGTGTGTGTTCAGGGCATTGATGGGAGGAAGTTGTTCTTTGATTTTTTTTTAATATTCTCTTATCTTAAAGAATCTTAACTCTCCTCTCTTGCTTTTTCCCCCTTCACTGTGCAGTTTTCTTTCTTGTTTTTTTTCTTAACATCTTTATTGGAGTATAATTGCTTTACAGTGGTGTGTTAGCTTCTGCTGTATAACAAAGTGAATCAGCTATACGTGTACATATATCCCCATATCCCCTCCCTCTTGCGTCTCCCTCCCACCCTCCCTATCCCACCTCTCTAGGTGGACACAAAGCACTGAGCTGATCTCCCTGTGCTATGCGGCTGCTTCCCGCTAGCTATCTATTTTACATTTGGTAGTATATATAAGTCCATGCCACTCTCTCACTTCGTCCCAGCTTACCCTTCCCCCTCCCCGTGTCCTCAAGTCCATTCTTTACATTTCACTGTGCAGTTTGCAGTTTTCTTTTTTTTTTAATATGGCAATTCCATATTTAATTTCTCTGAGAAACCACCATACTGTATTCCATAGCATCTGCACCATTTTACTTTCCCACCAGCAATGCAAAAGGGTTCCAGTTTCTCTATGTCTTCACCAACGCTTCCTTCCTTCCTTTTTTTCTTTCTTTCTTTCTTTTTCCTGCTTGTCTCTCTTTCTTTTTCCTTTCTTCCTTCCTTTCTTTCTTTCTTTCCTTCTTTCCTTCCTTCTTCCTTCCTTCCTTCCTTCCTTCCTTCCTTTCTTTCTTTCTTTCTTTCTTTCTTTCTTTCTTTCTTTCTTTCTTTCTTTCTTTCTTTCTTTCTTTCTTTCTTTCTTTTCTTCCTTCCTTTCTTCCCTCCCTCCTTCCCTCTCTCTCTCTCTTTCTTTCTTTCTTTTTATATTTGCCATTCTAATGGGTATGAGGGAGTAAGTTGTTTTTTACATGGGAGAATCATCCGTATGTTTGCATGCAGGCAGGAAAGATCTGGGAGACCAGGAAGTCGATGCTAAAGGAAGGAGAGAGGAGAGGTGCTGGAGCAATGTCCTGGAGTTGGGAGAGATGCTGAGATCCCGAGCAGAGAGGAGGATGCCCTTAGCCAGCAGCCTGGGTGTTTATCCATAGTCGCACTGTGCAGTTTTCTAAAGGCACTTCTCCATTCTCATTAAAGCCGCCCCTCCTTTGCCTGGAAAAGTTGCCTTCCCAAGACACTACCTCGAGTCCTGGACACACTTTAAGTCTCTTCCATCGTCTTGCTCTGATCCACAAAGACTCTTTCCTGGCATTTTCCATGTAGGGTGGACTTTCCCTTCCTGTGATTTTAGATCAGCCTATGGCCTTTTCCTGCTTCTCTCTTCCCTGCAGTCTTCCCCAGACTGCCCTTCTCCCCATGGAGACTTGGGCAGCAGGAGCGTGAGGGTAGCTTGCTGGGATGTGGTGTTTACGTTTTTACTTCCGATAATTTGAAGTTTAGACACTGTCTTTTATTCATGCCAAGGGCATGCTTTTATGTAGTTTTCTCTGTTATTACTATTTTTTTTTTGGAAGAATGTGTTGGGAGATATGAACTGACATAGCAACAATTACCTCGGTTATAGAATTTCTTAGTTCCTCACCTTTCAAAATTTGGGCAACACTGTGAATAAAAAGTTCTTTCCAGGAAGAGTTGTATTCTGCTAGAGGCAGGATTCAATTGACCTCTGAGGGGCCATCAGAAAAAGAGTCCTATGAAATCAGGACTGATTCAGGATCATTTCAGAATCCATACTGATGATGCTCTGCTAATATCCATTTACCAAAAATTGAGATAAACATTTGGGAAAATATCTATTGAGTATGTTGAGGATTTCCATTCTCATATTTTTTATTTTGGGGGGCTGGTTTAGAATAGAATTCCCTTGTTCCAATAAAGGCAGCAAGAGCTCTTCAGGGAGGAGAGGGTCTGCCAGGGTTTCCTCTTGCTTATTCATGTTGCCGTGTCATGGCTCTGATTCTGGTTTAAGAGTTCACTGGAAATACCTTTGTGTACAAAGATTATAATGAGATATTTTACACTTTTTTTTGCAAAGTCATCAACATCTGATGTGTATTTTACAATTTTAGCACCTCTTAGTTTGGGCTAGGCATATTCCAAGTGCTTAATAGCCACATGGGTTAAGTTATGGGTGATTTAAGAGTGTAATCAAAAGTTATTAATGTTTAAAATACATAAAACTAAAATATAAGCTCACTTATAAAAACATGTGTAGTAGATTGGACTGTTCCAATTTGTCATGCTTCCCTTGTATTAGAATTACTCACCAAGGGCTCTTGCCCTGTAATTTTTTTTTTTATAAATTTGTTTATTTTATTTTTTTATTTTTGGCTGCATTGGGTCTTCATTGCTGTGCACAGGCTTTCTCTAGTTGTGGCGAGTGGTGGCTACTCTTTGTTGCAGTGCACGGGCTTCTCATTGTGGTCACTTCTCTTGTTGTGGAGCATGGGCTGTAGGCCCACGGGCTTCAGTAGTTGTGGCACAAGGGCTCAGTAGTTGTGACTAGTGGGCTCAGTAGTTGTGGTTTGCGGGCTCTAGAGCACAGGCTCAGTAGCTGTGGTGCACGGGCTTAGTTGCTCCACGGCATGTGGGATCTTCCCAGACCAGGGCTCATACCAGTGTCCCCTGCATTGGCAGGTGGATTCTTAACCACTGCACCACCAGGGAAGTCCCTTGCCCTGTAACTTTGAAGTTCATCCCACTGAAATGAAATATACTTTAAGCCTCTTCCCTTGATATGAAAAGAACATTTTCTGGGTAGTCACTGACCCAAGGAAGATAAAAGACATGTGGAACAGACCTACACCCAGCCTGCAGCCTAGATCCTGGAATCCAAGGACCAGATCCCAGAGCCTGAAGTCCACCCTAGCCAGGCCAAGTTGCAGTCAACCTGCAGACCTGTGAGTGGGAAATAACTGCTTGTTGTTTCAAGCCATTGGATTTTTGGAGTGGTTTGTTACATAGCATTATTGAAGCAGTAGCTGACTAATACATTACCTAAAATAGAAGCAGGAGGGCAAATACTGACCATCTGTCAGGGAAAAGTCCTAAAATGTCCACTAAATGCCAACTTATGCATATCAGATTGGGTACCCCAAGAGTTGGGGCTAATAACTGGAGCATCTAGTCATCAATTTATCTCAAATATCCACACTTGTAGCAAAAATCAGGAATTTTTAAAAAATAGCAAATCAAAAGGTAAGATGAGATCATATAACATTCTCTACACATCCCAAACCAATATTCCAATCCCTAAATCAAGGTAATTAGTGTCATTAAAAGTTGGTCCCAAAGAAATATGTCCAGTGGTTCACAAATATGTACCTGATAGTTCTCTAAGTTTGTTTCTATTTAGCAACAATAACGAGTTTACATTCGTAGATGTCTGCACATTATTAAGTACTTCCACTCCATTAACTTACTTCTGTTCAACATCCCTCCAAGATAGTCAGAATAGGTTATCCCCCATTTTACAGATGAGAAGACTGAGGTTCAGTAAGGTATGTTGCTTGCTTAAGGTCACACGGTTAGTAAATAGTGAAACCAAGTCTAGATGCTATCTCCTTCAAACCAGCCTTACTGTGTTTTTATTATCTATTATTATCTGTGTAGACATTTTTAAAATTATAGATTTCCTAAAATGAAGATCACTGTCTTCTCACAACACCTTCCCAAGGGTCTAAGGTTTGCTACTTAATGTACTTATCATAGTGTAGGTGCTCAAACAGTAGGAAAAGCATTAGTTATGGAATAAAAAGTCTATGCTGATGCTCCACTAGCCATTTCCAGGTACTTTAATATTAATAGCTCTATGAACCTAATGTGTTTTAGTTGGTTTGTTTTGTTTTTTTGTATCATAGAGGAACAGCACCGTGCAGCCCCCTTTACCCCAAACACATTGAAGTTCTATCAGTGAAAGCGTTCTACCTACCATGTTTCCTTTAACAACGTAAGGAATCTACAGCAAGCAATGGCTTGGTTCTAAAGGAAAACCTTCAGCTACTGATGATGATTTCATTTAGCCAATAGTTGCAATCTTGTTTACAAGGAAAATACAGCCATTTTCTTTACTGTGTATACAAGTTCTGCAGAGCTGTTTGTTTGGTTTTTAACAAAGACAATACAAAAATAAATTAGACCTCGATTTGGTTTAGGTAAGCAATCTTTTGAGCCAGCTGTATTACTAACTGATCCATAATTGCTCTGCATTTATGAGGTACATAGTTTATTCTCTCGCTTGCCACACAATAGGCCATGCAAGTTAAAGAGCTCCAAGTTTCAAGGACTGGAGTTTTTGGGTGCCTGCCAGGACTGATCTGTTTAGCAAACAAGCTGGAGGGTGCTTATTAGTAGGTTGTGGCTTGCAGACCATGAAGCCCCTGGGGCCAGATACACTGATCAAATGGTGGATCTATATACCAGCGAGGCCATTGGATGAAAAGGGGAATGGCACCACATTACTAAATATGCTTCTCATAGGCCTTAATTATGCCACTGTAAATGAGTTCTTTTGTAACTCTTTCTGTTGGTCCAGAAGACAGGTTATTAAAGATTAACATAGGAACTATTTTTCAAATTAAAATGTAGACAATTCTGATGAGTTACAGCTATATTATTCATAGTATAAGAACAAGCCCTGGTTAGATTGGGAAAGTGAAGAGTCATATTTCTAGTGGAACAAAACACATCTTATTTTCTCCAGTTGCATTTCTTTTTTAAAAAATTGCTAGTCTTCTCTGCCCCCTGCTTAGATTTTTATTTCTATTGAGTGACTCAAGGTGGCTTGAGGCTTTAAAATTAATGCCTGGTAGAGTATCATTGAGGCCTTAGAAGAATGAAGTTAGTCTGATTTTTGTTACATCAAAAAAAATCTAGATAATGTCATCTTTTGTCATTCTCGGTCTCACACATTTTCTTCTGTTGCCTTCACTAGTTTGCCCTAAATTTTAAGGCAATAGCATAGAATGTACCTTTTGAGTGTTGTTATATTTTAATAGAAGCTGTTTCAAGAATACAGATGCATGACTGGAGAAATTTTTGAGTCAGCCCAGTATGTCATTAATAAAACCATTTTTTGTCTCTTGCTCTGCTGTTGATTGGTTAATAATTTGCTCTTATAAAGTTATGAGATAGTTATCCATTAAATACCAGTCTCATAAAGTTATATACACATGTGGTATAGAAGAAGAGAGACTTGGGACTTCCCTGGTTGTCCAGTGGGTAAGACTCCACGCTCCCAATGCAGGGGGCCCAGGTTCGATCTCTGGTCTAGGAACTATATCCCGTATGCGAGCTGCAACTAGGAGTTCGCATACCACAACTAAGAAGCCCGCATGCTGCAACTAAAAGATCCCTCATGCTGCAATGAAGATCCCATGTGCCACAACTAAGAGCCAGCACAGCCAAAATAAATAAATAAATATTTTTTTAAAAAAAGAGAGAGAAACTTGAAAACACAGAGCTATATGTTAAAATGATAATGAGTGACCCTAAATATAATTTACATTCAAGGCAGAACCATCTATATTATAATAATGTGACAAAAGAACAGCATAAAACAGTTTTGTAAATGCAAATGATATTTCAAACCCAAATTTGAGAAATTCTGGTAAAGGGACCAAACTAAAAACAAATTTACAGTTTCACGATATTCTTGGACTTACTTTACCATCTGTAATATTGGCATGACTAAAGTAATTTTTAGTTTAGGAGGAAAGTATTTACATAGAAAAATATCATCCTAAAAAGTGTAGCTATTATGTCAACTGTAATTATTTAGTGTTGATAAAATTGGCCATATTTATTTTTTACCAAAACATTTAACCAAAACCAATGCACCATAACAAATACCACACTTTTTTCTTTATATAAACCTCAAACCATTTTATTCATAGCAATGAAACTATTCTTTATTTTTTATTTCTTGACATTGTATCTGTGGGTCATTTTACTGTTTTAAGAAGTTCATCTGATGGAAATTAGCTACTTTAAAAGGTGCTTAAGCTTGTACAGTTTGGGCATGCAAGTTTCATTGGGTCCAAGATTTCAGAACCTAGAGTAAAGTAGATAAAGTAGGCTGTGAACTTGAAGCATAACTACCTAAAATGCATGGGAAGCTGAGATTCCTCTTTTCAATTTCTGTCATTTGTTTCAATCCGACACATATTTTTGGGCTCTCTGTAATGTTCCTGCTTCAGTGCTTGATTCAGGAGAGACCAAGATCTGGTCCCTGCTTTTGCAGAGACACCGTATTGTGTCTTTGCTCATGCTGGGTCCTCTCGCTGGGATCCCCCCTGCCTTTCGGTGACTGGCAAACTCCAATTGACCCTTCAGAGTTCACCTCCTGGGAGGAGGAGCTTTCCCTGCCTCCCCTGCCCCAGTCCTCTGAGATATCACCATGCCCTTTGGGCTGCCTTCAAGTGGCTCCATGCTGCATGCCCCTCCCACTATAGTTATAAGTTGATTTTTCTGTCATCCCCACAACAAAGAAACCCAAACATCTGTTGAGTATTTGCTAGCTTATGGGCTAATTCTATTATCAAGATTAGAAAAATCACCTTCATGGACCAAATGAAGAAAAGTTCTCTCCCTTCTTCTCCTCTCCAACCTTCCACTTCTAAGCCTGAGCTCCTATGTTCTGCCCAAAAGGTAATTTGCTTCTTGGCCGGTAATATGACCAATGAGTTAGATACCTCTCAGTACAGGAGCCCGCTGGGGAGTCGGTTGGGGATTCAGAAACTGTGTGAAGCCATTTCAGAAGCTCGGTCCTTTTCAGTGTCTCATACGAGTGTTTCTCTATGTAACAGTATCAAAACACTGAGCGTGTAGGGCTCTCACAGTCCGGCTTAGGATATCAGACCGGGGAGTCCTAACTGAGGCAATACCAATCCCACTAGTGTTCTGGGACTGGCTTACCTGTGTGCTGGGGTGTTGACCCCTCAGGCTTGAGTAGGACCAGGGCTGGCTGGAGGCTCCAGACCCATCACTTCTGCCCGGGAGCAGCTTTGTCTACTTCCCTGTGAACCATACACATAGTATCGTTATCTATGCAACTCGCTGTGAACAGGACTGGGAAGCACTGGTTGGAGTGATGGTTTCTAAATCTGGATCAGGGTCAGCATCACTTGGGGGAACTGTTAAAAAAAAAAAAAAGGCACCAGATTCCCAGGCTGCCCCCAGGTTCACAGAATCAAATTCTTTGACTCCTAGAGCCAGGAAATAGGCTCTTAAGAAACTTCTCAGGTGACTCTCATGTTGTAGAGATCAAGGTTCGAAAACATCTGGATTATAAGCGTGGGCTTTGGGATGAGATATGACTGTTTCAAATCATGGCTCCATCACTAATTATTGCATAAGTTATATAAACTCTTTGAGCCTCTGTAAAATGTAGATGAAAACACTTACATCATGCAGAGAAGGAAGTACATAGCACCATGCCTGGTCTGAAGGAACACTAAATAAATCATAGTTATTATTATTTTTATTGTTATTATAGTAATATTATTTAATATTAATTTAATTTATTAATATTATTTATTAATATTATTATCAATAAAATTAATTTAATTTATTATATTATTTTATTAATATAAATATTATTAATATTTATATAAGTATTATTTATTGTATTATTTAATTATTTTTTATTGTTACTATTATTTATTATTGTAATTATTATTATACACTTACTGGTACTTTAATGACCAGAGTTATTGCACCTCCCATGGCCCCTCCCATTCCTGGGTTTCTTTATCACTTGAGGTTAAGGCTACTGAATGACCATCCCTGGGCCACATATATTTAGCAGTTTAGGGACCTCTAGAGATGCATTTGCACTTACCTCTCCACCTTCCACCTCCAGGGCACAGAGTTCCAAGGTTACAGCACAGACAATGACGACCGAGAAGAGAATCATGCTAACCAGCTTGCCCATGAGCGGACCCTAGCTTTACCACCTGAGCCAACCTGGCTGTGGCTAATTTTGAAAACGGAGAAATAGCACTCAATATATTCCACAGGTAAGGAAAAAATAAGAACTTTTATTTCCTTTGCTAACATAGATAAACATTCGTATGTTTTAAGTATAAATTCTCGTTTAAACATTTGGCCTTGCGTTAAATTCTGCCTTTGACCAAAACTTCTTGGAGTACTAATAAAACCTTGAGCTTCTGCTAGATAAGTAAAATCTTCCTTGGTCAAAATTAAGAACAGTGCTATCTTCTATAAGGTTTTAGAAAAAAAAAATTCAACTACAGAAAATGATTAAAAGGCAGAACCACTTTTAAAGATAAAAGTTTATAATTAGCATGGAAGTTCTATAATTTAAAATGGAAAGTTTGTGAAGCTATAGGAAAACAGGGTAAACTTCATCTACAAAATAACAGGTTTCATATGTTAAAAATGTCAATCATTTAACCCAAAGTGAACCAATTATAACACATTTCCTCTAATGTATGGGTCTGAAGCTCAGAGGTAAGCCCACTGACTTATAGGAAATAAGTCATGTCCTTAATACTAATAACCAAACTTTTGCCATATATTGCTGTCTAAATTGATAATTCCAAATTTTGGTTCCATTCAAGTTATTGGGTTCAGTATTGTTATTTTAATAGGGTAGGAGCACTTACGTAGTATATTGCATTGAAGTTTGTCATCAATGTAATAACGATGTATCACATATAATTGTTATTATCCAGACAAATATGTTTTTCATAGTCATCTGGGATCCATTTAGAGTAGCATAACTCCTGTTTTAACTTAGAGTTAGCTTTATTTCCATATTATTTCACTTCTGTATATCAAAAGCATACCTTGCAGCTTGATAGGTAGTAAATTGGTATTGTCAAAGAACTGTCAATCATTTCAGAATATATTCTTCTAATCAACTGGCATGAACTTGATACATGATAGATAGCTTATCAAGTGTCTGTTTGGATTCTTTCATTTGGAGTGTGTTGACTGAACCTATGGCATGAGGAAACTCGATCTCAAGCTAAAGTAATGGAATTTTTGTACCTAAAATATAAAGAATTTGTGGGGGGGGGCAGGGAGTAAGGGAGTGTAGGTGATGAAATACTTCACTGTGCAGTGCCAACTCCTTTTGCCCCCCAAGAGTTTGTTTAAAATTGGGATCACTGAGTTCCAAAGCCCACTGCACTCCAGGAAACAATTTAAACTATGCAGTGATGTGAGTATCATTTTATTCATGGTGCATGACAAAGAAAAATAAATTTGACTACCAGGAGTTTCCTTTTAGAAAACCAATTGGTTTTTACCAGCATGATCATATATCTGTTCACACTCCTGATGAACAGTGGAGATAGCCCACCGACTGCCTTTGGGATTTGCAGTAAGTTTGGGATACCTCCCCAGCTATTCTGGCATACTCCACACTAGGTTTCAGTTATTAACTGAAATTTTCCCAGTGGTCCACTAAGTAAAATGTGGAATTTATTCTCCATAACTATTCATGCTCCAAAACTAAGACTTCAGTCAGATCTCTCTCATATATAAAGAGAATAGGAGCCTAGAGCTTTCCATAAACACATCAGGTCAAAGAGAGCCCGTGATTGCTTCAATTGGTTTGACTGTTCATGTGCTAGCTTTCCTTTCTCTGAACTTCTTCTACACTGTATTTTAATATAAGTTGTTTTGTTGTCACGTTTGTGTTTGTGTGGTTTTATTCTGCACCCAGTTTATTGAAAGCTCTTGGGTACAGAAATTGGGTCCTGTATTCCTGCAACATTGGATTAGAAACATAGTATTTTAAAAACATTTATTAAGTGAATCATGTGAATTGATTGCAACTTGTCTGGATTACTTAGAGATCTGCTTTAATTTTTCCCCTTACATATGTATGCATAAGCACATTGCATTTATACCAAGCCTCTAACCCCCATCAACCACACAGTAAGAATGGAGTTACCTGTAAATTCTGGGAGACTCCTGGCTCAGAAAAACCTGTACAATTAAATGAACTAGAGTAGAATGGATAGAATACTTTTATCTGAAGTAAAGATAAAAAGATCATGCATGTGTGTGTGGTGGGGGGGTCATATAGGGCTCTTGAGGGAGTACAGTATCTGGATAAAGGCATTTTCCCCATCTGAGGCTCCGTTTCCAAACTCCTGTCACCTGAGTCATATTCTTGCCAAGGACACAAAAATGGTGGTCAATGTTGGGTGAATATTTCCTCTGCTTACAGACCTCTAGGTTGGTGTTTCTCCTTGTATTAGCGTTTCCACTGGAGATTACTGAAGCTGATTACATCATATTCTGGAATAAAAGGTTTTACATTTTTAGGCTACCATTTGACTCCACATTATTTCAATCAAATCAAGATCAGTCTAGAGAAAGGGAAAGTAACATTAGCATGGAGGAAGCACCAACTCCACAGAAGAAATACAAATCAGCGTGCAGTACATTTTAACAAAATGATCATCATAAAAGATTACAGACTCAATGGAAAAAAAGAAAACCACAGAAACCTTTGTCTGTACGCGAAGAAGCTTAAGTATAACCGTCGTTTGCAGTTTAAATCTATTCCTAGGTATGCCTCCTGTCTTCTTGACACTTTAAAAAAGTATATACATTTTCTCAGAAGTTGTTCTTTACTGAATTAATAATTTTTACAAAAAAATTGTTATGCATCCTCATGCTTAAAAGTGAAATATTCCTTAAAGATTCTAAGCAACTTATACCATAATATGTATAAAAACTGCCCTCCCTGCAACTCCTCCCTCCCCCTGCCAACTAAATTGACAGCTAATCTGAAACTCAATAGAAATGTTCCTATTTAACATTGTAAGTAGTTGATCCAGAGGATTTGGAAATTGCTGATATTAACTGAAGAGAGGAAAGTAGGGCTGTGGTCTGCTGAGCATGCCTGAGTTGGTGGCAATATATGCCTTATCCCAATCAATACCTTCAGATTCTTTAAAGTTGCACAGAGTTCATTCAAAACTGCTATTGATGTAATGCATGGGTGTGTGTATCCCTTGTTTTAGGTTACATACTTGAGGTGAGGTAGCGATATAACTGCTTTATTTATTTATTTTTAAAAATGTATTTATTTAATTAATTTATTTTTGGCTGCATTGGGTCTTCGTTGCTGCGCGCGGGCTTTCTCTAGTTGTGGTGAGCGGGGTCTATTCTTCGTGGCGGTGTGCGGGCTTCTCATTGCGGTGGCTTCTCTTGTTGCAGAGCACGGGCTCGAGGCACGTGGGCTTCAGTAGTTGTGGCACGCAGGCTTCAGTAGTTGTGGCTCACGGGCTCTAGAGCGCAGGCTCAGTCGTTGTGGCGCATGGGCTTAGTTGCTCCGCGGCATGTGGGATCTTCACAGACCAGGGCTCGAACCCGTGTCCCCTGCATTGGCAGGCAGATTCTTAACCACTGCAGCACCATGGAAGCCCATAACTGCTTTATTAAAAGGATGTGGACCTTTAAGTGCCATAGCTCTGGAAAGTGGGGGTAGTTATAACGCTGCTGTCTGTCTTCAGTAAAAATATCTGCATCCCACTCCCACCTCCATCCTCAAGCACTGGGTAATAATACCTACAGCAGAACAAAGATTTGTCTAATGAGTTATGAAAGTTGTTTCTTTTGAGAACTGGGCCCTGCTCACAGTAGAATAATTAAGTAATCACTGCTATCGTGTGAATCCAGCCTAAAATTGCAATGTTTGGGTCCATATGGGAACAATTTGGCATGGGAGATAATTACTGAAAGTATAAATGTAGTTTAATTCTTCAGCAAGTGGTGATGACATCAGAGACAATTGCCCATCATCACTCTAATTACCTGATAGGGTTTATTAAGCACCCATAGGCCACTAGCTCTATATTATGGGTTGTACTATCAACTGAAGTGGGCAGAGACCTTGCGCTTTGGGCACTTACAAGAGAGAACAGATAGCAGATCGTCAGATGCACAAACTGAACATTTCTCAATCCTCCTGGTTTTCAAATATCATGACTTTGCTGGCTGAGCAAACTGTTGTAGACAATTTGAGCTCTAGGACAAAAGATGGAGGATTATGATTTCCACAGGGGTTAAAGGTCTTAATGCCTCAGCCAGGTATTATCCTATGTGTCTGTGAATGCAAAAATACACGTAGGATCAAAAGGAAATACTGTCAAGAATGTGAATGGGTTGCCCCATGCTTCCACCAGCCAATCACAGACTCCTGGAAGAAAGCTCAAGACTAGATTTGGCTAGGATCTTTCAGGCCACTTAACCAACTTGCCAGTTACATGGAAGTCTTCGTCAGCTGAGATGATCACTGGCAGTGTCAAAAAACAAGCCTATTAAAGCTGTAAGAAATTTAAATTTTAATATACCTCTGAGTGATATACTGGATTGGAATAACTTTCTGGCTATTTGAATAGCTAGAAAGGACTCTAATGTTTATAGACTGTCTTTCATGTGTAAGCAGTGAGCCAAAGCCCATTTATGGTGTATTATGGCTCATCACAGTCATTTGTTCTTCTCTGCTCTTTATTTTGGCAATATCATCCAAATACAAATTCTATTTTAATATATTATTCCTAATTTATATGATGTCATTGTGCTTTTCATTGAATGGCACTCTATTGCTGTTTTAACTTGGAGGAAATGGAAAGATCTTTCTTCATGGTGAAGATTATGATGAATCATATCTCAGTCTTAAAAGCTCATTTAGTTTTGGATGCAAAAATTCAGACTTAAGTGGAGTTGTACAGTGTGAGGAGAGATGAAAGGGACTTCAGTCTTTGAAAAATTGTGTCCCCTCCTTACAACTGCAGAATGGGGTACCCAAATGATGCCATTCATTGAATAATCCATCTTGAAAATGAATTCCTGGAAGACAGATTATCTTCTCTATGTTCTGGAAAGAATCCACAAAATGCTTCCTACAGAAGAATTCTCACTGTAGCATTTGATGAGGAATAATCCATTTTAGGTGGGTGTTCTCTTAGTGAAAGTTCTGCATAGAACTATGAGAAATCTATTATATGCACCAGGTTTTTTCTTTCACTGAAGAACTTATTCACATTTTTTGCTAATACACATAATATATATGTCCTGATTATCATCACTCAATTGAATAACCCCTTCGTGCATATTTTTGTCTAATTGAAAAATTTGTAAATTGATTAAAATATTTTGAAAGTTTTGGTGAGTTATGACCCTGTCCTTACGAACACTGTGTATGTTGAAAATACAGTATACTTCTATATGGACTCTAAAGCCTGGTAGAAGCATGTAAAATCTTAGAATGGGACCAGAGTCTTAGGTTCATGTAGTCTGATCTCCTTTCAAATTCAGAGTGTCTTTTTATACCCACCATGTGTAGCACACCTGCTTTAGTCAAGGTTCTCCAGAGAAACAGAACCAATAGAATGTGTATCTATGTGAAAAGAGATTTATTTTAAGTTAGCTCATGTGATTATGGAGGCTGACAAATCCAAAATTGGCAGGGTGGCCCAGCTGGAGACCAAGGAAGAGCTTATATAGCAGTTCAAGTCTGAAGGCTGTCAACTGACAGAATTCCCTCTTGCTTGGGAGAGCTCAGTCTATTGTTCTAGTCAGGCCTTCAACTGATTGGAAGAAGCCCACCCACATTATGGATGGCAATCTGCTTCACTCAGAGTCCACCAATTTAAATTTTAATATCATCAAAAATGCCCTCACAGAAACGTTCAGAATAATGTTTGACCATATATCTGGGCACAATGTCCCAGCCATATAAGTTGACATATAAAATTAACCATCACAATGCCCAACAACAGCATTTGAGAGGGTTGTTGCTTTCTCCTTTTTGCCCTCTTTGAGCAACAAAATTTTGCTTGTAATAGGGAAGAAATACACACACACACACACATACACACACACACACAAGGAGTTCATGGTTAGACTTAAAGCAAAGAAAGATTACTAGAGAATGAGTGAATCTACACTGTGGACTGACAACCCTACACATTTTACCACATGAGTAAATCTAGTGCCAGTATATATAAACATTTGTATAATTTTTAAAGTGGGAAAAGGGATCTGATTTAAAATTCTGGTTCCTCATCACTAGGAGTCTTGTGACTTTTCCCATGTAAATGGGATCCAGAAACTTCTAGCTTCTCCTCACCTTTTGTTTGTTCCATGAGACTCTTGTCCAAGCTAGAGAACAGACTTCTTTATTTCAGGACAGTATCTGTGTCAACTTCTGAACTTGTTCATATCCCCTTTTCTCTTCTCTCCTGCTTCCCAATAGCATGCAGATATTCAGAGCTTCTCACACTCCAGACCCTGCAAACATTCAGAGAGAAAGCTTGACTTTTTTCTCTTTTCCCACAGCATTCCACCTCTCTAATTTTCTAGAGTATGAAACAACCCTTTTAAAAATATTAATCACACTTTTCCTATATTCTCATCAACCAAATGATTCTAGAAACTGAGCTAGCAAGCAAGAGTGTTTCTCACTTTCCTTCCACTTCTCCAGACCTCATATCTCTGTATAAGCCCAGGGACTTGCCGCACAAAAGCAGAACTCTCCTTAAAGATGAAGGAGGGGAGAGAATGAGTAGGTGAAAGCGGAGTTCTCTTTGGCAGAGGTATTGGGAGTGCAGAAGGGGGCAGGTTGTGTAGCAAGGAGGAAAAAACTGGGAAATCACACAGGAATATATTCAACCCAAGTACGTTTCTAATTAACCATTTCTTTGCCAATATCATTTAGGTCCTGTACCATCTTCAACAGATGTCATCCACTCTCTGAGGGGATGGGAAGCACGGTAATGTCTGAGGCAGCACATGCCAGTTTTGGACAGCTCTGACTTTTAGGAATTTCTTCCTATTGTGTCAACATCTTCTCCTTAGAAACTTCACCTGCATCTGCCTCCGGGAGCACTGGGTCTTCATTATCCCTCATAGAAGCACATGAATACCACATAGCTCCTAAACCTCATTTTTCCTGGTTAAAGCTCCAGTTCCCTCAATCAATCTTTATATGACATGATTTTTCAGACTCTTCTCTCTCTTAGCTGCCCCTCTGGATGCTTCCTAGATTTTCAATGTTAAGATGGCTCAGAACTGAACTGAGTATTCCTGCCAGACTGTCTGTCTGCCTAGTACCTAGTAAAGTGGAATTACTCCCATTTTGTCCTATGACTCATGCTTATTAGCATGACAATCATATTTTCATTAGCTTTTTAAACCATCACATTGCATGATTTGCCCATATTGAGATTATAGCAACTCAAATCTCGTGGTCTTTTTCTTTACAATTATTACCAAACAAGGACTTCTCCATCCTTACTTTTCCATCTTTATTGTTAACTTTCATCTGGCCCACCTATAGTTCTGGCCTTTCAAAATCTAGCTGTCTGAGAATCACATAAAATATCAAGGACCCAGAAATATTAAAGTTCTAATATAAAATAACTGCTGGTGAGTGAAAACAATGAAACCAAATAAACCTACATTTAAATAAAGATAACTACTGTTACATTCATACAAAATTGAATGCAAAAATAAAATAATTCTTTTGAAAGGAAATATTAAAAATTATTTTAAAGTTATAAAATGAAATGCTAATAATTTAGTAGTAATGATTGAGATATAAATCACAGATTGTTATCAGTAAAGGCCAGCAGTGTATGGGGGAAGGGCTAGGGAGAGTAAAAACATGCCAAATTCCTAATATCACATAATGAGAATCAAAGGTTTTGTTTCATTCATGAATTTGATATTTTGTGAAATATAGGTTCACATATGAAAAGTTTGAAAAACTTAGCAGCAACCACAAGTAAAATTAAAAAAATAGGATGTCCATGTTCCAAATCACTATGGAAGATAAAATGAGTCAAAACACCAATCATAGAGCAAAACCAGGCACACACAAAATAAACAGCAAAACATTACCCCAAAACAAAAGGAATAAACAAAACACTAGAGGAAAGGTCAAATATCAGATACGACAATTGAAGTAAATTTTGTAAATGTTCCAGTGAAAAAGCATGCATTCCTTAGGATAAGCTTTAAAAAAAGATAAGAACTTTTAAAAAAAGACGAATAAAAGAATAAGTAGATTTAAAACAAAGTGACGCAAAAGTTTAATAAAAAACATAAAACATCACAACAGAACAGAAAATGGTTACTATTTTTGACATGTAAAGACCACATAATAATTGTCAAGGAAAGTAATAAATTTCCATTAGAAAAATGTATAAAAGGCAAGAACAGAATTCACCAAAGAAACACAAATAGTAATATTTATATGGAAGAACATTTAATGTCACTGTAGTCAATGAAATTCAAACCAAACAAAAAGAAAATTTGAGATTTGTTTATTTGCTTGCTTGTTTTTGCCTACCAAATCAACAAAGAATTTGAAAAGGAAATATCATTTTGAATGAGGGTAAAATGGGCTTTTTCTCAAACCACTGCTGGTGGTAATGCAAATTGGTGCAAACCTTCTGAGTATAAGTTCAGTACTATGTATCAAGAATCTTTAAAACATCTTTTTACTCAATAATTCCACTTCTAGAAATGTACTCTAAGGAAATAAAAACGCAGATAAATTTCTTCACAGTAAATTGCAAAATTTTTTATTAAAAAATAATTTAAAATTTCAGAATAATAGAGTAATAATTAAATAAATTATAATGTGTGACCAGTTCACTATGTTTGTAGAGTTTTTCATGTCACGGAGTGAAAGATTATAATCAAATGCCAAGTAAGTAAAATGTATGATTTCAATCCTGTAAATTGTGTGTGTGTGTATTTCCTCAGTTCTAAGGTACATTTTTCATATTTCAGTGCTTCTTATTAGGGTGAATTATACATTTAATACAATTCCTTTCTCAGCCCCAAAGTTGTTTTTAAATTGATGCATTATCTCACAATGAATTGCATCTTGAAGTCAAAGATATACTGTGTGTCCACATGCTTTAAAAAATTGCTTATATATTTAGAAAAGAAATGTTTTTAATAGAAAAAGTCCGCTGTGGCATACCTTTAAAGGTTGCTTCTCACGTTGGTTTTTAAAGAGGCTCTCTTATAGGAGTTCCTCTCTGCCATGTTGATGGTATGTGCCTATTACCTGCTTGTCTATTTACCTTACTAAAAAGAGAATGAAACCCACTTGGAGTGGATTCTCATTATGAGTAAACACTAGATTCTACTGATCAGATCAGCATTTTGTTTTGTAAGGGCAACAGACTACCCATTTAATAGTCCTTTCTGGAATTTTGCAAGATAACAACAGTATGTCTACTTATTTACTGTTTCTAGAATCTGCTCCCAAACCCCATATTGTCCACCTTCTGAAAATCCAAAGGCTTAGTTATTTCAGTCTCCTGACATACCTCAAGGTCTCCTTGATTCAATGATGACCCCATGTCACCCAACAATCATGCCTACAATTACCTTAGAATCCTGGGGTGCAAGTCCTCTGGAGATGGAATGTAAGATTCATTTAAGCAGACCATTCTTTTTGGAAATTTGTGTACCCTTTTAATCCATGCTGGACTTCCTAAGTTTTGAAGATAATTTTCCTTCATTGAAATACTTCTCTCATCTACTAACATTATACCGTCATTTCCAGTATTGTACATTTTACTCTCTTGTTCACATCTGTGATCTGAACAGAGTTGAAATGATAGGTTTTATTGCCCTTGTCACTTTTGTAAGCTTTGGCTTATCAGCACATTAACGATTCTGACAATTTTCTTATACATTTCACAATTTGTGTCCTTGGTTATATGACCTTCCTTGCATTTATATATGTATTCTTTCAAAATCTAAACTCATCAGAGGGTTTCTGGGCAGCCTTACTGACGTCTTTATCTCCACATTTATTCATCATAATGTAGTCAGAATTTCATTTTAGACCCCCATCTCTCTTATGCCATGTTCTCTTTCCAAGTCTCTCTTTACAAAACCATATTTGAACTTTCTCTAAGCTGCTTTACAAACTTTTTTTAATTCCTAAAGCATTGGGTACATGCCTGACTGATCAAAAATCTACATCTTAGATATTAGCAATTCCAAGATGGCATGATCACTTTCTCCTGCAGTCCCTACTGCTTTTATGGTTCCAGAAAATGAAAGATTTAAATGAATAGTATACTTTGTCAAGATAATTAGCCTCAGTAATTGATATCGGTGCGTAGTTTTGTACGCGTAGCAGGGGTTTGCTAGGTCCTGATTGCTCAGTTTTATTCTGTAGCACAAAGTGAGAGCTGTCAATTTTGGTTTTTGCCCTTAGGGAAATGCAACATGACTGGTCCGGCAACTTCAGCTATAGCTTCATTTGAAAAGCTTTAAGGTCTACATACACAGTGTATAAGAGCATACATAGTACACACAAAGCGCATTGAAATCAAGACCCCAAAGTACCTCAACATGCTTCTCCAGGGCCCTGTAATTCATGACCACAATGAGCAGAACAGCAGTGTTCCTTGTTTATTCCATCTGAGTAACCCAATAGTAGTAAAATTAAAACTTTATAAACAAGAAGACATTGAACTCTTTAACAAATTCAACTATGTTGTGAAAAAGCCTGAATGGCTTTTTCAATGCAGACATTTTGTCCAGATGCTTAATTTGTTTGTCAGACCCAAAATGTGGGAGTTTCAACAATTGTTATTTCTTTTCCATGTGGGACATAACAATATAACAACTTATATTGTTAGCATTTTGTCGTAGCCTTCTCTTTTAGGTTTTGGTTGAATTCTCGATTGAAATGATGATGTGTGTGATAGCTAAAGAGCATAAGTTAAGATATTTAACATCTGTTAGATGAGTGTTTGCCTCAGAAAGTCCATTGCGGTGAAGGAAGAAAATATTAGAACTTTAATTTATATTCATTTTTTATCTCTTCAATTTTTATTTTTATGGATTTTTATAATATATATAATATAGTAATACATTTATAAAAATATATTAATAGGTACATGTAAATATATCACAGGGGTTAAAATTTTTTTTTCTTAAATTTTTTTTTGTTTATTTATTTATTTTTGGCTGTGTTGGGTCTTTGTTGCTTCTCACAGGCTTTCTCTAGTTGAGGCGAGCAGGAGCTACTCTTCCTGTGGTGGGCAGGCTTCTCATTGCGGTGGCTTCTCTTGTTACAGGGCACAGGCTCTAGGCACGAGGGCTTTAGTAGTTGTGGCACATGGGCTCAGCAGTTGTGGCTCACGGGCTTAGTTGCTCCACAGCATGTGGGATCTTCCCGGACTAGGGCTTGAACCCGTGTCCCCTGCATTGGCAGGCGGATTCTTAACCACTGCACCACCAGGGAAGTCCCTAAAATTTTCTGATTGCAGTGCATGATCAAAAAAGTTGGGAAACATGGTGTTTTATATAAAAGTGGTCCCCAACTTTTTAATTATATGTATATATATACATACATACATATAATACACATTTATATAATATAATACTTATTCTCCCAGAGCTTGGAACTTATATTTTTCTACATTAAAAAATGGAGTCTCAGGAATTCCCTGGCAGTCCAGTGGTTAAGACTCTGTGCTTCCACTGCAGGGGGCACGGGTTTGATCCCTGGTGGGGGAACTAAGATCACGCACGCTATGTGGCACAGCCAAAAAATATAAAATAAAATAAAATAAAATAACTAAAAGGCAAATTTAAGGTTATTATTATTAAAAAATGGAGTCCCTTAGTATTTACTGAGAACACAAGGGAAATAAATATGCTGGAGTATGGAAAAATAACTTAAATGAAAATAGGACCAGTGAGGTTTGGTAAACATTAGAATAGGCTATAGAAGGAGAGACTTCTAGATCTCCCTCAATATTTGTTCTTTCTTCTTCCTTAGTAGTGGAACCTATGGCTTTTAAATTGTGTACGTTCCTGTTTCCCTTACTACCAGTGCTATATGTAACTAAGTCATAACTCAGGGGATGTAATCAGATGTGCTTTGGCTTATCAGTGCATTAACCATTCTGACAATTTTGTGTGCAACTTCTGAGATGTGTCCTTACAACGAAGAGGCATGCCATTCTCCCCTTCCTGCTGGCAGCAGTAAGGATGTGGTGGCTAAAGTCAAGCATCCATCTTGAACCATGAGGAAGAAGCCACACACAGAGGAGGATGGAGCCAAAGATAGAAGGACCATGGACTCACTATGCCAGCTCTGGACTGCTGACCTCCAGATTGCCATTATAGAGGGAGAAATTAACTTGTATCTTGTTTAAAGCACTGTTGTTTGGGGTTTTCAGTTATCCACCACTGAATCTAATCTAGTGCAATAGTTAATTGAGACCGTGAAATATTTCCTTGAAGTACAGTATATTGAAGATTGCATACACTATGAATTTAGTTATATACACTTATTATTCCACCTTCATTGAATATTAATGAGTATATGCAGAGGAAAAGATACAATTTCTTATAGTTAAAATAGGAGATATGAATACAAACAACAATAAAAAGTAAGAGAGGTACAATAAAAGAACTGGAGTTTAGGATGGAAAGAAGACATTATTAGGAGGAGAGAACATTTGATCTTGGCCTGAAGCAACAAGATGTGGCAGGGTTGGGGGGTGAGGTGGTCACACAGGCACGTGTTGAGAAAGCATGAAATGTTCATAAGGAAGGGTAAATAGATAGGAGGGAAAATTGTCCCAAGCTCGGTCTGAAATAAAACGGTTTTTGTATGTGAGACAGTTCACAACCAACTTTCTTCTGGAAAGAAATGAGCATTCCTGATAAGTGCTTAAGCAATTTTCTGATGAACTTTAAGGCAATTAAGAGCTCTTCTGGGAAATCAACTCCTCACCCTCTCATCTGATGTTCTTTAACCAGATGATTTTTTTCCTGAATTCTGCATAAAATTTTTATCTAAACAGTCTCTGTTCCTAAAACACATCCTTACCAAGAGTGAATCTTTGAATTAGCCTCTTTGGACTTCTTGCCTGGTGGCAAGAAAGAAATAAAAATTTAGGCATGAGATTTTTCTAGCATAATCAAAGTGTGCATATGAGAGCCTAGTAGTCGGTGGACCAGGTTAAATAATATTTGAAGCAATGAACACCGGGCTAAGGAGTTAAATCTCTTTGGTGGGGAGTGTGGAGCCATTTAAAGTTGCCAGAAACACAGTAGATGTTCAAATGCATAGTTGTTGAACTGCGCTGAGGAGTTGGATGCAATCCCGGTAGTGCCATAGGGCCACTTGGCCAGGGACCACGTGCTGGGTAATCTGGGCAATCTGAGCTGCTTGTCCACCACTTGACTGAGTCTGGGATGTGAAGATCACCAGTGACCTCCTGGTACTGCCCTGTGACTTGGGCAGCACCAATCCCAGCCTTCATGCTTCTTGACCTATGTAGTTCATTCATAGGGGTGTCTCCCCTCTCCGTATGAAAATCTCCCCTTTTGGGCTGTCATGACATTGTACTGTCCTGATTCTGTTTTCCTCTCTACTTTCCTGACTCTTTCATCACCAGTCCTTTGTCTCTTCAGGGACTTTCTTCCTTCTTCCAGCCTCTGGATGCAGCCTTCCCAAAGTGCTGTCCTCTGCCTTCCTCTTTCTGCGCATGCTTCCTCTTAGAGTTCTCATACCTGATGGTACATCAGGACCTCCTGCAGTGTAGTAATATCTTTCACCATATACAACGTAAGAGCTGTTCCTATTAGCACTATCTTGAAAACAGTAGGATAGATTGCCATAGATTTGGGTTGGGCTGAGATTTACGTGGATGCATGGTGGGTGGGCCAAATGACATCTCAATAATTTATCCCTAGATGAGGATCCTATGCTCAGGTCTTTGTGTTTTAACCCCAGGAAATCTTTGTCTGACTTTAACACTAAAGAACTACCTTAGGGAATACTTTCCAAATTAGTATTAACAATATAGCTTATGGCACATTTAAAACAGGTGCAATTGAAAGTCTCATTTTGCAAGTCTGTGAAGTAGAATGAAAATATATAGTATGATTTTATCAAGTTATTTTTCTTTCCCATATCTATTTCATCTCTATGCCTTGTTTGTGCTTCTAATGGTACAGTCGTCGCAGGGAATTGTAATTTTGACTGTGAACTCCTTGAAAGCATAGACTATATCAGTTTGCTTCTGTATTGTTTAACACATGCTTAGCAAATAGTAGAGGCAAAACAAAATTTGATCAAATAAGTTAAAAAGAAAAATGATGTCGTTAAGGAAAACCAGAATTATGAAACAAAAAATTAGAAACTAGATAAAAGGTAAAAATAATATTGAGAAGTTTTTAGAGGTCTGAATTTGATTCATGACAAATTTTAAAGAACTGTCCATGGAAATTATGATGATTTGCTTTTATACCTTGCTATTTATCTTTTATTTTCAGTTGACACTCCTCTCTTCCTGACTTCCTCTGTGATTGTTTTAAAACAGGTCTGCAAATTCTTGGACACTTCTGCAGTAAAAAGGTGGAGACTAATTGCCCTTTCCTTAAACTTGGGCCAGCCAAGTCATTAATTAATGACTCTAGTCTACCAAATAGGATGAGGAGGAAGCAATCCTATGATACTTCTGTGGCTAGGTTGGGAGAAATGATACAGTTTCTGCCTGACTCTGTATCTTGGAAGATGCACCTTTGGGGGCCTGAGCTGCCATGTTAGAAGTCCAGATACCCTAAAGCTGCCATGATGCAGAGAACAGGAAGAAAGACCACTTAGAGGAGCCCCATTTGCTGTAGCCGCCAGCTGTTTGAGTCTTCCCAGCTGGGGTACCAGGCATATGAATGAAAAAGCCTTCAAAATCACCCCAGTGCCCGACACCATTTACCTGTAACCTTATGAGACCCAAAGCTGCCCAACTGAGCCACTCCTAAATTCCTGAGTCACAGAAGCACGAAAGATAATAAGTGGTTATTATTATTTTACACCACTAAGTTTTGGGAGGATTTGCTCTACACAGTGGGTAACAAATATACCCTCTAGCTAAATTATCATCTCAGCCAGATTCACCCATTTAAGTGCATCATGCTTTTCAAAACATGCTAAGATCTGCATGTAATAAATTTATGTGCTTCTAAATTTTATTCCCATTTATTATATTTATCCCTGAATAGCTATAGCAAGGGCCCTGTCACGCCAGCTTGAGAGTTACAAATATAGAAGTTCAGAACTTGAAGCCGGGACTTCCCTGGTGGTGCAGTGATTAAGAATCTGCTTGCCAATGCAGGGGACATGGGTTCGATCCCTGGTCCGGGGAGTTCCCACATGCCGTGGAGCAGCTAAGTCTGTGAGCCACAACTACTGAAGCCCGTGTGCCTAGAGCCTGTGCTCCGCAACAAGAGAAGCCACCACGAGAAGCCTGCGCACCGCAACGAAGAGTAGCCCCTGCTCGCCGCAACTAGAGAAAGCCTGCGTGCAGCAATGAAGACCCAATGCAGACAAAAAAAAAAGAACTCGAAGCCTTTCAGAGCTACCAAGAATGTCACTTTGTTCACTGCCTGCCTGGGGAGAAAGAGAGACAGAGAGGGAAAGGGGCTACCAAGTGACAATGGAAGTCGATTAGCAGGTGATTAACATGCCCTGGCATCCCTGATACAGACAGAATGTAATTTTTTAGGGCAAAGCCATGTAAGCCCTTAAAGAAGATAGTATGTCCCCTTTCCTGTGAACTAGAACATTGGAGGGTGTGGATCTAGGAGAGGACACTGTGACCCCACCAGTGTTAAGCCCCTGAGATTCTGAAGCAGGAACAATTATGAACAAATACAATAAATCTTAAAAAGAAGGAATCTCTTATTTTCAGAGCTTTGTGTTTTGTTACAGGAGCTGTGTTCTTTGGCCTGACCAGAAGTGAGTTCTACATTCCTTTTAATATATGTAAGGTGCTTGGTTTGTTGGGTACTCTTTGTGGGACAGAAATAACTCCTGGCCAAAAGAGACAGAAAAGCCAACTAGCCAGGGCAGTTTAGCTAATATTGCCCCAACTCAGTGACCAACTGGAAAAGGACCTTGACCAGCTGGGGGATGGGGACAGCAGACATCTTAAGGGCAGCTTCTGACTTCAGAGGGTTCTAACGGAATTTTCACTTTTGAAATGGACCTGGCGTTGCTTAGCTGTTTGTGGAATTTGGGGAAACTGCTATACACTTGTTAGACTTTAGCTTCTTATGATTTGACTCTTCCAGAATATGTAAAATGGGGCAGCAAGGGGGTGTTTATTTCTTTCAGACATTTTTCGGCTTGGTTATAATTAGGGTTCCTGCATAATTCCATTGTGTTTCCCTCTGCCTGGAATGCCCTTCCCTCAACCTGTACCCACAGACTGCCGCCTTCATGAGCATATACTCCTGGGGAAGTTTCCCAAGAGTCCTTCCTCCTGCCACCAGAGTTGATCACTACCTCATTTGTGACATTGCTGCTGCTCGTACCTCTACAAGATCGTTTTCCATGCTGTGTGGTCATTATTTGTCTTCAGACATCATTTGCTAGGCTGTGAACTCTTAGAAGGCTGGCCCTTAAGTTTGTTTTTTGTTTGTTTTTGTTTTTGCCATGGATTAAGTACAGATGCTGTGTCTTTCCTGATTTCCTTATCACACTCCCTGGGCAAGTAGTAGGTACTTTCCTAAATGGATCTCAACAGCTTGCCAATTGTGGAGAGACAAAAAGGCTTGTCCATAGAATCTCTCTAGATTGCCTGGCAGGAGTCAGCTGGGATCAGTTACTATCTATCGCCTCAGCAGGAGAGTCAGTGACTGGTCTCAACTTGCTATAAAGTTTCCAAGGGATATTGGTGCCAGGAAGCTGGTATACCCAGCACTGGTATGTACTTCCCCTGAGCCCCTGGTAACAAAATTTAGGTTGTTTTGCCCTCCTGCCTTGCCCCTCTTTATCACAAGCTGCTTTCACGAGAACCGCAGGAAAAGAACAGAAAAGGGGCTGGGTCTCACTCCTGCAGCACATCCATGGTGTATCTGGCTGTATGCAGTCCAACCACCCCTCTTCATGGGATGCTGAGAAAAGGGGCTACATGTCTACTGACTCTCTGCCTGTGTGTCCCAGTCTGTTCTGGGTGGTGATTATGCATATTTGACTGGGCCCTTTGCCTGATACCAGGTCATACCTTGGAGATCAAGTGATCAAGTAAAAATAAATAAGTAAGTAAATAAATAAATACAAAGTGTGTGAGCTTGGGAAACAAATGGTTGGTGTAAAAAAGCTAATTTCAAAGGTCTCCATCAGCCCATGGCCACTCTCTTCTCTTCTAGATGCCTTACTAATGCAAAAAGCCAGAGAGGCAGATGCTGTTAGCTTGCCTGAACATGTTTTCTCACCTTCCTCGTCATTTTGATTAGAACTCCCTTGATTTCTGCTGTTGACCCCAGTCAGAACTGATTTTTGTATCCTATTATGCCCTCTGGAGGTGTGACAAACTATCAGGGTGATAACCCAGAGAACAGCAAGTGACTGCAGGATAATGAACTTAGTGGAAAGCTAGAACTAATAAATTTTAAAAAATTGATTTCCATTGTTGATACCTGCTAAATTTGTTGCCACTTCATTTAGAGGAATTTGGACTTCAGTATTCCGTGCTCCAAAATAAAATATTAGGAGAATCTCTGCCTTGGGGTCAAAAACAGAAAGATCTCTCCATGGCAAACATCTACACCTTACCTTTATGCAAACTGTTAATCAGATTTGGGGTATGATTGTCAGCTCCAAAAGGAAACCAGTAGGAAATATAGTACTCTCCCAGTGTATAAATCCAAGTAAGGGTTATGCTTTCCGGTGGAAACATTATGTGTTGTCTAGTCACCATTTGAAATTTTAATTTTGAGTTGTGGTACTTGGCCAGGAATACTACTATAACAGCCTCAAAACCAGGCAAAACCTTATTCTTTCAACTCTAGAGCTATTTTGTATGGGTTTATAACATAGCTTTCTCTTAACAAAGTCTCTCCAGAATTCTATTTTATTATAAAATTCTCTAAACCTTGCATAAAACACTGTTATCTCTACCCAGATTACACAGATATCTAGAAAAGCGATTCATCATTGTATGAAACCACGGCAGGGACAAAGGTAGACTCTAGTTCCTGGGTCTCCTAATTCTGTTCTTTTGTCATAAACCGCATATGACTTCACTGGCTTTATGGTTTAACGAACAAAAGGTTCAGCAGAATCTTTGGACATCAAATGGCCTTCATGAAACAATGTCTTGATGAGTTAAGTAAAAACGAATCAGAAACACATGGACCCAACTTCCCTTGAAATATAAGAGGGCATACAAATCAAGGCAAGGAGCACTTAACGAACACTGGGTTTGGGTTTCCTGAACCTGAAATGTTAAAATAATTAGCAAGGACTTATTGAGGCTGAAAAGTGATCAGTTCCAGTATTCCTAACTCAAAACTGAAATGAAGAGAGGCGGAAAGGTCCTAGAAGAGAAGGGAGTGGCCATGGGGCGCAGGGAGACCTTTGAAAGTTAGCTTCCCCCTCACACCACTTTTTCTTCTCTTCTGCTTTGATTCCCAGGTTTCAGCTGAAGACCTACCTAAAATACTCTGAATGGGCTCGACACAAGTCTTTCTAGTTCCTTCTCAAAGACAGGAAATGATGACATTTGGTAAGACAATGCTCTGTTCATTCTTGACTTGGAGATAAATTCCTATATTGGCCATTCAGGAAGTTTGGTTACGTAAACAGGTTGAATTTGTTTCTTAGTGAGCTGGACTTTTCAGCATTTCCCAAACCCAGAAAATAAATTCTTTCAGAAAGCACTGTAAAAAAGTTATAAGAAATAATTATTACCTACTATAATACAGATTTTGAAGTAGATCGTAAGCTTGGAGAAAAAAAACAAAAAAATTGAATTGTTTGAAACTGAGAGACAGCGGTTTCCTTGCTTGGTCCTACACTGTATCTGGGATTCCCAGAATCCCTGCTCTGGCCCAGATCTTTTCCTTTCTTCCTTGCAGAGGCCTCTGGGACTCAGCCAGCTTCCCATATTCTTCCGCAGTTGCTTCCCTCCATCCTTTGTGATATTTTTTCCCTACATTCAAGTCTGGCTGCAGAATGCAAAGCGATTTCCCATCACTACTCCAGAATGCACATTATTTTTAAAGATTATTTTAGAGATTTTATTGGTAATCGTCATGAGAAACTGACTAGGGCAACAAAAATATTAACCATGGGGAAGTCTCAGAGCTGACAGAATAATCCCTGGTCTCTTGATTCCTGACTTTGTCAACCGAAAGCTTGGCTGCAGTGGTCCTGCCTTGCCTTTTATCTCTGAAGGTAGATCTCAGCAGCCAGACCCCATTTCTTCAGGCCAAGTGTATCCTTGCTTTCACGATAGCCCTTGGCCAAGCCTGAAGATACTACCCAGTTTGCATCGTTAATATTTCCTTCTATCAAAGGGGGGAAGTTCCATCTCTAAAGCCCCCCCTTTTTTTTAAAAATAGTTTTCGTTTTTTTTAAATTAATTTATTTATTTTTGGCTGCGTTGGATCTTCGTTGCCGTGCGTGGGCTTTCTCTAGTTGCGGAAAGCAGGGGCTACTCTTCGTTACAGTATGCAGGCTTCTCATTGCGGTGGCTTCTCTTGTTGCGGAGCACCGGCTCTAGGCGTGAGTGCTTCAGTAGTTGTGGCGCACGGGCTCTAGAGCGCAGGCTCAGTAGTTGTGGCGCACGGGCTTAGTTGCTCCGCGGCATGTGGGATGTTCCCGGACCAGGGCTCGAACCCGTGTCCCCTGCATTGGCAGGTGGATTCTTAACCACTGCACCACCAGGGAAGCCCTCTAAAGCCCTTTTGATTAGAGGACATTTGTTCACTATTGTTCTGCATAGCCTAGAATTAGCCTCTTCGGTTGTATTCTCATGTACCCCCTCCCATTTATGAAAAATTAATTTTTTTAGCCATTTCAGACCTATCAATCAGGAGCTAACTTAAATAATAATATTTTTTATCAAATAATATTTGTTATCATTTAAATATGAAACATTTCACTTACTCATCTATATAGTATATATTTATGTCAGTTAGGCCCAAAATGTCTGGTACTATGAATTCAATGGGCAAGTGTGTGATATAATTCTCTTACAAATTGTGAAAGTATTCAGCAAAGGCCAAGAATCCTGGCTGAGGGGAACGACTTCATTAATTCATTCAACAAACATTCTCACATTGCTTCCTCTGGGGTCTCCACTGATAATATTGTAGCACATGATAAAAAATGACAACAATCTTTTGGGTTTGGGGAGCATTATTACACCATCTGACACTTCCTTAGCTGCAAGACTTTCTTTCAGATGCTTGTATCCATTATTTCCTTTCCTGCTACTACAATAATATTTCCCTTCTATTGAACACCTATTAGGAGGCAGTCATATGACTTATGTTTTCTCATTTAATCTTTTGACAACCCTATGAAATAGGTAATGTGAGCCATAGTTCATGACTGACCAAAGTGAGACTCAGAGAAATTAATTTGCTCAATATTGAGCCACTGATAGAGTGAAAGAGTCCAAATTTGAGCCCAGATCCGACTCAAAAGCATATTGTATTCACCACATTCCTCTCTATTTTCTCAGTTGTTCTGAATAGAATGCCTAGAACTTTCAAAGAAAGGTGCTATATAAATCAGTTCTGATGATAGGGTGATCATGGCCAGGAAAATCAATCTCACTATTTTATAATTATACCACTATGGGTTCACAAAATATTAGAGTGGTAGGGGCATTTATGATCACCAAATCCAACCCCGTTTTTACCTAGACAACAACCCCCTAGAAAAAGAATGTTGTCTTCAGAATGACACTTAAGGCAAAACCAAGACTGCAATCACATCACCCCACTTCTCAAGCCAGTGTGCTTTCCAATCTGTTTGCCATCTGATATAACCAATCAAATTACATTCAATCAAAAAGAAAAACTTCACCAAGAAAAAGCAACTCAGAAATCTAACTCAATTAAGCCCCAAAGCTATTATGCCTAAGGTCATTGCCAAAGTAACCATTTCTCAAACCAAGAGATCTGGGGAGACTTGTAAGTATTTTGCATTGGGTTCCAATGGCTGTCCAATCTTTGAATACACTGTTATTTTTGACAGCTGGAAGTCAGTATATAAGAAGGTAGAGTTACAATCTTTCAAATGTCACCTGTACCAATGATATGAGCACTTGTTATAGTGATACCAATTGAGTCCTTGTTTTTCATTTTCAGTTTATAGTTGGGTTTAGAATCCCCATTCAGTCATCTATAACAGCTTTTTGATTGCTTAGACTCAGAGCTCCTTATTAGCCCTAAATAATCTTCCTGTGTTTTCTTTTTCTGTTTGTCCCAAGTCCTAGGAATTCAGCCTGTTTTCCTAGTTCAGTGTAAAAAAATGATAGTGCAACCACAATTATTTTTATTGCGGTCTTGTTATATGCAGACACTGTCCTAAGTGCTTTACATGTATTATTTCACTAATCCTTATGAAGTAGATCCTGTTATTATTTCCATTTTATAGATCAGGAAACTGAAACAAAGAGAGGTTAAGTAATGTTCCCAAGGTTAAACAATTAGTAAGTGGTTGAGCTGTTCTGTACTATATGATTTTACTTTCTCCCTCCATAAAAGGTCTCTCAGGGACTTCCCTGGTGGCACAGTGGTTAAGAATCCGCCTGCCAATGCAGGGGACACGGGTTCGAGCCCTGGTCCGGGAAGATCCCACATGCCATGGAGCAACTAAGCCCGTGCGCCACAACTACTGAGCCTGTGAGCCACAACTACTGAAGCCCGTGCGCTTAGAGCCCGTGCTCCGCAACAAGAGAAGCCACCAAAATGAGAAGCCCACGCACCGCAACCAAGAGTAGTCCCCGTTCGCCGCAACTAGAGAAAGCCCGCGCACATCAACGAAGACCCAACGTAGCCAAAACCTAATTAATTAAATTAATTTAAAAAAAAGGTCTCTCAGTTTTTCTTTGTTACTCCCAAAATACACACAGATGTATATGCCCCCTCTCATCACATTAAAACAAATAGGGTTTTTCTGGGAATGACTGCTACAAAACAAACAGAGAGTAACACAACATGAACACTGATAAGTTACAAGGTTACAGAATCTTACGAAGTTCTTTGATTGTGATTTGTGGTCTGTAGCTTATGACTGCCTCCTGACATGACAGCTGGAAGACCCAATGATCTTCTGTTCTCTTATTTCCCTGGGGATCGCAATTTTTTATTCATCTGTGCTTTTTCCTTGTCTAAAGAAACTGGGGTTAAAAAAAAAAAAAAAAAGCTTGTAGAACTGACCTGGATGTAATATGATATGGGAAGTGGGTTTACATCCAAGAGAGCTATCAATAAAGAGACTTCTATGAGTAAAAAAAAAAAAAGTACCCTAATCCTATCTCGTGGACTGATGTCTCCACTGAGACCCCCCAGACTTCATGGTATGCCCATCACCAGATTTCTGTGTAGTCCAGAATGATTGATCCCCTTGGGGGAGGAGGAGGAAGGAATAGGAGAATAAGGAGACAAAGAAATATCCTTATGAGTTGAAGCGTAATCAGCTTGTTTTCCTGTAGCATCTTACTGGTAAGAGTTGAGAGTGTACCTGGACTTTATTTTAAACAGGTCTATCACTTACCCTTGTGGGGATGGTAAAGGATAGATACAATTTACTATGGCAATACTGGCAGTTGAACTTTTGATTCCTCGCCTAGCTGTTGCCCAGGGGTTGGTCTGTTGGAAGCAGGCAGGCACATTTCATGCAGAAATAAACTCCACTGTTTTTTATAATCTAGTATTATGCCGACACTTCTATATGTTATAAATAAAATCCTAATTAAAACCAGAAAAACCAAAGAAGTCACTAATGGGAAGACACATGTCTTGGCTCTGCCACTAATTAGTTTTGTGATTTTGGCAGATTCTTCAACTTCTCTGGGACTCAGTTTCCTAGTTTTTAAAGTGAGAGAAGAAACAACATTTCTAAGGTATCTTTTAATTCTAACATTCTTTGATTGATAGGAATCATGTGAATAAAAGGCTTTAGAAACTTGAAAATCTAGTACTGTAGGGGAATGTTGCTTTTCTATTTTGAATTTTATCAGACTTTGTTTGATTCTGAATTTTAAAACAGAATTGAATATTTTTCAATTAGCTTTCTATGTAGCCCCAAACACATATCTAATTCAGGAAGAAAAAAACCCTAGAAACTTGTTGGGGGAAAAAAAGCAGTGTTCTTCGGTTTTCTTAGACATTAAATGGCTCATTCAAAGCAACATTTTGATAAATTGTGTAAATGAGAGAGGAACATATGGATTAAATTTTCCTTGAAATACATACGTACTTAAAAATGAAGAAGAAAAAGTGCTTGGCAAAGCCCATTTGGGGTTCTACCAAATGGGAAACATTTTAAAAATAGTTGAAAATGCAGTTTTATCTCAAAATGCCGCCATATTCACCTACCCTTATTGATTATATATTCTAAAGTTTGTTATTTACTCTCCTTGTATTTATTTTTGCAGTTTGTTTTATGCCCTGGGGGCTTGCTCAATTTTGCTACCTTTTTTCCCCTTTTTTAACAGAGAGCACATAGTCCATTAGTCACTGAAGAGCACATCACAGTATCTATTGCTTCCTGTGAGATTCCTGTTAATTGGACTTCTGTGGAGGTTTCAGTTTGATCTCTCCTGGGGTAACAACTGGCATTAATTCATATTGCTGTAATGAAAATTTCTAAGGAGCACTTTGTGGTAGAGAAATAAAGGGGATCTGGTCTTTGAAGATGTGGAATATGGTAAATAACTTTCCAGTAAATCATGCTATTGCAGTGGAAGAGCTTTGAGGGAAGACAAGCCCAGAGTTTCCTGATTATATATAATTCAAAACCAGATAATTCAAAAGACTTAGAGATAACATTCCTCCGGATGGATAGAAGAGTTGGTTTGTCAACAGATCCCATAGAAGAAGAGAAAAATAAAAAAATCTTAAAAATCACAGATTTCTGATCAAATTGGCAGTCCTTCTTAGTTTTAGGGGTTGAATTTATCTCAGTAAAATGACTCAGTGCAATTTGTGTAATTACTTTACAGCTCTCTGCAGACACTGTGGAAGTCACATCTTGGCAGATAAATGTACAGATTCAGGTCACTTGGACATACTCCTGAAACCTGACATTCTGGGTAAGGTTTTTCTCTCCTCTCTTTACTTCTCTCCCCCTTCTTTTAATCTAATCCATTTAGCAAGAATGTTATTTTGTCATGAAAATACAAGGAAACAAGAACATTTTCTTGGTGTTAAAATCTCAGACCCTAGAAGTTGATACCATCAGATACAGCGTTCCACTCAGGATATATCCAAGGCAATGATAGGATTTATTTTCATAAGATGGTAACAATATCTTCCTTATCTTTTGAGGCTAACCGTTAGAAGACAGGAATACATTTTTACTGTTGGGTTGTCCTTTTTCTTCTGTAGTATTGAAATGTCATATGTTATTTTTAATAATTATTTTTCCATGAATTCTTTATAATTAAAAAAAACTCCTCATTGGGCTTATATATTTTACCCATGCAAAACTGTAAATAGAATGTATACAATTTCATTAGCTTTGAAATGAAAAATGTTGTAGGCAATTTTGTATAACAACTCAGTAGCAGATAGAGAATGACTGACATCCTTGGAACTTCCCATTTGCTTGGTTTTATGTTTAAAGGCCCATTCAACGTAACAGAGTATATTTGAAATATAAAGGAAGTAATTTTGAAATTCTTTATTCCATTTACTTAGGGAATATTATAAGTAATGTTATAAGATAAATTTTGATGTCTGGTAACCCAAACATTTAAAATTTATATTATTCTAGTCTTCAGTCTTTTTGTTTGAAATGTAGTGGCATATTCAGAAAATCTGAAAGAGAAAGAGCAAATTAATTATTTTGCTAATGGTATTGTGGGAAATTATTTCAGTTTATGAATAAAGGAAGCTAGGTACTAAAACGCCTTCCTCACTGTAAGGTGTTAATTTGTCATACTTAGGTCAGACCTAAGTATATCATGGTGGTTTGAAAACTTAGATTATTGTCATAGTTTCTTAGTTACTAAGAGAAATTACATTGTAAAAAACTTTATTGAGGTATCATTTACATATCATGAAATGTACCAATTTAAATATACATTTAGATGAGTTTTGACAAATATATACATCTGTGGAACCACCATCTCTAGTCAAGATATAGAATATTCATATCACCCACCAAATTTCCTTTGTTTCTCTTTGCCATCCATTCCCTCCCTTAAAGGTCCTTGGCAACAGCAGATTGACTTTATACCATGATAGATTAGTTTTGCCTGCTCTAGAATTTGATATAAATTCAATTATATAATATGTACTTTTCTGTGTCTGACTTCTTTCACACAGCATCATATTTTTGAGATTCATTCATGTTGCTTGTATTAGCAACATGTAGTTTGCTCCCTTTACTGCTGAATGTGTTCCACTTTATGACTATATCACAATTTGTCCATGTGCATTTTGGTTGTTTCTACCTTTTGGCTATTATGATTAAAGCTGCTATGAACATTTATGCACAGATCTGTGTATGGACATATGTTTCATTTCTCTTGGGTAACTACCTAGGTGTGAAATTGATGGGGTGTATGATAAATATATGTTCTACTTTTTAAGGAACTGCCAAAATGTTTTTCCAAATTAGTTGCACCATTTTATACTCCCATTAAAAGTATATATGACTTCTAGTTGCTTCACATCCTCACTAACTTTTAGTATTATTATGATTTTTTAATATTAGCCATTTTAGTGGTGTGTAATGGTATCTTGTGATTTTAATTTGCATTTCCCTGATGCCTAGTGATGTTGAGCATCTTTTCATGTGCATATAGGCCATTTGTATATATTCTTTTGTGAAGTGTCTGTTTAAATCTATTACCCTTTTCAAATTGGGCTGTTTGTCTTCTTTTTGAGTTGTAGGAGTTCTTTATATATTCTAGATAAAAGTTCTTTGTGATACATATATACTGCTAATTATTTCAAAAACTTTTTGGGGCAATATTGTATCAGGAAATATTATATCCTGTCAATATTTATCTGTATGTCTTGTAAAAAATAAATTTCCTCTCAACAACAAAAAAAGTAAACAACTCAATTCAAAAATAGGCAAAGGACTTGAATAGACATTTCTCCAAAGAAGAAATATAAATGGCCAATTAGCATGTGAAAACATGCTCAACGTCACTAATCATTAGGGAAATGCAAATCAAAACCAAAGTGAGACACCACTTCACACCCATTAGGATGGCTATTATAATAAACAAACAAACGAACAACCCAAAACCAACAAGTGTTGGCTAGGATGTGGAGAAATTGGAACCCTTGTGCATTGCTTGTGGGAATGTAAAATGGTGCATCTTCTGTGGAAAATAGTATGTTTTTGATTTTTCAGAAAAAAATATAGAATTACCATATGATCCAGCAATTCCATTTCTAGGTATATACACAAAATAATTGAAAGCGGGGACGTGAACAGATATTTTTACACCAATGTGTGTAGTAGCATCATTCACAATAGCTAAAAGGTAGAAACAACCCAAATGCCTTTCATAGACAGATGAAAGGATAAACAAAATACGATATACACGTGCAATAGAATATTATTCAGCCTTTAAAAGGAATTAAATTCTGACACATGCAACAACATGGATAAACCTTGAAGATGTGCTGGTGAGATAAACCAGACACAAAAGGACAAATACTGTATGATTCCACTTATATGAGATACCCAGAGTAGTCGAATTTATTGAGACAGAAAGTAGAATAGTAGTTACCAGGGGCCAGTTGTTATCAGCTTAAAATAAGATGTTATAAATATACGACATTTTATGTAAACCTTATTGTAACCACAAAGGAAATAACTGTAGTAAATACACAAAAGTAAAGGAGTCAAAGCATGCCACCACAAAAAGTCATCAAATCACAAAGGAAGACAATAAGAGAGGAAGCAAGAAACAGAGAGTCTACAAAATAATCAGAAAGCAATTAACAAAATGGCAATAGTAAGTCCTTACTTGTCAATAATTACTTGGATTAAATGGATTAAATTCTCCAATCAAAAGACATAAAATGGCTGAGTGGAGAAAAAACAAAACCCATCTATATGCTGCTTACAAGAGACTCACTTTAGCTTTAAGGACACATGTAGACTGAGAGTGAAGGGATGAAAAAAGCTATCTTAAGCAAATAGTAGCCAAAAGAGAGCAGGGTAACTACAGTACTTATATCAGACAAAATAGTCTTTAAGTTAAAAATGGTCAAAGAGACAAAGAAGGTTATTAAACAATGTTAAAGAGGTATATTCATTAAGAAGATACAACAATTGCAAATATTCATGCATCTGACATTGGAGCACCTAAATACATAAAGCAAATACTAACAGAACTAAAAGGAGAAATAAATGGCAATATAATAATCGTTGAGGATTTTAATTCTCCACTCTTAACAATGGATAGACCATCCAGACAGAGACTCAATAAGGAAATAGCACATTTGAACAACACTGTTGACCATCCAACAACAGCTGAATACATGTTCTTCTCAAGGGCACATGAAATATTTTGTAGGAAAGATTATATGTTAGACCACAAAACAAGTCTCAACAAACTCAAAAGATAGAAATTATATCGAGTATTTTTTTCCAACCACAATGGTATGAAACTAGAAACTATAACAAGAGGAAAGCTGGAAAATTCACAAAAACATGGAAATTAAACAACACTCTCCTTAACAACCAAAGGATCAAAGAAGATATCATAAAGGAAATTAAAAAAATATCTTGAGACAAATGAAAATGGAAACAACATTCCAAAATTATAGGATGCAACAAACTTCCCTCTAGGAGGGAAGTTTTTAGCAATAAATGCATACCTCAAGAAAAAAGAGAGATCTCAAACAGACAACCTAACATTACACCTCAAGGAACTAGAAAAAGAAGAACAAACTAAGCCCAAACTTAGCAGAAGGAAGGAAATAATAAAGATTAGAATACAAATAAATAAAATAGACAATAGGAAAACAATAGAAAAGATTAACAAAACTAAGAGTTGCCAATAAATACAAGTTACATGGAATAGACAAATTCCTGAAAGGCACAAATTACCAGAGCTCACTCAAGAAGATAGAGATAACCTGAACAATAGTATATCTATTAAAGAAATCAAAAGTGTAGTTAGAAAACTTCCTTAAAGGCGGGCGGGGGGGATCTCCAAACTTCAGGTCCAGAATACTAGTGAATTCTACCAAACCTTTAGGAAATAACTAATAGTAATTCTATACAACTTATCTATGAGCCCAAAATTACCATAATACTAAAACCAGTCATGTTTGGACACTGGATTTATAAAAGTGGCACTAGAGAACAATAGGAAAAGGATGATTTTTTAAATAAAAGATCATAGCTCATTTGTTTATTCATGTGGAAAGAAATAAACCTAGACATTGACCTTTCACCATTCACAGAATTATATGTTTTGGTTATTCATCTAAATGTGAAAGGTAAAACAATAAATCTTCTAGAAGGCAATGTAGGAGAATAGAAGACATCTTCATGGATTTGGGACAAAGGTTTCTGAAATAGGACACAAAAAAGCACTAACCATAAAGGAAAAGATCCTAAATTGAACTACACTAAAATTAAGAATTCCTTTTGTCAAGAGATACCATGAAAAGAGTGAGAAAGGCCACAGATGGGGGCAAGATATTTGCATTCATAAAAACAACAAACAACTTGCATGCAGAATATAAAAACAAATCAAGTGGAAAAAGTTATCAACCTAATAAAACAGGTGTGAACTTCAACAGGCATTGCACAAAGGAAGATACTCAAATGGACAATTAATATATGAAAAGGTGCTTGACCACATTAGTTATCAGGGGAATGAATGCAAATTCACAATAAGATTAAAGTAAAGTCACAATGAGAAATCACTATGAACCCATCAGAATGATTAAAATGAAAAAAGATGACACTGAGTTTTGCTGAAGATATGAAACAACTAGAAGTTTCATCTGCTGGTGGTAGCAACATAAACTGATACAACCACTTTGGAAAGTTGTTTGGCAATGTCTACCAAAGCAGAAAGATCTCATATCAATATAGCAATTGCACTCCTAAATACATACTCTGAAGAAATGCATACATGTGCACCAAAAGACATGACAAGAAAGTTCATGGCAACATTATTCATAATACAAAAACCTGACGGCTTCCCTGGTGGCGCAGTGGTTGAGAATCTACCTGCCAATGCAGGGGACACGGGTTCGAGCCCTGGTCTGGGAAGATCCCACATGCCGCGGAGCAACTAGGCCCGTGCGCCACAGCTACTGAGCCTGCGCGTCTGGAGCCTGTGCTCCGCAACAAGAGAGGCCACGATAGTGAGAGGCCCGCGCACCGCGATGAAGAGTGGCCCCCACTCGCCGCAACTAGAGAAAGCCCTCACACAGAAACGAAGACCCAACACAGCCATAAATAAATAAATAAATAAATAAATAAATTAAAAAAAAAAAAAAAACCTGAGAACCCAAATGTCCATAAATACTAGAATGGGTAAATACACTGAAATATTTTTACGGTGGATTACTGTGCAGCAAAGAGAATAAAGAAACCACTGATGCATACAATGTAAGTCAACATAACAATATTGAGTAAAAGAAGCAAAACCCAAAGTAACTCATACTGTATGATTCTTTTTCCATAAAGTAGGCAGCACTTCCCTGTGGTGTCAGTTGTTACCTTTGGAGAGGAGATTGGCACAGGGGGCTTTCAGGACAGCTGATAATGCTCTTTCTTTATCAGAGAACCAGATGTGTTCACTTTGTGAAAATTAATTGAGCCACAGCTTTATGATTTAAGTACTTTTCTCTATGTATATTTCAATTAAAAATGTTTGTTAAAATTTATGTTACTCCAGAACTACTGTGCTAAATGGCATACTGTGAAAATAAAATAAGCTAAATGCATGTGAACATATTTTTTTCCTGGAAAGTGCACACATTCATATCTAGAGTGTGACTGTCAGAAGAGGTTCTAGGCATATCAAGAACTGGAGTGTGGAAGATCAGTTACTCTTAAACGGGTCTCACCACAACCTAAGCTCAGACCCACTGGGCACACACTACAGCAGGAGATGCTATCTTGCGGTAGACTCAGTCCATCGACTTTTTCCAGATCATCAGGAGACTGCTCTAGATGTGATGATGGATTATCCTTTCCTGCCAAGTTGGAAATGGCCACATCTTATTGTTCCCCAAATACAGCAAGTGCCCTTTTAACTCCAGGTCTTGCTCATGTCATTTCCTTCCTCTCAAGAATAACTGTATATCAGCCGGAGTCTTGGCAGCAGGATCAATATATAATTCATAAGGCCCAGTAAAAAAAAGAAAATGCAGAGCCTCTTCTTCAAAAGTATTAGGAATTCCAAGACAGAATGCAGCAGTGCATGAAGCCAGATATGGGGCCTTCCTGAGCGCGGGGTCAGACGTGACTGCCTGGGTTGTATGCTTGTGAAGCCGGCCCCGTCTGGCAGGAAACAGCACACTCACCTGGAATTTTGAAGCGAATTTTTAATGAAGGGATTATCTACAGAGATGTGTGCAGAGTTGAGGGAACCAATAATGAATATTGAAGCACCCCGGCATTAACTGGCAATGTCAGCAAGCTTTGCTACCCCAGGCCTGAAGGGACAAGGGAGGATGAGGGGTGGCCAGAACCAGGTTGAGAGCTAACACCATGGAAAGGCAGCCACCCCAAAAGAGTGAGGCCATAGCAGAACAGAACTACTGTCAGAACTGTGACAACACACGGAGGGAGGGGAGAAAACAAATAACCCACTAGCTCTCTCTTCCCACCTCCAGTGTCCAGGTGGTACCCCTTGTTGGCTGAATACACCCAGGAGCCAGAGGGCAAGGGGGCCTGGGTAACATCGTTCCTGGACAGCTTCCTGGGGACCTGCATAAGATAAAGAAAAATGGAAAATAAATCTGGGAGCAAACATATTAACCAACACACTTTTCAACTGTTGACATATTTTCCATCCTTTAGAAGAGTTCTCTTCCACCTTGGCTGTACATTAGAATCAGCCGAAGAGCTTTAAGAATACTGTCACCTAGGTCCCAGTCCCAGAGATTTTGATTTCATGGATCTGGGGTACAGCCTGGGCATCAGGATATTTAAAGTCTTCCCAGGTGTTTCTAATGGACAGCCAGGGGTGAGCTGTAGAGTAAGATTTCTCAATCTCAGCACCATTGACATTTGGGGCCAGATAATTCTTTGTTGAGGAGGCAGTCCTTTGCATTGGGGGATGTTTGGCAGCATCCCTGGTCTCTGCTGACTGGACACCAGAAGCAGCACCCAGTTTAACAACTAAAACTATTTGCAGACACTGCCAAATGTCCCCCTGGGGGACAGTGTTAACTTCCCCTACCCCTATTTGAAAACTACCGCTTTAAAACAGAGGTTCTCAGAATGGTCCCGGGACGGGCAGCGGCAGTACAGCAGGTAGAAATGGGAGGAAGAGCTTGTCATAAATGCAAATTATCAGCACCCATCCTAGATTTACTGAATAAAAAACTCCAGAGGAGGGATCAACCATCCCTCCAGATGATTCTGGCGCATGCTCAAGTTAGAACCACTGCTTTAGAGCCTGAATTGAGTTCCAATTATTCAGAAAGAACTTTCTCACCTGTGTCAGCTTATACCTATAAGCTTATACTTTTCTTTGAACTTCCAGCGTGCTATTTTCTATGTTTCTCATGTTAACACTTAATCATATGTTTGTTTCTTAATCAGTAACCTTGTCACTGGGTTATTTTTGGCAGGTCTTTTCTCCTTCACAAGACTGTACAATAAAATATCTGTCCATCTACCCCACAAAGATATGTATGACCTGGAACAATTTACTTAGGCCAAGTCTCAGTTTCTTCATCTGAAAAATAGAGATTATAGTAATTGCTAAATCTCACTGCCTAGCCATCTACTTCTTTAATGTCTGTCTTTGCGACTAAAATATAAGCTCATCTCTGAGAGCAAAGACTGTGCTTTTCGTGTCCACTCTTGTTCACCCAGGACCCATCACAGGGCCTGACACTTAGTAGGAACTTGTTGAATATTTTCTGAATGATCAAGGGATGAGAGCAGTTCATCCTGGAGAAGAAAGGGCTATTTAAGAAAAAAAGAAAAAAAAAAAGATTGTACACTCCTCAAGTACAAGGAACATCCAGCAGACTTGAGAGGCTCGTCCTGCTGGGGTGGGAGTGGAGGTCAGCTAGGGAACTGACCCCAGGTAATCTATCTTAAGTTCACTCATTTTCCCTGTAGGTATTTAGAAATGTATAGGGGCAATGCCTCTCAAACTGCCTTGTGCAAATGAATCTCCTGAGGATCTTGTTAAACTACCTGACTCAGTAGGTTTGGGAAAAGGCCCAAGATTCTGCATTTCTAACAAGTCCTTAAAGCAGGCTGATACTGGTGACCCACACAGCAGACCCTGTTTGGCAAGGTGCTAAATTGCTTATCAGTTACTTGCACCTAGTGGTCCGACAGTCCTAGAGCCAGACTCCAGAACAGTGGCATGGGGCTAGCAGTTAAATCTTCTTGAAAATGACAAAGAGAGCTTTTTGAAGGACCCCAAAGGATCCTTACTTTATCAACTGGTTTCATTGGCAGTAAGTGGCTGTCTTAAGATAGTGAAACTCTCATGTCTTTTACTGGCATTAAATGACCTTTGTTCTTTGTGCCTTCTGGTATCTTGGTGTCACTACTGTGCCCTTGTGACAACTGTGAATATCTGTATCTTGCATTCTTTTGCTCTCTCTCAACTCCAACTCTGTGTTATCCATTTGATTAATGCTTAACTGTATAGGAGAATAAATGAATGAGTGAATGAATGAAGTCTTGTGACCTTTTGGTTTCTATGCCTCCAGATAAACCCAAGTTGTGGGCACTTGGATAAAACTGAAGTGCTCTCCTATACCTAGCCAAAGAAGGCAAATCTGCAACCCCCCAAGCAAACTTTGAACCCCTCTAAATCAGCGAGTTAACTCTGGGACTTACTTCTAATTTGCATTGACATTCCCGGGATTACAAAGACAGAACCAGGACTCCCTGACACATAGAAATTTGAAAAAAATCTCTATCATTGAAATACTGACAGGTTTTATGACTAGACCATCCCGCACAACTTTTTTAAGAATTGGAGAACTAGTTTCTGTCTCTTTCTTGGATATTTCATTGCCAAAGTTAAAAACCCTAACATTCAGAAAGTCTTTTTGATTTTTTTACCTCCATCTTTTTTTTTTTTCCTGCAAAGTCAGTTTCTACTTATTTTGGCCATAGTGGAGATACAGAAAATCTAATCTGCACATTAGCACTTTATGCACTTGAAACCTTACTATATTAGGACAATCTGAAATCTTATCTGGCTAAAGTAAATAGTCCTTACTAAAAACCATTTTTTTCTTCTTCTGCTTTTCTGTGTTGGCAAGTCTATCAAAATAATGAATAAGGGGAAAAAAACTGTACCACTAGAGGTAATTAAATAAAGAACAATAAGCAGCTTAGGGTTTATAACTAGCAAGGGTGTGTGTCAGGCTGTCCGGTCAAATGTTGCTGGGAAAACATTATCTGGGAAGACTTTATGGGAAAAAGACAACTTCCAAAGAAGGCTCAAGTTCATAATGGAAAAGTTAAATATGAGCTTTTTAACAGTTGGCAAAAATACTCCAACACAACACAATACTATTTCGAGCTTCTCATGAATTACGTCATGTCACAAGGATGATGAAAGACATGCTTGCTTACAGCTTTTATCGACAGTCCCATGATCTATTTCCATATGCCAAAGACTCACCACAATTTCATCTCACAGACAACCATGGTGCCATAGGGACAGAGTCTAATGCAGGCTCCTGTCTTCAGACAGATCTGCAAAATGAACCATACCTTGCAAATGTTTTCTAAGGATTAGAGAACTGGTTCCTGTACCTTCCTTAGGTCTTCCACCACTCCTGCTACATGGAGAAAGCTCTTTTTGTATTTTTCACCTAAAGCTCTTTTTGTGTTGTTAAAGTCAGTTTCTACTTACTTTGGCCTTAGTAGAGATACAGAAAATTTGATCTGTGCATTAGCACTTTATGCATTGCTATATTAGGACACTGAAATTTTATTTGGGTAAAATAAATCGTCCTAATTCCATTTACTTCTCCTCTAATACCCTATTACCCAAGCCTTGAATTATCTTTATTACATCCTTTTAGGCCTCTTTAACCTTTCCATGTCCTTCTAAGTTGTGCTTCTAAAATTTAAGTACAATTGTTTATTAAGGTCCCAGAAGGAGATGGTTTATATTCTTAAGGCTCTCATATATTGCCCTTTTACTTAGGCAACTCAGAGTCAGTGTGATTTTTTTCTTAAGAAAAAGCCTTGTTTAAAAAAGTGGACATTTACCTTCCAATTATAAATGGCAGACTGAGCACAGACATCTACTTCCCCTTTCCTCCAAAGGTCCCTTTGAAATGACAGTACAGGGTTTTTGTTTTGTTTTGTTTTTTAATAAAAGCAGAACAATGCTGGAAACCATCTGTCAGTCAAAAATGTTGAAGAATTCCTAGAATACTGAAAACATATGTGATGAGAATAGACAGAGAAAGAGCAGAGGAAACCACAGCCCAAGATACCAGAAGTAAGCAAGGGACATCCTTAGGAATCCCAGAAATCACCAAGTTCAAAATCACTAAATTCAAAGGGCAGCGTGGGCCAGTTGCCAGGTTAATCCTTTAAAGAGCGTCCCTATCCCACTCCCACCGTCAAGTGGCTGGCAATGAAAACTTTTGTCCTTAAGCTAAAGCCAGAATATTACACTCCCGAGGAAGCCAGTGATTTGTGCCCAAAGCTTTGTAATGAGGGTTTGGGGAGCTGAGAAAGAAGCACAAGAGACGTTGATCATCTCCGGAATATACAACAGATATGAAGAGGCTGTGCTCCTGGGTCATCACCATCTTCACTCTGGGACCTAGGCTGATGGTTCCTCTACATGAACACTGTCATTTGCCATGGCCAGGGGTTGGGGGGAGGGCAAGTTCCAGAGGTTCTCAAAATAAATGCTCTGGCTTGGGACTGACACACATCTCTCCACTCACAACTCAGTGGCCAGAATTAGTCACATGACCCCATTCAAATTCAAGGAGGCCAAGAAGGGCAACCTTACCACAGGACAAACACCGGAAATACTTGGTGGGTGGGACCCATGACTACTCTGTTACCTACAAAGGAGTGAGAGACAAACAACAGGATTTCCGCCATCAGCACTGTGTGCTAGATGACAATGAAGCAATGCCTTCAAAATTATAAGAAAAAAAGGAATAATTGTCTAGCATTCTATTCCCACAACCAAACTCTCAATTCAATGTGAGGACATGTAGGAACTTAGAAAATATGTCACTCATTCACTCTTGCTGAAAACCTTCTTTATACTCTTGAATAAAAGGAGATCTCCAAACTACGTGTACCATGTACATAAAAGTAGATCAGTTGCTTAAACTATCGCGTTCAGCAAAATATTTGAGAAAGTGTTCTGTGATATGGAAGAACTGTCAGGGCTCAAATATTGGACAACTCCCTACCTCTCTTCTGAGGGATTGTTTTGGACAAAAACAAATAAATTGCAAAGGGTTCTTGGACCCAATTCTAACCTGTGTGTGTGGAGGCTTCCCCACAGCAGCAAACAATTCTCTGAGGCCAGCAGCAGGTGTCCGAGAATTCAACTCAATTCTAATACTATCTACCTGGAGACAGAATCAGATTCCACAGGTAAAGGGTTCAGTCCCACAAGACTTCCCTCCACTTCAGGTGCCAGTCACAAGCCCAGGTTGACCAACGAACTACAGACTGGTGGTGCCAATGACCCCCTCCAACTCAGGATACCAACCGCAGGTCCAGGTTACCGGTACTTCTGGCTGATTGACTGTAAATCAGAGTTCCCATGACCCCCTCCTTAGGTCTGATTAATTTGCTAGAATGGCTCACAGAACTCAGGGAAACCTGTTTACTCGGTAGATTACCAACTTATTATAAAAGGATATTAAAGGATATGAATCAACAGCCAGATGAAGAGACGCATAGGGCAAGGTCCTAAAGAAAGGAGCTTCTGTCTTTGTGGGGTGCAGGGCCTGGATGGTGGCACATGGAAGCTCTCTAACAAAGGGCCAAAAAGCTGTCCTTTGGGTTTTTATGAAGGCTTCAGTACATAGCCATGATTGACTAAATCATGACCAATGGCAATTGATTCAACCTCAAGTCCTCTCCCCTCCCAGGAAATCAGGGTGTGGAACGGAAAGTTCCAACCTTCTAATCACTTGGTTGGTTCTCCTGGCAACCAGCCCCCACCCGGGGGTGGGATAAAATTCCAAGGGTTTTGGGAGCTGTGAGTCAGGAACTGTGGATGAAGACCAAATATATATGAGAAATGTTTTGGTCATCGGAATGACCAAATATATATATTTCTTATAAATCACAGTATCACACAAATAAAAGCGTTGCCTTATTCAGGATCAGATGACACTAGAGAATACATTCTAGTAGTACAAAACATTAATATTAATATGGACAGTAGAAAGAAATGGAAATCAAGAAACAGAGAAAAAAGTTAAGAAAGCTACAAAAATTATAAAAGGGTATATATGTTTATATATGTACATATATATTATGTTTATGTTATGTATATATTATGTTTATATGTATGTATATATTATGTTTATATGTGTATGTATATATAAAAATTATATATGATTATGTGCATCACCATAATATATGTTATATATTGATTTTCAATTTTTCTAGTCATTCTATGCACAAGCACAAAATATGTTATTCTGATTGTAGAAAAGAATATAAATGGTGGAACAATGGAGGATGTAGAGATAAAGGTGAGAAAAGTCGAAGGCAAGGTAAGTATGATAAAACTTTGTGTAGTGCTTGGCAATTCACGGAGCATTTTCATTAATGTCTCATTGGAACCCCTTCATGGGGTTCCCCCCAAGTGAAGGATCTGAGAATCTTTTTCATAAAGTGGCAACCTATCAACTAAAAATAATACATAAGACTTTAAGTCTATCCATGCTTCTCCTACCTAGCTATGAGGCAACCTGATCCATGTCACTGCAATAATTTTAAAAAGCTATCTTAGGGCAGTGAATTTTTGGACGTTTTTGGCCCAAGGGCCCTTCTGAAAATCTGATGAGAGTTATGGATATTTTCTGCAAAAAACATGTATATAATTTTGCAAGCCACTTCAAGAGGTTTATCAAGCCCCTAAAACCTGTCCTGGAACCCTGGAACCACAGACCCAGTGTCAGAACCCCAGCGGAAGAGTGGTCTTACTTCCACTGTTTTAGGACCTGGTGAAGCTGACACTTGCAGCCTGAGCGCCAGAATGGGCACGTGGATGGAGCAAGGCAGTCCATGCTTTTGACTGGGGAGGAGGTGAGTGGACTCTGCTTTTGCTCCTAAAGTTTATAGGGGTTCTCCAGGGCCTTGCCACGTGAGTGAAGGAGGGAATGCAAAGGACAAAGGGCCACCTGATAGGTACCTAGCAGAGTGGGGTTCTGCACAGGATAAGGTGCCCTCTGATCCAGACGCCAGTATGCAATGGAGTTACTGACTATGCATAGCACATGGCAGTCACGAAGCACTTTCAGGAATGTCATCTCATTGGAACCCCTCAATGGGAGTTTAAATGTTATGTCAACCCAAGTGGGATGGCCAAGGAATAGCAGCCCTGCTTCATAAGATGAGCCAGGGAAGCCTTGCAAAGATTAAGTGACTTGCCCAGGGCCATCCAAGGAGTTAGCGTCAGAATTGGGTCTGACCCTAATCACATAATTTTTCCATTCTGCCCCCTCAGGTTAGCCTTCTGTGTGGGTGAAATGTGGGCTATGATTTTGCACTTTGGGAAAAGCCTCTTTTCTCTAATAGAACATAAAATGTTTCTATTCACAAGCAGAGGGAAGGCTCAAATGCAAATTAAATGTATTGTCACCTGGAAACCATCGCTCTCAGTCCCTCAAGGGCGGGACTGGAGGTAGGCTGGAGACTACCCTGTGTGGTGGTCTGCAGGGAGCTTGTGTGGGGCACTGGATGCCCGAGGAGGAGCTGGGAGAGGAAACAGATTCCTTGCACACAGTCGGCCCCTATTTGCCAACGAGGTCTAGGGCTGGACCTGAGAAGAATTCAAGAACAGCAGGAGGTTGGCAAGAGAAGACAAAGTAAAAATAGCTCATTGTGTAGAGGCCTAGCCACTCAGGAACTGGGTCCTCCTCAGTGTCCTATCTCCTAGCCTGGCCTCAGGGGCTGGTGTGAAGTACACACTCAGGATTGTTTGTGCTGAGTGGGCGTGGGGAGCCGCAAAAGGCATATTTCACCACAGGGCCTCAAGATTCCTAACTACCTATGAGAATGATTATTTAGATGGTCAAGAACAACTTTTTTACAAGTGATACTGTCCATTGGTATAGCAGTGCTTTAGAGGGAGGTCCTCAGGTTACGGAAACTGGAGGGGACAAAGAGCTGGAAACAACAGTGCAGGAAGTGGGAGGATCCCGCGTTAGCAGGCACTGGACCCAAGGACCTGAGAGACACCTTTCGTCCGTAATTCCCTGATGGTTAAATGACAAACTTCTTTTAATGAGGGCAACTCAGTGGTTCACTTCCATAATAGGAAAAAAAAAAACCAAAAACAACCAACCATCAACTAGGACCTTGGATCCTCTCAGCCGAGAGAAGACACTATTGCGTGAGGCTGTTAAGAGACTGAAGGTCCCCTGCTACAGCAGAGAGAGAAAGGCAAGGCTGTGCTAGGGACCCATCTCTCGATTTCTTATTGTATAAAGACAGCCATGGTGATGGACAATTTGTGGTGTGACCACTGTGTTTCCCTAGGATGACGCTGGAAGGAGTACAGAGGAGAGACTGGTGGGGAAATCCTTGCTCCAGGATGTGACATGCCTCTGTTTCTCACAGAAGAGTTGAGAAATGTCAGGAACATTCTCCGACCCAGGGTTTGTTGAACCCTTAGTCATTTACTTACACTGTCACAATTTTTGTCCTATGCAAGTAACAGCTTTATTTGTATTTCTTTGATATTTTTCTATAAATACATCTGCATTTTTTAACCTAATACTAGAGCTTAACACCAAGTGTTCAGTATATAAGCAATTATTTTTCTGGAAACAACAAAATAGCTTCAGTTTTGTGCTGTATTTTGTGGCCTGAAAGTACATTTTTTTACTATGATATTCCTTTGAATACTTAGGTTCTTGGGGAATGACATCACTCTGAACAGAAACTGGGGAAAAGCTTTGTACAAAATTTTTTAATGTGGTTAAAAGTTGGGGAAAAAACAGATTCTTCCAATCAATGATAGTTTTGGAAGAAAGTGGTATACCCGAAACCTCTCCTCTCCCCCAACCCTAGCTGTGCAAGCTGGGAAGGAGGAGACTTTCATTCAGAAAATGAAATGCAGTAAGAATGATGTGAATTTGCTCAAAATAATAACAAGGAAAGGAAGACATTTCTTAAAGGCAAAATCACAGAAGTTAATTTGTATGTCCCTGAAGGAAAACTTGGCCAAAGTGAAACGTTGTTGGTATTCAAGATTCTTGGTGACAATTAGGTGTCTCTACTTCATTCCCAGCAAGGTGAGTCACAGGAAGTGGAATTTACAGGTTTCTAATCCAAATGATCTTCTCCATCTGAAAGGCTCTCCTTAAAGAATAAGAGAGAATTTGGTCTCACCGCCCTCCCAGGGAATGGGTTGAGTTTAGTTTATTCAAATCAGCAAACATTTATTGCTTACTTACCAAGTTTAGAGCCTGTGCTTTGTAAACCCGGTGAGCACAAAGATAGAAAGACAGAAATCCTACACTGGATGAGCTGTAATCGAGTGAAGGCAAGATAAGTAAACAGATAATGTTTATCTGTTGAAGGCAATACAGTGTGACAAGTAACCCAAGGCACTAAGAGCTGACATTTGCTGAACAATCATGATATGATGCACATTAATCCTCACAAAACCCCACTTTACATGTGGAGAAACTGAGGCAAAAAATAGTCAAGTCACTTTCAAGGTCTTTTGTGAGTGGCAGAGCCAGAAATCAAACCCAGACTGGCTGGCTTCAAGTCTTGGGCATCACCGTCTGGGATTCTTCAGAGAAAGGGATTTGAAGGGTGAAGAGGACTTCACTGGGCATGTGGGGTGTAGGGGGCAGGAAGCTGAAACCTGACACTGTCATCAGAAACAGCATGTCTGAAACATCTGTGAAAAGTCTACTTACATGACGCCGGCGTGCTCCTGAGTGACAAGGCTGAGTCCCCACATTTTAGGTGATTACTTTTCATTATTCCTTTATTAAGCATCAGCTGTGTGCCAGGCACTATATTCAACACTAAGAATATAACCAGGAAGAGGACACCATCCCTCTCCTAGGGCAGGAGGGTCATTATATTTGATTTGAAAATCCATTGAGTTTGGGTAAATTGTTTGGGATGGCATAAACTCTTAAACTTTTAAAAGTAAATTAGAACTGGGAAATCTGTCAAATTTGGGGTTTCTGTTCTACACCTCAGTAAAACCAACCAAACAAGCAACAACATCCAAGATCTCTCATCTTTTCCCCCCTGTGGCAAAACACTTTTATTTTCCATAAATGCTTTAATCAGTTTGGAGTATCAGTTTAAACGTTTAGAGTGTACTGGAGAGCTTTAAGCATCAAACAGACTTTTAAAGTGGCTTTTCCTGTTAACATAATGTTTCTTGTAACCAGTCAGCTGGGCCAAAACTCACTGTACAAAAGTAATGCTGCCAGGTGGGGTTGTATTTTGGCAGGAACGCATCAACCTTCTGGATGGCACTGCATTTTTAGTCTGCGTTCAGTCCACATTTTTAGTGTCTTTGTCTACAACTTCCAGAATATCACTTTGCCATCTTGTAAATCGGTTTGCATTATTCGTGATAATACTTACCCTTTATTATAATTACCACAAGTCATGGGAAGGTTCAACTGTTTCATTAGTTGACTGAGAACAACAAAGTCTAAAATTTCATTGAAATCAGATGTAATGTTTGTGTTCCAAGGTCAGCTGGAAACTAATAGGAATAATTTAAGCCATAATATCCCAACTGAGGCTGAGCTACGCTAATCACTCTGCAGATCATACTGGAGTGCTTCTGCAGGGAAAAAAAAAAAATCACATCCTATTTCTCCCTCATTAAGTATACCGAAGCCCAACTTTCTAAGAGAAAAGAATTAATCTGTAGCAGGGTGGTCACAGTCTTGCCTCAGGAACTACTCACCAGGGACCCTTAGCCGCCAGGAGCCACAACCAAGTAGGTGTTAGGAGACTGGAGAGCTCGTTCCCCTTTCTCCTCCCCACCCCCCTTTTTTTCTTTTCAGTTCTCTTTTCCCTCTCCCATAACCCAAGTGTGGAGTCAGGCGATTCTAAGAACGTCTAGAACCTTCCAGAAAGTTCTCTAACCCCCCCCCCCAAAAACGCTGTGAGTGGAGAGGCTTGGGAGTGGGGAAGGAAAGTGTGGCAGGGAGGAGCTTTACTCTCAAGACTTCCTCTTCTGGCAAAACAGCTGACTGAAAAACTTCCTCTGGCCTTTTATCTAAAAATTACCAATTCTTTAGTTTTCATCGTTATTTTAAACTAATTACGAAGTGAATCTAACAAGATAAGGGACTCACCTTCCTCACCATGAATGAAGGAGCCTCTTCCTCATTCAGGATTCTGCCTGGTAGCTCCCAGCTATGTCTCTTCTCTTTCACAAATAAAATCAAGCTGAAAAGACAGTGTTTCTACAAGTTGCAACCCTAAAAGAAGAAAGTCTGTTCAAGGCAGTATGTATACTGCATACATATAGTCATCATCTAGCCAGTGGTTATGGAGTTTTACCAGAGATGGATGTGAAAATAATTTTATAGGTTATTGGAAAATCTGAATCTGTTAGCCCCACAAAGTAAATGCAAGCTTATAGGACTGGAAATTCCTGGGAGAGTATATTGCTGACCCCGCCAAACACACCCCGTTCTTTCCCTTTGCTTTGAAGGAGGGAAGGTGGTTGGGAAGTTGGGGGCAGGGGGAACAAGAGGTTAAAGCATTATCTCTTTTCTTTGGGGATACGTGAAGGTCCTACACAGACCTCTGAGTAATAACTGTTTGGGGAGAGTGTTGGGGAAGGGGACACACTGTTGACACAGAGGGTGCCAACCAAGGATCAAAGAGTTGCCTCTGGCTGTAAGAAACTTAGAAGCCACAGTGCTGTGGTTCTTTAACCCTCGCCCTGCTATTCCAAGTAAATTCAGGCATTCACCAAGATCTCTCTCCCTCCCTTTTCCTTACTTTCTACTTCCCTCGGAATCTTAATCCCTGTGATCATTTACACTTTGCAAAACGCTTTCATATATTAGGCCTAAACACAGGAAACTGATAGTAGTCTATTTTGCCCTACAAATGGATGTTTCATCCAATACAACCTAATATATTGTCTCATTTTATTGCTTTTTGGGGACGGAGCCCATCTGTTGTGATGAGCTTCAGCCCCGAGGTCACATAACAAAGGAGGTGTCCCCACCTAGAACTTGAACCTGGCTGTCTGACTCCAAATCCAGTGCTCTTACGCCCTGCCTCCTGCTCCGTGGGCTGACCTTGGAAGAGAAGTGTGAGAAGGAAAGAAGGTGCTGCAGGTTCGGGTTCTTTTTCACCACTAGTGATAAACTGTGGGTTTGAGCAACCTCCATAGGTCCCGGAAATCGCTCTTCTACATGATATCAAATATATGGAAATGCACCCACATCCCATATTACATAATTTTTATACATTTTACAAAATTGATGCTCATATTCTTGTGTTTAAATTTATTTGACTCTGGATAACACACTTAATTTATAATTGACTATGATTTCTTTTCTTTTATTTATTTATTTATTTTTTGTCCGCACTTTGTGGCATGCAGGATCTTAGTTCCCAGACCAGGATCAAACCTGCACACCCTGCAGTGGAAGCTCGGAGTCTTAACCACTGGACTGCCAGGGAAGTCCCACAGTTGACTATGATTTCTTGATCACTTGCAAAATGATAAAATCTAGCCCACAGATTGCTTTCAAGTGTAATAGAAATTTCACGAATTTTCAATTTAACACTAAATGAATTTGACATAGTATTACATTTTGGAGACATTTAATTTAGCGTTTATTGACTTCAGTTTGCCCCTTTTGCATTTTTGAATGAATGTTTTTTTTCTTTTTTGAAATTTCAGCTTTTAAACTGTTTTTTAACTCCTTGGAAATCTCATAGACCCCAGGTATTATGCCTTTAATATTCAATGTATGAAACAGCCTGGCAATATCCGCTGGCCCCAGAGAGAGCGGATGGCCATTCATTACCCATTTCGTGTGCACCCTAAGTGGAGGAAGATATGCTCTTCCCCATCAAACCTAAGGCCAATGTTTTGAAAAGTCCTTGTCACTAAAAATCCTCCCTGATCATACTAACAAATATGCTATCGTAGGGTCTGCTGATGCTACACCAATTCAAAGCCAGTAAAACCTGGAGGACCTGGAATGTTTGAGTCTTATGATTAAAGACATTTTGAGGTATCTCAGGGTAACCAGAAAGCATGTTTCCTTCAGTCCTTCTTGTCTGAGCTTCCTTTGCAGCCCTAGTGAGTAGCATCTATGGAACAAAATGAGATTGTTCATGGTGAGGATTCTCCACGGCTCACGTCTATTTTAATTGAATGGGCTCTGAAGGTGTGATGATCCAGCAATAGTTTCTGGATATTGATTTTCTTTTTTAAAAACAAAAATTTCTGCTTTCAACTATTTTTATAGCTTTGGATGTTTTCTGGTGAAAGTTACCTCCGCCAATCAGTGTTTTTGCTGATGTCCCAATATAAAAGCCAAATGAAACATTTAATCAATGTACTAGTTTACAAGTGCTCTTTTCCGGAACATTATCTCACTCAAAAAATCAGGGGAAAATTCTTTAACTTCATGGGCAATATTTTATTCTGCACCTAATATTACGGGCTTTTACCCTTCTCTGTATCACTACTTCTAACATCTTAATAGCAGAGATATTTTTCTTTTCTATCAGGGGAAAAGATTTTCTCAAACATTTATCATGATGCTGATAGACTTTTCAACTACTCTGAGTGCCACACTTCATTAAGAAAACAAGTCTCAGTATTTCTGTCCTATAAAGAAGAATGATGGTGACACTTTCTTTGTCATGATTCACTCATTTAGCATGACTCATTCATGATCACTCATTTAGCAAATGTTTATTGAACATCTATACTGTGTTATGTACTAGCAAGACCCAGTATTAAAGGAGGAAAATATCCTCACTTAGAATTAATATTTTATCGTTTATATCTCAAAACACATACAAACACACAATATCCAAAGTGGGTGGTGTAAAACTGCCAGTACCACCAATGTTTGTTTCCATGAGTTTAATTCAATAAATGCTATTTATGTGCAAAACCTTACATTGGGTACCATGTATGAACATTTCTTCTTTCGTTTCTTCAACAAAAATGTCCTGGGCCTCTACCATTTACCAATACTTTGCTGGTCATTGAAGTTACAGCAGTGAATAAGAAGCAGTTTCTCCTCTCAAAATGTTTCCCCTTTTTTGCGGGGGTGACACACATACAGAACTGTGTGTCAGGTGCCCCGATGGAGCCGGCTTTCAAGACAGAGGGGGAACACACACGGAGAAAGCTTCTCAGATGCGCTTTGTAACCGTTGAGCCTTTACTTTGTGAGCCTCTCTGGATATTTTGTCATCCAGACCCACCAAGATGGATATGCAGGTTGTGTGCTGTTCAACCATAAGGGGCATAATTTATATCATAGATATTGCAGATGAGTATATTTTAAATAAAAATTTTCTAAAAATATTAATAAAATGTTTAACAAAATCCATATAGTTCAACAATTTTCTGACAGAGGGAAATGAAGTGTCTTGAGTGAGGGATGCTTCTAGTGTGCACAGAGATGCCATATGAACTAGGGGCTGTGAAACAGTAGACATTCCCGAGAAGCCAAGGTGGTGAAAGGCATTCCAGGCAGAAGGACGGATTGTGTAAGGCAGGGACCAGCATGGCTCACTGGAGGGATGGTCGCTAGTTCTGTAAGATTGAATGGGAGGGAGCCTGGCTGAGGTGGTGGGAAGGAGCCTAAAGAAGTAAGTACCAGCTTGATCACATTCTCTATACCTATCCTTCTACCTAGGCCTGTTGCTAACTTTCAGCATCATACTTTAATGTAATACAGCTTTGCCTTCTCCTGCATGTAAACCAAATACTGGTCCTTCACAGTTTAACTTACCTATTATTTTAAGCGGGGAGGTTATGACCTTATTCTAATTTCTTGAGGCATATGTAAAAGTCAGTGAGGGATTTATCATACCATTTAACTCAGTAAAGGAAACCTTTCTCCAGTTATGTATCCTTAGTGCTTTTTCCCACCTTAGGACAATCTTTCTCAAGCCACGGATCTTGTGTCTGGTGGGAATCCCCAAAAGAATCTCCAGGATTCTACAGATCTGAGAGCCATTCTTAATGCAAATCTCGTCACCATGCAGCTTTTTGCACGCATGCTGGTCAGTATTATCTCCGTCCCAGTTCCTCAGTCCATCCTTGCTTGACTAGGCTCTCTTTCCCCCTCTCTTACTAACACTGTCATCTTTTATTTCTATCGTATGACTATAGGTAAAGCTTAGCTCAGGTGAAAATGCCACTATTCCTAAAATGAGCAGAACAGTGAGATCTAATATCTTCAGTAAAAGCTTTTTGTTAGGAGCTTGCTGGTGGGCACCCTGACCAGCATGCATTCTTTTTTTGCCTTCTCCCACAGGTAAGCCAGTTGATAAAGACTTTAATTGACACCTCTGATTGTAAGCAACAGTAAAGAACCTTGCCTAGGTTAAGAAAAAGAGGAATTTGTGGGAAAGATATGGAGGAGCTAAAGAAGCAAAGGTAAGACTGAAAATTCATATGGAGAATAGTTCAGGACTCAGGGCAGCCCTGGGGTTCTGGGCAGCAGGAACTAACGGACAGTCTTGGCAAGGCACTGCCACTAGCAGTGAGCACTCACCTGCCCTTGCTATGCTGGGCTGAGGATTCAAAACTCGGGAGAGCGTGTCTGATTGGCCCACTTTGCGTCAGGCACTTACTCATTGGCTTGGGGAGAGGGGACGTCTTAATTACCAGATTAAGACGGCACTTAATGCAGCCAGGTGACTTCCCGCAAAGGAACAAAAGGGGGGGAGGGTGCTAATGATCAGAGAAAACGATTGTCCACCACAATGTGTTTTCTCTCTTTTCCAAACTATGAAAATCCTACCTTCCTTTCTTTGGATGTTGGTAGAGGAGTTTTAAAGTTTTAAGAGCCTCCTGGTATTTTAGGAGCTAAAAATGGTGAGAAACATATATAGTGGGAAAGATAAGTGTAACGGGCTGCTCTTTCCCCATTTCAGATTGCCTCAGTCAGATATTCTTTTCTGATTGCATTTTCTAATTATCCACTGTGTGCACTTGAAAATGTGAAAATAGAAGAAGAAAAATCTTTGGGGAGAGGAGAGTTTTTTTTTTAAGGAAATCTTTTTTTTTTTTTGGAAACTTGACTTAGAATAATGGGATTTCTTCAATTTGCTATATGCAAAGTAACAGAGATCTTAGTGTATCCCAGAGATGGATTAGACAGTTGTAGCACTTAACTATTAACATTTGTGAGGTTCATTCCCACCAGTGAGATTTGTGAGCGGCTTCCATGAGATGCTATACAAAATCAGTTTAGTGCTTTCCTCATTTTGTCACTGTGCCGTGAAACTGGTAGAATACAGAGGAAACAGAAAATTGGGCACATCTGTGAATTTGGTTGTGTCCTGATTATAGCAATTCAATTCCACACATGTGCATGTTTTCACAGCAGAACAGGTTTCTATTTGACTCCAAACTCCATCAATACTCAGCTGATGTTTTATAGCTCCCTTGGGTTAAGCATACCCTTCCTTTACAGAGCCAAAACAGTAACTTAGCTATAAGATCCACTGGCACCATTTTGGTACCTATTTTCTTAAATTATGGCAAATGGGAATTTGGGGCACATATAAGTCAAACCCATCTACATATTTCTGCTATAATAATGCTTAGCATATTTATACTACCTTTTCGCATACAGCCCCAAACACTTACTAAACATTTATTCATTCTTACCTTAAAAAGAGTTTGGGGGGCTTCCCTGGTGGCACAGTGGTTGAGAATCTGCCTGCTAATGCAGGGGACACGGGTTCGAGCCCTGGTCTGGGAAGATCCCACGTGCCGCGGAGCAACTAGGCCCGTGAGCCACAACTACTGAGCCTGCGCGTCTGGAGCCTGTGCCCCGCAACGGGAGGGGCCGCGGTAGTGAGAGGCCCGCGCACCGCGATGAAGAGTGGCCCCCGCTTGCCGCAACTAGAGAAAGCCCTCGCACAGAAACGAAGACCCAACACAGCCATAAATAAATAAATAAATTAATTAATTAAAAAAAAAAAAGTTTGGTAACTCTTGTTAACTCCCATTTTACAGAAAAGTGAAAGTGGAAGTCTCGGAGCCCATGAATGAATACATAATCGTAAGTATTAATCATCTCTTTCTCCCTCCTTAAAACCAAGTGAGAAGTGCTTGGAGCTGAAATAATGTCAGTAGTGACATTGATATTTTCTGCTGTAGCCTGTATTGGAAGTTCTCACACCTGGGTGCGCACGAGGATCGCCTAGAGGTCTGGTTAAGATGCAGACTGCCTATCTCCAGCCCCAAAGATTCTGACCCTGAAAGTCTGGGGTGGGGCTCAGGCATCAGCATTTTTGACAAGCACCCTCCCACAGGTGATTCAGAGGACCAGCCATGGAGAAACAGTGGTGTAGATGAAGTAATCCAATTACAAGCTCATTAATAGAGAAGCAATGTCAGAACTCCGAGCCGACTGCAAATCGCATTCTCAAGCAGGTCTCCCCTTCCTCCCCAGCCACCTCCGACCTCATAAGATTATTCCGTTTTTCAAAAGTATTTCTTGAAAGCAGCTGCTATTATCACTAGAGGAGTCCCCAGAAGGATAAATCATCCCGAAAGAAAGAATGATAATGTAAAAATGAAAGCTCGAATCTAGTTTTGGGATCATTTATACAGTCAGTCAAAGGAACATGGCCTCAAATTGTCCTGCCAGGACTTGGAGGGTCTGGAACCATCTTGGTCATTCAGAAGAAGCAGAAACCATTTCCAGAAGCAGACTCCACATCTTTAAGGATTTTTCTAACATCCATTACACTGCTTCTCACGTGGCAGATGAGCCTCCTCAAACATGTGTGACCTGTCCGCACAGTTCCACTAAGGACTTTTAGGACCCTGGTAATAATGTCAACTAACTTTTACTGTTTACTGTGTGCCAATAACTTGGTACTCAGTATGGCATTTGATCTTCGTTTTACGTAATGAGGATCCTCGTTTTACATGGTGCCCATTTCACAGGTGTGGAAATTGAGATAGATTAAACAACTAGCTACATAGGCTAATAAGGCTGCTAAGTGATTAAGCCTCGATTTGAAACAAGTTTTCTTTGTCTCTGAGTCCCTGAACATAACCACTATCATGCTGCCTCTCTTGGAAGAAGGATGGTGAGTTACAAAGGCAAACTTAGTCCCCTAGAAAAATCTTTGGGATAAGAAAATAGGCTATGGTAGACTTAAACCGTGCTTTCAGGTAGAGGGCAGTGGGATTCTCATTTCTCAGAATTCCAACTATAGAAGGGGGTTGCAGTACCTTACATACCATGTATTATTCTCCAGGTAATTATACTGAGTAGAATACCTTTTGACTAATTGTATACATAATCAAATATTGTACAAATCAAAAAGCTTGAAAGTGCCCACCGACTCCCTCCACCCCAGACCAAATGGAATCCTATGTACTAAACCATAGTTATGACTTTCCCCCTCGTTTCACTTGGATTTCCTTTAATAATGTTTGATTGTAATTAAAAATCAGTGTATATGTGGAATAGATGAAGAAACCAAAGTTATTCTCTTTTGTCTTTTAGAAAAGTGACAGTTATAAAAATGCTCAATATAATCAATTCACTTTTCCCCCCATTGAACTAGCATTTTATCAACCACAAATATGCTTCTCCACATAAGACAGTCACTGCAGTTCTGTGGTAAATGCAGCAGGACTGAAGTCATTGCCAAAGAAGCATCAAAGCTTTCAGAGCAGCTATTGATGTGCTCAGTTCATAACTCAAAGAAAGAGCAAAGAGAAAGAAGCCAATGGCACGAATGGCTTTGGGCTATGCTTTCAAAATAGGTTTAATATAAAGGCTAAAGCAGCAGTAAGATATTCATATATAGAACAGGTATCTGCCACTTAGCAACCTGAGTGAAATAAGGTTTCAGAACCTCTCAATTTTCAGGCACTGCTGATCCTAGTAACAATAGGATTGAAAAAAAATAATAGATCCTAATAGCTAATTCTGGCCTAACGGCATCTAAATGGGAAGTCCAGACATTTTAGTGATCTATTATCTTTCAATCCTATTGTTAAGAGGATTAATAGTGCTGCAACATTGATAGGTTCTGGAATCTCACTTCATCTTTCAGGCCAAAGTGACTGACAACCATCCAGAGACTCATCCAGGACAGATAGGAGAACTCTGGTCTGTTCTTGGGTAAACTTACTTATTGGTCTGGTAAATCACAGCCCTAGGTTTGGGGGACATTAGTAGCAGTGATATTATTTGAGAAATTCTACTCTCCCCACAGCTCCTTGGAAATCTCTGATTTCACTGGTCTGCAGTCACTCTGTCCTCTTTTTCTACCTGGCCTGATGTGGCCACATTACAGTTATGTAAGAAATGTGGTTGGGATGAATGCCTGCCACCTTGTTCACAGCCTTTCATGACAGCCATCTCTGTAATGGATAAGAATCACCTCTTTATTTCGGAAGGCAGTATGCTATGAGGGGGACAGTGTAGTGCTGGGAGACATGTAAAATCTAGTCTAAGTGCTGTCATTTATTAGCTCTGTGGCATTGAGCAAGTTATTTAATCTTTCTGAGTCTCATTTTTCTCATCAGAAAGTTGAGATAAAACTCAACTTTGTAGGGTCACCATAAGGAATAGAGATACTAGAGTGAGGTAAATAAAAGGTGGCTGGTGTCATTGTTGGGATGACAATGGTAAAGGAGAACAGTTAGTGATACAGAGTCTAGTCCTCACTTTTTGAAGAATAGGATTCACGTCTGGTGATTTTCAAAAGAAGATGGGAGGAGGGAAGCAAAGCTACTTGTTTTCCATGGTTGAGGGACTATCACTGATAGGAAGCAGCCAACAGTATTCTCTAGAGGCAGCGAGACAGCACCAAGCCAGAGAGAGAAGACTCAAGGTGATAGAACTCTCCAGATAGACACTGGTAGAGTGAGATGGGTACCCCCTGGGATTCACCAAAGATGACCTCAACTCCTCCATGACTCTGAAAGTCCTTCTGGAATCTACTCAAAAGAGGATACTGGGCATAGCAGTGGGCAACTGTAAATGAGAACTGTAGTATCTGAGGGTAAGAAGATTGGGAAGTCAGTGGCAGTCTTTATGTATGGATCTTTCAGATCCCAAATTCCTCTTATTAGAAGTAGAGTAGATATTCTTCAGTATTCATCTTGTTGGAACTAGGGCAGATATTCTCCAGGGTCTGTAGTTTGTCATTGGAACACCCTTTTCCCTGAGGTCTTAGGCATCAAGGCTAGAAACCAACCTACATCTGAATGGAGGGCTCCTGTATCCCACCTATTGTCCAAAATGCATTGCAGAAGGTCCCTCATCCTCTTTCCAGTCCCACGATTCTCCTCCCTGTTTGAATGAAATTTTGCGATGCATTTTCTCTAACTACTCTGGCAGTCAGGGTTTCAAGTACACAAAATTGATTGTACATTTGAAAAAAGATCTGGCTGTTTGGGTGAAAACAGGAAGTGATAATTTTGTAGATAATGTATTTTTACATTCTCTCATTTAAAAATATGAATTTTGTTTCATCATTTATGGAAAATTTTACACTTTTGAGCACAAATTATACAACTAAAAGAACTGGTGATGAGGGACAAAACTCACATACCTGAATATTTCCTTATAACCTTAAAACCTTTCCTCAATTGGTAAGAGCATCTTCATCAAATAAATGCATGAAAATTACAACTTTCTAAAAGAAGTCCAACCACATATGGAAAATAATAAAAATCTGGAAGAAGATGATTTTTATGACACCGTGGCCTGTTGCTATGGAAAATATGATAAGGCAAGCTGAACAATATTATGCTAATAGAAAAATGAGGTAGAATAGGGGTGGGAATTGGAAAAAGAGAAGTCCTATATTACTGCACAAATACCTTCCATAATTAGAAATTGTAGCAGAGAAAGAAAAACTATGATATGGAAGTGAAAGGTAAATAGATTTCTGTCTGATCGGCTTGAAAATTATCCTCATCACCAAAAGGGCGTCTTCAAACTTGAAATATAAAGATGATTACTTTTTACTCGAGTGTACATTTTTTATACAACACTTTGAACTCCTCAGTCTCCACCATCTGTAGAACTCAATTTCCGTTTTGTAAAAAAATTGCTGACATCTGTTTAAACCCTAATATCTCCACAACCATGTAGAATGTTAACTCAAGCTTGGTGTCATGTTAAATCATTTTAACTTTAAAATAATATTAAACTTATGGTTCTGTTTCAACTTTGCCATGATACTAGTATTTAACCCTTCACATATTCTAAACTGCTCACCAAAGAAAAAATCTTGGATGGAAAAAATGAAGTCAAATGTGAACCCCTCATTTTTACAGGACACTGGAGAGATTTGTCTAAAATCTACCAAGAATTTGTAGTCTTGGAATAAGATGACAGACTGTTGGAAGGCCAATGACTTGACTAAAACATGGAACAGTCTGACTTAAAGAGATCTTGTCCTACCCACCATGGCAGTTGATCCTGTGCTTGGGCCAACCCATGTCAAAATTGTGAAGTAGTAAAAATAACCTGGATTTATAAAGTGTTGACAAATTTAAAGCCCTTCTACATTCATGATCTTATTAAAATTTCAGAACTGCACTGGTACATACAGTGGCAAGTTACGTCCCAGGTTTCTCTCCCCACCCTCACCTACAGGACTGAGGTTTTTATTCTGCCAGCTATTAGGAGTATTGCTTGCCGATGGCTCACAGTAAGTCATGCCCCAGGAATTGCCCTTTGTTGAAGGGAGCTGCCTCACACAAGTCTACGTTTCTACTCCAAGGACTGCCCATATCCAAAGACATCCTGGTCAATAAAGGAGCAACAAAGGCCCCTCCCCCTCACCTCAGTTCAAACAACTCTGAAAGGCCATTCCAGACCAGAGATCGCTCAGGGTATCAGCTGGGGCCTCTGTTGCAACTTCATTGCAGTTCAGTTTTTCCCTCTGCTTGATCCTATTCTCTCTCTCCCCTCCCCCCCATGCATATTGTTCCCAAGAATACATCCAGTGGAATCCCTGTATGCAAATCTCCATCTCAGAGTCTGCTTCCTTGGGAACTCAACTTAAGACCTTGGTGCCAGTCTCAGAAAGTCACCTCTAAAATGGGATTTATGAACTAGGTCATCTGCCAGCTGGCAGGTGCAACATCTCAGAGATTCAGGAGAAGAAGTAATTATAAAGATAGTGGAATTAGGTTGCATTCGTGGAGTGTACTCAATGCAATGGAGAAAGATAATGAAAAGGTTAGGGTGATTAATCACCAATTTAAGGCAAATTGTAAGTTCAGAGGGCTTTCTCAGAAGCATATGAAAGAACAATCGTCTCCTGCAGCCAGAGAGCAGAAAATGCTGAGGATCAGTCCCCAGACTTTAATTACAAGGGTAGCTGAACACCAGAGAACTTTGAATTGTCAGCCCTACAGCAAGTCAGCTATGCCACGGTCAGAGCCCTGGCTGGGAAGGGATGGACCCTGTGACCTGGGATGGGGATAGCTGGGTGTGTGCACTAAAGAACTTTGATCTCCTGGGGCTTCCCTGGTGGCGCAGTGGTTGAGAATCTGCCTGCCAATGCAGGGGACACGGGTTGGAGCCCTGGTCTGGGAAGATCCCACATGCCGCGGAGCAACTAGGCCCGTGAGCCACAACTACTGAGCCTGCGCGTCTGGAGCTTGTGCTCTGCAACAAGACAGGCCGCCACAGTGAGAGGCCCGCGCACCACGATGAAGAGTGGCCCCCGCTCGCCGCAACTAGAGAAAGCCCTCGCACAGAAACGAAGACCCAACACAGCCAAAAATAAATAAATTTTTTAAAAAAATTAAAAAAAAAAAAGAACTTTGATCCCCTGGAGCCTTGGCACAATGCAAAAAAAAAAAAAAAAAAAGCCCACTCTTTCCTACTAAAGCACTCCCCCTTGTTTGAACACAGTGCAGAGTCCTCTGCCTTGTAAGAAAACCCTTAGGTTTTACTCCCAACTCCACTCTTGGCTGCTAACCAATAATTAGGAGCACACCATAACATAACCTGACCAAGGCTATGCTGGACCTGCTAAGGGTGGAAAGAGACTAGGCACTGAAGGGGCTGTAGGACACAGGCAATATGGACCAACATTGGTCGTTCCCATCTCTAATTCCAGGCTTTGGGGATCCAGAGACCCTGGTTCCCAGAAGGGAAATGCCTCCAATGGGATTTACAGCAAGAGTTCCTTTCACCTCTAAGTTACAGCTGCTACCTGGTCACTTTAGGCTACGTTTGTCAAAGGCAAAGAAGGAAGTCACTGTCTGACGGGTATAATTTAATCATCAGTAGAAATGGAGAAGCTGCTACACAATAGGGAAGAATTCATATAGGACCCATCTCATATGGGACCCATCTCATCTCTTGATACTCAGTTCCCCAATTTTGACTATAAATGGTCACGTGCAACAGCCATAGCCAGAGAAGGGCATAGGGTCCAGGAGCTCAGACCCACTCAGGAAGGAGTGTCTGAGTCACTTTACCATGTAAGCCACTTAGACCGGCAGAGATGCTAGGGGTGAAGAGAATCTAGAACATGTAGTTAGATAGGGAGATGAGATGAGTGTCAGTTGCAGCCTCAGGACCAGTTGCAGTCGGGGGTGGCTGTATGTCATCCAGTAACCCTCCCACTGTCAGTTTTCCCAGGAAGAGAGACAAACCAGAATCACAGAGGGGCTGTTTCCACGTGGTGTGTACTTACATACGAAGTAAGTGTGAAGTAAGTGCATCCGAGTGGCACGGGGATGCATGCAGTGGGTGTTGTGCACTGCCCAACCCCTCCCCTTCAGGAGGCCCCTTATTCTCCCAGCTGCTTGCATTAGTGCTGGGGATGGCTTCAGCTGAGTCCTCCCCAGGCTTGGTCTCAGATGAAGGGAGCTGCGGCCTCTTCCAGGGCTGTGTCCCCTCCATGGGAGGGGACCGGTCTGTATCCAGTGACTGGTTAGTGTCGGGGTACAGACATCTGCCCCTTTGTCTCAGTGCAGGACAGTTTTGAAGAGCTCTGCTCATCAGGAGATCCCTGCAGGGTCACCTGAGTCTGCTGTTGAAACTTCATCACACTTTACCTTCTCCCACTGCCCGGTCCTGCCTCCTTCATGCTCTTGCTCCTGAGGGCTGTCCCCACGGAACATAAATCTCAGAGTCTGTCTCCTTGGGGATTCATCTCTACCAGCAGCATTTTTGGTTTCAGCACAGGACACGGGAAAATTGATGTTTGTGAAGATCTGGAAAGCTTGGAAGCAGGCAAAATAAGAGTCTTTCTATTCTATCTACAGATGCAGCTGGCTGCACCGGGTCACTCACAATGGCTGCTGTGCGTGCACAGGGACCAGGTTTCAAGACACAACTTTTAATACGTTATAAGTGCAAAATAGGTTTTATTACAGAAACCTAGATTTTAAATAATGGGATTAAGTATAAAAATGTGTTTTCACTGTTGTTCCCAATTCTCTAAGTATTTGAGAATATACATGCTTTCTAAAACACGCAAAAAGGGTAGTGAGTGTAACAACTCATTTTAATACCCAAGTTCTTTTTTTTTTAACATTTTTTTTTTTTTACATTTTTATTGGAGTATAATTGCTTTACAATGGTGTGTTACTTTCTGCTTTACAACAAACTGAATCACTTATACCTATACATATATCCCCATATCTCTTCCCTCTTGTGTCTCCCTCCCTCCCACCCTCCTAGCTGGTCACAAAGCACCGAGCTAATCTCCCTGTGCTATGCGGCTGCTTCCCACTAGCTATCTATTTTACATTTTGTAGTGGGTATATGTCCATATATACACTATACACTACCGTATCTGTTAGCATACGGTATTTGTTTTTCTCTTTCTGACTTACTTCACTCTGTATGACAGACTCTAGGTCCATCCACCTCACTACAAATAACTCAATTTTGTTTCTTTTTATGGCTGAGTAATACTCCATTGTATATGTGCCACAGCTTCTTTATCCATTCATCTGTTGATGGACACTTAGGTTGCTTCCATGTCCTGGCTATTGTAAATAGAGCTGCAGTGAACATTGTGGTACATGACTCTTTTTGAATTATGGTTTTCTCAGGGTATATGCCCAGTAGTGGGATTGCTGGGTCGTATGGTAGTTCTCTTTTTAGTTTTTGAAGGAACTTCCATACTGTTCTCCATAGTGACTGTATCAATTTACATTCCCACCAACAGTGCAAGAGGGTTCCCTTTTCTCCACATCCTCTCCAGCATTTATTGTGTGTAGATTTTTTGATGATGGCCATTCTGACCAGTGTGAGATGATATCTCATTGTAGTTTTGATTTGCATTTCTTTAATGATTAATGATGTTGAGCATTCTTTCATGTGTTTGTTGGCAATCTGTATATCTTCTTTGGAGAAATGACTATTTAGGTCTTCTGCCCATTTTTGGATTGGGTTGTTTGTTTTTTTGATATTGAGCTGCATGAGCTGCTTGTAAATCTTGGAGATTAATCCTTTGTCCGTTGCTTCATTTGCAAATATTTTCTCCCATTCTGAGGGTTGTCTTTTTGTCTTGTTTATGGTTTCCTTTGCTGTGCAAAAGCTTTAAGTTTCATTAGGTCCCATTTGTTTATTTTTGTTTTTATTTCCATTTCTCTAGGAGGTGGGTCAAAAAGGATCTTGCTGTGATTTATGTCATAGAGTGTTCTGCCTATGTTTTCCTCTCAGAGTTTGATAGTGTCTGGCCTTACATTTAGGCCTTTAATCCATTCTGAGTTTATTTTCGTGTATGGTGTTAGGGAGTGTTCTAATTTCACTCTTTTACATGTAGCTGTCCAGTTTTCCCAGCACCACTTATTGAAGAGGCTGTCTTTTCTCCACTGTATATTCTTGCCTCCTTTATCAAAGACAAGGTGACCATATGTGCGTGGGTTTATCTCTGGGCTTTCTATCCTCTTCCATTGATCTATATTTCTGTTTTTGTGCCAGTACCATACTGTCTTGATTATTGTCGCTTTGTAGTATAGTCTGAAGTCAGGGAGCCTGATTCCTCCAGCTCCGTTTTTCTTTCTCAAGATTGCTTTGGCTATTCGGGGTCTTTTGTGTTTCCATACAAATTGTGAAATTTTTTGTTCTAGTTCTGTGAAAAATGCCAGTGGTAGTTTGATAAGGATTGCCTTGAATCTGTAGATTGCTTTGGGTAGTAGAGTCATTTTCACATGTTGATTCTTCCAATCCAAGAACATGGCGTATCTCTCCATCTGTTTGTACCACCTTTAATTTCTTTCATCAGTGTCTTACAGTTTTCTGCATACAGGTCTTTGGTCTCCTTAGGTAGGTTTATTCCTAGATATTTTATTCTTTTTGTTGCAATGGTAAATGAGAGTGTTTTCTTAATTTCACTTTCAGATTTTTCATCATTAGTGTATAGGAATGCAAGAGATTTCTGTGCATTAATTTTGTATCCTGCTACTTTACCAAATTCATTGATTAGCTCTAGTAGTTTTCTGGCAGCATCTTTAGGATTCTCTATGTATAGTATCATGTCATCTGCAAACAGTGACAGCTTTACTTCTTCTTTTCCGATTTGGATTCCTTTTATTTCTTTTTCTTCTCTGATTGCTGTGGCTAAAACTTCCAAAACTATGTTGAATAATAGTGGTGAGAGTGGGCAACCTTGTCTTGTTCCTGATCTTAGTGGAAATGGTTTCAGTTTTTCACCATTGAGGACGATGTTGGCTGTGGGTTTGTCATATACAGCCTTTATTATGTTGAGGTAAGTTCCCTCTATGCCTACTTTCTGGAGGGTTTTTATCATAAATGGGTGCTGAATTTTGTCAAAAGCTTTCTCTGCATCTATTGAGATGATCATATGGTTTTTCTCCTTCAATTTGTTAATATGGTGTATCACATTGATTGATTTGCATATATTTAAGAATCCTTGCATTCCTGGAATAAACCCCACTTGATCATGGTGTATGATCATTTTAATGTGCTGTTGGATTCTGTTTGCTTGTACTTTGTTGAGGATTTTTGCATCTATGTTCATCAGTGATATTGGCCTGTAGTTTTCTTTCTTTGTGACATCTTTGCCTGGTTTTGGTATCAGGGGGATGGTGGCCTGATAGAATGAGTTTGGGAGTGTTCCTTTCTCTGCTACATTTTGGAAGAGTTTGAGAAGGATAGGTGTTAGCTCTTCTCTAAATGTTTGATAGAATTCGCCTGGGAAGCCATCTGGTCCTGGGCTTTTGTTTGTTGGAAGATTTTTAATCACAGTTTCAATTTCAGTGCTTGTGATGGGTCTGTTCATATTTTCTATTTCTTCCTGGTTCAGTCTCAGAAGGTTGTGCATTTCTAGGAATTTGTCCATTTCTTCCAGGTTGCTCGTTTTATTAGCACATAGCTGCTTGTAGTACTCTCTCATGATCCTTTGTATTTCTGCAGTGTGAGTTGTTACTTCTCCTTTTTCATTTCTAATTCTATTGATTTGAGTCTTCTCCCTTTTTTTCTTGGTGAGTCTGGCTAATGGTTTATCAATTTTGTTTATCTTCTCAAAGAACGAGCTTTTAGTTTTATTGATCTTTGCTATTGTTTCCTTCACTTCTTTTTCATTTATTTCTGATCTGATCTTCATGATTTCTTTCCTTCTGCTAACTTTGGGGTTTTTTTGTTCTTCTTTCTCTAATTGCTTTAGGTGTAAGGTTAGGTTGTTTATTTGAGATGTTTCTTGTTTCTTGAGGTAGGATTGTATTGCTATAAACGTCCCTCTTAGAACTGCTTTTGCTGCATCTCATAGGTTTTGGGTCGTCGTGTTTTCATTGTCATTTGTTTCTAGGTATTTTTAAATTTCCTCTTTGATTTCTTCAGTGATCTCTTGGTTACTAAGTAGTGTTTTGTTTAGCCTCCATGTGTTTGTATTTTTTACAGATTTTTTCCTGTAATTGATATTTAGTCTCATAACACTGTGGTCGGAAAAGATACTTGATACAATTTCAATTTTCTTAAATTTACCAAGGCATGATTTGTGACCCAAGATATGATCTATCCTGGAGAATGTTCCATGAGCACTTGAGAAGAAAGTGTATGCTGTTGTTTTTGGATGGAATGTCCTATAAATATCAATTAAGTCCATCTTGTTTAATGTATCATTTAAAGCTTGTGTTTCCTTATTTATTTTCATTTTGGATGATCTGTCCATTGGTGAAAGTGGGGTGTTAAAGTCCCCTACTATGATTGTGTTACTGTCGATTTCACCTTTCATGGCTGTTAGTATTTGCCTTATGTATTGAGGTGCTCCTATGTTGGGTGCATAAATATTTACAATTGTTATATCTTCTTGGTTTGATCCCTTGATCATTATGTAGTCTCCTTCTTTGTCTCTTGTAATAGTCTTTGTTTTAAAGTCTGTTTTGTCTGATAGGAGAATTGCTACTCCAGCTTTCTTTTGATTTCCATTTGCATGGAATATCTTTTTCCATCCCCTCACTTTCAGTCTGTATGTGTTCCTAGGTCTGAAGTGGGTCTCTTGTAGACAGCATATATACGGGTCTTGTTTTTGTATCCATTCAGCCAGTCTATATCTTTTGGTTGGAGCATTTAATCCATTTGCATTTAAGGTAATTATCGATATGTATGTTCCTATTACCATTTTCTTAATTGTTTTGGGTTTGTTATTGTAGGTCTTTTCCTTCTCTTGTGTTTCCTGCCTAGAGAAGTTCTTTTAGCATTTGTTTTAAAGTTGGTTTGGTGGTGCTGAATTCTCTTAGCTTTTGCTTGTCTGTAAAGGTTTTAATTTCTCCGTTGAATCTGAATGAGATCCTTGCTGGGTAGAGTAATCTTGGTTGTAGGTTTTTCCCCTTCATCACTTTAAATATGTCCTGCCACTCCCTTCTGGCTTGCAGAGTTTCTGCTGAAAGATCTGCTGTTAACCTTATGGGGATTCCCTTGTGTGTTATTTGTTGTTTTTCCCTTGCTGCTTTTAATATTTTTTCTTTGTATTTAATTTTTGATAGTTTGATTAATATGTGTCTTGGCATGTTTCTCCTTGGATTTATCCTGTATGGGACTCTCCGTGCTTCCTGGACTTGATTAATTTTTTCCTTTCCCATATTAAGGAAGTTTTCAACTATAATCCTTCAAATATTTTCTCAGTCCCTTTCTTTTTCTCTTCTTCTTCTAGGACCCCTATAATTCGAATGTTGGTGCGTTTAATGTTGTCCCAGAGGTCACTGAGACTGTCCTCAATTCTCTTCATTCTTTTTTCTTTATTCTGCTCTGCAGTAGTTATTTCCCCTATTTTATCTTCCAGGTCACTTATCCGTTCTTCTGCCTCAGTTATTCTGCTATTGATCCCTTCTAGAGAATTTTTAATTTCCTTTATTGGGTTGTTCATCACTGTTTGTTTTCTCTTTAGTTCTTCTAGGTCCCTGTTAAACATTTCTTGTATTTTCTCCATTCTATTTCCAAGATTTTGGAGCATCTTTACTATCATTATTCTGAATTCTTTTTCAGGTAGACTGCCTATTTCCTCTTCATTCGTTAGGTCTGGTGGGTTTTTATCTTGTTCCTTCATCTGCTGTGTGTTTCTCTGTCTTCTCATTTTGCTTAACTTACTGTGTTTGGGGTCTCCTTTTCGCAGGCTGCAGGTTCGTAGTTCCTGTTGTTTTTGGTGTCTGCCCCCAGTGGCTAAGGTTGGTTCAGTGGGTTGTGTAGGCTTCCTGGTGGAGGGGACTAGTGCCTGTGTTCAGGTGGATGAGGCTGGATCTTGTCTTTCTGGTGGGCAGGTCCACGTCTGGTGGTGTGTTTTGGGGTGTCTGTGGCCTTATTATGATTTTAGGCAGCCTCTGTGCTAATGGATGGGGTTGTGTTCCTGTCTTGCTAGTTGTTTGGCATAGGGTGTCCAGCACTGTAGCTAGCTGGTCATTGAGTGGAGCTGGGTCTTGGTGTTGAGATGGAGATCTCTGGGAGATTTTCGCCATTTGATATTACGTTGGAGCTGGGAGGTCTCTTGTGGACCAATGTCCTGAACTTGGCTCTCCCACCTCAGAGGCATAGCCCTGACACCTGGCTGGAGCACCAAGAGCTTGTCATCCACATGGCTCAGAATAAAAGGGAGAAAGAGAAAGAAAGAAAGAAAGAAGATAAAATAAAATTAAATTAAAAGTTATTAAATAAAAAATAATTATTAAAAAAATTTTTTAAGTAATAAAAAAAAAGAAAGAAAGAAGAGAGCAACCAAACCAAAAAACAAATCCACCAATGATAACAAGCGCTAAAAACTATAGTAAAAAAGAAAAAAAAAGGGGGGGCTTCCCTGGTGGCACAGTGGTTGGGAGTCTGCCTGCCAGTGCAGGGCACACGGGTTTGAGCCCTCGTCTGGGAGGATCCCACATGCCGCGGAGCGGCTGGGCCCGTGAGCCACGGCTGCTGAGCCTGCGCGTCTGGAGCCCGTGCTCCGCAATGGGAGAGGCCGCGATGGTGGGAGGCCCGTGCACCGCGATGAAGAGTGGCCCCCGCTCGCCGCAGCTGGAGGGAGCCCTCGCGCAGGGGCGAGGACCCAGCACAGCCATAAGTAAATAATTAATTAATTAATTAATTAAAAAGAAAAAAAAAAATCGGACAGACAGAGCCCTAGGACAAATGGTAAAAGCAAAGCTATACAGACAAAATCAAAATCACACACAGAAGCATACACATACACACTCACAAAAAGAGAAAAAGGGAAAAATATATATATATCGTTGCTCCCAAAGTCCACCTCCTCAATTTGGGATGATTCGTTGTCTATTCAGGTATTCAACAGATGCAGGCACATCAAGTTGATTGTGGAGATTTAATCCACTGCTCCTGAGGCTGCTGGGAGAGATTTCCCTTTCTCTTCTTTGTTCGCACAGCTCCCGGGCTTCAGCTTTGGATTTGGACCCGCCTCTGTGTGTAGGTCGCCTGAGGGCATCTGTTCTTCGCTCAGACAGGACGGGGTTAAAGGAGCAGCTGATCCGGGGGCTCTGGCTCACTCAGGCCGTGGGGAGGGAGGGGTACGGATGCGGGGCGAGCCTGCGGCGGCAGAGGCCAGCGTGACGTTGCAACAGCCTGAGGCGCGCCGTGTGTTCTCCCGGGGAAGTTGTCCCTGGATCCCGGGACCCTGGCAGTGGTGGGCTGCACAGGCTCCCGGGAGGGGAGGCGTGGGTAGTGACCTGTGCTTGCACACAGGCATCTTGGTGGCTGCAGCAGCCTTTGCATCCCATGCCCATCTCTGGGGTCCGTGCTGATGGCCGCGGTTCGCGCCCGTCTCTGGAGCTCCTTTAAGCAGCGCTCTGAATCCCCTCTCCTCGCGCACCAGGAAACAAAGAGGCAAGAAAAAGTCTCTTGCCTCTTCGGCAGCTCCAGACATTTTTCCCGGACTCCCTCCCGGCTAGCTGTGGCGCACTAGCCCCCTTCAGGCTGTGTTCACGCAGCCAACCCCAGTCCTCTCCCTGGGATCCGACCGAAGCCCGAGCCTCAGCTCCCAGCCCCCGCCCGCCCCGGCGGGTGAGCAGACAAGCCTCTCGGGCTGGTGAGTGCTGCTCGGCACTGATCCTCTGTGCGGGAATCTCTCCACTTTGCCGTCTGCACCCCTGTGGCTGCGCTCTCCTCCGCGGCCCCGAAGCTTTCCCCCTCCGTCACCCGCAGTCTCCGCCCGCGAAGGGGCTTCCTAGTGTGTGGAAACCTTTCCTCCTTCACGGCTCCCTCCCACTGGTGCAGGTCTCGTCCCTATTCTTTTGTCTCTGTTTTTTCTTTTTTCTTTTTTTGCCCTACCCAGGTACGTGGGGAATTTCTTGCCTTTTGGGAGGTCTGAGGTCTTCTGCCAGCGTTCAGTAGGTGTTCTGTAGGAGTTGTTCCACATGTAGATGTATTTCTGATGTATTTGTAGGGTGGAAGGTGATCTCCATGTCTTAATCTTCTGCCATCTTGAAGCTCCTTCCCCCAAGTTCTTGAATAAACGGGGTTCTCTAATATTCTACCAAGATCGATGTTCACTATGATCCAGCTTTCTCTTTTTAAGTAGATTTTCATCCAATATACATTCTATATTTTTCTTTGCTCAATTTCATCCCACTTCTCTTTTTTATACCCAATTGGCTTTCCCATTAAACTTTGCTACCATTTTAGTGAATGATTAGAATATGCTGGTCTAAAGGTCTGAGCTAAAGAAATACTTACAAAGATTTTCTTGAACTTGAGTCAAAAATCTATGAAATATTAAGCTCACTTAATCATATAAGTATGTTGAAAAGATTAGAAGAGAATTTTTATCCTAAAATGACAAACTAAGAGTTTGACCAAATATATACACACACACACACACACACACACACACACCACCTCCTAGGAGTTCTAGCACTTAAAAGGCAGAAAATGTCTTAACTCAATGCAATGCATCTTTAAGGACAATACTGCAAAGTAATAGACAAACAAGTCAGATTTTAAACTAGAAGTCTCTGAGGATCCCAGATCTGGAAAATCTTTGGGGTCAGTGTTGTGGACATATCCACTCTCCTGTTGATTGCAGACATACTCAGATGAGTGAAAACTGGAGATTCCCTATAAGTGGAATAATCGGAGATTCCTATAGTGAATCTCCAATTCACTGTAAGTGGTGATTCCCTATAGTGATTAATGCTCGGAAATTAACTTATTTTAGTGGGCATAGTGAGAAGAGGCTGAAGTGTGAGTGGGGAGGTGAAACACACTTTTTACCTCCCAAATTAGAACTCTTTGATTGTCACATTGTCTTAATTACTGAAGTGACCCTGTGGGGTGGTAAGAGCTGCTCTTCAGTGGACCTGCAGTGAGGCCTCAGATCCACCTGCACGTTTCCTGTGGTGTAGGTAAGAGGGAGTCCTTTGGGCTATGGCTCCACCTCACCCCCCAAGAATGGAGCAAATCCTGGAACTTACAGTTAGCTCTGGTGTAACGTGAACCCATACTTATTGGGCCCTCAGCTACATCAGGAAAAATGCTTTTTTCACCTTAGATATGACTTCCTCAAGTGCCTCAGCTAGTTCGGGACGCTCTAACAAAGTACCACAGACTGGGTGGCTTAAACAACAGAAACATATTTTCTCACAGTTTTGGAGGCTAGAAGTCTGAGAGCAACGTATCGGCAGGCTTGGTGCCTTTTGAGGCCTCTCTCCTTGGCTTGCAGATGGCCGTCTTCTCCCTGTGTGTTCACATAGTCTTCCCTTCACATGTGTCTGTGTCCTAATCTCCTTTTCTTATAAGGACATCATATTGGTTTAGGACCCACCCTAATGATCTCATTTTTACTTAATTACCTCTGTGAAGACCCTGTCTCCAAATGCAGTCATATTCTGAGGTGCTGGGGGTTAGGACTTCAACACATGAATTCAACCATTCAGCCCATAATGCACCTATTCTATGCTATTGCTCTTTTGGGGGGCTTTTAAGTCCTAAGAACTTCTTTGAGAAGTTCACAAATGAAAAGATCTGGGTCCAGCTCACCATGAGGGTCTAAATGTCACCTTATCATAGCTTTTCTTCACATTCTGATGGCTGTTTTGTAAACAGAAGCTGTTTTTTGCAACTCAAGTCTGTGTCCTCAGCATAGGATGATAGATTTCAAAACTATTTTTACAAATAAGAGCTTACTCATTATTCAACAACTGTTATTGACTATACATCAAGGAATAAAATAGATGCATTCCTTCCCTTATGAAATTTTTTTATATTTTATTTTTTTATTGAAGTATAGTTGATTTACAATGCTGTGCCAATCTCTGCTGTGCAGCAAAGTGACTCAGTTCTACACATACAGACATTCTTTTTTTTAATACTCTTTTCCATTATGGTTTATCACAGGACATTATGGTTTATCACAGGAATGAATCTTATAGTCTAACAGGATAGACAGATACTAAGGAAGTAAGACGTAAATGAATATTTAATTATAAACTGTGATAAATACTGTCTAGGAAAATAGCAGCCTTGCCATAGCTTCTCTTCCCATTGTGCTGGGCATATTGTGAGAGAGAATAACAGGATGGGGGACCGACTTTACCTAGGTCAGGAAAAGACTGAGATCTGAGGGATCCACAGGAAGTAGCCAAGTGATGAGTGGAAGGGAGAACATTGCAGACTGAGAAACGCCATGGAGAAAATCACCGAGGTCAGGAGGAGGAACAGAAGTATAGTAATCTGTGGCAGAAGTGCAGTGAACAAAGGGGCAAGAGGCTCAGGATGAGGCTGGAGGTGCAGGCAGCAGCTTGGAAACCACGGGGAGGAGTGGACTTTCATTGTAAATGCCTTGGAATCTTTAAGCGTAGGGTGACATGGCCTGCCGGGTGTTTTAAGAAGATCATTCCAGGTACCATGCAGAAAATGGATTACAGAGCACAAATGTGAAAGTCTAGAGAACAATTAGAAAGATTTTGGGAGAATATAAGCAAGAGGTGATCATAACTCACACAGGCAGTAAGAACGGAAGGAAGTAGATGGATATGAGACGTAGTTTGGAGGTAGGAAGGACAGGGCTGGGTAACTTTTGAGTAACTGTGAATGTGTAAGGTTGGGGTCCTGATGGAGAGGAGAGGACTCAGGAATGACACCTGGTGTGAGCAACTCAGTGGGACAGGGTACTCCAGGCTGTACAGGAGAAGACAACTCAGGAAACCAGTGGGCTCCAAAAGTGGAATTGTGACAATACAGACACAAATGATCCTGTCACAGAAAAGAGGGACACCTTGGAAACCAACTTGATTGAACAAAGAAGCCTTTGATGGCCTCAGATTTCAAAGAGAAGTATAAAAAAGATAAAAATAGAATATTTGACCTCTTGAACACGGTAATATGAGTCTTGGCATACATTGACAATATACGAACACTGTCAATATTGAACACAAATTCCCTCAGATTCCCTGTTCAGTTTCTGTGTGCCTTTGCTTCTACCAGGTGGTACCTGCAACTATCTTCAGAAGATTGCCCTTGAACTACTGGGCATGCATACACACACACACACACACACACACACACACACATACACATTCCCAAGCAGAGAGCCAGAGGGACCTAGCAGTTTATGCCCCCCACACACTCACCTTCTACCCCTCTCCCTGCCCCGTAGCCCCTAACAAGTGATTGACTGGCACAGGATTATGAAAGCCCAGTTCCCTTGCTTCAGTTGGGGACAAACACTGCAAGGGCAGGCTGAGGCTGGGCCTCTGCTTGAATTATATCGTTGCTTGGTTTCTTTCCCTTTGCTGTCTTTCTTCCTCCCCTCCCTCACTGGATTTGCCTGGGTTTACTTCATTAAGAAATCCCTTGCATATACATTCTCGTCTGAGGGTCTGATTCTGAGAAAACCTGTCTTAAGACACTTCCCAATGACATATATACACAATAGAGTAGTAGGAATTAGAATAATAGATCCAGGAAAGCTAAAATCCTTCTGGAACTGAGACTTGCAAAAACAACAACAATAACAACAAAAAAACAAGCAAAAGCCATTCAAGCTATGTTTGCAAAAGGAAAAGAAACAAGGAAAATCTAGGAAAGTTTATAATGTAAAAAAGTGATGTATAAGAAGCAGAACTCCTCAACTCCTGTGTTGACATCATCTGGTCTATTAAGGAAAATAATTTCCTCAGACTAGAAAGAGCAGAGCAAGCTTGCTTAAGAAAATAGAGGAGGTGGTGTGTCCTGGCGCAGAATTTATCATTTTTGGTGCGTCTTCAACACAAGGCCCAGGCAAGGCACAGCCCAGAACTTTAAGTAACATTTTATGGTGTGATCTCATAAACACCTGTGGATTTTTAAGAAATCACGAAGAAAGAGGGGCAGAGATTGCTTAAAGAATGTAGCTGGCAAAATGTGTCCTTGATTTTCAGAAATGGGAAAAATGTAGAACGGTAAATTTGATTGTTAATTGCTTCCAAGTTTTAAGAGTGGGTAATCAAAGAGACAAATACTTAGATAAGAATGGAGTGATTGCTAGGTGCTAACATAGGATAACTAAGAACCTTCATGATAAAGAACTTTTCATTTTTTTATTGGGTTATTGCGTGAAATGTTCTCAACATAGTGAACATCATTGGTAAGGTGTCTGATAAAGCCACACGTGATTGCCTTGTGGAGGAGACAAGGAAATGTCCCTTTGCTGATTGTAAAGTACAGTTAGAGCTGGCATCGGTTAATGGGCTGAGGTCAACCCAAAGAGGTTTTGGGGAATTTACTACTGAGAACTTCATTTTCTTCAATGACCTAGACGGCTAGCACGATATCCTAACCCTGGCCTTTCCCATTCCTGAATTTCCACCACAACTGCTTTCCCACTTCCAGTGGCCCAGCCCTTCCCTGTCACTACAATATATCAGCTTCTTCCTCCACTGGACCCAGTGATTGGGGTGGCATTTACATGCACTGCAGCTCAGTCCTTTGTTCTCCTGTTACTTCCAACCTACCAATACCCCACCTTTGGAATAATTCAGCCCTCTCTTTTCTTTCCTTATGATCCCAGGGTACAGAAAAATATTGGAGAAAATTGCAAACCTATAGCTTCCAATTACAGCCATTTCTCCTTCAAGTAGTTTCTGCTTGTCTTAAGCTTTCTAACCTCTGCAAATAATACCATGTACTGAAACTGAACTCCTGAGAGTACTCTTGACCTCTTCCTCTTCCTTATTCTTTTTATTTTACCAGTCTCATAATCTTACTGATTCCACCTCCTGAAAAGTCTCATTTCTGTCCCCTCCTGTTCTCTCCCATTGCCTCTGCAGTATTTCAACTCTTATTAACTCTTACCTGAAAATTTGCAATAACGTCCTAACTGGCCTCTCCGGCTCCAGTAGTTTTTCCATCAACCCATCATCCTAGCTGCTGCCAGAGATGTTCTCCTAACACAGACATCTGATCAGGTTATTCCCCTGCTTGAAAATTTCCTAGGGCCCAGAGGGCCAAGTTCAATCTCCTTAATGAGGTAAGTGATGGCCATCACGCTGACTCCAACCTACCTCTCAACTTGACGTCTCATTCTCCCCATCTCTCATCTCTCTAGACAGTGAATGCTTTGAGGACAAGCAATCTTATTTATTTTTGTATTCCTCTCATCTAGAATAATACCAGCTACATAGTGGATCTTTGTGTACTAGTGAACAGCTGAAAGCACAAAAAAAGATTTATCATATGAGTCAGGATTCAAACATGGAGAGAGCAGCTCCAACATGACAACATAAAAACCAGAAAGATTTCAATATGCTAGACATGAAACTAACCAAATTAGTTTTAGTGGGGACCAATGGTTCAAAATCCAACTTTGCAAGAACAGAATTGGAGAGGCCTGCATTACTTTTAGTTAAGATGAAAAAGACCTAGGAGTTTAGTTGAATTCCGAATGAATAGTGGCCAGGGGAATGTTATGACTAGCAAAATATGATGAAACCCTAAGCTGCTTTACTAGAGGCACAGAGGACCATATAATAGAAGATAGAGTTCCATAGTGATCTGTACTGGTCAGAACACAACTGGGTTTCAAGGATACTACTGATAGGTGAAGCTCAGAGGATGGCACCTAGGAAGGCGAAGGATCTGGAAAACATGTCACGTGAGGAACTACTAAAAACACGGAGTGTTTAACCTAGCAAAGAAAAAGCTGAAAGGGAACATTATTGTTTTCTTAAAGTTTTGCAGAGCTGTTGTGTGGAAGAGTGATTGATGTAAGCTGGGTTCTTTCAAGGGCAAAACTAGCTTGAATGAGATGAAGTTATAGGGCAGATGACTTCAGCCCTGTATAATGAAGACATTTCTATCAATGGGAGTTATTAAAAAAATAAATGGGCTGTTGTCTGAGTTTCTTGAAAACTGGAAATGTTCAAGGAACAGTTGAATGATGGTATGTCAGCAATATTGGAGACGGAATTCTAGAAGGCCTCCAAGTTTTTTCTAACTCCAAGATTCTGCAATCCTATACTGTGTTTTCAGTTAAGTTTTAAAGGAACCCACTGAGGAAATCCATTTGGAAACTTTCAGTAACAGTGTAAGGTAAAAATCTGAGGTCTCCAACTAAATTGTTTAAAAGGCAACCCCTAACCTATGTTTTGTTTCTTGGTTCTGGGGGCCCTAAGCACCCCAGGGGTTGCTTGTGATAGGATAACATAATAGATGTGATCAAGATCCTTCCAGCTAAACTCAAGATTGGAATTAGTAAACAACTGTCTAAAGATGTTTACAAGTGATAATAAGGAAGCAAAGGTAGAAAGAAGAATGTCCAAAATGGAAGCTTCATCAGACCCAAGAATTCTCCGGGTTTGTTGCAAGTCCAGAGTAGGACTTGACCAAGTAAAAGCAAACAATGGAGACAGCATTCTTGTTGTTGGCTCATAGGCCCAAGAGTTCAGCTCCTTCAGGGTCACTCTCTAAGTCCTTGGCTGCTCTGTGCCTTGTTTTCCCCAAAAACAAATTGTAGAGACTAGCACATACCAGCCCAGTAAAGGTTCATTTCTGCACATTGGCTGTATTCCTATAATTGATAAAGTCAAGGAAAATGCACTCATGGAAATCCAGCTGTTCGAGTACCCCATGACCAATCACCAGACGTACACAATCCCAAGAAACACCCGGATGCCACTTGCCAGAGGCCTGGGATTCAGGAGTTAATGTCTGCAAAGCATTTTGAGCTTGTTGGAAGAAAGGCGCTAGATAAATACAAAGTGTTGTTGTTATTATAGGGAAGGAAAAGTAACTGTTAGCTCAGGGTCTATAATTAGGAAGCAAATATAGTGTCTGGTGGCTTTGATAATAGGATTTCTATGAAGATGTGGCACGCAGTAAGCCTGTTGACTGAAATGTTATAAATGACATGATTTTTGCCATCCTAGTCGGAATCCTTGACATTTTCGTTTTCGGTTTTGCCTTCCTGCCCTTCCCCCACACTCTATTTTTAGGCAAACTCTAAGAAGGCAAGTGTCAAATTAACATCTCTGAAACTAATAAACTTGGTGTGTTCATGGAGAAATTATGGTCCTGAAGGAATCAGGACTTGCTCCTTTCTTGCTGAAGCCAAATCCTGAAGACTTGGAGTCGAGTGTTGAGAAGATCCTCCGGGTTCCTGCAGAGCCTGGGTCCTTGTCCTGCCCCTTGTCCTCAGCTGGCAAGCCCAGAGCCCTGAGCGAGGCCTAGTTCTGCAGCTTGGAAAAGAAAGCTTGGGAATTCTTTCAAGAGAAGCATAAATCCGAGTTCAGGTCTTGGAAAGTAAGTAAAGAAGGAAATAGTTTTAAAATATTTTAATGTGTTTATCTGCATATTTTCGGTCTACGCATAATGTTCTGAGAATTTAAATGGTTTAAGAAAATCACTTCTTAAAATAAGGAATACTGTTTTTTGGTGGAACAGTTAGCCATTCAGACTCCTGTGACTCTTTCTGTTATCAATTTGCTTGGTGATTTTCACCTGTACTTGCCTCAATTTCTGCCCTGTAAAATTGTCATAACTGATTACCGTTCTCATCGATGTTGCTGGAGAAAGGCAGCAAAGGCAGAATTCACAGATGTTCAGTTAGCGTCTGATCGTTGGCCTGTCATTAACTCGCCAGCTAGAGGCCTTGGTGCGGTTGCTAAACTCCTCCAGCCTGTTTCTCCATAATTTAATAATTATCGAATGATCGAAATGAAATGAAATGCACTTTCATTTAAAGGAAACATCTAAATATATTTTTTTAAATTTTCTAATAACCACATTTTTTTTAACATCTTTATTGGAGTATAATTGCTTTACAATGGTGTGTTAGTTTCTGCTGTATAACAAAGTGAATCAGCTATACATATACATATATCACCATATCCCTCCCTCTTGCATCTCCTTCCCTCCCACCCTCCCTATCCCACACCTCTAGGGGGTCACAAAGCACCGAGCTGATCTCCCTGTGCTATGCGGCTGCTTCCCACTAGCTATCTATTTTACATTTGGTAGTGTATATGTGTCCGTGCCACTCTCTCACTTCATCCCAGCTTACCCTTCCCCCTCCCCTGTCCTCCATTATCTATGTCTGTGTCTTTATTCCTGTCCTGCCCCTAGGTTCATCAGAACCTTTTTTTTTTTTTTAGATTCCAGAAGTGGCCGTTAAGGACTTTTCCAGTTTTAAAATCTTTTAATTTTTTTTTATGATTTCAGTGTCTTTTCTAAGTGAACACATACAACTACACCTTCTAATGTTGATTTTTCTTGTTATTGTGGTGGTGGTGGTTTTTTTTTTTTTCTTCTTAATTTTACTAAGTTTGCTCCAAGGAACTTGGTGCCATAATTCTTGATCTGAATGTTCCTGCTGCAATTTTAGAATACAGAAGTTTCCTGTGTGTTTATTTCATGGATAATGTCTCCTTTTTCAGTTGTGTTCCGTGGGGTAGTGATAGGCTTGCTACTATTATTCCATGGGTTTGGGCTATTTTGTAACAGGAAAAATTTTTCCTGTTACAGCTACAAATAAATTAAAAATATGTAAAATAGAGATCTATATTTTTCACATGCTTCTTGTCAGCTGTTTGAAGAATTTGGTCCAGCACATTTACCCAGCAGTTACACCGGGCCAGGCAATGCACGTGGTATCCGCCCTGGGTGAGGGGCAGAGGTGGGATGGATGGTGGTGAGGCACTGTGGGAAAAAATAAAGTCTCTTAATTACAGGACCATCTCGGCACCCCAAGAGTGGGCTTAATGCTTTCAGAGGTGTTACAAATTATTTAGTGTCTATTTAAATGGATTAAAGTTCGCTTTGCTTTAAAATAAACCGACACTCCCTGGAAACACACTTATTGCTTTGCACTTCGAAACCAGGACTACTGATTTTTTAATGTCAAATTCCGTTTTCCTCAGAAGCAGATGTCCTGAGCAGAGACCCATTTGGAGTTATCAGGATGTATTGTTGGGCTCATGTCACTGCAAAGTAGCAGTTGAAGTACATTAAAAAGATTCTCACACCAATGTAGGGAAATCTACAGGAAATCGTTGTGTAGCTCAAAGAACTATTGTGAGCGGTCGGAGGATTAATGAGATAATGCGTGTAAAGTGCTTCTGAGATACAGATTGCGACACAGAGCCCCCGGGCAGGGTGCTGTCGCGGTGCGCACCGTAGGCAGCCTGTCGCAGACCCTGCGGTGACCGCGGTGGGGGGCGTCCTCCTGCTGTCCCCGCGCTACCCCCCCCCCACCCCCGCTCTCTCGGCCGGAAGGGAGAGGCTCATCACAGGTCCCGGTCCTGTGGTCACCTCGCAAGTCCTCCAACTCCCTGACACAGCTGCTTTCCTCGGGTGACAAATAAGAACGTCCGAAGCGGCTGGAGCCCGCTGCCGCCAGCACACATGGCCAACATGTGAAGCTGTGATATTGCTGAGTTTTGACGCATTCCATCTAGGACACAGGGACAGCAGTGTTTAGCAGTTGACACAAGAGGGGTTTCTACTGCCTGCCAGATAGCTCAAAAACTGCAAGAAATCTTTTGTGGGTTCCCGGAACGCTTTGAATTCTTCTGGCCAGCCTGACAGCCCTCCAATAGCATTCTGGAAAAGACTGCAATGTTCCTGTAGGGCCGGGAGAGCCTTCCTTATGGGGGGTGAATAGGACCTCAGGAAAACTTGAAGGGGACAGTAAACGCCAGGAAAGCAAATACTCTCTCCTGCCGCCCTGCACAGCAGCGGCGGACACCCCGGCAGACAGGAACCGCCTCCGTCCTTCACTGATTCAGGGGAGAAAGGAGCCCGGGTATCTCAGTGGATATTAGCTTTCTCTCCCCTCCGCCACCCCAACTCCTAACCCACCTCTCCCCTCCCCAGCCCCTTTCTGCCCCTGCAGGGTTTGTGTTCAACATCAAATTAAGTGTTCATGACAGCTAACCACAAGTTATTAAATGTGATTCACTGCCACATTGCTGGGCCTTCACTGGTGGTACAGAAAAACCACTTAGACAAACCATTTGATTCATGGCATTGATACAAAGAGTCTTTCAGAAGGAGAGAGGCCTTCTCAGGCCTTCAGCTGAAAATTGTTTTATTTCCGTTATTCTCTTAAACAGGTTGGTGAGCTGAATTAAACCCCAAATCCTTTCTAACTGCTTAGCTGTGAAATCTTTAAGATGTTACAGAGCTAGTGAGAAGTGGCGGTGGATTGCCAAGTCAGCGGAAATTTAAGAAATCAGTGTCAAAAATGAACTTATGTTTGACAAGTGAGACAAACGATCTGCAGCCGGTGTGAAGGGTGGCAATCTTTTAGTGTTTAATGCTCTTAATAATTTGGTTTCCTATCCTAGAAAGGCATTATTATTTTTGAATAACTTGCTGCTGTGAAGGGAGAGTTGACGAAATAGTAACTGTTGCTTTCCTTGCCTTGAAATTTCCCCCGGTTCATGTTTGGAGACAGTGGATAATGAAAGGCCAATGGTCTTTCAAGTATCAGACACCTCATTTCATTGTTTTCCTATTTCATCTTTCAGAGCCTCAGGGTAGCATGTTGACTCCTTGTGAAGGGCGCTGTCCTCTCCTGGATGGAGTGTTCAATCTACTGGGGTGTTAAGTTCTGCTTGTGCTAAGCCAACTGGATTTATGCATTTAGAAGGTCCTAAAATAGGAAGCTAAGTGGTCTTTGTTCAAAACTCGCTGGCCCATGTTTTCTTCCGGATGATGCCCGTGGACAGTTCCCCATAAACGCACAGTGTGACCTGTGCTCACTGCAGCGTGCTGGGTTCGGAGGCTCACCATCTGTTTATAATTGGCATTCAGATCTGATCCATTACAGAGGTATCCCAAGCTTACTGAATTTAAAAGGGGGTACCAAGTTTGTGTGGGATATTTCAGATCTGTCACCTCTCTGCCAAGAGCATGTAATTCATTTTCTTATTACCAACATAGTCTATTAGAAGATAAGTTAGCTACGTAACAAACTGAAGTCTAAGAAAATATCCATATTAGGAAACCTAGTTCGATGATTAAATTAAGCAAGGATTACTTTGGCGTGAATAATTCCACAATCTGCTTTTCTGTCCTGAAAAATGAGTTTAGCAAGGCATGGCTGTGCTTGTAATATTTAACAGCTTTGGTTTCAAGGTTTTGAGTTGTTTCCCTCTCCTTCAGTCTTCCGAACATCTTGATGTAGTGTCACCTATTTGACTATCATTTATGATATTTACAGAACTGGTTTGAGTCAAACAGATGTCTTACTAAAGGGGCCAGATCCAACTTCATGTATATTATTTGTTCATTCATTTATTTATTCAGTGCATAATGAGTGCTTCTTCGGTGAGAGGTATCTTAGAGCAAATCAGATGCATTTCTTCATTAGAGGTCATTCAAAGTAATAGAAAAAATATTATAAGAGCACAATTCGCCAAGGTACATGGAGTTAAGGTAAAATCAAGTTTTCTGTTTAAATGAGGATGAAACCTGCAACCTTTTTGCTTCAGTGTTTATTGAAAAATCTAAATAGATGGTTCCATTTTTCTCCCTTTTAGATAGAATGGAGGAAAAAATTGAATCTTTGGTGACTTGGCACACTGATAAATCATCGTTCTTAAGAAAAAAATGTTCATTTTAATGCATTAATAGGCACTTGCCGTAGAATGTACACTGCAAATCTTTTTTTGTTGTTTTAGCTAAAACTGACCTGTTTCATTGTCTTTGGACTCTTTTCCTCAAGTATAGAGCAAAAAATAAATGCTGGATGATGGAGAGTTTAGATTATGGTTAATCAGTGTTCTAATATACTGCAATAGAAGATATCATGCTATCTGTACGGTGAAGATGGTCTTTACTTGGAAAGCAGTTTCACTAATATTAATAAAAGAAAGTTATTGAAGAACAAAGGGGAATAATTCAAATATTTTTGTTTACTCGAAATTATATATTAGAGGTTGGACTAATGGCTTGCTTTTAGCTTGTAACTTTTTGCATGCCTATAAAGACCTGATACAGTCTACTGCTTTAGCAAGATCAGAGAGAAGGTTTAAAGTTCACCAAAAAACATTTTGCCACATGAAGTTCAAAATCATCCGACACATATGATAATTAAAGGATGAGTATTGGAAGAGTAAGAAACTTGGAGAGAACATGAAATTAAAAAAAAAAAAAAAAGAACTGTAATGTAAATTGGCAAAATTTGCAGAATTTTATGATTCATGATAGATCCATTTGAGTGTATAAGTAGATTTCAAAAGTCAGTACTCATCTAGGATGGCAAATGTATTCATTTCTTCAACACATTTATTTAACCCCTACTGTGTGCCATTCTCCCTACTGAATACTGGGATTCAGCGGTGAACAAGATAACTTTCATACACATTGTGTCCTACAGTGGGGGAAGGTATGAAAAAAGCAATTTCCATAAAATGTGGGAAATAGTATTCATTTATTCCACCATCAATTAATTAATAAGTGCCTAGAGTGTACTTGGAAGGAAAGGGGGGACCTTCTGGTAGAGGTCTTAGTGAAAGCCACACAAGCCCTTAAGGAAGAATAAAAGCTTAGGAGGAAGCAGTGCATATGTAGGTAGAGGAAACTATGCTTTCAGCTGGGAAAGCAGGCAGGAGTTCAGTGTGACTCGCGCAGACAGAAGCAGCGTGGTGAGCAATGAAGCTGGAGACCTAACAGCTAACGCTGAATTTACAATCTGGGCCAGCATCTCAGTACAACCCTGTGAGGTAGCTGCTATTATTATCCCCACTTTAGAGATAAGGAAATCGAGGCCGCAAGATCACACATCTAGGAAGTACAGAGCCAGGACTTGAAACCAGCACTCTGGCCGTAGAGTCTCCACTTTTAATTGCTTGAGAAGGTGAGAGAGGGACAATTATCGGCACCAAGAAGTTTTGTCTTTAGGCTAGGATGAAGGGAAGCCATCGAAGCACTCAACTAAGGAATGAGATACTCCCATTTGCCTTGTAGATGGATCATTCTGACAGCAATGTGGAGAAGGGACTCAAAAGAAACAAAGTGAAGATATTGGTTAGAGGCTATTGCAGTGGTCCGACAGAGAGATTCTAGAGGCCAGACTAGGATACGAAAGGAGGAATGGAGAGAAATGAGAGTTTTAAAAGATGTTTAGGGGATAGAACCAAGATGATTTAGTAACTGACTAGGGGTCACAGGGTGGGTAAGGTGTCAAAAAGAGCTCCTGTGTTTCTGACCTGGATAGATGCTGGTGCTGTCGCCCAGGCTGGGAATAGAGATGGTGGGGACCAGATTTGGGGTACGTGATGAGCTCAGGATATGGGACTTTTTAAAAAAATATATATATATATATTTATTTATTTTGGTTGGGCCGGGTCTTTGTCGTGGCACTCAGGATCTTCATTGTGGCATGCGTGATCTTGTTTTTTTTTAGTAGTGACATGTGGGATCTTTTTAGTTGCAGCATGCGGACTTCTTAGTTTCAGCACGCATGTGGGATCTGGTTCCCTGACCAGGGATCGAACCCGGGCCCCCTGCATTGGGAACGCGGAGTCTTACCCACTGGACCACCAGGGAAGTCCCAGGATGGGACGTTTCGAGTTTGAGGTTCCTTTGAGACATCTGAGTGGAAATGTTTGGTATGTAGCTGAATCTCAGGAGAGAAAGACTGGACTTGCAGGGAGTTAAATCATCTTCAGCGCATAGAAATAGGAGGAGTCACTCACACGCAGTGAGAGGAGGCTGGACCCCTTGTGTGTCTTTCTGTCTACATTCCTGCACAGCAATTCTCTGAGTCTGCTGTTGTCTATTTGTTGTGTTCCCGCATCCTCCCCCTCATTTTCCTCTTCTCACAAAGTAATAGAAGGTGAGAGAAAGGAAGTGAACCCTTATCCGCTTCTTCAGATATCCTGCCCCGTACTTCTTCATTCTGCTTCCTCTTCCTGGTTCCCATTTTCAGCTAAGAGTAAGTTATCTATCATTCTTTCAGGCCACAGAACCAGGAGACACCCCTGACTGTTCCACGCCATAGCCAACCACCCATCGTGTCCTAGGAGTCTCCCCCAGGAAGATCTTCAGAGCAGGGTCCCATGGTTAAGTCATTCTCTCTTCTCCTTCTCCCATCTGAAGGTCCTTTTTACATGACATCAAGCTCATCTTTCTAGAGAGCAAAGCAGATCAAACCACTCTCTTGTGTGAAGAAACTCAAGCATTCTTAATAACATTCAAAATGTAGCCCGAGACCCTCAGGGGAAGGAGGGAAGGAGGGAAGGGATCTATGTGTACTGAGAACCCATCATGTGGCCACGTGCTTTATGGACTGATTTGGTGTACTAACAGGAAAGAGATGGCATGCTCAAATTAGGTAAATGAAGGAGAGTTTATCTACAAAGGAGCTACTTCAGAGGTGTGGGTATAGGAAAGGAAACCACAAGAGATAGTGCAGTAACTGGGGGAGAGGGTAGGAAACCTAGGGGAATGTTTTTAAAATCTAGATATTTCCAAATATTTCCCCAATAAGTTACAATGATTTACTGTCCTCCCAATGATGTTGAAGAGTAACCAGTTTCCGTCATTTATGCCAGCATATAATGTTTTCAATCATTTTAATTTTTGCCAACCCAATGGGTCGGTGAGGGGGCAGGGAAGAGAAATCTCATTGTTTAAATTGCATTTTCATGAAGGAACATCTCTCCGTATGTTTATTGGCCATCTGTCTTTTATTAATGAGGAAACTGAAGTTAAATAATTTACCCAATATTACACAGCAAATAAGTGGCAAAATCATATTCAAGAGTCAAACATAAATCCATCCACTCTTCAACCTCTTCTATTTCCACTTCACTATCTACCCTCCATGGTATGGCATATAAGACCTTTCATAATCTGACTCTTACTAGCTTTCCCTTTTTATCTTCCCTCTCTCCCCAACTTACCTCTAATTCTAACTGGTCCCTGAACCCATCATGCCCTTTGAGACTTTGTTACTTTGCACATGTTTTCTCCCCAGCGTTTTCTACTTAGTAAATTTCCATTCTCCCTTCAAACTCTGGGTGAAGCACTCCCACTTAGAATTATTGCTTGACTTATTGAATTAGCTAGGTGAGCCCTCTGTCCATTTGTAGATTCCAGTTTATATCACATTTTATCGTGCGTGATTACCTATTACTCATCTGCCTCTTCCCCTGGACCACAAGCTTTCTCCTCACACTGTTTCCTTTGTCATTCACCTCTGTCTCCCTGTACTTTGCCCAGCACAGGGCTCAGAGTGGGTATTTGATAAGTGATTGCTGGATAGATATTAAATTAAAGGTAAGAAGCTTTAAATTACAAACAAGAATAAAATAAGGGGAAATAGCTAATCTATAAAAACTTGTTGTCCTCCTACCACAAAATATGTGAAACATTATGTCAGCCAGCCTGGGGGAGCAGCCCCCTGAGGTCTCTGTCCCCCAGGCTGCCAGGCTCCTGGTCCTCACTGCTCCTTTGTCCTTCCACAGAGAGGACCCACGGGAAGGTAGGAGACATTCGTGCCGAAAAGTATCCACTGAGAAAAGAAAGCTGGACTTTATCCTAAAATCCTCGCAATTGAGTTTTTTTTTTTTTTTAAACATTTTCTTTTTAAATTTTTATTTATTTATTTTGGCTGTGTTGGGTCTTCGTTTCGGTGCGAGGGCTTTCTCTAGTTGCGGCGAGCAGGGGCCACTCTTCATCACGGTGCGCGGGCCTCTCACTGTCGCGGCCTCTCTTGTTGCGGAGCACAGGCTCCAGACGCGCAGGCTCAGTAATTGTGGCTCACGGGCCCAGCCGCTCCGCGGCATGTGGGATCTTCCCAGACCAGGGCTCGAACCCGTGTCCCCTGCATTGGCAGGCAGATTCTCAACCACTGCGCCACCAGGAAAGCCCTGCAATTGAGTTTTGTTATCAGAGAATATCCAAGTTTTTCTTGAACACCTGAATACAGGGAAATTCCCTGTGACATTAGGTCGTATACTGCATATGTTTCTCTCTCTCTGCCAAGCTTCATTTGTTCCCAGATTTAGAGGTTTAAAATAACATAAACTGAGTTTCCCCTCTTCTCAGGCACATTTCTAAGTCCTTTATGCATCTATGTCCAGACTACCTGGGATAATCACCTGTATGAGTATCCTTTTGCTGCTCGGGTTCCCTTCTCACCCTCCCCTGCTCTGCTCTGGGTCATAGGGAACCCGTATCCTCAGGTTCGGCAGTGACAGGTATTGGTGGGAGATTGCAAGGTGAGAGGAAAGGAGAAGCCAAAGGTATCTCTCCCCTCCCCGGGTCCACCCCAAACACTTACAGAGTCCAAGGTAAAAGGTCAAGTGGAGGCCCCCATACCATATGTCTATATGCATAAACATTTAAGAGTTACAAAGCAAGCCGACCGATTGTTAAATAAAGCACAATCTGTCCTCCTACCTCATCAGCTATGCCTACACATCAACTCTGAAGGCTAGCTGGACTCTAGGGATTCCACGCCTGGACATGGTGATGCAGGAAAAGTGGCCCTGATCCCTATCCCCACCCTCACCCTCGTGCCACTTTGGCCTGGCCTCTGGCCTGCCAGTTGCTTCTTGTGACGTTTCAAGCACACATACTTACTTCACGTAACTTCCCTCCAACCCTACAAGGTTGTTTTATTAACATCCCTATTTTACAGATGAGGACACTGCGGCACAGAGATGTTAAATACATTCGCTCAGTCACACAGGCATATCGGAACCCAGACTGGAGTCCAGCTTGGTTTTAATCGTAGCTACTGTACCATTTGCTCCCCAGAGCTGATATTGTCATTGATTATTTATATTTTATTATTATATCACTGTCCAAATGTCCAAGCTCCATCCTCTTTATCCCAAATAGAGCACCCTGGAGGTGTGGCCCACTGCAGGTGGGGGCCAGAGGCCTGCACGGTCCCTGGGATTAGGCTCAGGTCATCGGGACAAAGAGTCCCAGTGTGGCCTAGAAGCAGGTGCGCAGGTTTTGAGGCCATAGGTACCTCCCTGTAGCCCTAAGCACTCCTGCCTCCAGGGCCAGGGTGGAGAGCCCACAACTGGAGGAGGCCACCGTGGGCTCTAAAGGTCTCAAGTGCAGACCCAGCTGCGGTCCCTTCTAGCTCTGGTCTAGGGGACGCCCTGTCCCCTCCCTTTCTGCCTCAGCCGGTGACTGTCTCCTGCCAGGCTCTAGCTGGTGTCATCTCCTCTCCTGCCCCTCCAACCCAGGAGAGCCCTGGCTCCTGCTTTTGTTAATCTCTGGATTTCCTAGCTGTCTCTTGTTGGCTTAAAGCCCTCTTGTAGCTCCAGTGTAACCAACACTCTGTATTAAAATCTTTGTTCTAAATGCTCAGAGAGGTTTCTGTTTTACTGACTGGACCCTAGCTGTTACAACAGCAAGTAATTAAGGATTTTGCTTGGGGCCATTGGGAAAAGGGTCAAATCTTGGTGTACCTCCTCCATCTCATGAATGAGCTTGAAAGGTTCTGTGACACTGAAGGAAGTATCTCCATTGAGGGAAGCCACAAGTTTACAATGGCAGGGCTAGCTTTCCGAAATCGCAGTAAAAGAACCATTCCACTGCTAACTGTTGCATTTCTCCCAGAGCTGACCTGGACAGTTATTTACAATGGACTCGCTTCTATACGCACACTACCCTTTTATAAAACTTTATGAAAACCAGACTTTGTACAGTGTTCTAAGTTTTGCTGCATCAAAAAGAAGTTTAAATATTTTCATTTAATGTGGAAATATTTTTAGATGAGGAAGATGATTAAGTGTTGAAAATGTAGCGATCTGTTTGGCACAGAGAGAAAAGAAATATGAAGAATTTTTAATAAAAATCTGACCACAATGGTGTTGGAACACAATCTGTCTGAAATACAAGACAGATACTTTATCCCACAGGCTAAGCTGACTCTACTAATAGTTTTGGACAGTTACAGGTGTAATTTTAGCTACCAAAGGGAACACAAATTGTATAAGAGTGTAATAGAAACAATGGGAAATGCAATTAAATTTTTTAAAGAAAAACTGAATATAAAGTTAACAGAGCTAATACGAAGCATATTTTCATAGACTTTCACCAACAATGTATGTGAATCCAAGCTATTATGAAAATCAGATTTACTGGCTGGCCTTCTTATACAAAGAATATGGAGTGAGAAAATTGTTTTTGCTATGAGCTCTGGCTGTAAACATTAAATAAATCTTGCACCTAATACAATTATTTTTCATATGTTTGGTTTATAAAATTGTCTTTAGAGAAATATCCAAAATAATAATGATAATGGATACTTATCTGGAAAAAGATCTGTTCTCATCATTCTTGCTTCTATATAGTAAGTAAGGATCTCTCTCTTTTTTTTTTGTCTACATGGCTTTAATTTACCATTGTAAGATGCAGCGTGTGTGGGGAAAATATGTGGAGAGAAAGCTTTTATGTGTTTTTTTGATTAAAAAAAAATCAGTGCCACCAGTCCATGAGTGATCCTAAAATAACAAAGCAGTTATATGTGTGTATGTGCACGCTGAAAAGAAAACTTTTGGTAAGGAAACAGATTTAAGTTTCAAGTTTCCAAAGATCTATTTTAAATGACAGCAAGGAAAAAAATATTATAAAAGTGATGAAAAATATCCCAGCAGTATCCTTTCAGAAAGCCATTTAACTTCTGGTGGTTTAAGTTGTGCAATATAATTTCTACAGCCTTTGAAATATGTGGGCGCCCTCACTGCTATTTACGTTCCCAATACTCGGAATCAAATGCTCCATTAGGGCTCTGAGAAGACAGGAGTTTCCAGAAGAGTTTGGTAATTGCCCATTCATTACTCAAAAACAATGACAGGGAATCATGGTCTTTTTTTCCCTAAGTAATGCTGGCATGTGGTCTAAGCCAGGCACAGGAAGAGGCAGGAAAGTGTCAACTCAAAAGGCTTCTGTAGACCAGTTAGTAATACTGTTCATGGACTAGAGTCTTCACTGAAGGTGAAGCTGTTCCTCTCCTGTGTCTGGAGGATAAGACCTCTTTCCACACAACAATGCTCTTACACATGCAAGCTCAGGCCTGACCATGCTGGTAAGAAAGCTACCCCTACGTGAAGCAAGGAAAGAGACGACACACAACTCCTGCTCTAGATTTTCCACGGACAACGTCCTCTGTACTGTGGACAATGTTATTTGTCCACATTACAAGGTGATGAAGTACACTTCCTTGGGCATAACTAATAATGTTGTTATCATTCCTCTGACGGTTGCCATGGAATTTGCACACCCCTGTCCCGCTAACATCACCTTGCTGGTGCCCTTTCCACTTTTAAATTCCAGCTGTGCGCACTGGGCCCAACGGTGTGCAGTAGGTTAAAATAGCATATATTTTTAAGCATGTTTAGAGAAACTTCATTTTTGTATTTCTGTGACGACAGTAGACTAACTCCCCATTTTATAGATGGTACAACTGAGGCTTTCGCTAGTAACTGATGCCAGAAGGGAACCTAAGTTTCTTAGCTCCCAATTCAAAGTACTATTGTTTCTGTGGATTTGGGCTCTTGTCCCATTTACTTTCTTGACGTCACCTCAGCATTACAGTAAAGCTATATCATTGGGTTAATAAAGAACACTTTTTTCCTTATTGTGTCTCAGAAAGAGTTTAACTTATGATTTTTTTTTCATGGAATTAAGGATTTGGAATTTAGAAACTGATTCCTGGCCACACTCCTGGCCATATTGCTTCTCTCCTGGCTTTGTGTCTCAAACTAAGTAGATTTACAAAGTGAAGGTGGGAAAAAGTTTTGTAGGAGTTATACATTTCTCCAAGTACTTCTAGGTTGTAGTGTTTTCCTTTAAAATTAGACTATTAATACTTAGAATAAGAGGAACAGATATTTAATTTGTATAATTAGTTTAAAAATATAAAGGGAACCAAATCCTCTGTTATTTGAAAAGTTTTTTTTCTAACAAGCTTCTTCTCCCACCTGGAGTTTCACATCAACGGGATAATTATGTTCTCTCCCCAGTAGAGACTTTAGTGTGTGGGTGCAGAGGGATGCTGGGGACTTCCACCTTGGAGACTCAGGATACCCGTCAGGTGCTTTCTGATGATCATTGTGCTGGAGAGGAAATCTCCTTTGACCTCTTACCAAAGGTTCTGGCTATAGCCCGACAGTCCTTTTGCTCTTTTTGGTGAAGATCAATGAAGACTGTTGTACAAATGACCCAGGCATCAGTTTTGGAGTTTACAGAATGAACAACTGTATCTAAAAAAAACCTGGAAGAATTTTACATGAATTGTAATCTCTTATGCTCTCATCCACCCAAGTGAAATATCACTTGAATCAACCTTAAAGGATAATGTCTAAAGATCATACCAGAAAATAGAGTCATATAACAGCTCCACTTAGGAGAGCTCGTTGTTACATAGATTCATATTTACTGTAGGTCCAGTAAAGCCTGACCATCATAAAACCTCCAGTTTGGGGAAATAGGGCTAGCCTCTATGAAGAGTCAGTCAGGCTAAAGGAGGTGCCTCTGTTTAAAAATTTCCCTTCTGGTTGCACATCCTAATCTTGTGCTTACACGCAGCTTTGAATTTTTCTAAGTGTTAAGTAAGGAAAAGAAAAATGCCTGTGATTGGTTTTATCACATAAAGAGTCTGAATAAAAGAATGTCAGTGTTAAATCGTGGATTGCTTCTTCACAGACCTTTTTGATAGATGTCCCCTCACCATAACCTCTGTGCTCTGTGGGTCCCAAGTGACTCTGCTGGCTTCCAACAGCCTCTGTGTTCATGTGGCTCGTTGGGAAATCCCACTGTTTTCCTGCCAAAGGGTTTGTTACCTAGGTTTAATTTCTGTTTGGAATGAAAAGTATAGTTAACTTGTTTCTGTGGGCTTTTTAAGAGCGATATGCAAAACCAAAGTTAGAGCAACGGAAAACAAACATTTAAGAAAGCACGTAATTAAGGGGATGCAAACTCAAACTGGCGAGGCTGATTTCATAAAAGGGACAGGACTGTGTGTGGTCAGAGAGGAGGAAAAGTGTGCATGATTCGTCTGCTTTTGGAGACCCACCTCCCTTAGAAGTGGAGTCCTGGGAGCTGGAAAATTCAACAAAACCCTACAAATTGATAAAAAGTCAACAACCTAAATGGATCTGATTAATAATCAAAGGTGTAACTACTTCTCAGTTACAAAGTCTCTAGTGATCCACAGGCCTCATAAAAGTGACCAGATAGCGAGAAGCTAAGTCATTCCTTAAGAACTTTTCACTGAAGGGTTTACACAGACATGTTTTCTTCCAAGAGTGGAACAGCATTGTTACAGAACCACGGAGACAGTGAGGTAAACGAAAATTTAGCGGGGTCCCTCTCCAAGAGGAAGAGACGAGAAAATTTAATAAAACAAAATATACCCACTCCCCAAAACGTCGAACCACGCTGTTTTTCGGAGGAAAGATAAAAGAACTACGATTCTTATAAAAACCAATATGGTGCTGAATTTGAGGGGTACAATGGGGAAAGTTACTGCTGTGATATGGGTGGGTTTCTTTTCTCTATTTCTAGGTGGCAAAGGCAGCAGTCATTTGAATGCCGTCGAACAGCTTTTCAGCTAACACAAAAGAGCAGACGGTTCCACTTATTTCTGAAATTGGATGCAATCATATCTGTGAATCACGCAGCAGCAAACCACCGTAATCTGCATTACAATACATTATCCTGCCACGCTCCCTAACTGCAGTCTACCGCGGCAACAGAAACACTTTGCGGTGACCTGCACCGCGTCTGCCAAAGCGCCGAGCTGCGCTAAGGCAGGAAAGCGACAGAAAAGAACCGCTTTCTGCTGCGAAAAAAGAGCAAATTATAACAGGACTCAAGTCTCAGCTAATGCAAGACTAGCATCTTCTTGTTCACAGTTTGCATAATTAGATATCATGAATAGGGTTTTTTTTTTTTGTTCTAAAAATACTCCTGCTTTGTTTAAATCAGCTATTTCCTTAACAGCATGACTTTGCTACCAGAATTAGTGAGGTAGTTAGGGCAGCGGCAGAGAGAAGGTACCTTTAGTTAACATTTAGGAAAAAAAAAAAAAAAATCACTTTATGGACTATTTCCCCCTGCTGGCTCTCAGCAATTGTCAAAAGAGGCCTAGGTTTCCAACACCATGTAACCAGAGAGGCAGCCCTACTGGAATGGTGATGTGAATTAAGTCAGGAGTTTGAGGGTCAGAGGGACCCCAGGGCCCTAGTACTGCTGAAACCAACTTTTATAACTTCCCTAAAATAAGACATTCAGAGCCACTACCAACATCTTCGCAGATTAAAATCCTTTATACAGTGGGGCCCAGGGTAGCACTCCAAACGATAACATCTCAAAGTTCAAACCCAAAGGAAAATATAAAATACTTTCTAGGCTTTACTGGTTTGAATGATACTCCATTTCCCCCATAGGATGGTGGGGGGAAAGGGGACACATTGCTTGACTTCCTAATCTCCAGCTGCTTTTCTGTTTTCCTTCTCATTTACTCATAGTCAGCGTGTTATAAAGAGCATTTAACTTTCAAGGGAAGAAGCAGGCATCAGGCTCTTTCAGGAACTAGAAAGTTATTAAAAAGTCGTCCCCCCCCCCACCCCCCCGCGACTGTTAGCCTGAATAGTTGCAGCTGAGGAGCTAGAGTGACAATGACCAGTCCTGGGGTCTATCCTCTTATCATACACCAGCAGGACCTCATGAAGAGGAGACCGTGAAGAAACTATGTGTTCATTCTTCCAGGTCTCCAGAAGTCCAGGAACTGGCTGGAGAGCCCTGGGGGCCAGGTGATCCCCCAGCAGCACTGTCACTCTTCTCCCATGCTCTCCAAGGGTAGTGGCCCTCAGTCAAAGCAGCCCCTGGTGGGGACATTCAAATTTCTGTCTCTGTCTCTCGGTCCTCGGGACCGGTCTGAAGGCCCAAGTGACAAAATGCCCTAAATGGCATCCAAAGATCAAGGCTATGTTATCCTTGAATATGCCTTTTAATACACTTTTAACTGTTGTTATTTTTAATTTGCACTAATGATCCTTAGGCTTCCAGTGACTAAGGCAAAGAAAATGGCACCAAAGCTTTCATTTTAGCCTTTATTTATGCATTCAATAAAATGCATCTTCCTACAATTCTTGCATTTATATAGAAGTTATTAGCAAGATCTTTCAGACCTGGACATCATTTCTTTTTGTAAGGGAAATAATAATAGCCATTGTAACAATACTGTGATAAATGATGTATTGTGGACTATTTCTATTTCTGCTAGAAAAAGTTAGACCCTAATGCCTCCTGGCTCTTGTTTCTGTACTACTGTAGCCTGAAAGCTCAATGAAATTATACGACTCTTCCTTTCTCCTCCTCAAAGTCATGGGAACAAAGGGAATACCATCCTGTGTCAGACCTTCCATGCATCTCCAGTAGATTGGGGTGTCAGGGGCTATTGTCATCCTCATGAGAGCACATAAGAAAATTAAAAAGACATTCCCCAGGTAACCCCATCTTCCCATCACCACCAGTGAGAAACTGACATCTGTGATCCCATCTAAACTCTGAATAAACGAATTACGCAAATATTTGAGATAACAAGGTTTTTAAGAATACTCTGAAACTTGAACTTCTTTTTATTTGATCTAAAATTATTCTTTTCATAGATCTGGTAATCTGAGCTTAGATAAGTGGGTATTGTCACCTTTCATGATTTGACTTTGATCAGCTTTCATCTTTCCAGAGAGAAATACGCTACTTTTACTGTCTAATCTCAGCAGAGAAACCCCTTAAAACCCAGGGTTCTTTCCCATATCCTTTTATAGATAAATTTACAGTATGTTTAGTATTTCTTGAGATATAGTGACCAGAACTGCATGGAGTGCAGGTTTGGAAATAAGCCCTGTTGTGCAGAGTTACCTAACACCTGCTGACAGCTTCCAGCTCCTCCCAATGCTTGGTCTCATATCATCTAAGTAAGGTTGACCTTCATGTTTCTAAGGAAAGACACTTAAAAAACACAACAACCTTCAGACCTCTGCAGATGAAAATTTGAATGCCTTTGTCTCATCTTAATATAGACTCCATTGAAATAGGCAGTAATTAATCAGTATTATGAGTTTTAATCAGTAACATGAGAGATAGAGTAAATCCAGCTATTGTGCATTAATTTCTGGGGACATTTGAAAATATTACTTATTGAAACTAAGAGATGGAATTTTCCAAAGTGTTAGACTCTGTTGAAGCATGAATCCTGACATAGTTTAATTTAATCGTGTGTAAGCTCTAGGGTAAGTTTTGAACATTTTACAAAGTACCCGGTGATCTCTATTTTCTTACTCAAGGCCTGGCACATCTGGTGTTGATTTCTTGTGCCAGAAAAGGTGACAGCAATCCAAGTTGAAGGGTGGTGGTGCCTAGATTGGGATAATTCTGTACTGATGCGTTCAAGGGGGAAAGAACGAGGTTCCATCAGACAGGCACTGATGTGGCACAAACCCCCCCTTCCACCTACTCTTTTCTCCAAGGCCACTGCCAGCTAACCCTGCATTTCTCATGTTGATTATAAGTGAAGCTTTGACAAGGGGGCATTCTGGGTATCAGACAACCGCATTATAATTCTACTGAAAAGTGTTCTTATTGTTTCTAAATTACTAGTTACAGTGAGCAGCCCTGGTGACTTGGTGGGGGAGGAGGCATTTTGAACAAACACATTTAACCTTTAAAGCTGGTCTTTGTAAAAGGGGGAGAGTCACAGATAGAGATCACCTGTATACCTCAAAAAGCAAAGGGCCTTCTGCTTTGGAAGAAGTGGGCCCCATTAAGTTAATCAGTTGCAAATATTAAAGAACCTCTGGGGTACATGTCAGAAATAACTGTGAACCTCCAACTGAGTTTTCATCTCCTAGAGACACACAGCATGCTTTTACCACAGCCCCACAAGCCAACAGAAGCCACCCCTTATTTTTTCTATTGCACTTTACTGCCGTAAAAGTCAGGGTATAGGCTATAGGGTCCCAATTGCGAGGGGCTCCATTACAGTGAATTTTTGGGGAGTGATCTAGATTTTAAAGTAAAGGTGAGGAAAGAACTCTGTCCCTTCAAATATTCACCCTATTCATGTTGTTTTCCAGAGAGAGCTTAATAAATGCAATGCAACTCTTGGACTCAAGGAAGTTAAAGTTACATTGAGATTCCTTTGTCCAGTGGATATTTTGTGTGATATATGCGTGCTGCCTAATAGCCCTGTATTTTGAATGAGTCTATATAATCAACACCTCTCATTTTCTTCAGTTTTCTTGCCTGATTCCAAGAACTTCTTTAATTCCTCAGAATTTTTGAATTCTGTTTATTGACATGTAGACAAAATCACAAAGGCAAGTGATATCTCTTAGAAACAAGGGATGTTATCTGGATCACAGCAGGTTTTGAATAATAATGTATTCAAGAAGCAAAACCAGAATGTTGTCCACTGTGGGTACCATTCCCAGCGGGTCTGGCCCTGCCCCCCAGAGAAGACCAAAATGTCAGTTTCGCTGCACTATTGCGGTCGCTGTTGTAATAAGAGAGGATAATAGCTAGGTTTTTTTGGTTTCAAACAACTGATTTATGATGCAAAACTGCTGAATATTTCTGGTAAGGGAATGCATTGTTCTTTTTTGTTTCTTTCTGAAACTGAGACCTTGAATATTTGACTAGAAATATTGAGGTTCATCTTGCATTCTATATAGTATTTCTGCTTCATTCACTCTAAAAAGATGGTTCTTTGGTCTCCATTCCCTTTACTTTATTCCCCTACTCCATTCCCCTGTCCTACTGTAATCTTAGCAAGTCACGGAACTCATCTTTTTTGTCAGTTTGGGTACCATAGTTGAAAACAGAGAGAGCTTTTTTTTTTTTGTTCTGAACATGAAGAACCCTTAATCAGCTGTTTTGAATTAAAGGTTGAATTTCTTTCATGTTTTAGAGATCAGAGTGTTGAGAATTATATGTTCATAAGCTTAAAGAACTAAGTAAGATTTGCAAATGTTGGTAAGTGGTCATTATGTCACATACGTGTATATGTTGGGAGTGGGACGGAAGGAAACGGGGAAAAATGTAGAACTTGGGGAAGAAGGGGAATGATGCTGAGGAAAATAGAGGGGTGCTCGTGAGGGATGAATGCACATAATGTGTGAAGATCTGAGGAGTAGAGATAGCTACATAAACCACAGCCACGCCTGCCTGTCTTAGGTGCCCTCGCTAGACCTTAAGTAAGTAACTCAATCCACTCATTTAAATAGGTCTCTATGACCTTTCTCTGCAAAGGTCCGATTGGACTAAGTGAAGATGGCGAGGCTGCCATGAGTCATGGGAATGACGCTAGGTCTGACACTAGAGACTACGTTCTGGTCCCCGACCTTCCACCAGCCAGCTGCATGAAGTCTCAGGTCTTTGGGGCTTTTGTTTCTTCTTCTGGAAAAATGAGATTATGGGCCTAAATAATGTCAAAATTTCACTCAGCTATAAGAATCTAAGAGCGTCTGTATTTCTTGGCTACCTTGAAGTGGCTGAATAAGCCAGAGAGAAAGAAAGAGAGCCTCCTGGCAGCTGAAATGAATCAGGCCTGTAGCTAAACATTAATCCCAATATCTGAATGTTGACTGAGGCTGAGGCTCAGAGGAGGAGCAAAAGGATATTTTGCTGCCTCTTTTAAGAATATCAGAGCTGTGGGACAAAGACTAAAGCACCTGTTCACACACAAGCATGCACACACAATAGAGACATGCCTCATATGTTTTTAAAGAAAAATAAGTTCTACTAAATGAACATTCTCATAGAAATTAAAGTTAGGGAGCAGTGTGCAGAAAGAGGACGAGATTTAGTTTCAGAATGCCCCAGCACTTACCACTTTGGCCATGTAATTGAATCTGGTTGATCTTAGTTTTCTTGTCTATACAATGGAGACAATATGTATGTTCTAGGTGCTTTGTGAGAATTAAATAAGAGTGTATATTCAAAAGTGCTTCATAAAATATACAATTTACACAGGCATTGTTATTATCCAATCATTACAGCCATATGTATAGCTAAATATGTATAGCTTAAACCCAAAGCATTCCCTAGAAAGCTTGGGAGTTCTATGAGAGAAAAGCCCTCCCCAAACCATTTGGGAAGTCACCGGTTCTGCTAATTCAACAGGCGATGTTTACAAGGTGTTCTGATGGAACTCTGAGCCTCCATAAACCATCCCCTTTCCACCTAAAATGACAAAATCGTGCTGATAGGAGCAAAGAGCTAGAATGTCAACATTCACATTTTACAGTTGAGAAAACTGAAGTCTCCACAGAGATAAGATGATATGACTAAGGTCACTCAACCAGTTGGCAGCAGGACCCTGGGTAGATCCCTGGGTTCCTGATGCCCTATCATTTTTTAAAAAAAACTTTTCTCCATTACCATTATTTTAGTTAAATCTAGTAAACCTATGAGAGTTACCCTTAGACTGAATGGCAATTAGTAACCTAGGTCCTTGGTATTAATTACTTGAAATATTTGGGAAAAACAAAATAGAATAGACAATGGAAAGCAAAGTTTAGAACAAGGGGAAAGAAAGCCTTGGCACCTTTCCCCCCATAGTCTAGATATATTAGTCTATAAATATATAGTCTCTATTTCTCTATATCACTAAAAACCACCTAAGATGCCCCTGAATGTTGGGGGCAGGGGGAAGGGGACACTGGAGACATATTTATCCAGCAGTTACCAGTGGATAAGTGAATTCTTTCTAAAATTTTACTTTGGGGCCAAGATTTATCTAAATATGTCACTGTTTAGACTGCTAAAAAATATGGTATAAAATTTCCGATTCTCATTTCACAATACGTTAATCTTTCTTTCTTTATTCCTCCCAAATGTTTTTAAAACAATCTCTTTCTGGGACAATTGGATCTTGTGTATCCTGTCAAATTTTAGTAGAAAGCAAATTATAAAGCTTTCAATACTGAGGCTTATTTACAATGGAAACATTGACAGAATGTTAACTGTAGTGGCTTCAGTGATACATGCGCCAGTGAGGTAGAATTTCCAAATTGGGAAAATGCTGAAACTCTTTAGTATCTATGTTAATAAGCTTCCCTGAACATTGTGCACTGCCCCGCCATCCCCCTCCCCATTTCAAGGGTATCTGATCCATTTTTGGAATGAATTTTTAGATTCGACATCAACTTTATACATCCCTTGAAAAAGAGATCTGAATGTTGCAGATTTTTTAAACTGTAAAACGTGTTCTTGTTTCCCCAGTAATTGATTTGAAAAGCGAGACTTAGCAGAGCAGTATCCTACAGCCATCCGATGCTTGATCTTAAATTTAGCTCTCATTGACTAGGGTTAAATCTTCCAGGAGAAAGTAACATTTTGCTTTTACCTCAGAACCACAATTGGGAGGGGAAGGGGAAACTTAAATCCAACCCTTCCTTTGAAAATCGCTTTCTGAGTTCAAACCTGGGTGGCTATGAATAAAATTTCTCCAAGAGGCCAGACAACTTTTCTCCCCTTTGAATAACAGCAGAAATTCCTAACACTTCTCTTTCCAAGGTCTTAACAGGCTTCACAGATGAAGGTTAAGCTTTATAATGAAATTCAAAAACAATAAGAACATGACTGAGAGATTGAAGCTCTGATGAAAAGAGCAAACCCTTATATAAAGCTATTTGTAGCCCAGGGGCCTGAGAGCAGAACTTTCAGTTCACCCAGATCACCTCCCCTGATCTAAACAGATAATCGGACGAGGATTCCATTCAGGTCTGGAATTGTCAGAATTGTTCGTGTGCTTTGTGGCAGCCACAAACCCCTGGTTTTGTGCGAAATGAAAATGAATAGGACACAAAGGAAGGAGCAACTCGAAAGAAACAGAAAGCATGCCCAACTGCCAACTCCTGAGTCGGAGGGACCAGGGGACACCCCAGATGAAGATCATTTAACATGGAGGAGAAGATTTTTGAGAGCTTTTTCCTCTTGGACTTCCGAAAGAGTTGTTGCTACCAAACGTATGGAAAACGAAAAGGAGAGAGAGACATTAAGCATTCGCCTGTTAGGGGAAGGAGCAGAAACGGTAGCAGCCGCTGTGCCTGAGAAATAGGAAAGAAATGAAATAAGAGGAGAAAGTGAAACTCACCAGCTGAGCTCCCCCTTCCCAAGCTGACAATCACCAAAAGAGGGCAAAGGGGAAACAATGCATAGAATTAAATGTGAACACATGGATTCTAGGGGATTTAGTGACCTAAGAGGTGTCATCCGCTTGGTATACTAATAGTTTCTTTTTGCAGATATAACCCTTTGGCTAATGTATGCTTTTTAAGACATCAATCTCAGCTTCTTTTCTGTTAAGGAAGGCTACCAAACCGTCTCATTGATCAAATAATTTGCAGTGAAACAGATGAAAGAATCATGGAGAAGGAAAACAAAACATCTTTTGATGTGCTCCTTTATCAGAAATGTGTGTCAAAGGTCAAAAAAGCAATGCTCCAGAGTCTCTTAAACATGTCATTGTCATAATATAAAAACTGACTTACTAACTTAGATTATTTGGAGAGTTAAGTGCTTGTGTTATTGCAAATTAAACTAATTAGTATCATTTCCTGACAGCTGCAGCGAGTGTTAGCAATTCCACGATTTTTCTTCAGCCGTTCATGTGGGATACACAGAGGGGAGACAGATCTGTGATTTAATGGAATGGAATCGGCTTATCATACTGAGGGCACATCATTCCACTCCCAGCAGAGGACAGCTTCCACGCCCATCACTTCCCAGTTCATCCGTTATTGTTATCTTATTAACTTATTACAGAGGAAGAAGCAAACAGACGTGAGGAGTCAGTGGTCTCTGAAAACAGCCATGAGATGGAAATGTGTCGGAATTTGCTTGTAGTATTACCCTTTTGGAATTGCTGAGATTACCCACTCCTTCCTTTGAACCAAAATTGTAGCTGCCCATAAAACATGCTGGAACTAATTTCCTACAGCAGCTAGCTTAATTGTTATAAAGCAGCTTTATAAAGACGCCCCGACCGGAGCTTCCAGCATCTGTAAATGAACAGCTAAAGCAAAAGGTTACGTGTATCATCGGCTTTCCTCTAGAGCCGATGAGCTTCTAACCATGAATGGCTGTCGAAGAATAACGATAGGTGCTTTGCAACATTAAGCACAGGGAAACTTACATAATGACTTCACCCCATTAAACACAAAAACTAAGGAATTATTGAGACTGGATACTATCAGCCACAATCTGATCCTCACAACAATGAGTTTCTATATTGGTTAAAGAAGTGACAAACAGAAGCATGAAAAAGAGAAGGAGAAGGAGAGAAGAAAGGCAAGACAGAATGAAATATATATATATATATTTACATATATATATATACATATATATATGTAAAAAGCAGAAAAACCAAGGATCTCTAACAGCTATGTAGCAAGGAGTTCAGATCATAATGGACTCTTGTACTCCACTCCTGATTTTGCTCCTTACTTCTACTAATACTGATTTTTCAGCCCATATTTAATAAGACAGCAGAGGACTCAGCAACATCTCTGGGGCTATTTAAAGTAAAGCAGTTAAGAGGTGAAAGAGGGAGCTAAGAGCAGAGAAAAAGAAAGAGGAACCTCTAATCTGTCCTGAAGGAATATAAATAATTTATGTATTTATCATACAAATAATTGACTTTCTTACAAATGACTCAACAGAGCAATTTATTGTGCTTTCTTCACTGTTTAGGGTTACTTTCTGCCTAGGACAGACTGAAGGATGACCTGAAAAGGAGTAGTAGAACTGGGAACTAGACCTCATCAGCTATACATTAGAATCACTGATTAAAACAGAATCTCTGAGATTGGTCTTGGTATTTTCAAAAACCCCATGATGATGCTGATGGGCAGCAGGGTTAACAATCTCTAGGATAAAAGGAACTAGGGTCAGCAAATCTGGAGAAGAGCCAAATGGCAAGGTGGTGAACAGGATGGATCTCTTAAAATCTCCAAATTGTTGTTGAAAGGCAGGGAGAGTACCAGACATGTAAGCAGCCTTGAGCTTAGAACTCGACTTCCAGGAAGACATCCTACAGAAGTACACCTACGTGGGCCGTATTACTGGTTGCAATAGCAAGAGACTGTAAGAAACCTTAAAAGACAATTGGTTAAATAGATTGTGTATAACCACACAATGAAATACTACACAAAGTTAAGAAGAATGAGGCAGATCCTTCACTGCTAATGTGGACCAACCTTAAGACAAAACTATTAATTTAAAAAAGCGAGATAGAGAACAGCCTATATGGTATGCTATCATTTTTGTAAAAAAGAAAAAATGAGGATATACGTGTTTGCATAATCATAGACTATCTATGGAAAGATGCTCAAAAATCTGGTAACCATAGTTGCCGTAGTTATCTCTGGGGAGGGGATTTGAGAAACTGGGGTTCAGAAGAAGAAGAGAGACTTTTCACCATATGCTGTTTCGTACTGCTTGAATTTTTTTTCAGTGTGCAGAGTACAGATATTGCCTCTAACATTAGTTGATTTTAAAAATTAAATCTCTTCAGTAAGATATGTTCTATTATTTTAATTCTTCTAGAATGCTACACTGCTATCACATAGGCACGGTTGCATTTCTATAACTTATACTCTAAAAAAATCCTGTCATTTTTTTTCCCATTAAGCAAACTGATAATTCTGTGGGTTTAACTCTTTCTTCATGAAATTTTTGTTAAAATGATCAGCTTTTATTGTGATATTTATCCAGTTTGGTTCCATGCAATGGAACTATTGCTTATTGAGTCCTAATCGATTAGGGGTAGACTGCTTCAATCGTGCTGTTGGAACACAAAAGATGAATGTTCTGACCACGATACCTGGTACATAGGAGGGGCCTCGATTTGTCTTCATTGGATGATGGAATGATGGAGGCATGAATGATAGAGAATAAAGCACAGAAATTTCAGAGATTGAACAGCGGACACTGCAAGTTCATGCCAAAATTTTCACCAGTCGACAGTTAAATGAGAATAGTAAGGACACGAAATGGGTTTTTTTTTTTTTAAACATCTTTATTGGAGTATAATTGCTTTACAATGGTGTGTTAGCTTCTGCTTTATAACAAAGTGAATCAGCTATTCATCTAAATATATCCCCATTTCTCCTCCCTCTTGCGTCTCCCTCTCACCCTCCCTCTCCCACCCCTCTAGGTGGTCACAAAGCACCCAGCTGATCCCCCTGTGTTATGCGGCTGCTTCCCACTAGGTATCTATTTTACATTTGGTAGTATATATAAGTCCATGCCACTCTCTCACTTCGTCCCAGCTTACCCTTCCCCCTCCCTGTGTCAAGTCCGTTCTCTACGTCTGTGTCTTTATTCCTGTCCTGCCCCTAGGTTCATCAGAACCAATTTTTTTTTAGATTCCATATATATGTGTTAGCATATGGTATTTGTTTTTATCTTTCTGACTTACTTCACTCTGTATGACAGACTCTAGGTCCATCCGCCTCACTACAAATAACTCAGTTTTGTTTCTTTTTATGGCTGAGTAATATTCCATTGTATATATGTTCCACATCTTCTTTATCCATTCATCCAATGATGGACACTTAGGTTGCTTCCATGTCCTGGCTATTGTAAATAGAGCTGCAGTGAACATTGTGGTACATGACTCTTTTTGAATTATGATTTTCTCAGGGTATGTGCCCAGTAGTGGGATAGCTGTGTCTATGGTAGTTCTATTTTTAATTTTTTAAGGAACCTCCATAGTGACTGTATCAATTTACATTCCCACCAACAGTGCAAGAGGGTTCCCTTTTCTCCACACCCTCTCCAGCATTTATTGTTTGTAGATTTTTTGATGATGGCCATTCTGACTGGTGTGAGGTGATACCTCACTGTAGTTTTGATTTACACTTCTCTAATGATTAGTGATGTTGAGCATCCTTTCATTTGTTTGTTGGCAATCTGTATATCTTCTTTGGAGAAATGTCTATTTAGGTCTTCTGCCCATTTTTGGATTGGGTTGTTTGTTTTTTTGATATTGAGCTGCATGAGCTGCTTGTGAATTTTGGAGATGAATCCTTTGTCAGTTGCTTCATTGGCAAATATTTTCTCCCATTCTGAGGGTTGTCTTTTCGTCTTGTTTATGGTTTCCTTTGCTGTGCAAAAGCTTTTAAGCTTCATTAGGTCCCATTTCTTTATTTTTGTTTTTATTTCCATTTCTCTAGGAGGTGGGTCAAAAAGGATCTTGCTGTGATTTATGTCATAGAGTGTTCTGCCTATGTTTTCCTCTAAGAGTTTTATAGTGTCTGGCCTTACATTTAGGTCTTTAATCCATTTTGAGTTTATTTTTGTGTATGGTGTTAGGGAGTGTTCTAATTTCATTCTTTTACATGTAGCTGTCCACTTTTCCCAGCACCACTTACTGAAGAGTCTGTCTTTTCTCCATTGTGTATTCTTGCCTCCTTTATCAAAAATAAGGTGACCATATGTGCATGGGTTTATCTCTGGGCTTTCTATCCTGTTCCATTGATCTATATTTCTGTTTTGGGGCCAGTACCATACTGTCTTGATTACTGTCACTTTGTAGTATAGTCTGAAGTCTGGGAGCCTGATTCCTCCAGCTCCGTTTTTCTTTCTTAACATTGCTTTGGCTCTTCGGGGTCTTGTGTGTTTCCATACAAATTGTGCAATTTTTGTTCTAGTTCTGTGAAAAATGCCATTGGTAATTTGATAGGGATTGCATTGAATCTGTAGATTGCTTTGGGTAGTATAGTCATTTTCACAATGTTGATTCCTCCAATCCAAGAACATGGTATATCTCTTCATCTGTTGGTATCATCTTTAATTTCTTTCATCAGTGTCTTATAGTTTTCTATATACAGGTCTTTTGTCTCCTTAGGTAGGTTTATTCCTAGGTATTTTATTCTTTTTGTTGCAATGGTAAATGGGAGTGTTTTCTTAATTTCACTTTCAGATTTTTCATCATTAATGTATAGGAATGCAAGAGAATTCTGTGCATGAATTTTGTATCCCGCTACTTTACAAAATTCATTGATTAGCTCTAGTAGTTTTCTGGTAACATCTTTAGGATTCTCTATGTATAGTATCATGTCATCTGCAAACAGTGACAGCTTTACTTCTTCTTTTCCAATGTGGCTTCCTTTTATTTCTTTTTCTTCTCTGATTGCTGTGGCTAAAACTTCCAAAACTATGTTGAATAATAGTGGTGAGAGTGGACAACCTTGTCTTGTTCCTGGTCTTAGTGGAAATGGTTTCAGTTTTTCACCATTGAGAATGATGTTGGCTGTGGGTTTGTCATATATGGCCTTTATTATGTTGAGGTAAGTTCCCTCTATGCCTACTTTCTGGAGAGTTTTTATCATAAATGGGTGTTGAATTTTGTCAAAAGTTTTTTCTGCATCTATTGAGATGATCATATAGTTTTTATCCTTCAATTTGTTAATATGGTTTATCACATTGATTGATTTGCATATATTGAAGAATCCTTGCATTCCTGGAATAAACCCCACTTGATCATGGTGTATGATCCTTTTAATGTGCTGTTGGATTCTGTTTGCTAGTATTTTGTTGAGGATTTTTGCATCTATGTTCATCAGTGATATTGGCCTGCAATTTCCTTTCTTTGTGACATCTTTGTCAGGTTTTGGTATCAGGGTGATGGTAGCCTCGTAGGATGAGTTTGGGAGTGTTCCTCCCTCTGCTATATTTTGGAAGAGTTTGAGAAGGATAGGTGTTAGCTCTTCTCTAAATGTTTGATAGAATTCGCCTGGGAAGCCATCTGGTCCTGGGCTTTTGTTTGTTGGAAGATTTTTAATCACGGTCTCAATTTCAGTGCTTGTGATAGGTCTGTTTATATTTTCTATTTCTTCCTGGTTCAGTCTCAGAAGGTTGTGCTTTTCTAAGAATTTGTCCATTTCTTCCAGGTTGTTCATTTTATTGGCATATCGTTGCTTGTAGTAATCTCTCATGATCCGTTGTATTTCTGCAGTGTCAGTTGTTACTTCTCCTTCTTCATTTCTAATTCTATTGATTTGAGTCTTCTCCCTTTTTTTCTTGATGAGTCTGGCTAATGGTTCATCAATTTTGTTTATCTCCTCAAGGAACCAGCTTTCAGTTTTATTGATCTTTGCTATTGTTTCCTTCATTTCTTTTTCATTTATTTCCGATCTGATCTTTATGATTTCTCTCCTTCTGCTAACTTTGGGGGTTTTTTTGTTCTTTCTCTAATTGCTTTAGGTGTAAGGTTAAGTTGTTTATTTGAGATGTTTCTTGTTTCTTGAGGTAGGATTGTATTGCTATAAACGTCCCTCTTTGAACAGCTTTTGCTGCATCCCACAGGTTTTGGGTCTTTTTTTTTCATTATCATTTGTTTCTAGGTATTTTTGATTTCCTTTTTGATTTCTACAATGATCTCTTGGTTATTAAGTAGTGTATTGTTTAGCCTCCATGTGTTTGTATTTTTTACAGATTTTTTCCTGTAATTGATATCTAGTCTCATAGCGTTGTGGCTGGAAAAAATGCTTGATATGATTTCAATTTTCTTAACTTTACCAAGGCTTGATTTGTGACCCAAGATATGATCTATCCTGGAGAATGTTCCATGAGCACTTGAGGAGAAAGTGTATTCTGTTGTTTTTGGATGGAATGTCCTATAAATATCAATTAAGTCCATCTTGTTTAATGTGTCATTTAAAGCTTGTGTTTCCTTATTTATTTTCATTTTGGATGATCTGTCCATTGGTGAAAGTGGGGTGTTAAATTCCCCTCCTATGGTTGTGTTACTGTCGATTTCCCCTTTTATGGCTGTTAGCATTTGCCTTATATATTGAGGTGCTCCTATGTTGGGTGCATAAATATTTACAATTGTTATATCTTCTTCGTGGATTCATCCCTTGATCATTATGTCGTGTCCTTCTTTGTCTCTTATAATAGTCTTTATTTTAAAGTCTGTTTTGTCTGATATGAGAATTGCTACTCCAGCTTTCTTTTGATTTCCATTTGCATGGAATATCTTTTTCCATCCCCTCACTTTCAGTCTGTATGTGTCCCTAGGTCTGAAGTGGATCTCTTGTAGACAGCATATATATGGGTCTTGTTTTTGTATCCATTCAACCAGTCTATGTCATTTGGTGGGAGCAGTTAATCCATTTACATTTAAGGTAGTTATTGATATATTTGTTCCTATTACCATTTTCTTAATTGTTTGGGGTTTGTTATTGTAGGTCTTTTCCTTCTTTTGTGTTCCCTGCCTAGAGAAATTCCTTTAGTATTTGTTGTAGAGTTGGTTTGGTGGTGCTGAATTCTCTTAGCTTTTGCTTGTCTGTAAAGGTTTTAATTTCTCTGTTGAATCTGAATGAGATCCTTGCTGGGTAGAGTAATCTTGGTTGTAGGTTTTTCCCTTTCATGACTTTAAATATGTCCTGCCACTCCCTTCTGGCTTGCAGAGTTTCTGCTGAAAGATCAGCTGTTAACCTTATTGTTATTCCCTTGTATGTTATTTGTTGTTTTTCCCTTGCTGCTTTTAATATTTTTTCCTTGTATTTAATTTTTGATAGTTTGATTAATATATGTCTTGGCATGTTTCTCTTTTGGATTTATCCTGTATGGGACTCTCTGTGCTTCCTAGACTTGATTGACTATTTCCTTTCTCATATTAGGGAAGTTTTCAACTATAATCTCTTCAAATATATTCTCAGTCCCTTTCTTTTTCTCTTCTTCTTCTGGGACCCCTATAATTTTAATGTTGTGTTTAATGTTGTCCCAGAGGTCTCTGAGTTTTCCTCAATTCTTTTCATTTTTTTTTTCCTTTATTCTGCTCTGCAGTAGTTATTTCCACTACTTTTTCTTCCAGGTCACTTATCTGTTCTTCTGCCTCAGTTATTTTGCTATTGATTCCTTCTAGAGAATGTTTAATTTCATTTATTGTGTTGTTCATCATTGTTTGTTTGCTCTTTAGTTCTTCTAGGTCCTTGTTAAACGTTTCTTGTATTTTCTCCATTCTATTTCTAAGATTTTGGATCATCTTTACTATCATTACTCTGAATTCTTTTTCAGGTAGACTGCCTATTTCCTCTTCATTTGTTTGGTCTTGTGGGTTTTTACCTTGCTTCTTCATCTGCTGTGTGTTTCTCTGTCTTTTCATTTTGCCTAACTTACTGTGTTTGGGGTCTCCTTTTCACAGGCTTCAGGTTTGGAGTTCCCATTGTTTTTGGTGTCTGCCCCCAGTGGCTAATATTGGTTCAGTGGCTTGTGTAGGCTTCTTGGTGGAAGGGACTGGTGCCTGTGTTCTTGTGCATGAGCCTGGATTTTGTCTTTCTGGTGGGCAGGACCACATCCGGTGGATAAAGTGGGTTTTTTGAAAGCTAAGTTTATTCAATTTAAATTCTGACTTTGGAAATTAAGACCTTCTATATTTTGTGTGTGATAAGTCCTTTCTTTTATGAAATAATTTGATAACAAATAGTAATTGTTGTTTTTAATTTTTTTTAAGCTCTTATTTGGTAAAATAAAAGGGACAAAACCTATGCTGAACTCCCAAATTTTATTCTGTTTGGTAACTGTGTTTGGTAATGAGAGGCCAGAGGTTATGGAACTGTCAGAACAGACTAGCAATGAAAAACAGGCTTTCTGGCAATTGGCTACTTCTTATTAGACTTTTTATTTTTTATCAATTGTTCTATGTAAAACATTATTTCTAAAAGTACTACATAAAATAAGCATTAATATTAGTACATTCTCAATATGATTTGCTTTTAAAAAGAATTATCTAAAACTTTCACCTTCTGTTTTTGAAATTTTCACTTGGAAAGAGTAACTCTTTTCTAAAACAACGATTTTAGGAAAATTGAAAATGAATCCTAAAATAGTAAACTAAAGCACCATGAGAAAATATTTTACATTTGATTAAAGCCATAACTGGGAAACATCAGTGCCCTTAATTCTCAGTGACCACTTACACCCTCCCTACCATGAAGGCCTGCTCATCATTAACCAAAAGGAGAACAGTATTAGAGCTGTGACAGCAACTTCGATTTGTTGACAAACTGTCGACCACAGTTGTTTTTTTTTTCCTCAAGGATTAAATTTTTGTTTTCCAGCCTTTTGGGGCCATTGTAAATTTGTATGGCTGCTTTGGAGGGAACACATAATCAAAGCGATGACCCAGTACACTAGGAAATAAATGACAGTGGAATTCAGTTCAGTTTACGGACCATCTACTGAGTGTCTGTGGCAGGCTGTGCTAGGCATCTGGGAAACAGAATGCATGATACTTGGCCCCTGTCTGATCTCAGATTGCTCACTGTCTACCCGGGATTCATGTATGTATATAATTAACCGTAATACTAAATCTGTGTTCTGCTAGAAACAAGATAAAGTACTATGGAAAGAAAAAAGGTGTGGGAGTGGGTAATTCCACCCGTGTCAGGGAAGCTTTTGAAGGGTTCTAAGAGATGTCTGCTTTTATACTAGATCTTAAAGAATGAATGTTGAAAAAGGCTTTCTATGCTCTGATGGCTGTTATCACAAAGATCGAACTTAACCTTTTATGAGTTTGTTGTCCCCATTAAAAACTGCCTCATTCTGCTTTGTAGATACACTGGCACTTAACAACAGGGCTGTCATGCAGCAGGGGCTCAGTACATGAATGGAGAAATTGGCTAAGCAACAAAATATTGGCTAAGCAACAATAAATTCTAAAAGGTGTAGTTTAAAATGGAAGATTACAGTCCCCTGATCTCTAACATACAAGATCAAAAGGGACACCTCTGAAGAAACTTTAATATGTAACACATAGGCGTGATTCCTCAACTACCTAAAAAAACGTCTCGGGCAAACAGTTTTGAAACACACTTTCTACCGTGAAGTTTTACAGAATTTATTTATCATCTTCCTCTCCTTGGTGATGAGATGTCAGACTTTTTAGACATCGGAATTCTAGGGCCTGACAGAGTTTGAGTATATGATCTCACCTGAGGCTAATGACTTTATACAGCTTGAAAGAGGATGTAAAATGGATGCTCAACAAATGTGGTTGACTGATGGTGGTGTCTCTTTTCTTAGAGAAGTTAAATTAAGCACATCCCATTTAAAAGAAAATTCTTTGTTTTGTCTCTACACTGGGAAAGAGAAAAAAGATCCCCTTTTCTTCCTCCTATCCTTGCCTCCTCCTCCTCCTTCTTCCCCTTCTTCCTCTTCGTTTACTCAACTTGACAAAGATTATTCTTGTGGCCTTGGTTCATTTGTGTTTATTCTCTGTTCCAATAGGTAGTTCTGGAATCTCCCCAGTGTATATGTTCATTTTCCATTTGATTCCACCCACAGATCCACCTTCTACCCCCTAAGGAGATGGAGATTGAGTCTATTTCTTTCTTCCCCCCATGATTTCCTTCCTTGGGTAACACCAATAAGTCCCTAAGGAGTCCAGGGTTGCTGTTGCATACACTTATTTTAGTGACTGAAACAAAAAACACACCACCTTTTCAATGCCTCCACTCCTAAACATGGTGAAGAAATATTGCACAGGCAGAGAATGAAAGTACTTTTTAATTGGAGAGAGGGTAGGTCTTCAAAAAAGGATACCTTAAACAAAGAGGTATTTAATTATTGGTAATGTGATGAGGGGCTAAAATATTCTGATATTGGACCAAAATAAATTTCATGGTTTCACATGAGGTCAGGTCAGTTATAATTTTTTGTAGCCATGGAGAGTCACCACCTGGACTCAACTTCCATACTACAGGCTCTGTGATACCATTTCATGTGATGTCTGGCTGACCATTTGTGGTGTCAGAGAGGTGCCAGTATCTATCTACACAATAGAACAGAGAAACTATTACCCCCTTTTAGCCAGATGTCCATTTTTTGAATAGCCTAGGCAGAAATTTGAATGACACTCTGTTAACAATTCAAAACTCCCTCTGTTCTGTAAGGAAACAAAACATATTTACGGTACAGTCTTCTGCAGATTCAAAAGCAACAGTGGTGGCTCTAAAGGAACATTAATGGCCTATTGGATAATAAGCATGTATGTTTTATTAACTGCCTAAAGAAGCATTAGCATTGTAGATTTCACTGCAGGCTATATACAGCCCTTTTTTCAGAACTCCAGACATGGAGCCAATTATTAATTCTTTCACAAAGTAATTTACCCAACAAGGAACATGTTGAAAAATGATTCTTATGCCAACATTTCAGTCTTTTCTGAAGATGTTTCCCATTTAAAATAATGGAAATTTGGCCTGAGTTACTGGAAGGCCCTGGACAGCAGCAGTATATAATGAGAAAGTTTGTCATTTATTAATTTTACAATTGTTATTCATTTAAAGGAGAAACTAGGTAAAACTTTATACTTACAGAAACTTATTTTCTCAATCTTTGCAGCTACCCAATAGTTTAGCTGATAATACCATCCCCATTTCACAAATGAGAGGTAAACAGAAAGGCATGAGATAGAATTGAAGCCTGAGTTTTCTGATGGTTTAATATTTTCTTTTAAGATTATCTCTTCTAAACAAATAAACCAAAACAGTGAATGAAGACCTACTGTGTGCCAAGCATCTTGGTAGGTGCCTTCTTTTTGTGTTAAGTCAATCTTTTTAAATTAAAAAATAATGTTTGTTTTTTATTATTACAAGACCAAGACAGATTTCAAACTAAGAAAAAAAAAAAAGGAAAAAGAAGGAGAAAACACGTACAATCTCCCTTCTCAAAGATAGCCACAGCAAACCTCCTGGGGTATGTCTCTTTCTGGCCTCTTTCTTCTTTTTTCTTCTTTTCTTTTTGTTGGATATCCTTCCATACTTTTACTTGAATGGGGTCACAATACACATACTATTCTGTAACCTGCTTTTTTCACTTAAAAAAATCATAGGTATATTTCTATGGGAGTTCATATAGATTTTGTTTTGTTGTTAAATGATTCATGTGCATTATTGTTTTAATCAAGTAATCAGATGACTGCGAAGGAAAAGTAAAAAAAAATTGCACTACATAGAAATAATGAGTGTTAATATTAGGTGAACATAATTCTAGATATTCCTTGTTCCTATCTAAATAGCCTCTATCATTCTCTTAAATGATTGTGCTGTATAGTTTAAGTAACCTTTTATGAATAATTTTTTGCCCCAGTTTTTGTTATTATCATGTGCAAATATACTTCGTTGTCCATATGTCTCATAATTTCCTTGGGTTAAATTTCTAGGAGTAAAATTTCTGGATCAAATTTTAATATATACCTGCCAACTTGCCTTCAAGAAAGTTTTTTATCTCACTGTTGCTAATTTATATTTCTCTAATTATCAATGAGTCTGAGCATCTTTTTATATATTTATAGGTCTTTTGTGACTTGCTTGTTCATGTTTTTGTGCATTTTTTTATCATAGTGTTCATCTTTTTTTTTTTTAGTTGATCCGTAAGAGATCTTCATATATTTAGGAAAATATCTCTTTGTCAAATGTGTTTTAGTTATTTTCTTATTTGTTGTTTGTCCTTCAGCTTGTTTATGGCACTTTGACCATAAAACAATTTAGAACTTTTATGTTATCAAATCTTTTTCATCATTTCCCTTATGGGTTTGGGCATTGGTCACAACATTCAAGTGTTATTTTAAAAAAAGTATCTTACATACTTTAATTTTTTTTATACTTACATACTTAAAATAAATATAATAATTTTCTGTAATTTATTTTTATATATGGTCTGAAAAATATATATGGTTTATATATATTTTATATTTGGTCAAACGTGTTTTTCACCATATTCTGCCATTTGTCTACAAACAGTTTACTGATCTGAAATATCACTTTTTTCATAAATTCCTGCATATTCTGTGGTGTGTTTCTAGATTATTCTGTTTCAGTGAACTATCTCCCTATTCCTGTATTGGTGCCTCACCATATTATTTACTAAAGCTTAAGAGTATATTTTACTATGTGGAAGGAGAATTTTTACATCGTTATTTATCTTTTTTCTGAAAATTTTTTGACTATTACCATGTATTTCTCTTCTATATGAATTTTGGAATCAATTTGTTAAGGAATCAAAAAAATTTTCTTTGCCATCGTTAACTAACCTTAAGAAGTTAGAGGATTTGTAAATTCAAGCATTATTCTTACTGGTCAAAATTCATATGAAATACAGATACTGGGTTTCAATAAAAGCCCAAGAATTCTGTAAGATTCTTAAAGTAAAACTCTTTCAACAAATATTTGTATGTCTGCTATAGTATTCTCCATAATTGTTAGTTTTCTATCATATATTGGTGTAAATAAGATTCATGACATGAGAATGCACAAGTTTGTGTTATGGTTTATAACATTGCATCTGAAATTAGAGCAAAATAACTCATAAAGTTTCTGTCATTCTGTTATCTATCATCTAACCATATTGGTTCCCATGCTTTGGGGGTATTGTCTGACTCAGAGAACACTCACTAAATGTATATAATGAATAACTCCAAGAATAATGCAGACAAGATTCTATCTGTATCTTTATATCACAACCAGCAGGGGAAAAAAATGGAAGCTCAAAATGTTTGCTTCAACATAACAGCCCTTGGTGTTCCTTGGCCTCCAAACAAGCTTCAGGATACAGTTTATCAACTGTCAATAGGCAAATGCATGTTTTTCTTTTCCCATGAGCTGATTAAAGTTGTGGTCTCTTGTAATTCATGGCATTCCATTGTATTTATTCCTGCTGGAATTTTCAGGCTGAATTACTGTAACTAATATACCACTAAGTCTGTGCTGCAAAATCCCTGACCTTTTGAATCTTCCTTTTTAGCAGAAAATTGGCATAAGAAATTGCAACACAATAAACATTTTAATTTTTTTCTTAATCTTGATCCACAATCCATATGGTTCAATTTAATTATGTCAGAGAATCTTTGCCACCAGTATCAATTTGGATTAAGAGGTTTTGAAGATTGTGGTGATAGGAGAAAAAGAGAGATGAGATCATTCTATTTGCAGTGGATTATTGGGGGGAAACAAAAATATGAAATATGAAATCCTTTGGTCTTTTCTAAAATAATTTGTGCCCACAGCTCATTTTCAGTAAATAGATTTGCTGGTCTCTAAACCATGAGATCTGAGAATTTAAAAAAATCTTTCATATAGGATTGAAGAATATCTATGGCCACCTATCAATAACACAATAATGGACTGTTTGTATCCATGTGGAGGGATATCCTTCAGTATAGAATTGGGAGAGATTTTGAAGTAAGAGATGAAGTGGAAGCAGCAAGAGAGGGTGGTATGTTCAGAATTTGGCAGGAGCATTGTGGGTATAAACTGATATTTCTACTATCTTAGGAGTTGACAAACTTTTTGTAAACGGCCAGATAGTAAATTATTTTAGGTTTTATGGATGACATACAGTTTCTGTCGCTGCTGCTGCTGCTTCATGTTGCTTTTGTTTTGTTTTATTTTTGCAATTCTTTAAAAATGTGAAAATGACTCTCAGCTCACGGACTGTTCAAAAACAGGCCATGGGTTCGACTTGGCGCACTGAGCTCACTCTGACAACGCCTTTATGGAGTCATTGCAAGATAAAGTCACACATAAATCATCAGACTGCGAGATGCTACTGAGGATAACTACAATCATACCTTACATTTTTCTTCTGCTTTATAGTTTACCCAGCATTATCCTTGGACATTGTCCCATTTGATCCTCAAAATAACACTCATGGCAGACGTCATTATTCCTATATTAGAGAAGAGAAAGCAAGCTCAGAGAAGTAGTGACTTGCCCAAAACTACACAGATGATAAGGGGGAAAGCCAGAAATGAATGCATCTTGTGATTCAAGTTTGTTGCTCTTTCTATTAAACTCAGATTGAGTCAGAGAAAGCGTTGGTAGAAAGAAAACCAGATTGAGGAAGCTGTTAGCTCAGGATTAACATGTCTGTCCTCTGGGACTCCCAGCCTTAATGCGAATAAAAACCCAAGAACACACATTCGCCACTTCTTCCACAGTGCAGTGGCCCTAAGGCTTCGGTGAATTACCACATCAACTTGCAGCCAACTCTGGATTTGGGGAAATCTCTAGTTAGCTCATTATTCCCACCTACACTGATGAAAAAAAGATGTGATTTGTGCTTTATTAATGCTTTAAAAGGCTGAGCATGGAAGTGATAGCTTAGGTCCCAGGAACATACTCCGAGATACCTTGGATTGATGAAGTTAGGAGAGCAACAACTGTTCGTTTCATCAGCCTGCCAACAGGAGTCCAAGCAATGAAATACAACAGAATTGTTTGGAAAGACACGTTAACTCAACTTGTGTGGCCCAGAGGCTAATCAGCATCTACATCATAAAGACTAGGCAAAGGTACATATGGGACTCATTCCTGCATTTTTATGGGTTAGAGACATGAACTGTGTATCCCGTTACACAGCAGAATAGCACCAGTATGGGCGAGATAAGGTCCAAAAAATACAGTAACTTTATGAATTATATTGTGATATCTTTTTCACTAAACATCATAGGCCAGAACTGTTCAGTGATATTTATTTCTTGATTTGGGTTTTTTATTTGCTGTTTCCTATATTTAAAAGTGCCTGTCGCTCTGTTACACTTATTAAATGAGTGTTACCAGAGTGCTGTGACCACTTGTGGGTTCTGCAACTTGAAAATGTGGAAAGGTTGGAGAAGGTTCAGAAAAGACTATGAAAAATAAAAGTGCTAGGAAAATAAAGCCTGAGAGGCAGGGTTAAAGGGATTTATTTCTGCTGAGTTTTAAAAAAGCTTAAGGGTGACTGATGCTGTGATTAGTGATCACAATGAAGATTTTTTTACGTAGAAGGTACAGAGCAATCGTTTTCTCTTTCTATTCAGAACAAGAATGCAAGAGCATAATCTAGAACTTTGATTTCCAATTTGTGGACTTCAGACCTGGTGAGAAAGACAGAGAGGGAGGTTGCTACTGAATTATTTAAAGAGATCCTCAAATTTATTTTATTTTACTTTATTAAATACTAAATACAAAAAGTATAATGATTTTTTTTTTCTGGTGTGTAATGTTTGCCATTAAAAGGTGGCCTTTGTCTTCGAAAAGGTTGAGAATCACTGAGTTTGAATATAACATTGGGATGTGAGTGTGGTACAAAGTGAATTTCTTAGCAATAAGAATCATTAACTGACAAGCATTGTAATGTACTTTGCTAGACCAATTAAATAATTGAGACCATTACTGTTTTAAGGTGACACAGGAATTTGTTCATTTATTTATTCCATTGTTATTCATCAAGCATCATCCACGTACCAATGTATCAAGCACTCTGCTAAACCAGGAGGTACGATAGGGGCAAGGCAGGTAGTGTCTCTGGAATCACGTCACTCACGGTCTCTCGGTGGCTAGTAATACAATATATATATTCATGCCCAGCATGTGAGATTGCTTCCATTCCTGTAATTCTATTATCTTCTATTTAATAGCAAGAATAACAGATTTTGAAAAGTAAAGATGAATATTTACTTGTGAGGCTTACTTCTGCACTCAACATAAAATTATAACTAGTAATAAATAAAAGAGCTTCCTTTCAAAATCCTAAATTTTATTTCCCATTTGTGGAACAGCTAAAGAATACTCACTTTTCCTGCACAAATGTCACATGAATGTTTCCTGTAGTCAACAGTTATCTCACACCCCTCCCTCTGTTTGTTTTTTCTCTAGGATAAGGGTAAAGAGAGTTGTAGTTTTTTAGTAGTAAATTGGCGTCATTCCATAAGATGATGATTTAATCTCCAGTTACTCATTGAGCTTTCAATTCACTTAGAAGTCTTCGCGATGATAAATTTTCTTTAAAGAACATCTTAAATTTATATTAATGGACTTGCTACATAAAGTCTATGATTACAATATAGATAAGAGATATTCATCTCTTCTATTTAAGGGCTGGACCCCAGTAAACTAATTTTTCTTGAAGCTCATCCTTTTTCCTTTTTCTTTTTGGTCCATTTAACATTGTCTTTAATGGTGCGGACAGCACAAGAAAGAGACAAGATTTGTCATCTTTTCTTCAGGAGTATTAGGAACAGTGATTTTCTCTTTAGCTCATTAATTGAAAAGTCTTAAAATACCTTCTCATATACACTTAAATCTGCAGAAACATCTAGACTTCATTCCAAATCTCTGCCTCTTACAGTGGATAGTGTTTATTGAGCACTTAAATATGAGCCAGCACTGTTCCAAATACTTTACATGTATTAGCTCATTTAATCATTGTAACAACTCTATGAGAGAGATACTATTGTTATCCCCATGACACAGATGAGGAAACTGAGGCTCAGAGAGGTTAAGTAACCAGTCCAAAGTCACACTGGTAAAGCCTTGGAAGTGGCTCTTCGCCGTATACCCTGCATTGTTTCTCAAGAAGGAAATGGTTGGGGGTTTCGAGGCATTCTAACTTGCACACAGTAGAGAAACATTAATCAAAAAAAATTTTTTTTAAACATGTCTTTATTTCCAGACTGCTTCATCTGGTATATTTAATAGTGAAGAGCTCTATAGCAGTGAAAAATGAATGAACCACAGCTAACTGCAGTTGTCCCCTTCTTATCTGCCATTTTGCTTTCCTCGGTTTGAAAATATTAAATGGAAAATTCCAGGAATAAACAATTCACAAGTTTTAAATTGCACAGTTGTTCTGAATAGCATGATGAAATCTCGCGAGGTCTTGCCCGGGTCGAGAATCATCCTGCATATCCTGCCTGTTAGTCACTTAGTAGCTTTCTGTCTGGGTTATCATATCTCAGGTGATTTACAATGCTTCTGTTCAAGTCACCCTTATTTTACTTTAACAATAATGGCCCCAAAGCACAAGAGATGTGTCGCTGGCAATTCTGATAGCCAAAGAGATGCCATAAGTGCTTCCTTTAAGTGAAAAGGTGAAAGTGCTGGACTTAATAAGGAAAGAATAAAAATCGTATGCTGAGGTTGCTAAGATCTATGGTCAGAACGAATCGTCTATCCATGAAATTGTGAGGAAGAAAAAAGAAGTTGCTAGTTTTGCTGTTGCACCTCAGACAGCAAAAGTTACAGCCACGGTGCATAAGTGCTTAGTTAAGATGGAAAAGGCGTTAAATTTGCACAATAAGATATTCTGAGAGAGAGAGACCACATTCACATAACTTTTATTACATTATATTTTTATAATTGTTCTATTTTATTGCTAGTTATTGTTATTAATCTCTTACTGTGCCTAATTTATAAATTAAGCTTTATCATGAGTATATATGTTAGGAAAAACATAGTAAATATCAGGGTCAGTACTATCCAAGATTTCAGGGCATTCACTGGTGGTCTTGGAAGTAGCCCCTGTGGATAAAGGAACACTACTGTTTATCAGCATAGCCGAACATCACAACTTAATGTAAAGTTTAAAAAAATACACAATAATTCAATTTATATAAAGTTCAAAACCATACAAGCCAAACAATATAACTTTTAAGGACATAGCTATATGATAAAACTTGAGGGAATCCTATAGACAAAATTCAGGAGAGAGAAAGGGGAATATAATTTGGGAAAGCTATCAAAGTACTGATAGTGGGTGCACAGGTGTTTTCGTTTATTATCATTTTAGCCATTCCTATATGTTAATATTTTATATGTAGTATGCTTCATAATCACATATTTTAAGGAAATAGTATTGTACAAATGCAAGGAAATATTTTAATATCAATACAAAGTGGATTGCAGCAAGATTTCATCTAGCATGCTATAACTAACAATTTTTAGTTAGAATTTCTATAATGACTTTTAGTCATTGTTAAGAATTTCTATAATGACTTTAAGTCATTGAAAAATCTTTTGAAAAGTAAAAGAATAAATTATGCCTATTATTATAACTGAGGGCACACTTTCTGGTATTCACATCTTTAAAAAATTGTTTATCAGTATAAGAAGAATATGGTGACTATTAACAGCCGTACATGGATCATCACCATCACTCCTCAGTGCCATTGGATACCAGAATTTTCCGGGTAACACCAGAATTTCTGCCATCCTTAGGAAGGATAAGCAATATTGTCTTATTTTTTTTGCGATACTTATTCTGAATCAGGGCAGAGTTCACTATTTTTAACTGACAGATTATGGATCATAGCAACAGACCTTAATATCAACCCCAGTCACTCATGCTGTCCCTTCTGGCTTTGGCTGATATAACTCTGACCAAAGGTAGCACCTCTGCCTCACCGCTTTTTCAGATATTCTCACGATCTTGGCTGACTGTTTTTTTTTTTTTTTTTTTTTTTTGTGCTTTAGAGTTTTTATATTCTGGGCAATGAACTCAGGTTGGTTTACTTTTTTTTCATGGACCTTTATTTTGTTCTATAAAGGGAATTTGATAAATTCTAATACCATACTCCAAAGTACCGTTTTACTTCATCTACAGATGTGGCAAAACTTTATCATTCACTGGGGATTTCTGGGAAGCAAACTGAACAACATAAGGTGAGAATTGACAGGCTCTAGCAGGTAAGCTAGCCAAGGACTTAGCTAGTTGACATGGCTATCATGATAACCATTAATAGTATATAACTGGATTTTTAAAAACTTTTCTTTATTAAAGCAACAGATGTTTATTATAGAAAATTAAGATCACAGAAAAGAAATTAAATTACCTGTAATTAATTCTATTGGTTGTGTTAACATTTTGTATTATATACTTCCAGTCTTTTCCTCTTCTTCCATTTTTATGAGTAGATGAATACAAAAATTATATCCATCTACAATAAGAACAAAAGAACAGAAGAAGCAGTATAATCCTAGACAAGTAGGATTGTACTAAACATAAGATGTGCTACCTCTTCCAGACTTCTAAACTCCTGTTCAGTACCCAAGAATAGTTTTTAGATGCCGTCAATTCTTGACTGTTACTTTTCAAGCACGAGTGTGAATTCAATAGCATAGACGAACAACAGTGATCTAATCTTGCAAATGCCACATTAATGTTCATATGTGAGACCTGAGTTCTCTACATGTGACCTGAATCCCAAGATATGAGAGGACTCAGTGGCAGCAGTTCCTAGAACCCACTTCACTTGCCCCCATCTCTGACTTTCAGCCCTCCCACTCTTTCTCCCCTGGCTATTTTCATGATTGATTGGAGACAAAAGACGTGGAGGTGGAAAAGACAGAAAAGTATAATTTTTTATTCTCTTCTCATTACTCTCCAAGTCCAATCCTGAAATCATCAATGTTGAGGGACACTGAGAAGCAGGAATGAACTTATTCACTCATTCCATCTCAATCAGTGAGTGTCTTTATTGAGCACCTGCTGGTGAGATTCTGGGCCCTTGTAGCCATGCACTGTGCTAGGTGCTAAGAGAAACCCAAAAGCTAGGTTAAATGTGATTCCTGCTGAAAGATGTATCATTTAATCGGAGGAGCAATACTAAATAAATTCTATAATTGAAAAACAATACAAACACAACATGTATGTATGTATGCTTATGGAGAGGGGGAGGGGAGGAGAGGAAATGATAAGAAAAATGGAGCAAACATTTGGCAAATCTGGATAAAGAGTATACAGGAATCCCTTGTACTATTCTGCTACCTTTCTATAAGTTTACAATTATATTAAAATAGTTACCCCCCAAAAAAAGTAAAAAAGAAAAAGAATACATACAGTGTATAATTACTTAAAATGTGTAGTACAAATAATAAATGTTATAGGAGTTCAACATTAGCCTTTATTTTAAAAGAAATTTTTCTCTTGAAAAATTCTATGGATCCTATAGATTTTTGTGTTCTGAACCATTTGAGAATTAACCAAGGTACAAATTTTGTTTAAGATGGTGTATTTTAACAAAATAACACTTTTTTTTGATAAGTAAAATGTGGTAGGTATATTTGCTTAATGCATTCCAAAATAATGAAAATGAATGAACTACACCTACATGCATCAATGTGGATAAATCTAAAAATCATAGCTTTGCGTAAGAAGGAGCACTTGCAGACTACACACCAAATATCATTCATATGACATTTAGAAACAAACAATAATCAATATTTTATCTAGGGATATCAAGATTAAAAAGCATAAGAATGGTAAACACAAAATCAGAAGAGTGGTTATCCTTGGGAGGAAGAGGGTATCATTCAGAGGGTTGTCCAAGACATATATAATGATTTCTTCTTTCTTAATCTAGTGGTGGGTACATGAGTGTTGGTTTTTATTTCTACATAATATATGTTATATTCTTTTGTATGCATGAAACACCTTATAATTTTTTTATTGTGGTAAAATATATACAACATAAAATTTAGCATTTTAACCATTTTTAAGTACAGATACAATTCAATGATATTAAGTACATTCACATTGTTGCACAACTATCCGCCACTATCCGTCTCCAGAACTTTTTTTAAAAAATAAAGTTTATTTTTTAGAGAAGTTTTAGGTTCACCACAAAATTGAGTGGAAGATACAGAGATAGCCCTATACTCCCTGCTCCCACACATGCATAGCTTCCCCCATTATCAACATTCCCTACTGGAGTGGTGTATTTGTTATAATCGATGAACCTACATTGACACAATATTATCGCCCAAAGTCCATAGTTTGTATTAGGGCTCACTCTTGGTATTGTACATCTTGTGGGTTTGGACAAATGTATAATGACATGTGTCCAACATTATAGTATTATACAGAGTAGTTTCCCTGCCCTAAAAATCCTCTGTGCTCTTCCTGTAACACTGTATTTTAAATAAAATTTTATCAAAACAAATCTAAGAATGCATAAAATGGATAATGTCTCATGACCATGTGGGGTTTATCCCAGGAATGCAAGGTTGTTTTCACATTTGAAAATCAAACAAACTAAAAAAGAATAACCATATGATCATCTCAATAAATCCAGAAAGAAATTTAACAAAATCCAATATCCATTTCCTGATCAGAAAACTAGGAATAGAAGGGAACTTCCTCAACCTGATAAAAAGCATCTTTAAATAACCTATAGCTGACATAAAACTTAATGGTGAAAGACTGAAAGCCTTCTCCTTAAGCTCAGGAACAAGCCAAGGATATTCACTTTCACCATTTCTATTCAACATTGTACTGAAGATTCCAGACAAGAATCTTCAAGATTAAACAAGAAAGAGAAGTAACAGACACCCATGTTGGAAAGGAAGAAATAAAATTGTCTTTATTCACAGACATGATCATCTATGTAGAAAATGTAATGGAAATCTACAAAGAGCTAGGATAAGTGAATTCAGCAAGGTAGTTGGTTAAAATCAATTGTATTTCTATATATTAGCCACAGTCAGAACTTGAAATTAAAAAGCGATACTATTTACAGTAACATCCAAAATATGAAATACTTAGAAATAAATTTGACAACAGATTTGAAAGATCAGCATACTGAAACTACACACATTGCTAAGAGAAATTAAAGAAGATCTAAATAAATAAAGAGATAAACCATTCATGGGGTTGAAGACTCAATATTGGTGTAAAGATAAGTAGATGAATAGAACAGAATAGAGTCCAGAAATAGGTGCACACATACATGAACAATTGATTATTTTTTACCACAGTGCAAAAGCAACAACTCAGTGGAGAAAATGTAGTTTTTTTCAACAAATCATTCTGAAACAACTGCAAATTCATATGCAAAATAATGAATTTCCATCCATACTCATGCTGCATACAAAAAAGTAACTAAAAATGGACCTCAGACTGCTAAAAGTAAAACATGAAATTATAAAAACTTCGAGAAAAATATCGTAAGAGAAAACCTTTGAATTTTCATCTTGAAAAACTTTCACCTTTGACCTTGAATTAGTCAAAGATTTCTTGGGTATAACACCCAAAGCATGACTTATAAAAGAAATAAAAGACAAGTAGTACTTCATCAAAATTAAGAACTTCTTTTTGAATGACACTAATAAAAGAATGAAAAGACAAACCCCAGACTGGGAGAAAATATTTGCAAAGTATACATCTGATAAAGGACTTGTATCCAGAATATTTAATGAAGAACTCTCTCAAAACTCAATAGTAAGAGAACAAGCAACCCTATTTTTTCAAATGGACAAAAGTATCAAACAGCCACTTCACCAAAGAAAATACATGGATGGCAAATAATCCTGTGAGAAGATGCTCAGCATCATTACCCATTAAGGAAATGCAAATTAAAACCAGAATAAGATATCACTATACACCTATAAAATGGCTAAAATTTAAAAGACTGACCATAATAAGTGTTGGTGAGGTTGAGGAGCAACTTAAACTCAAATGGACCATGGTGGGAACATAAGATGGTACAACCACTTTGGAAAACGGTTTGCCAGTTTCTTAAAAATTTAAACAGCCACCTACCATATGAATCAACTATGACATTCCTAACTATTTACCCCAAAGAAAATAAAGCATATGTCCATATAGTGATTTGTACATGAATGTCTGTAGCAGCTTTATTTGTAATAGCCAAAAACTGGAAATAATACAAATGTCCAGCAAGAAGTGAATGGATATACAAATTGTGATACATCCACACAGTGGAAGAGCAATAAAAAGGAATGAGCTATTGGTACATAAGACGACAGGGATATATCTCAAAATAACTATGCTGAATGTTTGAAGCCAGAAAAAGAGTATATACTGTATGATCCCATTTAGGTAAAACTGTGGAAAATGCAAACTATAGTGACAGCTGTTAAGTTGCTACCTGGGTCAGAGTGTAGGGAGGAATGCAAAGGAGGGATTCAAAGGAAGGGGCACAAGAAAAGTTTGGGGGTTAACTATGTTCACTATTTTGATTGTGATTGTGGTGATGGTTTCACTACAGTGTATTTACATATATATCATATATTTATCAAATATATACACCAAAACTTATAAACATGTGCAATTTAAATACATGCCGTTCATTGTGTGTCAATTATACATCAATAAAACCACTAAAAAATTTTATAGTTCCTATGACTTCGTGCCCTTAATCATTCGAGTTAACCAAAGTCTCCAATTATGTTTAAAATCTCACAATTTCATCCCAATGACCCTAACCATAATTGGAAAATTGAAAATTCATTAACTGCACTGTGAATTATTTTTAAGTACAGAGTTCAAATGAACAATTATTTATTAAAAATGCCTTTAAAAAACAACTATAAAATAGTATACAGCCCTATTATAAAAATCTAATAGGAACAGCAGTATGTGAAACTCAAACTAGAATATAAAGTGAAAATTATGGACCTGTCCAAACAAAAAATATACATTGGGGCTCTGTATGAAATTCTGAAGGGGCTTTTCTCTTGGTGTGGTTCTAACCCTATGATGAAAAATATCTTTTTCTAAAGTGTATAATTACCCTCTGTCACTCTTAAATCTCCTCTGGTGTCTAAGCTCGCTTAATAATGGTGAACAGATGAGCAGAAATTAAAAATAAAGGCCTTCTTCCAATTTAGCACCCTGCACATAATGTACCTATAATGATAGTTTGATTGCCAGTGCCCATTATTTTGTTGCTGCCTTTTTTTTCTATTACTGCACCAGAGCCCTGGGTTTCAAAAAGAATGAAGCATCCTCTTCTGTAAAACCAGAGCAATTTACATGAACATGAGCATTAGCCTGTATTAGAAAGATGCATAGAATAAAACAGAAAACATAATGTAATGCCACGAGGACCATTTAATGTCAGTGGCACTCTTCACTTAAATATCATATTGCATTTTGGTTAATTTATTTTCCAAAACGAAAAAGTAAAAAGCACGAATTTTTTTCCAATAGAACAGGGAAGAAAATGGAAGTGTTTATGATATTAAAATGAATAAGAAAAATATATTGAAATGAGGCTAGCAAGTCCCCTACCATCGTCCCCTCAGTGTATACAGAGCAATGAAAAAAAAAAAAGACATTAAAGGAAAAAACAAAAGAGATATGATTCAGCTCTGACACAAAGTAGAAGAGTCTTGAAATACCGTTAAAATTTTTATTATTTTTTGACTCTAAGAAACTCTTTCTTTAAAACTATTCCCTTCAATTACACGTATCCAATCACTTTTGGCATCTTATTCCTATTTACGTTTTCCCCAGGTCCCTGCACAATCATTCAGGAGAGAAGGCTCCCCTGCATCCACTTAACTAATTAGTGTAGTAAAAATAAGTTTTGTGTTTTTTTTTTTTTTTTTTTTTTTTAATAGCTGAGAAGACTTCCCTCACTTTCTAGAACTAAACTGGCCAGTCACTTTAGGAAAGGTTGACACAGGCTTAAACACCAGTGCCTCAGTTCCCCGGTCAGGAGAACATGCGTCCGCAGGACGCTGCGATCCGGGCTGAGGTGTGGACACGACTTCGAAGGCTTTGGGGTGAACTGTGCTCCAGCGGCGAAGGTGGACGGGGGAGTGAGGAGGCCGCTGACACGACTTCATTAAAATTCAGCCTCTGCAAAGTGCTGTGCGAAAATCCGTTCGGCAAAACCCCAGTCACCACGAAACACAGCGTCTGAGTGCAGAGCTGAGGGCTCAATTATCCCTGCTCCCGCCGGGCAGCCGTGAAGGATGCAAAGCAGCTTGTGGTAATCCTAGGGCCCTATCTAGTGCTAGTGAAAGCTCTCCCTCTCCACAGAGCGAGGGAAGCGGCCAGGAGCACCGCGGACGGTTTCCGGTTACCGTGAAAACACCCCGCACAGGCCCTTCTTGTACGCGGACAAGCGGCCTGTATGGGTCATTTGTCCTTCCGCGTACGCTTACTCCCATCTGTGCAAGCAGCCCTAGAGCCCTCAGCGTGAGTGTCTTCAACCCTCACAGCCTTTTCCCCAGTCACTTCCTTGATTGTATAGCAAGTTTTTCTCCATTTGGCCCCTTCGATGTTCTGGGGCTCGAATAGGAATTTGGATCAATTCTTTCGGGCTCTCTTCTGAGACCGATTCTGTGCGCGGCCCTTGCGCGCTGCTTGTCGGTGTGTGAGGCGATTCTGAGGATATGGAAGCCCCCTTGGCCCTCAGGCTCCCTGGTCGCCCGGTGGGGTTGCAGCAGAGAGCACGTATTGACACAGATTAAAGTGCCTCTGCGCGCCTGAGTCCCGTAGAGAAGTAGCCCTCGACTTCCGCATGAAACAAGGGCGCATAGGCTGCAGCTGGTGGGGGGTTGAGGAGGGCGGTTTAGTTGGAGGGCCTAGCGCGGGCGGCAGCCCTGTCTCTGTGGCTCTGAGGAGACCACCTTTCGGCTGCCAAGCGCTGCCCTGGTCTCTTTAGGACAGGTTCAGTGTCAGCGAGCTGGAAGTCATGCAGAGGAAAAACAGCAGAAAGGAAGAAGGCTCAGGGGGGAGCGCCTTGAGTAGGCCCGCCGAGAGGGGGCCGGCCTCTCGGTAGCAATCAGCGGGGCATGCAGGCCCCTTGCAAAGGTCTGCTGAGCTTCAACTCCGAGGAGCCAGGCCTTACCCAGGAGAAGCCCTGAGCACAGGACGCAACCCATGAGAAGAAACCTTGCCAGCCTTCAGTGTGGCCTGTGCTGTGCGTCTGTCATAAATAGACAGCAGTGGAGACTTCAAGGAGGGGTTGGATTTCAACCTTTTGAAGAAAATCCGACAGCTCCCCCCGTGTTAGTCGTTGGTCAGTGGCTGGGACACAGGACCGTCTGTTTTTTGTAGTGCATCTTGCTATCTTCTTTTATCTGCTCCTCGGCATTCACAGACCCAGTAAAGACCAAGAAGGGGCAAATAACCTGCTTTTCAGGTGCTGGGAGACAGGGACATGCCAAGTTGTTGTCATAGCTCTGTCTTCCAGGCCCAGCGGGGAGCCGGCCTACATAGTGGAAAGGATGGTCGAGCTGACCTAATAAATATTTTCCATCCCTAACCTCAGTAATTATTTTCATGTGTCACAGCTCAGCAAGGAATGATGAAAAATAAAGTTTCCCTGATTAGACGAGACCCGCAGATCACTGGTGGTAGAATCTGAAACTGTTCTCTGGGTTTGCTACAAAAGTGACTCTCCACGCTCTTCAGGGCCCTGACGTCTCCACGCCACCTCTGCTCAGTTATACAAAGTAAGTGAATTTGTTTCTTTCCTGATTACACTTCTGTCTTTTCTTTGTCATCTACCCCCGCCCCACTCAAAAAACTACAGTACTGAGATTTTTTTCTCTGCTCCTTGCTCCCTCCAAGATGTGGAAATATACCTATTTCAATCTGAGAATCTCAGATATGATTCCGCTTGCAGCCACAATGCTTCTCTGTGGGGTGGGAAATGTGGTCGGATGAGTGGTAGGAAAATGCCTTTTGGAAAATTGTTTGATTTGCTACACTCTATTGAGTCCTAGTGGGAAGTCAGCATCCCTTTGCTATTTTGGAAAATTCTCGGAAATGATAAAAAAAAAAAAAAAGAAATTCAGCAAAACATTTTCCATCCTAATAACTTTTCTAGATTGTCTCAAGGTAAGAGAAGAGGGGCCGGGGGAAGGCGTCTGATGAACCAGGCCTCCCCCTCTCCCCACGCTGGCGCTGGGGAGATGCCATCGCAAAGCAAGGCTCTCTCAGCTTAGGGAAGCTTTTGGCCCAGTGAAGGATATGGTTAGCATAATAAAGAAAACCTCATTTAAACTATCTGCATTTAATTTCGGTTCAGACCTCCTCATTAGAATTTGGTTGGCAAGGGGAGGTTGATAACCCCCGTTTATTAGGAGGTCAGATGCAGTAGGCAATCAAAAATCCAAATGCTGGCATCTGGCAGCTTCAAGAACATAACCCCCCTCAGAAGAGCCTACTAAGGTCTTTAGGTTGATTGCCTCAAATCTAATTCTTACTTTAACCCTTTTCACTTCTATTGGGATTAAGGATAAATTCTCTTTAGAGGATTATTGCTTAATGAAACCCAACACTGACAGGATACAGGCTACCAGAGAAAAAAGTCTTTTTCTACAAATCTGTTCTAATGTAGTTTTTCATCAGAGTGTCCAAGAATCTATTTGAGGAAGAAGTAGCCTTCACCTTTGGGAAAACTTTAGCAACTGGGATCTGCTTGTTATCCAGTCTAGGCAGGCAACACGTTCGGTGGTGAAGTGCGCTGGTTCTAAGGTCACTCTGCTTTCGTTAGAGCCAAGAGAAACCTTAGGGACCCTCTAGTGGCATCCTCTGTCTTTCAGAAGAGGACAATGAGGCCAAGAGAAAAACAGCGATTTGTTCAAATGCTTTGATAGAACTCAGGTCCTCTGACCCTGCTTCTAACGTTCTTACTCAGAAAACCAGCAGAATTAGCAAAGCACGTCTCCAAACTGTAGTCCACTTTTTTAGTCTTTGTACAAGAGACGGTTTTGTTTTGTTATATAAATTTTATTGAAATATAACATAGATGTACACGAAAGTGCACAAATCATAAGTGTACACTCGATGCATTTTCACAAAGGGTAACCCCATATAACCCATACAACCAAACACCCAGGTCAAGAAACAAAATGTTACCAAGCACTCTTCTGCCTTGTGTCCCTTTCTGGTCATTATTTACACCAAGAGAGGCCACTCTTCTGGCTTCTGACACAATAAATTAGTCTCGCCTGATTTTGAACTTGAGGTAAGATGGATCAGATGGTGTGTGCTCTTTGGTGTCTGACTTCTTTCACTCAACGTTATGTTCATGAAATTCATATATTGTGTTGTGTGTAACAGTACGTTTTTGGGCATGCAGTATTTCATTGTATGAATACCACAATTTGTTCATTCTCCTGTTGCTGGACATCTGAGTTACTTTCAATTTTTGTCTATCATGCATAAAGGAGACATTTCTGTACGTGTTTTTGATGGGCATATGTGTACCTCACTGTTGGAGTAGAATTGCTGTGTCATAGGGTATGTGTAGTCTAGCTTTAGCAGAAAACGTCCAATGATTTTCCAAAGTGATTGCACCAATTTATACCTCTACCACCAGTATACGAGAGTTCCAGTTGCTCGAAATCCTTGCCAACACTTGCCACTAATAATGCCTTTCTTAAGAAATGAATTTAGTTACTTTTCTTCCATTTGAATAAGAGCTGGAGGGAGAGGAAAGAAGGGGGGTTTGGATCCCTATTTCTTTTATATCTTTAAGTGTTCCTGAGGCTTCTCAGGCCCCACCCCTTACAGACTTTTTGCCCCAGTATTGCCAGCCTTAGGGAGATGACTATTGCAGTAGTAGCCACACACCTTCCAGGAACTACCTTCTTAGGACCCTGAATTATACTACTATAGTCATCTACCTAAGTTAGTTGCCACTGAAGATGACTTCCATTGCCTCCTGAAGTCTTTGGCTCTTCAGGAGTGTTCTCCTGAGAAACAAAGATTTATCGTCAGCTCACACCATAGCTGACTGTTCTGGGATGACTTGGTGGTTGAGAACTTGATTTTGATTTTGATTCCAGAGAGAGTCACAGAAAGGATATCAGGAGTAGGGATGAAGGAGAACACCACCATCTCGCCCTTGGGCCAACTGCCAGTCTATGGCTTCAACATTTTATTATTTTTTTTTAAATTATTTTTTATTTTTTTGGCCTCACCATGTGGCATGTGGGATCTTAGTTCCCCAACCAGGGATCGAACCCATGCCCACTTAACCACTGGACCACCAGGGAAGTCGCAGGCCTCAACATTTTATAGCTTATTTTTTCCTAGAAAGTTTCCTTGGCCTATCAAGGTATGGTAAAATCAGAAAGAGGTAAATTGTTAAAGAACGTAGCCTTGAAATTGATATTGTAAAAACAGAGTGAATTTTCTTGAAAACAAAACCTCTAGCTGCTAGGTCCGAAATTAAGGTTATATGGAAGACAGAAACAGGTGGCTGCCTGAGGGGAGGGAGGTGAGAGGAGGTAAGAAATAGGTGAGGGAGATTAAGAGGTACCAACTTTCAGTGGCAAAATAAATGAGTCATGGGTATGAAATGTAGAACGTGAGGGATATAGACAGCAACTCTGTAAAAATCTTTGTATGGTGACATTGTAACTAGACTGATTGTGGTGATCGGTTTGAAGTATTTAGAAATATCAAATCACTAGGTTGTGTATCAGGAATGAACACAGCGGTGTAGGTCAATTATACTTCAAAAACAAGCAAACAAACAAACAGACTCATAGAAAAAGAGATCAGATGTTTGGTTACCAAAGGCAGAGGGTGGAGGGAGGGGGGATGGGATGAAGGTAGTCAAAAGGTACAAACTTCCAGTTATAAGATAAATAAGTGCTAGGGATGTAATGTACAACGTGATAAATATAATTAACACTGCAGGATGTTATATATGAAACTTGTTAAGAGTAAATTCTAAGAGTTCTCATCACAAGAAAAGAATTTTTTTCCCATTTGTTTAATTTTGTATCTCTATGAGATGATAGATATTCAGTAAACTTGTGATAATCACATCTTATGTATGTAAATCAAATCATTATCCTGTATACTTTAACCTTATACGATGCAGTATGTCAGTTATATCTCAATAAAACTGCAAGGAAAAAAAATTAAGGTTATACCCCAGACAGAAACCAATTAATCCAGTGTTTTTATACTACATTAACAGCACAATCTGGTGAGCCCCATCTCTGTTCCTACCAAAATCAGTAATATTTGAGGCTACATGCTATAAAAATAATTTAATTTACATCTCTAATATCTGTGATAGATATAAACTCAATTAACTTATATTTAACAGTATAAAGTTATTCATTGGGACACAGTGTAAAGTCAACATCAGTTGTAAAATAATCTCCTTATATACATTACCTTGCGTGGTCCTGACAATATCCCTCTGGGAGAGCTGTGTTGTACCCGTTTTATGCATCAGAAAATGGACGTGTAGAGAAGTTAAAGACCTTGCCCTTCTATAAGTGGCAGAACAGGGATTCAAGGTAAAGTCTGTTGGACTTTAGGTCTCTGATACAAACCACTACTCTTCACTGGCTCCTGCAGGAAACCAGAGCAGGGCTTCAAGTTGGAAAGACCTTGAAGCTGTAATATCAGCCCTATGTTTATCCCCATCTCTCTCTTTTTGTCTGTACCCCATCCCTCCTTCCCTCTCTCTTTCTCTCTCTCTCTCTCCCTCCCTCTTCCAGGACCCGTCTAGTCACCTAGTTACTTGCATGGAAGGTGGGAAGGTGCGTGTAGTGCATTTGCTTCTCCTGATGAAACTCGACAGAGAAGGCCTCACAAACACATTTCTGTTTGAACAGACTGCCGAGCACCATCTGCCAGCCCGATAAAGACAATCCTCCTTTAATTAGGAATGTTGAAATGTTGGAAGTCCAGGCCAACTTCTAGCATTACAGAGAAAACTTAGGTTATGGAATCCTCAGAGGAGTAAACCAAGAGTTGGGCCCAGATTTTCAGGGAAAACACATGACTTGCCGGAGTTCAGGAGAAATGGGGCCTGTACCCTGTCCTTGGGAGGCCTCCCTGTGCCCTCCAAAGTGGCCTCAGTGGTCACAGGGCCAGGGACCAGATGCACAGGGAGAACTTTTCAGTTATGTTCACGTGTTTCTAGCTTGTTTCTTTCCTTACGTATGTGGGTGGGGTTTTTTCATAATAAGGGCTTCGTCAAAACTAAGATTCCTCTTTTTGGATGTGCAATTATTGAGCAGATACTAGACATTTCTCCAGCTCTCCCACCAAACTTAATTGCATATATAGTATATATAATATTTTAATTTGGCATCCATTATGGAGTTAAGACAATGTTATTTTCAGTCATAAAAAGAGAATGTTTATTTGAATGTAGTGTGGTTTTTTTTTGTCAGCCATGCTCTTTCACATATTGTCCATGGCTGTTTTTTGTTTGTTTGTTTGTTTGTTTTTAATTGAACTATAATTGATTTACAATGTCATGTTAGTTTCTAGTATAAGCAAAGTGATTCGGTTTTATATATATATATTCTTTTTCATATTCTTTTCCATTGTAGCTTATTACAGGATATTGAATAACGTTCCTTGTGCTATACAATAGGACCTTGTTGTTTGTCTATTTATACATATAGTAGTTTGTACCTGCTAATCCCAAACTCCTAATTTATCCCTCCCCCACCCCCTTTCCCCTTTGGTAACCATAAGTTTGTTTTCTATGTCTGTGAGTCTGTTCCTGTTTTGTAAATAAGTTCACTTGTGTCATATTTTAGATTCCACATATAAATGATATCATATGATATTTGTGATAATCTCTAGGTCCATCAGTGTTGCTGCAAATGGCATTATCTCATTCTTTTTATGGCTGAGTTATATTCCATTGTATATGTACACCACATCTTCTTTATCCATTCGTCTGTCAATGGACATTCAGGTTGCTTCCATGTTTTGGCTATTGCAAATAGTGCTGCTATGAACATTGAGGTGCATGTATCTTTTTGAATTATAGTTTTCTCTTGATATATGCCCAGGAGTGGGATTGCTGGAGCATATGGCAAGTCTATTTTTAGTTTTTTAAGGGACCTCCATACTGTTTTGCATAGTGGCTGCACCAATTTACATTCCCACCACCAGTGTAGGAGGGTTCCATTTTTTCCACACCCTCTCCAGCATTTGTTATTTGTAGACTTTTTAATGATGGCCGTTGAGACCGGTGTGAGGTGGTACTTCATTGTAGTTTGATTTGTATTTCTCTACTATTTAGCGATGTTGAGCATCTGTTCATGTGCCTCTTGGCCATCTGTATGTCTTCTTTGGAGAAATGTCTATTTAGATCTTTTTCGATTGGGTTGTGAATGTAGTATATTTACTATAGCCAAACTGAGATTTTTTTCCATTGTGTTAAATAGATTTCAATATATTCATGCCTTCATGAAGAGAAAACAATTTGGTACATTAAAATGACAGATGCAGTTTATTTCAGCTTTTAATATTCCTCAGTGGTTAAGTGTTTTGTTGTTGTCGTTGCTATTGTTCCTAGATTTTAGCTATCTTTGATTAATTTAGGGAATAGTGTTACCTATTATTTAACCACCATGTAGATGAAGTATTTATTTTTTTTTAAAGGTTTTATAACATCATTTGATAGTAAGTGTCACTCAATTCTAAAAAGATCTGTGTCTTGGAATTTAAAATATAAGGCTATATGCAATATTATAATAATCAGAAGAGTAAATACATGGCAAATTTTACCTAACAGAAATTATATAATATCTCAGACAAAATTCTGTGAAAGGAAATCAGACGAGAACCTGACTATTTCAGCATTGCCATGTTCCATTATTGCTTAATGGAAGATTTAGTCATTCATGTCTCTTTAGCTAAAATCAGTGAAGAGCTAGAAATAAGTTGAACAAACAAAATTAATTTCACTTGACTGTGATGGACAATGTCACAAACACACTCACACATACTCTCTCCTAGATGGGCTCAAATACAAGAGGAATGAGGACATAGTTCCCAACAGATATAATACAGGTAGTATTAAGTTTAACTAGTCAGAATGTTGAAATAGAATTTTATTGATTCTTTTTATTCTCTGCATGCTGCAGCCACAAACACAAATACAAGATCCTAATTCAAAAGGATTCAATATCATGCTAGAAATAAACCACAGTAAAAGACAACCCCTATAATGGCATGTCTCCTTAAATTTGAGTCAGGGCTGACATTTTGTTTTTATGAAATGTGCTGTATTATACATAATGGTCATCTAAGACCATTGACCCTAATTACTTCTTGCTAATAACAGTATTCTGTTGTACCTGGTAGAATCCATACTTCCCTGATTTGTCAATGTCAGGCTTTCATGGGAAACATGTTAAGTCAAAAGGACAATTTAGTCACCAGCACTGTACCTCCATGTACCAGTTTGATATTCTTGTTATCAAAATTAATCTGGCTTTTAAAAAATCATTTCATAGCTTCCAATGATAGCAACATAAAACATTTGTCGTACAAATCAGAAAATCCTGCTTTATGTGTACTTCACAGCAGAAATATTGGGGAAAACTTTATGGTACAGTCCACGCAGTAAATGTCAAGTTTTTATATGTGCCTCTAGGTTATTAGCCCAAGCTATAAATTGTTTGTAAGAATGACATCAGATTTTTGCATACCCTGTCAAAAATTAATCTTATTATAACTCTTGCCATCATCATTTTTATCTTAGTAATCACCAACCCCTGTCGATTCTACCACCTACATTTTCTCTCTGAAATCGCTTCTTTTCATCTCCATTACCTCTGCTTTATTTATGTTGCTTTTGCAACAGTATCCACACCTATCTTCTGTATCTCTTCCTTACATACATCCTCTAAGCTACTACCTACCATACTGAACCACTAATCTGGTCATGCTAAACTCCTTTAATGACCCTCAGCCAAGCAATAATGGTCACACATTCACCTTTAATTTTCTAGAAATCAACTGTTAGTACCTGAGAGAAGAGTCAAGAGTGACAGACATTACAATTTAAATATTGAAACACTGCAGGCAAAACTTAGGTTCCATTTCACCAAATGAGACCGTGTCCCAGAGTGGGTGGGAGAGGGGAGACGTGACTCTTCTCTTCTTTCACTCGAGAGTTTTTTCCTGCTTTCATGGGGTGGACACCTCACCACGCTAAATGGGATGACAATGTTTAAATATATCTATTTCTTGTACAACATGAATTCAAAATGTAAGCCATTTTTGGGCTTCCCTGGTGGCACAGTGGTTAAGAATCCACCTGCCAATGCAGGGGACACGGGTTCGAGCCCTGGTCCGGGAAGATCCCACATGCTGTGGAGCAACTAGGCCCGGGCACCACAGCTACTGAGCCTGCGCTCTAGAGCCCGCGAGCCACAACTACTGAAGCCTGCGTGCCTAGAGCCCATGCTCTGCAACAAGAGAAGCCACCGCAACGAGAAGCCCGCATACCGCAACGAAGAGTAGCCCCTGCTCGCCACAACCAGAGAAAAGCCCTCACGCAGCAACAAAGACCCAATGCAGCCAAAAATAAATAAGTTAAATAAATTAATTAAAAAAACAAAACAACAACAACAACAAAAAAACAAAACCAAAATGTAAGCCATTTTTTTTTTCATCTGGTACTCAATAGGAGAAACAGCCACCTCAATGAATTTATGGATTTTATGTCTAGGATGAATTTATTGAGAGATGGCACATGGGCACCCACATGGTGCCTTTATAAAGGACCTCAAAGATGATGAAATCTGTTGAGATTTTTGCCTTGCTCTCTGGCTTTCAGCCTTAACCACTTGACTTTGGACTAAGTTGAGATTCTCTTGCATTGCTTCTCTGTTCCCTCCTTGTGTTTTGCCATTGCCTTCCAACATTCACTGTCTAGAACTTTATGAGCTATTTAGTGCCCCGTGTGCATGCTCTTTTCACATTTCTGTTTGAGTCAATACAAGGCCTGGCAGGAAGTACATGTTTAATAAACACGTGACAATTTAGAGAAGACCAATTTTAGCTCTAGTGCTATGTCAATAATTTTTACTTAGCATTATGATCATTATATGCATGTGCAGTTGGAACTAAAAAATCACTCATTTGGCACCAAAGCATGACTAATATAATTTTGCAGGAAACGCCCCTAATTTCTCCAAGTACCATGTGGAGGCCTCATGGGCCCAGAGTTCCTGACTGGTCTGAAGGACAGCTGTAGACCCAAAGGAAGGGAACTGTATTATGGGGGCTTACGGGGGTCTCTTTACCAGGTACAAATGAGATTTCCCTGACTCTCTTCTTTTCAGTGAAGGGTCTTGCTGCAGCGTTAAGACGAGCAGAAGCATCACCATTTCAGAAATACGAGGGCAAACAAACAATCTGTCTGTCTGCATAACATTCCTTTAAAGTCAGATGAGTTTATTTAAAGCATAGTAGCCCTGGGAGGAGGGTGCAGACTGGCTGACCCTACCACAGAGCCGGCAGAAACCCAGTGGCCTGGCTAACTTTCCACCAAAGCCTGTGTCAGGCTTTGTTGGGACAGGGTAATGTTTCCTACCAAATAACTCAGACAGAGGATTAAACACATTTCTATGCAACTGTGGCAGATTTGGGTTTTATTTTTACCCTGCAGTCCTTAATTTACAATACCTCTTTTGATGTGGCATATGCACATTGTGTATTCTTAACTGCTCATTTAGATACATTTGGGACTTTCAGAAGTCCTTTTTTTTTTTTTTTTTTTTCATTGTAGATGCCAATAAATATGTCTGCAGAGGGAAAGGAATAAACTGTACTTTTATTCCTGGTTTGGGGATCCTAATAAGGTTTTAAAAATGTATAACCTAGTAACGAGCCATGTCTACCACTGCGTCATATCAAAAGATTTTTATTTTCCTTAAAAGGAAAGATGCAGGATTTTTTAGTTTAAAAATGACCTGCTATAGTTTCCCATCTGGAAATTCTAACTGCCTTCATTGTTGGTATTTCCCTATTGTCTCTGCAAATTAAAATTATGGGCAAGCTCCATTGAATGACAGCACAAGATTCCTGGTTAAAGTACTTTCCTTTGGACTTCCCTGGTGGCGCAGTGGTTAGGAATCCGCCTGCCAACGCAGGGGACACGGGTTCCATCCCTGGTCCGGGAAGATCCCATATGCCGCGGAGTAACTAAGCCCGTGAGCCACAACTACTGAGCCTGTGTGCCACAACTACTGAAGCCCGCACGCTTAGAGCCTGTGCTTAGCAACAAGAGAAGCCACCACATGAGAAGCCCGCGCACCGCAGCGAAGAGTAGCTCCCACTCACAACTAGAGAAAGCCCGTGCGCAGCAACGAAGACCCAACACAGCCAAAAATAAATTTAAAAAATAGATAAATTTAAAAAAAAGAAAAAGTACCTTCCTTTTTCACTGATAGCTAACTCCATCCTAGCACCACTACATCTTTGTTCTTTCTGCCCCTTGACTTGCAGGTACAGTATTATATTTTCTCTTTGACATTGTAAGTATTAGTGAATGTTTTTGCCATCACAGTGATTCCTGAAAATGCTCTATAATGAGTGAATAGGAATCAAGAAGAGCCAGAAGGGACAAGGAAGCTGCCAAGATGAAGCATGGTGCACAGTGTATTAGGACAATGGACCCATCCTGGACAGGAGATAGGGGGGTGTGGGTGGGCAGAGCTTAGGAGAACCTGGAATCCATCAAACCCAAGCGATGGGGCCTGACCTCCCTGGCTTCAGGTTAGGAGCCCCGAGCTCTGAGAGCCTACATCTTAATCATGTTTGCATCCACAGAGACTATGAGAGAACGTAAACAAATGGGTAAGGCAATTGATGCTTAACGCTAGCCAGTGACCAAGGTCCCATCAGCTTTGAAGTTCAAGCTTCTGACCTTTGAGTTCATTGCCTAGTGCTTGCAGTTCCTCCTTCATTTGGATTCCTACTGTCGCGGAGACCGTTTAAGTTAATCGGTGACACTTTGATGACTTGGCATATTTTTAGCCTCTGGAGCTTTGTGTGTGAGGGCAGAGGAGGGAAATTGGGATTGTGGTTGGGCCTTACTGCCAAGCATAGCATCGTGTGTTACCCTGACCTTTTCCTGGAGTTCTCGAGACCCTAATCGAGTAATCCTATTAGTGGTATCTTTTAGGAGAAAATATAGCAGAGGAAAAAACAAATACTGTTCCATAATCATGTAGATTAAACTTAATATTATAATAATCTATTGTCAATCATCATGCAAAAATGATATATCTTACTGACTTGGAAAACAAATCATTTGGAAGGTTTATTCTTTTCATTTTTTGCTATTTGGAATTTTCTACTTCACGAAGTTTAGTCATCCTTTGGGTCGTGTCAGATTTGAACTGTCTTATTAAAGAAAAGATTTTGTCTTTTTTTTAAAACTGATTTTCTACTATCTTTGAACTTTTATAGAAATGTTGATAGTCAAGGTAAGGAGATAGTCTTTCAAATCTTATTTGATTCAGCTAGTTAGTCAGCTCCTGAATAAGAGAGTTAATTTCTGTTGATAACTTTAGGAAAACATTTTGTCCTTTGTTCAAAACCCTTTCACATTTTCTGACAAGTTATGTCTGAATTCTAGAAAAAGTAGAAATTTCAGAAAAATAAAATAGACAAGTGTGTGGATTTATGGAGACAGGAGAATGCAATTTCTTAGTTAACATTTGAGTGCATCAAATTCCAGACAGGAAGTCTACTTTGAATATTATTGTGTAGACGGAATGATTGTATGTAAATTGCTTGGTATATTTCTCTGTTTATATGCATGTATGGGTATGGAATCTGTGGGCTTTTTTGTGTGGGTGGATATGTGGTCAAATTATGTGGATGGTCTTGTTTGTTGGGAAGTATGGGTGTATACAGGAAATTAGGAATTAGAAGCCCTTATGGTTTTACTTTAACAGAGGTAAGGATGGATCGGAGTGGCTTTCATTTTTCATATGAAATCTTTTAAGCTGGCATTAGTCTCATAATATACCTCAACATGAATTCAAACCGGTTTTAAGAAATGAAATTCTCGCAAAGAAGGTAAGCTTACAAAACTGCGGAATTAGTGTGCATATTTTTTTAATTGGAACTATCTCACCCAGCATGTAATAATTTTATATCTATAAAACTGACTCCCCTGTCATTGAAGAACAACTCTTCTACACCTTAAGTTCTTGAAAACCAGTCTGAATAATTTAGCCCATTTCAGACAAATAGTTACATAGCCATCTGCCTAGATATGCTTTAACCCTAAGCCAATGAGTTTGGTAACCGTGCAGAGCTCCAAGAAGAGTACAGTCTGCACGTAGTGTAGAACTGAAAAAGGACACCAACATCCACAGATGGATTTGCCTACCACATTGAAATCAACATGGCAAAGAGGAGAGGAAATGAAAAGTGTTTATTTCCTCAGGAAATCACATATATTCACTCTGATGGGAACACATCCATGCAACAAACATTTACTGAGAGCCTACTATGTGCCAGACCCTGTTCTGTGTGCCAGAGAAGATTCCTAAGAGAGCCCCTCCTGGTCTGTAAGGATCGCCATATACCTGGTATGTGTTATGACAGAGTCTGGGCAGAGCCTGATTGCACCTCCTCAGGCAAGGTGAACCTCCCCAGGGCTGGGTCCTGACGGATGAGTAGGAGTTTCCAAGTGGAGAATGAGGAGGGCATTCCTGGCAGCAAGGTCAGTGCTGAGGAGGGGTACAAAGCACATGGCATGTTTGGGGAATGGCAGGAAGTGTAGTGTGGGTAGAGCAAAAGGCTAGGTAGATAACACTTTCTGGCTCTTACCAAAGAGGTCACAGTCTCAGCTGGCAGACATTTTTTTTTTCTTTTTGGCCCACACAGTGTTTTAAAAATATTTTGAATTAGTTGCCAAGATTTAAAAATTGGAAGATTTCTCATAAAATTCCAGATTTCTGGCTTCTCTTGAAAAAAAAAATCAGAAGATCTGGCAACACTGGGCCCACATTCCCACATGGCAACAAATGACTGGAGCTGAGTAGCAGCTCCTATGGCTCCTCCCTCTGTGAAAGAGGCATGTGCTTGCCGGTTCACACCCCCGCCCCCACTTCCCCCTCCACTGTCTCCTCTCTTTCGTGTTATGTGCCTGGCCATCTCTGAACCTGCTCTTCACTAGGGCAGAATGCTGAACAAAATGCCCATGATTCTTGTTAGCATGGAGCCCAGACAATAGAAGACTTTCTGGAGAAAAGCGACAGGACAAAGGGCCTTGTATATCTTCCTAAGGAATTGGGGTTTCATCCTATAGGCCCACAGGGAGACAAGAACTATTCTTAAAACAGTGATGCGGTTGTCTGTCCTTCGGAACTCTGACAGCAGAATGAAAGATGACATGGACAGAGAGAGTCCAGGGCAAGGAAACAAGTAAAAGGCCATCACAGCAGCCAAGAGGATTCCAAACTAGGCCATGATATCCTACTTATGACCCTAAAAAAGCTATAATCAAACTTTAAACCATTAAAGCATTCTCCAAAGAGAGGTCTCGTAAAACTTCAAATACAATAAAACATCAATGTATGTATTTTCGATGTTCGTATATAAAAAGGAAAAAGAAACTTGACCAGAGTAACATGGCAAAGAAATGCCAACCTTTGAAGTTTTGTAATGAGTAGCAAATGTAAAGCCTCAGGCCTTCAGATTGACCCCACTAAACAGTCTCTAGGCAGCCCCATGGGTCTTTTTTTGCAATTCATAATTAACAATTCATAATTCACATAATTCAGTATAGCATGATCTAGCCCTGCATGGAGGGATTCATATATTAGACCAAGTTGACCCAATTGCAGAGGGAAGTTTGAAAATGATAGACATATTCCTTATACTTTTTCTAGGATTCCCTCAATGAGAGAATATATACTCTTTAAATTAGCTACTTATTTAAGAAGCCAGAATTCTGTTTGTCTTACAAACTCTTTAGGGCACAAGTAATTTAAATCTCTGCAAAACGTGCTCAATTTCATTCGTGTTCTGTGGATGAAAGTTCTACTTTCTTAGGGTTCTATTTACCTTTACCTGGAGTTGTCCTTTTATCATTCTCTTCATTATATTCTTTTTCTCAAACTTCTCTAAGTAAGGAAGGGGAAGAAGAAAGTTAGGAAGGAACAAAGAAAGATCGTGATGCCAATGGATCTTCTACTTTGAAAACTGTGAAGTTTTACACAAATGTACAGTTCTGTGGTTAAAAGGGAAAACAGATTGCTGGAGATCTTTCTTGTAATAACTAAAAATTCTTCAAAACCCTAATGCTTCTACTCCAAGGGGCTCATTGTCAAATAAAGCGGCTCATAAACGCCTAAATCCTCCATCCATTCTGCCAAGCATTCCATCCTTTAAACAGCCTGAAACATGCTTCTTGTGTTTCCTGTCAATATTATTCCCAGAGAGATAAGTTCCATGTCTCCTGTGTAGATGCATGGATCTACCTTGAATGAATGAGATCTCAGAACATATAGCTACCCCAAGAAGAGGAGCAAAAATACCTTCTAAAGTGCCTTGTGACATTGTCAACACTCTGTGTTATTTTAATAAGATAGTAAAGACTTAGAATGTTTTATTATCAAATAGTTATTAGATCAACATTCCTTGACAGACATGACACCAACAGGATATAATGCAAATCAGTGTTCAGATTCTTTTTCTAAATTCTTGTGTGCAAAGGAATTATATGAGGCTTTTCAAAGTCGAAGCCTAGAGCACGATAATAGCAAATGCTGACTCTCTACCAGTAATATGCATGTATCAATTACTTAAACCTTACAACCCTATCAGATGAGGGTGCTATTAATACCATGATCCCCTTTAGCGGATGAGAAAACTGAGGCACAAGGAGTTTTAAGTAGTTTTCCCGAAGTCTCTCAGCTGGGAGAGCTGGGGTTTGAACCCATGCAGTTTGGCATTAAAGTCTGGGCTTGTAAGCACTGTACTTCACTTCCACGCTATACAGATGTGTCTGCTTAAACTTCCAAGGATATTGATGATGTACAAATGCCAACCCCACCACTCCCAAATCTCATCATTTTGGTTAATCTGGAGACAATTTCAAGGTCCCTAACATCTGTCGTATGAAGCTATGTTGCAAAACACAGTGAAATTTCTTATAAAAATACAAGATAAAAAATGCTCCTCACATATTTATATCTGGCATTGGTGCATCTAGTACAATGGGAAATAGCTTTGCCGTTAGTCTATTTAATGTGAAAGATCATGATAAATAATCTCTTCACTGTGCCATGGTCAAAATAAGCACCCATTAAGTATTTGCTGGATTTTATCCATAGTGAGGAAATGCAGGAGATTATCTCAACCTAGAGCAAAGTTTATCGTGGCTCCCAGAGTGATGTGTTATCCTACATAGAAACTTAGTGGCATTCTCAACCTAATTATTTGTTTTCATTTATCTTTTTTTCCCTAAAGCCAGCATGTATTTTCCTTATTCTATATAGTGTCTTGAAATTTATATATTCAATTTAACATTTTTATTCAGAGTTAAAATACTTTCTTTTTAACTTAAGGTACTCAAACACAAGATTGTAAATCAATTAAAAGTGAAATTTCAGAAAAATAATCACTTGACTTTCAATAAGTATCTGTAGTAATAAGTATTCATTAGTGAAAAGAAAAATGCTACTTAAAATAAGACACGTGGTGTTTAACTTTTATCTCTGATAAATGATGATGCCTTTTAGTATATGTCAAGATAAATATACTTTCTTCAAAGAGGAGTCTGAAATGAGATTCTATAAGTGCTCAGAATATTAACTTCTGATGGCATTAAGACTATCAGTGATTCAGATGACTTTGTGGAAGCAGTAAAGTATATTGAAAAAGCAAGGGTTTAGAAATTCAGATTCCTAATGAATAGCTCAGTTTTTTCATATGATAAATGAGAATAACAATGCCTACCTCAGAGAAATGTTGTGAGACTAAAGACACTGCAATGTGCTAGGAAGTCAATAAGTAGGGCTTATTATTATTATTATTATTATAATCATCATCATCATTATCTTTTGATCTATCTGAGAGATGTTTGATTTTATTTCCAGTATGAAGTCATTAATTATATTAAACTGTTCACTAAAAGTGTGTGTTCTGTCTTTGGCAGCCTTTGGGATCATCTAGGAAACTAAAACACACTAATGTCAGTGTCCCACACTCAGAAATTCTGAATTACTTGATCTGGCATTCAGGAGTTTTAAAATATCCTCAGGCGGGCTTCCCTGGTGGCGCAGTGGTTGAGAGTCTGCCTGCCAATGCAGGGGACACGGGTTCGAGCCCTGGTCTGGGAAGATCCCACATGCCGCGGAGCAACTAGGCCCGTGAGCCACAACTACTGAGCCTGCGCGTCTGGAGCCTGTGCTCCGCAACAAGAGAGGCCGCGACAGTGAGAGGCCCGCGCACCGCGATGAGGAGTGGCCCCCGCTCGCCGCAACTAGAGAAAGCCCTCGCACAGAAACGAAGACCCAACACAGCCAAAAATAAATAAATAAATAAATTTAAAAAATATCCTCAGGCAATTCTAATATGCAGTCAAGATTGAGAATCAGCACTAAAATAATTCAACTCAAAATCAACATACAGAAATTAGTTGCATTTCTATACACTAACAACAAACATATCTGAAAAAGGAAACAATCCCATTTACAATTATATCAAAAACAAAATACTTAGGCATAAGCTTAACCAACAATGTGCACTGAAAACTATGACATTGATGAAAAAAATCAAAGAAGACACAAATGGAAAGATATTCTGTGTTTATGGATTGGAAGAATTAATACTGTTAAGATGTCCATACTACTCAAAGTCATCTATAGACTCAATGCAATCCCTATCAATATTCCATTGTCATTTTTCACAGAAATAGAAAAAATAATCCTGAAGTTTGCATAGAACCACAAAAGACCCCAAATAGCCAAAGCAATTCTGAGAAAGAAGAACAAATCTGGAAGTATCACACTTCTTGATCAAAATATATTACAAAGCTATAGTAATCAGAACAGTATGGTACTGGCATAAAAATAGAAACATAGACCAGAATCAAGAGCCCAGAAATAAACCCTCACATATATGGTAACTAGTGTTTGACAAGGGAGCCAAGAATACTCTATGGGGAAAGGATAGTCTCTTCAATAAACGATGTTGGGAAAACTGGATAACCACGTGCAGAAAAATGAAGTTGAATCCCTATCTTACACCACTAACAAAAATAAACTCAAAATGAATTAAAGACTTCAAAAAAGACCTGAAGCTGTAGAATTCCTAGAAGAAAACATAGAAAAAGCTCCTTGACATTGACCTTGACAGTGATTTCCTGCATAAAACACCAAAGCACAAGCAACGAAAGCAAAAATAAATAAGCGGGACTACATCAAACTAAAAAGCATCTGTTCAGAAAAAGAAATGGTCAACAAAATGAAAAAGCAACCTATGGACTGAGAGAAAATATTTGTAAGCCATTTATCTAATAAGGGGTTAATATCCAAAATAAATAAGGAACTCATACAACTCAGTAGTGCAAAAATAAATAAATAAAAATGGGAAGAGGACCTGAATAGACATTTTTCCAAGAAAGACCTACAAATGGCCAACAGATACATGAAAATGTGCTCAACATCACTAATTATCAGGGAAACGTAAATCAAAGTCACAATGAGATATCTCTCACCTCATACCTGTTAGAATGGCTGTTATCAAAAAGTCAAGAGATAACAAGTGTTGCAGAGGATATGGAGAAAAGGGAAACCTTGTGCATTGTTGTTGGGAATGCAAATTGGTACAACTACTATGAAAAAAGTAAAATATTAAAAATCATATTATCCAGCAAACCCTCTTTTGGGTATATATCCAAAAGAAATGAAATCAGGATCTCAAAGAGATATATGTACTCCCATGTTCATTGCAACATTATTCACTATAGCCAGGATATGGAAACAACCTACATGTCCACCCACAGGTGAATGGATAAAGATGTGAGATATATATGATATTATTCAGCTATGAGAAAGAAGGAAACCCTGCCATTTATGACAACATGGATAAAACCTTGAGGGTATTATATTAGTAAAATAAGTCATACAGAAAAAGGCAAATACTGTGTGATCTCACTTATATGTGGGATCTAAAAAAGCCAAACTCATAGAAACATAAAGTAGAATGGTGGTTGTCAGGGGCTGGGGGTAGGGGAAGTGGAGAGATGTTGGTTAAAAGATACAAAATTTCAGATAAGATGAATAAGTTCTGGAGATCTAATGTACAGCATGGTAACTATAGTTAGCAATACCATATTATATACTTGAAAGTTGCTAGGAGAGCAGATCTTAAACGTTCTCCCCGCACACACAAAAAGAAAATTACGTGAGGTGATGGAGGTGTTAGCTAACCTTATTGTGGCAATCATTTTATAATACACACTTGTATCAAATCTTCACATTGAATAGCTTATACAATGTTACATGTCAATTATACCTCAATAAGGCTGGAAAAAAATACAGTAAAATAACTCGACTCAGCAATAGACATTCTTGTATACCATCAAACATTGCAATCAATATTCTAGTGACATTAGGACTTCTGGTTTAAGGTAGTGCCAACCTAAGCAGCCTCTGGTACACAATCCACCAACTGTCCATTTAAAATACCTATTTGGACATCTAAAATTATGCAAACTCATATTACAAAGGAAAATAAAAGTTTACCACATGCCAGAATCTTCCTGGAATTTTCACAAGTAAGAGTGCTGGGGGCCAAATTCACAAACACCGTGGCTTTCCCACTCTGTCCCACTTCTGAGTCAGAATAACACCTTTGGCTATTGAGTAGGTAGAAAAATGCTATATTGTTATTCTCTCTTCAGTGATGCAGAAGCTAGCTCTATCAGAAAATAAGGCAGAAACTACTTCCCTACAACCAAAACATTTCCCTTAAAAGACCAAAACTAAGTTTTACCTTCCCTCCAGCATCCGTGCATCGCGTTTTACGTCCATTCAGAGACCATTACATGGTTTTTGTAAAGAAGGGAAGTGATTAGGGTGCATTACTCTCTGAGAAGAATGTCCCTTTAGATGAAGTGTCCCAACAGGGCCAAGGAATGGTATGTGCTCTAAGACTACAATGCCCAGTATGAAGATCTCTAGTCACATGTGACTATTTAGATTTAAATTAATTAAAATTATACAAAGTTAAAACTTTAGTTCCTGAGTCATACTAGCCATATTTCCAGTACCCAATGGTCACACGTGACTAGTAGCTACTGTGCTCAGCAGTGCAGATTATAAACCATCTCTGTCATCAGAGGAAGTTCTGTTGGACAGTGCCACTCTAAGAGAAAATCTTCAATAAAATATGGAATAGTAATAATACCAATTTCATAGAATTTTTAAAGCCTACCAAACAAAGACCACCGGGAGCATAATTAAAGCCAATGTTTGTTGAGCTGGGTGCATAGGGAAGGAGGTATTTCAGAGGAACCCTGGGTTATTTCAAGAGGGAGCAGTTAAAGAGTACTTGCAGCATATGGGGGCTTGGATTAATCAAAGGATGGCCTTGACAGGGTAAGTTGCTGAAATACTCCATGGTCTTTAAACACATGAGTTTGTGCAGAGATATTGCTCGATCGCTTTGTCCATGACCTTATCTCAGAACATACGGGTCTGAATGAGCTTGTCATAAAAAAAGTTTGAACCTAGATCCCCTGTGATGCACAAGATGGTTCGGTGCAGTTTATTTGTTTTGCAGTTTTGAAAATTGTGCCTTCTGTCTCAGTTCTCAGTATCTCCCTCCCTCCACCACAGCCTAACTACCAGTAAGGACATTTTTCACTTTCTTGGCGACAGATCATTTTCTTTTGGGAATATGATCATTTTAGTTCTGCATCTCTTTTGAAAGTGTAGTACCTAACAAACTCTTAGGTAAAAAATGAATGAATTTTGAGGATCTAATGTACAGCATGGTGGCTATAGTTAATACCACTGTATTGTATATTTGAAATTTACAAAAAACAAACAAACAAAAAAACCCAACAACTATATCTCAAAAGAAAAAGGGGAAGAAAAGAAATTTGCTAAGAGACTAAGAGAGTAGATAGATCTTGTGTTCTCACCAAAGAACAAAAACAAAAACAAAACAAAACTCTGTGAAGTGATGAGTGAGTTAATTAACTTGACTGTGGTAATCATTTCACTATATGTATATATTACATACATATATAAAATCATTACACTGTACACTTTAAATATGTACAATTTTATCAGTTATATATCTCAATTTTAAAATAAAGTATGACAAAAATGATTTAAAATAAAAAAATAATAAAAAAGAAAGTATAGGATCTGAATCTATTAGAAAGGATTGAACATTTGTAATGGTAGTTGTTTTGAGAACTGTAGACATTATACTTCCTAGCTATTTTTGTTGGATAATTATTTATTGAATCATCTGGTATGACAGTGACTATGCAGCAGTATTTAAGACTCTGGAGATTATGCACTTGGCAACTGTACCAGAGATAAACATGGACGCAAGGATTATTATTAATGGTTGAAGCATGTCCCAAATGTCCCACAAACTACTTGGATTTTCCTTAGATGATCAAGTGTTTTTTCTCTTTAATTTGGATATGGGTTGTTTAGCTTTGCCAGTAACTAGAGAAGTGGTCCAGTATCTGGAAATTATCAAGGATAAGGGTGTTGGCATGAATGAGGGAGTAGAACCAGCAAGGGAGAATGAGATGGCTTAGAGGATAAAAAACAAATGTGTAAAGAAGCACAGTACTAGTGGCTTCTGGCCCCTGGTTTGGTGGGGAGGGATGGTTTTGAACCAAATCTGTCTACTTTATGAAGCCATATGCTTGTTCTAAGGATCTTGAGCTAGCTAGCTATTCCCATGAACCATCTGCTTCTGGAGATTCTTCAGCTTAATGTTTCCATTAAGTGTGGAAAAATTTTTAATGCTGGAGAATGGATGATGTTGTTTTATCTGGAAAACTTATCATTGGAATCTTAGTACTGTGTTAGATGTTAACAGTACATGATAAGTTCTTTTCCGGTGAGGTTTAAGTGAAGTCTTTATGGTGATGGTGTTTCCAAAATACCTAAACACCTGATCTAATATGTTGAAGCTAATTAGATAGCTGGCAAGGAAGGCTGTTCATATCTTTTGGTGATAAAAATGAACATTTCATGATAATTTATTATATTACACTACAGTATTTGAATAGAGGAGAGTAGAATTCTCTTTTGAGGTATCACACAAAATTAACCTATAACGATTTAGTCTTCTTCCTAGGAAGAAGAACATATGAACAATGAGAACAGTGATAAATATCCAGTGTTTTAATTTATCCAAAAATATATACTATGAAAATCACCAATTGACATTTCCTATGTAAATCTGACAAAATCTTTATGTAGGCTGTTATTGTATCTATGTGTACCTATAGAGACATACATCTACATTGTATCTGTATGTTTTCTTTAATGTGAAGAGTACACAGTAATTGATACATATTTAGAACACATTTTATTTATACTTAACATAGAAATGCTGAATTTCTCTTTGAATTAGTCAACTTAAAAGAAATTTATCCTAATTTTAATAAAGAAAAAAGTTCTCATAATAATTTTGAGTTAATTAAAATTAAAATTGGCAGACAAATGGAGTCATTCCTATTACCCTTTCCTTTATAAAGGAGAAAATCTTTATGTTACCTGTATCTGTTGATGAATGCAAAGGTATTTCAGGGGTAAAAGCTATCATGACATTTTTATTATTCTAACTTTGGTGTCTAAATTTGAAAAAGACAAAATCAAATAGAGTCATCATAGGAGACAAGATATGCTTAAGGCAAGTAATAGTTAAAGCAATAAGTGTAAAACATCAGTTAGTGAAGGTCATCATTAAGAACTTAAACTTTTTCAAAAGTGAAAAGCTTTTTAAATTATTTAGAATACGTCAAAAGCAAAGAGAGTTAGAATAATTTATTTTATTAAATAATTTTATTATCTAGGCACAGAATAATTTAGACATTTTTAACGGAAAGAAAATCCATTCTAGTTCAAGCTTTTAAAAATATCATCCATGATCAATTTGCAGATAAAGACCTGTAAGTCTTTTTCTCTTTTGAATAAACCCATCAGTTTAAACAGCTTGGTAAAATTTTTAGCACATTTTTTTCCAACTCCTTACTTATAGATATTCTAATCCCAAGCTAATAAAGTTTACTCTTCAGGAGAGATTTTTTACACTTTTAAAATATGCTAAGAATCTGTCTTTTATTATTTTTTTATTCTGACATAACCAGATATTTTTTACTTTAGGACAAAATTATTTCTTTTTTAAAAAAAATAGTAAACCGAAATATATCCGTTACTCTGTGGAAACATCCTCCACTATCACATACTTTTATTTTAAAATGAACACATATGTTAAAATAAATCAAATGTATTTGTGTGTTTTCTAACCTCTTAATTAAAGACTGCTCTACATGTATTAAATAATAACACAAATGTATTAAAATTATATGCTCAAGTATCTAAAGATTATTTCTCAGTAAAATCAAAATAATATTAAGATTTTAAACTGAGGGTCTTGACAAATCTTATGGTTTATAGCTTTATATAAATTTATCTCTTTTCATAAAGCCTCCACCTATTATGATACAATATACTTAAATATATAATATTCAATTCTATATCTTAAGGGATTAACTAGCAAAACCAATAAAGTAAATTTAGGGAATTCAAATTAGACTTTTTATGAAAAATAAAATCTAGCATAAACTAGAATATTTTGTTAACATTGTTTTTAATATGGTGGTGAAATCAAGGGAAAAACATAAAGCAGTATTTTTAAAAAGTTTTTATTGGAGTATAGTTTATTTACAATGTTGTGTTAGTTTCAGGTGTACAGCAAAGTGAATCAGTTATACATATACCTATATTCAATCTTTTTTTTTTTTTTTAGATTCTTTTCCCATATAGCCCATTACAGAGTATTAAGTAGAGTTCCCTGTGCTATAGAGCGGGTTCTTATTAGTTATCTCTTTTATATGTAGTAGTGTGTATATGTCAGCCCCAATCTCCCAATTTATCCCTCCCTCCCAACCCCCATCTCCTGGTAACCATAAGTTTGTTTTCTACATCTGTGACTCTACTCCTGTTTTGTAAATAAGTTAATTTGTACCCTTTTTTTTTAGATTCCACATATAAGCAATATCATATGATGTTTGTCTTTCTGTGTCTGATTTACTTCACTCAGTATGACAATCTCTAAGTCCATCCATGTTGCTGCAAATGGCAGTGGAATATTACTCAGCCATAAAAAAGAACAAAACATAAAGCAGTTTTTAAACCTGAAATGATTAAATCAGCTATTTGCCCAAGGAATCATTTTGATAAGAATATTATATGAAATTTTTAAAAATATAATTTATAAATGTGTATACTTACAAGCCAAAAATTTAAATATTATAAATCATAGATAAAAGCTCTTGGCATTTTGCTTTCCTTCTTGTCTTGTTACCCAGAAACTAAGGCCACGTAGTTTGGGGTTTTTTTCAAGACCTAAATATATTGATGTTGTTTTTAAAAGTCAGCAAGAACGTGTTCCATTAAACCTAATTTCTGATATCTTTCCCTTTTGGTTAGATCTATCTAAATTAAACATTCCTAGAGTGACATATAGTGACAACTTTTTAAAGTAATTAGTGTTTAAAGTTTCCAATGAGATGGGGAAAAAATTAAATGAGCCAGCTACAAATATGGAAGGAGTCATTATAGATTGGGTGAAAGGGAGGGTCTGAGGGGTTTAAATACCCCTGTCAGCTAAGTGTAGACACCATGGCAGGACTTCTAGTTGAAAGTGCAGTGTCTGAATCTACTAAAAAGGTTTGTTTCTGTCCTCCTATCATTAGAGATAATTTTCCTTGCTGGTTTAAGGGGTTCGTTGGAAATTAGGTGCTGAAGTCTTGCTTGAAGCCTCTTTATTTTCCCACAGAAGCTTCAAGTTCCTTTTTCTTTTTGGTAGAGTTCAGGGCAGCCTAGAGAATGTATCCATGATAAGTCTAAACTTTTTTCTTTTTAATAAATTTATTTATTTATTTTTTGGGTGTGTTGGGTCTTCGTTTCTGTGCGAGGGCTTTCTCTAGTTGCGGCGAGCGGGGACCACTCTTCATCGCGGTGCGCGGGCCTCTCACTGTCGCGGCCTCTCTTGTTGCGGAGCACAGGCTCCAGATGCGCAGGCTCAGTAGTTGTGGCTCACGGGCCTAGTTGCTCCGCGGCATGTGGGATCTTCCCAGACCAGGGCTCGAACCCGTGTCCCCTGCATTGGCAGGCAGATTCTCAACCACTGCGCCACCAGGGAAGCCCAAGTCTAAACTTTTAAATAAACTTTTCTTTTAAAATTGTGGCTATTGGCAAATCTTTTAGGGGGACCATTTTAGAATCCTAATTGCATTTGGAAGTTTTCCTATGTCAATTAAAAAAAATAAAGACCGATGGATAGTTAAGATTTTGTTTCCTTTTCTGTTCATGTCCAAAGTTCTCCAAAGTGGCCACTGTAAGTACAAATTGTCTTTGATTAAATTATGAGAGTAGCATTGACATATACACACTACCAAATGTAAAATAGATAGCTAGTGGGAAGCAGCTGCATGGCACAGGAAGATCAGCTTGGTGCTTTGCGACCACCTAGAGAGGTGGGATAAGGAGGATGGGAGGGAGACGCAAGAGGGAGGGTATATGGGGATATACGTATGCATATAGCTGATTCACTTTGTTATACAGCAGAAACTAACACAACACTGTAAAGCAATTATACTCCAATAAAGATGTTAAAATAAATAAATAAATAAATAAAAAGACCGGTGGATAGTTAAGATTTTATTTCCTTTTCTGTTCATGTCCAAAGTTCTCCAAAGTGGCCACTGTAAGTACAAACTGTCTTCGATTAAATTATGCCATTTTGAAAGATGTACATGAGTTAAAAGTATAATTCAGAAAATACTAAGAAATCAGACGTTTGACCCAAAGCGACCAGCGACTTAGATCGAGACCACCCCATGTGCACTGCAAGAGTCAGTAAGAATGGTGTTTCTACAATCTCAGGTTTCTGGAATGTAAACAAAGGCCAGCCATCACTAGTGGTGAGATTGACAAATCCATAGCTCTGGGCAGATGAAACTGAATAAAATAGTTCTCAGGGACACAAAGACAAGACTGAAGAAGCCCTTATAAAGGTTTTGAAGGATGATTCAAGGCAAAGTTTGTCCAAAGGATGCCAGTGTGATGACAGCTTCTGAACTCCTCAGCCTTGGAGCCATCTCAAATATGAATGCATTGGGCCTACGTCTATCGTGGCTGCTGGGCCTTATGTGACTGACCCAATTCTAATAAATCAAAGACCTTTCTTCCTGGACGGTTAGAAAAGATCCATTCAGGAAAAAGCAGAGACCAAAGATCAAATTGCTGCTCAGGCATATTGACATTGGAAATTTGCCACATAGGTTTATACTCCAAATGTCCAATATTTGAATTGCAATGTAACAACAGATGAGAAATCCATTTGAACGGGGAGTGAATTATATCCATAAATGGATATAAAAATCAGGGTCCCCACGTGTTGCTTTTTAGGCTACCTGAATAGCAGTTACTGTGTCCTCTTGTTTGGAATTTGTCTTTTAGTCTTAGGTGGTATACGATTCATTGTGCTTGACCTAAGTGGAGGAAAGAATTGCAGTAAATCTTAGTATCTCAACCTAAAGACTTATGGAGTAATTATTTTTTTAGAGTCTGAGTGCTATTTAAATTTACTCTTGGAAGATCTGTTTTCATGTACCTGTGATCTGTTTGCACTCCGGGTCATGTGGGCTGGCCTCTGACTCACATGCTGAGCCAGACATCTCCGGATTCCCAGGGTAAGAAGGGGAAAGTTAACTACTCTCCTAACAGCACACATATAGCAGCCACTGCCTGTGTCAGTTACATGTCATAAGTCTGAGCTGGCAGTCTTTGAGAGCAGAGTTTTTGGCATCTTTGACCGATCTGTTCCAGATGGCTCAATGGTCAACACTACCTCTACAGTGCTGCACTGAGGGTCAGGTCAGGGGATTCCAGTCTTATTTCCTCTTCACTCTCTGTGACCTTGAACTTACCAAAGGGAAAAGAAAATAATCATGCACCCTCACCAAGCCCCCACTGAGTGACTGATGGTTTCCCAAGTTTCCCAGCCTGGATAGGCAAATTCTTCACCTATCACCTTGGCTTGTTGGGATGTTTATTTAGCAAGAATGAGACCAGCTTCCTAAACGGCTATTATTTCTCTGCACAGGAGGAAACAGAAAGTTGATTAGGAGCAGTTATTAACCTATTGTTATTGAGGCTCTTAGGGCAAAGAGAAAAATGGAGCTGTCAAAAACCAAAGAGCAATATATACAATAGACTATTACTCAACCATAAAAAAGAATGAAATATTGCCATTTGCAGCTACATGGATGAACCTAGGGAATATTATACTTAGTCAAGTAAGTCAGACAGAGAAAGACAAATGCTGTATGATATCACTTATATGTGGAATCTAAAAAATGATACAAATGAATCTATATACAAAACAGAAACAGACTCACAGACGTAGACAACAGATTTATGGTTACCAAAGGGGAAAAGGAGGGAAGGAGGGACAAATTAGGAGTATGGGATTAACAGATAACAAACTACTACACATAAAATAGATAAGCAGCAAGTATTTACTGTATAGCACAGGGAATTGTATTCAATATCTTGTAATAACCTATAATGGAATATAATCTGAAAAAATATATATATATGAATCACTTTGTTGTACACGTGAAACTAATATAATATTGTAAATAACTATGCTTCAATTAAAAAAATAACAACTAAGAAACCAAAAAAAAAAAAAAATCCCCCCAAAAAACCAAAGAGCATATCTTGCTCTGAAGCCAGTGACCTTCACTGTAATCACCACTGTGGCCCCTGTCCCGTGTGCAGAAGGTATGGAGACCTAGACTGGAGGTTAACTCTGGCTTCTCTTCTCTACGTCATGAAGGAAGCAGCACAGTCTTGTCACAGTGGATGGCTGATGGGCCCTGGAGTCAAGGAGCTTGAACTTGGAGCCATCTCCAGCCTCCTCAGATTTTGGATTTGGAGTTCCAGGGTGAGTGTTCCAGTTGTCCTTTCCCAGTGGAGTTATGCAACAGTGTCTATTTCTTGTAGCAACTATGTGTGGTAGCACACACAGAATGTTGCCAACCAGAGAAGCTCACTTGAGCTTTGGTGTCCACAGGTTTTACTAGGGATCAGTCACATAGACATGGTTGACTGGCTCCATCACTGACCTTAGCCTCTAGCCCTTTCAGAGGTTGAGCTGATACTGCATGACTGTATGGTGAGCTGATACCCCACCATAAATTACGTTGTTAGCATAGACTGTTGCGGCTCAAGGGACCAAATAAACAAAAACACTTATCAAGCAGGACATTCCGAGGTTGCTTAGAGGTTGCTTCCCAAGAGCTGGGTACAAAGGCCAAACCTCTCTTAGGGCAAAGTTAATCCTTTACTACAGACTATTGATAACCAGACCTCTTTTGCACTATCTGTAAAACACTAAAATAAGACTTCAAATACAAAAATTAATTAATAATTATTTCTTCTGATAAAAGTTATGTTTTTAGCACTTACTATGATCCATATACCCTGATGGGCAATGGATATTAAAAAAAAAAAAAAAACTCACTAAGCCAGTGCCTCCCTTAATGAACTAGTGGGAGAGAAAGATGTCAAGACAAATAATTACAATATAATCCACCAAAGTCTTCTAGGAGTCCAATGAAGAAAACGCTTAATTTTGCTTGGAATTGTAGGGAAAAGGTACTTATTTCCCTTTGGGAGAATTTTATTTTGATGTTTTTATCTTGAAAATTCACTCTTTCTACCTTGAAAAATGGCTTAACTCTGAATTATATTCCTAATATGTAAGCGAGGACTGACAACTATACTCCAGTGATTGATGTGGGGAGTCCCAACTTTTCAAAGCTTCTCACTTCATTGCTTCACCTATTGAAAACTCTAATTAATTCCTGTGCTTCACTTCCCAATATTTTTATGAACTGCTTCAGCCAAGTCCTTTGCTTCTGCTCTTGGGTAGTGGCTCAGGAATAGAACAGGAAGAAACAGTATTTGTTATATGTTTAGGAGGAAGTGATCCTCACAAAATACAAATATTTGCTCCTTTTTATATATTGACTATCTGGATCAAGGATCAGCAAACTCTTTCAGTAAAGGACCAGATAGTAAATAGTTTAGACTTTGCAAGCCAGATGGTCTCTGTTGCAGCTACTCAACTCTGCTCTGGCAGTGTGAAAGCAGCCATCTGCAAACATAAAGGAATGGGCACGGCTATGCTCTAAGAAAACTTTATTTACAAAAATGCAGCTGGCCAGGTTTGACTATGGGCTCTAGGTGGCAGACCCCTAATCTAGGTCATTCATTATCACATGAGTATTTGTGGACTTACCTGATGTAGAAACACTGAGGGATAAAGAAGGGTTTTCTAACAAACGCAGAAACATAAGTAGACCAGAAATTAGGGGTGTAGTTATCAGCTTTCAGTGTGTTTTGCTAAATGAGATGGGATTCAGGCTATGTGAGTGAAAAGAATGACTAAGGCAAAAGAGCACAAATCATCTTTTTGACCCATTCTGGCAAGCTCTGCCCTTTCTGCAAACTCCATAGGAAACACATGGGAAGTCCCTGAGGCTGTGTCTAGGTCTGCAGGAAAGAATGGAGGATTTGAGAGCTAAAGCTTGTTGTTGTGATATAAATTGTTTTTGGATCTTCTGATTATAGCAGATCATATTTGAGGCTGAATCTATACAACATGAATGAAGTAAAGTAGAAAATGGGTCATTTATTTGGTCACCATAACGAGCCACATCAGGCGTTTCAAGCACTCTTACTTGTCTACCCAATTTCTTTTTTCCTCCCTTCATCCTTACCAATGGAGAATTGATTTTATTGGGGGAAGCAAAGTACTCAACAAAAAGGAAGTTGATTTTCCAAGCTACCCTTTCAACTAGTGGTGGCCTATCTGAGACGGTTATGGCCATTGAGATATAAGCAGAATTCTACTGGCAGAGCTTCTAGGAATGCTATGTTTTCCTTGTTAAAAAGGGGCAGACTCAGCTGGCATGCACTTCCTTCTTCCAGCTAAGGCCACAGATGTTATGCCTAGAGAGGGAGCCACCATCTTGTAATCATGGAAGTCAAACACCATGGAAGATGGAGCAGGAAACTAGAAGGAACCTCAATCTTTGGTGATTTCTTTAATGCATGTAATGCTTCCTTCTGGAATTCTAATTTATTTGAGAAACAAAACTTTATTGCTTAAGCCACTGTTGGTGGGGTTCTGTTAAATTTAGCCAAATACAACTCTAATTGGATTAATTAGCTTCCAATTTTTCAAAGCCATGAAAATTAGTCCATTGTCAGTGTTGAAATGCTGTCAAGGACAAAGCATAAAATCTTGACCTTGCTTTGTGTAGTGTAGACAGTAGAGTTAAGAGCAGGAGAGTACTGGATTGATCAAGGCTCTGGTTCACATCTTGTTACTCTTCATCAGCTCATTAGCAGCAGTTTCGGGATTCCTAGTGGCTACTGAGAAAGGCATTTATGATGGTGGAGTGAGGCCCATTAAGGAGTGTGGTTGGCTAAACACAATCCAGGCTCTACATGTCTAATACAAGCAGTTTCATAAAAACTTGGGGAAAAAGTAGAAAATCTCGGTGCTTGGGAATTAGTACATCACCCCCAAGAGTGTTCCCATATTTTTTGCTGTTATCTATGAGTTAACCATTTCATATAAAAGGAAGACATTTTTTAAAAGTTTTAATTATCCATTCCTTTTTCTGTACTCAGCTTTATAAACAAATTCTATTGAAACCATGTTTATGATGAGTAATTCTTTGAAAATTTTCTCTTAAAAGCCTTTTGTCATTAATATTTCAGTTTATTAAAAATGCATTATGCATTAATCCTTTGTTAAATGTACAACAGAATTAAACAGCATATAATATTGAAGTTGAAAGTTTCTTTGGAACTGGATGATGGTTTATTAATGTAAACCTATTGGGGGGTAAGCCAATGAACATTTCATGTTCTGATGTTTGCAAAAGAGATCAAATTTACAAGGACATTATTTTTTTCCTACTGAATTCCTAAACATTACTATTAAAAGACATAGAATATGTATAATACAAACATGTGTATCCCAAGGGACAGTTCAAAAAGATTGCTAAACATGGAAAGTTTATGGAGGAATCCAAAATCAAATTAATATCCCAGAGCCTGGATACTAACTTGGATTTTGGAAATGTTTTCCCAGATTAAAAAGGAGTTTTGGTGTAGGGCCACATATGGAAAACATACATAATTTATTTAAAAGACCAAAGCAAAAGTGAATTCACAGTTTGAAATCCGGTAATTATGCTATAATTAAAGGACTAGTTTGTTTTTTGTTTTAAAATTATTGTCTTCGGAGTTTCTACCAACCCCCTTCCCGCTATTCAGGGATTCAAAAGTTTAGAAAGAATTTTCTTCATAGAACTGAAAGTTTTTATCTTTTCGCTACAGTACAATAATGAAAATCTTTCCATCTCTTCACTCATTTTGACTTTCCACTTTATAGATTATATTTAAATAAGGCTGCAAAATCAATGACATTGAGTAAACTGGTTTGGTTGGCTACTTGAGTAAATGAATCAATTCCATACAGAATCATTATACAAAATCATTCATTCAAAAAATATTTCCTATTTTAGGTATAGCAGTGTGTACATGTGTACACTGCTATATTTAAAATAGATAAATGGACTTCCCTGGAGGTCCAGTGGTTAAGACTCTGCACTCCCAATGCAGGGGGCACAGGTTTGATCCCTGGCCGGGGAACTAAGATCCTGCATGCCGCATGCCACTGAGATGGCCATGCCACCGCAGGCCAAAAGAAAAAAAAGTTAAAAAAATAGATAACCAACATGGACCTACTATATAGCGCAGGGAACTCTGATCAATATTCTGTAATAACCTAAATGGGAAAAGAATTTGAAAAAGAATAGATACATGTATATGTATAACTGAATCACTTTGCTGAACACCTGAAACTAACACACCATTGTTAATCAGCTATACTCCAATATAAAATAAAAATTAAAACAATTTCTTGAAATACTTTTGTATGTTGGCTCCAATGGCTATTCATTAATGATCCAATCCTTGATCCCAGGAGCTTTACAGCCATAGTTGTATAAAAATTCCAAAATACTTCATCAATCACACAACACATCTTAAGAAGCACAATAGATCTTCAGCAGAGACTAAACCCTCAACTTATCTTCTCCCCACATTTTATTAAATGACAAGCAAACAAAAATGCAGTTATGTGAAGGAGGAATAGGAAAAATTTTCCCAATATTTTAAGATTCTGTGTAATAGATTCCAGTGATTAAACATATATTTTAAAATTCTTCCACAACCATAAAGAAATGGAAGTAATTATATATTCAAATGTAAAAACTAGTTTTGAGGATAAATATCCAAGACTCAAGAAAGTTTAGGTCATATACAGTTGTGGTAGCAAATGAATTTTGGTTTCCACACTTCCACACTCCTTTCTCTCTTCTACATATATATGTCCAGTGCATATGTACTCAAATCATACAACAATTCTTTATCTATGAGAGTAGGTATTCTGTTAAATGCCCACACAAGTAAATTTTACCTAGAAGGAGTAGTTCATATATTCTTTCTTTTGACATAAATTCTGGAAGAGTTTCTTTTCAGACAACCAAACCAAGAATATAAAATATATTATTCTGTGGTTACTATTCCTGAAATCAATTTGATCTAATGCACTATAGACTAATGTCCCCTCTCATTGTTCAAACTTGAGTACAAAAGCATGTTACATGAGTAAAAAGTCTGATGATTGAGCATAGGAGAATATAGTTGAGAGATGAAATAAAATATAACGTATAAATAATGTTAGTCTGCCACATATTTAATGGTATGCATAATCATCTTTGTACTGCATACAGTACAGTGCATAATGCATAAGCAGTTCTTGTAAGGGACAGTAATTAGTATTTTAAAAAACCAAACGTAGCATTTTGGGGGTCAACTGAGAACAGGGAGGAAGACAAAGAACTAAGAGGTGGACGTTGGAGGATGTCCTGAGATTCCTATGAGGACCTCGAGACTCAACCCCCACGTGGAGTCCACATTCTCCCTTCTCTCGGCTGAGAGCTTCCAGGGAGATGGTATTTCCATCGTTGCTAGTTGGAAGATTCCACCAAGCTGATTATATTGGACTGGGGGAGGCAACCCTGTTCTCTCTCTCTCTTAAACAGAGAGAGCCTGAGAACTGCTCAAGGACAGCGCAGTTATCCTGTACGACCCCTAACAGCTTGGTTCACAGTGGGCACTTGAAACATTTTTGCTAAAGGTTTGAATGAATGCAGAGTTGCCTCTTTTCATGGAAAAGCTGATTACCCTGAGCAGCCCAGTTTCAAGTTCCAGACAGGAACCTAAGGAGAAACATGCAATGGAGCGATGAACCATCCCTCCTTAGCCCCAAGACAGAGACCTGAGTTCTTAAACTCCTGCTTCTTCATCCCCATTCACAATACCCACATGGAGATTGAAAAGGTTGTCTGCAAAATTGCTTTATCCTATAGTGCCAAAAAGTCCTCTTGTTAAGGGACCAAACCACCTGTCTTTATATCTGAACAAGGGAAGTAGATTGCTGGTTGGGGGTCTTAGGACTTGAGATAAGGGCCCGGGGTTAGGCTGGGGTTGTATTAAGGATCAGGCAAGGGCTCTGTCTGCCAAAAAACACCAAGGTAAGAGGAGACCAGGAGGGAGATGAGGGGCAGACCAAGTGAAGAAGGGAACAAGGGAAGAGGAAGGGAAATTTAAGAAATCAAGAATAAACAAGAAAAAAAATTGCAAAGAGAGACAAAGTAAGTAATGAAGGAATGGATGTAGGGGCAGCATGGAAACAAAGGAGATGAGAACAAGGAGAGCGAAGAAAATAGGAGATACTGAAACAGGCCAGTCCTGGATTATGAGTAGCAAGAGAAGGTATCCTCAGAGTCTACACTGTATGTATCTGCTTGAATGAAATTGTTACTGCATTTGACCTTACCCCTTTCATATGACTACTGTTTGCTCCCATTATATTACTTTAATAATATAAAAACTCAGAACTTAAATAATTTTTAAAGCTGATTTTAAACTTTCCTACATTTTCTGAATGCTGCTGCTTTCTTATCAGTTGCAGATTGGATTTTAAAAGCTATGTAAACCAGCCTTTTAGGTCCTGCCAAAGTTTAAAAAACAAAACAAAACAAACAAACAAACAAAAAACTAAACTAAAATACCCAGCTCAAATATTTCACACGTTATACTGGTGGATTTAATTACATTTCTAGTCTCAGAAATATAAATGTTTAATAAGCTCATGTTGATAGAATGACATAATCTTTGCCATTTATCAAGCTTTGTTTAAAAGTAACACAGGTGATATTATACTATAGTGTTTATATTATAAACGGGGCATCAGCAAAGTAATTCCAAATTGAAATTAAGAATAAGAACCCTTTCAGATTGAAATTAGAAAGGAACAAATTGTAAAAGATGAGCTGAGTCATTGATAATGCAGTCCCAAAGCAAGTCAGTAAATATGTAATTAAAAGAGCATGCAAAACATAATCAAATTGACCTCAAGAAGGCAGAACTAAAGTGTGATTATAATCAAGAAAGCTTGAAGCAAAATAATTGCATTGTATTCCATCTGAGTACGAGTAAGTTAATCTGGCATATTAATGCACTGAACCCTGCAAATCTCTGAGTCCTAATAAAGATGAAGTTCCTGCAAAGCCCTCCTAGGAGGTTCCTCTCAATTCTCTCAGGCATATTCAGAAATAATTTTTGTTTGAAGATATGTTCACAGATACCCTTCTGTTTGGTATTTTAAAGCATCTCAGACTGGAGATCAGGACCTAGGTTTTAGGCATGTGTCAAAAGATGGGCTCTCTATGCATTCTGGACTTTATTTTTCCATCTGTGGAATGGGCAGGTAGAGCTAAAAATCACAAAGACGCCTTCCAGAGGTGTTGACTCTCCTTCCTTCCTTTTGCTTTTCTGGACTCTTGGAGCTGTCTTCCTTTCCTTACTGCCAACTTTTCTTTTATTCTATTCTGTCTGTTATGAATGCATCTCATTAATTCATAACAAGAGTGGCTGTTGGATATTAGATGAGTACTTGCAATGTGCCAGGGAGCACTTTGTCTGCTCTATTTCATTTACTCTTCCCAGTAACCAATTACATTGTTTCATACCAAAAGGTATTCATCTAAATCATTTCCTATATTGTATCACAACAATAGTCCATATTCTTAAATGCCCAAATGTTGGCTAGTTAATCAGTTTCCAGTATTATAATATTAGAAGGATAAATATTGACACATATATGTGTTTGTGTGTGTGTGTATATATATATAAACAACGCTATAATAAATGTATATATACATGTGTGTATACATGTATATATGTGTATGTGTATATATATATACACACACACACACACACAGTTCATTCATTCAGCAAATATTTGATAAGTTCCTGCTATGTGCCAGTCATTCAAGTTATGATGATGATCAAAAAAATCCTATCTCTTGGCTTCGAGGACCTTACAGTGCCTTGGAAAATGTAAGTAAACAGACAATTACATGACAGAGTGAGTAAATAAATGGAGTATAAAAGAGGGGTGATCAGGAAATGCTTCCTGGAGTGGAGCCCTGAAAGATGAGAGACTACTGATAGAGATATATGACAAAAGGTTCCTGGAGAGGAGAAATGAAGGGTTTTACAGAAACTGAAAGATCTATAGTAGAGCTAATATGTTTTACAAAGTGCTGGTTGCAACCCATTAGTTATAAAACCAATTCCTTTAGTCATGGCCTATATTTCATGTAAGATGAGATAGAATAAAAGAGAATGGAAAATACCAGAGTGTATCACTGTAGAAAGGTTAAATCTTGTTTTAAAAACTTTTGTTTTATTATGTGTAGGAACCAAGTCAAAAATATTTGAGAAACACTGAGCTAGATAGAATGTCAAGAATGTGTAGGGGAGACAGCGTAAGGAGTGTCAAAGATGTGATCTGAAATGAATCTTACTATATCCTGAAGACAATGGAAGCCATTAAAGAGTAATTCAGGCAATCTTGTGATCACATTTGTGTTTTGGAAAGATCCCTCTAGAGAAAAGATGAAAGAGGAGCCAGGAGACTGCTCAGGTGGCTACTGCAGTAATGCACAAGAGATCAAGATGGGCTGGCCTGGGAGAGCAGCAATGGGGGTGGAGAGAGAGCCCACTTAAGGTTGACCCTCAATATATAAAGATACCAATCTGTACTGCTGCATAATTAATTCCCTTCAGGTGTAAACAGTAGGTGATGTGCAAGGCAGAGAAGTCAGAATGATTGATCTGCACTGGGGATTTGACCAATAAGTAAGATGAGATGACACTGGGGCTTGGGACTCTTAAGAGAGAAATGGAAGTATTAGGCTGTAAAATCTAATCTGGATTTTAAAAGAAATTAAATCCAGAAGCTGATTTAAATTAAAAATCGTGAGAACAAGACACCTACCAGAATAGCTTAAATTAAAAAGACTAGTATTGGTGAGGATGTGGAACAAGGGAAGTTCTCATATACTGCTGGTGGAAGTAAAAATTGGTACAATTTGGAAAACTGGTTGGCAGTATCTACTAAAGCTTATCATATACAACTCTTATGACCCAACTATTCTACTCCTTGGTCCTCCTCTTCCCCAAAGAGAAAAGCATGCATTTGTCCAAAAAGACATGGGCAAGAATGTTCATAGCAGCCTTATTCATAATAATAAAAAACTGAGAGCAACTTGAAGTTCATCAATAGTAGAATGAATAAATTGTGATGTTTGAACATTAAAATATTATACTGCCTCTCTCCCCATTAAGTGTGATTACCAGTTATTAACTGACAACAATATAGCAATCTGTAGTGCCTCAGTGCATGGAACTGCAGAGGATTACTTTTTTAACATGAATAGTACAAGATTACTATTCTGTTTCTTTTGACGAGTTAATTTTGCCATTAAAAAGTCATTGTATTGTGGTTCCTTACCAATGTACACGTTTTGATGGCATAGAGTCAGCAATTCAGTGAAGCTAGGTGAGGATTAGAAGGTCATTCACACGAACAGAAGAAGAAGATGCACTTAAGTAGAAGAAATAGGCCTGTGCCTTTCCTGAGCCTGACACTATGGTCCTGAACAGAAGAGACTTCTAAGGCAAACATTTTAAATCTATATACTCATTGCATGAACGAATGGCCTCAGTCAGCGTAGATACTCTTATTGAATCAAGTAGGGTTTGAAAACAGAAATCTAGAAAAAAGCATGGACTTGTTCTTTGTTCTTCCATTACTGTAAATGTTAACTGGTTTCGGTCTTCAGTTGTAAAACAACCGAGTAATGTAGCACCTGCAACCAGAGGGAGGTTACATATGATGTCTGTGTTGAAAGAAGCCTGGTTTGCATGTTATTGTCATGATATCACTTTGGGCCACAAGTTCTTTGAGTCTAGAGGCTATGTGTTGTCTTTCTATCACCCCATGGTCTGTTATAGAATATCTAGCATAGTCTCATTAACTGTAGGCACTAAAGCTGTTATGTTAGTCTTAGCGACTTCTTTATTAGAAGTACTTGCATTTTCAGGATTCAAAGGTTGTTTTTAAAAATTGGCTATTATATACTGTGCTGGGTTTTAGTGACAATATAAGAACTATTTGTAATTGATATGTTAGGTGTCCAAAACACATTAACATACCTAAGAACCTTCGGAAAGTTTCTTGACTATTTTAAACATACTCAAATTAATCCAGTTTACACAGTTAAAAAAAAATTATACTGTCTCTTGCAAAAACATGGGTTAATCTCATAAACATAATAGAGAAAGAAAGAAGCAGGCACAAAAGAGTTACCATTTATAGGAAGATTAAACAGATAAAACTAATCTGTGGTGTGGGAGATCAGAATAGTGGTTACCTTTGATGGAGGCCAGTAATGGCTCAAAAAACTTCAAGGAATTGAAAATGTTCTATTTCTTGATCTGGGAGTTGATTATATGAGTGTGTTCACTGTGTGGGAAACCATCAGGCTTTACGTTTAATCTTTGATCAAAATCAAAGATTTTTTATTGTGAAATACGTTTTACTTCAGGTTTTTAAAAAGTAGAAAGTCAAGACTAACTATTGTCATAGAATAAATTCTAGCAAAAGTACAATTTCTGGCTCCATGGACAGGCACCTCAGCTGCCCCAAGTTGAGTTTCTCACACACTTCAGTTCATGGCTTAGTAGTCCAAGTAAGACTTCTCTTATGTGTTATTTCGTGCTATTTTTATTCTCTTTATCCCCCATCTTCCTCTCTCCCAGGTACCCATCCTAGTGTATTTAATATCTATCCTTTAAATTCACTGTCCATTCTTCTATGTAGAAATATGTGTATCTGAAGAACTCATCGTGGTGTTGTATATATGTGCTTTTAAGATATACAAGTGATGCTGCGCTAAAAATCTCATTTTGTTTCTTACATGTTAACCTTAAGTACTATGAATTTGAGATAGGATCACGTTATATGAAAATATAGCTAATTTATTATAATTGCTGCATGGCATTCCACTGTATGCATGCATTTTACTTCTTCATTCCCTAATAATGGACCTCCACGTTGCTTCCCACTCCTCACCCCATCCCACAGACTGTACAGGTTTACTCATGGATCTGTGTGAGAGTTAATGAAGCACATTGTACAAGCTTTTCATCTTTATCATCAATTTTTTTTCCAGGGAGATTCAATCACATTCCTATCAGGTTTTATAATTCTTTTTAATTTTTTCCCCAATCTGATAAGCAAAAATTCTCAATATATCTTAATTTGTATTTAAAAATAACTTTAAAAATTTTAAATATAAAAAAACTAGTGAGATTAAATCTTTTTTTCATATGTGTTTTGTTCATTTGTATTCTTCTTAGTCAACTGCTCGTTCATGCCTTTAATTCATTTTTCTTCTGGGATTTTTTTTTTTTTTTTTCTCATTGATTCTTAAGAAGGATTCATATATTAACAAAATTGACCTATGTTCATACATTGCAGATATTTTTCTCATTTCATTTTGTCTTCTAACTTTGTTTATTATGGTGCTACTCGTGGTAATTGGGGAGTTTATTTTGGTTTTTTTGCTGTTTTGTTGTTTGGTTTGGTTTGGTTTTGCCCTTATAGCTGCCTTTTTGTTTCCTTTAAAAAAATTTTTTTTTTTGTATTTGTATAATGCCTTTTTATGGTTTTGGTTTGGGGGTAATACTCAAGAAGAGCAAAAAAACCTTCTAATTCAGTTATACGTTAAGAGGTAAGGGAAATATAAGTGAGGGAGACTAAGGTTGAGAGGAACGTTAATCCTATCAAGACACATCAGGGGAGAAAGTAACCAACCAAACCAAAAGGAACTGTATTTGCAAAACAAATTTTTGATGTTAGAACCCACTTGGAATGTTTAAGATAAACCAAAATAGTGCTCGCTTCAGCAGCATATATACTAAAATTGGAATAATACAGAGAAGATTAGCATGGCCCTGTTCAAGGATGACGTGCAAATTCGTGAAGTGTTCCATATTTGGGGGAAAAAAGGTATTTGGACCACAATAAGAATTCAATAAGTGGCAGCAGTTGTTAAGACAAAAAAAGAAAAGATAGACCAAAATATATCCAGGATGTTGTTTTGATTGTACCTACCCTCTACTCACCTATACAATATGATAGTCTTGTTAGGCACTGAAGTCAGGGTAGGTTCCAACCATTGTGACTGAGATCCTGGGTCCTGTGTCATGCAGTGTCAAGAAGCAGAAGTGGCAGCCTCTCGCCACATTGGCTGCCTAGCATTGGTGGGAATTTTAGACCACCAGGCTGATATCATCTGCAGTGTGTCACATGGTGAAGAAAGCAATGGTTCTTCTCTGGTCAGCATAACTGCTGAAGAAGTACAGTTACTTCTTTTTCTAGACACTTTAGTTAGAAATTCAAACCATGCCTTATTGAAAAGGGGATTTGAGATTGCTTACATGCAAAAATACAGTGCAAGATTAAAAGAGTAGATGAAGAAATTATGGAAAAGGAAAAATTAGAGTAGGACAAATAAGATAAAACCAACGATAACATTATTACGCAAAATGCATACCTAAAAGTTCAGTACAAGTTGTGAAATAAGGGCAGGAATTTGAGCTGCCTCACATTAAAAGCAAAAAGAGTGAAGCCTTTTCATGAAAGTTGTTAATGAAAATTACAATCATTCCTGATACTGAGTTCTGAGAGAAATTTCTCCATTGAGTAACCATAAAGAGAATACTGCCCCATGACCTAGTTGATAAGACCCTCAGCAACATATAAGCAGTGAACAGTATAAGCCCTCCGTGCAGGCAACTAAGGGGAGTACTTGATATTTTTACATCCAGTGAGTCACATACAAAAAGGGTTGAAAATGTCTCCCCTTTCTTGATTAGCAGATTCTCTTAGATAAGGAAGAAAGATGTTATGAATGTTCATAACATTCGGTTCAAAATACACGTGGCAAATTTTGTTCCTTTGAATTCCTGTAGTCAAATTTTCAATGTGGCAGGGCAGGCTTGGATAGGAATTTTGTAGCAAAAAAGGACTTTCACATTAAACTGTGTAATTCCTTGCTGGCTTTTTATTCCTACCCAGTGCAAGCTATCCTTTTTATAACTCTGCAGGGTACTTAATAAACAAAATTTTATTGTAATAATGATTTGAACTACACAGTTGATTTGCTACCCACATGACTACTTTTCTCTTCCTTCTACTAAGAGTGCTTTTGTATGTGTTTTCAAATAAGTCGATTGAGCAATAAGCGTGATGAAGAGGGTAGCTTAGAGGAAAAGAGTTAACAGGAACTAAAGGGAGGATGCGGCACGTGTTTTTATGCATCTTACTTTTGTCCTGGTGCTCTTATAGACAGAAGTGGAGCGAATGCACACTTTATGGAACACAATCGGCCTGGGCAAAAACTGTCCTGTATTTGGAATGAGTTTTGGAAGCAGAACAGAGGTGTGTTTTTCATTATGCCACATTGGATTTTTGCATTCGAGAGTATAATTACCAAACCCAGCCCTCAAACCACTGCAAAAACATCACATGTTTCTTACACACATTTTTTCCCTTCAAACTAGCACTCAAGCGCCCACCAAGGGCCCTGCCCACAGTAGGGTTCGTTTAAAATTCTTTTCAAACACAGTTGTAACATGGCCCTCATCCACAAAACAAGTATTATCAGCAGTTAAATCATAGGATTATTCTTACATTACAGATAACTAGGTACATTCAATGTATAATAGTTGTTATATTAAGACCTTGGGCCAGGCTCTCCCTGTGTATAAAATTGCCATCCAGAAGGCAAGCTCTCATCAATGCACCAGTATCTCTTTCAAGCTTATAATGAACCCGTGCTATAAACTTGAAGTTTAGAAGGTCAATTCAGTTTGGAGTTTAACTCATATTTAAAGTTTAGAAGCAGTGCTAAGGAGAAGTAAAGACAGAAAGAGGTAGATATTTTATGCTTCTTTTTTTCCCAGAGAGCTCTTTTGGGGTCAGTGAGAAATTCTAAGCATCAAGTTCTCTTACGATCCCCCTTCCTTACTGCATATTGCAAACCCATGATTCTCCCCACTCACCCCTGCAGGCTGGGGGACAGCAGTTACTGAGGCTTCCTGGGCAGGAGGAGTTTCTAACTGAATTGTGTTCTAGCAGCTTAAAGATTTAATGCAGCTTTTTGAAGAACCTTAGGCAAGAGGAGTAGCATGGGAATGGGAGTCATTTATCACCTATGGGTTTGTGTGGAATATACACTAATATAATGCAAGAAGTTTACAGGTGTTACATTAACAAACACATCATTTTAATAGTTAAATGTTTACAATAATAATAATTATTGCATTTAAATAGTACTTACTATGGGCTAGACATTATGCCTTATCTCTACTAACTCATTTAGTCCTCAGAACAACTCTAGGAAGAGGGTTGGTAATATTATTGTCCCCTGTTACAGATGAGGAGACCAAAGCACAGAAAGATCAAGTGATTTGTCCCTGGTTGTTTAGGAAGTTACAGGTAAAACCTGGATCTGAACCTATATAATCTAGCTCCAGTGTCTATGCAGTTAAGCCCTCTCCAGCTCTTCTCAGCCATATCGAGGGCATCCATTGTGTGTAACGAATTGCCTCCTCACCTATGCGTCTAGAATAGTAATAGCTATGTACCATCCCTGGGTGCATAGTGTATATCTAATGACTTCAGAAAAATAGTCGCTTAAATAACTTTCTGCTTAATTCTCTCACATAACCCCAATTGGAAAAGGCCATTTGATTATACAGTATAACACGTATTAGAGAAATACATAACTAGCTGTATTAATTATTGCTATGGACTGAATGGTGCTCCCCCTTCATATGTTGAAGCCTAATCCTTAATTTGATAGTATTTAGATGTGGGGCTATGGAAGGTAATTAGGTTTGGATGAGATCATGGGAGTGGAGCCCCCATGATTGTATTGGTGCTCTTGTAACAAAGAGCCCAGCGCTCTCTCGCTCTCTCTCCCTCTCTCTCTTTCTCTCTATCTCTATCTCTGCCATGTGAGGACACAGCAAGAAGATGGCCATCTGTGAAGCAGAGAGTAGACCTCACCAGACACCAAATCTGCTGGCACCTTGATCTCAGACTTCCCAGCCTCCAGAACTGTAAGAAATAAATTTGTTGCTGAAGCCACCCAGCCTATAGGATTTCTGTTATAGCAGTCCAAACTAACAAAGACATTTATCCATTATTGTATTAAAGATTACTCCAAAACTTAATGGCCAAAACAGCAAATATTTATTATCTCATAATTTATATGGGCCAGAAATGAAAACTTATGTTTACACAACTTATGTTTACACAAAAACCCATACACAAATGTTCCAAAAACTGGAAATAACTCAAATATTCTTCAGAAGGTGAATGGTTAAGCAAACTGTGGTAAATCCATATTATTGAGTACTACTGAGCAACAAAAAGGAGCAGACTACTGATACACGCAGCAACTTGGGTGGGTATCAAGGGAGTTATGCTAAGTAAAAAAAGCCAATTTCAAACGGTTACATGACTTCATTTACATAACATTTTCAAAATGACAAAATTATAGAGACATTTGAGAACAGATTGGTGGTTGTCAAGGTCTAGGGAGGGCGAGGAAGAATGGTGGCTGTGCCTGTAAAAGGGTAGCACGAGAGATCTGTGTGATGGAACTGTTCTGCTTCTTGATGTGACAGTAGTCACATGCATCTACACATGTGATTCCAATTACACAGAATGAAATACACACAAAAGGAGTGCATGCAAATCTGGTGGATGATATCAATGTCAATTTCTTGTTTGGGATATTATTCTATAGTTATGCAAAATATTCTCGTTGGGGGAAACTGGGTGAAGGGTATATGGCATTTCTCTGTATTATTTCTTACAACTGCACGTATAGCTCATTTAAATTAAAAATACAACAGTCAACTTATTTTTTTAATCAATAAAATGAATAGGACGAGTACATTCTGAGAAAATCTACGGAAAGTAGGACAAAAAAAGTAAAGAAGCAAAATATAAGAGACAAGAAAAATGATTATAGAATCAATCCAGGTGGGGAATAAGGAATGGCTGTTATTATTATGTGGTTTCTTTTGGGGGTGATGAAAATGTTCTAAAGTTAGTTTATGGTGGTGGTTGCACAATTCTATGAATATACTAAAAAACGATGAATTATACACTTTAAATGGGTGAATTTTATGGTATGTGATGCTTTTAAAAATAAAGAAAGAAAAAAGAATCAATCCAGGAGTGTTAAGACCAGACTAATAGAAGTTCCACAAAAAGAGAACATGAAAAATACTAGGGAGGGAATTTTCAAATAAATATTTCAAGAAAATTTCATAGAATTAAAAGATATACTTTTATAGATTTAAAAGACCTATGTAAAAGACTTAGAACAACGAAAATAATATGCATACCAATGCACAACAATGTGAAATTTTAGAATACTAGGCACAAAGAGAAAATTCTAAGTTTCCCAAAAGAAAAAAAGTCACAGACAATGGATATGGAGTAAGGATGTTAACCAGATTTGTTTAAATTTATTTTTTTTAATTTACATACAGTAAAATTTGCTCCTCTTGGAGTATAGTTCAATGAATATTGACAAATGCAGAGTCATGTAACCACCACCACAAATGAGATACAGTTCTATCACCTCAAAAATTTCCTTGTGCTGCCCCATTGTAGTCAGACTCTCCTTCACCAGTATTCTCTGACAAGTACTGATCTGTTCTCTAACACTATAGCTCTGCCTTTCCCAGAATGCTATGTAAGTGGAATAATGCAGTATGTAGCCTTTTGAAATTCATCCATGTTATTGCATGCATCAATAGTTGCTTCCTTTATGGGGCTGAGTTGTAATGCATCATATAGATGTACCATAGTTTGCTTATCCATTCACCAGGTGAAGGATATATAGCTTCTTTACAGTTTTGGCTAGTATGAATAAAGTTGCTGAAAACATTCACCTATGGGCTTTTGTGAAAATATAAGTTTTCATTTCTCTTGAGTAAATACCTAGGAGTGGGATTACTGGGTCCTATGATAAGTGATTGCTTATAAGAGACTGACAAACTGTTTTCCAAAGTGGTATTATATATTTCCACCAATAGCGTAAAAGAATTCTAGTTGTTTCCCATCATCTCTGTCACTTGGTTTTCTCTCTTTGTTCTGTTTTGTTAAATTTAGTCATTCTAAAAGATGTGTACTAGTTTCTCAGTGTGGTTTTGATTGGTATTTCCCCAACGACTATTGATGATCAGCATCTACTTTGAGGAAATGTCTCTGCAACTATTGCCCATTTTTTACCAGGTTGTTTGGTTTTTATAGTAGAGTGTTGAGTTCTTTTTATATTCTGGGCACAAATTTTCTGTCAGATGTATGTTTTGCAAATATTTTATTCCAGTCAAGAAGTTGTCTTTTCATTCTCTTGTGTACTGCATGAAGTAAAGATCTAAGTTTTGCATATGGATAGTCCATTGTCTCTGCTCAGTATATTGAAAAGATTATCCTTTCCCCATTCCATTGTTTTGGCATGTTTGTTGAAAATTGACCAATCATAAGTGTAAGCATTTATTTCTGGACCTTTTATTCCATTCCACTGGTCTATATTTTTATCCTCATGCACTATCTTGAATATATAGCTTTATAGTAAGTTCAGGTAGTGTACCTCTTCCAACTTTATTCTTTTTCAAAATGGCTTTGGTTATTTTAAATTCTTTGCATTTAATGTAAATTATAGGATTAGCCTGCCAATTTCTTAAAGAAACAAAAAACAAAAACAAACAAGCCTGCTGGGATTTTTATTGGGATTGTGTTGAGTCTATACATCAATTTGGGAAGAATTGACACCTTAACAATATTTCATGAACATGGAACATTTCTCCAGTTATTTAAATCTTCTTTCATTTGTCTTAGCAAAGTTTTGTAGTTTTTAGTATATATACAGGTCTTGCACTTTGTTAAATTTATTCCGGAGTATTTTATTCTTTTTGATGCTATGGTGAATGAAATTGTTTTCTTATTTTCACTTTCAGATTGTTTGTTGCTAGCATAAAACAATTGAATATTTATATTAATCTTGCATGCCATGACCTTGTTAATCTAGTTTATATAAGTTCTAATTGTTTCACAGATTCCCTAGGATTTTCTACCCAAAGGATCATATTGTTCGTGAATGAGGATGGTTTTATTTCTTTCATTTCATCTGCATGCCTTTAGCTTTCTCTTACCTTATTATACTGGCTAGAACCTCTAGTACAATATTGAATTTAAGCAGTGAGAGTGGAAATCCCTGCCTTGTTCTTGATATCAAGGAAAAGCATGTGGTCTTTCACCAGTAAATATAATGCTAAGTGTAGGTTTTTCATAGATGCTTTTTATCTGGCTGAGGAAGTTCTCTACTATTCCTTGTTTGCTTGTAATTAAGAGAGGGCATCCTAGCTATATATGGGAGCTCTTTTCTCTCTCTCTCTGGATTCAGCATAATTTTTCTGCCTGTTGTCATTTGCCCACAGTTATTCATGAGAATTCAACCTGAAGTGCTAAATTCAAAGAAACAATCAAGACATGTTTAGTCTCTTCACTGTGGACAACATGGGCTTCTAAAGCAAATACAGTCTGTTCTTCTACAGCTTATTTTTCTTTAACAAAAACTAGCTTGTATGCAATTAGTAATTAGGATAAGGATATCAATATAATGCAGAAGCTGTGTTCACTTAAATGTAATTTTTCCTAGGATTTTAACATTTTGTGCCAACAAGTAACAGCAGTTGAAAATAAAGCACTTAATACAACTGAAGACAGGAAAGCCATGGGGGTACAATCGCCCCACAGTCTTCTCCTTGGCTCAGTTTTACCTGATTGCCTGTTTCTCCCCATCACGGTGTAGTTTTCATTCTTTGCTATATAGTTCAGCAACCTCAACAATTCCTTTCAGATATGTTTCATTTATCTATTGCTGTATAACAAGCCACCCCAAAACTTAGTGGTTTAAAACAACATAAATATTTAATTTACCATTGTTCTGGCAATTTTGGTGAGGCTTGGAAGGAACATCTTCTCTTTGTTTCACAGTACCTGGGGCCTCAAGATGACTCCAGTGGATTGGAGGCTGGAAGAGCTGAGAGCTGGCTGGGTTTCTCTATTTCTGTCTCTTTTTCTCTCTCTCTTCCCTTTCCACATGAATAGTTCAGACTTCCTCATAGCATGTTGACTTCAGGGTGGTTGCACTTCTTACAGAGCAGTTGACTTCTCCCAGCAGCAGCATTCCCAAAGTCCGTGGTGGAAGCTCCAAGTTTTCTTATGATCTAACCTCAGAAGTACTAGAACATCACTTTTGCTGCATTCTGTTGGTCAAGCAAGTCACTAGGGCCAGCTCAGATTCCAGGAGAGGGAACTAGACTCTGCTTCTCAATGGGAGGAATAGCAAAAAAACTGTAACCATCTTGCATCTACCTAAAGCCCCTTTCATCAAAACTATTTGACTTTTTTTAAAGTTTAAATTCCATATTTACTAGAATACTTTTTATTAGGAATTTATCGTATCTTTTAAAATTTGGCTAGTATATTCATTTTAAATTGTGCTAGTTATTTATTTAGATGGTGCTCTAATTATCAAGTTCCATAGATTTTGGGTGGTTTGTGCCAACTATATTTTGTCCACAAACTTTGTTGTTTTGAGTGCAAGATTTCACAGAACTCAACATTTTCAGGAATACATATATCATGTATACCCCATTACAGCAGAAACACCTGTAAATGCATGTGCTTACAGTCCTAGGGTCTTCATTGAGTGTTCCAGGCCTCTGCTTAGACCCAAAATTTCTTAAGAAGCCCCAATTTCTTATTTTACCCCTTGATCCCAATGCAGAAGGGCATTGTTACATCAAACAACACTCATTCTTCAAGCAGAAACTGCCACAAAGAGGCAGTAATAAAACTGATCTTCTGTGATGAAAATGCAGGTTGACTTCAAGGCAAAACTGGGAAAGTGATTTTTTTCAGATTATTGTTGTTTCTGTTTTAGTCATTTAGCACATTGTTACGTATGTGGCATGGCAGAGAATCTCATGCAAGATTAGCTGAAGACATGTAAGGCATTCAGTGGGCATAATGCCCAGAGGAATTTGTGTGTGTGTGTGTGTGTGAGAGAGAGAGACAGAGAGACAGAGACAGAGACAGACAGAGACACAGAGAGACACAGAGAGAGGGAGAGAGAGAGAGGCTGGCTGATTTGTCATTCAGAGCTCTGCTGAATTCTTTCCATGCCTACTTGCATCTTCATCACTTTTTTTTGTTAAGTACTTTTCAAAACACAGGAATACTGTAAGGAAACCAAATACCATTTACAGCTAAAGCTAAGATTGACTTTTCTTCCGACCACATTCTCTGTGGAAATAAAACCACACGCACGTACGTGCACATGTGCGGTCGCGTGCATGCACACACACGCGCAGAGCTTAGAGCTCAGAACTTGAGCACCACCGATGAAGGGTAGGTCCTAAAACCAGATTTCTGACATGAAATTCCATATCAAGATAAGAGCGTTCATAAAAATGCCATATGATTGACTAAATTAGTAGCACTATTGAGATGAAAGTCATGACATCTTATAGTGGCAGACCAAATTTCAACAAAAATTTCTTGACAACCTGCTGTATGTTAAGCACCATATGAGAAGGATGTATGAAAAGAAACAAGAATTCATTTCCTATTACTCAGTTGCTGAGGCCGAAAACCTAGACTCCCCTTTGACTTCTCTCTTTTCAAAGCTCTTGGTAACTGCTGTAGAATCTACCGTTCCGAACATATCTAATCCGGACGCTCCCCACCACCTCCTTGTGCTGCCTTCTTAGTTCAAACCACCACCTTCTCTTCCATGGACTATAGCAGGAGCCTTCTAATTGTTCTTCCTTCTCCCACCCAACTCGGACCACATACTGTCTACTCTCCCCACAGCAGCCAGGATGTCCTTCTTAAAAACGAAATCAGAGGGACTTCCCTGGTGGCGCAGTGGATAAGAATCCGCCTGCCAATGCAGGGGACACGGGTTCGAGCCCTGGTCCAGGAAGATCCCACATGCCACGGAGCAACTAAGCCTGTGCGCCACAACTACTGAAGCCCACGCGCCTAGAGCCTGTGCTCTGCAACAATGAGAAGCCACCGCAACGAAGAGTAGTCCCCGCTCGCGGCAACTAGAGAAAGCCCGCTCGCAGCAACGAAGACCCAACGCAGCCAAAAATAAATAAAATTAAATCTTTAAAAAAAACGAAATCAGAAAGCTCCAACAACACTCAGAATAAAATCCCAACTTCTTACCATGTCCTTCAAGGCCTCTGTCTCTCTCCTACCTCATCTTTTGTACTTTACTCCTAGCTCACTCCAACACACTGACCTGCTTGCTGTACTTCGAACACACCTAGTTCATGTTCAGTTCAGGCGCTTTGCACTAAGCTATTTCTTCTGCTTGGAGCCCTCCTCCCCTCACCCTACCTCCTGCCCCCAGACATTCACTTGATTTGAGTCTCTACTCAAATGTCACTTCCTCAGAGAGGCCTTCACTGACCTAAAATACCATAGCTTAAAATAGGAGAGACTGCCAACTCCTCGCTCTGTCCCCTTACCCTGAATTGTTTTTGTCTTCCTAGCCCTTCATGTTAAATATTTATCTTTTTTGTCGTTTTTCTTCCCCACTAAAATGAAACCCCAAGAGCTTCGTCCATCTTAACTGCTATCATCCCAATGCCTAGAACAGTGCCTGCCACATAGTAAATACTTAATAAATATTTGTTGAATGAATGCATGCATGAGTGAAAACCCATCCTGGCAGAGCTCTGATCTGTATTGGAAGGCAATCTTGGAGACAGCCATGGTCATACGATGTGCATGTGCAAGGTGTTTGGGGAGCTCAGAGGACTGAGTCACTGGCTGCTTAGGGAGGGAAGGGCCAGAGTTTTTCACCTGGATCTTAAGGATGCATAAGGGTTCACCAGATGAAGTCTGCAGAGGACATTTCAAGCAGAAGAAATAGTGGATGCAAAGACCTGGATATAAAAACATAGCACGCAGGGAAGCTCGTCATTTTGTTGTGCCTGGAAAGCAGGATGTGCAAACATGCCGCAGACGGAGATGAGAGAGGAAAGTCTGAGTTGAGTTGATCAGCTCAGAGCCAGAAATGACTTTGCAAGGAACCTGGAAGGGCCATTGGATTTGAGGAAGATAAAATCATCCTCAGTGTTTCAGAGAGAGTTTACTGGCCGCTATGTGGTGGATAGTGTGAGGCAGAACAGTCATCACGGGGGGAATGGAGAGAAGGTGATGGATGGGAGGTGCATTTTGAGAGCGTGTGGAGGGGGCTTGGTGATCTAGTTGTGGCGGACAGTGGAAAGGGAGGAACAGACCAGCAGAATTTTAAACTTGGATGACTTGATGACTGTATCCTAGTAAGGAAACCCAGGTCTGGGGAGTAAGGAAGAGAAATAGTTTCCTCCCACATTTGCCCAGTGTTCTTCCTCTCCAAGCCCCTGGATAGCCATCTTCTACTTTCCAGCCGTCCGTTAGTGGGGGAGCCCACCTGCTCATCCCTTCCACCCACTGAGCCTCGGGGATTAGGTCACACATGTGTGCCTGCCTCTCTCTTTCCTTGAGATAAAAACCTCTGTCAGGTGGCTCTTTGTCTCGAACATAGATTCCTAGCAATTCTGCTCAGACACGCCAAGTCCCAGCAGAGCCAAGACTTAAGCTCAAGCTTAGATCCACCCAAACTCAAGTCTAATATTACTGAACTTTTGTTATTATTTTATGTAATTTTTAAATTATACAACTAATACATGAATACTTTCCCATTATAAAAAAATTCAGACAATACGGAAGTACACAAAGACTTGAGAGTTCCTTTCATGGCCACCCCTTGAAAAAGAAAAAAAGTACACTCCCCCTCCTAAGAGTAAGATGTTTCTCTTTTTCAGTCCTTTATTACACGCACACACACACACACATTTATATACACACACACATACATATATACATATACACATATAGAAACAATATATGGTTCTATATGTTATCTTTGGGCTCAGATTATTTTGAAAACTTTTTCACTTAAATATATGTCTTCTAAGATTTTCACATCAGTAAATATAAATCTACTTCTTTCTTTGCAAACTACTGAATAGTATTCCATGGCAGAGATGTATATATTTATCACTGAGTCATTCCCCTTCTCATGGATACTTGGGTTGCTTCCAAGTTTGCAAGATTTTAAACAGTGCTACAGTGAGTATCTTTGTATACTCTATTTTGTACACGTTTGCAAATGTTTCTCTAATGTGGATCTCTGGAAGCAGAATTGGTGGGCCATCCTAAAGGTATTCCATTTTAATTTTGCTAGAGGCTGCCAGTTTTCCTATTCTACCTTATTAAGTGCTTCCAGGTGTACTAAAACAAGAAAATTTCCTGAAATTGTAATGTCAGTTATATCTTGACAGGATTCTTAACAGGCTAACATCAATCCAAGGACAAGCCCAACACTCATGCTGATAGATGTGCAGTATCCCAGAAGGCTAGGGACGCTGGGCTACAGGCACAGTTCTTAGGGCGTTATAGCTTTTCAGGGTCCTGCCAAAAGTTTTGGAATCTGAAAAAACTGTTTGCTTCAGTATATGAAAAGAAAAATAGAACATTGAGGTTAATACAGATTTATTAAATAATTATAAAATGTAGCATGTGTCAACTTCATTGCTATTAGATTTAATATTCACAAATGTTTCCTTATTGAGCAACCTGGTATTCTCCTGAATTCTTTCCCTGACCTTCTCTACTCCCTAGTTTGAGGGACGAGCACCAGCCCTCTTGGCTTGTCCTTCTCATGTTCAGGGAAGAGATTCACCCAGAAAATATTATCAGGGCTTCCTTTTTTCCCTTCCCTGCTTTGGGGGTCTTTCCAAGGGGATTCCTTTGTGATCCTCTTCAGGAAGGAGGCAAGTTTAACTTGGACAGCAGATTGAGGAGGGGAGCTCCTTCTCCAGGAGGGGGCAGTATTAGGGAAGGAACTGCATTTGTCAGGTGTCAAACACCGGGGGAAAATTCTTCTCTCATCTGGGGGAGAAGACGAAAGGCAGTGAGGGCCTGGAGGGACCAGTCGCAAGCACTCAATGGGTGGGTGGGGCAGGGCCTCTGGGTCACAGACTTGTCTGCTATGGGGATGAAGAGGCAGGTGATAATTGGGATCTCTCTCTGACCTCAGCTTTTATTCTGAATATCAACCTCTTTTTCAATGAATTTATTTTCTGCTAGTGCTTAATTCCTGGTGTGGCAGTGACATTGCACCTTACTATTTTTCATCACTAAAGTATCATATTTCAGCAGCACTGTGGGCTAAACAGTCCTTGCAGGACATGCTGGGGACCTGATCAATTATAACGTTTCTATGGGAAAATGCTTTGGGGTTTCCAACAGTGGACTTAACAGAGGAACCTCTGGAGTACATCCATTCCTGACTGAGCGCTGTTCACGTGGCCCTCATATGAGATGACCAGACGTTTCTGTTTTCCAAGGAAGTTCCAGTTTGTGATTCCCTGGGAAATGTCCCAGGTCAGGGAGTTTTATATTCAAGTTTCTTTGTACTAAACTACATAGTACTGTGGATGTGAGATGCCTTATGGATTGACCTGGCTAAATTATGTTGTTTTTTTAAGCTGGTGACTTTGTGGTTTACAAAATGACCCATGGAGTTTGGCAGCGTGCAAGCCTTGAAAGCTCGAGATGCATTTCTAAGAGTGTAAACATTCCCTTTGGCCACTTGGACTATAAAACCCAACAGGTTCCCCTGCTAGGGATTGTTGGTGGGCTTCCTTTCCTCCTTTTCTATTACTCCTTCTTTCCTGCAGCCCAGCCTGGAGCTCTGGGGTCTTTAAAGATGTAGTGAACTAAGATCTGTTGAAATTCTAGCAATTGCCCAACTACTCCTCCCGATACCCTCCCCACCCTTCTCCCCAGGAAAATGACCTGATTATAAAACTCTCTTTATAGATACATTCAAGATGTGGTGACCTCAGTTCCCTCCTTTGTTAGACAATGGAGGTTGAGTCGAGGTCTTCACCCTGGCATTCCCTCCCACACACACTCAGGAGAGCTCCACGTGGGCATGAAGGGTCCACTAACGAATTTCATGTTTGAGAAAGGCTCCCAAATGTTTAGTTATCTGAAATGAAGCCGCACAGGAAAATGAAAACATCAAATGTCTTTTGCTTTTGGCTGAAATTGTATAAACTCACCAGTTGAGACATTGACCATACGGAGATGAGGAAGAGAGGGTCCTATTTTCAGAGTTTTCACTGTCTAGCAGGATACTTGGTAAGTACTAAACACATGCTTGTTGAATTAAACTGAGAGCCAAGAAACACTGGAGGTGATTACATTCACCAACTCTGCCACCCTGAAATTTCCAGAACCCTCAGTTATTCCTTGTCCTGGCCACTGCACTCAAAAGAAGGTAGGTAGCTGCCCATACCTTTTGCTCTGAGGAGCCCTCCAAGGGCTTCCCATACTCCCAGCACATCTGTCACTATCTCCGCACAACTTGACCTGAAATTCTCACCTTAATACCACTTTGGGGGGTTAAGCCACTGTTCCCATTTAAATACCTACATTACCAGGAGGAGAGGGAGGAACCTGCGTGGTTCAAGTATGTGTAGAGATGCGTGTATGTGGTGTGTAGTGGTTATTAAGGGAAAAGGAAGAGGAGAGAGGCTGGATGCCTGTAGTTCCCTCTTATTACCATTGAGCCAAAGACCGTTTCTGTCGGGTTATCTCATTAGACCTTTGGAAGCCTTAGAAACTTGGCTTTGAGGATATAGAGGACGAAATGGCACTGGGTGATGCACTTTAGTGCTACACTGTCCAGTCCAGTAGCCACCAGCCACGTGTGGCTCTTGAGCTCTTGGAATTCTGTTCCGAATTGAGATGTGCTGTAAATATAAAATACACCAGTTTTCTAAGACTTAGCATGGAAAAAAACCCATAAAATATCTCATTAGTAATTTTTTTATATTCATTACATGTTGAAATGAAAAGATTTTGGATATATTGGCTAAATAAAATCTATTATTAAAATTAGTGCTAATTTGTTCCTTTTTATTTTTTTAATGTTGGCTACTAGAAAATTTTAAGTTGTGTATATAGCATTGTATCACTACTGAAGAACACTGCTCTAGTGGTAGGAGGAAATATCCCACCCGAGAGGGCACTGAAATCCAGTGCACCGGCAGAGGTGCCAGAGGAATGAGGCTGCAAAGGCAGAAATGTCACTAGGGGGAAAGGGTGGCCTCAAGGCAGGGGGAGTAACAAAGTCTCCCTTGTGTGTCTGGTTGGCAGCCTGGCTAAGCGCACAGGGACTCCCACCGTCCCTTTCCATCCCAAGGTCTTAAATCGGTTGGCTGATCTCCCTCGTGTTGACTCCTGTGGCAGGGGAATGGAGCAGGGAAGGGGAGCAGATCCCTATGGCTCTAAGATTTGGCTCAGGGTTAGCTTCTGGGGTGATTCCTGTACCTTCTGATTCCCGGTTCTATATGTAGAACTTACATTGTAGGTTACTGACATGTTAGTTATGAGCTCGATATCCCAGTCAGGCTTGGGAAGACTAATAATTCTATTGATTTGACTGATTTAAACATTTCAGATAATACATTTTAATTGTAAGACTTTGTTTTACTGTTTTCCTAAACTGACTTTGCAGATCAGTGCATAGACATTGGTATCAAAGCAGGAATAACTGGATTTTTCATAGTGGTTTACAGTTTTCAATGTCCTTTTCAGCAAATTATCACTTTTTATTGTCACAACATCTTGCAAGGCAGGCGAGGCATGTATAGATTTTTATCCATATGTTATAGCTAAGAAACCAAAAAAAAAGGTTGCCTTGACCAGCATTTGAAAGCTGTTAAGTGACAGAATTAAGAATGGATCATGGATGATCTCATTGGAAACCTTGGCTCTGGTCTTTGGTGGTTTCTCCTGGTGTACAGAGGATCACTGAGTTGGGCCAGGGCATGAGTAGTCAGCAGCTTCCTGAATTCAAGCAAGTCTGCCCCCTTAAAGATCAGGAAAGTAATTTACAGGGCCTGCACATGAAGATTTGGAAAGATGCCATTTGGGGATCCAGAGAAGGAGCCTAATTGGAGTACCACCTTCCACTCAGCAGGAATGCCTTTGAAGTCGGTGCCTCTGTTTAATTCCCTCAGGTGACCTCCCTGGTAGCACTCGGAAAGGCCCAGCCAGTTTCTCTGCAGAGAAAGGTTCTGAGCTGCAGGCAGAGCCCAGCAGAGGGTGCTGAGAACCTACTACTTCAGGGTGAGATTGGTGGGGGAGGCGTGGAGAACTGTCTGCTTTGCAGGGATGGACGCTGGAAGAGGAGGAAACTTAAGGAAACAATGGTTATAAGAGATTTCCTATCCAGTAGAGCGATGAAGATGATGATGGTGAGATGATGATGATGATGGTGATGGTGGTGGTGGTGATGATGACAATGATGATATAAGTGGTGGCCAGGATTCACCTGGTGGATATGGTGTGATTTGGAAATGTTAGAGGATCTGGAACAAGTACTAAGTTTCCACCATATGTTTGAGTTAAGGCACCTAGTTCTGAGTTGGCAGCCAACAACAAGCAGGAAATGTGAGGCAGAGAAATTATAGAATCAGAGGCCTGGGGGGAATAGTATAATTGATCTCTGGGTCAATGCCACAGATTATTTCATTGGTCTTGACTGTACCTTTGTGATATTTTTAGAGATCACCATGATCACTGACATACTCCATGCTGGGAAAATAGTTTCAGTTATTTGTCTAGATACTCACAAATCATTGCACAACCAAAATTAGAACCACAGTTATTCAACAGAATGATGGAATCAAAGGGGACCCAAGTGATGTCCAATGCCTTCATTTTATAATTAAGAAAATGAGATCTAGACATGGGAAATAACTTGCCAAAGGTCACATAGCTAGTCGTGACCTTGGATAAGAACTAGAGACAGTGAAGTATCAATATTACGATCAGGAATACAGGCTATGGAATGAGATCTGGCTTCAAATCTGGGCTCTGACAATTATTTGTTCTGTAATTCGGGCAAGTTATGTAACTTTTCTGATCTTAGTTTCCTCATCTGTACAATAAGGATTTTTAAAAAGTATCTACCTCAAAAGTATTAAGTGGGATAATAGATGTGAAGTATTTACATATTATATGCTAATTGCAGACATTCAATAAATAGTAACTGATATTATTATTAGAATTCAATTTTTCTGACTTCCAGGCCAGAATTCATTCTTTATTAGTCAGCCTTCCGCAATCGTCCTGAAGTCTTTGGCATGCTTATACAGTTCTCTATTTATAAGTTCTGCTGTGATATCTCCATGGAGGATTGTTTGAATGATATTAAGGAAGTTATGTGACTTCACAGTTTCCTTACATACAAAATGGGAGAAAACTATCTAGGCTCAGGCCAGCTGATATAACAAAAAGACTCCTAAATAGAGTGGCTTAAGCAGAATAGGAGCTTGTTTCTCTTTCATGTAACAGTTCAGAGGTGGCAATACAGGATTGGTAGGACAGCCTGCCATCCTCAACATTTGAATCCCATCTTTAGCTTCAAAGTGACTTCTCCAGTTCTTGTATTTTCTCAGGCAAATGGGACCAGAAGGCACATGCCTGACACTTTCACCATCATTTCTTTCATTTATTTTTTTTATTGAAGTGTAGTTGATTTACAATATTACATTAGTTTCAGGTGCACAGCATAGTGATTCAGTAATTTTAGTTTATACTCCATTAAAAATTATTACAAGTTAATGGCTACAATTCCCTGTGCTTGTACAATGTATCCTTGTTGCTTATCTATTTTATACATAGTAGTTTGTATATGCTAATCCCCTACCTCTATCTTGCTTCTTCCCCCTTCCCTCTCCCCACAGGTAACCACTAGTTTGTTCTCTATATCTGTGGGTCTATTTCTATTTTGCTATATACATTCATTTGTATTGTTTGTATTATTTTTTAGATTCCACATATAAGTGATATCATATAGTATTTTTCTTTCTCTGTCTGACTTATTTCACTAAGCATAATATTCTCCAACTTCATCCATGTTGCTGCAAAGGGCAGAATTTCATTCTTTTTTATGGCTGAGTAATATTCCATTGTATACATATACCACATCTTCTTTATCCATTCATCTGTTGATAGACACTTGGGTCGCTTCCATATCTTGACTGCTATAAATTGTGCTGATATGAACAATGGGGTGCATGTGTATTTTTGAATTAGTGATTTTTTTTATTTTTCAGATATATGCCCAGGAGTGGAATTGCTGGGTCATATGGTAGTTCTATTTTTAGTTTTTTAAGGAACCTCCATACTGTTTTCCATAGTGGCTGCATCAATTTACATTCCCACCAACAGCGTACAGGGGTTCCCTTTTCTCCACATCCTCAACAACATTTCACTTCTCTCATTTAAATGTCCAAAACTTAGTCACATGGTCACGCCTAGCGGCAAAGGGAGCTGGGAAATATAGGCTTCAGCTGGGCAGCCATGTGACAGAAAAAAGAAGAATATTACACAAAAACCTAAAATTTGTCACAAGGTCCTTACTGTTATAGACTTGGGAGTTGCTGCTAATATAAGTGCTGGTATTTCTAAAGATCTATTCACCCCACTTTTCACAGAAGAAGCTAGAAAATTCTCTTCTCTCAAAATCTTCTGATTTTTGGCTTGTGATTCAAAAGTAATTTACAGGCAAGGTGGTTGCTGGTGGTTATAGAAAGAGTGATCAAGGATTACTAATGTAAAATTGAGCTGAAAAAGGAGTGGGAAAGTCATGAAGCAATTGAGAGAGGTGATTTTTTGATGGAGAGGCAGAGAACAAACAAGGAGGTGCTGTGCTGTGTTATGAAATACAGATGCTGCTTTGACCGTTTGGGGGTTACATTCCCTTCCTGGAAGGAGATGCCCATCCAGCACATGGCTGACCCAGAGACCCTCTACATCTGCTTAGTCTGGAGAAGGCTTCTGGAGGCCACTCCAAGAGTCTGGATCCATGAAAATTTTTCTGAAATGCTGGAAAATAGTTTCTAGTATCTCTCTCAAGCAGATAATAATTTCTAGAACTTTAGCACCCTTTTGACCTACTTTGGGGCCACCTAACCAGGATCAGACCAGTTTGTGAGATGCTGGGTGATCCAGGCTCTGGAAGAAAGTGATTGGGATGGGAAAATCCAGGTAAGGATTCCGGAGGGTATGCCCTGGGGCTGGACTCCAGTAGGCTCAGGGGACTTGCTGTGCCATTTCAGTTATCAGAAGAATGCCTGCTGGTGACCTCCTCTGGAAGGTCTCTTAAATTCAGCCTTTCCTCCCCATTCCCACTGCCACTGCTCTAGGGGTGGCCCTCGGGATTCTGTGACAGGCTTGTTATCCTGTTTAACTTGTCTCCTTGCTACTTGCCGTTTGTTCCTCAAAGCCATCCTGCACATTCTTGCCATGATAATTCTCCAAAATCCTTTTCATGATGAGCCTTCTTTACCTTAGAATTTACCAAGCAGAATTATTAGGGTTCTTTTATATTTCTCTCTCTCTCTCTCTCTGTCTCTCTCTCTGGAGCTGGAGTTTTTCTTACACGTACTTTTAAAAGCCTCTACAATAAACACATATGATTTCTGTAACAATGAGAAGACAAAGTCAGTTTTAAATGCCTTAAAAATTGGGAGGGAGAAGTTGGGAGCCACTGTGACTCTCATTTCTTCTTCATCAAGAAGAAGAATTCTTTGGGGCACTATTTGAGGCCTCCATAGATAGTCCTACCCTAGCTACCAAACACACTCTCTCTCAGTTCTTCAAATCTAGGCTGTTATACTTTCTTCATGGCACCCAGCTTCTGCTCCTATCAAAACCTGTCTTCTCAGCCCACTTAAGTTTTAGCCATCTTTCCAGAGCCAGTTAAAATTTCACCTTCCTGGGCTATTTTAATTCTAAAACTTATCTATCAGTTCTTTGACATTTTATTTATGTCTGTACCACACCCCTAGAAAACTGATGATACCCTTTTAGTTGTGGCCAACTATTTTATGTGCATGAATCTTGTCCCCTAAGTGAATTCCAAGTTCTTTGAGGACAAGGGTGAGCTCTTGTAAATTCCTTGCTTTCCTCTCACCATCTGGAATAATTCTAAATACATAATAGGTAATCCATTGATAATTATATTTTGAGAACTTTATTCACATCTTAGCTAAATGATTTAACATATGTCAGACCACTTCCTACAAAATATTTGAAGGAGGATTTCATAGGGATGGTAATCAAGAACACAAAGGAGTAAAAAGCTAATGGGGGAGTTTGGGGTATCAGTAACAACCTGACGGTGTGGCCTTGGAAGACATCACCTTTGCCCTGACTTGCCAGCCAGTCGCTTTCTACGTAACTTGTTTGCTCTTCTGACCACTGCCCCGATGAGTTCCTTAGCAGATTGGGAACTCACTGTCTACACCAAGTTCCTGCCCCCACCATTGTGGACAGCTCTGTCTGTTCATTTGTCTCAGTTCCATCAGCATCTGAGGTACCCCTTTCTCCAAGAGGCAGGCTCTAAATGCCTCAGTGATCACACGTCCTCTAAGCCCAAATTTCCAAAGAGGCTACTCTTCCGCGATTGTCACTCAAAAACAGGAACTTATGTCAGTGTACATTTGGATATAAAATCTGTTTGCTTACCCATATATTTTGTCCATGATCTGCGTGGTCAAGCAGGATATGGTTCTATTAACAGTTAGTCTTAGATTGTCAGTCCTTAGAGGGTATTCACGTTGTATTTTTTAAAATGCCTGGCCTATTTCCTGACCTGAAAGCACCCTTCCAAAAGATTGGTAAATGGTGCCTTTAAAAAAGGTCACCTGCATAAAAACTCATCTCTGACTCTGCACTGTTAGGCTGATGATGGAACCAGACAGAAAGTCTAAGTAGCTCAGATCTACTCATTAACCCACTCCTAATTAGCAGTGTGACCTTGTGCCAATTATGTAACTTCTCTGAACTCACTTTTGAAAGTGAATGATAATAGTACCTATCTAACAGTATTGTTTTAAGGATTAAATGAGATAATGCATGTAAAGCATCTAGTAACATTCATAGCTCTTATTTTTGAAGTTGTTTCAATTATTCCTTGAGATAGAAGATAGCTGAACAATGGAATGTACGAACCAGTAGCTTCTCAGTATATTTGTTGAACTGATGTGGCTCTGAGTCCTGGGTTTTGAAGTCCCCAATGTCAGCAGAGACATGAGCATTTTGGTCAATCCAGTTTGGTGGCTATCATCCAGATCCATTCCCTTTTGCTTCTCCTTCTCCCTTCCCCAGGACTGAAAATATAAACAATACAGGAACAATAAAAACAAATGGCTGTTATGCAGAAGGGGAGGCAAAGGGTGAGAGTTGCTACCTCAGGCTGCATAGCTGGGCTTTAGTTTATAATAACCCAACCCACCCCAAAGAGCCTGAGGGGTTTCATCCTGGGACAAGGGTTCCCCGTGTGTTAGTGGTGTCTTCCCTTAAGCTGCTGTAGAGAATTGATTGGTAAAAAGCAATCAATTTGTGTTTGGTTTGTGGGAGTGAACACCGTCTGGAAGGTCATTGAAATTTTATTGTATGAATGTTTCACACTGATGTAAATATCTAGGCAGAGCTCACAAAGGACAAAACATTGAATCAAAGAGAGAACCATACAGAACAGAGACTTGGGTGTTTCCCTTCCGAAAGCCTCTTCCTGGGCCTCACGACTCTGCATTTTAACACTTACATCTGAAGTCAAAGGCAATGGTAGGCCAGGTGTCTAACCAACCTGCCGCAAGCTGATTTGGCTTAGTGTGTGGACTTCGAGAAATCCTCAGGAAAAGAGACACAAAGCCGCAGGACAGAAGAAGTGGGTCTTTGGTGGTAGCCCCTACAATCTGCTCTGCTTTTGCGAAAGGCTGGAGAGGCCGCTCCTTTGAGGCTTCAAGTATGGCCCCCATGGTTTTGTGCTTGGTCTTCCAGGTAAGTGAAGAGAATGCTGATTTGGTGTTGCTGCTCCTGAATGCTCTGCTTTGTCATTGCCCCCTTCTGGGGCTGCTGGTGGTCTCAGTGTAGCTAAAAGAACACAACCCAGAGAAAAATCTGACCACAGTGAGAACAGCATAGAAATTTAGAAACTGGATGGAGAATACTGCCTAACCCAACAAGGTATGACCATTTTGTTCTCTAAAATCAGATGACTGTAATAGAGAGGAAAATGTAATAGAGAGGAAATTTTATTTCTTTGTCAACAGCAAACAAACAATACCGGTGCCTGGGCAAATTTAATGCAGAGGGCAAGAGAGATGTTTCCCAGAGTAAGCCTAGGTCTTCTCACCATTTGGTATGACACCCTGTGTCCCTGTAGCAAGAATCAAAGAATCTTGCATTTCTTTTTCTTTACCCTGAAGCAATATAATATCACAACTCTGAGGCCATATGATAAGTCCTACCTGCCTGAGCATAGTCCTCTGAAATGACCTCTTGGAAGATAGTCCTGCTAACCTCTGCCCATCTTGCCCGGCTGAGGAGCCTCCAACTGTAGGGGAAGAAAGAGTACAAAACAGCTGAGGAAAAGGCTCTAGACAGATGCTTAATACAATTCAGAAAAATCTCACTGGTGATGAAGTGGTATAAGGTCCTTTGCATTATTTTGTCTTAAAAAAAACTGGATCTAAGAGAACAATGTGATCTAACCTTCAACTCCTTGCTTACTCACCTTTAATAATTTTTCAGTATGAATTAAGAGAGAAAGAGAAAAGGCCAATTGGATTAGGAATTCCCACATCATAATAATAGAGTAAACATTCTCAAAGTTTTTACTATGTTCTAAAAGCTGTTTTAAGCAACTTACATGGAGTATTTCATTTAATCCTCTCAGCTTTATGAGATAGCTATTAGTATCATGCCCATTTGACAGATATGAAAAATGAGGCTCTGAGAGGTAAGTTAACCTCCCCAGGTTTACACTGCTAGTTAAGTGGCAATGACAGAATTGATGTACACTATAGGTTTAAAATTCCGAAGCATAATGCTTCATTCCCCTCAATATTTACATTATTTTTAAGAATTTTTCGTAGTCATTAAAGTTACCATTGCAGGAAGATGGATACTATTGTTTAAATACGTTTAATCTTTTTAAAAAGAGACTTGTTTCCTGCACCAGCTCCCAGCACACACTGGCATAACCTCCTTAAGGGTGGTCAGAGTTCTCCTTTCCTTTCCATCATACTCCCTACCCAACATCTTATTCACCACCAGTCTTGTGGGTGAGGAAAGAGGTGCAGGTAGTATTCCAGATTCTTCTTCACAGGCCTCTCCATCCAGTGTCTCTTTGAGAAGAGAATGCCTGGAGTCTAGCCTCAAGGAAGGGTGAGGGGGCACGACCAGGGTAAAGTAAATCACCTGTTCTGGAAGCTCACCCCTCTGCTGGAGGGATGAGTGAGAGAAACTCTTCACCGTAGCCTTCCACCCACTCCCACAGACACAGGTGGAGAAATGTGGACTCACCTTAGTGAGAAGGGATTTCCTAGATCATGGTGCTAAACCCAGAGGATTGAGCTAAATGAATAGAAAGCTGTGGAAGGCAAAGAGGTTCAATTCTTCTTGGAGTAGGGGAGGGAACAGGAAAAACAAAGTAGCTAATACGCAGTTGTGTTTAGAATGCATTATAGTAAATCTTCCCTGTTATTCAACACAGCTCACCCACACGGAGTGCCAAGGGAGAGGAAGTCAGGTTTGTTTTTATTCATATAGTTTCAGCTTTGCTGTAGATACTGTTGTGTGTGGTAATTCCTAGGCAGAGGTTACAATGTAGAGTTTCTCCAGGCGGTTTAGTTGGTATTTTTAAGAGGACTCGGATTAAAAGTCTTTCTCCTCAAAAACCTGTTCAGTGATTGAGGCTGAAAGGAGCCTGGCTTTGAAAACCTCTCCTACAGAACCAAAGACAATCAGAGCAGCCTTATATTCTTTATTGCCATGAGTCTGCTGTGAACCATCACAGGTTTAGGCCACAGGAATCTCTCAGACCCCCAGGTGGGAAGTCACTCCAGCCCGAAGGACCATGGAGACCCCTTGTGAGATCCACAGCAAGTGTCAGTCTTCAGGGATACAACGGAGCTTACAGGGCCCTAGAGCAGGGCTAATGGGATTGTGTGTTTGAAAGCAAACGTGTCTATTCTGTTTCCTTCCCAGCGAACCTCCTCTTTTTCTCTTGTGGCTAACTGAAAACTTGGTGCTTTTTAACTTCTAAAAGACTGAAATGGGAAGGGCAAATGACTGGGTTGGGGGATAAGCAGGTTGATGAGTTGCCTCAGTGTCATTCCATTATGAATTTCTATAAGCAGTGCTTCTGAATTGTCAATTTTATCAGCCAAATATAATTTTTGTATGTGTATGATAGAATAAGTATCGCACATCCCAGCCAACCTATGCTTTTCCTTCTTCTCCCCAATTCCCAAAGGACTTTGAAGAAGGGAAATCAATAAATCAATTGGTACCTTGTCCAATACCCATTTCAGTGACATCACAGCGCCATTTGCTGAAGATCAGACGTTAGTTATGGAAAGAGACAGAGACATTTCCATTTGATAATGTATCTCTTTGCCTTTGTGAACCAGATACAAAAAAGTAATAGTGGAGTGTCCTTGTAAATAATTATTTTTGTGCTGACCTTATCAAAAATTAATCAGAGGGTAATTATGGAGAGAATGATAAAATATCATTTATATCTCAGGGTTTATTACAAAAATAGTTGGGAATGTTTTCTAGGCTTATCTGATAATATTTCATTCAAGAAATGTCCCTACTGTGACTAAATCAACTTTTTAGTAATTAGATTTTTATTTTTTTTCAAATCTGATTTTAGAAGTGTATGTATTCTTTCCTCTTGGTCCTTAAAAATGACACCAGAATTTAACATTTACAAATCTATAAACAAACACTTAAATGCACTAAATTAGCTCTGATTTTTGGAGAAAAACTATACAACTTGAAAGAATGCCTTTATAATACCAGGAATCCCACATTTTTTTGTTCTGTTTTGTTCATTCAGACACATATTTGCACATATCCAATGTTCTCAATTTGGGATAAAACAATACTATTTTTGTTTAGTCTTTCCCCCAAATGCTTCAATGCTATATGTAACTTCATTTCTAAAATTTCCTCCCTTTGAGCCAATACTCTTTTCACACAGACCTTGCAGATTTTATTATCCTAATATATTATTAAAGGAGTATGCCTTACTAAGAACCCTAAAATATGTGGGAACATAATAATTACAAGGATAATGACAACCCCGTAAAGTGCATATCTAAAGCCCCATAGTCAAACTGTACTGGACTGAGGGTCAGAAGAGGCGACTTCGGGGCATTTGGGCTTTCCCACCTGGCATGTGATTCTTTGCCTGTATTCAGCTCAAGTTCCTCACCAGCAAACTACAACTGTAAGAATAGATGGTCTTTAAGTTTCCTTCCAAGTGTGAAATTCTTTGTGTTTGTGATTCCCCGAAGAGACTTTGATGACTTAGCATTAGGAGAGCTCTTACGAGGTAGTTGTGAGTTCCTGGGGGAAGGCTGGATTTTGTATTGGAGAGCTTGCAGGCTTTTACCTGTGGGAGTATTGACCAGGAAGTCTCTGGTCCCTCAGCACTCCTGTGGGCCACACTGGGCACAGTGTGGTGGTCTGTGGGTTAACAGTCCAGCTAACTGCTTTCCTCTTGACCCTGGATTAGGGTTGTTCTCTAAACATTGGTCATATCTTAAAATGAAAGCTTCCAAACCCTTGCTTAAGCATATGGAGTCAGAAAGAAAGAGAGTCTGTTGTGATACTACTACAGCAAAGCCAGCAGGTCTCCTCTGAGCTCCTAGTTTGTGCTGGGACCATCTAAATCTCCTGGAAATAAAGGACTTGGAAACACAGTGAGAAGGGATTAGATCACCTCAAAATTTGTGGAACTAAGGACAGTCCTTAACCACTGGGGGCGGGGGGGTGGGAGATGGGGGTGAAATCTATATAATGAATATATTTCCCATTGGATATGGGTAAAGGTGGTAATCTCGTCACCTACAAAGTTCTTTAACTACATCTGGATCTAAAGAATATACTTCGGTCTCGCCTATGTTCTTTGCTATGCAGCAACCGGGAATTAATGGGCTTGGCCCTGTGATCCCTTCTCTGCTGGCAGCTCGCACCTGGAGAGCAGGTGAGGCGGCCGCACGCGCTCCGCGTTCCGTTTGCCGCTGGCGGCAGGGCCAACTTGAGGCCTGGACCCGAGCTGGCCTAGCGCCTGAGGCGGCTCCCCCTACCGGGAATCCGGAGCAGCGCCGGTGGCTGAGCGCAGGGTGGCAAAGCCGCCTCCCTGAAGCCCGTTCCTTCGTGGCTTCGCGGGTGGGATCCGCGAGCTGCCGCCGGCGAGGTTGGCCAGCGCAGGGCGGAAGCGTTCGGTCTGGGTAACGAGCATTTTCCTGCATAAGCACTTGGCTGTGAATAAACATCTGAAACGGTGGCTCCTTAAACCGAGTGGCTGCCGCGCGCCTCTAAGTGGTGTGGCCGCGGTGGGTCGGGGTTGAGGGTAGGGGTAAGACAGGAGAGTGGAGGGAAAGATGCGAGGCAAAGGAAGGAGGTGCGTGCGTGCGTGTGTGTGTGTGTGTGTGCGCGCGCGCGCGTGTGTGTGTGCAGGGAGCTGCCCCAACACGCGGTCCCCGAGTTCTTAAGAGGCGCTTCTTAAGTTACTAACAAGTCAGGGCCGATCCCTGGAGAGGTAGCCGACCGTCCCCGTTACACGGCGCCCTTTTCTCCGGCCTGCGATCCGCTCGCGCTGCAGGTAGTCAGCACAGCCCACCTCGGCTCCGGATGCCCTCGGAGACTCGGCCCCCAGGATCGAGGGCCTCGGCCGGGGCGCAGCTGCCTTGCACTCCTCGGCTCTGATGCAACCGATAGTTCACTGGGGCCTTCGAATGTCTCAAGTTCAGGTGAGCAGAGGAGTTCCCAAGCTCCAGCCCTCGCCTTCTCCTTCGGGACTTCTCGCCCGGGTCTTGGGTTCTAGCAGTGCCCCGAAGGCAAAGCCGTTTGGAGTGAAAGACAAGAGGGCGAATTCATTTCAAAGTGGGAGAATGCTTGCACGTGCTCGGGGCCCCCAGCTCGTTTAGGAGCGCGCGGTGCTGGAGCTCAGACTAGGGTGCATTTTGGGCGCGCAGATTTGAGCGATGCGCACTCCGCTGGGCCAGAACAGCCATCAGTTCTGCCTGAGAGCTGCCGTGGGAATCCACGTGCGAGGTGGGTGGGTCGAGAACCGAATCTTGAAGATTGGTCACCAGGGAAGCCAAATTTGCAAAGCCTAGCCCAGTCCTTGAGGCATTTTATGTAGGCTAAGACGCTGGAATATAGCAGCCATACACCTAACAAAGATGGGACATGAAAAAAAATGATAGGGAATAAAGGGGTGAGGGTTTGACCTGCCACGGGGCATCTTGCCCTTGCCTCCTTCTCCTCAGGCCGAGGGCAGCCCTGGAGGTAGCGCGAGGCGCAGTGGATGTCACCAGACGGCGCCCGGGGTTGCTGAGGTCGCACCCCCCCTCCCCCCTCCCCCCCAGGCAAGAACCCGCCAGTCTCGGCGCAGCCAGAGGCCTCCTAGGCATCCGCGGCCGAGGCGGGGCCTAATCTAAGAGCCCGGGTGGGTGTCCGCAGCCAGACTCAAACCGCAGACCAAGCTCCAAGGAGTCTAGGGAAAGGAGGCCCAAGCTCCGGGCATTGCGGGCTGCCTCCCGGGAAGTCTCAGGCAGGGGCTTCGACCTGTGAGTGGACAAGTCGCCTCAACGGCTTCAGCTGCAGGGAGGTTTCGTGGGTCAAGGGTGCCGCAGGAGACTGTGCCGCCCTTCTCCAGCCGCCCGCGCTTTCTTGCCCACCTGGGGCTGAGCCGGAGCGGGGAGAGCTGCTGGCCTCCCGAGCACACGCTCGGTTCTCTGCCCGGGCACCTAGGCTGAGGGCGCTGGGAGGGAGCTGGCGGGGAGGAGGAAGGGATTCGTTTCCCGCCTGCTTCCTCTTCCTTTTCAGAATAAGCCAGCGATGTGGTGGTTGGGCTGTTACAGAGACTGACTTTCTAAACTCCCCTCCCTCCCCAGTTTTTCTTGAAGGTCTTGCAATATCTACCACCTCCCTAAAACACGCGCGCGCGCGCGCACACACACCTTTCTCCAACCTGCTCCTGCTCCCACTTTCGCCGAAAATGTAGTATGTGTGAAAGGCAGCTCAGTCCAGTGTCTATAGCAGAGCCGAAAACTAAGTGCTTGGGGAGGGGGCTTCCCTGAAGTTGCTGATATACCCCCTTGCAAAGGAGCTCGGCTTGTTGGCGAGTAAAACTCGAGCCCCGGGGTGGGTGGGGAGGGGTGGCTGTGTGCGCCTCTCCAGAGCACAGTCTGACCTCCCAGTCTCTGGGCTGGAGGCCCCTAGGCTCAGCCAGGGGCCAGGATCAGGTTCCTAAGGTAGCAGATGAATCAGACAAGTAATCTCGCTCCCTTATCCTCCCCCGCCTCCCACCCGCCCCACCACTTTTCCTTTTTTTCTTTTCGTAGACGGGCTGTGCAATAGGCAGGTAGCCAGAAGCTGCGATGTAGGAGTGGTGAGCGATCCCGGGGCTGGCACTGCCCTCTTGGAGTTAGGAACCGTCTAGGGATGGAGAAGGGTCAGAGGAACATCCGTTTCTTTTGAATGAGGACGCCGTTTACTTCCCCCAGACTGCTTGCGCGGGGAAGAGCTCGGAGCGGAGGGCTCTCTGGGATGGCTCTCTGAGCAGGTAAATCTGCGGCGGGGTCGAGAGCAGGTGACTGACACTTTCGGTGATGGCAACCAGGCCGGGCAGCGCCCTTTCCGGTTATCAAGAGGATTAACCTCCGGGCCTTGCCTCTGGTGGGATCTCTGCTCCCCCTCACAGGGATTAGGGGGCGCTCCTTTCAGAGGAGGACCCAAGGGTCGCGGCCTGGGCCCTTCCTTACCTCCGAGCGACCTCTCCTCTGAGCAGGGCAGAGAGAGGAGGGGGCGGCACGCAGCCCGGTCCCTTCTTGTCGCCCACCTCACCGAGTAGGGTTCACCGGGCCGGTCCCCCGCGGTCCTCCGGGTCACCTTCCCCGCCCCCCCCCACCCCGCAAACACTTGTCTGAAACTTACCAGATTCCAACCTTTAGGCAGGAAAAAAAGTGTTTCATATACAAACCGATCAGGGTATTTGCAGATAATTGCGAATGTCAAATACTCGGGCGTGATGACAAAGTGCAGAGATTGCCAGGGCCCGAGCTCCGCCTGAGGGGCGGGGGCTGCTGGCGGGGCTCCCGGGCCACCACACGCCTGCTCAGAGGAGGGGAGGGGGCAGTCGGCCGCAGCTGCCCGCAGCCCATTTAACCGGGACGGCTATTCCTTAGACCTCTCCGCCGTGGAGCTGCTTCATGAATTCATTCACTGCGGCCATACTCGAGCCCCGCGCGGAAGGGCAGTGCGAGGCTGGGGACCACACCAGCCCAGTAACCCTCACACCCCCAAGAATGCACAAACACGCCAGGCAAGAGGCACACACGAGCGGGGCTACTGGGCCTCAGTTGGACGCCGAGGCCCAACGCCCTGCCAGGCTGCGTTCCCAGAGCTACTGCCAAACTGTCACCCTCTGCTGCCTGACGCACGGGAGAGGGGCGAGTCGCAGGTTACTTTGGGGCCAACTGCTGCACAATTTTAGCGCCAGCCATCAGCCCTCTACGGAAATAAAGACAAACTAAACTAAACTCAAATAAAAGACCCCCCCCCCTCCACACACACACACACACACACACACACACACACACACACATACACACACTCAATTCTCCACCCCAATCCTCCTATCCTGGTTGCAGGAGGCCATGGTGTCGGAGAGGGGGTGTCCCTGGAGCCAGAGCACTCAGCCTGCCAGAGCTGAACCTGTCAAGAAGGTGGCTGCTCTCAGCAGCTTTCGGGACAGTTCCTCTGAGACCTCCTGCGGGCATGCTCAGAATGTTTCAAGCGCCCCAAATCCTAAAATAATAGATAAAGTTACCCTTGTTAAATTCCAGATCTACTGAAAACCGAGAGGAGCCATTATAGATGGGATGATAAAGTTAGTGGCAGGTCTGCAGCTTCCCGGCGGTCAGAACAGCAGGGGTGGTGGGGTGATGGGGGTTTGGGCGCTGGCCCCGGGGGCTGGAGAGGAGCAGCAGAGGTGTGCACAGTGCGTAAGGCATCGTAAGGAGCACCTCAGGCAACCCGGCGCTGGCTCTTGTGTGCTGGGAGGAGACTGAGAGACCTTGGCGCGATCGGTCCCTTTCCTTTCTGAGGGCCGAAGAAGTGGCGAGGATGCTTCCGAAGGCCGGGCAGAGGGGAGGGAAGGGTGGAGGAGTGCGTGGGCGTGTGCAGCTGGGCTACAGATGGCGGCAAGTCCAAGAGAGCGCGTTGGGACGTCTGTCCTGGGCGTCCCTGTCCCCGACCCTCACCCCGCCCCCGCTCCTTCCATTGAATGCCTGAAGTCAGCATATCCCTGGAAGCCCTTGAAGTTTTACACTACAGTTGTCTGAGGTTTCCAACGACGACAAATTAGAAAAACGCTTCGGCTGCAACCCAGTACCTCAGTCTGAGAGTTGGGGGGCGGGGACGTTACTAGATGCAGAACTGGGGAAAAGGAGAGACTGGCCTCCCCAGCTTTCTGTGCCTCTAAAACTGCAGGGTTGGGGTGAGGGAGGGCAGGGGACTAAGGCCTGGGGCCGGGGAAGCTCTTCCGCAGTTGGGAAGCCAGATCCGCAGAAGCTGGGCGCTTGGCTACTTAGCCAAGGGCCACCAGGAGTGCTCCGGGAGCTCAGCTTTCCATGTCCTTACCAGGAAGGCCTCGATCTTGCCGGAAGAGCCGACTGGAGGTCACCAGGGACAAACAGAGTGGCAAGCTCTGCAGGGGACTCATCCAGGTCCAGTGAGGCTGGTGTAGACAGACAACAGTGTCTGTCCCCAGCCTGGGTGGCAAACTGGGGCCCCACGGGTTCAAGATGTGATTCTATTTGACTTTCCAAATCAAAATGCATTGACTGGGGCCCAAAGAGTTCATGGCACATAACTATCTTAATTAAACCTGTTATAAACAGACAAATCACTTCTCCTCTTGCACATAGAGCTCTGGGAGGTCGCATGGGGTCTGGCAGAAGCCTGGCTTGGGGGATGCTCTTTTTTTTAAAGGAGTGTGAATAAGTCAAAGAGAAAAAGAATAAAAGTGGAGTTTCCACAGCCTCAGAAAACAGGTTAACTGAAACCAAAACATAGGATGGCAGGGAGGTAATGGCGGGGGTAAGGGGGTACTTAAAAGCCTAGGCACCACTTGAGTTCACAGAGCAGCTCTGACAGGAACCCGCAGCCCAAGGTGGGACCTGAGTGGAAGGGAAGGGAGGGAAGGGGAGGCCCCTGGCTTTTGGGGGAGGCTGAGGTGCCCATTGCTGAGGTTCTAAGTTACCCTACTCAGCCCTTTCCTTGCTAATCCTTCCGTCTTTCCCTGCCACTGTTTTCAACTTCCTGTCACTCGGAGGACTGCACCAAGAGGACACGTTCTTCCTTAATATGGTCAGCTTGGGGGACAAGGGAGCACCCCTGTGAGTGCCCTGAGCACTTGGAGCCTGGAGTTGGCAACACTGGGGAGAATGGGCGGGAACTGGAGGCTGGCCCACAGCAGATGGTAAGGAAAGTTGTCTGTAACCTTCTGGGAAAGCAGGGGATGGCGTGTATACACCCACAGCTCAAGGTTCGCTCCCTCTGCAGCGAAGCACCAACACTGGGGCATTATCTGGAGAAGGGAGAAGCGGGTCGGGTGCTCTGATGCCCTCAGCCTGCGGGTGCGGAGGAGAGGTTGGGGAAGTGGTGGCTCAGAGAAGAGTCGGTAAGACGCCCTTCTCCGCTGGGAACGCGCAAAGGGCTGGGTCTATCACCAGGTAACTCTGGTCCTCCGGAAGTTACAAGGCAGAAGGCTACCTTCCGCTGACTTTGGGTCTCACAGACTAAAACAAGCTGAGCTAAGGAAAGCTCATCAAGTTTTAAACTAAAAGTGGAAAGCAAAAGTTCTCCACAGTATGTAAACACTGAAGGTGTGAGCACACAGGTTGGGGTGTGTTCCTTGGAACTTCAGAAGCCGGTTTCCCCCTTCCCCCAACCTGGTTTGCAAACTTGAATTCTCTTCGCTTTTCATTGAATAGCTTCTGACCTCAACAATAATCTGGTTCAGCAGTACTCTTCATCTCGTTTAGGCTGACATTGGTGGGCACTAGCTATGTTGTATCTAGTGGGGAATTTAAGTTCAGGTAAATTTTAGCATGACACTTTTCTTTAAAGTATTTTAAAATACTTTTTTACTTCCATACAACAGAGATGAAATATATATATTGCTGTGATTGTAGAGAAACATGCTTAGATTGCCTTTAGATTTCCGAGATTTTGTGTAGGCGCCAACACCTCTGTGGACACTAACGAATGGGCTATTTGCAGTTATTCATGAAAGGTCTTTTATATTTTTAAATTGAGGCTTGTTCCCAGGTGGAAAAATTCCTTACGACTAAGAATATGCTTTCAAAAGGATTAGAAAATCAAAACAAAAAATTAGATGGAATTATAGTATAGAAGTCTTTACTGAAAACAACAGATATCATTACAATCTAGGAGTTGAAGTTAAAATGTAGTGAGACTTAATTAAAATGCAAACTATTAAGGAAGCACTGCAAAAGTCTTTGTCACATTCAAAGGGAAAAATCTTAAGGACCCCTGCCCTTCTTATATTATACGTGTATTGTGAGACTTGAATTGTTGTTAACATTTTCCTCCTCTGAAATAACAACAGTTCACCTTTCAAAACTCTTCACCACAGAACGACAATGATGATTGTTCTCCAGGAGAAGGACTTTTGAAACAACTTCTTTCACACACTCGCACACCCGACACAAATGCACCCACAGTTGCCGGTTTTTTAAAACATTGCTTCTGAATGAGAGAGAGAGGGAAAGAGAGAGTAAGAGGGAGAGAGAGAGAGAGACTGGGAAACTCGAGCTTAGGTAACCAACAAACCCAATTACTAGGCTTTATTGATACTAAAAGGAAAAGTTCCCCTCGTAAAATGTCTCTGAGCTTATTAGTTATTTAAATCAGCCCCAGGGCCGGACGAGCGACGCCGCAGGCTCCCGCTGTCTACTCCTGGAGGAGAGCAGACGGCGTCTGCGCCCTGACTTGCCGCCCCTCGCTCGGTCCTTGGCACCAGGGGTAAAGGCAGGCGCCGTAAGCAGAGGTGAGCCACTTGACAGGGGTGCCGGGCCTGGCCCGCTTGGAGACAGCTCTGCGTGGCCTACGGGGATTAGATTTCAGAAATTAGAATTCAGAGACAGGTGATAAGGCGTGGATGAGCAGGCCAGGCGGACGCCCAGCGCCGGAACTCAGCAGGCCGGCGCAGCTTCCCTAGGGCGCCGCTGGGCACCGGCCGGGGCTGGAGCGCGCGAACTGGCGCGGCTGGCCGGGCGCCCTGAGAGAGTGCAGCTTCTGGCCGCCGGCCGAGCGGCCGCTTGGGCGTCCAGGGCTCGCTCCTCTTTTATGTGGGGCTGGGAGCTTTGTAACAGGGTGGGCACCAGGTGAATTTCCACCTTTGCGTCGTTGTCCTTTTCCATAGCTGACAGTCTCAAAACGTATGTGCGTGTGTGTGCGCGCTACGGCGCGCACGGGGAACAATTGAATTTGTTTAAGATAAGCCCCAGCCTACCCACTAAAGTCCTCTAAGCCCGACGTGGTGGCTCTGGTGTCCTGACGTAGCGGCCGGGCAGCGCCAGGTGATGCCCGGTTCGCCGGGGCTTAGCCTCTGGGCTCGAAGGCAAGGCATCGCGGGGTGGGGAAGAACCGAGCCCCAGGACACTAACGCTGCCTGGGCCTTAGCCCGGGGGTCAAGCCTTGCCGGACTGAGAGGGTGGGGCTTTGGGGTTCGTGAGACCGAGAGAACTGGCGAGTCGCCAGCCCAGAAAGCCCTCCAGGTTCCACGCCACTCCGGACGGCTTTGGGCCGCCGGATAGACCGACACCCGCTTGGTCCTCGGTCCCAGTAAGTGCCTGGGACCTTGGGTCCCGCAGCAAGCGCTCTCGGTCTCTCTGGCGCGGTTCGAGACCGGCGTGGGCCCAGAGCCGCGAAACGCTCCTGGAGCCGCTCCGTCTTGGGCTGCCTCGGATTCGGCTTCCTGGGCTCGCTCGCCCCAGCTAGGGGTGGCCGCGGATTTCACGACACGGGCCGGCCTGCCTGGAGTTTGGGGTTCGGGTGGGGCGCCGCGGCCTGGACTTTCCAGGTGTACTTTTCATTACAAGGGGTTGGGGCAAACTGAGGGCGCAGATGTTGTGTCTGCCGGGCGCGTTTTTGTGTTGGGTGGTCCGGTTGTGCCCGGGGCCGGAGACCTGCCCCTGCCCCGCCGCATTCTGAACCCCAGGACTTGCGGCGACGTGTAAGGCCGGCTCCGGGACGCAGCGGACTGAACCGGCGCCGCAGGTTCGGGCTGCAGCCCACGCGGTGGCGCTGTCGGGAGAGGACGCCTCAGCTCAGGTCTGGGACACGGGTCTTGACCCGGGCTTGGGGGTGACGGGGCCGCGACGAAGAGTCGAGGCCGTGGGTTTCTTCGCCGCCACCTTGGGCCCGGGATTTGGAGATGGGACCGACCATCTTCTTCCTGGCTCAGTGTCTCCCGACAGAAAAAGCAGCGGGTCCGGAACGCGACTCTGGGCTCCCATCCCGGCCGCCCCGGCGTGGGGGCGGGGAGGTAGCGGCGGCTTCTTAGGTTTTTCGTTTTCTTTCCCCCTTTGCCTTGTTACCCCGAGGTTGAAAGTCGATTTCTATTTAAAACAACAACAACAACAACAACAAAAACCCAACTAGATTAGCAGGGCCATCGTTCTCTCGCTGCGCGGCTGCAGCAGGAGATCCAGCTCTTAAGCTCTTGGGTCTGAAAAAGAATGAAGGGATCCGGGAGCCCCGGGGGCGTTGTCCTGTGTCGCTGGAGTAGTGCTCGATGCCCGCAGGCCCTCCGCCCTCCCGGGCCTCCCGGCCCGCGGCCACGGCGAAAGCACACCCAGCGACTCCCCTTGGCTTCGAAACCTGTCCGCTGACTTTCCTTGCTCCGGGCAGTCAGTGCCCACCCCCGACGCCCTCTCCCATCCCCTACATGTGGGACCCTGGTGCCGAAAGCTCTCCGTCTTCGCCCGAGGCAGCTCTGGGGGCCGACCTTCGCGCGTTCCCTCCCGAGCTCTGGGCCTCTGCACTGTCTGTTCCCCTGACCCCCGACCTTCTGGCATCTTGGGTGTTCCGCTCACCGTCTAACGCGGACTAGTTGCTCACCACCTTTCCCCAATCAGCCATCTCCCTGGGACGCATCTCGCTGTCCGGGCTGCAGGGGCTCGTTCATTTGAGGATGGGAGCACGACCTCCACTGCCCCTGCCTTAGGCGGCCCGACGGTCTCCTCACCGCTCCGCCCCCGCCCAGGCCCCTGGAGCCCCTGGGGGAGCCAGGAGAAATTTATCTTTGACTGGCGCGGGCTGGGATTTGTACGGCTCTGATGCCAACGAGGAAGACGTGCGGATAACGAAGTAAGTGTCCCCCGCCCCTGCGCTCCGGCCAGTCCCCAGACGCCCCGGGGCAGCCTGGGAAAGGGCAGGAGCCCACCCTGGTCGATCGGTCCTTCTAGGCGCGTTCCCCACGGGGCATTCTGGCGCCGGACCCTTGTCCCCTCGGCGCATCCAATTTCCAATCCAAGCCCCGCGCAGTTATGCGGCCTGCGAAAATGTTGGTCACCCAGCTCTCCTCGGACAGTCAGTGGCGGAAATTGGCTTCAGAGCTGGTGTGGGCTTCAAGTGAAAGGAACGATTCCCTCCCGCCTCCTCTCGCCCCCAGCAGAGCAAGCCCCGGGCGGGGGGGTGGGGTGGGGGAGAGGCAGGCCCGCATGGGTTCCTAGGAGCCGTCAAAGGTTGTTGACGCTGGCCATTCCCATAGAATTTTCCTCCTGTGCTTGCGGCAGTGGAGGGAAAACGCGGCACAACTTTCCCGTGTTCTCTAAGATGCAGCGCACGGCCGGGAGGGCCTCTTGGGTGACCAGACCTGAAATCCTGGGAGCCTGGTGATAGATGCTGGGCACAGGCCACGGCGGCCCAGCAGAGAGCCAGGATCCCACGCCCAGCACCCGGCACCCTGCGCCGGGGCAGTCGGGCCTAGGCCGTCCCGCGCGGGCATCAGGGAAGGAAGGTTGGCCAGAGTCGACAGCTAGCACGGCACAAACCTCGGTGTCGAGAGACAGAAATCAAGAAATGTTGTCATTAAAAGTGCAGGCCATAAAATAAAGGAGAAGAAAGGCCTGACGAGAGATAGAGAGAAAAAGAACATGGAAATAAGAAAAAGCATATATACTTAAGCCCAGCGTATAAAGACCCGTTGATTTTTTAAAATAACAAATCTCTGTGTGATTATGAAAGACAGACGACCTTTGACTAAATGACATATGAAAAAAATTGGGAGTGGGGGAGGAAGGGGGGAAAAGTCTGAGTAGATTCCCGACAAAAACGTCAGTGAGAAGCAATCTGAGGTATAAAAATGTCCCCCAAAGTGAACTTTATGCTTTGAGCACCGGAGCAAACTATCATGTAATGCGCAAAAATGCGTTTGGGATCAAATTATTTTTTTAAAAAGTAATTAAAACCAATTCTTTTCTTGAGTGTGATTTTGTTTTAAAACTGTTTGGAAATAAGCCACTTGAGGAATATAAAACAAAACCAAGCAAAACTTTTGAATCATCATAATTTATTTACTGTTTTAAAAAGTAGAATATCCTAGCAAAAGGTAAAAATGTTATTTAAAATTTCTTATTGTCGAAATTAAACATGCTGGAAATAATCACTTACTTCAGTTGAAATAAGGTCAATACAAAAATTGTGCAGTAAAAAGCTTATGTAATTTGAAACAGAAAAGGCCTTCATTAGGGACAAAACTCAAGGGGGAAAAAAAAAAAAACCCATACCGGGCATATATCACAAAAATCCCTAAAATTCTTCCTTTTTAAATCGAAAGAAATTTGTAAAATTTCTAAACACATATCTCCAAACATTCAAAATACATTTCTGGTAATAATTCATAGTATTTGACATTTTCTTACGTTAAATGCAATTAAAATTTTTTGAGTTCTTTTGCCCCAAATGATAGATTTGTTCATTACCAAAAATGATCAAGAGTAAACTCCAATTAAGTGAAAAATCAATGAATTAAAAAGAGTGCAGAATCTGAAAACAAACTAGCCACAATGTACATTTAATTGTACTTAACTGTAAATTTTATTTAAATCGCCCGTCTCAGGGGTTTAATAATTTAGAATCAATAGTTCCTTTCAAAACATAATAAAATATTTACACTTTATAAAATATTAACCGATTAACAATACGGCTGTGTTGTTTATAAGAGTGTAACTGAAGTCCCCATAATCATGCTGTTGACATAAGCCTGTGAGGTTAGCGAAGTGATCCTTCGCAAAATGTAAATGAAGATCTTCAGACAGTGGTGTTTATAAAATAGCTCATTAATGACTTAAGATTGAATCGCTCCAACCATTCGCATCATCAGATATAATAATAGTGACGAATCAGACAGGAAAGATCCTGGCTAAACCATTTGCATTTTTTTCCAGAAGTACTGAAGTCCTAATATCACCAATTCTTCTAAGTTCCTGGACATTGATCCGGAGGAGGATTCTGCAGTTCAACACCAAGGTAAGGAAAGAAACAGCATTATTATCGTTGTTAAGGTATTAATAAGAAATGCGCCTTTTCCCCATTTTGAAAACGGGCTTAAACTTTTGACAGTGGTAGTAGTTGGCTTTTGCAACACCCTCTTCCCATTCCGACTTGATATTACAGATTTTAAAAAAAAGTTTGTCAGTCGAACTTACAGTTTGTTTCTTTGCAGCCCCAAACCTTTTAGCTACCACCACGAAGTTGGTTTGCTAGAGCCACTTTGTTCTCACAGACTCCGAATTGTGCGTTTTCTCTAACTCGTTCTTTTGGGGAGGTGGGAGGGGGATGAGGTTGTGGAGGGCACAGGGAAAAGCAAACGCAGCCTAAAACCCCCAGGCTGGCTCCCCGAAGCTTTGCTATCCATCTCGCTTCCTTTCTCCGCTCGGCTCCCACCGCCTCTCGGGTCGCCTCGCGCTCCTTTGGAACTTGGTGGGCGGCGACTGGGTGCGGGGTCCTTCGGATTCTGGGCTCTGAGACTTAGGCCGGGGGCAGGTTTCACTTCTGGGACCCTTTCTCTTCCAGAGTCTCCCCCGCCTCCCAGTTTCCTGCTTTTGAGGGGAGGCCAGGTGCACGCCGCGCGCCGGTTGGGTGCGGCGAGTGGACGGCGGCCTGGCCCCGGGTACACTGGGCTGACGCGGCTTCCCGCGGCGGGTGCACCCGACCGAGATTTCCATAATTGCCCCCCGAGCGCGTTTCCCGAGATCGAATTTAGTTTGGCCCTCTGGCGCCGCCGTAGACTCAGCCCTTCTTAAGGGAGACCGGCGGCTCTGGCGACGAGATGGTGGGGAGTCCTCGGGGTCCCAGGGGTTAGGAGGGAGAACCAAGGTGTGCGGGAGCGACTAGAGATACCGCCAGCTCAGGGGGCTTCATTGGCCTCAAGACGAGCGGGGACGCGTCCGCATTTTCCCGCTTCAGGTCGGGACCGCGAGTGTCAGCCGGCGCCCCCGGGGTCTCGCGGGGGCCGCGGCTCCTGCCCACGTGCTTTCTTTAAGGAGGTTCCGCGTCCAAGAGGGATCTTAGGGACAAAAGCGCGGCCAGAGCCCGGCCTGCTCGGCTAGCGCCCGGGCCACCTTAAATGAGCACCGCGGCTGGAGCCGGGCTACGGGCGACTGCGGCCGCGGGAGTCGGCAAAAGTTTGTGGCTCAGTTACGCCTTCGCGGGACCTGCTGGGGACGCCCCCGCACGGCCTCCCCCGGGATGGGGAGGCCGGGTCCCAACCGCACAGTTCTGACCGCGCTCTCAGCCTAGGGCCCGAGCGGCTTGGGATCCCAGGAGTCCCAGCCCAGCAGCCAGCAGACAGGGAGCCCCGCCGCCCTCGCTGCCACCGCGTCACGGCCTGCAGGCGGCCCGGGCTGCGCCGCTCGAGATGTCGCCGGCGCTGCGAGCGCTCCAGGGACGTCATCCAGGGATGCTCCCCGCCCTGCGACCCTCCTGCAGCCCCCTTCCCTGTGCCACCCGCCGCCCGGCGGGCAGTGCTGGTGCTCCTGCCATTCGGGACACCCGGGCTATTGTTCTGGACCCACGGCAGTGCCAGCTCTGAGGGAGAGTCGGCCTCCCTAGCGCGTGCGGCGGCGCGGTGGGCCCGGACGGCTGGCTCCGCACGGAGGGGGAGCTCGCAGGCACCGGGAAAAGTTGTTCGGAGGGGCGGAGGCGGTGCGTGGTGGGCGGAGGCGGTGGGTGGGGGAGGTGATAGCCCTCCTATCTCCAAAGTCGAAAGTACTCCGCGTAGTTAGCAGAACCCGGAGCCGAGGCAGCCGTGGTTGCCTCCTGCGCGTGGGTCTGTGCCTCCGCCGGTAGACGAGGCAACCAGCGCCTGCCTTGCCGCCGCCTCCGAGCCGGGACTAGTGCGCCTCAGGGCTGGGCGAGGCGGCCGCGCCCTGGACCCGCCGCGAGGAGGAGGAGGAGGACGAGACCCCGGGCCCCAGCTCCCGCCTGCACCCGGGCGCACCCACCCGCCAGCCGCGGCCACCGCCTCGCGCGGCACTCGGTTCCCTGCCATAGGTCCCCCGCCGCGCCGCGCGCGCGCGGTCCTCGCCACACCGCTCTCCCACCGCCGACTCTCTCCTTCCTTCCTTCTCCCTCCTCCCTGCTTCCCACCCGCCCCTCTCCAGTCCCTCTGCCTCCTCTGCAGCTCCGCCGCTGTTCGGTCGCCGGCCTCACAGCGATTGATTGATTGATGTTTAATTTCCTGCCAGGCGGGGCCCCCTCCCCCCGCAACCTCCCCGGCCCTCCTCCCCGCCCCCCCACTCTCCTCCTTCAATGCGGTGGACCAGTCTGGCTCGGGTTTAGATCTTTCCCCCCCAACCCCCATCCCGAAATAACCCAGAGACTTCCCCTACCCCCACCCCAAATTATTATTTTGAAGGCGCTAGATCTGGGGACGGAAAGGGGGAGGGGGAGAAATCGGAAACCGAGGACAACCCAAAAGGACTCACTTTGCCTGATGACTCAACGCAACTAATAATCATCTCCCTCTCACTGTGTCTCTCTCTGCGGCTTGTCAGTGAGTCCGGCTTCGGCTGCTGGCGGCGGCGGCCGAGAGGGGAGAGGCTGGAGGTGACAGCTTGGGCGGCCGCCGCTTTTCCTCCCGCGTGCGGTCCCAGGTCCCTGCGCCTTCTCGCTTCTCGGTGGCACCGGCCCTACGGCTCCGGCCGCGCCTCCTCGCGAGCTAGCAGCCTTGCGAAGCGGCAGCCCCGACCCGCCTCCGCCGCCTCCCAGTTTTCAGCCCTTTCTCGCCAGAACGGGTCTCCTTCCCGAAGGTGTGAAAAGGCTTTTTCAGCCTCCTTCTCTCTTCTCCCCTCCTCCGTCGCCTCCTCCCGCGCTCGCTCGGGTGTTCCTTTGGAGGAGCCCTCCTTTCCCTCTTCTCCTCCTCCCTCTACTCCCCCCACCCCCCATCATCATCATCATAACAACCATCGCCGCACTAAGAAGACACCCTGACCCAGGACCCTAAACGTTTGGACCTGGGAAAGAGGAAAGGGAAAGGAGTAAAGAGAAAGGAAGACTAGGAGAACACTGCAAGGCAAATCACCAGAAACTTTCCACCCTGGATTCTCTACTTTTGCTCCATGGACAGAGCCCCAGCCAGCCAAGTTACAGACAGACTGTGAGCAGTAAGTACTCAGGGCGAAGGCGCCCGCGCCAAGCTCGGGAGTTCGGGGAAGCCCCGGGTCCTGCTAAGTTCCCTCCCCGCAGCTCTCGCTCTGTTTGTTAGACAGCGCAGCCGAGGGAGTCCGGGCGGAACCTTCGCCCTCAGCCCTGGCGCTCCGTCTCTGCATCACTCGCATCTCTTCTCACCTCTCCTCTGCCACCCCCACCTTGTCTCCTTGAGCCGTGGCGACGCGGCTTCTCCCACGGCCAGAGCGCCCGCGAGGATTCCCAGCGCACTTTGTTGTGCCGGGTTCCTCCTGCTTCTTGGGGATGTCAGTGACAATGTGAGTGCCGTTTCATCAGGTGTTTCCTCCTCCGCCGCCGCCCCCCAAAAATCCGGGGGTGCCGAGATCTGCGGGTTCCGTGAGGAGCGCGCTGCCAGCCAGGCGACCCAGGAGAAAACTTTTTGGAGAGATTTTAAAATTGGGGTTGATGAAGGCTGCTCCCGCACCTAATAATTTAAATGCTTTTGCGTTTGTAATTTATGCGGAAGAGCATTTTAAAAAATCACTCAGGATCGGATGAAGATTAGAACGTTCCAAAATAATAACGATTGTAGACCCCGCTTGAGGTTATTCTGATGAATACCGCCAAGTGTTTTGGGATGCTTATTAATGTGGAATCAGGGTTGATTTTGTGCAGAGTGTGTGTGTGTCCCAGGACGTGCTCGGTAAAGGTAAAAAGCGGGGATTCAAGGGTCTTTTTGGCAGGCCTTTGCCTACTGCCCCGCGATTCAGAGCGCATTCTTCTTGTGGTTAATTTGTTTTCATATGGACTTACGTACACCCGCACCCACTCCTTGAGTGAGTGAGATGTCTTCTTAGGAAGTTCACTTCTTCCGCAACCCTGACCCCCCGACAGCAAGGTCGGCGCACCGGAGAACGGTTTATGTCAACCCTGTCCCATTGAATGGATTACTTCTGGGCGCCCTGGGCGGACTTCGTGACCCAGAGCTAACTTCTGGGAGCAGCGACTGGGCAGAGTCGCGGCACCCCAAGTTCTGGGTTTCCTTTGGGCCGCCCAGTGTAAGGTTGGGACCGGCTTCCCTGTTCGGGCCCCTCGGGCAGCGTGGGAGGAAGTTTGTGTGGCTTTGGTGCAGCGCTCTGCCACTGGCCTAAACGTCTATCACGTGTGTGAGCGGTTTTCCCTCTTTTTTTTCCCTCCCCCTTCCCCCCCCCCGCCCCCTCCCTAGGTCCCTGTGCATTTTATTGCGACCTGCCGGTGGGAACTTTGTCTCCGAGTCGGAGCAGCATGGAGCGGCGGAGCGAGAGCCCGTGTCTGCGGGACAGCCCCGACCGGCGGAGCGGCAGCCCCGACGTCAAGGGTCCTCCCCCGGTGAAGGTGGCCCGGCTGGAGCAGAACGGCAGCCCCATGGGAGCCCGCGGGAGGCCCAACGGCGCCGTGGCCAAGGCCGTGGGAGGTAACAGCCCGGAGCAGGGAGGCGCGCGCAGCCCGCGGCCGGGTGATAAAGGCCCGGGTGTCAGGGTTCAGGTTGATTAGGCGATGTCGCGGTGTAGGATTACAGGAAGTGAATTCCAGGTTGCCAAATAATGTCCTCGTCGCCTCTCCTCTGCAACTGGTAGCTTCATCTCGAGTTAAAACAAAGTGGTTTACCCGGAGGGTGGCATTTTTTGGGCACTTTGCCACTGTGTGCTGAGGTGTTGGCAGGTTTATGTCACAGCCAGCTAACTGTTTCTAGATTTTCCTAGAGAGCTTTTTAGTGATTTAACTCTTTTGCCTTGCCTCAGAGTATCTGCTGTAGGGATGGAGTTTAGGTGCGTTCGCTTTTATGGACTAATGTTTAATGCTCAGGTTAGTACAGGAGCAAGTGTTGGTGTTACTTTGTAGTTAGGACAGTGCTTCGAGACAAATGATTAACAACTGGGAATATTTCCAGCCACATTTCAAGTGGGAAATAAAGAATCACTACGAATCTGTCAGGCCCTTAGAGACTTTAATGCTACCGTTTTTTTAAAATAAAGTTTAAAGTCATATGCATTTGTAACTTTGTTATGAATTATAGCACAACAGGTAAAAATAGCATAGTAGTCTTATTGACTACGTGCTGTTTTTCTTTCTAAGAATTTAATATTACTTAAAATCTTTCGTAGTTTTTGCTACTTAAACAACCACTTTCTTTTAAAGTGGTTAGGGAAAGTAATTTTATAAAATAAAGATATGCAAGAAATTTAAACATTATTAAAATATTTTGAGGTTTACATGACATTTCCTTAGTTGTTTTTTAAATGTAAATGCACAGTTCTACATGGCATGCAGTTTTTTTTGTGTTTGACATAAATTACTAGTTTAATCTTTTTTTTTTTTTTTGCTTCTAAAGGTTTTTTTTTTCCCCCCTAATATTTTCAGTAGTAGCCTGTTTAATATAATTCTTATATTAGCCAGCCTGAAATGAAACAAAACCCTGGCAAAAGTTAGTGATAAATTCCCATGTTCTAAAGAGCCATAGTTTGTATTTCCAAGTAAAGCCTTAATTCGAAATATCCACTCCCTTTTAAAGACATTTTATAAACAGACAACAGACAATTTATAAAAGAACAGGTTTTTATTTTTACTTATTTTGCTATTACTATTTCTTCATGGTAGACATTCAAGATGGTTTGCCTTAGTTCCTTATATTACTCATCTCCCTTGAGAAGCACTCATTCTCTCAGTTTTAAAAGCTTTAACAAAATTATTTGACCATAGATTGTGGCTTATGTATCTTTCATTTTAGGGACTTGAAGATATACTTTAATGAAGCAAAAGAAAACTTGGTAGTTTTGTGACTCACTTTTTAGAAATAGTGTTTATTAATGTGTTGTCTTGAGAGTGAAGCAATAACTTTGGACTTTTCGGATCATTTTTTAGTATATGCATATAAGAAAGAAAAATATATGGTGAATATGGTGGGACCCAATGTGAGATGGTATGATAAGTGCTGGTAATGTTGGATTGAAAAACTTTTGGAAGTCCTTGGAGAGGATGTGTTCTCAAAGTGGCCTTATGCATTAAAGAAAAAAACCTGGGCTGAAATTTTGGTTTCTTTCTAAGCTCACTAAATTGAAAGAAGTCTCTAAACATTTTAGAATGTAATGGTTACCAATTGTGCTTCCCTACAAAAAGTTTTTTTTTCCCCTATATCTTACTGAAGGAAACTGCCTGATTTTGTTGACCCAGGGATACCCTCAGTGTAAAATAGTGGTTACTTTTCATATTTTCTGAGACTATAATTCATATTTGGCTACTTACCATAAATTTGATATAGACAAATATTATTAAGTCTTGGTGAGGAATAATAAATTTGTTTCGACAAGCTCGTATAGTCACTTTTTTCTGAGCTTTAACTTAATTTAGTAATATCAAAGGTCTTAGCTGTTTCCCAAACTGAAAATAAAGATGACATTATTTTGTCTCAGTAAGTACCATTTATGATACTTAACAGTAAAGTGGTTACAATAGTTTACCTATGGTGGATTTTTAAAGGTTTTTTTTAAAAGAAAGATTTTACTCGATAGATCTTAATAGATTGTTTGGAAAGATTTTAATTTAGAAAGCTTTCAAATATAACAACTTAGAACATAAAATTTCAATAGTACAGAGTTTTCTTATGAATGTTAATGATTATTTTGTGGGTTTAAGTTTATATAGTTTCCAAATGTACATTGAGACGTTAATAATTTTATTTCATTATGACTTTTAATCATGTATATAGACTGGAGAAAAGCAAAGCCTTTTTAAAAATGCACATTCTAAATTTTAAAAATGTTTAAAATATATTTCTATTTAGCGGTTCTTTTATAATTGAAATAAGTTTTTTTTTTTAGAACAGAGTAAATATAAAATAGATTATATTTCTATCACCCTACCTCCTTTTGTTTAAATTTTCTTTATGAAGCAATATAATAAGTATAGACAACTACAAAAATATTTGTAGCTCTGCATCATTTATTACCATTTTCAGATATACTGCAGTCTTGTCAATGTTGTAAAGATGGCTATAATAATATATATTTTAAAAATAGAGCTCAAAATTTGGGAGGATGTATTTGTCAATCTTTAGTGATTCTCTTTTTAAATGCTCTCCCTCTAAAAATAGGGGAAATCATTAAGTTAATTGGTTGCTCAATAAAATGTCAGTTTATCTTATGCTTCTGATAAATAGGTGAATAAATGCTTCTGAATGCATTGGTTGCCCTAATAAATTCTGTTGCTGTTATTCTACCTTTTTTAGAGAGAGAGAGAGTTTGCTATGTTTTTGATGAGAACTAAAAAAAAAAGAGAGAGACATAATTTTAGTGTCTGGATTTGACTGGATGAGGTGGTAGAAACACTGTCACAGTCTTCAGGGTTCTGTTTTAATAGGGGGCTTAAGAGTGTGTTGTTTACAATGTGGTTAGCTTTAGAAGACTATTAGAAAGTAGATCAATTTTGTTTTGTATTTCTAACACTTTGTAGGCTATATTTGCTCTTATCTAAGCAGTGCGTTTTAAAGCATGTATGTAATAAAATATAAGTGCTCAGATGTGTATGACAGTCAGCTTTTATAGAAGGTCCTGGAAAAAAAAAAAGGCTAATATCTCTTTAAAAAACATATGAAGGCTGGGAGAGAGTTTAGAGCAAGCAAGAGCACCATGGTGTTGACAGCTTTATATCCCTGCTGGGTAACATTCACTTACTAGAATTGGCGTCCTCTCTCAGCTAGTAATTCACTCCATAAGGATTTTGAAAAAGGATGATTAATGGTGGGGAAATTTATATTTGTGAAATTGTTGATTAAAACTTACAGATCTATTTGAAGATTTAGAAAAAGAAAAGATTATTAAAGATGATGAATATAAGAATCAGATGATCCTTTTACCACCATTAGCATAAGTACCTAAAATGTTCTGCTGTATGTAATGCTTCAGCCACACAACCTACAGCATAAAATGAAAGTGATGCCAATCAAGTTTCCAGAGGAAGCAAGGCATTCTGCTTTCCTCCTGGACTGCTGAAAGGCGCTGGCCAGTTGTGCTTTAATAGCAATAAATTACTGTGCTTCATTCATTGTTAACACAAGCATTTTCATTTTTTAATGTTTGGCTTAAAGAAGAACTTTTCAGACAGCTTTATTTAAACTGAATGAACAGCGCTTGAGTATACCAGATGGTGTATTTGCTGATAGGAGGCATTAAACATCAGAAATCTTTTTGATATTTTTCGTTTTCCTATGAATTTTGATGACTTTTTTTGTGTTAAATCTTCTAGAGTTCAAGGAAAAATGTTTAAACTCTGAGAATATCTTGATTTTTTTGAAAAAAATTAGCTTTTTTCGGAAAAATTAGTTTTTAAAATAACTTTAATTTTGTTGAAGAATTGTCTATTGAAGTTATCTTGTAACTCTTTGACTCGAAGTAAACCTATTCTTCTTGCTACCAGGCAGCCCTTTCAAGAACGTAACTGTCTTGTTGCAAGGGGAAAAAAATCATTATGCAATACACACTGATGTACTCAAATAGGGAAGCAAATGTGATCATGATTGTTGCGCAGGGCCTCATTTAGAGCTGAACACTGTCTACAACAACAGTTAGTTTAATTGTCTGCATGTGGAACATTTCCTTTTAGATAAGAGTAAAAGAAATGCAGTTCAGGTCAGGTGTAGTCACCATATGAGCAGTTGTAGAGAGATGTTTTACTTTTTGAAAGGAGGGCAGATATGAAAGAGTATAGATATTGACCTATTGAAATGTATAAAATATTTAGAAATTTGAAACGTATTGTCGACATAGGCGAAATGGAGAAAACTCATTAAATTCATTTTAACCTAGGATGTATACCATTATGCTTGTAGGGAAGACTCATGTTATTACTTTAAAAGTGAAAAGGTTGTATTTCGGTCTTGTACTCCACTTTTTTTTTTTTTTTTAAGGGTTTAAGATCTTTTAAATAGAATGAACTTTGGCTTTGGGGTCATCCAACAATCTAGCATGTCCTCTGTAGTTTTGCTGAGGTAGAAAAATAGCCCTCTCTGAAGTGTTTTCAGTCCTTGGCCTGTTATTAAAATAAAGATATACTTGGTTAAAAAAATATATGCAATGGAACATACACATTAAATAGAACATAGGGTATCCGCCCCTCAAAGTCTTGAGCATAATTTGATGTTTTGAGTAATTTTGGAAGCCTTATATTCCATCAGTAGAAACCCCACTGACCATTATATATTCAAGATCATCTGCAGTGAAATGTGTGTGTGTGTGTGTGTGTGTGTGTGTTAGAACTACATAGATGTCCCTTAAGACATCTGTTTTTTAACCACTGCAGACAATAAGCAGTATCCTCTTTTTTCAGGGGGTTGTGACTAAGAGTATCAGTCTGTACATATTAGATATCCTGTGTTAATTCTTTTCTCCTTGTGTGAATGTGTGTATATATTTTGCCTATCTATCTCTGTAGGGAGGGAAACAGACTAATCATAATTTATTAGATATCTAAGAATATTAATTTTGAGTTGTTTTAAGAATATGGAAATCAGTTTTATTCCAGGCAAGACACGGTAATTATTTGGTATATCTGACAAGGCGTATCTGGTAAGCAGTCAAATTTGGTGGTGCTACTTTGATAATTTAAAACTCTTTTTTTTTTTTTTTTTTAAGATTCAATGTGGAGAGAGTTTATATGATATATAAAAAAGACAAATTGACAGAGTTAGATGAATTTCAAATTGTATTATTTTCTTTGGTCTTTTTAGAGTTTTTAGGTTTCTTTTTTTTTTTTGACTGAAAATAAGGTAGAAAACTTTATGTTTCCAGTATAGAGCAAAATGACAATTTCTCATCACTAAAAAGTTTTTTATAACTAGTAATCTCACATTAGGTGCAAAAAATATGTACATAGTTTATTTCATTTCAAGAAGCCACACTTTATCTTACATAGCATGTAAATAAAGTTATTTATACTCTTTTACCTAATAAGTAGGCTTTTTTTTTTAACCTATGTAACTAATGTGTGGTAACATAGCTTTACTATCTTCCTTACATGAATGCTGAGATACAATGGCATTTTGGAACATATTTAAGGATGGAGCATTTGACAAAAGTTGTATGTGTAACAGTTTGTCAGTGGAAAGTGACAAGTGGGAAATGACAAATGAAATGTTGGCATCATCACTCTTTATTTTGATAAAAATGTCTCAATTTGCAGTGATATAATACTGTTTCATATTATTTCATGAGTTGTGCGAGATGCATAAGGGGAATTTAGATTTTGTGAACGGAAAATTAGCAGCCTAAACTCTCTTTTCTGAAGCTTTGGCAGCAAGTTCCCCCTCCCCCCCGAACTCCCCAAGAATAAGAACAGCAGTGAAATGTTGGATCTAACTCATACATTTTAACTCATTACTTTTTGGAAAAAAAGAAAGAAAGAAAGGAAGGAAGGAAGCAGGGAAGGAAGGAAGGAAGGGACAGGGAGAGGGAGAGAGAGAAAGAAAAGAAAGAAAGAAAAGAACTGAAAATGGTTTCAAGTAGGAGACATTTATGCTTAGCTCAAAAAATGAAGAAGACAGTTTGCCTTTTGTTTTCTTTATAGCGATTTAAAAATGAGTGATTTCCATCTGCTGACTTTGATTGTATTGGGCCTTTCTCACTTCCAATTACCACTGCTCTCCATCCTTAATTTAGGGTGTCAATGTGGAGAGCCGTGAATTCCTTTTATTTTAAGGTGCAACAGAGGTTTGGAAATGTCTATGTGTTAAAAATTGATTTTTATATACAAAGGATTCATCATCCTACTACTTACGGGTAATGTGATAGATATTTCAAAGTCAAAGTAGACCGCCCTGAGTGGAATTGAGGTATGAGTTAAAACAAAAGCCAGTTGAGGACTTACATATTTCCAAAAAAGTACAGATGTGGCCTCTATAGTGTGTGATTTTCTTTATTTTCTGAAGTCAGGGAGCAACCAAACATTTATTTTCTTCTTTTACATGAAACAAGCCCCACAAGGACTTCATGCTGTATAGTGTTTATGTAAAAATGCTCTATGGTGGAGTTTTCAAAATCATGGAACTCCATCGATACATATAATTTTTTTTGCTTTCAATTAACAGAATTGTTTTGCTGTTTAATAGCAAGTGATTTAAAAATTGTGGTAAAATCAGTATAATTACGAGGCAGTGAAAGGCTGCATCAGAAATTGTCTTCTACAACTTGTCTTTGGCTTCTCATTTGCAAAGTTTTACTTATTCCAGATTTTTTATTAACCAGGTAAAAGTGACCTACAATGGAGTAAATGTGCCATAGATATACAATTATGGCAATTGGGTTTATGGTGTGTATTTTTTCCATTTTTAATTGATGTGTATACCTTTAAAAAATTTTAAAATAAACTAGTGAATATTATAGTTACTAGTTTGACAAATGCTTAAAATGAAGAAAAATCCTTAATAGAAATTTCAAGAATTTGAACCTTGCAATAAAGTTATGAGCAAATTATGGCAGTCTTATATTGTAGTAAGAATATTATTTGTGTTTATGACACATTAGGGTAGTAAAACTCTGTGGGGGATGTATATTTCAATTTAAATTGCTCCCAGTATTATTACTGTTGGCTAGTGGGTGAGGCAGATTAGGTTCTGCCCTTAACTAGTTGCCTTATCATTGGAATGGAGTTCTACCTTAGCACAGTGGGCTGTTAAACTATAGCATAACGTAACAAAAAAGATTGAAAAGTTAAGGGGAAACCCTTCAAACTACCGTATATGAAAAGGGGTGCATTTCACACCAGAGTAAATGTTTGGTGCCTACTGATGGTTGCACCGATATTGAAATGTGCACAGCAGCTCAGTGACTTTCTTTGTTTTGTTGAAGACTTGCACAGATATGAACAAAATTAATAGAGACTCTAGTTAGAGAAAATGTTTTCCAAAGCACTAAGATCTGACAGAGGTGATTTTCACTTTTCATAGAAACAATTTTAATTTCATAATGTTAAGCACAGATATCTTTTTTATCTTTTAAAAATATTTTTTACTTTTAAAAAAAAATTTGGCTAGAAAACAAGTATATCCATTCTTTTATAACTGACTAAGATTGATTTTCAAATTTCCTGATTATTCCCCGTATTAAAATTGCATGTTTTTCTTGCGTTTGTTTCAATTATTTATATATACATATAAGAAAAGCAAAAATTGATAGCTTGTAAGGAAAACGCATTCATATCAAAACTCTTCAAATAACAATGTTTTCAAAACATTATTATTATTTCTTTTTGGTTAACAGAACAAGAGCTTTCTTTAGTCATAACCCAAAGATGCTAACAGAGTGGCATGATAAATGTCTCTTTAAGTGTCGTCGTAAAAGAAAATGACATGCCTTCTGAGGCAGTGGAGAGTTTATGTTGTTTCGGACCCATTTCCCAAGCAGTGATCGAAAACAGATTACAATAACAATTATACAGTCAGAAGATGCAATATCCATTTCTGCTTTAATTGAGTGAAAGAATAATAAAAACATCATTAAGAAAAATGAGGGGGAACTGTCACACAACGTACAAATTTTTAGTCTTGAAGAAGATGCAGAATAACTCAAGTACTTTTCACTTACTTTGCTGTATTTATTAGCTAAAATCTGTTTTGGGGAGAGACCATTTGGTTCTTGCTTCTCCCTGGGAAGTTCAGAGAGGAGCCCCCGGGAGGTAGTTGCTCAGGAGACATGAGAAGTGCTCACTGATTTGTCTTCATGTACAGTTTACGACGGGAAATCAGTTTCTTATATTCTACCTGAGGTGTAACTACCTTCTCTCTCTCTGTCTCTTTCTCTTTTTCACCTATGTAAATGGAAGTAAAAAGTAATGAATGTTCCTCTTGTTACAAAGTCCTGCAAAGTAAGGGTTAGGTGTGGTCCCTGGATCTGCTGTTCTTCCTCCCCTGGCTGAAGGGGAGGGAGAAAGTTGAAGGTGAATAATGAGCACCCGTATTTTTTCTCGGTTCACGTGGGGTTGTTGGGGACCCCGAGTTTCCACATGGACACATCACCTGCCATTCATGTAGGTGACATAGACTGTCACCTGAGATGCACAGGCTCTGGCCTCCATCTGCAATCATTGGAACCAATGAATCGATAATCCTTCGCACTGCTGAGCCTCCAGCCCTCATTACCCAGAGAAGGGCTTTCAGCAACTTGGAACGAGCTGGCTGGCAGCCGCTGAAATCAGTGGCTAGCGTTCTTTCACCCTAGGCTGTATTTCTTACTCTATTCATAGAATTGCATGTGCCTGGAAACTTGGGTGATGAAAGTGGAGTTAGCCCAGACAGTGGAGTTAACCCCTGCCCGTTGTGCGGATACTAAAACCGCAAATGCTGTTGGCCATCAAAGCAGCTGGAGCCCAAGGTTGGACTTAGTTGACAGAGTTAGAGGAGACTGTTTCTTTGGTCTGTAGCTAAGAGTTTTCTTGGGTTCAATATTTAAAAACCTTCCTGAGAGCAAAATGAAAGGAATAAGATAGGCAGTAAACCCTTCCTGGTGGAGGTCTCATGATCCCAGAATTGTCCCAAGCATAATCCCTTTCAGACTGGAATTTATGTCATACAGCTCAAAGGCTTCTTTTTTTAAAAAAAAAATTCAGTTTAGAGAGTCTAGTTAATAGTGCCTTCATTAAAATACTTTTGTCAGCAAAAGGTTTTTCAGTTTTAACATTTACATAACCTAACATCATCGACGAATGCCACGAGCTTTAAGGGTCTATTAGTGGTTCTGTTTTTTTTCTGGGCTTTATAATTTAAACCTAAACATTAATTCTGGGTGGAACTTGGCATAATGCCTTTTTGCCTGGGAGGGAATTTTTGTTGTACAATCAGAAAAAAAAACCTTTTTTTTTTTTTTTTATACAGTCACCTTCTCCATGTCTCCCCTCCCCTAAGTAAATAGCAGTTAAATAGTCAAGGTTTTAAAAGGGCTTATTTAAATCAAAAAAAGAAGTGATTATTTTAGGTGAATTTAACAATTTTCCATTAGTTCATATTGCAAACTAGTGCTTTTGATATTAACAAAAAAGATCTGTGAGGCTGCTAATGCAATGAAAATATTTTTCCCCTCTCTCATACTAAAGTCATGTGGCAAATTTTTCTTAATAAAGTTATATTTGAGGACCCTTGAAACTTACATATCAGTTACCTGTCTTATTTATTAGAAGCTGAGAGATGTAAAAAATTCTTTATGTCACCTGAAATTATAGCATTGACTAGAAGGAAAGAAGTTGGGATCTCAGTATTAAGTAATAAAGGGACTAAATTTCCCAGTATTTGTTATTTTGGAAAATATATTTAAACTAGGGTTCTTAAAATGATCTTTTAAATATATGATATTAATACTATGTTAAAGTTGAGTTATTATAGGAATCTGGTTACAAGGTAATTGTGAAATTAAGAAACAATTGAGGAAACCCTGTGATGATCAGTTGTCATGATCTGCAAACCAGAAAGTGTTCAGAACGCTAGGAAGAATGCATGCCTGGAAATCGCTCCTGGAGGAGAGTGAGGCTAAACCAGGGTTCTCCTGAAGCTTTGCCGGCTTTCAGCTTACCAGGCTCCATTTAGACAAGATTTTGTCCTGTATGTAGGTTTGGCAGATGTGGTATTAGATGACCAAACACCCTTCATTATTGAGGAGCAGTATCATAAGAGGAGCAAATTGTTAGTGAAAAGGGAAGTTATTACACGTTTAAGACCCAAGTAAAGACATTTTACAAGGGTAAACCAGGTGATTCTGATTTTTTTTTCCTTCTCAAATGGATCTCCAGGTAATATTCAGCACAACTCACTCTATTTACAGGTCCATTCATATAGTAAGCTTGAGCCTTTAGCACGTTTTTACAGGTAACTTATAACCAAACCCCACCGCCCCCCAAACTAGAGCTTACTATTGAAAGCCTGCCAATGCCATCACAAATGGCCATTAGTTCCCAAGAGACTTGGAGGAGAAAAAGAACTGGAGGAAAATGCCATGACTTCAGTAAGAACCATTTTGCTGCATGTGTATATTTTTGCTGCCATGGCAAAACTGTCTGGGGGCTGACCTTCATATTCAGAATTGATACCGCACACTCTCCCATGGAAATGTATAGAATTCCAATTAGCACAGGGTCAGAGTATAAATGTACCTCTTTTCACACTGTTCCAAGTGGTTAGTGGAAAACAAGCTGCAAAGTAATTCCCTCAGTCCCCCAATAAAAAGATTTATAGCTAGATAATTCTCAGCTCCATAATGGGAGTGTTGTAGGTTTGCGTTTGATATTTATAAGACTGAAATACAGTCCATGTACCCAAACTAAGCATTTATTGTAAACAAGTTAACTGCCGAGAGGTTATATTCTGTCAAACATAATTATATTGAAGATTGATGTATAGCTTGAAAGCAGGTTTGAGGGAGACAGTTCTTTTTAACCAAGGAAGGCTTCTGAGACGCAGCTCTTTTCTTCCTTTGATGTGAGTCAGTGAAGTCGTCTTTTTCACAGCCAGCCTCTCATGTATATAATAAACACAGGCTTGCTCTCTGAAAACATATCTGTTTGTCGATCCTACTTCTATTAGCAAAATAAAGAAATGAACCTATATTCACCAAAGATGTTAGGTATAGTTTCTTTTATCATCTTTACCTGGACCTGGGCAGTGATGGTGCTAAGATAACAGAGTTGCTGTCAGTATGGCAGGAAGTTGAAGGAGTTCACCCACAAACCTAAACCTACACCTCTGAGTTAACCTCCAAAAGAACCCCTTTCTCCTTTAATGCAGATTTTGAAAAAGAGCCTTTGCCTTGTCTTTCTATCTTGTGTTGAGCTTGTGAGATGAGAACTATTTTGAAATTGTGGCCTCTCAGGGGATGGGGAGAAACTATACTAATATGCTTCATTTTATGGCTCAGAAATTATTCTAGAGTTAAAGAGCTTGTGAATCCAGGGAATCTAGGGAGAATGAAATCTTTCTGAGGTTGAGATATTCCATATCTGGGATTACCCCCAATTTAAAATAGTACAGTGCTCTTCCAGGGTTTCTGTGCTTTAAGGAAGGTAGAAACTTACATTTTCTTTAGGATAAAGATTTATGACTTTTTTTTTTTCCAGGAGAAAAAAAAAAAGGTTTTTTGTGACACTTTTCAAAGAGTTAAAAATGGAATAACATTCCTCCTTTGGTTGGGCGGTATCCTTTAGATAACATTAAGAATGAGAATAAGAGTTTCAATGGATTTACGTGCAGTGGCTGAAATGGTCTCTTTGGTTTTTTAATATCAAACTTAATAGTGTCTTTTGGAAATGATATAAATTATAAAGGGGATGTCTTAGAATCATAACGTGAAAAAAAACAATATACTAGTTTTCTCTGTTCTGTTTTTCTTATTTAAGTAATTGCTGTAAATTGTACAGGTACATATAAGCTTAAAATATCTTGTGTGGGAAGTATTCCATCAGTGGGGACCCGAGTTTCCCCAGTCTGTATGCTGGGTTTTATTAACTTCATCTCAGTCACAATAATAATATCCTATGTATTGCCATCCAGAGGGCCCAGTGTCCCCTTAGGGAACTGCAGAATACACCGCATGATTTTGACTTTCTTGCTCTCTCCTCCTGTTCTTTTCTTTTTCTTCTCCCAGTGTTAGCCATTTCAAGGACCTGGTTGCTATTACATCTCAGTGGAGGCATTTGTTGGGTGTAAGAATGAGAGTGGCTTTTAGTGGTTGGGAAAGGATGGTAAAGGCTGCCTGTCTGTTTAAGCTCGGCCTTGTGAAATCTGCGTTCATTTCACAGTGACGATCTTTATACATCTATTAAACATCCATATATGTTTTGCTGTTTGAACCCTAAACATAGACAGTAGGATTTCCTCTTGTAAGGGAGAAAGTCTTTATTTTTCACTATAAAAACTTTACCTTTTCAGGTTTTTATTTGATAAAAATCTCTCAACTCTAGTATGATTTCCTTTGGGGCTTTGCACCAGTGTTTGATCTCAATTTTTAATAATTTTGGTGTTAAACTCCCCAAAGAAAACATGCTTGTGCTCTGAAATATCCCCACTAGAAATCTGGGTAGTCTTGTCTTATTGAGAGCCGAGTGCTTGATTCCTTTATTAATTCCTTGCTAGAGAACCTCAGTACAGTTAAGCTTTCCTTACCACTACACTGGAGAAATTAATCAAGGGTTTTTATTTTAATTATTAAATTAGATAAAATAACATTTAAGGCAGAGCTCAAAACCTGAGATGACGAAGCAAATGTTAGTATAAAGGTAATTTTTATTAACTCCTTTTTTGACTCCTGGGGCTCTGAGTTGCAAATAGCTTTTCCAGAGAGGATAATAAGAATGAAGGGAGCGGCAAGTACATCTCTAGTTCAATACTATTTAAAAAATTATCCTCCCAGAAACCTCCAGAATAAAATTCTACTTAACGGAGGAAGGAAATCCTAATGTTGATGAATTATGGTATAGTCATTTCAGCATGCCATTGAGTCTCAAGGCTTACTAATATATGCATTTCTAACCCAGTGAGAAAAGAACCTCAAGAATTTAGTTTTGAACTTGGGGATACTTACACAGTATGCCATATGTTTGAACTCTTCTGTGATACACAAACTTGCATATTCTACTTTTTTTCCTTTTCTTAAATTTTTTTTTTTTGATTCTGGGATCAGTAAACATTTTGTCTCTCTGTAGTTACTACATTTAGAAGAGATGCTGCAGTCCTTCAGTGCAGGACATGGGTAGGACTGCAGATAAGATGCCCAGGGCTCCAGGATGTGCACAGTCACAGAGCACAGTGCTGCTACCCAACAGAGTCCTACGCCAGTTGACTGTGATGCCTTCGTGGTGATAAACCAACAATTTCTGTGGACGGTGGTCGTGCAGGGCCCTGTGGTCTGGTGCGCTTTCCCCGGAGAACATGGAGTGAGCTCCTGAATTCACTTGTGCGGATCTTTTCCTAGAAAGCTTTCCTTGTCTACCAATGCTGAATGCTGTGTAGTCGGGCCAAAGTGATGTGGACAAGTTAGGTGGCTAGGGAGTCATGGGACTTCCGGAACCGACACTGCCTATTAATGGTGGTTACTAATGTCTAGGTGGAATTAGCATTTTGTTAAAATAAACAAACATTTCTTTTGGGCCTGCTGCAGGTCAGCCTGGGAGTGGAAGGGAGAGTGAGAGGGTGAAGACTTAATCTAAGTCCAGTTCATGTTGGAGAAGGAAAAGACCGGCCTCTCGTTCACTCTAACTGGACATTCCTGACAGCTGGGAATTTAGTTCCTTGGGTCAGGCTTGCTGTGGCTGTGTTCCCAGGTGTAGCTCAGGCATTTTTGTTTAGATAAGTAGCCACACTGTGCCTCCTGTGTGCCTGTAAAATCCTGTGTTGCAGATTGCCAGGCCAACTTGATCCTGCCACTGCATTTCTATAACTGAAGAGTATTGAGAGACCTGGAGTTTATCCTTCAGCCTTCAGATCTGACTTCAGGTTGAATTGTGGCCTCTCAGTTTGGGGACAGGCCTGGAATCAGAGGTCTGGAAGACCAGAACCCATCTCCCTTCCCTACCACTTTAAACCCAATTTGAGCCTTTGAGGTGGTAAGTGAGAGGACCAGAGTTTACTAGGCCATCCCTACCCCTGGCCTATTTTTTTGTTCTTATCTTCCAAAGTTAAGATCTGCCCCAGGGGCTGCAAAGTAGTGTCTGGTTTTACTAGAGAGATTTCTGAAAATAAAATATTTCTTGGTAGTCTTACCTCTCCTCACCTCCCCATAGAGGAAGTGGCATCAAGGAGCTATATTGTTAAAACTTTACTTGGAGGCCTAATTCTGAGGTCTAAGCAACTGGGTCATGGATGAACAGGAGATCGAATTTCTGCATATGTGGCTTCATTTGCACTTAGAGTAATTATTAAGCACATTTTGCCTTCCCCATAATTGTAGGATTGACTGGTCCTCCACCTGTTAAAGACCCAGGACTTTCAGCTGTCCCACCTCTGTCTCAGCTCCTGCTTCCTCTTCGGGAAGAGTTAAAAACAAAACCAACAACAAAAACAAATGAATGAATCCTTCTGAGAATCTGTAGTTCACAAGCAAAAGACAGAAAGGAACTTTGGAAAGTGGAGCAGTTTAGGGGAGCTTGGAGGTCCTCTGGGCCACCTGTGGGTGGCTCCTTTGCCCCCAGATGCTTTTGCTCTCCCCCCCAAGACTGGTGAAAGCATGTTTTTCTTTATGACAGTACCTGAAATTCTTTCCATTAGAAGTTAATGTGGGATACAGTGTACTTCTCTTACAATGAAAATATATCTGAGGAAATTAAGGGACTACCAAGCCATTAAAACAGCGAAGTGTAGCATGTTTTTATCTATTAATCTCTTTGGAATTTCAGCCCCTGGGGGAATGGGAGGCTGGAGTGGAATGTGGAGCCTGGGGCCACCAGAGCTCAGGAGGCTAGTCCCTGGGAGTGAAGGGCAGGAGCAGAAAAGAAGAGAGTAGGGAAGACACACTTGATCCATTTTGAAATTTTGCCTGGGACCCCAAGAAGGAGGTGAGGAACACCCTATCCTTTCTTTCTATTTCCGGGAGCAATTCTTGGCGCTCAAACTTGCCTTTATTGTTTTAGGGTGGGAGGAAGCATCTAGAGGTTAATATTGGCGAGTTCTTTCTATTCTTGTCTGTGACGCAGGGTGTGTGTGTGAATGTGAGTGTGTGCTTGTGCGTGTGTGAGAGAAAGAGAGACGGAGAGGATATGAGGTTGTAGAGCAAGGAAGTGGTTGTTTTGTTTTTCTAGTAAATTTGCAATAAGAAAAGATAGTTGCCACCCCTCACTCCCTTCCCTGCCAGTCCTCTGGAAAACCCTGTATTATTCACTTGCTTTCCGGGGTAGAATTTGTTTCAGTGTTTCTGGGGTTCTGTGATTTATTGATTGTGGTGGTTGCTGAGCATGATGTTTTACTCCAGGTTCAGTTTTATACAAAGAACAGATACATATGAGAGACTCTGCCCTAAAGCCTTTGTAATCTTCATTTAGCCCAGGGACCTTCTCAGGTAATAGAACCAGATCTACTGCCGGCCCAAGGGAAGGGAGTGGGCCCTGTGGCTGCCTTTCTTTTGGAAACAGATGGTTTTAGGAGCCCTTTGAAAGAGGGGAGGAGAAAGGCTGGCCTCCTGTCATCTCAGACTGGCTCCTGTCATTCAGGGGGCAGGTCCAGGAATGAAGGTGGACCCAGGAGGCAAAGGGGCTGGGGAGGAGACCGGAGCCCTTGCGCACCACACTAGAGAAGGACCCATTATTTGAGCCTTTCTTTGTCTGTGAGTGACTTAAGGGCAGGATCTGTGTTTGGTTCCTCCTCTGCGCCCAGCACAGTGCCTGACAGGTGATAGGCCATTGAAAGGTAAATTCACTTACAAGCGACGCAGGTCACCCACTGGACACAGCAAGTGTGGTGAACGGTCCTTTACTAAAAGCCCACGCCTTTAGATTTCTGTGGACATGGGTTTTGGAGTGTTGTTTTCGACCCCCAAGAAAGCTGCGTGCTTGGGTTTTAAAGTTGGTTAATCGGAGCTGCTCTACTCTTTCCTCTCTTGGTTTCTTTGGACATCTTACTTATTTTCCTATAGTTTCAGCTTTCTCATTTATCAGATGAGAGTAATAATAACCCTCCCACAGGGTAAACGTGGGGAGGAAACAAAGGTAAGTATGTATGTCAGAGTACACGATGACTTAGGAGGCCCTGTGCAAATGAGAGTGTTGTTTTGTGTCCAGCTTTCGCAGAAGGTGGTAGAACCCTGTCATCTAGACCCCCTGCCTCTGGACCTTCTTTCATCTTTCTCTGTTAGGTTAGATCTAGCCCATTAAAGAGTACTTGTTCCTCGGGTCACATTCATGCCAATGTCTTGTCATTTCCTGAACACTGTAATTGTTCTCTAAAATGAAGGGAAGGGGAAAAAAAGCTTTTCTTTAATAAAGAAGTTGGAGTAATATAATTAGGAATTAAAACAATAGCCTACAATTTGCTCAGTGATGCGGAGAAGATATCACGTTAGATATTGGAGTTTAACCAAGAATACATCTGTACTCAAGTCTCCTAAGATCTGGAACACAGAGGAAAGATAAGTGAGGGGCATCAAGACAATCGCACAATTGTCCTGCTTATCAGTTTGTGGTGTATTTATCCTGGGTCAGAAAAACCGTTGTATATGTTGGTATTTGGCAGATTGCTTAGAGCAGCTCTGTCTGATCGAAATGTAATAAGAGCCGCGTGTATAATTTTAAATTTTCTTGTAGCTTCTTTTAAAGAAATGGTAAAGAAACAGGTGAAATTAATTTTAAAAATACATTTTGTTTAACTCAATGTATCTAAAATATTATCTCTACATGCAGTTCATAAAAATTTTTTTTGTGTTAAATATAATTATTTTTTATTTTTTGGTATTAAATTGTTGAAATTGAGTGTGTATGTCACACGCCACATCTCAACGCAGGACTAGTCAACATTCAAGTGCTCCGTCACCACTTGTGGCTCCTGTATTGGACAGGCAATTTTAGAATATATTTTAGAATATAAAGTATGGTGCTTTTAACACTTTCACCCTTTTGCTGTGGGCCTGTTGAACATTTTAAGCCTTTATTATTTGCATCTTCAGTAATTAGGCCATTCAGTGATTATTAGTATAATTTTTATTCTGAAGAAATGCTTTTTAGGAAGTATCATGAGCATTGATTATGGACCCTGAAAAAAATGATTGGTCTCTTTTTTTCCTCTGTAAAATGGTATTAATACTGATTTTGTAAAAAGAAAACCAAATAGGGACTTCCTGGTGGTGCAGTGGTTAAGAATCTGCCTGCCAATGCAGGGGACATGGGTTCGAGCCCTGGTCCGGGAAGATCCCACATGCCACGGAGCAACTAAGCCCGTGCGCCACAACTACTGAGCCCGCGTGCCACAACTACTGAAGCCCCCGCACCTAGAGCCCGTGCTCCGCAACAAGAGAAGCCACCGCAATGAGAAGCCCGCGCACCACAAGGAAGAGTAGCCCCCGCTCACCGCAACTAGAGAAAGCCCGCGCGCAGCAACGAAGACCCAGCACGGCCAAAAATAAATAAATAAATAAATAAATTTATAAAAAAGAAAACCAAATAGGTTTCATTATTTGAGGGCTACCTGTCAGACAGTTTAACTACCTTCCGCTGTTTAATTGTCACAACCAGTCTAGGATGTAGATGCTATTGTTCGCATTTCAGCTGGGAGGAGTTTGAGCCTCAGAGAGGTCAGATAAATTTCCCAGGGTCACTCCCACAGGTTAGTACGGCAGTGCCAGGACTCCACCTAAGAGTGCCTGCCCCCGGGTGCAGAGCGGCCCTCTCCCCGCACGCCTCGGTTCCCTCTGTTCCCCCTGTTCCCAGGGCTGTGCTGGTGAAGACCAGGTTAACGCTTCATCATTATGCGTGCTTCTTCAGAGATCATTGTCATAATGAAAGTGACAATTGAGTATCATAACTAATGACAGTTGGGAAAATGCGTTTTTCCAGTAGAGAAAGTCCCGTTGCTTATTTTTCCTCTGTGATAACAGAATTAACCATTTATCCCAATTGTCAGGACAGCTCTTAATTTTTAGCAAATGGCTAGGGCTGTGTGCCTGTCCTCTAGATTAAACCATTTGCTTACCTCCTGCAATTGTAAAAGGCTTAGCGAGGCTTATAATCAAAAGGTTCAAAGTTCTCTACTTGATCATCTGAAGATGGGTCTGTGCTACAATAAAAGAAAAATAATGCCATAAGCTGTAGGTATAGGGCTAGAACAAGAGTGTCTTTCTTTTTCTTCTTGATCATTTCTGAATTTTTATAGAGGCAGTTTAGTTTTATTGCTGTTATTCTTTTGTTGGAACTTATCTATTAATTCTTCCCATTCTTTATTTTTTGAAGTGCTTTCCACATACTCACCCTATCCTTTCATCCATTGTCACTTTTTTCTTTTTCTTCCTTTTTTTCCCCTCTTTTTTCCTGGAGCAAATGGGGGGACAAAATGGATAAGTATATTTTTTTGATATATATTTCTACTCATCCTTTTATAGTTTTCTTTCCTAGGGATTTGCTGTTTTTAAAGGCATTTAAAACCTATGCCTTAATTTTCTTCTTCCTTACATTTGACTTCAATTGTACTGTTTTACTCGTTTTCATTTCTCTTGTCATTGTCACTAGTAACTGCATCTATTTTTCCTGCCTTCTTCTTCTTTTGTAAAAATTGCGTTTCATTGTAAAGATTTCATTGTTTAGGTTGATCCAATTCTACTAAAAAGGTACATTTTTTAGTCATTAAATATAAGCTTTTATGATCGTTTTTGGTATCAGATGTATATGTGCTTTCAGAACAGATTCTATTATCATACACTTCTGATTAATACTGTTTTGTTTTATAAATGACTTCAAAGTCCTTTTTTTTTCTTCTGTTTTTGAAAGTAGGCGATTGCCTATGAGGGACTGGTGCTTGCTTTTTGACTGTGAGGAGTTATTGCTGTCATGTCATAACAATTACTTCCTTTACTCACTGAGCTAAAATATTTAGGAAATATTTTGGTCATTGCCATTTTCAAAACATAAATCTCTGCATGATATATAGATCCTTGTGCTTTAGTATTGTATTTCATCTCTAACTCATGAACTGTTAATATTATTTAAAAAAATTAATGGGGTCTTAAGTTTTTTCAGTTGACCATAGACTTGAGGAAGATTTATGGTTCCTAAGTAATGGACACATGATAGCTTGTGGAGCAACTGGATTCATTTAAAGGTCTTATCTGTGATTCCCAGATGAGTGACACTTAGATGTTGACATTAGGAACTGCACATGGATTTTCAGCATTGAAACTTGTGTACACACAGGTATTAGTGGTGAAGTAGCTTATGGCACCACTGACTGCACGGCCTTATGTGTGCTTACGTTTAAATTATTAAAAAGAGAAATCAACCTACTTCCTTGGACAAAGATCATATACTAGTATGTAAGAGTTAAAAGGTCTAAATGGGGGCTATTCCCTGCTGGTAAGGACTCTCATGAATGGGTCCTATAAAATGCCATTATGCTTGCTTAGGAAGATTTTACAACACTTTTCAACTGCATTGAGGGCAGGAGCAAGGTAAGGCTTGTTTTCATTTGTATCACTGGAGCCACGAGGGATACCTGGCACACAGTAGGTGTTCAGGGAGTAAGAGTTGGATAAATGAATGACCACAGAGATAATTTGGAGGAAATCTATTTTATATTATTCACTACATGTCTTACATGCAATGGGGAATAAACCGGACATATAAGTAAATAAGCATTTGATATGCCAGTGCTGGTCACAATTAAAAAAAATATTTTGTAAGGCACCATGTGGCTAGGCTAAATTCTCCTCTTTATGTAAAACAGTCAGTCTGCTCCACCCTTATTTCCTATGCTCCGTGAGTCTATACCATGGACAGTATAGGAGCAATGGACAAAAATGCTGCTTTGTTGTTCCTTGGCGTGAACCCTAAGTTAATAGTTGTCCCAGGTCTGGTATTGTGTGGCTTGCTAGTCTGTCGTGCAGGCTTAGTAATAATTACCGTGATCTTTAATGATAACAATTCTTAATGAGTATTATTATTGTTAATAATGATTATATTTAATAATTACATCCAACACTTATTATCTTTAATAATAATAATTAGCACATGGGAACCAGTTGCACCATTGTATTATCTTTAGAAGAAAAATCTAAATCTGTGACCTGGTAGTTTGCAGAGTATCTGTTCCCACCCTCTGCTTTCCAGATCAGAGTGAGTCAGGAGGCTTCTAGGGTCTGGGCAACAGGGAGGGGCTTCTAGAGAAACTCCTCTGCATTCTGTGTGTGAGAGGCCATACTTGCACGTGTCATTTTACACAGAGGTCTTATTTTTATTGTGAAGTGCCATCATCATGAACAGCCAGCCCATCGTCCACCTCCCCCATCTCTCCACCTGCCCACTCATCCTTCATAACCTTTGATTTTTCTTGCACGAAGAGAAGACCTGGAGCAGATCCTTACTCTGTAACATACTAATTTGTGTGAATTATGTAGGGCAGAGTCCATGTTTATTACTCGTGTGTTGGTAAAACTTTGATCTTCTTTTGCCATGGCTATGTTTAGATTTAAATACCTGTATGGCTTTAAAAAAAAAATAAAAAACATTTTATAAAACACCTTTGGCGAATTAAACATTTTTTAGCTTTTCACATATTGATACAAAGGAGAGAAATATTTCAGTGACAACAGATTTCAACAGATTTTCAACTACACTAATTTGTTTTATTCTTTAGGGTAGTTTACTTCTTTTCTTTGAAAACCAAGCAGAGATATTCCTTTCCAGTGATAACTGGTGTTATTATATAAAATAATAATTTTTTTAAAAAACAAAGTTTCATATTTGTATGTATATTTTGACATAAATTAAATGTCAGTTAAGACTTACATGAGCAGGGTATTTTCAGGTTAGTTGATGGCCTGTTTACCAGGATTTAGAAAAAGAAAAGATACAAGAGGGTCTTCTTTTAAACTCCTATTGATTTTCTGGTACATATTCACGTAATAGCTTAGGACCATTACTAGGTATCTTACAACATTTCTAGACAAAAGCAGATCTGATCTGAAAATACTAGTCCTGATTAATAGTTAATGATAGGACCATAGATACGAGGATGCTAGGGTCTGGAAGGTCACTTTGATCTCACCTATGCGCCGGCTGTGAACTTGAGGTCTCTCAGTCAGGACCCCTCTGATTGGTGTGCTCCACTTTTTAATGACTAGACTCTGAGGGCTTCTGCCACTGCTTGGGGCAATTCTGCTGCAGTCTGATGGTAGTAATGGAGGGAAAAAACCCCCACAGTTTTCCCATTAGGCCCATCTGACTAAGAGGCTTGTTTAATCCAAACCACTGTCCACAGATGATAACTGTCTCTTCCCTTCTCATGATGACTGGGGTTTGCTTTGTAATGTTTGTGTTTTGCTCTTGGGTTTTGTCCCTGCAGGTTTGATGATTCCGGTCTTTTGTGTGGTAGAGCAGTTGGACGGCTCTCTTGAATTTGACAACAGGGAAGAACACGCGGAGTTTGTCCTGGTTCGCAAGGACGTGCTTTTCAGCCAGCTGGTGGAGACCGCGCTCCTGGCCCTGGGCTACTCCCACAGCTCCGCGGCGCAGGCACAAGGTATTCTCGCGTCTCCCCTCTCCTCCCCGTGCCTCGGGTGTGTCATGATTTGAGGAAGAGTGTGTTCCCCGAAATAATTCTCCAAACAGGGATCGGAGGAGAGTGGTTACATCTAACATCTTTCCCAAACAGTGAACAGCAGGATGTTTCATGGAGAGTCTGGTTTTCTGGTTGCGTTGGGAAGCATTTGACCAGTACCTCTAGAGCCACCAAAATCCCATTTCAAGCCATCACTTGCATTTCAGAGTGATCATCATGGGTTTTGTTGCATTAATAACTCTCTTATTTTCTCTAAGTCCCCAAATCGGTATTCTCAGAGTGCTGAGACATTTGACTCCTAACTTATCCAAACTTTAATATGTGAATTATAAGCTTTCAGTTTTCTAAATTTATTTATTGCTTTGGGCCTGCCGCTTTTGCACATTATGATCAGCTTTTAGTTAAATAGAAAAAAATGTATGCCTCTTATATACTGTACTTTTGTATCTTTGAAAACCTCTCTGTAGTTCTGATGTGGTCCATTCATTAAAAAAAAAAAATGCTCAGTGTCTTTGTGATCAATTCATTTTACCTATTTAATTAAATATAATTAAATATTAAAATTGCATCATTATTTCAGTGTGAATTGTACAGCACTGGGGAATCCATTGTGAGCTTGTGTTGCCCATTGTTCTTTTATGCCAGATAATTGACAAAACAAATAGCAAAAATATCCCCAAACCTTGGAGAATGGAAAAATAAATTTTTGACCCAATGGAATGATTATCTTTGTTTCTTAGCTGAAATTATTGAACTGTATAGATTATGATAATGGTTAGAACTAAAGGATAGAAACAAGTGACTTCCAGGTCTTATTCCATATATTTATTTCCTTTATTACTGTCTTTACTTAACATTTGTGTATGTGCCATGGATTTTTGCTACTTTTTCAAATGAATTCCTCTTCATATACTTCCTAAGAACTATTAGTCCAAGCCTCTATTTATTGAGAGAAGGAAACTGTGAGAGATTAAACAGTTTATAAAAAGTTACAAAATATGGTGACCAAGGACATGGGATTTAAATTCCCCAGCTCTTGACTCTGATTTTATAAGCAGATTATTACTGTTTAAAAAAAGTTTTAATTAAATGTTCAAATTATATCTTAGTTCTACCAAGAAAGCAACTCATCTGAAACCAGGAGGTCAAGAATGTTTTCCCAGGGCCATGGATTATTGTGAGTTGAAGTGCAGTCTGAATCCCAGCACTTGGCCTGTCTGGGTGCAGTAATACATACAACTGAATCGTAGAGTCCACTGCTTTCAAAGCAGCGTGATAAAGGATGATTCATTTCCTTTCCCCGACAACTTTCCTTCTTGTGTGAGGGATTCAAGATTTGATCCCGAGCAAATTGCATACTGGGCACCATTGCTTTTATTTCATGCTATGTACCTAAATGAAATAAAAGAATCCCCCCCTCCTTCCCCCACCATAAACTTTTCATGCCATTTTAGGGATATTTTTCTCTGAATGTAAAGGTCATTGTATCCCACTGCTTGCATCCTGGTGTGCCAGCTTCCTGTTTGACAGGGCTATCCATCTCAGTTAGCATGGCTGCTCAACGCGCCGTGAGCTCACATGTGGAGCACAGAGCACTAAATGGCCAAGATTTGATTCTTGGCACATGCTCAGGGAAGGGGCTCTCAGGAAATTTGCACGAGGGAGCCACACTGTTCCATTCAGTGGTGTGGACTGAGAGTTTTGCTCACCAAGGTGAGATCCACTAGCAAGAAATATATGGTCTACAGTGGAGGATTAAAGAAGAAAAAAGTCAAAAGTGAATATTTGCTTCCCCAAAGTTTTTGAAAACCACGGTTAAAAATGACTAAATATTACACTTTTTAAAAGTTGAATCAACATCCTGAAGGTGCTCTAGATCATGATATAGTTTATTTTGTAGGTAAACAAGGGTTTTATCGCTAGGTCCTGTACTATAATTTTACAGAGGAGGAAGAAAATCACAGTTTGTTTATTTTGTTTTAAATTAGATTGCTGATCTCTGTTTTGGGTAAATGGAAAAACTTAGAATTGTTTATTTGGAAATCAATGTATTAGATCTTTGTTGTCATTCAGATCATCACACTTGTGCATTTTGCTGCATATTTATTATAGACGAAACAGAATGCATGATAAGACAGGTCGTTCATGTGCTGGAGAAACAGCAGAGTGGGAGGAATCTAGAAAAGGAGGCAGAACAAAATGTGACTGCATATCTGAGGCCTGAGGTTTTATGTGTCTAGTTTTTTGTTTTGTTTTGGTTTTATTTGTTTGTTAGTTTAGATAATTCCCCCAAGATGGGAAAGTCATTGGGTGACCTGCTAGCAAATGCATTTGTGGCAGAGAAACTGAGTGTTTCTGAACCTCTTCTTCCTGTGTTGGGAAAACTGGGCCAAACTAAACTTCAAGGAGAGCTGGTTTCGTGAGCCTATTTTACAAATTGAGACTCTTGAAATGTGATTTTTCATTTTGACATGACCAGAAAAGAGCTTCATTAATCAAATTGGAATAGTATTCAGATTAGCAATGTCATTATTTTGGAGTGATACTCACGTTCCAATGAGAGACAGCATACCCATGTTCTTGTGAGCATAGGATAGTCAGTTTCTTTTTCTGAGATGGCATTTCCTCCAGGTGAGCTGAAGAGATTTTATTAAGAAAGAATATTTGCTTATAAAGAATGATAGAAATTCCACTAAAATGGAATTTAAGGGTTGCCAATCCTGCCCCCCCCCCCATTTGACAGTACCTTCTTTATTTGAAGCCAGATATTTGGACCCAAGAGAGGATAAGGGCACAAGATAATGTCATAAATCATGGGCATTATGTTTTTAACTGACCTAAACCCTCCATATCCCAGAACACATACCATTTACTCTTTGTGATTCTCAAGGATATGAGATGCAGGATTCATCTGACCTGCTGTTTTGCATATGCAAAAAGCCTAAAGATGGCAAGCTCTTGGCTTTATCCGGAATAGGTAGCCTAAAGTCTAATGAACAACAAGCACGTTTTATGTTATATGTTGAACTATGAGTCAATATATGTGGATCAAAAGTAGTCTTCCAGTCTTTTGGAAGAGGAGTATTAACCTAGGGAACTGCTCTGCAGTAACCCTCCCCCACTAAACTCTTCATTCCCTTTATTCGTCTTTCTTGTTTCCTTTTCATTCTTTCAGTTTTGCTCCATAATGCTTTTGGTAATAGTCATGGGCCTCTCTGCATTGTCGAGAGAGTTCTTTATCTCGCTGATTAAGTAGCTATTTGTACTTACCAAGGTGGTTGGTGGACTCTGGGAGGTGGCAGTGATGGCAACGTGATTCCTCACTGTGTACATTTGACTTAATTTGTAAATGGATATCGTATCTTTTTCCTGCTTCCTATTTAAAATTTATTTTAAAATTTATATTAAAATTTATTTTTGACAAGAAAATTTTATTTAAGAACAAACATGCTGAACAATAAATAAGCAAAAATCCTTTCTGGCTGGTTATTTTTGGGGTCATGAGTATGTAAAAATCATGAGTTCAAGAGGAAGTGTTATTAGTCACCAGTTTTTCTTATTTGTGTTAGAATAGTTAAATGTATATAGTCATTTAAAATGATGTTTCTAACAAGTGACACAAAAATGCGTTTAATACAATGTTATGTGAATCAAGCAGAGTGCCAAATACAGTCTCAATTATATAAAATTTCACTTATATGCATAGAAAAAAACAAAGGAAATATATTAAAATATCAACTGGGTGGGTAGTGGGATTGTGGGATTTTCTTCTTTTTCTAATCAGAAAAAAAAAAGTACGAAATTCCACTTCCTCTATGAATTCCTCTCTGAATAAGTGGGAAGTTGTTATTTCCACCATATTATCCAATTTTGATAAACAGTTCACTTTGTCCCTAATTTATCCATAAGTGTGAAAACTTGTGCATGATACAGATGCATTTCTGTTGCTTTTTCAGTTTAATATTAAAAGAAGAATCAGTAAGTCATTAATGAGCCCCTGTGATGTATAAAACAAGGGATTTCTTAGAGTTTTTTTAAAAAATTTATTTATTGAAGTATAGTTGATGTACAAGGATTTCTTAGAGTTTTAATAGTGCTAGGTAACATAAATTGAGCAATTGCTATTTGTCAGACACTATTCTAAGAGATTTACATGTACTGACTCATTTAATTCTCATAACAGCTCTTTGAAGTAAGTTATATGTTTCCCATTTCATAGATGAGGAAACTGAGGCAAATAAAGAGAGAGAAATAACTTTCCCTGGTGCACAGGGCTAGTGGGTGGAAGAGCTGAGATCTGAAGGCTAGTTAACCACCTCCTGAGTCAGAGTCCTTAACCACAGGGCTGTCCGGGGACAGACCTGATCACTGGGAATGTAGACTTGGGGTAGGAGTCCATTCTTATTTAATGCTTGTTCTTTTGCTCTTTGACATAAGGCCTGAAGGGCAGGACTTTTTGGATTGGGTGCTTACTAAATATATAATGATTATATTTATATGATAATGATTACATATATTCAATAATGATAAATTATACATATTTCATTTCCATGATGAAATATATAGAGATATTTCTTCAAGGTAACTGAGACAGATTTCATTAAAAACAAGAACCTCACAAAACTGTTTATTGAAGCCAACTCCTAAAACTAAAAAGCGGGCCTATAGTAGGTTGAGTAATTCAAATATACATTTTTTGCTTATGAAGCCAAAATGATTCCTGATATGCAAATAAAGCATATTCCTTAGCAGTTCTCATCTTCAAATTAATTAATTCAGTAGTATGAAATGCCTGCTGTGTGTCAGTCATTGTTCTAGGTTCTGGGGATAAAGAACTGAAAAAAAAAAAATCTTGCTTTCATGGAGCTTACAGAGAAAAGTTTAGTATGTGGATGACTAGTTGATTTTCACCCTCTGAGCCCAGAAATATTGAATATTGAGGCTCAGAGAATAGAAATGCATATAAAATTTGTTTACAGGTCTGGTGCTAATTTTTAACTAAATGTTCATTTTACTCCTGAAAAAAACGCTTAAGAATTTCTCTTCCTCTTGTTAGCTTTTGGAAATAGATGACAAGATGGGAAATAATGGGTTAAAACTTCTAGGAAATCTTACTTTGCTTTATTAAAGGAAAGCTGTTTATTTGCCTCTTCTGTCCATTGTTGTCTTCATTTTAAAAATAGGCCTAATGTTGGCTTTGATTTTTATTGGTGAAACTCTTCCGCTCTCACAGGCCCATTTCTTCAGAACACAAGGGTGGTACTTGTGCTAGGCATTTAGTCGATGTTAGAAGAATGAACAAATGAACTTGAAGATATTTATTACCCTGGAGAAATATGGATTCCTAAAAAGTGCCAGTTTACTGTCTTTAATTATTAGATTTGGACTCATGAACTGGAAACTATTTTGTTCCCTTATAACAGAGTGATACATAGCACAATGTGAAGTCTGTAGGAATGCAGTAATTGTTTTCTGACTGAATGAAAACAGTTTTTAAGGTTCATTTTTGCTAAACTTTATCCATGAAGAATTTTTGTGTGTGTGTATCACTGTGAAGTTGGCTCCCATTCATTAGCTATTTTTATCAGAACGGAAATATAATTTAACTCCTTATTGATCAGCTATCACCATTTCCAGGTTATTCTATGTCATCATTCCATAGTCAGTGATGTTTTGGCTATGCTCGGGGTGGCAAAACACTCCAATAATAACTGTTAGACTCAAAGAAGTAGTTATTCAAAGGGTACTTAGGTGATTGCTGAGATCCAGATTCTTCTGATCAAAACTTAGAGATGTTTTGTCAGTATTTATCTGGACCTCATCTGTTTGAAGGCATTGTATGTAGGGTGAATAATTTCAGTCTATGAACTAGAAACTATGATAAGAATAAATAGAATAAGATTTAAAACCAAAGCAGTGAGAATATTTATGTAAAAAGGAATGGAAGTAGAGTTCCCTGTGCTATACAGCAGGTTCTTATTAGTTTTCTATTTTATACATATTAGGGTATATATGTCAATCCCAATCTCCCAATTCATCCCCCCCGCCCCCGCTTTACCCCCTTGATGTCGGTGTGTTTGTTCTCTACATCTGTGTCTCTATTTCTGCCTTGCAAACCAGTTCATCTGTACCATTTTTCTAGATTCCACATATATGCGTTAATATATGATATTTGTTTTTCTGACTTACTTCACTCTGTATGACAGTGTCTAGGTCCATCCATCTTCTCTATACAGTAGAAACTAACACAACATTGTAAAACAACTATACTCCAATTTAAAAAAAAAAAGAACTACCATATAACACAGCAATTCCACTCTTGGGTATATATCCTAAAAACACCCCAAAAACACTAATTCTAAAAGATACATGCACCCAATGTTTATAGTAGCATTATTTACAATTGCCAAGATATGGAAGCAATCTAAGTGTACATCAACAGTGAATGGATACAGAAGAGGTGGTACATATACGCAATGGAATACTACTCAACCGTAAAAAGAGAATGAAATTTTGCCATTTGCAGCAACAGGGCATTATGCTAAGTGAAATAAGTCAGACAGAGAAAGACAAATACTGTATAATATCACTTATATGTGGAATCTAAAAAATAAAACAAACTAGTGAATATAACAAAAAAAAAGAAGCAGGCTCACAGATATGGAGAACAAACTAGTGGATACCAGTTGGGAAGGGGAGGGGCAATACAGGGATGGGAGAGTAGGAGGTACAAACTATTTGGTGTAAGATAGGCTCAAGGATGTATTGTACAACACAAGGAATATGGCCAATATTTTGTACTAACTAAATGTAAAGTAACCTTTAAAAATTGTATAACAAATTAAAAAAAACCTTTTTAAATAAAAAATATTTTATATTAAAAAAAGAATGGAATGGCTTAATTTATGTATTATTTATTTATTATTTTATATATTATTCATTTATTAATTATCATATACTTTCCAGTGGACTAGCTCTACAACATACCACATATTGGGAAGAGCTTTACATAGAAGCTACTGTTAAGGTAAATTTCATCGTTAGGAATGAATACACTTTCATTTTAAGTTATTCAGTGCTTGAAATGCTCTGTTCTTAAATTAATTCTCTAAAATGTTTTATTATGGGAATATATAACATATACAAAGTTGAGAGACTAGTGTATTAAATACGAACTCATCAGCTAGAATCACCAATTAGCAATTTATGGTTGATTTTGTTTCATCTATGCCTTACCCGTTTCGCACCTCTCTCCCACTGGATTATTTAAAATAATCCTAGACCTCGTATTTTGTCCATAAATATTTTACTAAGTGTCTCTTAAAGACTATTTTAAAAACATAACCACAATACCAGCATGACGCCTAAAAAGAAAGATAATGATTCCTTAATATCATAAAATATCCAGTCAAGCTTCAAATTTTCCTAATTATTTTATATATATGTATATATTTTTAGTGTTTATTCACATCAGGAACCATACAAATCTATACATTGCACTTGGTTGATGTCTCTTAAGTCTTTGAATCTGTGGGTTTCCCATTCTCTTAAATTTTAAAAAATTCTAAAACTTATGTTTGCTGCTTTAATTCAGAGTTATTTTTATTTTGCTAAACTTAATGAAAACCCTAATCCTATAAATGCCTGCAAATACTATGATTTCAAATAAAAAATTAATAAGCTTAATCATAACCTTGGAAAGGAATTCAGAAAAATCACTTTTTGTTTTTCTTTTTGAGAGATGATAGTTAAAAGACATATGTTGTCTAGAGCTGAAAGGTTTTTCATGTTCTGAAAGTTTGACGTTCTCCCTACTGAAAATGTTTTAAATGATCTCTTGCCCTGTCTTTCTTAGTTTCTTTCTTTGGTTCTCTTTTTTTCTCCACGTTTTCTTCTTTAATTAAACTTATGTTTGGGAGACTCTCAGAAGTTTTTTCTTCATAAGGGCAACGTTGGAAAAAAGGTACATATTTAGAAATTTTAGGCCTTGGAGCAAACTTTTAACAAACAAGCTGCTTTTTACAAAATTCTGTGGCTCTCAAAAAAGAGCTAAAAAAGTTACCCAAAATTGCTGTTAACCATGTTTCAACCCTCATTAGAGCTGGATGCGCCAAAATATAAAACACTGGCTGGGCTGACACAAATCTCTAACAAGCCCCCATGCTCTTCCCTCCTCTGCTATATAAAATTAAATATTCATGTATGTGTGTGTGCATACATATTTGTTCACCGGCACATAGCAAAACCTGAAACACTACTTTTTAAAACACTACTATTTAAAAATGAATATCTAATACAAGTGTTTATAGTTCTGTATTCCTTATATTTGTTTATATTGTCATAAAAATGTTATTTAAAATATATAAATGTGTAATTATGGCTCGTTTAAAGGTCAGCTGATGGAATTATTGTCTACAGGTAAATTTGTAGAGGGTGAACACCCCGTCCAGTTTGATTTGTGGAATGCCTAGCTGTTGGGTAGGAAGTACTTGATAAGAAGTGTTAAGGGCAGTGAATTAAAAAAAAATCTTATCTCACTTTACATCTGACCTTGCAATTTCTGCCAGAATGTACAGTTGAAAAAATCATTATCACTGGAAGTAATTCATTTAAAAAAACAGGCTCATTATTTTCTCTATTATGATGGAAGGGTTTAGCAATGTTTACAGTTATCTGTTTTGTTTGGGGCAGTTGGCCATGGTGGCCATTAGCTTTGGTGTATTTTTAAAACTGCTTAAAATCCTTCTTTTTGGAATTTGGGCATTAATACCTATGACCTGGAGGGGACTGATCATCTTAGTTCTGCGTTTTGACATTCATGTAAAATGATCCAGGTTAAACAGATTGACCCACAGTGATATATAACTTTTATTTAATAATTAAAGTATGTCCCATTAAAAATATATAGCTCTTGAGGAGTTATGAGTAGGAAACCTACAATCTAAAACTGGTGATACTCTGATACAATTTATATTGTGATTAATTTTTTATTCTATTCCCTTCAAGAGTATAACTTTCTTTTGCTAATGTATAGATTTAAAATGCAGGGTAGAGCCATTTGCTGAAGACCCACTCTTTTTTGTGCTTTAAGAAGATGCAGTAGCGATTCCGTTAAAGGAACTCATTTGGTAAAAAGCACATTCAATAATGATACAATAGACAGTGCTGTTACCTTTTGGGTAGATCCTTTATATTTAAAGCTCTCCATTGGTACAACTCTCAGTCTTGGTGCTATACCAATCATATTCCAACTCTTAATAAAGTCTGTTTTGACATTCATGATAAACAGTGAAAAATTCTTGGCCATAGAGCATTTTGTAATATTCAAACGCTTTTTAAAAACTCCCTGCTTTCTTTTTTTTTTCCTTTTTTATATGGATAAGAGCTCTGTCATCTAAATCTTGTAATTTCAGTTAATTCTTTGTGAAATTGTGAAATTTCAGAATCGTAGGTCCTTTTACTTCTTATTTTAGTGTACATTTTACTTTATACTTTGAATGTCCAAATTTTCTCAGATACAATTATAATTGTATTTAAGCATTTTTATGGGGTATCGACTCCACAGTAATTCATTCATTGCATAGTGTCAGTTGGTGGGCAGCTTATTTGTGACTTATGTAGGCACCTTGGCACACGAAGAGGAGCCTTGCAGTGTCAGGGACCCCTTCTGTCTGCAGTGTGACAGAGCTCAGAGGCGGGCTGTGGGGAGGCAAGGGTATAGAGCAAGAGTGCAGCTGGCCGTTGGTCACTCAGAGGCTCCTTGGTTTGGTTTCCGAGGTGCCACGTAGATTTCACATGATTGTGATGAGCATTTAAAATCCAGTGCTTTGAAAAGCAATTTTTTTTTTTTTGACAGTAGCTTTGAGAGTTTTAAAGAGTCTTATATCAAGGTTCTACTTGCTCAAAAGCAGTAATTGGCAAAATTATTTGTGTGTCAATGAGGGAAAACACAAAGGTTTTTCCCTGTCTGCCCCTTTTTGGTTTGAAGAAATACCACCCAGGACAGAACCGCAAATCTGCGCTCTTGTTTTACAAGCTCGTTACTCGGGTTGGAAAAGATCGCTGCAGGCTATATGCAAATAGTGCCGAGGTTTCTCTCAGTTTCCAGCTCCAGCTCGGCAGAGAAATGCATCCAACACATTCTTTCTGTCGGTTTTGTAAATCAAAGAATGAGATGCTGGAAGGCTCATAGCACAGTCAAACCTCTGTCCTCAGTGATTTGGCTCTACAAGGCCTAATAATCTCCCAGGTGTGAAAACTGGGCCCACCATCCTGGAAGCCAAGTTAAGAGGGTGGTCTGTTCTTAATCAAAAGCTTTGACCAGTTTTACCAGCTTAAGGTGATACTCCAGAGCCAGAGTAATAAATAAAAATTTAAGTGTCGTGTTTTATTATTATGAATACAGTGATTCCTTAAGGGAAGGGGGAGACTTCTTTGAAAGGGCGTCTGCTTTAGATACTCTGCAAGGGAAGAGAGATATCAGAATTATTTGGGAAGGAAGCACTTTATTAAGATCGTTAGTCTTTTAGAGCATCATTGGAAGAAGTGTAGTTGAGTTTTACTGTTCACTTTTCATGGAGAGGAACATAATACAGAAACTTTTAAAGATTATACCTTAATTTTCTGGTTCTTTCACACACTATGATATCATTCATTCACTTAACAAATATTTCTTGAGTGCCTGTTATGTGTTGGGGACACAGTGAAGAACCAAACATACAATGCCTCCGCCCTCAAGATACATTCCAGTAGGAAAGATAGAAAATAAATTATAAATATATAATAAAATGTTTGGTAGGACCTGGCAATAAGTTATGCTTATGTTGACTCTGTTCTCTCAATCTTGTCTAGAAGGAGGTTTTGGCAAGTTTAGGCTTCTGGAAAGTAGCCGTTTAGCCAGAACAAACTTGAAGGTTTTGAATGGGGTTTGAGGATTAAAAATAAAATGATGTAGGTACTGAAAAGGGTAAGCCTCAGTTTTCTGAGAAATTTACCTATTTGGACTATCTCATGTTTGGAATAGGATAAATGTAATATGTCAGAATTAGCTTAGATTAAGCCGTAGTTTAGTTTTTGCGAGGGAAACTGAAACTTTTACATAATAGACATGCTATGAATATATTTGATAGAGTTAATGTTATTAACTGATTAGTAATATTAAGCTCTACTATTTATTTACTGCTTCTTATACACCAGGTACTGTTCTAGGTGCTTCACATATATTTGCTCATTCAGTCCTCATAATAACCCCCATGAAGTACATGATATAATTGTCCACATTTTACCAATGAGGAAACTGACATTCAAAGAGGTAAACAGCTTAGCTGACACTAAAAACCAGCTTCAGAGAATGTGTACTTAACCAATATCCCATTCTGTGGCATTATATTTGTAGCCTGCCAATTTAGTCTAGAATTCAAACTAATAGTAACTATCCTGTTTTACAGGCATAAACCAAAGATTGACATTTTGGAATTGGTAACTGAACATATATATGTTTAAATTGAGTGGGGAGCTTGTTTTGAGTTTAAATAACAAAATTGAACTTGCTGTCTTGGGATGGCATTTTATGAGAATTTATTTTGTGAGACCCCCATTTTTGTATACCTAAGCTCCTTATAAACTTATAAATTAAAAAACAACTTTTTCTAATAACAAACTAGTGCTTGTTAATTATAGAAAACTAAAAAATACAGAAAAAGGAAAAAGAAGACACCCCCCCCCCGACCCCCCCATTGGACCAACCACCTAGAAATAAATGTAGGTAACATTTTAGGACACTCCTCTTTAGTTACAGTGCTAGGCATTTTTTTACATAGTTGAGGTCATATATGCAATATTTTCATCTGTGGTTTTTCACTTAATATTATAATGTATAATTTGCATATTCTTTGTTATTATTTCTAATATTTTATAATAGTCAAGTTTTTGGTTTTCAAAGCAAATGTGAAAGATTCATTTTCTTTTGATGATCTAGAAGGATTTAGGAGTGATCAGTAAATTAGGTGTTAAGTACAGACGCTGTGCCTAGGCCATGCTGGACAATCAGAGTGACCAACTCCACTGTTTATGTGAGAACATAGTTATCCTTTGAAAATAAGTTTCTTGTAAGTTATTTCATTGCAGGGACTTCCCTGGCGGTCCAGTGGTTAAGACTCCAAGCTTCCAATGCAGGGGCCGTGGGATCGATCCCTGGTCGGGGAACTAATATCCCACATAATGCGCGGCCAAAAAAAAAAAAAATGGCTAAGTTAGTTCATTGCAGGTGAAAGGCTGATTATTTAAAAAATAATTTTGGCATTGACCTGCTTTCTTCCTTACCTCTGCCTTGTGGTAAAGAGTTAAGTTTTTTAATGTGGGAGAAGAGTTAAAAGACATTGTGTCATTCAGGAAACCTTAGTTAATTGATTGCATATTTTGTTTTTATAACAGTCTCGTTCTTACCACATTTTGGTCATTCTCCTCTTTAAAAAACATACACAGCATTGTGTGAGTTAGTTACTGAGCGCTTACTAGTTTCACAATGACAGTCCTGTGTTAACGATGTCCCTTGGCCCAGGAATTAATAACTGATGACAGTTTGTCTATTTTTTAGCCTCTGGTTTTTGCTCTGTGCAGTAAGATGGAGATTTTCTGAAAGAGTCATTGGGGAAAACTCTTAGGGAAGGTTTCTCCTGTGTTTGAATTGATTGAGCACAGCTCACTATGGGAGGTAGGGAATTTGTCAAACAAATCATGAAAACTCCCAGGCTTGCAGGAGCAATGAGCTGTAATCCCTTTTTGGTGGTTTGCTTCTAGAGGACCTCAGATCCTGCTGGGCATGGGAAAGAGATGATCATCTCTCCGTCTCCCTTCTGTATTTTATAGTTCTAAGACTGACCCAGCTTCTTTTCACGGACTTCTCTGTAGCTTAGAAGGTGTGAGATGGTCCTAGTTAGAAGTCAAATGTATTTGGCAACCTACCCTGCACCCTTTCCTAACAGTGTCATTGGTACCATTCCGATCATCTCCCTTTTGTGTGCTTTTCTGGAATCATTCAGCTCACACTGAGGTCTGTCCTCAGAGGTAGGGACCACTCTCTTCCTATGTGATTATGTTGGTGGCTCTTGGATAGAGAGAAGTATTTGACTGCAATAAATATTTAGGTGGGTTTTCATAATGGGCATAGCAAGGATTGGTCAGGATTTATGTAACCCAAATCAGATAATAGATGTTAAAATGTACTCATGTGACCAAAAATATCAATTCATATGAACAAAGAGTTTTAATTATGAAACCAGTGTTTTATCGTGAGATATCTTACATAACACATTAAGTTATAATTTGCTACTATTTTCCTTTTTTCACTTGTAACCCCTAGTGGATATTAAAATGCACCCATTTGCAGTTTAAACAAATGCAATTAAGATCAATAACTGCTTTTCTGTCTTACTTATTAAAGGGAAATTTCCTGTTGTGACTAATAAGATTATGAATTTGTCTGAGTCTCTCAGCAGATACTAATTCAGCCAGGTAAATGAAAAAGAATAGGCCCAACTCTGTTGTAAATCAGGGGGATTAAAACACTTATGGGTGTGGTGTGTTCCCCCAGGAGACTGAGGTGTCATTTAGTACTTGGTAAGGAATCTTGGCTGCATTGTCTTGAAGTTTACAAAAATAACCAATTTATCACCCCGAAAAGGACACACCAATAGGATATTTTTCTCTTGTCTATCATTGGAATACCTCGGTATTAATCAGTAAGACATAGTTTTGTTATGTTTTCATGTATGTTTAGTCCTTCAAGAAAAAAAAAAGAAGAGTGGTGTGCATATTGTTGCTAATTATAGTGCTAGTGAACACAGAGCTTACTGTGTGCCAGGCATGTGGCACATTTAATGCTCACAAACCATGTGTGGCATAAGTACGATTATCTACATTTTACAGCTGAGGAAACTAAGGCACAGAGAGGTTAAGTGAATTACCCCAGGGCGTCCAGCAAGTAAGTGTTGGAGCCAGGATTCAGATGTTCAAACCCAGGCGTTCTGCTTCTTGAGACAGTGGCTTAGTCACTATCCCCTGCCTCTCTATGGCATCATTAGACATTGTTGTGATAGTGAATATAAATAAAAGCCTCTACAAGGCCTGATATAACTAGACTAACTCATTAAAATGCTACTTATTTTCCCCTCTTTTTCCTTTATTTATTTATCTTTTCTTCTTGTAGTAGATTGGGAGACAAGAACTTCAAAGACATTATGAGTACATTCTACTTAATCTGAAATATTTTGATGCTTCTGGAAAAGTGAGATGACTTAATTTCATATATAATTGCATGAGGAATTATAAATTATGTTTTCTAAAATACCTATGACACTAAACCACAAAATGAACAGATAAAACTGATTTGTTCTCTGACAAATCAAGATATATGGCAGTGTTTTCATTGCAAGTGCCGTTCGTGGGGATGCAGCAGCTGAGTGTGCTACAATATGACACAAACGTTCCCAGGCAGCACTGCTTTCACACGGGCATCCCGAGGTGATTTACAACCCATACTAAAAATTTTTTTGAAACAGTGTCAGGCAAAGCCCAGGTTGAACTTCTAAAGTCATGGAATGCAGATATATTTTTCTAACTGACCTTCTTTAGCATTAACTTACTCTTCAGAAATAAGGTTGCTTTATCCTGTGGAGAGAATGTACTATTTTCAGGGCACTGGGGGAGTGACATTTAGAAAATTCTGTCTTAAGTGCATTTAATAGTTTCCTGGAAGGTATGTGTTGTTCTTCTGGAGGGTAATTTATTCATAGTAAGACTGAGTAATAATTCCTTTTTCTTCCCACTGGACTAAAAACAGAGTGTTTTGTAGGTCTCTGTGTGGTGAAAGGCTAAAAACTCAAAATTTGCATGTTGTGAGTTCAAGCACTTCTCAAAGGACCTGTGTCCGCAAGCTGCCACAGTCATTTGTTTGCCCTGAATTTTTAAAAGTCTTTGAAATGTGTGGAACCAAAATAGTTCTGTTTGTAGTACTAGGGAATCTGGGAAAATAAGTGTTGTCTTCTGTGTTGGAGAGATTGATATGGGTTGATTGCTGGTAGCACCTAATCATTGCGTTGGTTTTGTTGGGCGGTGATGGATTTTTCACTGAGTCTGCCAAAATCACTCACCTGGTCCCTTTTGTGATCCATGACAGGTGATTTATGATGGGTGGGTAGGAACAGGAGGGGAGATCAGATCTTCGGGTCAAAGACAAAAACAGAACTCCATAAGGCAGATCTTGGTTTATTTTGTATGAGATTCCAGCCTGATGGATGAATTCAGACGTAACAGGAGATGTTATTGTGTATCACTAATACTTGTATTAGATGCTTTATTTAATGTTTTCTTTTTGGGTACATTTTTTATTATGTGTAACAAAAAGGTGGTTGAAAATGGTTGTCCAATTTAAATGTGAGAGTTTATTAAACAAACCAAATCAAACAACAAATAGTATTGTACAACACTGTGAGGATGTAGAAGGAAACCAGGCTAAGTTTGGAAAGTAAAAGTCACTGATAACATTTCACAGTTGTACATTAGTTTTAAAAAAAATATTTAATTTCCAACTTAACGAACATAAATGGTTAAAAGCATATGGATTTCCCAGTTTTTCTTTAAGACATTGTTAGGAATTGCTCATGGTGAACAGTTGATCAAGTGTCTCCTGTCAGACCAGCTGAGAGCTATCTAATGTGGTGGGACAGGGCCTTGGGCCTCCAGTTCTGTGTCTTCTATGCTGCTGCTCTTGTTGAGGACAGGATAGTAGAGTGTGTTGTTAGGTGTTGTGAACTCGGGAGGGTGACTGCTGGGCTTTTAATCTTGCTTTTACCACTTCCCAGCTCTGTGACTCTCTGCCCCTCATCCTCATCTATAAAGTAGGGGTAACAGGGACTTCCCTGGCCATCTAGTAGTTAAGACTCCATGCTTCCACTGCAGGGGTGCGGATTAGAACCCTGGTCGGGGAACTAAGATCCTACACAGGGTAAGAGCTGGGTACCTGTTAGTTGCTAGTATAATTACTATTGTTATTATTATTACTTTACAAAGCAGAAGCTAGACATAATGTGTTAATTTCTTTTGTTTTCTGTGGTCTTCATTCATATAGCCTCTCATTCTGAGATTCTGGATGTGAATTACCAATATTATTTCCGTAATCATTTTGATTTTCTTACAGTATAGGAAGAATAGATCCTCTGATATTCATTGTGTTTTGATCAACAAAATCCTATTCCATGGCTCTGCATCAACTTGGAAAAGAATTGATTTCTTTTTTTGTAGACAAAGTATTCTGTACTACATTGACTCCACTTTTTTCAAAGAATTTAATCTGTATTTTATATATGCTGACAGAAATTTTATAAAATTTCTCCCCCCAAGTCATCTGGTTGAAATTGTGTATTTTAAAAAATGAAATTGCCTTATTAATAACAAATTTAAAAAGTTTTACATTTCACTAATGGCTTTGTAATAAAATGAGCTAGTTTTTAAGTCAAGTGACAAACACTTTGTGTCTGTTCAATCTTCTCCTTCTATAGCGTTCTAAATCTCAAGTTACCTCAGTACAAATGCAGCTTGATTACAGTGAAACCATCTAGTTTAACACAGCGTTTCCACAGTTGGATTGAAAACGAGGCTATTTCCCCTCTCATTCCTCTTCCAAAATAGTTGTTCATATCTTTTCTTCTGATGTGGTTCCACTTGTGGAACTGCCTCAAAGCAAATCTGGGGCTGTGTGCAGCGGAAGGAATGTAAATGTTTTCCCTGGGGACACGTTGTCAATAGGTATTTGTGTCCTAGAAAATTTGAATGTCATGTTACCTTTGTATCACGGCTCCTTCTTTTCATTCTCCTTCCTGGAGCATCTCACAGGAGATAGCTTCACTTTGGTACACTTTTACCTGGACTAAATGATCACAGCTTAAAGAAAAAGAAAATAAATAGTGATATTTGTGCGACTAAAGAGCCCAACTAGGTAAAGATATTAGGTCACGTTATGCTATATTCAGTTATGTTGCAGCATGATGCAGTTAGCTTGTAAATAGGGCAATAAGAAACGAACCGGCAGTGAACTCCAAAGTAGCAGTTTTAATTTATTGTGATTTATTAATTTCTTTCCCCTGATTTCTGCAGTCTTCTTCCATTCTCACCGTTTCTCTCCCTTTTTTCAGTATTTAAAATATTCCTGTCTCAATGTTACTTTTCTGATTACATAAGCCAATATTTCTTTTTTTCCCCTTAATATTGTTCTTTTGGGTATGCCAGATCCAGTGTCAATGTGAATAAAATTCAAAGTTTAAATCAGAAAAAAAAAAATTCCTGTCTCCCCTCCCTGCCCTTTTTTGAGCAATATTCTATTATTAAAAAAAAAAATTAAGCATGCATTTATTACTTGTGGGGAAATGCAGCATTTGAAGACCTTTTTCCTGCCAGCTAGTAGATGTGTGGTCCCACTGTGTTTTGGTGTGTGTTTATTTTAATATTAGAATTACCAACTGAAAGCTATTAATACTCTAAGAAAAGTATAATTATGAAGGTAAATCTGTATCAAAAATTGCATGGTGTACCTCAAAGTCAAATATAATTATTAGGGGATAGTCTCCTATTTGATAATTATCCATTCATAGATTTGTACATAAAGTAGTGTTTTTAAAATTGTGTATTTTTAAAATTCATTCAATTTCCCACAAAGTATAATCCACTAGATTTTAAGCAAAATAACCCACTTTGGTATAATAGAACCACACCTATATCGAAATAACTAAAACACACTAAAATAGAAATATAATGTTTCTTCTGCCAAATATTATGATGACTCCTGCCAAGTCCTGGTGCCCACTCCCTTCTGGATCCAGTTGTCCTATTTTTAACTTTCCCGAGTACTCACCCCTGCCGAGGCCTGTGCATATGACAGCTACCTCTTTACCCTGTGGCCATTTGCAGTGGCAGTGGGAGCAGCGGTGACGCTACAAGTCGGCTGACAGGCTTGATGGGGCTGGGAGCAGCCTGCAGAGAAGGGCAGCTCACAGGGAGTGGTGCTGGGCCTGGAGGCTGCCCTCAGAGGGCTTGGAGAGTAGGATGGAGTATCTCGTCAGGAAGGAGACAGGCTAGACCAGGAGGGGCACAGTGCAGGTGTCACGGGGACTAGCTTCGAATCATAAAGGTTTACGTGGCCACCACAGACCTGTGGGGGAGGCATTAGAGAGGTAATGGGTCACTGGACACCTAGCAAGCACAATCTCATTTGGGGAGTGAGGGATGAATTCATTTAACGCGATTTCTCATGAATGAAGGAGTCACCTTCCCATCAAATCAAATATCTACAGATTTTAATGCAATTTTGATATTGGTGTATGTTATTAATGTTCATTCAGTTACTTTTTAGCCAGCATGCATTTAGTATTAAATGCTTGTTAAAGCAATATCATTTTTAATTATAGTATACATAGTAGCTAATAAGTTAAAACAATACTATATAGCACCGTCAGTGATACATATGGCTAATGATTAGCAACTTTTCTCAGAGATTTACAGTAATATTGATGACTTAGTCTCCATTCCAATTAATAGTGTATGTAATAGTGTACTTTGTTTTAGCTTACTTTGAACACTTACTTGGCCATTGGGCAGATGACAAACTTAACTCTTCTGGTGTTTTTTTCTTTTTGGCTGTGCCACATGGCTTGTGAGATCTTAGTTCCCTGATCAGGGATTGAACCCGGGCCCACGGCAGTGAAAGTGCTGAGTCTTAAAACCGCTGGACCACCAGGGAATGCCCAAACTTAACTATTCTGTTACAGAAGATAACATTTTCTTTAGGGACTTGCGGTCGCGGAGCTAGTACGAGTTATAGTAACCCTGTACTGCGAGGAAGGACAGCATGTTTCTCACTTCAGGTCCTATATTTTAATATGTAGATTTTATGGCTCTCATTCTTATTTGAGTTATTTTGTTTTTTAGATTGTATTCAAATTGCACAGGCTCTCATCCTGTAGGTTTTTCCTCCTTTTATGATTCCCAGCTTTTTGCCGTCTGAACTGAATGCTTCCTCAGTATTGCTGAGGGGTAGCCTTTACCTGACCAGAACACGCTGTTCTTCTGCCCTTGGCCACCACGTCCTGCTCTTTACCCCTGTCTAGCTGCCGGGGATCATTTCTGGAAAGACAGGTGTGTGCTGACGGATCCCTGCTCCTGCTGGAATCGTTCTGTTTCATTTGTGATCCACAGGGAGAGCAGTGACCAGCTAGAGGCTTTTCTTAAGCAGAAGCCACATGGTGCTCCGAATGGAAGGTTTTTGCAGACTGGGGTTTGTTACAGGCAGGAGAGGCTGGCGCAGGAGTCTTGAGTGAGCGCTTTGACACACCGAGTAACAGCCCATTATCACTTGTGCTGGTGTCAAAACAATACCGCAGTTTGAAGTGCAGCTCAGCTTACTCCTGCTGTCACACATGCTCCCTCGTAAGTCATTAGAGTGTTGGCGTGGACTCTTTCCGGGAGCAGTCAGAGATGCATTAGGAGAGGGGGAAATGTTTATTAATTCAATTTAAGAAGTGCTATTCATCATCTGCTCTGTGTCAGGCACTGTGCCGGGGTTGGAGGTGGGGCTTCCATGCCAGAATGACAAGGTCCTGCCTTCAAGGTGCCTCTTGCCTAGGAGAGCACATGAGTGCAGGGGCTGTCGTAAAGAGTAATCTTGGAGGGGGCAAACAAAATTACTTTGAGAGTTCAAAATGGGGAGAAATCTTACCAGGTTGGAGGGATCCGTTTAGACTGATGAGGGAAGTGATATGTGAGAGGAGCCTTGACAAGACTGTAGGATTTTGATGGGCAGAGATGAGGTGAGAGAGGCAGTTGGCAGGGAGTTCTGTTTAGCTGGTAGGCAGGATGTGTTTAGGGGAGATATCAGGACTCAAGAATCTATCATAAAGAGCTTTGGATGCCAGGTTGAAGAGTTAATGTTGATTTAGTGGTCTCCTGCTTGAGACCTCCACTGAAAGGTTTTTGAGTCTGGGCAATGATATGTTAGGAATATGTCAGTGCATAGTAAGATGTTAGTTTAGGTATTAATCAGTTAAGATTGCAAGTGACTACATGTAGCAGAAACTCTACGGTGGTAGTTTAACCAAATAGGGGCTTTATTTGTCTTACGTAGTGACCAATCCAGGATAATACAGTATTGCCCAGTGCTGCCAGGGACACAGCCTCCAGCTCTCTTCCTGGCTTCTCTTCTTATGTTTGCAAAATGGCTGCTGTACCTCTAGACATCCAGTGCAGATTCCAGGCAGGAAGAGGGTGGGGAAAGAAGGGCAAAAGGCCAAATACCTCTCCTCATGAAGCTCTGTCTTTATTATTCTGGAAGGGATTTCATCCCCTAGGACTTTGTCATTTATCTCAGTTTCAGGTCTAGAGAGCCTGGGAAATCAAATTTTTTATTTGACACAGTGCTTCTAAGAAAAAAATTGGGATTCTTTGGGAAGAAAGAAAGGGAGAGTGGATATTGGGTAGATAAGTAGCAGTGTTGGCCGCAGCTTGTTTGTGAATCTATCGTGGGAAATCAGGGAAGACTGAGATCAGAGGGGCAGAAAGCTAATCGTGCCAGCAAGGATTTCTGATTAGATTCAGAGAGAAAAACTTCAGAGTTTGGTTTCAGTTTTAGGTTTGCTTAGTGAAAGACTATGGGACAATGAGTTAGGGAAACTAGGCTTTAAATCTGGCACTATTATTAAAAATGCATGTTTTTGAAGAAGTCACTTCTCTGAACTTCAGTTTTCTTATCTATAAAATTGAGGACTTCAAAACCTGTGAGCCAAAATCTATGATGCTAAGAAATGATTGCATATGTGCTTTTGAATACTATTTTCAGATTAAACACTGAGTAAGTTATAAAAATAAACATACGGATTATGAGAAGATATAAATTTTATTTAGAAATGTTTTCTTCTAATTTGAGGAACCAGAGAGCTAGCAAAAGCATTTCATGTATTAATTTTAAATAAATTTTTTAAAACAACATTGTAATATTCCTTGGCACTGGTGTTTTCTGTTATCAACTATACTTGCGTTTAGTTACTGTAAGGGAAGTAGGAGATAACAGATTCACTCCTGAGCCCCTGCTCTAACAGGATTATTTATAATGTGACAATTTATTACACGGTCTTTTCCTGATAAATAGCTCAATTACATTCTCCATGTATTTTACAGTTCCATCTGGGACAGCTCGTACCATGCAAAGCAAACTTGCACAGTTTCTATTTTTCATCTGTGACTTGTTCCCGTTAGGGGAGGTGTTGTCTCTTTTGATCCATCCCTGATTTCCTCCCAGACCCACCATGACAAGGTACACATGCCTAGTTCAGATGTGTCCACATTGTTTTAAGTAAGGAGGGAGATTCAAAGAAATAGAAAACCTGGCTGCTGCCCTTGAGGGACTTATTACTTAGTTGGGAAGAGAAGACAAAGACACATAGAATTGAGAACAGTACAAAAGACGAACTAACGAAGTGCTGGAGCAGGCATTGTCGTCTCTGTGTGTTGGGGGGTGGGTGTGTGTTAGTGGGGCGAGCAGCCATATGAGGGGTCCTTTCCTGGCTCACTCACTTGCTTACTCTCTCACCTTTTTGGGGGCTTTTCTTCATCATTTTTCCTGAGAGTTCTTGTAGCTTTGATTTCTCCCTTTCTGTCGCCTCTTTCTGTTTGGTCTACAGAAATGCTCAATCAAGACGGCCCCAAACTGAAACAGAGATTCTCAGTATTTATTCCCTGACTCAGGCTACCACCATATTCTATCTTTTCCTTGTTAAATGTATTCAAAGTTTGCATCACTCCATTCTTCTAATCTAGCTTCCATCCATCTCAAATCACTTTTCACAGTGCTTTTCTAGTCACCAAATTTAGGGGCCCCATGATCTAGCTTGTCTTCTTTTCATCCCCTTCCAATCATGTAACGGCTTGCGTTTTCTGCCCTCATTCAGAGTTGAATTTCTCATTGTTCCTCAGATGCACCATATTCTTTCATGAATCTTTGTCTTTATGCATTTTCTGAAATGTTTGCTCTCTCTCCAGGTTACGTGGAACACTTAAGAACCGATTATAATTGTAGTTATCATCCTAGGAGGATCATCCACTGTCCATTCACCAAGTAGCATTAATTAGTGCTTTCTTCTCTATGCTCCTAGCGCACTTATCTTTGTAACAGCAGTTAGCACAATAGATTATAGTTTATCTGTTTACCTATCTTTTCTCCCCTGGTCTGTGAGTTATTCTAGTCTAGAGACCATGTACTATCCACACCCACTGCTTGCCATACAGTCCATACTTTTGATACATTATAATCACTCTTATTGCTAAAATACTGGCTTTAGAGTCACACTGCCGGAGTGCATATGTTGACTACCACTTGCTTGCTTTGTGACATTGAAAAAGTGTGCAAACTTCCATGAACCTCAGTTTGTTTATCTATAAATAAGAATAGTACCTACCCTCATAATGTTGTGAGGATAAGATGACATACAAGTAATGTTCTTAGCATAGTGACTAGAACATGGTAGGTATTCATGTTAACAGAATATTTGTTAAAAAATATGTTAATAAATAGAACAATACTCATTTGGTGGTAATACTGTCTACCGCCTCTTTCACTTTTTGTTTGAATGTAAATATAAGCAAGGAAAATTAAAGGGGGTTGTCATGCATAAATATGCTGGGTGAGCTTCTGGATGACAAACTCTACTCAATAAAGATGAGATCTTTATCATAAGAAGAAAGAAACTACACAAGATCAGTAAATGACATTTATTAGCAATTACTATTTGAGCTTCTTTAATTAGAAAAAAGCCGCTAGGCATCTAAGATCACTAATAGAGCTTTAGAAGTGAGAGGCACAAAGGACTTTTATGACTTTTTAGAAAACTTTTTATTTTTGTATTTACAAAGGTGAATGTAAATGTTTTACCAGGCCTTAAGTGTATGTTTTGATCTACTTTTACACTTATTAACTGCTTATAGTAGGAAAATTCATCATAGGTTTTAACACTTGCTTTTATGATAGCCTTATGATGTCATTCTTGTGTAGTACATTGCATTAAAAAATACAGTGACCACCCTGAGAAGTGGGTTAAAATAATGGAGCATTCATTCTTCTTGAACTGCAGCCTAAAATATTCCATAGTTAAAGTTATAACAACATGCACTGGGAGGTCAGTTTTTCAGAGTTGTCATCTCCCTTCAGGATTGGAAATTGGTAAAGATGACAATCCCCAGCATTCTTTGTCCAATTCTTTGGGAAGATGATACTGGAAAATACTGAGTTCTGATAAATGAGGCATTAATAGGTCCTATTCTGACTGTCAGGTTATTTACATTGAGGAATGGGTGGGTGATCTGTAATAGCAGTTTAACTAAAATACCAATTGAGATGAGAGTATTCCGCCCCAGGAACAATGGCTCGTTTTACAATGTGGCCACAAAATTCAGCATGGTTGATCCTAGCTGCCTCAAATATCATTAAACTAATCTCAGAGCCTGGGATTAAGTTTGGCTGACCAAGTGTCCTTTTCAGGTCAGAGTTCAAGGAGTCCTGGTAAAGTTTCAGGCAGCAGGGAAGACAACCTGCTCTTGATATATTTTCAGCAAAGATTTTGTTCTACAGAGTTTTAACAATCCCTCAAATACCCTTAACTGCTAAAATAACACAGAGAAAGGCAGTTCATAGTCTCTAAAATAGTCTGTTTACACAGGTTATTAATGACTCTGGCCTATAGAGTGTGTACAAACCAAAAAGAAAAGTCAGTGGGGTGGGGGATGGCATTGATGGAGAGAGAGGGAGCCGTGCTGACGCACTTCCTCTCCGCTTCATTCTTTGCACTCCTGTGATTAAATCCAGACTTAGCAGCGGTATCATTACATTGGGAAGATGAGCCACAGACTCTTTTGAAGTTGAATTTCTTAACATTACCCCCTGCAGTAGAAAGGGCATTCGCACTGTGACCAATCTTTAAAAACAAACCAATGCTAAACAGCATGCATATTTTAAGCAAAGATTCCTCCTTTCTAAAAACTTGACATTTGTTGCAGGTGGTGTTATAACACCATGGTATAGAAAAATCTAGTTTTGATTTTTTAAGTAAGGTATTGAAAATATAAAGTAGGCAGAGCTGTAGGGCACAGGTTAATTTAGCCATGATAAATGTGTTAATCCACCATCTTGTCCATGGAAAAAGCTATTCCTCAGGGAAATGGTATTAACTGTGCAATATCTTATAGCTGAATATTGCTCTGTAAAATGTTGGAGATTTACACACGATCTGAATTCAGCTTTCTACCTATTATTTTATTCAATGCCTTTTGTACATCAATAAATCTACTATAAATTCCCTCCCGCTCCAGTGCAGTGTAGAACACAGCTGAGTAGTGTGTAGGGCTGCCTGTGAAAAGGGAAAAACTGGAATGGACTCTTAGGATTGGGGTTGAGCCCTAAAACATAATTAGAGATCATCTCTTCCCACCTCCCACCATATTCAGGAATCTCCTCCAGTTTCTCTGGTGGAGTGTTACTAGCCTGTGCTTCTAGGGATGGGGAAATCACTCCTTGTCGAGGCTATAGATGTCTGTCACGTTGCTCTAGTTTTATCATTTCCTGAGGATTGTAAAAGAAAAAAGGAAATAGTCTTCAGACAGAGTGTACCAATACTACTTCCTTTGTAGGACAGCTCAGATATTTGGAAAGTAACGATCATGCCCTCTCTAAGACTTCCTTTCTGTCGGCTAAACAACCACAGATGTCTGCGTGTATATTTGGTCCCTTTTCTATCCTTTCATGCTCTGTATCACCCTTGTCTTTGGTTGCTCTCTAGTTGTCCATGGCCCTTTGAAACTAACTCATCTCATTACCTCACATGTGATCTTGACTTTCTAGAAATGCATTAATTGTTTTTGGCAGATTTTCACAGTAGTGGCTCATGTTGAATAACCTTAATGTAATCAAGATTTTTGTTCTTTTGTTTTTTTCGCAAGAATTTAGGGAAGGTCAAAATTTATATATATATACATACATATATATATATGTCGTATATATTGTATATATATCAGTATACATGACACTAATATATTAATTCTTGGTAAATTTCATTTTGCCTTATCTATTCAAGTGTTAATGGCCCGCTGAGATAAGTTTTTAATTAATTAATTAATTTTTTGGCTGCGTTGGGTCTTCATTGCTGTGCGCAGGCTTTCTCTAGTTGTGGCGAGTGGGGGCTACTCTTTGTTGCGGTGCGCGGGCTTCTCATTGCGGTGGCTTCTCTTGTTGTGGAGCATGGGCTCTAGGCACGCGGGCTTCAGTAGCTGTGGCTTGCAGGCTCTAGAGCACAGGCTCAGTAGTTGTGGTGCATAGGCTTAGTTGCTCTGCGGCATGTGGGATCTTCCTGGACCAGGGCTCGAAGCTGTGTCCCCTGCATTGGCAGGTGGATTCTTAACCACTGCGCCACCTGGGAAGTCCTGAGATAATTTTTAATCTAAATTATATTATCAACTATATTGGCTTTGTGGACTCTACACATTTTATAAGCATCTTCATCCAAATCATTAGCAAAATGTTGAATGGGCAGGGCCAAACACAGAATGCTGGGTCATAACCCTGAAGACCACCTTGGAGGCTGACTGTTTACTTGGAGACTAGTTATTATTGAGCAAGGCATAAACTACCTAACTGTACTGTCTGTTTGGTCCACTAAGGTATCATGAAAGCTTTTCTCAAATATTTCTGCCATTCTTATACCCCTGGTCAAAGGACATGATTTTAATTTGGTTTTATACTTTCTTTGTGGACTGAACTTTTTTTGATTCTTACATTTTGAACTTGGAGTTAACAGTTTGACTTGTTCTGGAATTCTTCTATTTCTTCATGATTTTATGTATGTATGTATTTACTTATTTTTACTATCGGATATCACATGTACAAATTCCTCCAATACCCTGGGATGTGAGTTTTCTGGGCCAGGAGACTTACACTCGTTTACAGCAGCCCAATGTTCTTTTTTTTTAAAATTAATTAATTAATTTATTTATTTTGGGCTGTGTTGGGTCTTTGTTTCTGTGTGAGGGCTTTCTCTAGTTGCGGCAAGCGGGGGCCACTCTTCATCGTGGTGCGCGGGCCTCTCACTATTGTGGCCTCTCTTGTTGCGGAGCACGGGCTCCAGACGCGCAGGCTCAGTAGTTGTGGCTCACGGGCCTAGTTGCTCCGTGGCATGTGGGATCTTCCCAGACCAGGGCTCGAACCTGTGTCCCCTGCATTAGTAGGCACATTCTCAACCACTGCTCCACCAGGGAAGCCCCCCAGTGTTCTTTTATGGCTTTATTTCCTATATTAGCTTTCAGGGCCTTCTCAGCCATTGTTCTAGCATTTCTAGTTTGAAGCTTCTTTTGCTTTAGCAGAAGAAAATGGGGATAGATGGGTAATTGGGTAGTTTTGCCTCCAGTCTTTTCATCTTTTTACATGATATCATCTCCCGTAAACAGTTGTCCTGTCTTTTCGTAGATCATCATTTGGTCCCTGATTTTACCAAACACCTTTGTGAATGTTAGCAGGTTTCGTTTGTCTCAGGTGTTTCTGGGCTGTGACCTCTTCGTTAAGATTCTTTTAGAGATTCCTGCTTATTTCTCCACTCTACTTTCTACACTTTTTATGTAATTTTCAAGTTTTAAGCTCATAGGAGAACTTCCTAAGCAGCCACACAGAAGGTTTTCTATGCAGTGTTCAGATCCTGACCTCATTTCTTACTAGGGGAGCTGACCTTAGGAGAGTACCTGAAATTCTCTACACTTCATCTCCAGAATGGGTTCAGAGCCCACCTTGCTTTAGGACAGTTTTAAAGGTTAAGTGAGATTATTTTAATGACCAATGAGTGGCATCATATTCAATGAATGTTATTCTTATTACTATTATTTTTCATGACAATGCCCATTCATATTCTTTCCCATTTTTGTGACTGTACAGGCATTTTTACAGCCTCACATCTCTTTTAAACCATCTCCCTCAAAACAGCACTATCCACAGAATCACACCTATACTTTCTTTCAGCTTTTTGATGTCTGCTTTCCTAAGCTATAGACTACATACCTCTTTCTAACAATGTCATTGCTTAACTTACTGTAAGTTTCAGGAGAAGCGGGCTTTTGTACTTCTGAGACTCCTATGGCTCCATATCTTTCAAGTTTATTCTTTTGATTTAAGCCCAGCATAGTTTAGCTTCATAAAGGTGTTCCATATGCTTTCCATAGTGAGTACCATGAGCCAGATGACTTCTGGGGGTGGCTTATGGCTCTTAAGATACTAAGCTCTCAGAAGGCTCTGTGGAAACCTCTATTCTTCAAGGGGGTAGACTGTCAGCTGAAAATGTTGGTATTTCCCTGGGTTTTCTCACAAAGGACTGCACATGGTGAAAACTAAACGTATTATTAGCGTGTAGGGCTGGGAATTTAATGGGCTTAGGGAAAAATAAGTAAGAATTGTGGAAACATAATTATGAAAATATAGGGTTTCACCGTGTTTACATTTTAACTTCCTACCTTGTTAGGTGTGTTAATTGTAAAGACTGCCTGCTTTTTATCTGTAGTATGCAGAGAATAAATAATAGTACTTACCACGGACCATGCAATATTCATATAATTAAGCATTCCTAAATTTTTGGAATTCCTAAGTAAGAATGAATTTGAAAGTGTCTGGCCCTGAGAGCTTTTTTCTTCTTTTTTCCTTTTTAAGAATATATATTTATATATAGAAATAAGCATGTGGAGTTTGATTTCTTTACCATGAATAATTGTACTAAAATATTTCTAGGACATGTTCTAAGTTTGCAGCTCTATGTGCGAAGGTTCAGAGAATACTTTTGAGGAAACTCCTTTCGTTTTCCCTGAAAAAATGATAGTGGTGGAGTACATAAAAAAAATGTAGCTCCCCTATGTCACCCATCACTTGCCTGTTCCCTCTGGCCTTCCTACACTTCCCCTGGGGAGACACTCTCTATTCTAGCATCTCCCTGAGAGGCCTGCTTGGCTGTGAGGTAATTCTGTAAGTGCAGATTCCTGGGCTTATCCTGACCTGGTGCATCCAGTCCCGTGGTGGCAGACCCCAGAATCTTCATTTTCATAAATTCTTTTTTTGGTGGGGGGGGGTCTCATGTCCCCAAGTTTTGAGAACCACCTCTCCAGTCCAATTGTCGTTGGCTTCTATAATGTCAGATGAAACCAACATTATGCAGTGTTCCTTCCGAAGTGCTTTGTTGTTGAAGAACAGGCTGCTGGTGGGCCAGAACAGATTGTCACCATGTAAATGGGGTGTCAAGGGACATAATTTTATGGGCTCACACCTATCTCTCAGCCAAAGACATTTCAGGTTAGTCGTGTGCCTGCACTGGTAAAGGAATATAGTCTCATTTGAACTGGGACAACCCTAGTTCTGGGTACATTCTGTGGTATTATATTTGCCAACTCATATTCAGCCCATGCATTTATAATTACTCAACTGTTTCCATGCATTGAGTCATTGCAGAAAAGCCGCTTCTTTGTAGAACCTCATTAAGATTTCAGCTGCTAACAGATTTTATTTTACAGTTCCAGCTTTCATGATATTAAGATATGGAGATTTAGGCTTCTGGGAGGGGTTATTTACAAGTTTAAAGCTCTTAGCTATGGGAGCATCACAGTTATTTTAAGGGCATAACCAAAAAGGGGAAAAACATGGGTAGTCCGGTATTCTAATCAAAGTAATATAATACTTTGAAGGCAAAAATAAAGAATGCCAAATAGCTTTTTAAAAAATTACTTGTTTGGGATTTGCATGATTTTATTTTAAATGTCTTTTAATTTAACGCAATGTTTTTATAAATGTTATTTAAAATTCTGTGGGCCTAAGAAGACTCACATAGCATTAAAGCACTATTCACAGTGTTCGTATTTTTTTAAATGAGTATACTTTCTTTATGCTAAGTATACATGGTAAATGAATAATCTTTGGCTTAACTGGCATATTTTTCTTTTGTGGTTTCACCCAAAATTATACTGAGCCATTTTATATCCTGTATTGCTCTTTACCATGGTATTTAAAAACTTTCTTCTAAATAATGTGCACTATTTTAATTAAGGTAAGTAACCATTAACTGAGAGTTATTGGTTATGTCAATTAGAGCTGCCACTTATATTTTATCTTCTATCTGTTAACATAATAATCATTCTTTAGGCAGCCCACAAAGGGAAGTGAGCTAAATCAGAGCAAGCAGGTCCATGTCAGGAGTCAGGAGTGCTAGCCTTTGAGAAGTTCTTACCTCCTTCCTTGTCATGATGTTACCATTGCTTTCACTGAATAGGCATTGGCTGCTTGTCCTGTTTGGTAACCCTCTTTAGTATTTCCAAAGGGGAAGTCTTACTCATCCAGCACTCAGGGGCCCTTCTTTCCCTCACTGGGCATCTGTCCAGGGATCATTTACTTGCTGATTTGTCCCTGGTGTCCTTGCCTTACCTACTCTTTCTCCAGCCAGGTGATAAGAAGCCCCTTGTTGACAGACATTGTTTTCTGACTTCTGTGTCCCCCTGTGGTTTGGTGTCCTGCCATCCCAGGAGGCACCGTGTAGATGTTGGCTGAATAGAGGATGAAGACTAGGAGAGGAGTAAATTTCTGCTAACTGACCAGATTGATTTAATTTGTTGGTGTTCCTGTCCAGCCACTTTGAATATCAGGCTTTCTTGCTTAATATCCTTTTAGGCAACATCGGAACTGTTCATGTTTCTATCTAAAGTTTTCTAAATTGGACGATTTCTCATCTGAAAATAGTCTAGAATTTATAAAAGAACAGAGATTTCTGAATGGAAATAGCTTCCTTTCGTGTGTAGGTTGTTTTGCTTAATAATTTGCAAGGAAAGCACAGAATTTTAACAGTAATAAATTCATCCATTGTAGGAAGTTTGAAAAATACAAAACAGTGGGAAGGATAAAGTAAAATTGCCCTTTGATATCACCTGTGGTCCAAGATATTTCTTATCTTAAAAGTTTTGCTGATAAAGTTAAAGATTTCTACATCCCTTTTAGTTTCTTTTCCTTTCTCTCCTCATAGGCACAGGACTATATCTGTGTATACTTAATATACCAAACATTTTCCGAGGCATTAATTTTTAATGATTTCCTAATGTTGATGGTGTGGGTTATACCATAATTTACTTAACCATCTTGTTTTTTTAGGCATTTAGGTTGTTTAGAGCTTTTCATTTTTACAGATAACTCTTTAATAAATTTGATGTCCTTCTATGTTTATGACTAATTGGAGTAATGTTCAATACTTTTTAAATTCTCGACTATATTCCCAGGTGACAAATTCATGATTAATTTTCACTGATATTTAAGATGTTAAATTGTCAGACTTCAGACTTTAACTTTAACTTAAAACTTAATGAGTTTTCTTGTTATTATAGTTAACCTGGAGTTAGAAAATACTTTAAGTAGAATTCGGGCTGGTGAAGGGCTTTATTGTCCTGATTTAAGGGTCAAACTGAAGAATTTATAAAGCATGCCTGCAATTACAAGACAGCTATATCTGAGTATTCTAAGGTATAGCAGTCATTTAAAATGCATAGCATTCATAATATTTAAATGTTTTATTATGAAATATGCCACACTCACACAAGAATATGTCATGTATATGCTTAACACTAAAGAGTAAATAATAAGACAAGTACCCTTGTATTCACCACTCTGCTTAGGAAATAGAATATTACCAGTACCTATGAAACTTCTTCATGTTCTCAATATGATTGGTGTTTGTTGTCATCTGTGTTTGTGTTTGTTTTCAATGTCAAGGAGCTCAGTGATACTGGGTAAGAAGATTTGTAAATGTTTAATCGTCTTCAGTTCCACCGCTTCCATCTCATCCAGTTGACCATCCCTTCTCACCTAGCCTGTTGCAACAGCCTCCAAACTGGCTTCTCTGCCTTTCACTCCGGAGCCACTTTAGTTCAGGACCTCAACACAACACTGCCTCCACCCCAGCCTGCCAGAGTCATGGCTTAAATACAAAAACTGAATAATGCCATTCATCTGCCCAAAACCCTTCCCTGGTTTTCTGTTTGATTTAGACTAAAATTCAAATACTTGCTGTGACCTGCAAAGCTCTTTCTAACCTGTCCTGGCCTCCATCCTTAAGCACTTACTCTCCCCATTTCTGCTCTCAGCCACACGGGCCTTCTTTAAGTAAGCCTAGGCCAGATCTTTCCTGCTTCATGGCCGTATACATTCTTTTGCCCACTTTTGCTCACTACCCTGTTTTCACCACGTTTTAGTGAAAACTTTCCTTTTCATTCCTTGAGCCATTTTCCCTATCTGATTATTCTTTCTCATAGCATCCTATTATTTTGTGCTTAGCACTTGTTGAATTTTTCATTTTGTCTTTGCTTATTGGTTAGACCTAGTAGACTCTTAAGTTTCAGGAGTGTAGGCACCATGCCTATCTTGTTCACTACCCTGTACTTCTAATACCTGGGTAAACACTCCAGAAATGTTAAAACAATTGAATGAAATAATTTAATGCTGCATTTGGAAGAGAATATTAATATTACAAAGCTTTTTATGTTCAAAAATGATATATGTTATTTTGGTCCAACAAAATACAACTGATTCAGTTCATTGAATTAGGCCTACATCCCTGTACCTCCTTTTGCTTGCATAAATATATTATTTTTAATTCTGACTGACCCATTTATTAAATGTGAGCAATTTAGGTTTAAATACTCCATTAGGGATTTATTTTCTCTCAAGTGCTTATCATAAGTATTTAAAATAGAAAGATAATATAGTAGAAACATAATATAGTAGAAAGGCAACATAATATAGTAGAAAGGATCTTGATATAATGGAAAGAATGTTGGCTTTGGAGTCATAAAAACTTGAGTTTAAATAGTAGTTATGCTGTTTGTTAGCTGTATAATCTTTGGAAACTACTTAACCTTTTTGTCCTCTGGTGTTCTCATCTGCAAAATGTGATGATAACATCTACCTTATTGGTTTGTTGAGAAGATCAAAGGAGGTAATATATGTTAAATCCTAGCGCTGTGCTTCCCACAAAATAGGCACTTAATTCATGATATTATTATTTTCATAATTATTATTAGAAGCTATGTGCCTATAGCAAGCTGCTTAATCTTTTCCTGCTATTTCTTAATCTGTAAAATGGAGATAATTCTTACTTTATGGGAATAACTTGAGGATTAAATGATACAATGTATGAATGTATTGATGTAGGACATCTAGAGCAATTCTACCTGACTCATAGTTGACCCTCAATCAATGAATAAGGGTGATTGATAAAAAAGGACTTGAGATCAAGTTACTTAGTGGGAATTTGGAGTCTTTAAATTCCATTGATTCATTCAGTACATATTTATGGGGTGTCTGTTTTATGCCAGGTGCTTGGCTCAGTGCTACAGCTGCAAGGATGGCTAAGATGAAGCTCCACGGAGTGGCCTACAGTTTAATGGGGAAAGGGGATTTTACATGAACTGTTTAGTAATTTATCTCATGAATAAATACCAACATAGTGAGATTAATTATCTTGGGGGGAATAGGAAAAGGGCTGTTCCATCTGGAGGTATTGTTGGAGTTGGATTTCAAAGGCTAAGCAGGAGTTCTTCAAAGGGTAAGAGGTGCCATTATATGGGGAAAAAATATCGGCTATGGCATCAGGCAAACCTGGCTTCCAGTCTCTGCCATTTAACATCTTTGCGATGTTAGGCAAGTTATTTAGCTTAATCTAAAATGGAGCCTCTCTTATCTATGTCATAGGATTTTTGTGAAAGTTAATACAGTGAGAAAGTGTTCAGCTCATAGTAAGGACTTATATATGTGGGTTCTTTGCAACCACCTGGAATTTTGTCCTCTATCACAGGAAATTACAAAATGACCTCCACTCCCATGGGTCCATAGTTATACTGTCTTTATCTGGTCAAACATGAATTTTTTTCACTTGGTTAAATCTTTTTTAGATCTTTGTTTTTAAAAGTTCAAAGATTGACTATTCATCACCGCTTCAAATTCAATTTGTTAGAACATTTACTTGGCTCTTTAGGAGTTTCACTCTCACTCATGGTCAGAGAAAATACCGTCCTCCTTCCTCTGGGATTCTAAACAAGAAATCAGTCATTTTAAACTCTTTGTCATCCTGCTTACTCTTTATAACGTCAACAACAATGGCAGCTTACATTTGGTTAGCAGTTTAGAATTTACAGAGAACCTGAATTCATATTACTTCATTGAATGCTCTCAACAACCCTTGAGTTGGAGGCCATTATGATCTTGTTTACAGGGGAGGAGATGGAGAGGTACGGAGGAGTAAATGACTTGGTCTTCTGATTCTAATCCAGTACTTCTAACTTGATAGCACACCTGCCTTTCTCTTTTGCCTGTCTTCGGATCCCATCATTCCTTCCAAGGTTGCCAGCATTCATCCTCCTTTTTCCTTTAGACTGCAGCAGTCTTGTTTAGTTCTGTATGGCCCGGGTTATGCAGCAGTCTCCTATGACCTAGATTCTGTAGCTCTAGGAAAGCTTGTACCTGCCTTTTGTTGATTTTGATAGATGATTGGTATTTCTCCATAATTTCTTGATGCTCTCCAGTGACTTCTCATTGCCCTGTGAAGCAACTTCAGGATCCTTTTACATTCCCCCTCAAAACCACCAGTGATTCTTCATTTCTTTTTTTGTTTTTAATAATTTTAAAATTTTTATTTATTTATTTTTGGCAGCTTTGGGTCTTCGTTGCCACGCATGCGCTTTCTCTAGTTGCAGTGAGAGGGGGCTGCTCTTTGTTGCGGTGGGCGGCCTTCTTTTGTTGCGGAGCACAGGCTCTAGGTGCACGGACTTCAGTAGTTGTGGCTCGCGGGCTCTAGAGCGCAGGCTCAGTAGTTGTGGCGCACGGACTTAGTTGCTACGTGGCATGTGGGATCTTCTTGGACCAGGGCTGAAAGCCGTGTCCCCTGCATTGGCAGGCGGATTCTTAACCACTGTGCCACCAGGGAAGCCCCTGATTCTTCATTTCTTGACCTTAATTCCACCATCTTGTTGAGGTATGGAGTGTACTTAAGATGTGGCTTCTCTGAAGTGGAGCCATTTTTCTTGTAACACCCTTGGGCTCCTCAGCACCCTGCTAAGCACCTTCTACATGTCTTTCTAAAACAGCAGAAACCAAATTCTTCCATGATGGCTCTCTCTTGGGACACCCATGTCTATATTAACTCCATTTAAAAAAATTATTTGATATACTTACCTTTGTGAGTTTATTCTTCTTTTCTAGATTTTGTGTGGCTTACATTACTCATCATTCATTATTGCTGAGTTATTTTTCAGAGTCACCCAGGCTTGAACTGAATGACTTAGATTATAAATTCTTGGGATATAACGAGCACTGTCATTTTAAATTATTCTACGAGCAGCAGAAGCCAGTGTTGAGATGATAATGGTGATACTTAATATAATGTTTTTCTCTGTTAGACAGATCATAGGTTTATAAATAATGATTAGTCTTGGAATCTCTGCTAGCTGCAGCTTGTTTCCCACATTCAGGGTATATTTCCATTTAGCACGTCTTTACAAAATATAAAAACACTAAATTCAAATTCGAATTGATTAAAAATTATACTGTAGAAGATGTGAAGATCTATTACAAGATATGACTTTTTTTTTTTTTTTTAAGCATTTGTGATCCCTGCCCACTCCTTTGCCTAGCACCTTTTATTTTGTTATCTTTGTTTTAGTAAATAGGCATTCAGGAAGATGGTTTTGCACAAAAAGAATGAAAATAAAGGCATGAAGGAAAATGTATGCACTACCATCTCCTTGTCTCTCCCTCTGAGATTTTATGTATGCTCGGCTTCAAAAACCAGTTTAAAAATAAAAAAGATGAGGGCGGTTGCAATCTGCTCCATTTTATGCAGATTAGGTATGGCCCTCAGGCACCTGCCAAATTGCTAATATGGCCTTCCAGTTGGGTCTGATTAGTGTCAACCCAGATCTTCTTTTACATTGAAATAGAAATATATTTGCTGGGAATAAGTTAACAACAGAGGTGATATTTTCACTAATAACCGTGGGTATAACCGTGGGTATAACCGTTAGACTTGGACAGTTTCTCAGTGTAGATGAAGCAGACTAACCTGTGCATTTAGGATTTCCTTCACTTTCATTTGGCTTCTACTCCCTGAGGACTTTGGGGTTTCCAGAGACCAGTGAGACTGTGACTTCCCTTTGTGCTATGATGACTTTGAAAGGTCATTTTCCTCTGCATTCCAAATGCAAAGTGTTATTGTCTTTATTTTTTTTTTTTTTGGTAAAACACATCTGTAGGCTTTACATTTGCAAAAGCAAATACCTTAAATTGTCCAGAATGAATGTTTGTTTAAGGATACCCACTCTGGGCAATTGAGTTTTTGGATTATTGCAACAGTTATTTTCAGTGCCTCAGGGTGAAGCATTATCTTCCAAAAAGATAATTGAGACAGCAAATATGGAAATCTCAAGCATCTCTTATGACTCTATTAGAGCAGATTTTAAGAAAATATTTTGATAGCAATGATTGCATTTTGTAGGAAAAGAAGAATAAAAGGTTTGCAAGACCAAGCAGCAGCTGGAAGTTCAGGAAAAAAAAATTGGGGCCCTATCTCCAGATTTGGGTGCATAAAGAGTTATAGAAAATAGAGTCAACTTTGTCAGTCATCTAAATCAAGCCCATTTTGAAAATTGCTGCATATTTAATGTGAGCAGTATCTCCTATGGAGTCATTTTGTAACTCAAATTATTTTTTTGCCAGTGGAGGAGCAAGAAACATATTAAATAGTTGACATAGTCTACATCATCATGACTAGACCAGAGAGAGAAGTAACTGTGCCCCAAATACTGTAATAAGTTCTTTACGTGGGTTTGCTTCACATGGAATGCTTTATGGATGAATAAAAAAATTTGTTTTTTAGGGCTCTTATTCTGGTTTATTATAAGCATTATTACATGCACCACCCCACCCCAACATTTTGCATAATTAATTAATTACCATCAGGTAATTCAGTAGCAGGGACAAGAATTACAAAGCTCTTGTTGCTAATTTCTTTATTTTACTTGGTAAGATGCAAATTGAATGCTAAAATTAATAGTCATATAGATGTGATTGGGGAAGAAATTTGCAATCATTTTTGAACTCATAGTTCTTAGAACATAATCACGTTTCAGTATTACTATGCCAGCATTTTTTTGAGCCTCTACTAAGTGCCAGTCATCAGGTGAGGGCACTCAGATGAATGAGATAGTCTCTGATTGATTAAAACTAGTTTTGAGATGTTTCCAAGTGTGTAAAAACCACAAATTGATAAATAAATGTCCATGGGCATTTAACTTAAGTACATTTAATGAACTGTGAATGATATGGAAAAGTATTTTATCAGAACTTAAAATTTAATAACTTATTCTTTGTTTCTGGTGTGAAATAATTTTACTGAGATATTGGATAACTTGGTTAACTGCTTTCTTCTAGTATAGCAACATAGCAATACCATGATAAACATAAAATAAACACCCAGTTTATTGCTGGATCATTATAAAGTGAATATGATAATATACTGTTGAACAACTAAAATGAGCATAAAAGGAAAATTTGGGCGCATGAAGGTACATGCTGCTTATTAGTATATGAAAGAGTAGACATGAAGAAAATCAGTCTTCTTGTAGTGAATATTTTCTATACTCCTCCCATATATTGTGGAATATATATGTTAAAACAACAAAATAAAATAACGAAAAGTGAAATAAACTGATCTTTTTTTTTTTTTTTTTTTTACATTTGACTTAGTGACCTGACTATGTTTTTAAGATTTGTGATTTTTCTTTCCTGTTAGAGGTGGGAAGGCGATGGTGGCTTGATATTAGAATCAAAACGAAACACCACTCAAGATGTTTCAAGAGTAATCGAATTAAAAGTCCGCTTGATATCACAGCCCCTGTGGGCTTCTTTCCAGCCTTTTTTTCTAATGGAACACAACAGAAATTTACAGTATTAGGTCTCATATAATTCCTGTCTTCTCCTTGTCTTCCTTACCAGTTTTTATTTTTTAATGCCCTGAATAAAAATAAGTCTGTTTACATTTTGAGGATCTTGTGTATCAATGATTCCTAGGGAATTTCTTAGTATTTATAATTAGATAATTTTGAAATTTCAGTACCTTGCTCTTAATTTTCAGAATACTTCCTGAATGAATTAGATTTATTTACTTATGTGGGTTATGCTAGGGGCTTAGTTCATATACAAATATATCTTTAAGGAGAGGAAATTACTTATTTGTGGAGGTATATAAACACTATATTTCTTCTATTTTGTGCTATGGAAATGCAAAATTGATCTGAGTGTAACTTACTTTTCTAATAATTGTGTTACTGTCTTTCATTCACATAAAATAACCCCTGGGGAAAGCCACTGTTAGCTAATAATTTTAATGTAAAGAAGTGATGAGCACAATTATATTTATTCAGGTAGTAGTCCATTAGTAGTCTGTAGGCAGCAGCTTTTGTTATTTTAGTTAGAAGTGCAGTTGGCAGAATGATATTCAGTTAAAAACAATCCTGATTGAGCCACGTTCCCTTTTTTGGTTGATATGAAAGCCATTGTTGTTTTGCTCACCAACTAGCAGACCTTCAATTATCCTGAATTTAGAAGTTGTTTACTATACTTTGAAAGTTTAAAAATGAGCCCTCCTTGAGAAACAAAAAGCTGGGTGCTTGCCATTTTTTAATTTTTTTATAGAAAAGTAGAATTTTAATGAAAGAAAAATCAATCCACCAATTCAATGTTGAGTTTATTTTCACAGTTTTGAAGTCTTAATGTGTTTTTTAAATGATAGTAATCAAAGCCACCATTATTGGGCCCCAAAGTATTCAGACAGTGTTTTGACTTAGAGTGTCAGAGCTGCGAGGGGGAGATCATCAGTAAGTCTCTGTGGGTGGGGTGGATTCCTTGAGAAGATTTGGCTTGAGGGTTTCAATCCCTCAAGCCTTTCTCCGTGGCTTCAACAGCTGTCTAGAATATCTGGTCTTCCTGGATGTCCAGGGTGCCAAGAGTGTGAGGGCTCAATTTTCTACTTGTTGAGGGTTAACAGGATGCTAGGGATGGAGTCCGGGTAGGAAACATCAGTTGAACCTGCCAGGTGAGCTAGTGCTGTCCATGGGCCATTGGCAGAGTGGCCGGCCCCCTTCCCTCCTTCTTCCCTTCCCCTCTCTCCTTCCTCCCTTCCCATCTCTCCTTCCTCCCTTCCTCCCTCCCTTCCCATCTCTCCTTCCCTCCCTACCTTCCTTCCTTCCTTCCTCCCTTCCTCCCTTCCTCCCTCTTTCTTCCCTCCTTCCTCCCTTTCTCCCTCCCTTCCTTACTCCCTCCCTCTCATATCTTTGTGCCTCTACTGTCTGCCAGGAACTGTGCTTACAGTCTAGTGAGGAATTGAGACAATAAGTATTTACAAGTGCAGAGGATCTCTGGGATGCTTTGCAGCAGAGGGCAGGGGTGAGATGCAGTTCCTGACATCCCTCTCAGATTGCGGCCACTCCTAAAGATGGTAAGGTGGAAGCTCAAAGAAATTAAGTGACTTGCCCCAGTCACTGAGAGAACAATTTCCAAGCCCAGGCTCTTTTGACTACGTCAGGTGACTTGCCATGTTGGCCAGTGACATTTTAGAAGATTCACGTTTTTGCTTAAGTAAAAACGTTGTAAAAAATGTAATGCTTACCTCTTTTATGTTAACTTACAATTCATGAATGCCAGGGTATGTTTATACAGCACTTTATAATTTTCAGTGCCATTTAGCTCATGTTATTTTATTATAATTACCATTTTGTGAGTCAGGCAGGGGAATTTTTGTTGGTGGTGGTTTTTATTCTGGTTTTGCTTTTAAATCCCCATTTTATAGAAGAGAAAATAGGTGCCCAGAGAGGTTAAGTGAGTTTCTCATAGGTGCAGAGCTACAGCCAACAAGGTTCAGATCCAACACCAGACCTGGGTATCCTGATTCCCAGTCTGCTGCTCTTTCAGACAGAGCGGCTTTCTTGTTTCATGACTGTCATGCACACACTGTATTTTAGGCATTGTCATGCTTATGGGGCTGTAGCTAGGGTTGTATGAACAGTTAAACTGACACGGCCCTTGCCTTCTGGCAGCATATAATCTAAATAAGGTAAAGAGTTTCTGGAGTTTATGCCTATACAGGAAACCGCTTTCTTCTGCTATCACCTATTCTGCCCATGCCATATCCTGCAAACTTAAGGAGGTCTGTAACTTTGTTAGAATGCACTCCTAACTCTATTTGCCTTCTCACATGCCAGAACTTTCTCCTTTCTCTTTGCTTATCCTCCTTGACAGTAGTGAGGGTATTTGCTGGCGAGTTGGAAAAAAGGAATCTGGGAATCTCTTGGTTTCCTGCCCTTCTTTTGAGGAGAATCAGTGGATTGATCTTCTCCTTGCTCAGGTTCTCATTTTTATTAGACGCTTGGGCAGTGCTTCCCAAACCTGGCTCATCCTCAGCATCTCCAAAGATCTAGTCTGGAGCTCCTGTTCCACAAGTCTGGGTGGGGCCCACAACTGCTCTAGGGATGAACTTGATCTTGAATGCTTTAGCCATTCACTTAATATGACCACTCTCAACAGGACAGTCTTTACTAAACTGCAAATTCCTGGGAATGGGGAGAAAAAAAATCCATTTCTGACCTTCCCCTACCCTCCAGATCATCTGTAACTGTTCAGCCCAGCTACCATGGGATAACTAGACATCCTGTCAGGGATAATTGCTAAGTCTGTACTACAGTTCAGTTACCCATTGATTCATATGGCATCTTTCTGATATGGCTGAATATTTTAGGGGGCTCAAATAGACCACTGTCATTATTCATCACCATGTATGTTGTGACTATAGATCTACCTTTTATTCACGTCAAGAAACATTTATCTAATGAGAGCATACCTCATATGTATTGGGCCTTTCGCTTCTTTAGTATAGCCGTTAAAATGGTAGTGCCATATTTAAAAGTTTGGTTTGCCGCTTTTAAATATGACATTTCCAAAAAATGGAAATCAAGGACCTATCAGAACTTCTTTGAATGTAAAATATCTGAAACCTGCAAACCATGTACATTTTCAGATTTAATAGTGGAGTATATGTGAAGATGTACTGAAAGTAAAAATTATTAAAATATTCTTAAAGGAAACCCCCAAGAATTTAAACAAAACAAAACCCCTCCAAATTAATAGCAGTTGCCATTTTGTAATCATTATAGCTGTATTTGCTTCCATGTTTTGTAGTTTCTTAACAAATTACTGTGAAATTAGGTTAGTTGGAACATGAATAAATGTACAACATAAATGAGTATACTTTTGCCTTCATATTATATGGCAACATTTTCTTTGATAATCGACATGCCCTCATAATATTGCCCTTAAGATCAGATATTATGTAACCTTAAATTATAGGAAACAGAATATGCCTGAAGGACAATTCTGCAATATATAATTGGGAGCATGCAGTTGATAGAATTTCCAAGGGTGCTGAGCCCAGTGACAAGGTACCTGGAAAGCTGGGTCCTTAGGGAAAATTTGTTGCAGCATTTGAGCTTCCATCTGAAAAAAATACATGTAATTAATTAAGATGGGAAATATTCATGCATAACTGTGTTTTTAGATCTTCTAGTGCATACTTCTTACCCCAGAGGATGCAGAAACAGTGGCTAAACCTAAGTTATGAATAGCATCTGCTAGAATATAGCAAAGCATGTTTAAAAGAGTATACATTTTCCCCTGTGTCTTTGATTATTGAAGATACTTTAGGGGGACAAATGCTAGAGGAAAATCTCTTTATGCAAATGTATTTCTGAGTTGAAAGGAGGAGAAGAGAAGTTTGTGTTACCTGCCAAAATTAATCATTTAATTCTAAACTCTTTCAGATAATGATTAAACTGAGAACAATAATAAGAAAATATGTACCAGATGAAATAGTTTTTAAGCAGTGGCAGAAGCTTAGAACTGATCACAAATAATTTCTCATAACGCTTTTCTTTCTCATTTGTCCTATTCCCCCATGTAACAGTTTTAAATGGCACTCTTATGAAATAAATAACTAAACACCAACCATATTTTTTTCATATCCTGAACAATATTTTGGCTGTTTTTCAGAAGAATCAGAATTCTGAAAATTAAATAAAGGTTTCTAAAATACCAACTTCAGAAAGTTTTATTTAATTTGTGGAATAATTTTGTTCTCTTTTTTTTTTCAATAGGGTCTTTATTAATTTAGTCTAGTTACTTAGTGCTTATATTAAATAATCTAATAAAAGTAAGGGTTATAACATAACGTTTCCCAAATGTGAAGCAGCATCTATTACATGAGACAAAATCTTTATGCTGCAAAATGTAAAAACCATGTATAGAGTTACAAGGCATCAAATGGTACTGTATGTATTTTTTTAAGTAGAACATTTTTGTAGCATAAGGGGGTAGTCAGCTCAAGAAAAGATTGGCAGACAGCTGTGTATCACTATAGTTTATTCAGAAAGTGCTCTAAAATTCATATTTCAGTTCTTCAAGGCCAATAATATTCCTTATGATCATTTCTCCTGATACAGATATGATTTAAGATTAAAGTTAATGTCCTAAAGAGTAGAAACCTACCTTATTTGTGTTTGTCACTAATACCCAAATTGCTGCAGGTAGAGCTTTCTCTGTGTGTTTGTTTGTGTGTGTGTGTGTATTTTTAGATAAATTCATTTAACCAGTACAGCCTCAGTATTTATTCTGAATTGTCAAATCATCTGTTTTGGTCCGGTGTTTTCTTTTGTATTGTTATAAATACAGGATTAATGTATTGTAGGTTCCCAGACAAGTATGTTTTGAGGTTTCATTAATTTGTGTAAGTTATAATGCTACTTGAATAATGTAAAATGCTGGAAGAATGCTATTTCATTTACCATTCACTTTTACCTCAATACAAGACATTTGAAATATAGATAGTCTTTAAAATCAAAACTGAATGTGTAGGAGAGTTTCAGTAAATTGTACTGGGGTACTGCTAAGCTATGGATTAAAAAAGGAAAATATGTACACTTCAAAAACCATTTTTGTTTTGCCTTTTTTCTCCTTCCTCATTGAAAAGTCATTCCTACCACAGGTTTCACAATAATAACTACAATTTATGTCCTTATGCTGCTACAGTTTGATGATATACCACAGTCAGGCCACAGGTTAGAAACACAGGCTGAGTTATTATATACTGCTGGGTAGTGATTTCCTGTGAACTGATTTATGGATAAATAATTCTATGTTCTTATTATATAGGACAGTTTTTAATTTCTTTGACAAAGCATAGCTGAACAACAGAAAATTACACGCTATAGCATAGGGACACGACCACTCTGAGGAGGATAAACAGATGCGATCAATGTCATGAGTTCTCCTATTTTTAAAAGGGGCCTCATCAGCAGTTGGTGTATTGTGGAAATAATACCGCTAACCAGAAGCCCCAAGGCTTAGTTACTCTGAGACTGGGATTGTTTTATTGATACTCTTTTGCTGAGATCTTTTCAGGGAGTTAATGAAATGTATAAACCCTAGCCTTTAGATATTAAAGCTAATGTCTCATTTTTTTCCCAGGCTGAGTTTTCATTTTGCTTTGAAAATTAATGTTAAAATGCACCTGGAATAAAAGAAAATTATTCACTGAGCTGTTCTACAGGAATACTGCTGATATCTTGCTGGTTTCCTATATCTGTCTCACAGATAATCTGTGGGCTTTATTCTACAATATACCCAACATATACCTATTTTATCAGCATCTATCTCTATGCTACCACAAACCGTGAGAGCTGTTCTCTTGTACTTTATAGGTGATCTGTTGCAGGCCTTCATGAAATAAATATTTTTTATATTTGAGGTACAGGGGATAAAACTATCATTTTGGTTTATTTTAAGAATGGTTTCACTTAACTATGTGTTTAGTAATAACAAGCTTCTCTACTCAATTGTGAGCTCCATAATTACAGGGATAGTGTGTACTGGGTTATCTTTGCATCTTAGTGACTTATGCTGGAGACACGAAAGAAAAATTTGTTAAATGAATGATGATTAATGCTTAATACAAACCCTTGTGATGTTTTATTGCTTATATTGTATTATCGGCACATTTTATTTATCACTCAGAAGTGATTGACTTTCTAAAAACTTGAATCAAATATTGATGAACTGTAACGTGTATTATCACCACTCTTGTTTTCACATAGTTAGAGGTACGAATGATATGAACGATGCATATGAATTATGCATCTACTGAGAAGAGTATTTGGGTTCTTTGAGATAGGTTATAAACTGATAAAAATACCAAATACATATGAACACAAACAGCTATTGATATTTCTCTTTGTGATACGTCCATTCTGTCAGAATACTGCATTGAGAGAGTAAAAAACTGGTTTCCATTATTGCATCTTTTTAATTTTAGACAAAAATTGCCTCCATTCCCAACCTAATTTTATGTCACTAATGGGAAATTTACCTACAAATGCATTTTGTTATTTGGTCTAAAAGCATTACATGAAGAGTGGATTGGTCCTCTGTATTTTAGTGAACAGATTTGTCTAGATATAAACAATTTTATTTATATTATGCTCAATTCAATCATGTTAACATTTGTATGAATTTCAACCCCAAAATAAAGGCCCATAATTTGGGACTCAAAGACCTTGAAATTGCATCTGTAATAATCCTCAGCACCAGGCATTTTGTAAATGTTCACAGATGATAAATTCTTTGGAAATAGGAAAGATGATGTGGGAAACAATGTTTATGTCTGAAATGGCACTGTTGAGGGAGACGATTTTTTCCAGAGAAGCTGGCCTTTCAGGCCCTGCCACCTGTTTGCTCATTGGTCTCATATGTTCCTTTGTTTAACATTAAATGTCAAGACCCTGCCCCATGTGTGACTGTGTGATTGGGCACTGGCACATGGGCAGAGCTGAGTAGAAAGGATATTGGTCCAGTAGTTAGAAAACTTGTCAGATGAAGCCCTGGGGCCTAGTTCTGGCTGTCACCCACAGATGTCCTGGAACACTCACTCTTCTCTGATCTTCACCTCACTTTCAGGTGTAATACTGACCCCCTGCTCTCCTCGTGAGGAGGAACTAATGGTTTGGAAAAAAACACTTTGTAAACTGTAAAGTAACATAAAGGGATATTGTGATAAAGTTAAGCTCCTTCTAAGATACACAAACTAGCCAAGAGTATTTATTGTGCAGCTGTATAGAGAAAGGAATTACTTCAGGCTGGGTTGATCAGAGTTGGAATTATTCTTGGTGCAGAATTTGAAGAATGTGTACAATTTCTAGAAGTGAATGCATGGGATCAGTACTCCAGACAGAGTGAGAGTGTGATATATATTCAGAGAAGAATTGGGAATTGCCATTTATTGAGCATGTACTGTGTGCCTGGCTGGGCTTGAGTGTCTATGTGTGTGTGTGTGTGTGTAGAGTACTATCTAATCATCATTAGTTTTCCTCATATTTTGGATTGGGGCTATAAAACCTACTCATGGAGTGTAAGCATTAGAAATAATTCTGTATACTTATAGTCATGCTGTTTTTATTGAGATTTCTCCAACACTGCGAGTCAGATATCCCCGGTGGGAACATAACCTCTCTTCCTTCTTTGTTCGCCTTCACTGTACTGAAGCATTTCTTGGGGTCCGCATCCCTCCTTAGAGGGAGCCAGGAAGAGGCTGTTATAGATGTTAGATACACCTATCTGGATTATTTCAGCTCTTTTTTTCTCCCCTCAGAATGCTTCCCTTTTTTAATCCACCTGAATTCCAGTACAGGTTAATCATCCTAAAGCTTTGCTTGATGGTGTTACATCTACACCCAAGAACTTTCAAAGATCTGTTTTCCCCTAACTTTTACTGAGCACTTATTGTGTGCCATCCCAGTGCTACATTCTGATTCTCATTTTAAGCCTCGTGGCAACCCCAAAGAGTAGGCACTGTTATTATCCCCATCTTACAGATAATGGAAGCCAAGCCTTAGAGAGACCAACTAAATAACTTGCCCAAAATCTTGCAGCTGACAAGCAGAGGAAGCTGGGCACGGACTCACCTCTGACTCCAGGCCTTGCTCCTGACCTCTGACCCATACGGTGCGTTACTGAGTTGGGCATCTGAGGCCTTCCAAACTTGGAGCCAAGATCTTTTCCAGTCTTTGCTTGTGAAGTGCCTCACACTTGAACCAGTGTGACTTACAGGCTACTAAGAAGAGCGAGTGATTGATGTACAGTCTTCCTTTGTGATTTAAAATAATGAGGGCCTTTTATAGGCACTTGACTAAATTAAAGATTAAATGATATTGAAGTCATCCTTGAGTAAATATTTTTGAAATAAATTGACTGTATCTTTCTTTTAGGGAGCATTAAAAGATGTCTCAATAATTACTGTAAATGATTAATTGTTGGGATTAATGATATCCAGGCTCTGTACTAAGGGCTCTACATTCAATCTGCACAATATTCCTATGAGGTCAATACTTTTATTGTTCCATTTTACACATGAGAGGACTGAGGCGTAGAGAAATTAAGTAACTTGCTACAGTTACATGGTTAGTAGGTGGAGGAGGCAGGATATGAACAGAGGCAATTTGACTTGGAAGCCGGAATTCTTTGTCACTATGGTCTACTGCTTCCCATTTTGATTTCCTCAATTAACACTTGACACCAGCCCAAGAAATATTTTTGTCTATTTTATATCAGGGAAGGAGGACTGTATTTCCAAAGAGGGTTAATACTTTAGACAGAGACCTTATTTGGAGGAAAGGCTTATTAAAAAGAGTTACTCCAAGTCCCTGCCAGGCTGGAGGAGAGCAGCCTCTGGACATCACTGTCCTACCAGATCTGGTTCCTGCAGACTCTGGTAGGTAGTTGAGCAAAGAGCATAACTTCTGGGTGCAGGTTAGTCAATATGGTGCGAAAAAGAAAAAGCACACGCACTTAGCATTGCCTGAAAATAGCATGTGTCAGCAGCTCTCTTCCAAGATGTAGAAACCACCCTGTAGCAGCTGCTCTCTGTGGAGGCATTAAGTGTTGTGAAGACACCTGTATGTGTCTAATTCCAGCCCAAACAAGTCTCCTTCCGGCTCATCAAGGTGGGGAGAGAACTTATCTAAATGGAGATTACTATTTTCAATAGAGTGACTTGTCTGTCATTTCCTGTAGAGATTCTTCCCCCTCCACCTTTTTTAAAATTGAGGTATAATTTACATACAATAAGATATATGCATATTAAGTGTTCGGTTACATGGATTTTGACAATTTTCATACCCGTGCAACCACCAGCCAAAACTAGAAAATCCCCTTTATGTCCCTTTCCAGTCATGCCCCTGCTGTCTGGAGGTAACCACATTCTGACTTCTCATAGATGAGCCTTGCCTGTTCTTGTATTTTACATAAATGAAATCATTCAGAGATATTCTGTTGTCTCTGGCTGCACTGTGGTATAAACTTACAGCGAAACACTCCTCAACAATAAAAAGGAATGAACAATGACACACACAATAGCATGGATGAATTGCCTCTAGAGTTATGCGTTAAAGTTTACGGGATTCATTTGCTTCATGCTACCTTCATATTCTTAGTAACCAAAATGACCCACAAAATTGGCTTCTTCTACTTGCCTATGATTGATAGTGTGCAATTGCTGACTTCATTTTTTCTCCATCTAATCTCTTATAATAAAATATCATCTTTAGAAGATGGTCTGTTTATACTCAACTTATGGGCTATCACGATAATGATGTTTTAAGGGGATTAAAATTGTGGAGTGATTTTTTAAAAAAGGAACTATGTTAGGCATGTTACATGGTATCTTTTTAGTACTTTCAAATATCAGAAGGAGTAAGGGAAGCAGCGAAGCAGACCCAGCCTCTCCTGGATAGCTGTCCAGCGGGCCCTGGATGTTCATTTTCATGACTACTACATGCTGTGTGCTGTGCACTTTTCATTGTCATGAGAGAGAATGTTAGGAAAACTATCCCCACAAGAACACAGCTTTTCTTGGCAAGTGAAATATGACTTAAGGAGCCAGAACTGGAGACATACGGTACTATGAATGGGAGCTGTGTTACTTTATTGGATCTGAGTCCAGGCACTATTTATACCGCAGCATATTCAGCACCAGATTGTTAAATCTTAATACTGAAACAGTGCATCATTTTAATATTTTTGTTCTGTTTATTCCCTGTTTTCAAGCATTATGTCAAGCATTGCGCATTCATTGATTTCATCTTGGACAGGACGAGTGCCCTGACCAGAAAGTTCATTTCCTATTATTGAAATTTCGCCCCATAGCTATAAAGCAGCATTTTGTGAAGCTTTTAAAAGTTCACTTGGGTATACAGGTGTTCTCTGTCTTTGGTGATAAAATATATTTTTTGAAAGAACAGTGTAGTTGGACTCACCTGCATTGTCAAAAATAAAAATAAAAATGCTGTTTCTCTTCTAACGCTAAAACATAGCTGTTTTGGATGTGTGACAATTTTTGATATCCTGGGGACCGTTGGATTTTTCATAGCATACAAATAAAATGTTTGTTGCTGTGTTGTTTGTGAAATGGGCTTCTCTTTATTTTTCTTCATCTATGTTATGTGCGCCCTGTGCACCAGATAAGATGGGTCCATCTTGTGAATAACTTAGCATTTTCACCACGTGTTGCTGAAGCTGTCCCATGAGTCTGCCCAAGTTTGACCAGGATTTTTATTCTCTCTCCATTGTCACGAGTGTTTACCATATGTAGCAGGAAACCCACAGGGAAAGGGTACCACTGTCACTGTGAAAAGAACTGAGGAATTAAAAAAGGAAAAAAAAGGAAGTTGAAGGCATCTCTGCTATTTCTGATCTGTGGTCAATCATTGTGCTATGGAAAACAAGCCCTCTGCCTGGTGAAATGTGAATCTGGAAGTGAACTCTCACTGCTTCTTCAGCTCCAGATGCTATTCGCACTGGGGTTCACACCACAACCAGGATGTGACTGTGTGTGTGCTGAGCCCACACACAGGAATTTTCTTGTACAATTCAAAACTGAATCTTATATTTACTTAAGGCTTGCTTTTTTTTTTTTTTTTGTCTATGAAATCAGCAGCTCGGTATATTTAGCATCAGTCTTAAGTTAGACTGTGAAACAAGACTTTGGGGGAAGGAAGTATCCGTATGGTTTTCTAAGTAATTTAAGAAAGAGGAAAACATAAAAAAACTGATTGTCCATGATTAAACCTCATCCTTTCATTCTCATCTTCCTGTATAGTTAACTCAGTTGTCAGCCAGAAAGAAATAGTCTATTGCACTGGGTTGTAAAATATCTCTGAGTGGGCCTTGAATGTTGACTATTGGATGACCTTCCTAACATTGAACAAACAATGGGAGGGTTTAATAAATAGCAGATATGTGTTTATTATGTTTTTCTTCCCTGTGCAGGAATAATCAAGCTTGGGAGGTGGAACCCTCTCCCCCTCAGTTATGTGACAGATGCACCCGATGCGACAGTGGCCGACATGCTGCAAGATGTCTATCACGTTGTGACGTTGAAAATCCAATTACAAAGGTCGGTGTCTCTGAACATCTGCCCTTCCTAACTCTCAGAGCTGCTCTGTTGATCATAGAGTCGCTACAGAGATCAGCTCATCCTGTCTTTGTTAATTTCTAGACATTGGATGAAATGAAAAAAAAAGAAGAAGAAGTGGGGGGGGGGGGCGTCACCAGGCATCTTTATAGTCCGCATTCCAACTGTTTTATGTTTTGTTTTCAGAAGCAGTGAAGTGGTAACCTAGGGGAAGCTTGATAAATCATTAAAAATCTGCAGCCTTTAAAGGGGAACTTTCCACAGCCCCTAATTTAATGAGTCCTCTGGTTAAATGCTTAGCACATAATATTTGAAGAATAAACACCTCTGCTGTTTCAGGCTTGCGTTTGAGGGGTGAGTTTGGTGCCCTTGTAGCCTGCTTACCAAAAAGGTGCTGGCACTGGACGTCTCTTGCTTTCCTCTCTGGTGGCTTGCAGAAGTTCTGGGGATGATTTCTTTTTTTCAGATATAGCATCCAGAACAAATTATGCCTCTGAAGAATCTAGAGTTTCTCTGCAGAGTCTTGTATTGTAAAGTGCCTGCAACTCATGTGATTTAATGAATATTGTCCTTTACTGTAAAGGTTTTGAATCTACCCCTTTCGGAGATTCTACACTTTAATAGGGACCCACCATTCCTGTCCTTGTCTAGGAATGCTTTAATGTCTTTTCTTTAGTTAGTTTTTTGTTAGCGAAGTGACATCTCTGGATTGTTCTATGAGGGTGAAGGGTAGGCCTTCAAATTTGATGAAGCATTTGTTTACATTTAACCTTAGGAATGTCCAATAATTAAGTTTAAATTGTGGAAGTTTATAATCACACTGTCATGCCATTTCTTTCAGTAGATTGGAGAAATCCTATTTTAAAAAAATTGGCATTTCTTCATATCCGAAGTGACTGGTTTTCTCAGGCTAGTGTGATAACCAACTGAAAGAGACCGTGATGGGCTCTATCAAGGTCCTAGAGAAGCAGTTTTGCTCCCTTTCCCTCATTTTGGGCCCACATTCAACCCTGTTCTTTGGTGGTTCTCCTAATGCTTCACAGGACCCAGGGGTGACTGCTGTACTCTGCATTTAAGGGTTTGCATGTCATTCATTCTTGCTCTGTTTTCCAGTTGTTCGAAGTTGGAAGACTTGCCTGCGGAACAGTGGAACCACGCCACGGTCCGCAATGCCTTAAAGGAACTGCTCAAAGAGATGAACCAGAGCACGTTAGCCAAAGAATGCCCTCTCTCCCAGGTCAGTGTCTTCAGGAGAAATGAAGAAGCCAAGGGTGGGCTGTCTGAGCAGGAGGGGCACTCCTGCTCAGACAGCTGTCTTTTATTTATATTCACACTACATCTTAGGTGGAGAAAAATATGGAGGTTGTGGTGCTTTTTTTTGTAGAGGAGAACTTATCACTTACTGAGAGCTCTCATATAGTGGGAGTCACATTAAAACATTTTAAACTCACAGGCTTTAACTTCTCACATATGTCGTAGGAGGTAGGTATCAGTGTCTCCATTTTATAGATCAAGAAAACAAGGCTCAGAGAAGCACTTTACCTGCCTAAGCTTACTCAGCTGGTTAAGTGACAGGTTGCAACCCCAGCTGAGACCTCCCTTGCCAAAGCTCAGGCTCCAAATTACTGTGTTATTTGGTCAGTGAAATGGGTCAGCCATGCCAAACCCATCTTAATTTGTTTTTATTTGTTTATTGAGCCTTTTCTGGGTCTAGCAGAGAGAGATGATCTTTGCATCATACACACTTGTAGAGATTTGGGAGTGAGTTCACCACATGAAAATGCATCACGAGAAAAAGTGGTACTTTGTTTTTACTGAACTGATCATAAACTAAAACAAGCCACAAAAATAAGAGATTGAGAGGATCAAAGGGAGGAACAGCAGAAGAAAGGGCTTGCGGTTCCATTTGTGTTCATGGGTGAAGAAGGCCTCACTTTTTCTAATGATAAGATAATAATTTGGTGGCTATGGGGAGTGACTTAGAACTGCTGTGCAATGAACTCAGGTTAACATTATTTAAAGCCATGAATGGAAATCCATTTTCTGGTGTGAGTTGCTACACTTGATTTAAGACAGTAGACTGACTACATGTCTGTCAAATTCAAGGGAAGATGACAAGAACCATAGAAACTTGATGTGTCCTGAGCTATGTTCCAGGATAATAGTCTTTGGGGGAAGCAGGAAGCCTAGTGGTTAAGAGCTTGCATTGTGGAATCAGTCAGATCTGGATTCGTGTCCTGGCTTACAAGCTTTTGTGACCTCATCTTTATAAGCCTGTTTCTTTGTATGTAAAACCAGGAGAGTAATAGTTCTAAGTCATATAATGAGGAGTAATGAGATAAATCACATAAATTCTTGGCCTGGTACATCGCATACAGTGATACTCCATAAATAGTACCAGCTGTTATTCCTGAGACATGATATTATTGGTGTGAACTGAATAATTTTTATATGCGTCTTGGAGAGTGTTTTGGAATTTAGGTCCTCTGAGACAAAGCCTGCTATTAATATTTTTGCTTCCAAAAAATCAGGACGGCATGTACCTGAGTGGTAGATTGAAGGGGACACCATCAGTTACATCCCTACTTTTGTGCTTACACCTTTCACATAGGCCATTTCAATACCTACCTGTAGGTATGTACATAGGTGCTAAAGCTTGTTGCTAGAATTTTGATTTATTCCAATGAGATTGCTTATGAAGTTCTAAAAATAAATATTTTGAATTATTCTGATCATATACAGGGACTGGATAAAGAACAATTTAGGGAAAAAAAATTTCAATCATTTCTCCCAAATTTTACAATTAGTCACAATTAATTTTCTCTTGGATTTACTTGAAAGTCAAATTGGGCTTTGCCTAGAAGTGGACAAGCTCCTAACAATATCACCAATTCAGAATTTTATCCAGGGCTTTTGAGGCCTAATTTTGGTCAAAATTGATCTATTGTGATTATTAGGTTTGGTTATAACTATAAAATGTGGCTAGAGGGACAGCCTGAGCGGAAATAACCCACATTAGGGGCTGAGCACCCTGAGCTCTCATCTCAGTAATTTTTTTTTTGTTTTTTTGGCCATACCACGTGGCTTGTGGGATTGAACCCGGGCCCCGGCAATGAAAGCGCTGAGTCCTAACCACTGCACTGCCAGGGAATTCCCGAATCTCAGTTCTTTTATGTTGAATGTGTGATCCTGGGCAAGCCCATCCACTCTCAGAGCCTCATTAAACTCGTCTGTAAACTGGGCATGATTGTATCCACATATGTCACATAATTTGCAGGGTTGTCTTGAGATTCAAATGAGAACATCTTTACCCCTGCTGTAAAAATCCTCTTTTCTCCCCCATTTTCTGTTCTCATTGCTTGCCCACCTAGTTGCCCAACCTAAAAAGTTTCTTTGCTGTCACTCTCATATTAGATATAATGGATTCTACCACCTCTGTATCTAAAATCTTCCTCCTCTGTGCCATTGCCTTGTTTAGACTTTTGTCACCTCTCATGTGAAATATTTTCAGTCATCCCGCATCATAATCTTTCTCCTGCCACCTGCTTCTCCAAAGCTAACATTGTGCCATTTTCTCGTCTACAAGCCTCCAGCGACTCCCCCCTGCTCAGCCTGTAGGAAGAATAGACTGCACAGCATAGCCCGTGTATACCGCCAAGATGCCACTAACCTGATTTCCCACCAGTCCCCTTCCTCCCTCTACCTACGTCCACTCTGTGCTCCAAACCATGCAATTAATTGTTCTGAAACATTTAACATTGCTCAAACTTCACCAAAATATTCCCAAGGGTGGGAGCAACCTAATTAGTCCCATTAGCACTTCAAGTCTGACAAAGCAACTTCTTATGTTACTTTTACAATTCATGAAAAGTAATACACAGTTTACTCCCTATACCCGTGTTTTTGCTATTTTTAAAAATGCCATACAAATCGCTTTACCTGTTAAATTATTAACCTCCCCTGTCCACATGAGAGTAGTCCTCAAGGGAGATGTGCCATGTTAACCTGTGGCTTTGGTGGCCCCTGCACACAGTGATGGTGACCTCAGAGTCCTTCAGCGTGACACTACCTTGCTTTTGCTATGCGATTTCTCTTGGCTAGCATGCGCTACTCTCTTCTGCTTGAGGAAATCTTTCAAATTCCAGCTGGAAAGTCACTGCTGGTGAAGAACCCTGACCTTCTGATTAAAGCAGTTGCTGCTTCTGCTTTTAGTAGCCTTTTGGACACACCCCTGTCACAGCACTTATCACAGCCTGTTGTCAGTGTTATCTGCCAGTTCTCATCACTTACTGGACTGCCCACAATAGCAGAAGCCATCTCTTATCTCCGTGTTCTCAGCATTCAGCACAATGTATATCTTGCATGTTGTTGTTACTCTAATGCAGGAGTTCTAAACTTTGGCCCAGTTGAGCTTTGGGGCTGGATATTCTTAGTGGTGGGGGAATGTCCTGTGGTCCTGTGTGTTGTGGGATGTTTAGCAGCATCCCTGATCTCTATCCACTAGACGCCGGTAGCATCCCCCCTACCCAAACCCCCCGCCCCGTGACAACCAAAATGTCTCCAGACATTGCCAAGTGTCCTTTGATGGGAGGAAAATCACTCTTGCTTGAGAGCCACTGCTCTAATGTATTTAATAAATTCAATATTAAAATGTTTTAGAAAGTTTTATAAAATGTAAAGTTTTATTATTTACAGTGTTCTTGGCAGCTCTAAAATGTTTTGAACGAGAAACAGTGAATACAGTACTTTGGTGGTTGATGCCCAGTACATTTTCAATCAACCAGGGGCTCAGTTCTGTTGCTTAGATATGGAGGAGCTTTGATTTAGGCTTCTGGTATGCTGTGTGATTATGGAAAATCTCACCGGGGTAGTCCTTCTCAGCCAGCATGGGCATGTAATATGGGCGCCTGAATTAATCCTATGGCTGTTACCCTGAAACGTTCCGGATTATTCACTTAAATTGCATAGCTGGATTGCATTTTGGTGTGGAGATAAGCTCACTCATTTTGTTGGTGGCTGTCATAGAATAGGTGCATACATTTTTGTTCAATCTGTGCACTGTGAAAAAGAATGAATTTTTGTTCTGAGACAGTGAAACAGTAATTAAAAAATGTATTTTACCAGCTTTAGTGGAGTCCCAGTTAAGAGTCAGGTACTTTACAGTGGGCTGGGGGTACAGTGGTGAGGATGAGAGAGAGATGAAGCTTTCAGTGTAGGACGAAGGGAGTGGAGCACCAAATGCTACTTACTTTAAAGCAGAACGGTAGATTATTGGGCTATCTAAAATATTCTCAGTTCATGAGGAAAAGATTCCTGCTTTTAACAAAATTCTCCCTTACTACCCCCAAGCCAAACCATATTAGGTGTTTCCTCACTTAAGTTTGGCAATTGCATAAAAGAATGATTCAGTGGCTAGTATATATTTTCTTGAACATCCCAGTGGTCTACATTTCAAAAGAGCAGCCTTGAAGGCAGAAGGAAAGAGTGGAAAAGTCCATAAAAGGGCAACAATTGTAGGCTGAGGCATATATATTTAAAGGGAGGGAAGTCATGATTTAGCTGTACTCTATCTGGCCAGGTGCTTGGAAAGTATAGGTTGTATTTGTGTGTCTGTGTATTTATTTTTGATTTCACCTTTCAAAATGTGTTTAAATGCTGACAGCCTCTTCCTTTTCCTCTGATGTCCCCCTGAGTCACCACTTCCAGCCTCTTCCATCAGCCCATAGTCTGTCCCAAGCATCCTAATTTCCTATACTTTAGACCCAGGTCTCCCTTATGAAAATGGTCTCTAACTGTTCCAATTTGAAAACATTATGAACACATCTTTCTATGGCTCACTAATTTTTTTACTGAAGGAAGAGTTAAAAGACAAAACCCCAGGTCCTCAGGGTTTCAATCCATTAAACTAAGAAGAGCTAACAGTGCCTGCCTTGATCACCTCATAGGTTATTAGGATGATCCAATGGAGACAATTTGCAAATGTAGGCGCACCTTCCAGTGTCCCCCTGCCTCCCCTCCTAATTTTATCTCTGCGACACTAGACATGCTTTAAAAAATTTTTTTTGTGGTAAAAATACATAACATGAAATTTATCATTTTAACAAGTTTTAAGTTTACAGTTTTTAAGTTTACAATTCAGTGGTATTAATTACATTTACATGTTGTACGACCATCACCCCCCCGCCCCCTCCTCCCCCGATCTATTTCCAAAATTTTTCATCGCCCCAGACAAAAGGTCTGTAATCATTAAGCAATAATTACCCATTCTTCTCTCCCCCAACAGCCCCTGGTAACCTCTATTCTGTTTTGTGTCTCTATGAATTTGCTTATTCTAGATGTCTCATAAAAGTAGAATCATAGAATATTTGTCCTTTTGTGCCGGCTCATTTCACTTAGCATACAGATACGTTTTTAAAGCAGCTCTGTCCCATGCCCCTAGTTGAGGTTTTATTGCCAAATATTTGACGAGCAAGAGGACTGATGGGAGTTTTTGAACTGTGAAAAGGTTACTAGATTTCCAGTATGATGGTGATGTAGCGGTTATATAGTTTTTTAAAGACATAGATTGTAGGATAATGATTTCTGCCATCCTAGGCAAGTCTTGCCCATTTGGGGATCATTAAAGGAACAACTTAAATGTACAATATGCCAAAATAATGAGGCAATGAAATCAAGCAGCCAATTGGGTCAATAGAAAAGAACAAATTGATCATGCCCTCATCTACAGACAAGTGGCTGATCAACTGCCTGGACCAGTATTGTCTTAACCAGTTGCCAACTGTTCATTTCATTTAATCTTAAATTCACGGGTGTAGTGGGGATGCATCCTGTCCCGTGTTAACGAGGTGCCAACTGTCCATTTCAGTTATTTTCATGCAAGGTTGTTTTAGATTACGGCCCAACCTCATGAACTCTTGTTGAAGAGGGCTCACAGGTGACAACTTCTAAATAATTCCCAGTGGGTGATTGAGATGACCATCTGAAATGATTGCATGAAGAGGAGAGAGCTGGCGTCCGCTGGCTCCACCTCTTCTGCGCTAAGCCTTCTATGCAGATCAACTCTGAATCCTTACAGCCTCTGAGGCAGGTATCAGTATTCCCCTTTCACAGACGAGGGTGCCCCTGTCAGACAAGCAAACCATTCGGCAGTCCCTTAGGGGAGGAGCTCTCGAATCAGCCCAGAGGAAGTGTTTCTTTCAGCTAGAATGGCAAAAGTTTTCCATTCTGATAGTATAACTCAGAAATGGGGATGGAAAGGGATAGTAGAAAGTGGCCAAGTAACATTAATTTTTCATGATAAAGTAATTCCTCCAAATTACTTTTTTCCCTTTCCTATAACCTTAATTGGAGTATCATTATGATCTCATGTTTAATATGTTATTTAACATATTACCAAGCAGAATGACAAGGCTGAAAACAAGCGAAGAATGCATATATCATTCATTGCCTGCATCATGCTCTGTCCTCTGTGTTCAGGTGGGAAGGGAGGCCGTGAGATGCCAGCTTCTCCCCCTACTTCTTGCTCAGACAGGGCATTCTCACCTATGGAACATGTAACCATTCACTTTGGTTTTAAAATGTTGTTTTTTACAGTGAGTCTATTATGCATCTGCAGTTTAGCTACTCTTAGTATAATTTTGCTGTTCAAACAAATCTCACTAAGCCAAAGGGAAAGTGGTGAGAGATACCCAATTATTTTATCTTTCTTTTTTGGGGGGAGGAAAAGGGGATGCTCAGATCTCTGTCTTTCCAAGTATATTGTACAAATCATCTTAACCTGTGTTTATTGTTTTGCTTTTTCTATTAAGTTTTAAATTGCCTTTAGGTTCCTTAGCTTTCTCTGATTCTACACTTCTTAACTCATATAAGGGGCTGAAACTTTTTGTTTTATTTTTTGCCACCTTGTTTCTTGCTTTGTCTAAAGCATTGGTTGCAGAATCCACTTTGAGCTTGTGCTAGCAGATGGAGATGGTGATGAACATTTCCCATGAAATAGTGTGGCCTGGTGGTAGTGTCTCTTTGTGGTACTTCCTGCTGCTATTTGACTTTGGGCAAGATGCTTCTTCATTCTGAGTTTCTGAGCCCTTGGTTTGAAAAATGCAACCACACTTGTAATCACAGGTGATGTCTCTTCTCTGGGCTAGTCAAAAACAAACAAGTGAGTTTAAAATTTGTCTCAGGAAGCTAAAAGAAAATTTATTTTTCTTAGCTATATTTCTACTTAGCTGTAATAAGTATTAATAACAATACTATAATATTCTCTTGCAGTTGGCTTAGAGCAAATTCAAATTAGCTAATAAGCTTTGCAGTAACTAATTCTGATATATCTTGATTCCTCAAAACCTTATTTTATTAAAAAATAACTTTTAAATATAAGTGGCAGATGTGTCAGAGTGACTGCAAATGAGGAAACTTAGATTTTTATCCCCCATCTACATTCTTCATATTTAAAATTCCATGATTGATTACAAAGAAGCCTGAAACTTTCAAAAATTTTTCTGTAGTTAGGAAGACATGTTAAACCTTCCTATTTATTTTAATACGTAATATTTTTCATAAAATAGCTTTGTCTACAATCACTGTCTGTGTGCTATTTATGGCTGTGACTAAGGATGAGAGGGGCTGCCTCGATTGCCCATCGCACATGTCCTCCTCCTTTCTTTCTCACATCCCACCACCATGAGAAGTGAAGCATGCTTCCTAAATGCAAAATCATTTTAATATTATTAGTCATTTAGTATTAGCCTATTTAATTATAATATAAATATTGATATTTAATAAAACATAGTCCCTTTGTTTAAGTGTTAAAAATAACAGCACACATATCTTCTGGGTTATTTGTATCAGTATTGCTTTATATTAACATGGATACTGAGGAGGTGGTTGTATTCTGGATTGAAAAAGTGATTCATATCGTGTTCATTTATCAAAAAGGTGGAGGTATTCTAAAAGTCCAATTGTATGGTTGCTCTTGAATGATTGGAAAACATAAAAGAGCAATGTAGACTACAAAATTATATACATATTTTTAAAAGCAGTGAATGGAAATTAGATATTTTTTGGCAGGGTGGTAGGTGGGAGAGATTTTAATTATTACTCATCCCATTTTGCAGCAACTGTATCTCATCAGGTCTAAGATGCTACTGATTGTAAGATGCATCCCAATTTCAGTGATATTAAAGTACAGTCAGGGCTTCCTTGGTGGCGCAGTGGTTGAGAATCTGCCTGCCAATGCAGGGGACACGGGTTCGAGCCCTGGTCCGGGAAGATCCCGCATGCCGCGGAGCAACTAGGCCCGTGAGCCACAACTACTGAGCCTGCGCGTCTGGAGCCTGTGCTCCACAACAAGAGAGGCCGCGATAGTGAGAGGCCCGCGCACTGATGAAGAGTGGCCCCCGCTTGCCGCAACTAGAGAAAGCCCTCACACAGAAACGAAGACCCAACACACAGCCAAAAAAAAAAAAAAAAAAAAAAAGTACAGTCATCCCTTGGTATCCCAGGAGATTGGTTTCAGGACCTCCACGCGGATACCAAAATCCTCAGATTCTCATGTCCCTTGTATAAAATGACATAGTACTTGCATATAACCTATGCACATCCTCCCATATACTTTAAGTCATCTCTAGATTAAATGCTATGTTAATAGTTGCTGGGGTGTGTGTAGAAAATTCTTTTGCTTTTAGGAACTTTCTGGAATTTTTTTTTTCCCAAATATTTTCAATCCACAGTTGTTTGAATCCCTGGATGAGGAACCCATGGATATGGAGGGATGACTGTATTTTTAAAACGTGGCTGTAGAATGGATGCAATGTGGTAAATACAGATTCTCTGTGCCCCAGGACCTCTGGAGAACACTATTCCTTGTAGAGTAAAAGTCAGCATGTGCTGGGTCTGTGTTAGCCCCTTTCAATTTTGTTTATAATGAATTGTTTTGATGTTTTAAAAGTAAATTGACATAACATTAAGATGACCTTGTAGTGTGCGTCCAGAGTATTCTAGCGAGGCCTAGTGGTTCAGACTCAGGCTTTGAGAATATAGCAGTCTAATTTAGGGTTAGAAAATGTTCATAATTGAAACTGTAATGGTAAGACATAACATGACCTTTCATCTTAAATATCCCCAAGATGTACCTCTTCTGTTTTTAAAGCTCTCTCAGGTTGAATTATAAAAATTTGTATCAGTAGAGCTACTTTAAGGGTCAACTAACTGTAAAGACCTGCAGGGAGTTAATATGAATAAAAGGTGCCACAAATTTGAAGAGACATTTCTGGTGACTAAAGTTTCTCATGTTATAGGAAACTTGTCTTTATTTGCTACCCAGTTCCTTTGCTCAGTTCATAGCTTAAACCTATTTATTTTTTGTTCTGTGGTCAGCAGAGTTAGAAACTCACTTATAATAATACGGGGAAGAGAACAAACCTGACTGAGTCTCTGGGTAGCCAACTCCTTTTTTTTCCTATTACCTTTTAATTATTATTATTATTATTATTTTATTATATAAGTTTCAAATGTACAGCATTTACTGTTTGACATCTGTGTATACTACAAAGTGATCACCACCACAAGTATAGTTACCATCCATCACCATACAGTTGAGCCCCTTCACCAATTTCACCCACCCCAAAACCCTCCTCCCCTCTGGTAACCACTAATCTGATCTCTGTATCTATTAGTTTGTTTTTATTTTATTTTTACTTTTTTTAGGATACCACGAGTGAAATCATACAGCATTTGTGTTTCTCTGATTTATTTCACTTAGCATAATGCCTTCAAGGTCCATCCATGTTGTTGCAAATGGCAGGATTTCATTCTTTTTTATGGCTGAGTAGTATTCCTCTGTGTATATACACCACATCTGCCAACTCCTTTTTAAATGAGTGTGAACTGACTCTAGTGTAAGACCATCTGGTGATGAAACCAGCAGAATCCCAGGTATTCATTTTCTTGCCACATAGATTGACACTGGCCACTAACACAAGAGTGTTAATGAAGATGCATCTGGAGCAAAGACAAAGTAGGAAGTCCAGGGAGTGGGGGAAATGTGGATTATCTGAGACCAGAGTAATATGAATTTGTGTCCTGGTCTTATGGGCCAGGAAGAGTTGAGGGGCAGCTGCAGGCAGTACTTAAAACACTTTCCATTTTAATCTGCTTTCTAGATCACTTTGTGATAGAAGGTTTAGCTCTGGCTTCTGCCATGGCTATATATCTTATGCCTTTCCAGAGGGTAACATTCATACAAACAACATAGAAAGATGACAAGTACATTTGCAGTTATTCACATACACCAGAGTAGCTGGTGCATCTGTTATTAGGCTGCTTTCATGTTAAATTTTTCATTATTTTGACATTTCAGTTTGGCATTTTAAAATTTCATCTTTGTCCCTTTTCATCTGTTATATTTCAGTGACTCAGATATCCCACATCAGAACCGTGTTAGACACAAGGGAGAGAAAAAAAAAGAAACAGACAGAGTCACTGTTCTCAAGGATCTCACGAACTGGGACAGAGAGAAAAGCTCAGCCCAGTGAGGGAAGGAACTAGCCCAGCTAGCCAAGAGACTTCTTTACTCCTTTGTTTTAATAACATACAAAGCAGAACCCTGCCTCAGGAAGATTAGGATTCCATTGATCCTCTAAGGCAGCAGGCAAGGCTCCAAGTTCTGTGATACACTCAGGTGATACTGGCTCTTTGTGTTCCAGGGCTGTGTCCAGATCCTCAGATTAAAAGAGTTCTCTTTACTATCTCCCCTTAGAGAACAGAATTGTCATTTAGAGATCAGCAACTGCAGGGAGGATAGCCATCTGCTATATAGAAAGAACCAGAGGTTTCTGTGAATTGAATTAGGACCTCCCTCCCCCATCAGTACTGCATAGTGATTAAAAAAGAGGGAGTCTGTGGGCTCATAGAGGAAACTGTCTTAAATGGGAGTCTATGCAGGACTGTCTACTGGCATTTGAACCTAAATAACTTGTCAATGCCTTGATTTATTGTTATCTTTTTTATCTTGACTACTTTGTCGAAATGACATTAAAAGTTCCAAGATTTCCCTCAACTGTTCCATATCTGGGGAAAACTTTTTTAAGAAAGATGAGATTTCAAGGCAGGATATAAAGCCTTACGTAGGTCATTTGGATCTCTTGACTCGTTTATGTCCATTTGTTTTTAGACAGAATTTGCAGAAATAAAATCTATGTATAAAACATACACATGTACTATCACAGTCATTCAGGTATAAGTTAACATCTGCCACGAATGTTGGTCCAAACATGCCATATTGACTGAAAACATATCTCTGTATGAAATTGAATTCAAGGTGTGCAGTTATAATTTTTAATTTTTCAGTGGTAAGTTAGGTTATGCTCCCTTTCTCTTTCCTGTTAACTGCAATTTCAAACAAATCAGCTAAAGGGTTGAGCTGAGGAGAGAGAGGAGTATGAAGAACAAGAAGGAATCAGGTACTTAAACACTCAAAGTTTTAGCTTTGATGCATTTTCGCTTGAAACACAGAACAAGTGTTATGTTTAGTTTCCCCTGCTCTAAAATAGCGCTGTTAATTTTATCATTTGGTGAATTTTCACACAAGTGCTAATCACACGTTTCTATAAATCATATTAATTTAACTTATTTCCCTAAATGTTGTTCTGTAGTGTGTAGCACGGATGTTCTCAGATTCTTGGCTGTGTAAGCTTGTTGCAGTTGGAAGCGGAACAGAAACATCTGAGAGGCATTATTTGGATTACAGATGCAGGAGCATCTGATCTCACCTTTTGCTCGGGTTCCTAAATCACAACTGTTCTTTCCCTTTGCATTCAATCTGTGTGTCCTGCCCCCTCCATCTTTGACATTGCTCCAGGGTTGGTTTTATGGAGAATGCACTGTCATCATACAAGTTAAAGGGATAGTAAGTTTCGTTAATCATATTTAATAGTTTAGTTTGCGGGAGGGTGACTGCTTCAAATTTAAAAGGCAAAGGAGATTGGTATGGACTATATAATGTGCCTTTTCTTGTCCCTGAAAAGGAATACTCATATTTATGGAAAAATAACTGTTTTTTTTTTTCTTTACAGAGTATGATCTCATCCATTGTAAATAGCACATATTATGCCAACGTGTCAGCAACCAAGTGCCAGGAGTTTGGGAGATGGTATAAGAAGTACAAGAAGATTAAAGGTAAACTGACTTTTATTTTTGAAGCCTATTTTCAGTTTCTTAGGTCAAGGAGTTGTTGATTCTTGGGAATTTATGCTAATTTAGATACAATTGTTAATAAAATTTTATATACTTTTTTATAAAGGTAAGATTCTTTTTTTTAATTGTAAGTATAGTTGGTTTACAATATTGTATTAGTTTCAGGTATACAGCAAAGTGATTCAGTTATACATGTATATATATATATATGTATATATATATGTGTATTTTTTTCAGATTCTTTTCCATTTTAGGTTATTATAAGATATTGAATATAGTTCCCTGTGCTATACAGGAAAGCCTTGTTATTTATCTATTTTATATATAGTGGTGTTTATCTGTTAATTCCATACTCCTAATTTATCTGCCCCCTTCTCCTTTGGTAACCACAAGTTTGTTTTCTATGTCTGTGATTCTGTTTCTGTTTTGTAAATAAGCTCGTTTGCATTATTTTTTCGAGATTCCACATATAAGTGATATCATATAATATTTGTCTTTCTCTGTCTGACTTCAGTCAGTATGATGATCTCTAGGTCCATCCATGTTGCTGCAAATGGCAATATTTCATTGTTTTTCTGTGGCTGAGTGATATTCTGTTGTATGTATATACCACATCTTTATCTATTCATCCGTTGATGGACACTTAAGTTGCTTCCATGCCTTGGCTGTTGTAAATAGTGCTGCTATGAACATTGGGGTGCAAGATAAGATTATTAATATTTTCATCAAGAGATCCAGATTAGCTCCCTTAAAACTAAGATGGTGTTAGAACTAAAGTAAAATTCTTAGCATAATATATGAAGTGTGTAGTTTTCACAAGAGATGCTTGTGAAGGCTGAGATCTTTAAAAATATTTTGAAGTTGTATATTTCAGATAGGCATGTCTATTTAAAAAGCTCAATCAATAAATCATTTTCATTAATTTATTAATGAAAAAAGCAGTCATTCTAGGTTAAATCAGCACTTATAGTTTAAGTACCAATTAGCAAATTGAAATGACTGTGTGGTATCAGGAAATCTTTGGTCAGAAATGGAGTTTTGATGTTGTGTTTATTTGGAGACAATTCCAGAACAGTGGTTAAAGCAAAGGGACTCTGCAGTCAGGAGGACTTGTATTCAAATCTTTGTGTTCTGTTTACTAGCTGTGTGAGCTTGAACAAATTATTTAACTTCACCAAGACTCAATCTCCTTATCTGAAAATTGGAAGTAATAAAAGTAAGTCACTGGCTAGCTGTGAGGACCAAATACGTTAATACTGGCACAAAGTAATCTCTTAATAAACAATAGCTATAATATTGTAACAATAATTAATAGTAGTAATTCTACTAGCAGCAATATATTATATATAGAATTATATCTGATCCTGAATATACCATTCTCATATAATAAATGGCATGCTATTTAGGCCATCCAGCCCTTTAAATATATGTGATATTTTGCCTTTGCAAATTTGTCAATGCTGGAAAAATTCTGTTGTTCTCACCCCACTTCAAATGCTATTCAATTCAAATGCTACCAACCCCTGAGGGGATTGGGGGATATTTTGGTAACAGAACAGGTTGATGTTTGAGGGTCCTTCTAGTTCATATTTTGCATGATTATGACATCATTCATCGTGCTTTGTTATAGGTATTCAGAGACTTGCAGATGGTTCACTGCCCCTGTTGAGAGGGTTAAATGACAATTTATGGTAGGCAGGTAAAAGTAAAGGATTAATTTATTTGTTTTTACTACCTGTAGTTTTCCTCTAGGGAGACAGTATGGAAGTAATGCCTCTTGGCTGTTGAGTATTTGGGAGTTTGTTTACAAGGTTACCTTTGCAGAAAATGAGCTTTATTTGCATTGGTGGCACATTTCTGATTACAAAGGAATGAGAGCATTTTATGCTAAATATACAATTTATAAGGAAAGTCAAGTCGTTGAACTACCCAGGAGACATTAAGTTCACTAAAAATTGAATTAAGATCCATTCCTTTTCAATATATTCTAAAATTCTTAGGACCCTCTAGTTTCTGGCTTGGGTACTTGCTTTACAATGTTATTAATATTAACTCTTGTACAGGATAAGATGAATAATTCCTTCTCATTATAAGACATGATTGTGTGGTTCGGAAGTGTTTCTTTTCTGTAAGTGTTGTCTCCAAGTTTTTCCTTTAAAATCAGATTGTTAAAGTGCTTGAACAATATCCTCTTTGGCTAAAAATCAAAAGAATCACGCAGCTTCAAGGTCATTTGTTAGATCCAATTTACTTGCTATTATAAGAGAAAGGAAGAGAGTGTTCTCTTTTAATAGTCTGGAGTATAATTCCAGATTCAGAAAGACTGGAAACTCTTCACTCTAGTGTTTTCAGAATTGTCACTACAGAATCTGTGTGTGTGTGTGGTTTGTGTGTGTATATATCTGTTCACACACACATTAACACTTATGTCTTCTACTTTTCTCCTTTCTTTCTTAGCAAGTCAATTCTTCAAGCTCTATTTTTTTCTTCAAGATAGTAAATGCACAGTTAAATCTTTAAGTGCCATAAAAGCAGACTGAGACCTTGATTTCAATCAGGAGGTCAAGGATCCACACCTGAAGAGGCGGCCAGCCGCTGTGTACACATGCTATTCAAAGAGAGGAGCTAGTCATTGCTGTTAAAAAGTGTGTGTGTGCATGTGTGTGTGTCAGTAGGAGGAGAAAAGGGAAGGTTAAGGTATGTGTGAAGTAAACACAAGCTGCCGTAAAACAGTTCAAGTGGTGTTGATTCATCAACCAAGGGAGTGGGAGGAAAAACAAAGAATTCATGACAGGTATAATGGTGTAGAGAAAATAAACACCCCAGAGAAGTGCATTTTATTAACTTTCCACCTTCAGAGAAAAGGAAGTGTTGGACCTATACAGGAACATTTCAGTCCTTAGAAGCTTTATGCTGTGAATAGATGTCACTGTGGGAGTTCCTATCTAGTAGAATCCATTTCTCATGAGAAAGCAATGATTTTGTTTGTAAAATTTCTATTTGTGTCCATCCATTTTCAAAAAAAAAAAAAAAGCAATGAATTTCAAATCTGGAAATAAAGTAGCAAAACCAGAATTCTACCTTAGGGCTCTTCCTGAGAGCGCAGAAGTCAGAGTTCTCTGTCTTTCCTTGTCTCCCCTCCCCCACCTTGTTTCCATTCCATAGTTACCAGTTTACATGTATCATTGCTGATATTCAGTATAGAAGAAAATCTCAAGCTAGCTTACTGATGTCTCAAACTAAACAAACTACATTGTTAAATATGTTTCCTATTATCTGCTAATGTCTGTTTTAATAAAACAGTGGGAACTAAATGGTTGCTTCTTAATCAAAACCATGATTTCCCAAACATAAGCTATGTGATTCTGTTACAAATTGCCACATATAGATCTCCTAGGTCAAATTTTTTTTCTCTTCTCATAGAAATAAACAGTAAAATAATTATATACTCTGAAAGATCAAAGTAAACATGACTAAAACCTGGCAAAAATAAAAGTCTACTGAAAGGTTTTAGGAAAAAAAGATCAGATTGCAAATTCTATAGTTAATGCTTAAATAAATATGAGAAAAATGAATAATCAATAATTTGATATCATTAAAAACAGATGTAAAGACTATATACAAATGGAATTGTCTAAATTTTGAAGTAAACATTTTAATGTGCATTTTTGAATTTGTTGTTATTATAGCTAAACTATTTACACTTATTCTTTAAAAAGTCCTAAGTTGGTTTGGCTTAGCATGTTAACGTTATTTTCCCCAGTGATCACAGCAAAGCACATTCTGTTTACCTTTTTCCTTTAATTTCAAAGGCAATCATAGTTGACACAGACATATTTGAGTTCACATTAGTGTTAATTCAGGATAGATGGGGAGACAGTTTGTGTACTCTGGTTTTAAAGTTCAGAACCATGAACCTGCTTCCCAGGAGTTTTTGATACTGAAGAAAATGAAGTGGTTGAATGTGGTAGTTGGTTGGTTCAGATGGCATTTTTTAAATTGCTGTTCATCTCATATTGTAATTGCTTCTGGCCTAGATTTTACAATGTAGCGCTCATAAGCTCCCAGGATTCAGAAAAATACATACATTTTGTGGAAAAACAAAACAAAACAAAAAGACCAATATTAACGGTTGTTTAATGTGTAGGAGTCTTAGTGTTGGACCCAAGGATAATCCACTGGGACCTAGAAACATTCATGCTATTAATTATTTTCAAGAATTTTGGGGGTTATGTGGGATTTACCTATCAATTTTTCTTTCATAGGTTCTACGCATTTTATTAAAACAATATTTTTAACCTCACTCTTCTTTTGGATTAAGTCTATTTAGACATACACTTGCCCCATCAGTTTTATGAAACTAAGTGGCAATTGTGTGCAGTACTATTATTAATTATACTATTATGGCAATCTAATTCTGCAAGGGATCTTATAAGAATGAGAAAGTACCTTAACAAAGAAGCGCTCATATGTTTTAAATGTTTCCTAATTAAAAATTAATCAATTAAAAGAGAATAATTTTATATTTAAAGTGTTTTTCATCTGGCGCCAAAAGCAAAATGAACTGCCGTCTTTGGTCAGGTCGGTTTCAAGTATTTAATATGTCACAAGAATTAAGGGGTCATTGAAAGTTCACCCAATTCTAGTGGATATGTCAAAATTATTTGTGTCATAAAATAATACCACTAGAATGAATGGACCTAACCAAACCCTATACTGTGGCCAGAAAGCAAAATTATCCCCATCACTTTCCTTTTCTCAGTCATTGCTCAAGGAGCCCCTGATTGCTAGTTGTCTTAATTCTGTTTGTTTATTTGAGCTTATTTTGCAAAATATTAAAAAGCTGGGAGAAATGAGGATTTTAAAAACCAGTGTTACTTCCTCAAGCCTGGTTTATTCTAGTAATCAGTATTTTATCTGACCCTGTCTGATCTAGTCTTGCAAGATCAAACGTCCAGGCCAGCAAGCAGACAGTAAACAAAGCCTGTGAAGGGTTTCAGTAAACACAAAGATTAGATGTTGAATGAAAATTAAACTCCTTGAACTAGTTCTCTGTACTAAAGTGGTTAAGTGGGTTGTGATTAAAAGAAATAAGTAATTATGATCATTATAGCTGAAATGATATAATGTTACCACATTTAAAGCATGTCTTGTACCCAAAAATGATTGTGTCATTTACAAAGTGGTGCCTCGAAGTTGAATAGAGAAATCAGTGTCCCCTGACCTGGTTCCATAAGGCAGCCCTTGCTTAGCCATGGTGGTCAGGACAATGCCTTTAATCAACTGCTGGTACTTCTGCCTCTGCTGTTGTTTAGCTCTGATGAGGTAAAAGTAACTTAACTTTTTTTTTTTTTAACATCTTTATTGGACTATAATTGCTTTACAATGGTGCGTTAGTTTCTGCTTTATAACAAAGTGAATCAGCTATACATATACATACATCCCCATATCTCCTCCCTCTTGCATCTCCCTCCTACCAGTAACTTAACTTTTGTCTACCTAATTCTTCTGGGTCATGAAAGAGATTTGCTTTCAGTTTTGGATGTAAATTAAGGTGCTTGGCAAGGAAGTTTGTCTGCCCTCTGCCTATATTGCACCTTGTCTAAAGTAATGACAACATCAAATCCTTGAATTTTATATATATATTAGATTCATTGATGTAGAAACATCACTTCTGCAAACAAGCACTTTCCATCTTACTGGTTTTCCAAAAATTGAAAGAGCCTTGTGCATTTACACTGGTAATCACTGATGTGCCTTCATTGATCACCTTACCCTTCCTAACCTTCCAATTAGGAGCTTATTGGTAGTGTCACCAAGTGGAAGAATGGTATTTGGGGAATGCCTTGGACCCTAAGCTCAGATGTGGACTCATTTCTTGCTTGGATCTTAAGAAGCTTTTTCTAGCTGTACTGGTAGCTGCTTCTTTAGCCTGAATGTGTTTATTCATAAATGTTTAAAGAAGTAAAAACAATCATTTGTCAACAGTGTGGTTTGTAGATGGAAAGAAACAAACTTGCTATCTTCTCATATTTATAAGCCATTTAAAAAAGAATGGAAAGGGAAAAAGGATCTGCTTTTCTAACCCCTTCCTTTCTTCATCCACCCATCATCTATACTTACTATTTGAAAGAATTATAAGACACAATTTCTGGTTTCAAAAAGCCTACATTCTCTGTGAAATAATTAACAATATAACATATTTTACTACCATTCAGAAAGAAATTTGAGCATCTACTATATATACCTGGCAGGATTTTAAGTGGGGATCATTACCTAGTCCTTCCTTGCAAGAAAGTTACAGTTACAATTAGATAATTAATTTTAATAAAATGTTTAGTGAGTATCTCTACTACAGCCCATATTCAGTGCTAGAAGCAGTGAGAGACATTCAGAAACACTTAAGATATGGTTCCTACCTCTAGTTGTGTCGCCCTCAACCTAGCAGGGAGGTGGCCATATAAGTATATCTGGCAAATATATAACAGTGGTATAAACTAGTATAGTGGTAACACAGAGAAAGGTCCATAAATTATACCTGCTGGGTGTCAGGGGATAATTCGAGAAGAAGTAGCACATGAGTTATACCTTAGGACAAATAGAGTTTTGCAGAGAGGACAAGGAGAAGGAAGAACATTTCAGGCAAATGCAAGTTCATGAGTATAGATGCAGGGGTGCAGAAGAGCATGATATATTTCGGAAATTATGGGTGGTTGTCCAGTACGTCTAGAATGGCAGTGCATTTATCATGATACTGTAATATAACATGCCCAGAATGGCTAAGATTTTTGATTGGTGAAAAGGAAAAGATAAGAGCATGGCTGGGTGTGGGGCTGATGGTGGCACCAAACATTGGTGAAAGAGCAGAAATGTTTGGGACCTGGCTGTGGGGAGCGTTCGTGTTATAGTGATGAAAAATAAAGTTGGGAACGTGGTAAACACATCTTAGGGAACTCTGAAAGCCCAGTTGAGATAGTCTGAGAATCACTGAAGGTTTTTCAACAATGAAGCAATAATGAAAATGGTGGTTTAAAAAAAAAAACCAAACACATCCTCTAGAAGCCATCTAAAGCCATGTATGGATAGGAATATGTTTATGGCAGGAGGGGAGGCAAATGGGAGGGAGAAAGGATGGTGTGCACACCCTGGAGGATGCAGACAAAATAGAATCTATTGCAGTAATATGTGGAAGTGAAGATGGTGAGGGAGGTAGAGCTTTGGCTCTGGTGGCAGGAATGAGAAAGAGAGAAGTGACCAATGCAATATGTGTGTGGGAAGAGAAAGGGAAATCAAAATAGAGTCCAAGGTTTTGAGCTTAAGTGACTCTTGATGGTTTTGACAGAAATGGGATGATATAAACTGAGAGGAAGTTGCTGATGCTTCAGTGAGAGTTGGTGAACTAGGTAGAAATATCCACTGGGCTGTTCAAAGTGTGGAGCCACCTGACCAAAAGACAGGACTAGAGAATAGATTCTGGAGCTAATTTTTTAGATGTAATAGTTAAGATGATACCAAAAGAGGATTCTCTGAAGGGGAGAGTGAGGACAGGGGTTGGAAGCTTTGAGAGGTAAAAGGGCCAGGGGTTAAGAAGACATGGTTAGGAAGAAAGTGAGATTTCATGGAGGCCAAGGGAAGATGGGTTACCAGTGGAGAAATGTTATCAAGGGTGACAGGAGGAGGAGAAGGAGAAGAGGTGATTGGAGGCTCTTAACTTTGGCAAAAAAGGGACCATAATGACATTGAAGGGAGCTATTTCCCTGTCGTGTGAGAACAAAGAGAAACTGTATGCATCTGAGATGGAAGGTGGCAAGGAAATGAGGATAGCAGATACTGAGTGAATGAGGAAAGGATATAAGAGCAGCTAACTGCAGCATTAGGATTAAGTGTAACCCATACTTCCACCCCACCCCAATACTCAGGAGAAAGATGATGGAGCCACAGGAGGCCAAGGGCTCTGAAGGGGAAGAGGGGTGGTAAGCAACAGTTCACAAACTAGGAAGGGATGGGGCACAGAGGATGCTTTGCCTTTGAAAGAAAGAGAAATAGCTTTGCTTCAGAACCTGGAGGAAAGGAAGGAAGATGGATAAGGAGACAAGTTTTTGGAGATGGAGTGAGTGGTAGAGAATGAGGCAGCTCATGCCATGTGGTAGGGGCGGGGGTGGGCTGTTGTGATTATCTAGCAGTGAAGGAGAGAATGGTTGGTATGGGGGCTTGGTGGCGAGCCCTGAAACAGGTTCTGGACCAACTATGTTTGGGAAACAATGAGAGAGAAGCAGGGAGTTGAACTGAGATGACATAGTTAAGGGTTGTGGTCCAGGTCTCTTTAGTTCTTAGCTTTTTCTTATAGTGAGCTTTAGATTTCTCATAGTTTCAGATTTCCTTTTGTCTTGCTGAGAAAAAAAATTAAAAACTCAAAAACAAAGATCTGGTGGTGCTTGATGAAGAATCTACAGAGTTGTGAAATGAGAGCTTTTGTGTGTAGACCAGGAAATATCCAGCTTATTTAAAATCTGGTATGATTGTGGTGACATCCTCTTATTTTGGGGAAACCCATAGGTTAAAATCAGAGAATTCTCTTGGTCTCTTGATCGACTAAATAAAAATTATTATTTGCGTTTCCTCAGATGATTTACAGAGTTAAAAGCTGAAAAGCACTTATGTTTGCAAGGTGCTTGAAGCTCTTAAATATAAGTGCTATGTAAGATGCTAGGACTACCGTGACAATTGTTTATGGTAGACAGTTGTTTAACTTGCTCTTTGTCTGACTGGTGATATGATTCTTACCCTATGCAAGAATTTGAGATTATCTGACCTTGGACTTCTGAACTCTCAAGGGAATGGACATAAATCTAGAATCATCTGGAGTACAAGCCAGGCTATGAGTTCTAACATTTGGCCTTTCAAGCTGTCACCTTCCAAGTTCCATGTTCCGTAGTAATTTTGATTCTTGAATAATCTCCCTACTAGACCAAAAATCCCTTGAAAGAACATCTGGGGGACTCATCCATTTTGTGCCATCCTCCAAGCCCTGTGAACATAGGACTTTGTATATTGTAGATGCTTAGTAAATATTAATAGAATTGAATTTAATATAGATGAATTTATTTGAACATATGCACTTAGAACAGTTTTATTTTTGCACATATTATATTGTTACTAAATCTTATTTGCTATCGGACGTCTCAATTGAGAGAAGAAAGAAAACCTTTGTCTTGTTCCTGATCTTAGTGGAAATGGTTTCAGTTTTTCACCATTGAGAACGATGTTGGCTGTGGGTTTGTCATATATGGCCTTTATTATGTTGAGGTAAGTTCCCTCTATGCCTACTTTCTGGTGGAGCCCTCATCTCCCAAAGGTTAGAAGAGACTTATGTTAGGAGTGATAAGGACTTGCAGTAGGAAGTCAGTGGGTAAAAAGGAATATTCTGTGGGGACTTGTGTCAGGTTTGGAGGTTGGGGCAGAAGTGAAAGATGTCATAAATACATCAAGTCTGATGAAAGTTGTAACATGTTATAATCACATATACATGTTCATAATAAACTCAGAAGGTCTGGAAAAAAATATATATTAAAAAAAAAAGAAAACCTTTGCTTGTTTAATTCATATTACAAATGTCCTTAGCAAATTAGTTATCAGTTAAAATCATTCTTTTTTTTCTGTTAATTGGTTATTGAGCTAAAGATTTAGCAATTGTTAATCAATTCCACTGAAAGAGACAGTAACACCTTTGTTAAGTAAAAATTAGGGACCATTTATGTAGCCTAAGAAAAACATCCCTTTGAGGTGTTTCCAGCTTAAATGTTCCCAAACATTTAAGTCCTGTGAAATCAGAGAGAATGGCCAATGGAAAATAATGAATTATGGATTATTTCTTTGATTCACTTTTCCTTATTAGGTTGAATTAAAGAATTAATCCACATAGAATGCTCCTGAATGATAATGTTAAGTTTCTGAAATGTCATTTTTTTCCTATCATGTGTGAATTCACCTCTGAAATTATAGTTTTAAATTAAAACAGAGTAAAAATCAAGATATTATTAGATATAAGTAGCTTTAACCTATACAGAAAGCTATAGGAATATTTGAAATGATCAGTGTTATCAAACTATTATAAAGCATTGTTTGAAACCAAAAGGGACAATGGCATTCAGACACAGTAAAGGTGGACAATGCTTACTTTTTCCATGGAACATAATAGGTCCTATGAACTTTTATTGTCAAAAAACAAAGTGTTCAGCTTCAAGTTGCTTTATGGTAGATAATATATGTTTTTGTGGATCTTAATATGATGGAAAAAGGAAGTTGATAATAAGGGGGAAATATACCTAAGAAAACCAGTCATATGGTATTATCACAATGCCGGCTGGTACACTTCGCTTTTGGGGCTGGAAGCATTTTCCTTCCAAGTCTTGTTTTATTAGGAGTTAGCAAGTTGGCTCTGAGTATCTTGCTCTAGGCAGAGACTTTGCAAGCAAGTTCTCAACCCAGAGACAGATTCTCTTTAACAAATTTAGAGGAAAAAAAAAAATCTTTAGGTTTCATAGTCCTAAAAGACTTATTTTTTTTCTTTTGCCCTTCAGCCCTTTCAGACTCCTAATATTTTCTTTAATTATATATAGTGAACTCTTCTGGTTATAGTTTTGTTTTTAATATCCAATAGTGTGGGATTTGTATCTGGTATATATGGAATATTGGCTTTAGCTCTTGAGATCATGTCTGTCTGTGTTTGTGTTAACAGAAAAGCAGTTTTTATATAACAAATTGACTTTGTACCTACAGTTATTGACTAGGAGAGAGTAAGTCAGAAGTATTTTCAGTGATTGGGCATGTTCATTGTTGGCAGACAGGATGCTGTTCTGGTTTGTCAGGAAAATTAGTGTTATGTTTACATTCTAAAAAGAGTTTTAACTCAGTGAAAGACTTTGGGTGGACAGTAGGGCTTTTTAATGTTAATGTATAGCCTAGTTCAGAGAGAGGAGTCTAAATAAATATCAGGTTGAATCATATGTAAATGCCATTTTCATAGGTCAAAATTGTTGTATGTCACCAATTTCATATAGTAGTTCAATCATATATGAATTTATTGTGATTGCCTGAGATTCTCAGGTTATTACCATGTTATATGAGTGTGCATACCCCATTTTATTTTTTGTTGGGTACCTGTTTCAAACAAACACTTCATATTTACAGAGTTTATAAAGAGTACTTGCAAGAGCTCTCAGTTGCGTGATTCATGTCTTTCATCAGTCAGGTGGGACTCCGTGCTGATGACACTCATTTGGGGATAAAGCCTTTTGGCTGCAAGAAAAATAAAAGAATGGAAGGATTCATGAAAACAAATATAGTGAGTGTGAAATTGTATTACAGATGACTAGAATGAGCTGCTAATAAACAACAAAATAGGGATTAAAAGGAGCTATGTTTTATCATCAAATAGAAATGCATTTTATATCATAGGCAGTTGTTACAGGCCCATTTATACTCAGTTAATTGTCTGAAGCAAATCTATAGATGGAGTTCTTTCATTATTCAGTACTGTATCTGTAAGGGCTGTCATCATTCTGGTACATAGTAGTTGATTACTAAATATCTATCGTATGAATTAAAACAATAAACAAGCAAATGCAAATAATCCTATTTTAGTGATTAGCTCATTCAGTTGGGAAGAATCAGTAATTTCCTCACTGTTTAGAACTGACCGGTTTCTGTAGTCTGTCACATCAGGAAGGTTTACAGGGCATAGCGTGGAGGCTTCAGGTTGAGCCCTCACCATTCAGATAACTCGCCCACTCATCATGTCACCTATGCATTTTCATGCCACATGTGCACATGCACACACACATACAAACAGAAAGCAGGGCTTGTCTGTCGGAAAGTTGATGAGTCCTGAATTGAACCCTAAAATTAATAACAACCACATGTCCCAAGTTGGGCAGTTTAGCGTAAGCAGTGGAACAAAGACTTTAAAGGTCCTAAAGACATTGGTTTGATTTCTGCTACTTGCTTTAATAGGTTTGCGACATTGTCTTTTTCTGAGCTTCAACTTCTCTTCAATAAAGTGGGCAGTGTCACCTATTAAATGACAGTGATGTGTAAAGGGTTTAGCTCAGTGCCTCAGCTACTATATAAATGGTAGAAGGCTTGATGTTACCTGCAATGCACTTATAATAAAAACATTTTTCTCTAAAGGAAATACAACAAAAGTACTTGTGAAACATTTAGGCCCTGAGAACTTCACTTTGAGTTATGCAGAAGAAGAGGAAAAAAACCACTAGTTTTCACTGGTCTTGTGATTTGTTTATTATGCTTATGAGGCTAGAGCCAGTAGTCCTAATCATTTTAATTTTTCCTAAATATTTGTCTACATTTGGACTGCTATTTGTCCCTGAACAAGTTACCTGACTTCTCTGGTATTAGACAGGATCATTATCCTTAAAATTGGGGTCCAATGTTGGGGTTTAGTGTCACGGGAGCAGGGAACTTGGGGTGGAGGTTTGGAAGTCCAAGGCAATGATATGCTCAAGAATATCTTTTCCCTATGCTCAAGGTTTGGGTGCCCATTCAAAATTGTCGATTTGATTGGCAACTTTCCCACCAAGAGTGCCAAATGTCCAGCCTATGTCTTACCTTGTAGAATCACTTCCAGAGTACTTTTTGAGGCTGAAGGAGTCACAGAGAAATGCACTGTCCTTTTTTATTTGGCTTATATTCTTCTATCCAGGGTTTCCAGGATTTGTTCTGGGGAATACTGCAGTGTTAGCTTATTAAGGAATCCATTAGCACTCATTTTTGCTAATCTGTTTACATTTGCATAAGCATCTTAATGGTTTAAGGAAAAATCCATAGGCCAGAAATTCCAGAAATTTCTCAGTGCAAAGCCTTTTACCCAATTCATTTCTTTCCACTCATTATAACTATGGACAAAACCCCCGGGCTTATTTCTCAAAGGCAATTGTGTTAAGGTTTACATTGAAACACTAGGTTCATAGTTCTGGAAAAAATTATCAGTCTTTTAAGCAGTATTGATAGATAAACTTGCAAGAGCAATACTACAACTGCTGCTATTGCCACTATAATCTACTGTTATTCCTGTTGCATTGGGGAGTTTCACAAAGAGAGACATCTTGGGAAAGTCTTGAATTTTTGCCGAAGAGTCAAAAAACAGAAGCAATTATTCTGAGAAAGGGAATTGTTTTGAAAATCCTAGCAGCAGTACTCTTTAAGATGCTATCAAGATGCTAGAAGGTTGCTTTAAAACCAGTTTACAGGTAATCTTTCTCATTTTACAGGTAATCCCAAGATCACCCAGCTAGTTAGAACTCAGGGTTAAGAATCCCAGTTTGCTCTTCTTTCCACCTATCCTATGCTATCTTGCTTTGATTGACAGACATCTCTACATATTGGATGCTTTACCTTTTGCTCGTAAATCCTCTTCAGAAAGTATACTTTGGGGCATAAAGTCATTGGAGTATATTTGGAGTATTGAAATTTTACTGGGTTTACTTTACATAGCATCTATAGCAAATATAGATGTAATAAAAATAATGAAATCTAACAGAGAAACACTAAACTGAAGAAGAAAAACTAGTGTGTGTGTGTGTGTGTGTGTGTGTGTGTGTGTGTGTGTATTTCTTTTAGTTAGGACCTTTTTGATACCTACTCATTCCCTGGAAAATAAAAGCAATCCATTAAACATTTGCTTTTTTAAAATACTGTTGTAATAAACTGTAATGGAAAAGAATAAAAAAAAATATAGATATATACATATATATGTATAACTGAATCACTTTGCTATACACATGAAACCAACACAATATTGTAAATCAACTATGCTTCAATTAAAAAAACTGTAGGACACTTTCCTTCTTTCTTTTGGTTAATGTAAATGTAACATGCATACATTTAAAGCATGTTTTATTCCTTAAGTTTTCTTTCCATTTTTTATTTATAATAAATTTTGACACTTAAAGCCATATTTATGTAGCATTCCTGTAAATTTAATTTCAAGAGTTGTGAGATTGTCATTTTATTTCCCATCTATTCTGCTGTCTCCTAATTTGAAGGTCAGGATATGAACTATTAAGCCTCATTTGGAGAAGCTGAATCCAACATATTCCTGCATATGCCATGAAGCATGTGATTCTAAATTGACAACGAATTCTTCTAAACTGTAGGGATTTGTTTTAAAAAGTAACATGATGTAACATGGCATAGTTACTTAAACCAAAGGAAAGGTTGCAATTCTTCAGATGACCTTTGGGAAACAGCAGACATTGGTCAGAATGTCCTAATCAGGAAATTTTGAAATGTCAAGCCTAATCTGTTAATCATAATTATATAGATATTTTCTGAAATTTACAGTAGCACTTTAATAAAGATCTTTCACATAGACACTGATCATCTAAAATTTACTCTTACAATTCTAAGATAATAATATTTTCCCTATGGCAAAGCTGAGATCCAGAGAATCTCCAATTTGCTCAAAGAGACCCCACAGCTAATAAGAGTTAGAATGTAGATTTGAATGCAATTTTCTAGTATCAGGTCCAGTCAGTGCTTCTTCAGTATAACAAAAACTAAACTAATCATCAGCAAAAACTAAAAATATATCATAGAGAAGAAAATTTAAAATGTTTAGATACATTTATAGGATAGTGAATGTTCAGTCAGATTGAATCCTTAATGTCAGCAGGGTTTAGAGAAAAAAATGGAATATGACAGTTATAAATGTCTGGTATAATCTCAAAAGACAACAACAACGTAAAAGCAAAGACAATATAGAACAGTGATTTTCAAACTTTAGCATGCATAAAAATCACCTGGCAGCTGTATTTTGTATAATCTCAAAAGACAATAAGTAAAAGCAAAAATGATATAGACATTGATTCTCAAACTTTAGTGTACATAAGAATCATTGGAAATTTGGTGTACATAAGAACTCTAAGAGATCCTGAATTTGTATTTCTAAGAGTCTTCCAGGTAATATGGATGTTGATGGTTCAAGGGACTATATTTTGAATATCTCTGACCTAGCGCAAAACTGAAATGTACAATTTACGTCCATCCATCTATGCCAGTACACACACAGACACAGACACAGACACAGACAGGCAAGGTGAATGTAATAGTAATGGTAAACTGCATAGTGCCAGATACTGTTCTAAGTGTTGATGTATATTCTCATTTAATCACACAGTAATCCTTCATGGTAGGCATAAGTTTTAACCCACATTAAATATACAAGGAAACTAAGGCACAGGGAAGTTAAGTAACCTACCCGAGGTCACACATCTACCAAATGGTAGAGCTGAGATTTAAACCCTGGCAGTTTGGCTTAGAAATCTCTGCTTTTAACTACTATACCATACATCTTTCCCAACAGCTGAAAACATATTTACCCAAAATTGCAATAAAGAAATTATAATAAAAAATTAAGTGCCAGAGAGGAATGTAAGACAAGATTTATATATAGACATATTTTTTTTGAGTATTTAGAATGTTCTTGCAACCACCTAAAATACATATGTATATATCAGGGATTTGTGATTATTAAAATAAGTACTTGACTTCAAAATGTACTTAAAATTGCATGAAATAAAATGAGATTTTTGAACCAAATATCTTTTCATTGCAATGTGGATAAATCCCTGGGGAGGAGTGTCACTTTCTTGTCTATGAACAACCTGCCATAGCCAGCGGTCTCAGACATTGAATAGCTAATGTTCATAGGGTGCTCTTGGTTAGAACATCAACTCTCTGAGCTTGGGAAGGCTTCAGGAGCCCATGGGATTCTAATACAGGGCTGCAAAGGCCTCTCCTACTTTGGAGTTATATAGAACCCCAGAAGCTCAGAGGGTGGTTACATAATTGTTTCCCAGTCTTTGCAATTTTCACTCAATCCCAGAAAGCTCAAAGGAATTGGCAAGGTCCTACTGGAACTGGGAGTTTCTCAGAAACCTGAGCAGACTCCAGATCTGAATTATCCACCGACAAGGCCCCAGGACTGGGACCCTCCTCCAGAGGTTAAAATAGCTACAGAGAGCTGCTCAGCTACCCGATGTAGAAAATTTCAGCCCCACTTGCCTCAACAGCCTCAAGCCACACTCTGTTTGGGGACTTGTACTTGAAGCTGAGGTAATCATTCCTTCCCAGGCACTTCCCACTCCACAGATTACCTTTAGGACTTTGGCAACCGTAGAATCAAATTCACTGTGAATTAAATTGCAGCTCTGATGTAAAGTCCTGGAAGCAGTTGTGTTTTTAATGTCTCTTTAATAAATAAGCATTTTGGCTTTATTGAGAATATTTTCTGTTGTGAATGTGAACATTGCGTTCATCACGAGAGGCAGTGCTGCCTTTTATCCTTCATGTTTTTAAGGATTTCTGATCCATGGCTGAGTATTGCAGAGATAAGATGGGCCCTCAGAGCCAGGGAGTTACCTTTGGTCTTGGTTTAGTTTAAGATAGACTTAACGTAATGTTTTCTATCAGAATGAAAAAGCAAAACACAAAATCAGGCACTGCTGTTAGGTCTACATTTCAGTCATTGTGGTTACTTTCAAATAATTTAAAAAGAAAGAAAGAAAAAGGGAGGAAGAGAGGGGAAGGAGGGAGGGAAGGAAGGAAGAAAGGAAGGAAGGAAGGAAGGCCAGAAAGAAAAGGGAAAAGAAATACTGAAGGCCCAGGCTCAATTTTCAGATTGAGTCTGGTACATTGTGATGCTCCTCTGACTTTTTTTTAAGCATTTGTATTTCATCTGCTGTGACATAAGAGGTTAAAATATTATTCTGATATTATCTGTATAAGAGTGGCTGCAGAAAAAAAAGAAAAAGTTTTTCAGATTTGGCAAAATCTGTGCAAACCATTCCTGAAACCATGAACCGCCTTGGTCAGGAGAGATGCAGCCTGTTGGTGAGCATTTGATTTTTAGGCATCCTTAAAGTTGGGATGATCGGTTTTTTTTTTTTCTTTATTCTTGGAAGTAAAGCACTTGGCTTTTATTGATAGAGCTGTCAGGGACTGGAGAACACTGACAAAGATTCTTTGCTTGACCAAACTTTAGACAGGCTCCTGAACCTTCTCCTAGGCCCATCTGTGCACTTCCTTGTAAAAATCCAGTTTTACAAGAACCCTGCTAAGTCAGTTTAACCAGAACCCCCCAGCCTTGTATCTGATCACCCTCGGTATCTCATTCTCATCGGGTTCCTCATCCTCCACCATCCCCCAGGTGATGTCTGATCACCCTGACCTGTCTTTAGCAAAGAATCCTGTTAGGTTGGTTTAGCCAGAATCCCACTTACTCCTGATGTTTCCTTTTAGTAATTTTCCATCCCCTGACCTCCACCCTGCTCCTTGGCTATAAATTCCCACTTGCCCATGCTGTATTTGGAGTTGGGCCCAGTCTCTCTCCCCACTGTAAAATCCCATTGCTGTGGTCCCTATACCCATTGCGATGGTCCTGGATAAGGTCTGCCTTAACATCTTTAACAAGTGTTGAATATTTTTTTCTTTAACAGCATAGGGGGGGTGTCTTTAGTCTCGTAGGCAAAATTTTGACACTGGTAGCCCATGGATGGGCAGGATCTAGTTTTCAGAAATGTTTTGTTTGGCTTGAAAATAGAATTATTTGCCAATACCTAAATTTAGGAGCTATCATGTAAAAATCCAGATTTTTCATTTTTTTGAAAAAAAATCTAAAGAAATGACTATATGAGAAAGACAACTGGCTGAATCAAGTTAGTGGCTGCTTTGTTTGGAGTGGGCAGGGTTTCTCTCTCTCCTCCTAGTATCTCTGCGGCTGGCTTCTCTGGCTGTTGTGCTCTACCTGCATGTGTAGGCATTTGCATTTGCAATGCCTTCATTACGGCTTACTAATCAGTTAGTACTACATGGTGTTACCACATGTCTCTAAGGATGCTTCCATAGTTACTGTTCTTAACTATATGAGACTATGATGCTCTGGGAACTCATAAGAAAAAAAAGAATTATTATGTATAATCTTAAAGGACTATGGGCTGACATTATTCTGATTCTTATTGCACCAATTTCATAGAGGTTTCATGGAGCTCTGACATTTGTTTTTTTATTAATGATGGGATTTAGATGTATCTTAAGAAAGTAACTCAAATGTAATTAAGTCATTGAAAGATGAAAATACTGACATTTTGGAAAACTGGCTTTTGATCAAAGAATGTATGCATTAAGAGGGTGTTTCTATGCTCTTTAAGTAGAAAAAGAAATGGATAAACAGTCTGCTTCTTAAGTACCCGAAAACATAATTTGCTACTTGAATATGCCTTTATCTTGGCTGAATTAAAAAGCAAACAAACAAACAAAAGCGAATCAAATGTCTACCTGAGGGCAAATATTTCTGCCTATAAAGTATGACTTTACTCTGGAAGCAGTCCGTGGTCTCTTTACTTCTTTCAATAAGGAACTTACAATAGTAACTTCTGTTCTATGAAAACTGTGTTAGATTACCTTGTTTAAAGGCTCTTGACCATTTGCTTGGTTTGGTTTTCCAGACTGTATACCTTAAGGTTTAATTAATACAATGACTGAAAAATGTTTGCCTTTAGAGAATAAGATTAAAATAATTTGTTCACCTTGAACCTTATGAAGGAAAGGTGGATACAAACTATATGAATTACATTGAAAGGATTAGGTTGGAAATTGAACTCAAAGAAGTTTGAGGTAAACTTTTGACTTATTTAGGGGTTCATAGGAAAGTTAAGCAATCACTCAGTTTTTTTAGAAAGCAGGAAAAAATACTGTATATGTCTGAATATAAGGTGCTCCCAAGATGTGGATGTTTATCTAATTTCCCAATGAGAAGTTTTAAATATATAAAACCTTTAGAAATATAGATAAAATGATCAGATATCTATTTACATATTGTTAATGTATTAATTTACTTCCACATATGTATTTGAAAATCTCATATTACATAAAATATTAATTTAGAAAGATCACTTTCCTTGCCTTTATAGTTCATTGGTTGATTTTATTCAAATTTTTTGCATGTGATTTGGTTCTAGTGACTTTGTCATCACTTTGAGTCATCTCAACTAGTTTTCCAGCACACATAATTTCCTAAATTTTTTGAGACTCAGTACTTTTTTGATCAAATATGATTCTGTCACTGTAAACCATATACCAATTTACAAGCACTATTTGTGTATAAGGGGGGCAGTTATTTTAAAAATTTGTCTTACAGGTGAATACTTTTCTGCTCTCCAGCATGTAACCACTCCAGCATGTAACCACTCCAATGTTCTTTAACATTATATTAATACGCTTTTGCATTATCATATCAGACACTTTCAATTGTAGGAAAAATTTACTAAATCTGTGAGGAATTTTTGCTTTAAAAAACAGATTTTGTTAGATTACACCTATAAGCATTTAAAGCTAGTAAGGATAGAGGTTGTTTCAGCCTAATGTGTTTTCCCCAAACAAACCTTTGCTTTACATAATAATGTAATACAGAGTTTTAGGTAAGGATTTGACTCTGATGTGACTCTTTCCTGAGGAATATTCCTGAGGGAAGAAAAGAATCTGCCTCATGTATGAACATATATGATACTTTCTTTTTTTCTCCCTTTCAAGGTTATTCCTTAAATCTTTACTAAAGTTCAACAAAACATAAAAGATAGATAACCTGGAGAAAGGAAGAATTTTATTTAATGGCAAATCAAGGCGATGTTATTAATTTTGTGAGACTTTTTTCTTATCCTAGTGCATATCACCATCATTAAAATATCCATTTCGTAAAGAAATATTCCTATAAAAAAGATAGCAGGTGAGGAGATGAAAGGATATACTATGTGACAGACATTTTGTATAAATGTTTCCATAGCTGGATAATAGTATTTATGTGAGATTTTTATTAGAGGTAGCAGTTACTTTGACAGGAGACGTTGTCCTTGTCATTTCCTGATAACCATGAACTACACCATTAACCACAAACTACAGAAGATGAAAACAGCTGGTGTTTTTATCACAGAGGGAGATGATACGGCTTGGGAATATGAGAGGATTTAGAATTTGTAATGGTTAGTGGTTTCTGTCTTGGCTATTTAATAAAATGCCTAGTTTTAGGAATTAAAGAAGATTGAAGTGGCAAATATTTTTACTTTCATATCATAACCTATGGAAAAATCTATTATTGTAACAGTTTCCAGGAAAGGATAACTCACTTTTACTCCGGGGCTTCCAGCTTTGTATGAAAAAAGTCTACGTCATTAATATACCAAAAATATAATTTAATACTACATGTATCAGAAACAAATTATGCCAATGTTGATAATGATGCAGTATCATTTTTATCTTTTAACAGTGGAAAGAGTGGAACGAGAAAACCTTTCAGACTATTGTGTTCTGGGCCAGCGTCCAATGCATTTACCAAATATGAACCAGCTGGCATCCCTGGGGAAAGCCAACGAACAGTCTTCTCATAGCCAAATCCACCACAGTACTCCAATCCGAAACCAAGTGCCCGCGTTACAGCCCATCATGAGCCCTGGTCTTCTTTCTCCCCAGCTCAGTCCACAACTTGTCAGGCAACAAATCGCCATGGCCCATCTGATAAACCAACAGATTGCCGTTAGCCGGCTCCTGGCTCACCAGCATCCTCAAGCCATCAACCAGCAGTTCCTGAACCATCCACCCATTCCCAGAGCAGTTAAGCCAGAGCCAACCAACTCTTCTGTGGAAGTATCTCCAGATATCTACCAGCAAGTCAGAGATGAGCTGAAGAGGGCCAGTGTGTCCCAAGCTGTCTTTGCAAGAGTGGCATTCAATCGCACACAGGTACCGTTAGCAATGAACATCACAATTGGTGATTCAGAATAATACTAAGGACAGATTGTGGCAAGTATTAGTTCTTTCTTATCTCTTTAAAACTTTTTTTATGGATCTCAGAGCATGTAGAATTAGATTAATTAATAATCCTCGGTTCATGAAATACTATCACCGTTGATCCATACTTGGCCATAATTAATTAATCAGGTTCAGTAATGTAATGAATGTCTGTGAACCCACCACCCAGCTCAGGACCTGAAATGTTACCAATGACTTGGGTCTCTTTATGTGCTCCTCCTCTCCTCCCTTTTTTTCATTTGCTTTTCCCCAGACGTAACCCTGATCTTGAATTTTGTGGTTATCATTCCTTGTTTTTTAAAAAAACTAGTTCTAGAACTATTCATGCCCAAACAATCTATTATTTACCTTGTCTTTGAACTTTATAAAAAGAATATCACTATATGTCATCATTTCTATAATTTTTTAATAAACCCTTCAAAATGTACAAGTTAGATTTAAGATATTGATAAAGTAAAAATGGGTAAATTACTCATATTTTTAATGTTTTGAGGGAATTATATGCCAAAGTAATATTAAATGATGAGACGGTAAACAGTTTATTTATTTATGTCTTATTTTATTGAGGTCTGCTTATAATTAAGAAGTTCTTTCCCACCAGTGCTAAACATGAGTGTACATCAGAATCACACTGTTTTAAGGCAGTTAAAACACAGATTGCTGGGCCTCTTCCCAGAGTTTCTGATTCACCAGGTCTAGGGTGGGACCCAGAAGTTTGCATGTCTAACAAGGTCCCAGGTGATGCTGATACTGCTGGTCTGGGTCACACTTTGAGAACTAGTAATCTAGCTCTTATACTGTTGTCCCTCTGGTATCTGCAAGGGATTGGTTCCAGGAACCCCCCCACGAACACCAAACTCCACAGGTGCTCAAGTCCCTTATATAAAATGGTGCAGTACAGTTGGTCCTTCATATCTGTGGATTTCACATCGCAGATACAGAGGACCAACTGTATGAGTAACAAAAAAGTAAAAGTGCATAATCTTAAGGAGCTAACAACCTGGTAGTGAAAAAAAAATGTACGCAGATAATTAGAGTAAAATGTGAAGTAAGGTGAATAATGCAGGATAATGTGAGCAGTGATTGCAGGGGGTGTTCATGAGGAGTCATTAACTGTCAGTAGAGTGAGTATGGTTAAGTCTTTAAGAGGACTGTGGGTTTAAGTTAGCCACCCTACTAAATGCAAGGCAGGAAGCCAAGCTCTGTGCAGATGCAAAGATGAAAAAGATCATGGGTGAGCACATATGTGAACAACTGATTTGAGTATGAGGTTGCTGGGCAGTTAGACCTTGAAGGATAAATAAAATTTAACAGGAAAACATGGAGAAGAAGGGTATTTTAGGCTAAAAAAATTCACAAGAAGTGTTGATTCAGAAAAAGGCGGGATTAGTTGGTAGTTGATAGCAACGCTAGATAATAAAACTAAAGGTGGAGGGAACAGATCTAAAAAGGTCTTGGGGCCATGCTAAGAACTTTGAACTCTATTTAATAAGCACTGGAAACCCTGAAGGTTTTATGTAGGAATATGCTATGATCCAGTGATCAGAATTGGATCTTAGGAAGACTTTCTTCCCCTTAATGATAGCAAGAGGGTTAGGAATATCATTTAGGAAGCCGCCTTAAGTGTCCAGCTGAAATGTGTAGAAGTTTTGAACAAGGCTGACAGCGATGGAGTAGACGGTACAGTCAAAAAGCATTGTGAGAGTAAAGTTGACAGTGCAACTGCCTGGAGTGGAGACAACACTGAGGTTTGAGCCTGGTGACTAAGAATAAAGTGAAATTATTTAGAGAATCAAGGAGGGCGTTGAAAGAGATGGTTGGAGTAAGGTTAAAGTGATTATTTTGGATTGGGCTATTTTGACTTTGAAGTGCTAGCAGACTTCTTAAGTGAAGATGTGCAGCAGTCATTGAAAATAACAGTTTAGTGCTAAGAAGAGTTGTCAGGGTTAGAGAAAGAGATTAGAAGTTTATTCACAGAGCCTGGGATTTAAAGAGACGGGGAAGGAGGGGAGAGGCCACCAGCACTACTAACACCAGAAAAAGAGACAGAGGAATGCCCAGAGAGGTGGGGGCAGGTGGAGGTGGAAGAAAAGGGAGATGCTGATAAAAGTATAGAGGACCTGGGTAAAGAGTTTCCAGAAGGAGACTTGTCCGTGTCTGGAAAACTAAGAAGTCTGGGAAGGGGAAGCTTGAAACTGTGCCATGAGATTTGGCGATTGGTTAGGAGAGATCTTTGGCAAACTTCAGAGTATAATTTCATTAGAGTGGTGAAGGCAGGAGAGACAATTTAGGAGTTCAGGAGTGATTAACTCTTGAGGATACAGAAGCAGTGGCTGCAAATTACTCTTTCCAAAATTTAGTGTTGAAAGGGAGACCAGAAATGGGTTGACAGTTTGAATGTGAGAGGGAGTCAATTTGAGATAGAAGAATTTGTGAGGTAGTTTGGGGCCTCAGCTGAAGTCAAACAGCATGAACTAGTGATGGAACCAACCACTGTGGTTTGGTAACAGTCTTCAGCCACGCTGGAACTGCAGGAGTAGGAGCAGGGAAGAAACGCAGTGGGATTGTTTGAGGTTTGGTGCTGACAGCTTAGGTGTGGCAGGAGACCAAGACGGGTGAAATCTCTTGCTCCATGACTCCTAGCTAACTTATACATTCTATTATTGACAGAGTCAATACATCATTTGAAAATGAGTTCGGAGGTTCACAGAGGGCTGCACATGTTCCAGACATCACTCCACTGCTATTCTCTTGTGACTCAAAGTACTGGGGCTGCATTTGTGTGTCCACAGTTATCTGAACTGGGGTTATGAAGAACTCTGATCCTTTTGGGCAAGTCTGTTGCATACTATTATAAAACACAAAGTAGAAGGATGTGTCTTTTAGTCTGTATCTTGCAGTTCTCTGTGTGTGTGTGTGTGTGCGTGTGCATTCTTTCATCTATCATTCATGTGCATGAATAGGCATTTCAAGGCTAGCCAACATTTTATTGCTGGTTATTTATACCGCTCCTTTGGATAAGGATAAAATTGAGAGCATGGTCGTATTGCTTTGGATTTTAGAATCAAATACAGTATACATTTAATCCAAATAGCATGAAGCGTGAGAGAAGAAGACTCATGATGAGGCTAGACAAAAGGCGGACCGTGTTGGTGTGAGGAAATGCTCTGCCAAGGCCCTAGACTCCTGGAGGTCTGTCTTCTCCTGCACAACTCCTTTTGTCTATTTTTTGGGATTAATGATTTTTCTTTGGCATTGCCATCTTTCAAGTGCCAAGTTATAACAGGTCTAATTGAAGCATGGAACGCATTTTATTATTTTCCTCCTGCCATTAAATTTGTAAGATGGCTACACCCAGAAAGAAACATTCACATTCAATCAACATGAGCTTGAGTTCATGGGCGAGCCTTGAGGATATCAAATGGAAACTGCATAGGAATGTATGAGTATTTCCTTTTAAATTTCTGCTTTTAATTTGGGAAAGCTTTTCATCCCTCTGGGATCATAACCTGTTGTGTATAAAGCCCAGCCTAATCAAGGTAGATGGTATTGACAGAATGACATAGTTTGAACTTAAGCTGGAGGTCAACAGACAGATTGTTTCTGCTGTATATACTGTAGTCACTAACAGCAAGGTTGGACAGCTAGGTTTCACCAGCAGCATTGTTAAATGGAAAATATGGTGTACTATGCCCCATGAAACCAACTGTGGATTTTCCAAATGGTAGGCTTTTTTTTTTAATCACATGAGTGGTAAAATGATTTGTCAGCTATAATAAACAAATAATTAACTTTATAGATAATAACATAAACAACTTGTTAATCTTTGGATAGAAAAGAACCTCAACATTTTTTTCTTAAAGCAAACAAAATCAGATTTTAGATGGACACCTAAGGCCAATATTAGTCTTGTACTCAGTTGTTTTACTGATATGTAGCATATCCTCAGCTTACTGAATATTTTTCAGAAATAGTTCATGATAACTATTATTCATTTATTATCAAATTCAATAAAAAGCAATTTGATTTGTCACCCTATAGTTTGTGCTCCTGGATTTGTTCTTGATGATTAGGCCAAGAACAAATCTAGCAATTAGTTCCTCTGTGTGTGTGTGTGTGTGTGTGTGCGTGTGTGTGTGCAGAACAAAAATCACATGCACAACATTCATAAATGAATCTAGAATTGTAAAAAAAAAATAGTCTAGTTTTTCATGTTTAAGACTTCCAGATGAAAAGCTCAAATTCATAATAAATAACATTTGAAAATAACAGTTCTTCAAAGAAAAGCGATTAATTACTTTGTGTGTCTGATCCATTGCCACTATATCATTTGGTGTTGTAAAGTAACATAATTAAGGGAATGGAGCTATATTTCCAAGAACTTGCTTTTTCATACATTTTAATTTTAATCAGTGTGTCTTTTAAAAACATAAAATATATTTGTTTGATAAAATGATCCCCTACCCATACTTCATGGCAAGGTCATGACTTCTGCCAGAGTCAGAGATAGACAACCTTTTGCCAATCTGATTTTATTGTTTATTATTATTTTTTACATTTCTCTATTGGTTTCTTAATACTGTCCAAACTAAGAACATAAATTAAGTCACATGTTCTGGGCAAGGGAAACAGCACGTCTGAGATCATGTAATGCCAAGATGTCGAATCTTCAGCTTGGACATGAGACTAATGTAATTCTAGATGCAGGGAGTAGCAGAGCATCACATCCTATCTGAGCCATCAGCATGGTAGAAGCCTATTTTTGTCCTTATGACCTTATATAAAATATACTCGGAGCACCATCGCTTACTTCTTTGCTAGACTTTTGAAAGAAAAGGTTAGCCCTACTTTTCATGTCTCTAAAGACTTTTATGGCAAATGGGACCCTATGAGAAGAGTAAGATAAACGTGATGTTTTCTGACCTGATCATTAATATTCAGGCAATCCTATGACACATTTCTAAGCATTTCTGTTACCTGTGGTCACAAAGTAATGTGATACACCAGAGGAGGCTGAGGCAGATAACAAGCCTGCCCTTTTTTCCATGCTTCACGCCTCCCCCAGCACCACCCCCCACTGTCCCACCCCATGATTTACTTCTTTTTTTTCTTTTTTTAAAATTTAATTTAATTTAATTTTTTGTACAGCAGGTTCTTATTAGTAATCTATTTTATACATATTAGTGTATACATGTCAATCCCAATCTCCCAATTCATTCCCCCCCTCCTCACTGCTTTCCCCCCTCGGTGTCCATACATTTGTTCTCTACATCTGCATCTCTATTTCTGCCTTGCAAACTGGATCATTTGTACCATTTTTCTAGATTCCACATATATATGTTAATATACAATACTTGTTTTTCTCTTTCTGACTACTTCACTCTGTATGACAGTCTCTAGGTCCATCCTAGTGACTCTACAAATGACCCCATTTTGTTCCTTTTTATGGCTGAGTAATATTCCATTGTATATATGTGCCACATCTTCTTTATACATTCATCTGTTGATGGACACTTAGGTTGCTTCCATGTCCTGGCTATTGTAAATAGAGCTGCAATGAACATTGTGGTACATGACTCTTTTTGAACTATGGTTTTCTCTGGGTATATGCCCAGTAGTGGGATTGCTGGGTCGTATGGTAGTTCTAGTTTTAGTTTTTTAAGGAACCTCCATACTGTTCTCCATAGTGGCTGTATCAATTTACATTCCCACCAACAGTGCAAGACGGTTCCCTTTTCTCCACACCCTCTCCAGCATTTATTGTTTGTAGATTTTTTGATGATGGCCATTCTGACCGGTGTGAGATGATATCTCATTGTAGTTTTGATTTGCATTTCTCTAATGATTAATGATGTTGAGCATTCTTTCATGTGTTTGTTGGCAATCTGTATATCTTCTTTGGAGAAATGTCTATTTAGGTCTGCTGCCCATTTTGGGATTGGGTTGTTTGTTTTTTTGATATTGAGCTGCATGAGCTGCTTGTAAATTTTGGAGATTAATCCTTTGTCAATTGCTTCATTAGCAAATATTTTCTCCCATTCTGAGGGTTGTCTTTTCGTCTTGTTTATGGTTTCCTTTGCTGTGCAAAAGCTTTAAGTTTCATTAGGTCCCATTTGTGTATTTTTGTTTTTATTTCCATTTCTCTAGGAGGTCTTGCTGTGATTTATGTCTATTAAAACATAGGCAGAGTGTTCTGCCTATGTTTTCCTCTAAGAGTTTGATGGTGTCTGGTCTTACATTTAGGTCTTTAATCCATTTTGAGTTTATATTTGTGTATGGTGTTAGGGAGTGTTCTAATTTCATTCTTTTACATGTAGCTGTCCACTTTTCCCAGCACCACTTATTGAAGAGGCTGTCTTTTCTCCACTGTATATTCTTGCCTCCTTTATCAAAGATAAGGTGACCATATGTGCGTGGGTTTATCTCTGGGCTTTCTATCCTGTTCCATTGATCTATATTTCTGTTTTTGGGCCAGTACCATCCTGTCTTGATTACTGTAGCTTTGTAGTATAGTCTGAAGTCTGGGAGCCTGATTCCTCCAGCTCCATTTTTCTTTCTCAAGATTGCTTTGGCTATTCGGGGTCTTTTGTGTTTCCATACACATTGTGAAATTTTTTGTTCTAGTTCTGTGAAAAATGCCATTGGTAATTTGATAGGGATTGCATTGAATCTGTAGATTGCTTTGGGTAGTATAGTCATTTTCACAATGTTGATTCTTCCAATCCAAGAACATGGTATATCTCTCCATCTATTTGTATCATCTTTAATTTCTTTCATCAGTGTCTTATAATTTTCTGCATACAGGTCTTTTGTCTCCTTAGGTAGGTTTATTCCTAGATATTTTATTCTTTTTGTTGCAATGGTAAATGGGAGTGCTTTCTTAATTTCACTTTCAGATTTTTCATCATTAGTGTATAGGAATGCAAGGGATTTCTGTGCATTAATTTTGTATCCTGCTACTTTACCAAATTCATTGATTAGCTCTAGTAGTTTTCTGGTAGCATCTTTAGGATTCTCTATGTATAGTATCATGTCATCTGCAAACAGTGACAGCTTTACTTCTTCTTTTCCAATTTGGATTCCTTTTATTTCTTTTTCTTCTCTGATTGCTGTACCACATCTTCTTTATCCATTTGTCTGTCCATGGGCATTTAGGTTGCTTCCATGACCTGGCTATTGTAAATAGTGCTGCAATGAACATTGGGTTGCATGTGTCTTTTTTTTTTTTTTTTCAGAATAAACTGGATTTAATCAATTTTATCAGGTTCTTTCATGAGTCTCAGATATTCTTGTATCCTGTATTATTTTTTTTCTTTCAATTTCCATATATATATGTATATATTTAACATCTTTATTGGAGTATAATTTCTTTACAATGGTGTGTTAGTTTCTGCTGTATAACAGAGTGAATCAGCTATACACATACGTATGTCGCCATATCTCCTCCCTCTTGCGTCTCCCTCCCACCCTCCTTATCCCACCCCTCTAGGTGGTCACAAAGCACGGAGCTGATCTCCCTGTGCTATGCGGCTGCTTCCCACTAGCTATCTATTTTACATTTGGTAGTATATATAAGTCCATGCCACTCTCTCACTTCGTCCCAACTTACCCTTTCCCCTTCCCGTGTGCTCAAGACCATTCTCTACGTCTGTGTCTTTATTCCTGTCCTGCCCCTGGGTTCTTCACAGAGCTGAAATGCTTAACCAATGTCTGATAGGTGCAGGAGGGTGAAAACCCAGCTCCTTGCCTCCATAGCAAGGACAGCACTGAAGTGTGACTTCTCCTCCAGAGCTCTCTGCAGGATCGGGCTGAGGCTGGGACTTTGTTTGGATCTCCTCCCTTCTCTGACCTGCTTCTCCCACTCCTTCACCAGTTTCCCTCAGAAGCACTTCCTGAATAAATCACTTGCACAGGAATCTTTATCTCAGGATGTGCTTTTTATCCCAGATTATAGATCAAGGTCATTGCTAGTCTAATTGGCATTTGGTTATGCCATGGGATAGTAGTTTGAATAAAACTTATCTTCAGTTTTATACCTACTACCTTCACAAATCTAAGGCAAGATGTTATTATGGGAGTAGTATAGAGGTTTTAATTGTACTACTTTGTTTTGAAAATATTATCAGTATTGTTCATAAATCATGAGCAAGATGTTAAGGAAATAATATAGAATTGTATAGAATTTTTTTACTGTACTACTTTCTCTTGAAAATATTATCATTATTGTTATTTTAAACTGAGTCCCCTGAATTCAGTGGGCTGATATTGATATTAGCCAGATTTACTTGTGGATATTGAATGTGGGGAGGGGGGTTGGTTAGAGGGATGGGGGAGAGAGAGAGAGAAGGAATAAGACAGAAGCAGACATTGAATATGTGGCCCTATGAGATCTTTCAAACTTGACTTAAAGCCATCCTTACTGAGTCTCAAAGATGAATTATGTGATTTATGTGTGTTTCAGAGTAACTTTGCTTCTCAGCCCTGCCGCATCGCCAGTGCTCTGTCAATGATGCAAATGGGTCTGTTAGGCTGATAATTTCAAGAAGTAATAGGACCAGTGCTCTGTCAGGTTTTATTTTTTTGCATATTCATTTTTCCTTGCTTCTATCCCAAATTTATTTTAGTGTTGACACACTTTCACTTATCAGTCCTATGGACATGAAATAAGTTGCTTGGCTATTTACTGTGTTTACATCTTTGCATTTTGACAGTTTAATTATGAATCCTAACCTAAAGCATTCTTTTGCCCCTGTCACTTTATGGACTTAAAAAAAATCAATCAGAGGCTTATGACTATATGAAAAGGTTTGTGACTATTTTATAAGGCTTAATATTGCCCAGGAATGGTTAGGGGATGTCCACTGACCTATAATAAGAATGGTTTCATGAAATATGTACAGTAAATCTTCCTTAATAGATAAACTATTCTCTAATTTATTTAAAAATCCAATGACCTACATATTCATATGTTCAGAAATCCCCCATTTACTAACATTATTTCTCCTTTGAGACCTTCCATCTGAGCAAATCTGTTAAATGAAGTAGAGGAAGCTTTGATCGAAACTAGGCTAAATCCATCGGAACGAATGCCCTGCCACGTGTGAATGGGAGCATTAGAATACCAGCAAAGGGAAATGAGGTGTGATTCTCTGCCCCTGTCTGCACCACTATCCCCTTACCTTGAAGGTGGGGTTCAGGGAATATCCATGCACAAAGAATTGGCATTAAGAGGTTTGTATTGTTTGAAAACGAGACTTTTGCCGCATTCGTTATTTACACAGTGTAGTTATTTTTCTTTTTCCTCTAGCAGATTATGCCATAACTCAGAAAGTTCGGGTTCATTTTTTGTCTCAGGTAGCTCTCCTGAGCCAATTCTTAGAAACATGTTTTCAGTAGAAGCTCTTGTGTGTTTTGCAAAATGTGTTATTCTTCTGCAACAGAAAGGCCTCTAATTTGGTGTCTTGCTCCTTCTTTAGTTTGATGAAAAAGTCACAAAGTTACACAATTTACAACCTTTTGTCAAAGGCCTTTTTTGAGAAAGCTGTTCATCTTGGTTTTACCTGATAGAGAAGAGGATTTTTTAAATCCTTTGGGAACTCATTTGGTTGACCTGTCCTTATTTGCCTACTTTTTATTTTTTATGAGACTTTGCAAAAAATCTGCTGTTTACCTATTCAAGGCCACATCATTTGAAAAAACTTAAGGCCAGGGTCATAAATACAGCTCATGAAGTCACTCAGCAACCAGAGAATGTTTTCAACAGATTGGAAAATTAAATTGAATTATGTATCAGGAAAATTGGCAGTAAGGTCAACAGCTAGAAATGTAAATGTCTTTGTGTGAAATGACATGGACTTTGCTTTTATGCTTTATTGGCACTGTGTTTATAGTATTTGCCCACCCGTATTATTAAGGTTAAAAATGTCTAAGGACTTACTAAACATATTTCGAAGTGGCACAGTTAGGAAGAGATGTGTAGCAACAAAATGAAAATTTTAGCAACCAAAATATTTGGAAGTCTGAGCTTTTAGTGTGTTACCAGTTAGTTTTTTTGGGGTTGGGGGGATCTTCTCTTTTAACTTTGTGTTTGATTTATACATATTGTTAGCCAAAGGTAGGCATGATTTAATTACATGTACAGTTTATATTTGTAGAAAACTTGACCTCCAAGATATTTAGAATTCTTTCTCAGCTGACCTCTGGTCTCAAGTCATTACTTCTTAATATCCAGTAGAGATATAGGCACTCAGCAAGTCATACAGGAATAGAATACAATGTAAATCCAGGGGTCTTGACTCCATGGTCCAGTAAGCTGGTTATAAAATGACAAGGAAACCTGTGAGAAAAAGGAAGTCCTCCAGCTGAAAGATGGGCTGTAAATATGAAATGCTGCAGATCAGGCATGAACATGTTATTGGGTTTTGAAGCAAATAACATACCCTTTTTTGATTTCAGCATTAAATTAATAAAGTAGGAAAAGATGGCCCTGCAAGCTTCATAAAATAGGTACTCTTTCATTTCAGGATCACTGGCTTGAATTGATAGATTTAAAGATTGTAATAATATTAATATCTCCTAGGATAGCAGTGTCTCAGAGTTATTCAGTGACTTAAGGATGGCCCTCTAGATAGTGGTCTCAATTTAGTCCTCCTTACATATAAAGACTATCATTAATTAGCACTTTTTAGGCAATTTCAGCCAAAAAGCATGGGGGAGATGCTGTCTCTGTTTGTGCTCTGGGTAAAGAGAATGTTGATTCAGTAGCTGTCAGACGTATGCCACCCCTATTCCCATTCCTAAATCTAATTGAAATAGAACATTTTATGTAAAAGAAAATATGAAGACTCCTTTTTCCCCGTCCTTCACAAAACTTGTACCAAAGAATCAGAGGAAAGAAATATGACAGCACACTCTTCTATCTATTCCTTTCATCCCTGATCAGTGTGCAACGTCCTTAAAAATTAGTTGCTGAACTATTATAGAAAATTCAGGTTTTTCTACTTTACTCAAAAAGACTGCCTTTTGATGATGGTTTTATAAGTTTTTGTCACTATTCTCTAACAAGGAGTGATTGGCTCATTTCACACAGATGAGGGGGTCTCTGTCCTAAATAAGGTATTTCACTTCTAGTGAGTGTGTCTCAGTAGAGACCTGCACTTTTAGTGGGAAAGCCTAGTTTTATTATTTAACTAGTTTCTCCAAGTCCTGGGTGATGTTTATAATTAAAGTAGAACTTTTATATAAGGAAACACTAGCTTTAGATTCCATTATTTATATGCTTTTCACCTTTGCTTATTCAAAGTAACTAAAAAATACATAAATGGTTCCTTTTTTGGCCATTGATTGAAATAATGACCATTTGGCCTGGGGTTAAGTGCATGTTTGTTCAAATAAAGTGAATTAAGTTTAAAGGCCAAAAATTCTGTGAGAAAAATATAACTGAATCATTTTGAAGTCAATTGGAAATTAAAAGGTTGTTTAAATTCTATCTGCAAGTTTTGTGCCTAAAATTATTCCTGTAGACAACAGTATTTACTTTCAAATTTCTCTGACTGCAACACCCAGTAAGAAGTAATTTTTACATCATGAGCTAGTACACATACACACACTCACACATTTGTTCACATATGTATGTATGTCTGTTTTGAGTTCTATCTCATTTCCAACTATATCTTTATCTGTCTGTATATTTATTCATGAAAGAAAAAAAAGCCTTCATGAAACAATACGTGTATGAAGCACTGTGGTAATTTCTAATCTATTTAATTGCATTTTGTTATAAAAAACTAGTTATGATATGCTAAATTAATTTTATCATCCACTAATAATTGTGACCCATGCTTCAACAATGATGCAGATTAAGGCTGATTTTAAAAGTTACTTAAGGAAGGAAAGTGGTTTTACTTCCTTGAAGTATAAATGAATATCTTAGTTTAGTGCTGTCCTGAATGTCCATATGGTCATTTCACTTTAGATAATTTATTAAATTTTTTTTTACATTCTCCTCTATCCCAAATAATTTTAATTATTATACTTCCTAAAAATTTTATTAAAATATTTTCTGTGTTCTGTATGGGAAGACATCTAGCAAAATATAAGTGGAGGGCCTTGAATATTTGAAGTTGCAAATTTAAAATAAGAAATGTACTTTGATGTTAGTTCTGTCTTTATTTATCCATTCATTTAACAAATATTTATTAAGCATTCAGAGATTATGCTAGGGTTATAATGAGGGCTAACGGTTATTGAACATTTAACACATATAGGGTACAGTTATAAGCTCTCTAGGGAATCCTATGAGGGAAGTGCAATTATTATCTCAATTTTACAGGTGAGGAAACTGTGCCATAGGGAGATTAATTAATCCTTGTCCAGTTGAAGCCCAGTTTTGAGCCCGGCAATTATAACTTCAGAACTCATACTCATATCCCCTTTTTTCTCAATCATTTCTGTTATCATAGAGCAGAAAGACACAGTCCCTCCTTCAAGGAGGTACGAGGAATAAACAGACTTTTTTTTTTTTTTTTTTTAGAGATAACATACATATTTTATTTTATTTATTTATTTATTTATTTTTTTTGCTGTGTTGGTCTTCGTCTCTGTGCGAGGGCATTCTCCAGTTGTGGCAAGCGGGGGCCACTATTCATCGCGGTGCGCGGGCCTCTCACTATCGCGGCCTCTATTGTTGCGGAGCACAGGCTCCAGGTGCGCAGGCTCAGTAATTGTGGCTCACGGGCCCAGTTGCTCCGCGGCATGTGGGATCCTCCCAGACCAGGGCTCGAACCCGTGTCCCATGCATTGGCAGGCAGACTCTCAACCACTGCGCCACCAGGGAAGCCCTAAACAGACTTTTAAACCAGTAATCCCATTGTGGTATGATAAGTAGTGTAATATGTTGCATGTACTGTGTAAGAACAGATGCTTTTGACCCTGGAGGTGATTGAAGCTAAGGCAGAAAATGTTCAGCAAGAAAAAATAATGTTTTATAATTATTTCAGGACAGAGTCAACTCATATGTTAATAGACTGCTTTTCTTCTTATATCTGAATGCATTTGATACATTTGAGATATAAATATGCAATATATGTATGTTTTTGTTTTGTTTTGTTTTTGAAAGTACTATTTTTGCCAATGTTTTGACAAAGTAGCCAAAGCTAGTAAATTTTTTGGAAGTTTGCCAACAGTTGTTTCGCAGAATACTCATGGAAACTAGGAATAACCAGGGCCCAGCACTTTGTGAATTCAATAGTCATGGTGCCAGGTACTTGAGGTGTTAGTAGAAACCATGTATGTGCCCAGAGCTGAGAACACCACTGGTAAATGTTTCCAAAAGGAACCTGTTCAGTTCTGTATTTGCTTTTGCTTTTTGGTGCTAATGTGTTTAAAAAATTTTGACTTAGATTGTGCACCATCCCCCATTCCAGTACGTAAGACGTCCTAGAGATAAGAAGGGAAGGAAGAAAATGACATAAGACTGTTTATTTAATTGCATCTATCGTTGTATAGATTAGGTAGGTAAAAAGTAGTAAAGTTGCCAGGAATCTGGTTTTGGCTAAGTTCCTCCATGGTACATGCTGAAGTGTGGCTTGGACAAGGGGATTGCAGTTAAGAAAGCACAGACTGCTTTGGTTTCAAGAATGTTCTGTTGCACCTACTTTGCTTTGCATGCTTACAGTATTCTGATGTGTCAGATGGCACAAGCGAAGTTTTATTATATATACTAGAAAGAAACCTGTCTGTGAGGGAAGTGTTTCATTTAATAAATTGTAGGTTTGGGGTGCATGGAATATTTGTTCTAAAGTGGAGTTTGCATGGCACAAAATTTCAGTATTTATTATCTTATCGTTGTCAATAGGTTGTATGAGAAGACCTTGAGTTATTGTGAGTTAGGCTTTTAACATGTGGTCCATCAGGGCCTGCTGCTGACTGTTTAGTAAAGATGGGACTCCCACTTCCAGAAAAATGAGAAATATGCATTTGATGCTTTCTTAGGGCCCTATATTCCTGTATATCCCCAACTAACCACTAAGCACAAAATGTACAGATTCTCCTCCCAAGGAGTTTACTATATGATGGGAGAAAGAGGCTTTATAGTTACACAATGTAAAGATGATAAGTGTCATAAATGTGAAATAGAACTAGTGCCATCTCCCTTCAAAGGAGGGAGAAAGTATTGCCAACTGCAGTGTATCTACATATACAGATACATACATAGTCTTTTAGTGCATTACAGAATACATCTCTACAGCAACAATATTTGTCTGCAAATGTTACTTTTGTATATGCATTTATATTTGCAGAGTACATTAATTCCCTTTAGATGCTCAATTCTATCTACCCCCATGGTACAAAAGTGCTATATGCATAGGCTGTCTTTTCTAATAAAGAAATATTATAGTAAAAGAGAGGTTTTTATTAAACTAATGCAATAACAACATTTTCTTTGAGGATTTAACACATCATTTTTAATAATAAAAATCAAATTGTCATTGTTGTGCCCTGTATACCTTTTATTCAAATCAGACTAAGTACTCTGGCTTCATGGCTAAGCGGTACTCTAGGGGGTGATGGGGGAGGTGAGTATTTTTTAGCATAACACAAATGAATTTCAGCAGTCAGCTTTGTAGTGGGGTTGTAGATTATGAATATGGGACCCAGGGAAACCTGTTTATATGTGTGAGCAGAGGAGAACATGCCTCTCAGGAACATCTAGAAGGAAATGAGACTGGAGGTTAGGAGAGAACTGATTCCGTTAGGTCAGCTTTCAGGTGGTAGGATGTCAATACTCTGTTCAGCCAAGAGCTGAGTTCACAGCTTCAACTAACTGTGCATTAACCACTGAAACTGAAGAGTTCACTTTGTACAATTAGGCTAAGAATTTGGAATCACCTGGTTTTCATAAGAGGATACCATTTTTTGGCTCTCATGTCAGCTGGAACCAGACATTTCAGAATTGTATAAAGTTAAGGCTAACCAATAAGCATGCAAAAGGGGTGGTGAAACGTGAAGAGTACCTTCAGAGGGAACTATGTAATAGGTCATGCTCAGTGGCAGGATGTGGGGTTAGCCCATATGGGTGCCAAGGCCGCCTCCACCTCTGACCCTCTGTAATTTTAATCTGTAAAATGGGGGTATATGTGCCTTTGAAACTTGATTGGTTAGGACATCATTTGTTTTAAGCAAATGATGAACTAAAATATATTTTCAGACTCACTACTACAAAGTAAATATGTTTCAACCCATACACCCTTAAAGAGATGTAACTTGATTTTTGAAAAGGACCTTCATTTTAAAAGTTTATATACTTTATCAATACATCCAACAATTAATAATTAAAATACATTATAAAGGAATAGGGCTAATTTTCTCTAAAATAACCAGTCCAAATGATTCTGTAGAAGTGGCAAGCACATATTTTTCCCTTTGGCATTGCAATCAGTAGTACATATAAGCTTTCTTTGGGATTTATATGACATTCTAATATCTATCTTTGTTTGGGTTGGAACCTAACACTTTCAAGCTATGATATGCTATGTATGTTATATGATATATGAGTATTTTGGAGGTTAACTTCAAAAGTTTATGTTAGAATAAATATGTGAACAGAAATATAATTTACAGAAATGAAAATAGTCTCCAGCTAGTTTGAGGCTTTTTCCAAAGAATAGCACTGGGGTTTGGCTGGGCCAGTTTTTTCAATACACACCCGGTGTATATCACTTTAAAAAGTAAATTATGCCTCATTAAATTACAATTAAATGGAATCATGATCATTTGTTTTTCTGGAAGGAAGATGTTTTGCATATTGAAAGCCTAATTTGTTGCAGGTGACAAAGAGGCTGAACAGATTATCTAATATCACTTCATTTTGGGGGTAGTGTTTGCTGGTTAGTTTGTGTATACTCCAGTAGTTCTGAATTATATTAATGTGGACTGTATTATTTTCACTTCAAAAAGTCTTCTACCACTTTATCAGTTTTTGCACTTTTTTTTTTTTTAAGCTTTTAAGGAAACAGAAACTTCTCTTGGTATTCTGGATTAGTCATGCTCTTTCTTTTTCTTCAAGTGTTCTAATACTGTCCAGTCCCTCATTCGCCCTCCCCCTTCACCTGGTCTCATCACTATCTCTATGTCTATGCATTATGCACATTTTGAATCCCCGCCAAGTTAAATACCACCTCTTCCAAAACGTTTTCCCTGAGTCTTGCGATTGGCAATACTTTCACCCTCTTTTGAACTGAGATGGTACTAGTTCTGTCTGAAATTTATGACACTTATATTTCACATTGTGCTTCTGTAAACCATTGTATAGTAAACTCCTTGGCAGCAGAATCTATGTCTTATTAATCTTTCCATTCTTTTATGAGCTTTGTACCAAGTTGTAAATAGGGAGTGAATTACTAGACTGATCTGTCATTTTTTGGCAATAGGCGTATTGAATTTGGGGGTTCTCTAGATAATCAGTGGGAGACATAACCTAATCGTAGAGAATTACAAATGTCTAGGAAGTATGAAGAAGAGATATCTGTTAAAATCTAGTCAGTAATGATCTTCAGTGACCTCGGAGGTCTGATGGGCTCAGGCTCAGATTCCTAAAACCTGGCCCAGGCTTGGGTTCTCTTCTTGCTCTCTTAAAGGATTTAAGAGGATTTAAGGGCCCATCAAAGGCAGTTTCTCACCCGTCCCAGACGAAGCCTCAAGGGCTAGTACAGAAACTTGGAAGTAAATTTTATAGAGCCAGTCATGGTAAGGTTTCCCAAATATTTCTGAGTATCAGCATGTATTTTGCACACTAACGATTTGGAGCAAACTATATAAATTGTTGAAGGAATATGAAAATCATAATAATAAGAAAAGCTCTTCAAATAAGAAAGCTCTTCAACAGAAATTGCAGATTCAGAAACTCTAAGGTCGTTTAAGATGTCACAAATATTATTAAAATACTAGTAATAATAAGCATAGCAATTTTTTATTTAAAAAATTAGCCCTAGTTCTTTTTTTTTTTTTTTTTTTGCCACATCACGTGGCTCGTGGGATCTTAGTTCCCCCATCAGGGCTTGAACCTGCACCCTCAGCAGTGAAAGAGCCAAGTCCTTACTCCTGGACCACCAGGGAATTCCCAGCCCCAGTTCTTTGTTTTGTCTGTAGAGATAGCCTGTATTAGCAACGAAGCTAGATGGCATTATATTATCTCTTGTTTTGTGCTTTGAATTATTTTTCTTTTATTGAATTTTTCTGCCAACCTCATGTATTCTTTGCTGGTGCTGGAAATAATATGGAGCTTACAAAACCCTCCATTAAAAAGACTAGGGAGAAGGCCAATTTGAGGCTCTTTTTGCCCAACTCCCTTCTTTTTTCAGTGACCTGTAACCCAAGAGCTCTGGTAGAAGGTGCCTTTCTACCCTGTGCAGAGGATTGTTCTACTCCTTTTCAGTCAACATGTTTCCTGGTCTTACACAACCTCAGCTAACACCATGGAGAGAATTGTTTATAATCTCTCCCTTGAGAAGGCTCTGTTGCCTATGATGAGGAAAATACTTAATGACCACTTTACTGAATACTTGCAATATGTTTTAATAAGATTACTGATATGAAATTTTAATAAGCAATATCCTGGTTAATTTATTAATTTCCCTCAATTTTCACATTCTCAATATTCATGACCTTTCTATTCATAAAAGTACATCTTTTTTTCAGTGCCCAGGTGCCATGCCATGTTCTCTATATCTCAGGCTGCATAATGGGAATATCCAAGTGACACCTCCTGCCTGGCTGGTTGATAATTAAATGCCAGACAACATAGTAGCAAGGGCTTTAGAAATATTTATGCAAGATAAATTATTAATTTATGTTCTATTCAAGACAGTTTCAATATGATAAACATTTACTTATCTTGATAATTAGTTGGGGTGATTTGTGGTATATTTAAGTTATGCCGTACATTTTTCTTCTGATCTGTTTCCCCTATGATGATTTTAAACTAACTAAATAAAACGTGCTTTACATTTATGTGCCTGCAGAATTTTGGCTATGTTTTTAAAAATCCCTGCTTAAGTCATTAAAAGCACGTAACCAAAATGAAGAAGGCTCAACAAGACAACTAAAACTCTTCTTGTGCCCACCAGTTAGCCACTTGTTATTGAAAATGTCTGCGGTGAAAAGAATCTGCTTTGGGACCAGGGTTACACAGATGAGACTTTAAGTAAATAATTCAGAACAGTGTTCTCATTCTCTGGGGCAGCAATGGCCACCTTGTTGGTTTGAGACTTTATCTTCAATTAGGCGAATAAAACAGAGGCAGCAGTCTATTCCACCAACCCCTTAAAATACAAATATTGTGTCTCATTCACTTCAGAAGTGATGCTGATGAGCAGTCATTTACAAGGATGCTTTGTCTTGATTTTTCTTAGAGATGGATTCATTTCCCTGTAAGGTTGTCCAACATGTAAAAAATGCAGGGGAAGGAACTCCACAATTTCAATGTGGGAAAAAAAGGTAAACCAAGCTGAACAAAAAATAAATAAAAGAACTCTATCCTTAGGAGGGATTTTGTTTTCTATTGATTAGGAATAAACAGACTTACAATTTTGAACCTGGTCCATTAGAACAATATTTTTTGTTTTTTCAATATTTTGTATGGAAGATCTTGGCCATAGTGTCCTCCACAATTTGTGAAAATACTTTCACGGAAGAAAGAGTTTACAGACTTCGCCTTTGAGAGATCTTAAGTATAATCATATAACCAGGATAAAGAATATATCCATGTAGATCCTAAAACTTTTCCAAATTTGGTAGTCTGACATTTAGTAAAATGCTAAAGTTACTTATGAGAGAGAGAAAAAGACAGAGAGAAGGGGAGTGGGTACCAACTTGTCCTTCATGTGCAAAGTTCATTGTTAAAGAAAGCTCAGAAAATATCAATCTTAGTATCTTATTAGTATTGGAAATTGGTATTGATCATCTTTTATGCTTTAATTTTTTATTTAATTTTAATTTTTAAATTTTATTGAAATATAGTTGATTTACAATGTCATGTTAGTTTCTGGTATGCAGCAAAATGATTCAGATATATATATATTCTTTTTTCATATTCTTTTCCATTATGGTTTATTACAAGCTATTGAATATAGTTCCCTGTGCTATACAGTAGGACCTTGTTGTTTATCTGTTTTATATATAGTAGTTTGTATCTGCTAATCCCAAACTTCCTCCCCTGCCCTTTCCCCTTTGATAACCATAAGTTTGTTTTCTATGTCTGTGAGTCTGTTTCTGTTTTGTGAATAAGTTCATTTGTATCATATTTTAGATTCCACATATAAGTGATATCATATGATATTTGTCTTTCTCTGTCAGACTTACTTCACTTAGTATGACAATCTCTAGGTCCATCCATGTTGGTGCAAATGGCATTATTTCATTCTTTTTTATGGCTGTGTAGTATTCCACTGTATATATAGGAAATTGGTATTGATTTTAAATTCACATCCCTCTTTCTTCTGCACATATTAATTTGCAGAATTTTGTCTTAGAAACAAATTTGTTATTAATATTTCAGGTTGCTTAGCCCAAGTGGAAAGTAGGATAACTTAAGGCAGAGCTGACTTTTAATTTCAGAAAGAGAATTAATACTTAGATTGTATAACATTTTCTGGAAGACAAGTGTCTCACTTGTTGCTTCTTTCTGAAAGCATGACAAGAAATCAAGATTTTCTTAGAATCATTTCAGCAGTAGGGTAGTTTTATATACATGCCCTACCTTGACCTTTCCTTGGGCACTCACGCACACAGACACACACTTGTTAACATTTTTTTCTAGCTTCATTGTATGGCATATTATAGTCTCATTTGTAAAGACTTATCAAAGTAATGACAACCAAACTGGCAAGAGGTATCAGATGGCATGCCTCTTGTAGGTTCCTTATAGTAAAATTGTCTTACATGATGTTTTGAGTGGTGATTACTCCCGAAGCTGATAACTGTGTGATGCACATTCCTGTAAGTGACATTTGCTTCACTATATTGTAATGCATTATTTTTTTAAACAAAAAACCACCTACCTTACCCTGAGGATTTTTGGCCAACTAGAGATGGTATGTTTCTTTGGTATCCAATGCCTTTTTGGCCTATTGGCCAAATACGACTTATTTAGCCATCTATTACAAATCTGATAGTGTTTCTTTGCATTAATATCCCCTAAGTGGAAATGCCTTTGGCATCTACTTTTACGATTTGGGGTTATCCCCATCTGTTGTAAGATACAGAGGTTAACATCTTAGCTTTTTCTGGGGGATAATCCTAGGCCCTGATCTCATACTGCCCTGCGAAGGGATGTTAGCTGGGAATGTAAAGTGATGCCTCTGTGTGATAATCTAACAAGTGTGCAGAATGGAAATGGATCTGCTTTTGCCCCAAGTACTGCAGTGTTCTAACTCAGGTCTCTAGCCTTTTTTTTGCATCTGTACTATTTTTCTTTAGACTTGTCAACATTTTTCTTTTCTTTGTGAATTCTCTGTCAGCAGAGCACATGAAAACATGTTTTTTTTAATGTAAAGCATTCTATTTGGATGGTTCACACAATCAGAAAGTATCTGAGCCTATCATGGCATTCTCTGAGGTGCGCTGTGGCCTGTTACCGGATGTGACTATACTTCCGTTGCTTTAATGGTGGGATTGGAGCGTCCCCGTGAGGGCATCTCATAAAAAGGTTTGGGTGCCCTCTAGTACATATGCAAGGAAACCTATTATGTGTGTGTATTGGGAAGTTAATAGAGGCCAAGTTATAGCCATTTGCTTTGTGTCTTTTTTTTTTTTCTTCTTGCCGTAAGAAACATCTATATTGAAAACAGTGGCCGGTCACACAGAAATTCAGCCAAACTTTTTTTTTTAAGTCGATGTAAATCTCTCATGCTGTTTAAATGTCGGAACTAAATTTACCAAACTTGGCAGATTTGTAAAGCTGAGCAGGACTGCCAAGTGTTCCCAGTTTCAAGCAGAGAGAGTTCTAACAGTTCCTGAAATACTTGTAGGAGGCACCTGGTGGTAATTGCAGTTTCACAATTCTTCTGAGCGCCTACCTTGCTAGCTGGCATCTCTGTACACTGATGATTATTACAGTGATGATAAAGTGTCAGAATAGAATGTTCCAAAATAAGGCACAGCCCCCAGAGAGCAAGCACGTTCCCACCAAATCTTCCTGCTGGAGAACCCTCAGGAATTAGACTGAGGTTCTTGACATCACAGCCAGCTGGTTACACCAAACAAATAAAGGGGAAGAGGGGCGCAAGGCGGAAACCACACGCGCATACCTGCAGATATAACTTGGCCTACTTTTTTTTTTTTTCCATTTAATCAGGGATTGTTGTCTGAGATTCTGCGTAAGGAAGAAGACCCTCGGACAGCATCTCAGTCTCTTTTAGTAAACCTGAGGGCTATGCAGAATTTCCTCAATCTGCCGGAAGTGGAGCGGGACCGCATATACCAGGATGAGAGAGAGCGGAGCATGAACCCCAATGTGAGCATGGTCTCATCGGCCTCCAGCAGTCCCAGCTCCTCCCGAACCCCTCAGGTGAGATATTCACTCCACTGACTTTTCACTCTTTGCCTTGGAGATATCTTGCCTTCACTGCTACTGTGTTTTCCCTCAAAAACTAAGAGACATAATGCCAGGACTTTTTAATCCACTGAACATGTGGGTCAGAGGATATGAACCTCTGACCATATGCTAGTGGTTATCTTTTACCATATCATCCATGCCATTTCTGTCCCTTTAAGAAAGTCCCATTCTTCCACATGTGGCAGGAGGGCAGGAGTGGGTGGAAGGGTAAGCACTAGATGTCTACATACAGCTGTTTGGTTATCAAAGAAGGGGCTAGGGGATTTGTATTGAAGCTGAGTTTGCGAAGCATTGCTTTTCCTTCAACTGTGTATTTATTTGGATGGGGGTAGGGTAGCTGGGAGCAGGGGACAGCTAGAGTAGTCCAAGTTCTGCTTGATGCAATCTGAAAGAGACAAAATCAGGGAGGAACCTGTGTGTGATGGAAACATGCAAATGCAGCGGCTAGATCAGAATGTCTGGGAGCTCATTCAGTGATCCCTTAGAAAATGGTAGTGGAAATGTAGGCCTTAATTATTTTCCTTCCTACAGTGATGTCCACAGGACCCTGACTCAGCTTTCCATCCCTCCTTTCTTCACACTTTAAAAGCATTCTGTTCTCAGGTCCTCCTGCAGATGCATACATCTAGTAATGTTGTGTGATTTAAAGATTTTAACTGAAGGGTCAAGGTCTCAAGTCAGCCAAGAGTCATTTCCAATTCAGATCTGAGCCCACTTATTTTTAGCCTACTCCCTACTTCGCCTAAACTTTTACTAATCAATGGATTTATGGTAAAGCCACCCCATTTACTGTTGCTAGCATGGTTGCAAGTTCCTTCTTTGAGTTTTGAAAACAAATATTTAACAGGTATACATTTGTACAAATCAGAAAAATGGGTACTTTGAAAATAAAGGGTTTTTTTTTTTTTTTGCTTAGATACTATAGTTTTGGGTTTAGGAGTTTGTTTTCTGGTAAGTTCTAAGGAACTGATTAAGCAGAATCTTATTCTAATAGAAATCTTTGAGCTTTTTCAAGTATATCCATTTTTTCACACATCTTAACTCTTTTTATATTTTGCACTCTGCAATAGATTTTTTAACTGAAGATAATTTTCTATCGTGCACTGCCAAACTGTGATACTTAGACTTTAGTGTTTAGTGAATTATGAATTTTAGTTACTGTTAAACCAAAAATAAGTCTCTTGACTGCTTACTTTGGACCAGTGTAACCAAGCTTTTTTATCTTTATTTTTATTTTTTAAAAATTTTGGGGCATACCGTTGAGCTATTGAGTTGGACGAGTTGTTAATTTACACTAATATTTACTTCTATTAAATTCATCAACATTTTTGCCACTTTTGAAGCCCATTAAACCATTACAGGAGAATCCAGCCATGCTTCATGGCCATTTAATTGGGCAACTCTTCTCAGAAAATCACTCCTCCTTGTTAGAAAATCACACAGGTCTGTGTGTTTTGTTTTCCGCTCCTTTGTAATATTTTTCCAACAAGATTACATCTTAGGCATCTTTTCAAAGACCTGGTAGCTTTCAGAGCCAGACCAACTTACAACACCACACAGTTAAGGTCAGTATTTTGCTTTTTTAAACAGCAAAAAATCCTGTCTAGAAAATTCCTAGATAAAGGTGCTCTTTAGGGACAAGTATAGCAGGGAAACTGAACGTTTAATTTCACAGTTTGAGATTTCTGAAAATAAATATAAAATGTTTTTCTCAAAATAGTTTTGAGAATACAGTCATGGCACTGACATTTTTACATTGTCTGGAACATTCTTCTTTTTCTGTTGGTTAAACATTGAGAAAGTTACTAAAGACTTTTAAAATATTTCATGATTACCTACTTATTCAAAATTCTTTACAGAACTATCTCAGTAGCAAAGATCCATAGTACTGTAAGGCTTTCATTGTGCAAGTAAATGTCAGAGGGGTACCCACTGATTCAGCCTTTGAGTTGGAGCCAGCAATGCAGGGCACACACACACAGAACCTTGCATAGGTCCATGGAGATTATTTTCCAGACTCCGTCAGTACTTTGTTATCAGTTTAAAACAAATTGAAGACTTTCAAGTTTCAAATTCAACCTCAAGAGCCTCTTCTCATAACCTTCAATTGGCCAGTATTCCTCAATGTACTTAAAAATAACCAAACAACAATACAAGTATAAGAATGATCATTTACTGAGCACTTATTGTATCAGGTATTGCAAACATTTTGCATGAATTGGATCCTCACCATTTTGCACTGTTGTTCTCATTTTACAGATGAGGAAACTGAGGTTTAGATGGGTTAAATACCTTGTGTAAGGTCACATGGCTGAGTGGTAGAGCTAGAATTTGAACTCTGGTTATTCTGATTCCAAGGCTGGGCCCCTAACCATATATTTCAATGCTTTGACTTTAGCCCTCAGTGTTCTAGAGAAGATTTGACCAGTCAGGTAAGATTAGTTAGTCAGTGAGTCTAATAAGAAACCTGCATTGAGAAAGGCAGAAATGGTATGCTAAAATATGCACTTAACAGGAAAAGCACTGAACGTTAATTAGAAGTTTTAAGAAGAAAAGGGAGTTTTCTTGAAAAAGATGAGAGAGGATTGGACTATTACGGGAATAGCTCAAACTTGAGGGCAAGAAGCAACATGTAAAAACAGCACCAGTATGAATTGGAGGTTTTGGAGGCAGAGTAGCACAGTGATTCCTGAGCCTGTGCTTTGGAGCCTGAGAGACTTGAGTTCAGATCATGGTTATTTCACTTGCTGCTGCATGTCCTGCCAGCAAGTTAAGTATCCTCTTTTATTTTCAGTTGTCTTCATCTGTAAAGTGAAAATAATAATGTCTAACTCATTGTGTTCTTAAAAGAATAAAATGTGGGCTTCCCTGGTGGCGCAGTGGTTGAGAATCCGCCTGCCAATGCAGGGCAGACGGGTTCGAGCCCTGGTCTGGGAAGATCCCACATGCCATGGAGCAACTGGGCCCATGAGCCACAATTACTGAGCCTGCGCGTCTGGAGCCTGTGCTCCGCAACAAGAGAGGCCGCGATAGTGAGAGGCCCGCGCACCGCGATGAAGAGTGGCCCCCGCTTGCCGCAACTAGAGAAAGCCCTCGCACAGAAACGAAGACCCAACACAGCCATAAAATAAATAAATAAATAAATTTAAAAAAAAAAAAGAATAAACTGTGATAACAACAACAAAAAAGCACTTTTTGGAGTGCCTGGCACGTAAAAAGTACTACATCAATTATTCTTATTATTACTTTGCAGTAATTAGAAAATAGTATGAGACAGGAAATTCAAAGGAGAATGGCAAAGGTCACTGAGCGCTCGTAGGAATCAAAGCCTTCCTGGAAACTTAGGACATAACTCCGGCTTCAAGACACTGTTGAGAATGACCCCATGGTGTCCACCCTTCATGCCATGTCTTTCTCCAAACCTGCGTACTGTCAATCCAGCATACTGTCAATCCAGCAGGGGAACAACAGCTCAGGACATCCACAGAGGGAACATAGTGGTTTAGGATTCTAGGGTGGGTGGGGATGAAAAGAAAACAAAATCCACTTTAGACCAAATCAGCTGGCCATGCTCAGGAATCCAACGGTTGGGGCAGACTTTTCCCTTTGTCCTGTTGCCCGGGGTTCTGAGAAGGTTGCCAGCCCCCTCTCCTTACACACCAGAGCAAATGCTCTGTAGTCTTTTGGATCAAGTAGATTCAAATGTTTTAGGGTTATCCTAACCCCAAGAAGTACAGACACCTTCTATATTGTCCTTCATTTGTCTCTGAAGCTGATGGGAAATCATTCAATTAAAACGAGCACGGCAGAATGCATAAAACCACAATATGAGTTTAAGAAAATGAAAACGGCACTTCAAAGGCATTCTGAAGCCTCGTTTTATGAAATGAAATTTTGTTTCATTTTCACTGATTTCCTAGGTGAAATTAGGTGACTGTCTGGGTAGCATAATGATGATAATGGTGGGAAGCCATACATACTCGAATGACATACGTAACGCTTTAATAAAGAATGAGAGACTCAGGGGAGTGCATTAAATTGAGTAATAATTTATTATTTAGAGACCTCTACCCATTTACTCATTTTTTCTGGAAGAATTGGCTCTTCCTCCAAGGTGTACTATTTTCAGAAAGAAAAAGGTAACTGTGTGTTCTGCATGTGTGTGTTACAGTTAAGTGATCGCTTGAGTTTCGTGCCCAGAGTAGCCATCGTACCTGTGAACTGTCTCAGCTACTGTGAGGGAAAGAACAAGGTTGACAGGACTCTGCATGTCCTATAGGAATGCACTGCAATTATTTCCAATCACAATTAACCTGATTAGAATAATGGACAGGAAGTGTCCCTCTGTAGCTAATGCAGTTTGGCATCAGCTGACTGAAATCCTTTGATAATTTCTGCACAGATGGCTGGGCTGAATGCAGCACTTTTTAAATTATTATTTTCATGGTCTCTTGGTAGGCCAAAACCTCGACACCGACAACAGACCTTCCCATTAAGGTGGACGGCGCCAACGTCAACATCACAGCTGCCATTTATGATGAGATCCAACAGGAGATGAAAAGGGCCAAGGTGTCTCAAGCCCTGTTTGCCAAAGTGGCTGCAAATAAAAGTCAGGTGAGTGGTTTTTAAAAGAGCAGAAGTGAGGGCTGGAATTAGACCGTTCTCCTCCTCCCACCAATAAAAATACATCTGTTCCTATAATAATAATAACAACAATAATAATCCCTAGAGAACCTGTCGTGTTCTGCATTTTGCTCTATGGTTTGCTTTTATTCCCATCAGAGTTCAAAATAGAGACTAAGTCAAAACCCAGTTTTTTTTTCTTTTAAAAAAATTTTTTTTCAAAAGGAATCAGCCTTGAATGATTTCTCTCCTAATTCTGAATATTGCTATGTATACTTTCTTTCTTTCTTTCTTTTTGGTATTTGAGCAAAGCTTAGTGTGTCCAAAACAGCATCTTCCTGAGACCAAGTTTTAGCCAGGTCTCATCACCTCTCTTATTCCCACCAGGGAAATGGATGACTTTGTTATAATAACTGCTTTTCCTCAGCCCCAGAGACACCTTGCAATGTCAGGTGTTTCTTTTATGTATAGAATACAGTTGTTTTTCCAGGAGAAAACACACATCAGGGAGTGCAGAGTGAGTGCTAAAATCTTTAACAGAAAAACATAGACGCTTATCCAGTACAATTTTTCAGAGTGCTGGGATTGTGGGAAATGGAATGCTCCAGGGAAAAGGGTAGACAGATGCTTAGGTTTTTAATTTCTGAAAGCAGAAACAGTTGATGGGATCTACTCTGTTTCAATTCATTTAAAGGGACAACTACCGCCCTATCCTAGAATGGGTTAGGTTGAGGTGCCTACTTATTTATCCCTGGGTTGAACAATTACCCAAATGCAGGGTAGAGGAAACAAAAGTTAGTTAAAGCTTAATTTTGAGAGTCCTTTGATTCTGAGCTTGATTTCCTCTGTGGTCTTGCATGACAAATGTTTTCGTCCCTACATATGTAAATGGTAAAATGGTCCACCATCTCCCTAACAAATCTTCTGTTGTGTGCTATAAAGGAAGGAAGTTACTCAATATTGTATTAAGCAAGGTGGTTTTTAATGAAAATTAAGTTTTTAAAATGATAGTTAAATGCTATATTTATACTAATTATATGGTTTTGGGAATAGCCTTTTTTACCTGTGGTTTTGCAGTAACCTGACTTATTTTTCAGATGTTAATAAAGGGAGAGCAGTAGAATATCCAGCAATTTCGAAGAGGATTGAAATATTGGTTTCCCATTTCAATTTTGATGTAGTAATTTTTCCAGATTATTCTTTCTCTCACAATGAAGTCATTGAAATACAGTTTGCTAAGATATAATGTCCAACCATAGTATGAAATACATGAAAAGAAAATACCATAGAGCTTTCTTAAACTGTTAAATGCATAAAATCCCGTGTACCACATGGCAAAATATAATGAGAGTTGGAGCTGTTAAACGAATAAAGCTGTTAAATGCATAATGCCACTTGGCAAAACTACTGTGCATTTAATGGTTTTCCACTGTGTAATAAAGGACATATGTGGTAAATGTGCAGTAAGTATAAAGCTACACAATTGATTCTGCAAACCTGCCCCTTAGTTGTGACTTAACATAAATATCAAAGTTTCACTCAGTCCTCCTTTTATAAGCAGCTTTCAAGAAAAACTGAAGGCCACAGTCTGAGAACTTGACTCAGAATGCTTGTAATCTTCCTGTTGACTTGGCACTATTGCTTCTGGAAATAATGATGCCTCCAGCCTCCCCAAGTAATTCAGGTGGCTGATTGAAAAGTGTGTTTGCCAGTTGGACAAACTTAGCTCTCCAAATTTTTGTTGCCTCCTGAAGAACTCAGTAGCCCTGTTTTTGCCGAATCTGGAGGAAAACATAGTACTAGGAATTAATATGCTAAAGGATGAGATTGAGCCTAAATGGGGATAAGATGCTTTGTTTTTCTTTTTTCCTTTGGGACAATGATTTCATTCTCATTTATGAATAGGGAACTTTATTTGTAAATAGCTGACTAGATTTGCAAATCAGGCATTAAGTTTTTTAAAAATGGCATTGCCAAACAAAATGAACTTAACTGACAGTTTCAAAGGCAATTTAACATAAGTTATTCACTCTACTTTGTAAGCAGTACCAGAATTTGCTTGATAAAAAGCATACTTAGTGAAATCAATTGATGTGGTACTTTGCACATGTATTTGGTGTGTATCCATAAAATGTGTGTGTGTGTTTGTATGGAGTGGCTGAGAAGGCAGACGAAGAGCAAGGGCACTCCATTCTCTTGGAGGTGAAATTAGGAGAACCTTTAACAGGAACTCTTGTGAACTGTAGTGGGTTTGGAGCCTGGGAGGCCCAGTTCAAACATATATAGTAACCCCTCCCCTTCCATTTTAAATGTCTTTTAAAATAGAAAGGAAACCCTCATAAAATCTCATTCACTGCGTGGTGTGAATTACTGTCACCATATTAAGAATAATACCTGACACTGCCTGTGTGTTAGGCACGCTTTGAATGAAGAGTAGGAAAAAGGGAGGAAATTTTTAGAGATTAAGGGTGGTGGGCCAAGATGGTCCTTGAGGGCTGTAAGTGTTTAGGGAACAGGCACAGTTGGAGGAGGGGTTCAGAAAAGGAACTGAAAGAGTGACAGACGTTTGCAGTTTTGCCTGTGGTCCTGTTGGGGAAAATAGTATTACTGGAAAGTGTGTGTTTTCTTAGTGGGTGGGTTACATCAGGGCGCATTTGTAGGGTCATAGACCACCTGTTCCTTTAATTGGGCTTCAGCTCCTTTGTCATGGCCAGGCCAGTCCATCATCTGATTCCACTGAGTGCCTCCTATCTGACCCTTGCCCCTTTCTTCATGGGAGAGAAGTCAAAAAAGTAAAGCAGGGGTAAAAATAAGAGGGAAAAATATGCTTATGCACATTTCACCTTTTACTTTTGCTTCATTTTCAATTTAGGATCAATTTTAGGTGTTTTGTGTGTGTGTGTGTGTTCTGAAGACTGTTTTCCTTTTCTTTCTGCAGAATATTCGGATTATTGGTCTTCATGGGATAGGATGTACTATGGTCCATGGTTGTTCTCTGTGAACTAGGAGTGGGGGTCCTCAGTAGCAGCATAGTGCAAAGGCATATGGCATTTTCTGCACACCTTCAGTATGGCCCTTACATACAAAGGGCCGCCAGGGAATGAGTGCCCCAGCATGCAATTTAAGTGGCTACGGGGACTCTTTGTCCCTTGATAGCTTCTTGTAATCTCCCTGTCCCTCTTACTCAAATTCTGTAGGGTTACTTTCCCCTTTCCTCCCCAACTGCAGCCTATCAAATGTGATCTGGGCAGTGGAAATCCAGTAGGGAGCAAACACAGTGACCGTGGGCACCCTCACTACAGTCCTCCAGGGCCGGCCATGTGCCTTGTGACAGCATATTCAGCCACATTTCTTTCCTTTGACATCAGTTGCCCCCTTCCCCAGACATTAATTCACTGTTTCTCTCCTGCCCTCTTCTCTTTTTTATATTGCTTACAGTATTCAGCTCATGGAATGCTGAGGATCATCCGAGGCTGGTTTTCTTTTGAAAAGAGAGTGAAACTTTCTTTGTTATTTGTATACCCAAAGACCCAACTCTACATATATGACTGTCTTTTCCTACTAGGTTTGGGTGAAAACAGAGTAGGTAGAGGAATGGGAAGGGGATTATTTTAATCCCTGTTCTACCTTGCCCCCATTAAAAAAATAAAAACAAACAAATGAACAAAAATGTTAGAAGGGCACTGGGTTTGCTTTCTTTTTTCTTTTCTTTTCTTTCTTCCTTTTTTTTTTTTTTGGCGGGTGTGGGGTCTTGCTTTCTATATTAGGAAGGTAGAGAGAATCTGAGACATTGCAAAAAGGAGAAATAGACAACCTGGTTGTAAAGCTCAGTTGGTGGTAATGAAAGGGCCAACCCTAGAGTCTTCTGGGATAAAAGAAAGGGAGTGGTCTGGGAATAAATGGACCCAGAGGGGTCTCTGATGAGATGACATTGGAGGTGCCCTCATCTCCACCAAGATTTCAAGACCCCTGCCAATCCTCCAGTTCTCCTCCCTGCCACACACACCTTCCCAGGCCCACAGGCTGCAGGAGCTACCACTGGGATCAGGAATGGGGGAGTCCTCACTCCTACTACAGAAGAGGGAGGGAGGCACAATTGTGATCCCACTGCATCTGGGGAGAAGGAGTTTCTGGCCTTCAACATACAATTCTGAAATCATTTCCTCCATAGAAGCTGTGATCTTCATGGTGATTGGATTTCAATGTGTTCTATACTTTACGTACGTTAGGATTAAATAGATTTTGTGTACTGACTGGCCTTTATTCCTTATATATTCCTTTGTCTCACCAAAAAAAAAAAAAAAAAAAAAAAAAAAATTCCGTGTTCTCACCTACTGACTTAACAAGTTATAATCCTAAATAGAAGGCTTCTTAAGCTTTAGATGTAGATTACAAACTCAGATTTTATGGACATTCTTCTTTATTGTAAAATATCTCCTTACAGATGATCTAATTTGCTTAACAGACTAAATGATTTAAAATATACAGGTCTTTCAGACATAGAGAATGGACTTCAGGACACGGGGAGGGGGAAGAGTAAGCTGGAACAAAGTGAGAGAGTGGCAAGGACATATATACACTACCAAATGTAAAATAGATAGCTAGTGGGAAGCAGCCACATAGCACAGGGAGATGAGCTCAGTGCTTTGTGACCACCTAGAGGGGTGGGATAAGGAGGATGGGAGGGAGACCCAAGAGGGAGGAGATATGGGGATATATGTATATGTATAGCTGATTCACTTTGTGATGAAGCAGAAACTAACACACCACTGTAAAGCAATTACATTCCAGTGAAGATGTTAAATAAATAAATAAATAAACTAGAAAAAAATATATACAGGTCTTCACGGCAGATCCTTTTATAAGCAAAAATAAAGACAAACAGCTGTACATAAAGAAAAATAATTGGTATATTATTTGGTTTGTTTCCTTCCTTTTATTGCTCTTTGCTATTGGAGTTTATATCATATTCAGTATATGTGCTAACATAATTTTTTCATTCAATCATGGGTTACTATATTAATCTTTGCTTTTGTGTCTCTTCTTAAAAATATCCCAGGCACAAGTTAGTTGTACACATTTCCTTTTTAAAGAAATAGCTTCTATTTTATGATTACTTAAGTAAAACATCCTCGTTTTATTTTGTGTTTTTTATTTTTAATTCTCAAAGGCATTTCTTTTCTTCTTTAATGTTATTTATTTTGAATAGGTAGCATATGTTCATTGTACAAGCTTCAAAAAGAAGCAGAAGCATATACAGTGAATAGTTTTCCTCCATCCCTCACCCCCTTAGCCATCCTTAGAGGCAGCCACTGCTAACATTTCTCCTCTATCTTTGGAAACACAAATGTATATACTTTTTTTGTCCCTATGCACAAATGACTAGCATACTTTACATGTGATTCTGCTTGATTTTTTTCTTATAAATCTCAAAGATCTTGCCACATCAGCACACAGAGCCCCTTCTTCTTTTAAGCTGCTGTGTAGTATTCAGTGGAATGGATGCACCATGATTTATTTGACTCTCTTCCTTTGGTGGATATGTAAATTCTTTCCAATCCTTCCATATTAAAAATGATGGTGTTTACATTCCAATTGACCTCCTTGCCAGCAATGCCCAAGGGTCCCAGCCCCTATACCCTCACCTAAGACATTTTAAATGACTCAGCTGACTACAGTTTTGGCAAATATAAAACATTTACAATAAACAAAAACAAAACAAAACAAAACCCTGAACAACTGGAACCTACCACGTCTCCCTCTCCCATGAGTTGGGCCCCTAAAAGTGAAGCTAGGGCTCCCACAGGCAGGTCCCAAGCTAGTGGTCTGGTCTGGCTCCCCTGCACGTGCAGCGGCATCTGGGGATGGAGCCGCACGCCGCCCTACTGCACTCCTCCCGGGGCCCACCTCCCCTCTGGGGCCTGTGGGCCCATGCAAGCGCTGCAGAGGCCCATCGAGATGAGTGCCACCTGCCATTTGTGGGGCGGCAGGCAACAGGAAGAGACTGCGCACCCCCGAACTGTCACCTGCATGCCCCAGCTTCATTCTTAAAAATTTAGAAAATGAAGAAAAGTGTAAAGGCAAAAACATGAATCACCCATAATTCCACAATCCAGAGATAGTTGCCATTAACCTTTTAGAGTCTTCTAATGTGTAAGTGTGGGTTTGCACACACGTGTTTATATCCTAGTTGGGATCACACTGTAATAAGACAAGTGAAAACTATAATTTTCTTAAGGTCAACTTTTCATGTGGGAGAGTAAATTTATGAATTATAAAATATCTTCAGTCTCATTGTTTTGTTTCTTAGCCTTTAGAAACTATTGCCCAAGTATCGGTTTTGTCACTTTGCACAAAAAGTGGTTTGACAGTTACCTTATTGATTAAGTTCTCTTTATGGAGATGGCTTTATTGGGGCTGGGATTGCTCAGGCTATTGGAAGTAAATGTTTGATTACTCCAATCTCTGGTATAAAAAGTGACAGGAAAAACTGGCCGTATGATGCCAGTTGGTGATGAGTTGGTGGTCTAAGTCTCACTTGCAATGCTTTTGCTTTTGTCGTCTTGTCTTCAGTGTGTAAGGCAGATTAAAATGAGGCATGTGGCCTTGACTGAGTAGCTGCCCCTTCCTGCTGGGCAGGTTTCTTTGGAACACATTTTGACAACCTATCAAAAAGCAGTTTCTACTCTTGTCAACTGGGGCATATATACTACAATGTCAGATCTGTCCACCAAATTCAAATGAAAAAAATTAATATATTTACACTACAGTTACCATTTTTAAAAAACTGTTATACCAAGTAGTGAAGAAGTTAGGCTTCTCAATATTCTCAAATGCCAAACTAAGTGGGCAGTCAATACAGTGATGCCTAAGCGTCAAGTTGAACCCTTCACTTTCTTCCTTTATCTCTCAGCATAATTCAAAGGATTAGATTCTTTTGAGAAGTGATCAACAGAAATTCCCTCAAGATCTCAGATTTTACATCAGTCTTATAATGAGGAATTGGGTTCTTTTTACCACTCCTGCAATTAATTATGTTAATGTTTCATGCCCTAAAACTAGCCTTTATGGGAACCCGTAATTAGATATCAATGAAGGTTAATTACAGTTTGTATGCAGTTCATAAAATGTCATATACCTTTATCCATTGCTAAAGTTTCTGTACTGGTTTTAAGCACATTTTTATGTACTGCAGAAACCCTTGAGTTGCATTATTTTGCCTGTTCATGACATGGCACCTTTAGGAACTTGCATTTGACTTTGAAGCAAATCAGGTTGACATATTAAAAGCCATCTTTCTGAACTCTACAGCCCTCTTTCAAAGATGACATTGAGTTAAACCATGGTTCTTACAGTTGGAGAATGTTGGTGCCTGTGAGTGGTTCCTACTGTTTTGCTGTAGAGACTGTTTAATCATCTTGCTTGGGACTTCCCTGATGGCGCAGTGGTTAAGAATCTGCCTGCCAATGCAGGGGACACGGGTTTGATCCCGGTCCCGGAAGATCCCACATGCCGCGGAGCAACTAAGCCCGTGCGCCACAACTACTGGGCTTGTGCTCTAGAGCCCGTGAGCCACAACTACTGAGCCTGCGTGCTGAAACTACTGAAGCCCGCGCGCCTAGAGCCCGTGCCCCGCAACAAGAGAAGCCACCGCAATGAGAAGCTCGCGCACCGCAACCAAGAGTAGCCCCCGCTCGCCGCAACTAGAGAAAGACCGCGTGCAGCAGCAAAGACCCAACGCAGCCCAAAAAAAAAAAAAAGATCATCTTTTTTTCACAGGGCCAAGACTAGGGTTAGGCATGTAGGCTTGCTAGGTCTTCGGGTGCAAAATTCAAGGAGGCACACACTTTCAGAGTCACATTCCTTAAATTTTGCACATTAGTCGCTTGCTTGCCTCACTCTAGTCCCAGCCCTGATCTTTCAAACAAGTCTTATGCCTGGTTTTCTGCTGTGTCTGCTTTTTTTCCCCCCTGCACTTATGAGTTTTTGAGGCAGTGGGCATAATATGTAGTTTTGTATCATAGGTATGCTGGAATTTGGACCTGAAGTCAGGGACTAGAAATGTTTCGGTTGTTTTCTCCTTGATATTTTAGTCTAGTACATTTTGCTGTTAATATCTTTCTAGTATTTAAGTGGAGAAGACTCCAGATTCATTCTTTTTGACAGATATGGATGGTTTTCTTCAGGTACATGTTCCCATCTATGTGTATATGTATGTGTGTACATACTTATATAAAGTCATACTAAATCTCTGTACTGTTATATAGCTATGTATATCCCATATTTCTACGGTAAGGAAGGCAACAAGATTTTATGAAATCCCCTCTTGACTTGGGCCCTTTATAACAGAGGTTAAGGAGTTGTTCAGAAATAAAATTTTCATTACTCTCAATTACAGATTCACTCTTTACAAACACATCCATAGAAATGTGAGACACATGCCCAGAGACAGCTGAAAATTAGTCCCCGTGAAAATACGGTTTAGAACTTAGTGTACAATTTTGAGAAATAAAAAAAGAAGCAGATCATTTTTACTTATTACGTTCAAGGTATAAAATAATTAACCTTGAACTGTAACCAAATGCTCAGCATAAATCTTTTTTCAGGTTTAGATGACCTCCTCGTTAGGGATTCATTGAAGCCCTTGACAAGTCTCCCTTGCAGTTTAGCCTTTTATCCATTTCAGTTTTCTTGATTAGGTTATCTTGAATCATTAGGGGGTTTATTTATTTTAATAGACACTTATTGGATTCATGAAAGGAGAATTCGGTGACTAAGAAACAAGAGCTGAATATTATCTGGCTCATTTCACACTTCAGAAGAGTCTCAACCAGCTGAAGAGAAATTCTTTCACAGTTACAAAAGTTTGTTTGGGGACTTTATGTGCTTCTGTTTAGAAAGTGAACCGCCTGTGGTTAATAATACGAATTTTCTTTTGAGACGCTCAGAAAACATTTCCTTTTGGTTACATATGCTGACATTTTCTGTATTGAAGATGTGGGTGAGTAAATGGTCTTTTACATTTCTGTTGCAAGAAGACTTGTGTCATTCTCCTGAAGAACTGTTCATTTGCCGACTTATTCATTCATTGGGGTTCCTAGATGGGCAAAGGGGGAGGGGGCTTCTTACTATTTGTAGATTGAGTTCACTCGTCAGCTCTGTGATAGGTACATCAGGGGGAACAGTAACGACTGTGACAAGGCCTTCCCTTCAAGGCCAGTACAACCTTACTTAACAGGAACAAACGTATTTACTACATCTTTTTGGAGATCAGAGCAGACTGTGAACTTGCATTTGTTTCTTAGCAAGTCCTGGTTTGTATTCATTTTGAAATATTATAAAAACTAGGAAATTTGTCACTAACACAGAACTTAATTTTCCTTTTAAAGGAAAAAATATAGGAACAGGGACACGTTGGAGTTATTACCTGTGTCCTAGGGTAGGAAAACAAGTAACTTAGTACACAATGAAATTTCAGTACCACGGACAGGAACCCCACTCTTTCCATCTCCTTCCCCTCCCCCATCACTTAAACCTAAGGCTTGGAGCTAGGATTCAAACCCATATCTGATGGGCTCCAAATTCAGACCCTGGGCTGTATTATTGTTTTCTGAAAGACCTCCTCGTTCATTTGAATAGTTTCAGCATTTGGTATGTAGTTTGAAGAATATGTCACTCATTTATTATCTACTTGAATTTTTAAACCTTTCAATATTTTTATAAGTGTAATAGATATTGTCCTTCCTCATTCATTTTCAATGTGAGAGAGCTTTACAAATTCTCATTTGAACAACAGCAGCATACACACGCACACACACATACACGAAAATGGTTAAAATGATGAGAATAGATTTTTTTAAATGATATAGTTTGGTGCTTATGATATATGTCATTTTTTTAAGAATGAAAACTTCTGGAAGATGAAGCTTACCAAGTATGTAATTTACCACTAGCAGGCCGCTGTGGGCCTTCATTGATACCCAGCAACATGATTTCACTATGAAAAAAAAAAGATATCTAGGCTAGGGTAAGTGGTGTTCTTGACTTTATCATAGTCTTTTCTCCAAGAACTTCTTGTTAAAAAAGAAGGAAGGAAGGAAAGTAGGAAGGGAAAGGAAAGAAGAAAGAAAAGAATTCTTTGTCATGTCAGTTTAAAAGCCTTCAATAACTCCCATGGCCCATAGGATTAAGATGAAATTTCTTTGCATGGTATTCTTTATGACCTGACCCCCACCTCCATTTTTAGACTGTGCTTTAGCCACACAAAGTTGTTTCTGATTCCTTGAATGTCATAATTTTATAAGCCCCTGCATTTGCTGATAATGTTATCTCTGCTTGGAATGTGATTCCAATCACTTCCTCTCCCCACCTGGTGAAATTCATCTTTATCTTTCAAGGCCCACCTTATGAGTCCTGTTCTCTGTGATCACATATTCCCTGAACTTCATGGTCAGAATTACCTACTTACCCTTTGGTGATCTCAATTAACCTTTTAAGTAAAAAGCATGGCCCACAGTAGATGGGTGATCAGTGCAAGCTTATAAACTAATGTTCTGAGAGACCTCTGTCACTGTTTGCATTTATATAATGTGGTAAATTGGATCACCCTCTTTTCTTTATCTTATTCATGCATTAGAGATGGGGGAAAAAGAGCCCTCAGAATGTTGACAGGGTTGCTCTTGAAAACTAGTGCTCTCCCCCAACACTAACTCTTTTAATTTGAGGCCATGAAACATTCGTCTGGGCTAATTTCTATGCACTCTAATAATTTCAGTTCAATCTATTGAGCATTTATTGAACATCTATTATATGCAAGAAACTATACCCTGGTCTGAAAATGCTGAAGTGAGTAAGAAATCAACAATTTCCCTCCACCCCCATTAAGAAGCTGACTGTTCTGATAGGGGTGCAGGCATGCCCAGCAGTAACAAAAATAATCATCAAATTGTGAAAAGGTATAAGCAACATGCTTTCAAATTATGCAGGAGTGAGTAAGCAATTCTTACAAGAGATCAGCTGAGACCATGTCAGCTGAGCCTTGAAGTACAACTTCTCATAGCGGGGGTAGAGGGTTGAGTGAGATTTTCCAGGAAAGGGAGTAACATGAGCAAAAGCATGAAGATGGGAATATACCAAGCCTATTCAGGGACTGTGCGTAATTCACAGTGGCTGGAGGACAAGGTCCATGGGGAAGTTGAGGGGAGATGAGACCATGAAGGAAAAACAGGAACAAATTGTGGTTCTTATTGTTGCCTCTTCTAATGCTCTTGAATTGTGAACTAGAGGTGTCTCATTTAAGTAAACCCTCAATAAAACTATCAGTTTACTAAAAGATAAACTATGGGGTTATTATTCATCTTTCAAAAAGAAATAATGATACCTTTCTTCAAGTAGTAAGGATTCCTAATACATTTACAACGTTATTTGCTTTGTAAATTTAGATTGACGTACAACTTTGTAGGAACATGTGGATTGTAAACAAAATATATCTTGACTGGTGTGAGTGTCACCTCACCTGCATAGTTGGGCAAAGGTGGTCAGAGTTGTTTTTTCTACTGAGGGAAATGTATTTGTTTAAGAGGCTGATGAGATGACTAAAATGAGATGTTAATAGGTATTATTTGCTTATGCCCTGAATGCTTGGGAACTCTTTATCCATTGATCACAAGGATGTAGCCTTTGAACTTGCATTCTTTCTCTGGGTTCAGATTTTGAAGGTAAAAGTGTTTTAATCATAAATTCCTTAGCATCATTATACTTAGGTTCCACGTACATTTTCCTATGTAAGTTCCAGGTATTCTCTGTATTTTTTTTTAACTTTTTATTTTGAACACATTTTAGACTCACAGATTTTGGAAAATAGTACAGTTTCCATATATTTCTCACCTAGCTTCCCCTAATGTAACAGCTACATCACCATAGTGCAATGCTCAAAACCAGGAAGTTAGCATTGTTTTAATACATTAACTAAACTGCAAACTTTATTCTAATTTCACTAATTTTTTTAATTAACATTATACTAAATATTGATAGTATTTCCACTAATGTCCATTTTTTGTGCCAGGATCTCAATCAGGAACCATATTGCGTTTAGTTATTTATCCTTAGTTTCCTGCAGTCTGTGACCATTCTTCAGTCTTTCCTTTTTTTCTTTTTTTTTTTTAAACGATCTTGCCACTTTTAAAGAGTACTGATTGGTTATTTTGTTGAAAATAGGGTTTGTCATGTTAGGGTTTGTCATGATTGGACTGAGGTTATGCATTTTGGGCAAGACCTCAGATACTATGTTGTGTCCTTTGCAGTGAATCATATCACAGAGTTCATGGTTGTGAATATGTCATCACTGGTGATGTTGACCTTGATCACTTGACCAAGGTGGTTTTATTCTTTGTACTTTGACCCTGATGGCTAATCATTATCTGTTGTTTCTGACAAATAACAAGGTAATAGATCATGGAATGTGAACCTGGAAGGGAACTTAGAGATCATCTTTTGTAAACCCCTTCTTTTATAGTTAAGCTTCCAGAAGATCCAAGAGGGTAATCACTTATCCAAAGGTCACCCAATAATTTAATGTCAGAGCAGGAACTTAGCAGTTTGGTCTCCAAATTGAATATTCTGTGCTTCCTAGCTGTGCTCTGGCACATGTAACTTACTTAGCCTCAGTTTTCCCATACTAAAAATGTGAAACTGACTATATGAATATTCAGCCAACCTTTGGTCAAAGCTTACAACCAGACTAAAAGAGAAATAACAGCTAGGTATATACACCACAGTTCCTTGTGCCCGCTCACAAGGTTAGCCAAGGCTGGAAATCAGATGAACTTCTGTATCAGCATGTCCGAAATGAAAATAATTCTCCTGGAATGCTCCACATAACACATAGGGAGCAACAACAAAAAACCTACTTGAGATTTTAACAGAAAAAGGAGATTTGTTTATTAATAATTCATGAGTTCCCATTGAACATGCACGACAGAAACAGTGCTATTCAATAGAGAATACTGTCATCTGTCACTGTTTTATTTGACATTTACACTTTTTTTTTTTTTTTTGGCCTGATACTGCAAAACTTTCTTGGATGGCATGCAAAAATTATATAAATGAAAAAAGTCCCAATGTGGGGACTCTTTATCTCTTCTATGATGGGTTCACTCGGTTACATACGTGTGTGTTCAGGCAATAGCGTGGCACTTTCTGGCACATTCACTAGCCATCAAACAAGCTAATAAGAGACACTATTGAGAAAACAGAGATAAGCATCCCAAGTGGGCTGGTGGAAGGATCATGTGAATAAAAAGATGGAGGATGAGATGGGAAGTGAGGTGGAAGAATAGATTTCCGGGAGATAAGCGTACAGATCCGTGGAGTGAGCAAGTGAGTCAGAGTGAGGGGAAAGCGAATCATGGCTGCCGTGAAGAAAACTGACAAAAATACACTGCCATTTCCGATGCAGAATAAATATTTATAGATGGCATCAGAGGAGCTCCACCAGCAGGGAATATCGGCATTTAGTAGAAGAGGAAGTTAGAGTCCGGAGCACCTTGCAGTTTTGTGCCACTGTTTCTGCTCAGTAGCTTAGTTATTATTTATAAAAATCACAGAACCAGCTGATACATTCATAAGCTAATTATTGAAGCAGCTGGGTACACATGGTGCAATATGTCCAAGGCTGTGAAGTATCACAGATTTCTTGGGGCCTGCTGTGGTGAGGGTGCGCTGTTGAAGGCTCCATCCCTTAATCTGATCAGCCAAGCAAACACTTTGTGGGGAAACTAGATTAATAACCCTCTAAATACCATGAATGTGCTTCGTCTTCAAAACTGGGTTCCCTTAAACATGCTATTAGCTCAGCTCCATCAGGGATTTGAGGAAGTTCTCTGGTGCCCTAAGAACAGGGTCTTGTTGCCTACCTCCCTGTGCCAGAAATTAATTTGGTTTGCTTATGTCTGCACACATGATCACACTTGTGTCTAATCCGCTCCCTAATAGCTTCAAGGTCAGGACCTTGCATGTCAGTGGGCAAATTGAGCTCTACACTTCTTAAAGACTGATGGCAGACAGCACACAGTCCATAACGAGGTCTGTAGTTTGTTCTAAGTGGTTGTAATGAGTGCAGATTATAACAGTGCATATAAATCAAATGCGGCAATGAATGTTGTGCGAGACATTCCGAGTATCATAAGTGGAGATACCACTCAGCTGTCACCTGTCTCCTTTCAAGCTGCAGCTTCCCACAATGCAGTTCACTCCTCATGGGAACAGCAGGTGCTGTCCTCCTTAAGGTCTGGGTATCTCAGAACTTCATCTTTTAACAGATGCAGGTTTTTGTTTTTATTTTCTGTTTAACGATTGGTCTCCATGCTGTAGCCTCCCCTGGGAGATGTTAAACATACCTGTTTGAAACATTTGAAAGAGTTCAGCTGGAGACTTATTCAGATCTGTGAAAAGACAGAGAAATAGGAGCTTACTTCTTCCACAGATGGTTTGTTTTCCATTTCAAGAATTCTTTGCTTTGTACAAAGAAACCCTTGAGGAAACACTTTGGGACTAGGAGGTTTTTTAAAATATAATTTATTTTCTGATAGGGATAAAAATTTAATCGTCTTCAATTTTCATATATGTTGCACCTTGAAAATCAACCATTACCTGTCTCTCAATTGAGTTGGAAAAAAAGAAATCTATGAAAATACTTGGAAAAACATTTCCAAGCAAATGATTAGATATCTTGTTTTCATTCTTCTTCCTAACCCTCTAACTCTCCCCAGCTCCCAGTTTATTGCAAGAAAAGATCAGGTCTGCACAAATGTGGCCTCTCACTTGTAAAAACAAGGCAGTGTTGTGTTACAGATTAGTTTATAAATCCCCAGTGGCTTCACAGTTCAGTGCCTACAGCTGCTGCAGATGGGCCTGGGTTTTTGTCTCTTTGCGGTGCTGCAGCCGGCAGTTGAAGGAGAAAATGGAATGATCAGGTTATTAACATGGAGGCCGCGAGGAAGAGGCTGCACAATGAGAACAGCTGGTGTTGCTGTCTTGGCTGATGCAGCGGAGATAATCAAATCTTGCCTTTTTTTGGGTAAAGGCAGAAGACACAGTGGAGAGTTAGACAAACAACAGCTTATGATATTATAAGGGGTTTTTATAATGCGTGTCAGGAACTTTCATTGGCTTACAAGTTATGATATAGAATTTGTTGAGGTTCGGGATTTAGTTTTTACGAAGTCGTTTGTGTTTACTTATGCACCTTTTTAGAAAAATTCTTACTCTTTCAGGAGGCATGATGTGGGACAGTTCTTGTTTTAAAAATTAGCAACGTAGCTTGGAAATGATGGGTTAGAAAGCTACTGGGTAAAATATTTTGACATGAGTCAGTGAGCGATGTTGACAGCATCCTCTGTATTATTTTCATATAATCCATCATTATTTGCATTACATTTTCTTTCTTGTGCAGTTGCAAGAGAACATCCGGATGCCAGAGTTGGGAGGCAGACATTTGCAGGTGTGACCCGTCCGACTGCCTACCTTCCTGCAGGTGTGGCTGAGGCAGGAAGGTGATGGTTAAAAGGGCCTGGAGCCCATGGCATTCAGAGATTGAGCAGGAATACAGTTTTTCATTCTAGCTAAGGTTGTTATGGAGGAGTTATTGATAATTGTGAGACTATTTCCTCCCTATTTATACTTAGGTATTTTTTCTTCTTTAGAATTTGCCATTTTGCAATACATATTTGTTCATCTTCACTTTTTTCTTGGAATGGAGTACTATCCAATTGGGTAATTTTTAAAAATTGTTGCTGACCAACATGAATTACTCTTTCTGAGAATTGGATAGCTACAGTCTTCCTTGAGTATCTTTTACAAAGGAACTGTAAATTAATTGAGAATATATTCAATAGGAAGGGTGATACGATAATTAATAAAAAGACCAAAGATTCTCAGGTATTGGTGTAACTATATGCGTGGTCATTGGTTGGTTTTCAGAGTTGTCAGGCTGTATCACTATTTTCCCAGCTTGGTGGGAACAAGTTTGACGTAAAAATATGATAAACCGGTATGGTTACTTGACTGCACTCAAACCCCCCTCTGCTGCTCTGCACTCTGCAGGTTAATTCAAGTGACCTTCTCTGTTTCTAGGGCTGGCTGTGTGAACTGCTCCGCTGGAAGGAGAACCCCAGCCCAGAAAACCGCACCCTCTGGGAGAACCTCTGTACCATCCGTCGCTTCCTGAACCTTCCCCAACACGAGAGGGATGTGATTTATGAGGAGGAATCGAGGCACCATCACAGCGAGCGCATGCAGCACGTGGTCCAGCTTCCCCCTGAGCCAGTGCAGGTGGGTGTCCCCTTCTCCCCCAAACCAGAACAAAGCTGTTGGTGCCAGTAGCCGTGAAGGGTCAAAGGGGCACACCACATCACCTCCCCTCAGAAGGTGTCTCATGCCATGTCCCCAAAAACAGAGGGCCCTGTTTTCACAGTGGGCACAGTGTGTGTGTGTGTGTGCATGTGCACACATGCTCTCTCTCTCTCTCACACACACACACACACACACACACACACACAAATGACTGAGAAGTCTAATCCAAAGGCAGCTGCTTTCCTGAGAGCATTTTACTTGTGGGATTGTGAAGCCAGAGAACTCATGGAGAATTAAATCTCCCAATTAGAAACCATAGTTCATTGTTTCCATCAGTTCATTTTCTAAAGATAAAACTCTGAAGTAGCCAATGAATTGATCCAAAATTCCTCAAGGAATATTTCATTAGGCTGAGGAAAAGAAATATCCACATGAGCTAGGGAATACCACTGAACTCAGTTGAACCTTTGAGAGAAATTGTGACAGATCTTAGTATTTTTTAGATGAGTTCCTGCTGTGTTTGGTTTCCTGTCTTTTAGAAATCTACCTTCATTTGGGTTGCATGTTTTGTTTGCTTAGATTTTTGCTCTCACTGAGAGAAATAATATTTATTTCTGAGAGTCATTGATCTTAACTACCGACGCTTGCTGTAGCCTAAAGTCAATTACTTTCGGGAAGAAATATTAATGAAGGTTTCTACGGTTACACCTCTTCGAGTTGTGCCACAAATTGTTTTGTTGGACCGTGAGACTTGTCCTCCTGCCCAGTACCACCAATCCCAACTGCCACCAAAGAGGATCCTCTAAGGCCTGTCTGAATCTCCTTGTGTGTAGCAAGAAGAGGGCCATTGAGGCAGGAGTGCATGCACGTGTGCACATGTGTGTGAAGAATGGGAGATGAGGATGAAGGAAGTGTGGGGCATGGGGTCTTGATCAAAGAGCATAGGAGAGGTGGTAAAGGACACAGTGAAATGCTCTGCCTGAGGTTTCCTGTCTCCTTTCCCCTTGCTCCACCCTCACATCCCCGGGGGAGAAGCCAGAAGCCAGTGGGACCATTATATCACTTTTCATCCAAATATTGACATCTCAGTCAGTGCTCTCATGCTCTCATTGGTCACTTTCCACAGTCATGGAGTGAATCGCCCAGATCATTAGACTCATGAGTTCATAGAGCTATAAACACATGCAGGAGTCTCTTATGATATCCACAGTGAAGTCAGAGGGGAGGTAAAAAGGGGTACTTGGTTAATAAGTGGGAGAGCCCGCTGTCCAGGCTCTGGATTAGTGCTTGGGTGACGTGACTCATTCCCCAGAGATGAGCCCCAAGTCTTACCCTTCAGGACCAGCCTTCCCTCTCTTGTCCTTTCCTGGCTGGGGCCTCATCCAAACACCAGGGCACCTCCTTATAGATAATTAGACCAACGTGCTGAGTCACATGGAGCGGTGGTTTTTAGATTTTGGGATTTAGTAGAAATTAAAATTAAAGAGGGGCACATTGTAGGTTCACCAACCTTTTATTTTAGAAAATAAATTTATTCAAAAAATTCAAGGTGGTGGAAGTAAGAGCAAATACTGAAATGGAATGTACTTTAAAAATATTATTTTGGCTGAATTAGAAAGACCATTAAAATTAGTTGTTATAAAATATATTTACAAATAAAAATTAATAAAATTGTCTAAGTAAAAAAAAAAATTCAATGGGCACTCACATCTGTTATTCATATATTTCATACAATAAAATGACAAACAAATTAATGAAAAGGATAGCCTTAGGCAAAAGATCTTACAAATGTATAAATTCAGTCATATGAAAAACTCACCATCACCCTTGTTTTTCTCATTTTGATGTGAATTGATCCAAACTTCTGTGCTGAACCAACACAGGGCCGATGACTAGCTTCAGGAAACTACTGACTCTGTGTGGACTTTTCATTCAGGGTCCATCTTACTCAATCCAAGCAAGACAGAAACAGAACAGGAGTGAAAACAATTGATTTATTATAGACATTAATAGCATTTCTCTTTTATCAGACGATGATGACAAAGTTGAAAATTTAGAGAAGTTTGAGATAAGAATACTAATACCTGTTTTCCATTAAAATGAGGACCTCCCTTCATTTGGATGATGGCTCTTGTATATTCCTGTCTCCACTCTGTCCAGAAATTCTCATCTCTGTGAGGTCCCTGTGTTTAGGTAGCTAAAAAGACATTCAACATCATATTTTGTCTTTTAACTGACCATTCTGAGTAAAGTAAATCTTAGAAGCAGACAGCCAATTGATTTATGGGTTTTATTACCTTTTATGTTAGTGTGTCAGAACTAAAGTGTGCTAACAATATTTAATGGCTAAGAGTCAGTCTGTAATTTTCCTTTTTAGTTTTAAGCAGTCTGTGGCTATTAACATTAACTTCTGATATCACTAGGAGAATTCACTTATTTTATAAAAGATTATTCCTATCACTCAGCTCTTAGCTAAAGAGTTTACAAATAAGGTAATTTTCTCTACACTGACTTTGTCTTAGCCATTGACCTTGATCCCATAACAACTGTGAAACTCTCCAATACATCACTTTTTTTTTTTTTTTTTTACGTCATGCCTGTCTCAGTGACACTGCTTTGAATGCTGTATTTCTCTTTCGTGATATGAAAAATGAAGAGAACTTGAACTAACCAGCAAAACTCTTGAGACTGGAGAATAGAGTTAGCACAGCCTCTGTGACTTGGGAAGGACTGTATTCAAAAAGGTCCCAGACTACTTAAAAATGTCTGTAATTGTCCAGAAGTTAAGCCGTTGGACTCAGGGTTGGGATTCACTTGTGCCTTTGTATCAATTAAAATTTTAGGAAGATATAATTGCTTACATGTTTTAGGAATTTAAAAATTCATATGTCGGTAATACTAGTTTGGTGACGTTACATTTTGTCTAATTAGGCAGAAAACACGCCATTTTTAAATTTTTTAAATTTTTAACCTCTTTATTGGAGTATAATTGCTTTACAATGGTGTGTTAGTTTCTGCTTTATAACAAAGTGAATCAACTATACATATACATATATCCCCATATCTCCTCCCTCTTGCGTCTCCCTCCCTCCCACCCTCCCTATCCCACCCCTCTAGGTGGTCTCAAAGCACTGAGCTAATCTCCATGTGCTATGTGGCTGCTTCCCACTAGGTATCTATTTTACATTTGGTAGTGTATATATGTCCATGCCACTCTCTCACTTCGTCCCAGCTTACCCTTCCCCCTCCCCGTGTCTTCAAGTCCATTCTCTACGTCTGCGTCTTTATTGCTGTCCAGCCCCTAGGTTCTTCAGAACCATTTTTTTTTTCTTTCTTTTTTTTTAGATTCCATATACATGTGTTAGCATACGGTATTTGTTTTTCTCTTTCTGACTTACTTCACTCTGTATGACAGACTCTAGGTCCATCCACCTCACTACAAATAACTCAATTTTGTTTCTTTTTATGGCTGAGTAATACTCCATTGCATATATGTGCCACATCTTCTTTATCCATTCATCTGTCGATGGACACTTAGGTTGCTTCCATGTCCTGGCTATTGTAAATAGAGCTGCAATGAACATTGTGGTACATGACTCTTTTTGATTTATGGTTTTCTCAGGGTGTATGCCCAGTAGTGGGATTGCTGGGTTGTATGGTAGTTCTATTTTTAGTTTTTTAAGGAACGTCCATATGTTCTCCATAGTGGCTGTATCAATTTACATTCCCACCAACAGTGCAAGAGGGTTCCCTTTTCTCCACACCCTCTCCAGCATTTATTGTTTCTAGATGTTTTGATGGTGGCCATTCTGACTGGTGTGAGGTGATACCTCATTGTACTTTTGATTTGCACTTCTCTAATGATTAGTGATGTTGAGCACCCTTTCATGTGTTTATTGGCAATCTGTATATCTTCTTTGGAGAAATGTCTATTTAGGTCTTCTGCCCATTTTAGGATTGGGTTGTTTGTTTTTCTGATATTGAACTGCATGAGCTGCGTGTATATTTTGGAGATTAATTCTTTGTCAGTTGCTACATTTGCAAATATTTTCTCCCCTTCTGAGGGCTGTCTTTTCGTCTTGTTTATGGTTTCCTTCGCTGTGCAAAAGCTTTTAAGTTTTATTAGGTCCCATTTGTTTTTTTTTTGTTTTTATTTCCATTTCTCTAGGAGGTGGGTCAAAAAGGATCTTGCTGTGATTTATGTCATAGAGTGTTCTGCCTATGTTTTCCTCTAAAAGTTTGATAGTGTCTGCCCTTACATTTAGGTCTTTAATCCATTTTGAGTTTATTTTTGTGTATGGTGTTAGGAGTGTTCTAACACCATACACAATTTCATTCTTTTACATGTAGCTGTCCAGTTTTCCCAGCACCACTTTTTGAAGAGGCTGTCTTTTCTCCATTGTATATTCTTGCCTCCTTTATTAAAGATAAGGTGACCATATGTGAATGGGTTTATCTCTGGGCTTTCTATCCTGTTCCATTGATCTATATTTCTGTTTTAGTGCCAGTACCATACTGTCTTGATTACTGTAGCTTTCTGGTATAGTCTGAAGTCAGGGAGCCTGATTCCTCCAGCTCCGTTTTTCTTTCTCAAGATTGCTTTGGCTATTTGGGGTTTTTGTGTTTCCATATAAATTGTGAAATTTTTTGTTCTAGTTCTGTGAAAAATGTCATTGGTAGTTTGATAGGGATTGAACTGAATCTGTAGATTGCTTTGGGTAGCATAGTCATTTTCACAATGTTGATTCTTCCAGTCCAAGAACATGGTATATCCCTCCATCTGTTTGTATCATCTTTAATTTCTTTCATCAGTGTCTTATAGTTTTCTGCATACAGGTCTTTTGTCTCCTTAGGTTATTAAATTGTTAAATATGGGTGAAATCAGTGATTATTAAGAGTCTCTGATGATGCAGCATATTAAAATGCACACAGAAGTCCACCCCACTTGTGGTCACGGAAAGGTGCCATTTAAATTTCTTTAAGTAGTTAGGGTACACTATTCCCCAATTTTTCTTACATTATAAAGATATAAAGTGGTGACCTTTGTGCATAATTACTCACCAGATATAGTCTGTTAAATTAGGGCTCCACAGATGTACTGGATAAAAGAAAGAGCTTGGAATCACCCCCTCCCCATTCAGTGCTTTCTGTGATGTTGAGAAGTCCCTTAGAGTCAGAGCCTCTTTCCTCACAGAAGGAAGGAAAATTTTCTTGCCCTTTGTTTGCAAATAGTTTACTAATTGGTAGTCTTATATTGCATGCAGATGTGTTTCTTTTTTTTAAGCCCATGAAAGGTTTGAAAAATTCAAGCACACATTTAGAAATTAGGAGATTTCATTTAAAATCTGGATTTCACGTAACAATTCAGAAATTCAGAAGATCTGACCCACTGGGCCACATGGCTGGAGCTGACATACTCTATTCAGGGCACACGCTTGCCATCCTGCTGCAGGATCCCCACTGCCCACATGCTGTTTCCATGCGCATATGTCCCATCCACTTTGTTCACTTAGGCTGCTCTTGTCCCGTCACTCTGTCCCAGTGAGGCCAGCTTGCCCTACGAGTCCTACATCCGAAGCTGCCACACTAAAGCCACACACGCCTTTGCCCTGTGCTTCTGATTTCTTCCATGGTAGCCATTGTGTGCCATTTATTTTTATAATTTTAACACCTAACAATCCTTGAAATGCATATTTGATGGAATTTCCCTTCAGGGATGAAGCTAGGTTATAGTTGTGTTTGGGGCTGCTAAGGGGTATAGTCGGCCCCAGAGACTTGGAGGTCCTGGAAGAACGAGATGTTTTTTCCTTGGGAATTCAGTTCTCTCCAGGTGATGTAGATTTGATGTCATATGGAATTATCCCGTTTCTCCAGTTTTCTTTCTGATATTCTAAGTCTCTTTCGAACCCCCATTTAAGTTCCTGCTGTCTAAGAAGCGGTTTTCCAGGCTCTGAACACACTTTGCAAACTAGATTCACCTACACTATGGACCCTCAGTGGGGGCAATATTGCCCCAGGGAGTAAAAATTGATTCTTGGGGGCATAAAAATCTTGTTTACAGTTATTTATTGCCCTCCAAAGGGACATAGTACATAAAGAGATATTCTGTATATCTGGTATTAAAATTTCATGATGCAGGGAAAATGATTAGGAAAAAATGCCTACAAAGGCTCCTTTGGGGAATAATTATGAAAAATACATGTTGCAAAATGCTAATATACGTAATATTTCTAGTTCATGTATGGATAGTGCAAAGAAGACCAACATAGGTGAGATGAAATGGTATGACAAAGTAAAACATTCCATGAAAAAGGTGAAATAAATTCCATCGTTTACCTGAAAAGGTTGGAGACAAAATTATTTCTTGTTGTTGTAGTGATTTTACCCCTAGTGGTTATTATGACCTGAGGCCCTATAGTGAGGGGATATCCTCAACTTAGAATCAAAAACTAGTTAGGTCAGGGTATTCATTATTACCAACTCCATTTTACAATTGGAAAAACTGGAGCAGAGATGAAGAGCCTTGCCTGAAGCCAGGATCGCCAGCTGAATGAAAACACAGGCGTTTTTGGCATTCAGTCTTTCCTCTGACTTCACTCTCAATGCAGTAGAGAAGAAAGGACATTGCTCATGCTATGACTAGGTCACTGAGTGGGGTTGATTGGGAAGCATTTGCCAAACTGTTCATGTCTGTGTAGTTTGTGCTTTATTGCTTTATTATATTTCCACCACAGTGTTTCCATGGGTTATTTTGTAAGTTCAGGAATTCTGAGCTTGCTGCTATGTGGTTTCCTGACAAGTACTTGTTTTAAAATTCCATGCCGTACACTGAGTAAGAATGTGAGACCTGGTGGATGACAGCTGACACCGGCTTTATACTTCAGCTTGTCTGGATTGCCACCCACTCAGGGGATTCTCAGCATTTTCTAAGCTACCGAATCCCTGTGCTGATGTCAACCAGTGGTTCTCAACCAGCGGTGACTTTGCCCCCATGGGATATTTGGCAGTGTCTAGAGACATTTTTGATTACTATAACTTGGGGATTTTACTGATATCTACTGGGTGGAGGCCAGGTATGCTGTCAAATGTCCCATAATGCACACGACAGCCTCCCCACCAAAGACTTATCTGTTCCACAGTGTCAATAGTGCTGGGACTGAGAAACCCATGTAGAAACCCCACCAAGGTTGGGGGGGGCAGCATCTACTTTCACATGTGAGAAACTGAAGCTTAGAGAAGTTTAGTAACCTGCTCAAAGTGGGACCTTAAATCCACATTAGTCTACCTTCAGCGTCTGACTTTTTTCTCTGTGCTAGAAAGAACTGCTGAACATGCAGCAGCCAACCTTCCCTGAATACTTGCCGTTAGCTGTCTGATATTAGGCAAAGCTGTTTATGTACATCATTTAATTTTTAATCATCCTACTGAATAGATCTAGTTTTGTTAGCTTCTTTTTTACAGGATATTCAGTGCTGTGAAACCTGTAGCTCATTGGTGTGATGTCAAAGAACTGATGTGACTGAAATTTTCACTTTTTGTTAAGCTTCTTCGGCATTTTTGAGGTAGCTTTGGAATGTGACTCTCATTGCTAGTGTTTAAGGGTATTTGAAATCTATGATTATGATTAAGCCCTGAGAATTTGATCATAGCTTTCTGCTTCAGCTGTAGGTATATTTTGATTTGTGAATTTGCTTTCAAAAGGACAGTGTCTAAGAATATAAATAAGCTAATTAATTAATCAATTAAGGATGTTTGCAAATTCTTTAACCAGGTTACTAGAATTTCTCCCATTTTGGATTCATTCCAAGCTCCTATTCAAAGCCTGCTATCTGAATGTGGCTCTAGAGGTTTGAAACTCTACCCTAGTTGTGAGGAAATGTGTAGATAGACACCTGCCATTTTAGATGAAGTATTACAGCAGTTGGGTATACGTAGGTCCTCAGTTGGGAAAACTTTGGGAGTCCCTGACCATCAGTCAGGAGCCACACTAGCCTTTTTCTTATTAACATTATGCTATCCTGCATGCATTTATTCAACTTGGAGAGTGTTCCTCATTTCTTTGTTACCAGTTAGCCTTTCAGCACATCCAAACTTTTAAATTTGTCACCGGGAATATAGAAAGATTTGGAGGTTATTTACAACGAACTCTTTTTATTCTAGAACATGGACATTTCTATCTTGGGTTCAGCTTCTTCCAAAGTGTAGTGAACAGGTTTCTCTTGGTGGTGATGTGAAAAAGTTGAATAACCTCCATAGAGTTGCTAGCTGATAGATTGGACATTAGCTATGGCTTTGTTTTCTCTAGAGATTTAAGCAAGTTGCTTGTCTACTTTTTAAATTTAAAGTTTCTTAAAGTAATTTTTTTTCTTTTGCAAGACATAGAAATTCCAGCTTAATTATTGGAGATATAGTCAAAGAAATTGAGGGTGAAAGAACTTCATGAAAATCCAGGTGTAGGACTGTGAATATGGCTAGGTTTCTCTGAACCTGGGACTTGTAATTCAGCAGCTGCAGTTCATGGATTCACCCCCTTCTCTGCAATCCTGGATATAACATACCCCCTCCCCATCTCAGCTTCTTCCTGCTATCAGTCTTTTTCCTTCTGCTATCATCTGATTTACCATTTACTCTATATTTGTCTACCATATGACTTCTGCTTACTATGCGTAGTTTCTCCGAATTATAATTCTACCTTCTCAAAACCTTGGCCTGCCCACGACCTCTGCTGTACCTCATGACTTTTTTGTCTGCCTTTATGAAATCCAGCTTCTGTTACCCACTCTTATTTATTACTTTAAATTCTTCTAAGAGAGAAATTGGCTGGTCCGCCTTATCCCCATGAAGGCAAACTTTCTTGACACTTAATTTCCAACCAGTAATGTGAATGCTTAATTTGGAAGTCACTGCATTTTAGAGAAAGAGCTTTGTTGGGCACAAGGTTAGAATAACCTCAAGGAGCATGGGAAGTAGAAAGCTAGCTGGCTGCAGACCACCTACAGGTAACCTGTGAATGGTATGTCCCTGGGCTGGAAAGTTAAGGCCGTTTAGGAGCCCTGCATTTATCAGGATAGATGGTAGCAGGTATGACTAACAAGTCTAATATAAAATTCTCGTATCAAGAGAGATTTATATGACTTTTTAAATGTAAAGTGCTGTGGACATGGAAGCGGTAAGAAACTAATGCCTAAGAGTGATTTTAAGTTTGCGTGTATCCAAAGTATTATGCCTTTATATTTCATTGCAGTTTTTCTAACATTTATCATGTACATCCATGCTTTCAGGCACTGTGCTATAGATCCCGATAGGAATTAAACTTAAAATTTTATAGTACTCTGTTCTGGGTCTGCCTATTTACTGCTTTAAAGCAGGTTCAGCATTTTACCAGGCTTATCATTTTAATAATTGGAGTTAGCTTTCTATTTCTCATTCTTCATGGGGTTGTTCCAGTGTTTGTGCCAAGCAGAGCTTGCCCTATGAGTGCTAAATCTTCACAACACACCACCTTCCAAATTAAACATCCAGGGTTAGCTACTGGTTGGAAGTGAAATGTCAAGCAGCTGGGTTCCACTTCTCCCAGTCTTTTCCTGTCCTGTGGCAGCATAGAGAACCTTGGTTTCCTGAGTAGCTTGCTCTTCCATAATTGCTGTGTTCTTTAAGTAATAGTCTAATTGCATTTTTGAGAGGCAGCGCAATCCCTTCAGCCCATGCTGTGGGTTACTCATATACTCCTTGTTTCTCAGATCCTAAAACGGAGTAGAAGGCACTTTGCCCAGTGCCACTCTATAGGTGAAGGGAAGAAGCAGGATTAGCTGTGTCACTTACATCAGGACAAATACTCCTCACTGATATGAGTTTCTGCACTGCTCAGTGCTCAGAAACCGCTAACATCACTAATATAAATTACATTTATTTATGTCTGTTTTTAAAGGTTTTGGGACAGCAAGGTACTCCTCATATATATTGTCATATTCTTTTCCTTCTGGTAAAATTAAAGTAAGAATATTATAAAACCTTTATAGCACCTTGGCCTTTTCTTGATGTTCTGATAGAAAATGAGACTAAACATAATACTTTTGAACATAAAGCTTAGTTGTCTTTTAAAAAATATATATTGCTATGGAATAGTTAGAGAATGTTCTTGCTATTGTTCTATTGGCCAACTCAATGTGGCTATTTTCTCCCTCCCTCCCTACTTCCTTCCTTCCTTCCTTTCACTCTCCTTTCTTTCCATAATCTGAAACATCTGAAACACTTTTTTTTTTTAAGCTGAGAGAGCTTAGGGCAATGACTAATAAATTTTGTGATGTGGCAAACTGATTAAATATGAGCAATGTGGAGCAAATTGAGAAAGAGAGGCAAAATAGCCCAAGTCAGTGCGTTCACATGCATCCTGCCTTCTTCCCCACCCACAAAAAAAACAACAATAAACTTAAATTAAGGCACTTGTGGACATTGATGTGTCATTGTCCTAATGAAGGGCCTTGCCATATTTCATCTGTGAGAAGGAAAATACCTTCCTTTATACTTTTATAGATATCTAGCAAAGTCTGGCTTTTGGCAAGGATGATTAAAATTGACAGATAAAACTGTTTTCAGACCCAAGCTGCAGACACAATTGAGAGGTTGCCATTTTTATTCATTTATTCAACAAATATTGGTGGGGTTCCTTCAGTGTGCCAGGTAGCATTCTAGGCACCACGTATTTAACAGTACTTAAAACAGAATTTCACACATCTAATGAGCAGCTTTCCCCTTTCCTCACATATATTGCATTTTTAAACAGACTTCATTTTCCCTCTGGCTGCCTTGCCTTAACCTAGAATTCAGACTAGGATTTAGTGGAATCCATAGACTGTATTCCTTTCTCCGATCCCAACCTTGGGTGCCATCTCTGTGCCTCAATTTTTCCAGCTGTTTCCCGAATGTACTGGGTAATATCTTTAAAACACATAGAGCCTCTCGGAGATGACATTATCTTAAAAAAAATGTTTGAAGATACCAAAGCTAACAGATCTTCTGAGTGTATTCTCTAGAGTCCAAAGAACTTCATCCGTGTGGAGAAGCCCTTCTCTGCAGATGTACATTTCTGTTGCTTCTGCAAAGACAACGAATACCTTTCATATCAACAATTAACTATGAATGAGAAGCATTCCAGTAGAAATTTTAAGGAGATAGTGAGAAGCAGCTCCCATAGTCCTTGAACAACACATTTTCTGCCACAACAAGCTCATTATTAAGAGGGACTAGTTCACACACCTGACCCTCTAAAGGCCCCAGCTTTATCAACACCAATGAGCCAGGTGGTTGGTTCAAAACAATGAATTAGCCCATACCCCAGTGCCAAATAATAAGGTTGCCACTTGGAGAAATCATCCTGGGTGGAGAGAGAGAACATGACCAGGACAAAAAAAAGTAGTGTCTGTCTGTGTGGTCGGGGTGAAATTAGGGGTGGAGTAGACATGCTTATTATTATCCATCTGTTTTTCATCAAAACTGTCTTTAAAAATGCTACTTGGGTCACTAATCTACATATGCAGTTCTTTGTAAAACTATGTTAATCACTTCTGTAACACATTAGAATCCACAAGGTTGTGAAGATGCAGTGGTGATGTTTTAGTCTCCTTGGTCCAGTATTAAATAAGCATTTACTATCAGCAGCTCTGTACAGGCTCTGATAGACTTAAGGGGAATGAAATTTTCTCTGGTCTTGAGTCGCTTGGAGGCTATCAGGGAAATGAATACAGACTTTTGCAGAACAGGCTCTGTATTCGTAGGTTGAGCAGAGATACAGAATTTGCTAAGATCTTAAGACAGTGTTTAATGGGTCCCACATACTGAAAATAATAATGGGTGGTTTTTGTGTTAAGTGATTCAATTCCTGGCATCACGACCTGGAATTCTACCTCTTTCCCTTCTAGATAAGCAAGTAAACAGAAGAGGAAGTATGTATGAATAGTGTCATTGTAGAAGAATAGAATCAGTTCTAATTTACCAAAATCAAAACAAAGGTAAAAACGTAAAACATTTGCAAATTTTACTATTGATGGTAACGAATTATTTAAAGTGTAGTTCATGACAAATGTGTCATGAACTCCATGATTGAACGACACAGGGTTAAGCACCTGATGATAAATATAGCCATTTGATTTTAATTTCGAAAAATCATGACGCCTTGCTCACATAATGGTAGAAACAAACGTAAATGCTTCTTTTGAAGTCAGCACCTTCTGATTATAATTTTTAAAAGCACATATAAAGTAGATGACTGGGATTTGCTTAAATCTGAGTGTACTTGAAAAGTTCTTAAATACAAAAAATTTTTCTGTATATGTTTGTTAACCCCTAAGCCTTTCTATTCAGTGTTTCAGGAACTAGAGCATCTTGTAAAGAAAGAAACTACTTTCTATTTTCAATGAACCTTTGACCAAATGGGAAAAAAGATGATAAGGTAAAGAAAAGGGCCTGTAAGTGACATTGACTCCAGTCACAGGGCTGTGACCTTGGACAAGGGGTTTTATACCTTAGAATTTACTTTTACTGTTTTGTAAACAGTTATAACCTGGATTAGGTGATCGCAGAGACTCTTCCCACCTGAGACACTCATGCTGTGAGTTGGTTCATCTACTTCTGATCCCCATTTGAGTATTTTCGTGCAAATGTAAAAAACAAAAAATAACACAAAAACGCATGGCCCCTGGGAGGTTTACATGCATTTTAGAAAAACAAATTAGCAACAACTAACAAATTATGAACACCTTATATGGGCTCAGAGAGATCCAGTTGATTTTCTTATGATTGATAGTTACGACAATTACAAGAGAAAGCCAGCCACTGAGTTTTAAACTATCGTAGCCAAACCTACCTGCTGTGGCTTCTCAGCTGTTTCTGTTTAGTGTGGAAATCTAATGTAGCTGAAAACTACTGCTGATTTTTATTAAGTTGAAGTCTAGAACTTCCCCTTGTAATGATAGACAAGCATACTTTCAATTAAAGGAAAACTGCCAAAGTCCTGAAATTCATTTATTTTATTATTACTCGGTTTAACCCTAGAAATGGGAGATCAAGCAAACTAGATAGATTTGACAGTTCCGAGGTCACAAGTTCAATTTCCTCACAAGTTGTTTCTAGATCTAATTCACGGCAAATCATATAGCCCTTCACCTTTTGATATGGAATCTTTTAAGGAATTGTATATCACATCAAGGTCATCCTAATCCCTTTGGGGCTGGGAAAATGACAGGTAAGTTGGGCCAGGTGAAGGAATTCCAGTGACCAAGTCTGGAAAGCACAGGATAGCAGATCAGGGTGTACTGGAGTAAGCTTACACCAGTTAGCAGGAACTGATGGTTAAGTTTTCAGGAATTTTGGAAGCTGGTTTTTACACCATTAGTAGAATGGAACTGGCCATGGTTGAATTATTCACACTACAAGAACTGGCAAATGATTCAATTGGAGCTTTTTTTCTGTAGAGAGTCAGTTGTTAAACATTTACCAGCACAACACTGAATAGACTCCAATTAGCTTTTTTTTTTTTTAAAGCTCTGTGGATATCCATGTATTTATTTTTCATAAGTAAGACATGCCAAAAACCATTGTATGAAAGAAAGGTTTAGGTGTTTCCATAGCTGAATGGCTGATTGGTATTACAGCTAACTTGATCACCCAGGTATCAGAAATAGTTATATATTTAAACAGTCGTTGTTTCTACTCTTTCCTCTTCATGCTCTCCTTTAGTTTACATTTATTGCTTCATGTTCATGGCATTTGTCTTTGTATTTCTTTCTGTATGTGGTATACAAGGCTAACTGAAGTACCTGGTTAGATTCATTTTGCAGAATCAGAGCCATGTAACTTAATGAGTCCATAGTCTGGGATTCCCTAGTGCCAAACACCCAACAGATTTGGGTAGAACACAGGGGAAGTTATTTTAACAGAGTTACTTTGTTAGATATGATAAAGTGAACACTGACAGTGCACTTCAAAATGAGGAGTCGATTATTTTTTAAAAGTACTCTAGACTTAGGGAGCTAAAATCTATGATGTGAATGCTTAAACATATGTGGATATGGAAAGGTCTTTTTATTTCTATTATGATCTAAATGAACAGAATGTGCCAAAGTGAGCATATACTGTTTAAGTGCAATATATACATGCAAATGATTTCTTAAATATAGTTTTTCTCATTTCAGTTTTTTGACAATTCATGTCAACAGTGTACTCAAAACTGTGGTACTAGAAGAGCAGAAAGGGAATTGTGGTCGACACATGTCAAATATTTCCATGTAGGTATAATTTAGGAGTATACTTTTGAGAGAAATCCTTATTTGAGTTTGTGCTTCATGTGAAATGAAAGCCTCCCAAAGAGATAAAGCTAAAATAGTCAAACAGTGTGTGTAGTAAGTTAATACAGTCATTTCCTTAGTAATGAAAGGAGAGAAGCAAATTGACGGATTCTTTTGCTTGTAAAACATAATCTGTATCAAATGCATCAGTATGTTCTATCAGTTGATGATTCTTTGATATATCTTTATTTTAGAACTACTGAGGTACCAGAGGAGAAGTTTTCTTGTCACTTTATTTGCAAGAAATCAACCAATTTATTTTGCGCTCCTAGAATGGATATGCTAGAGATGGCATGCTGTACTTCGATGATCTCTTCACGTTTGCATATGTGAAGCACAGTTATCCAGTACACTCTATGAACATGTAATGTCCTCTGTGTTCTATGTCACCATTACTCACGTATAGAACGTGTATGTAATCAGTTCCTATTTTATGTCACATTCATCTGCATTTGCAGCATTTCAAAGGCTAGTCTGAAACATCTTGGCACAGATGGGGAAAGCAGAGTTGCTTATAAGTTCCAGAACTACAAAGACACAGATCAAACATATGATATTAATAAATAGCTTGGATAGGGGGAGGGGAAGGATTAAAAATTAGGTTATTTATATAGAAAGTTGAAGGTCTCCATTTGTGATCATTACTCTGTTCTTGAAAGGAAATAGGTGCTGGATTTTGTGTTTTATTTTTTTGCTCCAATCCTCACGTTTCCCTCCTCCCCCTTCCTCATGTTTTGAATTAAAACCTAAAGACAGACTGAAAGAGTATATATAACTGCAAAAAGGATGTGGTAAATCATGGCAGAAGTTTGTGATCTCGCAGACATGGTGGTGTCAGGGGCTGAAGACCAAAGGCGAATCCTTAGCTTCCAGTGGATTTACTTGAAATCCCTCACCCTTGTAGCCTATCATGGATAATAGCATATCATGGATAATTACATTTTTACAAACGGTAGAGAAAATCATTTTGACACACACATAGTATTTTCTAGCCAGACCAGCTTTTCAATCTTTTACAGCTTTCATGCATTAAGGCTCATATTTTCTTTGTTTATTTTTAAAATATTATCATTAATAATAGGTTTGTTCTGCGGTCAACCTCTGAGTAGAAGATACTGAGGAAGACCCTTTTTTCCCTATTTGCCCTAAGTCAAACATTCGATACCTTTTCCTTTGTAGAAGTTTGTGTTACTTGTGTTTTTCATTTAAAAAGTTACGGCAACCAAATTTTCATGGAGATTTTTAGGAGTTTTGGTCGTTTTTCAACTTACTGCTATGTGAAACAGAATGAATTATGTTTAGTGACCAATCACTGGGGGGGAAAAAAAAAAACAGAAGAAGAAGTCATAGAAGAAATACTGTCATTGACTTTGCACTACCGTGAGATGATGTGAATTCTGACCAGGTGAACCTAAAGAAGGCTGTCCCCATTAGCCACTTAGCTGCTTCAAAATTCCAGGGCCCAGAAAAAACTGGGGGACAATATTCACTTTTCTTAACCCTTTCTGATCAGATGTGGTATTTCATTTTGAAAATGAAATTAATTCCCCTGAGGCCTTAGAAACTTTAATAATACACAATAAATAAAATCATATCTAATAACTCAACGGTTTCATTTGGCACCATCATCGTCATCTAGATGTACTGCAACTGCAGAAACATAAATACTTGCAGGCTTCGAAAGCCCAGTTTCTATTTGCTAAATAAACTTGGCTGCTTTAAATTCCTCTGTGTATAGTCATTAATACAATCCACTTTGACAGCATTTAATTAAAGTGCTTTTCTCTATTAAATTCATTAAAAGTTCTCCCCCAACCCCACAATGTGTATAACTGCTTTCCAGATGCGGAGTGGCAGGGACCTGTGAGGCTCACTTTAAATAACTTCTCATTTCTCTTTGAAAGTGTTTATTACATTCAATTTAGAAACTGTTAAAAAGTCAGATTTCAGGACATGCTCATCCCTTCAGCAATTTCTTAAAAAAAAAAATTAGTTTAACTCATCTGAATAAGCATTTATTATCTGCATATTCTTCTTATACTGTGTCAACACTCCTAGGCACTTAAGCTGGGAGGTAATAAAGATATGATTTCCATATCAGGGTTGGCGAATTTGCATTAGTTCTCAGCAGGTCTTGGCTTGAATGCCTTTTCCTGCAGATTCAGGGAGAGTGAGCTGAACAGTCCAGTATTAATAGATTATTGACAGTTTAATGTCTTGGCACCTACTTAGCCCATGAAGTATAATAACCAGGAAGCTGTCTGATATGAAAGCAGTCAATAGCATTCAATCAAAACCTTTCAGTTAATTGCTGGCTGACCTTAGAGATTTCCTTTAGGCAATGCCGTCTTCAGTTTAGACCAAAAGGACTGTATTTATTTGTAGAGTTTATTCAGAGATGATTATTTAATATCCATTGCTCCAGTATATGTGGTAAAATTTGCCTTTTCTGTGTCTACCAAATGAATTGTCTTTTTGGCAGTGCTTTTCACAAATATTCCCTTTACCAGCTCTACTTTGAAAATATCTCATTAAATCTGTTCTCTTCTCAGAAATAGAAAGTTGGGAATCTTGAGGGAACACATGATCAAGTGTTTTAATATGATAATAGAGTTTTGATAGAATTCTTTGCTCAGTCTGGAATTATAATTCCAACAGAGAATCTGACAAAGCTAAAAAGTATGCTCTCAATAAGGTTAATTATATAATACCTTAAAAGCACTGTACCTGAAAACAAAAATGTTCTTTAATGCCAAAATGCTTTTCTGGTCTCTGTAAGTATAAATGAGATGGCTTATATTTAGTTTCTAGATTCTTTCTTCATGGATTTTTTTCCCCCACGGTTTATTTAGTTTTAGTTAGATGTTTCTAAAAACAAATTTTAATAAAATCTAAATAAACTACAGAGGTGGCCAGGAAGCACCAAAGGCCATTTCTGGCCCTAACTTTAAACCATTGGCCTTACTCGCTTTGGACTGTGTGGTGTTGGAACCACAGTGGTTGACTCAAAGTGGCGGCAAAAATACATACTTTGAAAATAATTTTGTTACTTTCCTTTCTTTGTTGGTTCTTCCCACGCAAGTTAACGTCATTCTTTCTACTCTAAGGATAGGCATTTAATATTTGTTTTGGAAAAGACCTACAGTGCTTTCCATAGCATTGTGTAGATAGGCAGCATTCCTTTGCATTTCATTCCATTGAGGGCCATTACTGTCTCAGGCTTTACTGTGCTACCTATGATCCATTTTTAAGCAAATACATCTAGTTTTTATAATTTTCTCTCATTGTTACTTGTTGTTTTGCCGCCAGCAGCTTTTTTTTTTTGTCATAGAAACTGTCTGCTGCAGGCCTTTTGAATTCTCTTGACAGTAGAAATATTTCTGGAGATTGGGGAGGGGGGCAGTGAAGCAAGCTGGTGAATATGTCAGTTTTTATCCCTGACAACAGTCACACTCGAAACGCATGTCTCTGAATGTCAGTAATTTTCAGGCAGATAATTGGGGGGGGGCAGGGACGGAATTAAAGAACTGCTTGAGCCGCTGTATGGTACTGGTGGCTTGTGCCAAGTGTGTGTGTCTGTGAGTCCAGTAAGTCATTACGAACTACTGTGATTTAGCCCTTTTCAGTACTAAGTGTATTTTTAAATGAGTGTCGGTGTGAACTGGCCACATTTTCCCCCCTTACAGCTATTAGACATGTTCTAATTTTTAAGAAGACTTTTGGCCTATATAATATGGCTATTACCAATACAGAAGTATTCTGGAAGTTTTAGGATAAATTTTAAGTTTCCACCATTCTCTCAAAACACAGTGCCTGACCCTGTGCTAAGTGCTGAGTGTGTGGAGGAGAATGTAGCACAGAATCTATCCCTAAGGAGCTCACAGATTCGTGGAGAGACAGGTGTGTGGACAGATGACTGTAGTACAGCATGTAAGTAAGTACAGAGAAAGAAAAGCACAAAAGATGCGCACATATGCCGAAAACCGAGTGGGCCGGAGGACCCAGAAGGCTTCCAGGAAATAGTGCTGCCCAGGGTTCCTTACAGAATACCTCACTGGAGGAGCTTTCCAGGTAGAGGGGACAGAGGAGGCAAAGGCACTGAGATTAGAGGGGCAAAACAGCATGAGGGTAGGAACTATAGCTTTTAGAACCATTGGAGCACAGCCTGAAAGGCAGGGTTGAGCAGCAAGGACGGAGCAGGGTCACATGCTGCAGTCAGGTCATGGAGCTTTCTTGGATGTGCGAGAGGCCTTGACTCAGCTTGAGACCACTGAAGGCCTTTCGCAAGATGCTGTGTTGGCTGTGGCCGGGAGCCTTTTGCGAAGTAATAGTTACTAATTCAGGCAAGAGATTTTAAAGCCTAAATAACAGCAGTGAGAGAAGAATGGAAAGGGGAAAATTAACCCAGGAACTATTTAAAAGATAATCAACAGCACGTGGGATTGGCTAGATGTGGAGGCTCAGATGAGGGGAAGGAGTCAGCGAGAACTCTCAGATCCTCGCTGGGGCAATGTGAGGTCTTGGAACACCAGTTGAGAGCAGTAATGATTAATTCCCTGATAATGTCAGTTGTAAGTGTGTTTGTTTTGTACTGAGTTTTCAGCTATTAAATTAAATCCACCCCTAAGCAGATTCACATTTGGAAGTGTAATGACTTCACAGTTCTAGTTTCTGAGGACGACCTACACAGGATAAGCAAATATGCTTAGAAAAGCCAAGGCACAGAGACAAAATTGGACTTGCTTTGTGAATCTGAGTAGATAAGGATGCTGCATGACCGGCCTCACGGGAATATAATGGTTCATCTGCAGCTTGGAGACTAGAGTCTTTCTTGTGGGAAAAGGAATTGCCAATCCAGTTACTTTGCCCCAGGGAATTAGGAACTGGGATTTCTCTTCCCAGTGACCATCCTTGGTACCCTGGGAGCAAAAGACTTATTTTCTTGAGTAAACCACGGTCTGAGTAAGAGTGCCTGGCCCTGTCTGCTTTTCATCTCGCACCTGGTGTATTTACCACAAAGTTTAGAAGCAAAAGTTTCTCCATACCTGATTACCGTTAGTAAGATGATCGATGTGGACAATGTAAAACCAGTATCCTCGTAATGAATTAAACGTGGTTTCAAATTTAAAAGAATACTCTAGAATTAACCTTTCGGAAGTTTCACCTCACATGATTTAATTTTTCCATATTCTTTTTTCCTTGAAAGAAAATAAAACCAAGGAAGCCAGTCTCTGATGAAATTAAATGAAATTGAAAACTAAAGTCTGTGTTTGATAAGCTCTCATTTGACACCTTTTCACTGCTAAGCCACAAGGAATCTCTGTTGACACTCCCTAGAGATCAGTGGCCCTTACCGCACAGTCGGAGGGGAAAACCCTTCTTTGATCATTTGACTTTGTTTACCCAGTTTGGACGTTAGGGAATAATAAACCATAATATGTCCGTGGTGTGGTAATTCTAGATACTTTGTCTTTTACCAGAGTGGTTGATTGTAATGCACTGCTTAAGATTTGCTTTCTATAAAAGGAATATTTGTACTTTTATGTGTTTGATTCACACAGTGCAGTTTTCTCAAGTCCTGTTATTAAGTGGTTACATCCAGAAAGCAAAAAATATGCTGAGGTAGTATTTTGTTGGTGAACATCTAATATTTTCACTAACCATAACTGTCAGATTGTTCTGACTTCTGAGTGCCCCAACTGTAAAAATTATACAGAAAATGTGGCCTATCAAGGGATTCTGAACAGCCCCATGTGAGACCTCAAACACATGGATTACCTTCTTTCTTCCCCCCACCCCTCTAGTAAAAAATCTAATCCAAACACCCTTTCTCCTTAAATAATTTAAACACTCTTCTTTAAGAAGCTGGAATGCAACATAACTGCAGTGTCACTAGTGCCATTACAATTATGGGGATTTTTCATCTTATACTGAGTCTTGGCTGAGTTGTGTCAGGCAAAATCTCTCTTTTTTGTTCTGGCAAATTTTGACAAAGTTGGGTATATATATATTTTTAAATGGTATCCAAAGATAGAAAAAGTAAAAATTCCTTTATTACCCGCTCAAAATTAACATTTGGGAGAGGAGCTTCTCCATAATGTATTATAAATGTTCTTAACTTGTTTGTCTTCACTTTTAACCATACACTTGAAACACTGAATAGTTTCCTCTGTCATTTTTAGTGTTATTTTTATATTTTAATTGGAAGGTGTTTATTCACACTAAAATGAATTTTTGTTCAAAACTTTTAAACAGAATAATTTTTGTATTTTTCTCAATATTCCAGCTAAACCAGCAGTAAGGGCATGTTTGTTATATGTTAGACTCAGGGGTTTGTGATTTGTGGATCAGAGTTCAATTTTGTGTATGTATTTTCTCATCTGAAGAATAAATACAACAGGACCTATCGCCATTTTGAGATTAGTTTGTTATTGTTTTTAAGAAACAAGAAGTCCAAAGGATGGCAAACCACTTTGAATACATACTAATTATAGGATTTGAATGATTAAATTTAACATACGACCCCCAACTCACATCATATAATATGTATGTAAATCAGGAAGAATGATGCTTTAGTTCAATGAAGCTTATATAATTTATTAAGATCCTATGACTTAAAGTGTACACATTCTTTCCCCCCATATCATCTTTGTTTCTAAGTCATTCTTTACCAAATAGGTGTTTTCAAGTTATTTTTGTCATTGGATTTCTAAATAGTAAGAGATTTCTAAGTGGTTTGAATTTTGACTCTAGTGCTTTACCTCAGAAATCATTATTTTAAGTCTTCATTGATGCAGTTCTTGGCTGCCTTCATGATGTTTGTTCTTGTAGAATATATATATTCTCTACCTCCTTTAACTTAACATGTTTTCACTTAAAAGGAATTGAAACTCTGCTCTAGTTAAACTTGTTGGATGAAATTTATTTATCTGAAGCAGTTTCTGTACAAGCATAACTCAGAGATATTGCCAGTTCAGTTTCAGACCACCACAATAAAGCGAATATCACAATAAAGCAAGCCAGTGTATATGAAAATGATGTTTACACTAAACTGTAGTCTATTATTTGTGCAGGAGCATTTTGTCTTAAAAAGAAAAAAAAAAACAATGTATATACCTTAATTTAAAAATACTTTACTGCTAAAAAAATGCTACCCATCATCTGACAATGTGGGGTTGCCACAAACATTCAATCTGTAAAAAACGCAATATCTGAGAAGTACAATAAAGCAAAGCTCAATAATGTATTCTATTCTTTTAAGCTTACCTTGAATCTGTTTTAAAAAGTCAAATTTCAGAGCTTGCTGGGTCATGTATCACTGGCATTTGATGAAGTTGTTTTCATTTGGCTTACATTTTACTTCACTTGAGAATTATTTAGCCAACTGGATTAACTGTTTAAGAATTCTACTGGATCGTTCTTATCCTGAACCTTTGCACATCTTTCCCTCTTGCCCTTTTGCCATTGATGAAGTGTCATGAATTTCCACGTTGGTTCTTTTAATACCATTATGAATTCCAGGTACGTATATCATCCTAACGTTTTACACTCTTCATTATCTTTAACTTAACTTTAACTTGATGTAGGAGCTCTTCTTTCATCCATGCTGGTGCAAAAGCCACTCTTTTCTCGACTATACCAATGAAACAAGTCATGCAGTCATTTAGAAATCAGAATCCTAGAGGTAACTGTCAGCTCTGGTCATGTTACTCTTTACTCATTTTAACTCAAATATAAGGTCTTTAAAGACAATTTAATATTATCTGTACCTTGAATCTGATCTTCAAAAGATAAGCCTTCTCTATTCATTCTGAGGCAAAGTTTTGTGTTTTGAGACGACATTGGGAAAGGTGGTGGAGGTGTATGGAAACAGGAGGAAATGGATGCTCATGGGTGTCGGGCAAATGGGATTGGGGTGGGTGGGCTGGGAGATGGTTTCTCCCAGGAAGAAGGACACATGGTTGTGGCCTGGACTTTCCTGAAGAGTCTGCTCTTCCTGAATTCTCCCATGAATTCTGTTATGTTTGTGGAATGATTTTGGTCACGTTAGGTCCTAAATGGGCAAATAAACCTATTTATCATATGACGCTGATGAAGGGAAAGTTATAATTGCCATTAGGTTCAATATATGTCTATGTTTTATCTCTCTTACATTCTAATAGGAGAGAGAATTGTTTTTTATGTGTCATGGAGTCTATTTGATTGAAATATAGCTACTCCTCTTGACCCTGCTTAATTTGCTATCAGCTCATCTCCTTATATTGGAAAAGCAGCTCACGCAGCTAGCTACCTCTTCAGGCTTTACAGATTCTGGCCACTCCCCAAAGTCAGATTGATGACTATGACACATTTTTTAACCCAAACCATACCAAAGTCTTTGGTATAGTTGTTCTCAATTTGTTACCAAAGAGGAAATGATATAAGCCAAAGTCTGTTTTAAGAAGCTTCCTCTAAACCCCCAAGTTTATTTTAACAGATTATTGTGTCACAGTGTTTTTATGCTTTTATCTTTGGCCAAAGTGTTTATTTTGAGAAACAATTATTAAACTGCATTAAAAACATACACGATGTTCCAATACCATCTTGGTTACAATATTAAAGGAAACTCAGACTAAGGCTGGATGAAATTGAACACATATTTCCGTGTTAGACTTCCTACCATTTTGCTTGTTTGTATTGATTTCTCTCGACATGGTCTTCTTTTATTGAACTCTACTCTTTTTTTTTTTTTTTTTTTGGTTCTTATTCTCTCCCCTGACCCCCGACCCCCAACCCCCTTCCCATAGCTGTATGTGCTAAGAGCAATTGTAAAAGGAGACCAACTTATATTAAACCTGCCTGGAGTCAAAATGTAATCTAACACCTGTAGTCCGCAATTTGTCATCGCTTCATGGATACTTTTTTTTTTTTTTAATAACAGATTTCCTGAGTTTTGACCTTAGGATACTGTATAATCCAAAAAAAGCAACAAAACTAAACCACGGTTTTTAATAAGTCTTATAATGTTAGGATGTGAAATTACAACCATAAGAGCCAACTCAAGTAACATCATTTGAAGTTAGAAATAGTGCTGAGCTGTGTACCTAGGCGGATATGTTTTGCCTGTGAAAATGTCTCTGAGAGATAAAGTCAAGAGGCAAATCGTAATGCATGTGTACTTTCTCCTACACTCGTTCTTTCAGACTTTCCTAGGTGACTGAGATCAAGTAAGGATGTTATTAACTGTAAGGTCCATTTTGTATTTTATAGTAAAGTGCTTGGTTTTCATTAGGGGAAAGACAAGGCTATATATTCAAAGCGATTCATGTGATACAGAGTTTGTCAGGGTCCCCTTTCACTCTTACTGTTAAGGACTCCAAAAATGTGCATATCTATCAGTGTTTACCATATTAGAAATTAGTTCTGAGAAATCTTTTAAATGTTTGAAAATAATTATAAATAATATTTACATGTAAATGATATATTTTTATGAGGATAACTATCTCCAAAACAAAAAAAAAAAAAATAAGAAGAGTACCATTGTTTTACATATATATTTGCAAATACTTTTAATGTCTGACTTAATGGAAGACAACTGGATTCTCATAATTGCTTCTCATTCATTCTGATGCAAAGTGTAGTTTTGGTTGAAGTAAATGAAGAAAATCAAGCATCACACAGACATGCAATTAGAAAAGGAAGGGATATTTTAATAGCCTTCCCAGGAAATTATGATCATTCTTCTTCGATACAAAACTCTACAAGTGGTAGTTTCTTAAAGGTTAGCTGCAAAGTAGAATCTAAAATCATATCAGTGAACTTTCATACTTTTTTACATTATAATTCATTGGTCTGCCTTGCACTTTGAATGGATCTTTTACCTATTCATAATTTTATAATATCATGCATTGCTCATTTGGAAAATATTGATATATTGAGTTATTCAGATCTTCTAAATGTTGACACATTTCATTGTATGACATATTTTTTAAAATTTCTTAAATCACCGCCAATATCATCAGGGAAGTCTGTAAGTATTAGGGAACTGTTAAGCTTTTAGTGGAAGCTACAAGTTTTCCAAAATTCTGATTTTTGCTTGAAAGGTAAAATTTAATCATTGGCAACAAATACTACCAGATTTTTTTTTTTTTTTGAATTGACAGGCTTACTTTATTTTTAAGAAAATATCTGCCACATACCCAAGTCTGAATAATCATAGTTTGCCTGTTGGTTGTTCTTTCAAGTAAAAATGATATTTATTCCAAGACAAAGGTGCTAGTTCAGCTCTCAGCTCATACAATCTCACAAATGCTCTTTCTCATGAGAACCATCTTAACTTCAGTATGCCATAGAAGTGCATTATGTGTACTTCCCAGTTCCTCACACAGACTATTAAAATGAAGTATACTCAAGAGTTGAGATTTAATATAATTAATACCACATTACTGCTTCATCAAGGATATTCTTAAATGAAAGTTGCATTTTTACTGTGTGTATGTGGCAGTAAAGAACACAACTACTGGTGAAGTTTGGTGCCACTGACTTGACTTATGCTAACAGGCCAGCAGTTTCCCCACCATTGCTTTTGTACCATCAGTACAAGTTTTAGCACTGTCAAAGAGGCAACTAATGTCTCAGTTTTGCTATGAAAATAGTTTTGATTCATGGACCTCTCTGTGGGGATATCGGGATTCCCCCAGGGGACCGTGGATCACATTTCTAGAACCACTGATAAAGGAGGTCATCTTAAGAGGATCCCAGGCTGTGCATGTAGAAGGTGTCACCCTGAAAGGGATTATGATTATGAGGTGTAATTCCATGTGACAGATGCTTTAGCGGCAACTTCCACGTGCTAGGTGCCATGTGGAAGAACAAAGATGTGTGCAGTATATGAATGAAAGAAATAAGACAACTTATTGGTGGACTTTCTCCTTTGTAGATCTGTAGATTTTTGGAGTGAAAAGGACAGACAAATCTCTGAATTTGTTGCTAATTTTCATAATAAGTGTAGTTACAGAAAACTACATGAGGCATTATACTGCTGATTCTTAAATCCTCCTCTCATTTTTTAATGACAGAAACTACTTCCGGAAACCTTACTTATGACAAGAACTCTGCTAAGTACTTAGCATGCATTATCTCACTTAATCCTCATAAAACTACAAGGAAGATTTTACAGATTAACAAACGCTGTGGCTCTGAGAAAGAAACTTGCTCACAGCTGCAAGGCTAGTAAGCAGATGTGCTTTGGGGGATAAAGATTGGATTCAAAACCAGAACTCTGTGACCTCACAACTCCTGCTGACAAGGTTTATGTAAAAGCAATCTTAAGGATTATGCAATGCCCTGGAATTGTTTTTAACACAAAAAAAAATGGTTAAAAAAAAAAAAAAATATATATATATATATATATATATTTGCTCTCAGATACCTGCTAGATCTAAGTTCCTATAATGAGTGACAGTTTCTTTACTTTTAAAACATAGTTTTGCTAAAAATGAATAATAGAAAGAAAAAACAATAAGTTGTACAGAACAAAAATAGTAACTGGTCTGCAATTGAAGAAAGAGAGAATATGGAATTAATCCAGTGCAGCAGAACAAAGATGTTCAGCACTTATGTGTGCCAATGTGTAGCTCAGAGTCCAATAATGAGATAGATGTATAATAGTTCTATTAATTATTAATTACTAAAGCTAAATTCTCCCCACTGAGGTTTTGAGCTAAAATTAATAGTCTTAATTGCTGATTTTGAAAAAAAGGGAAAATTAAGGGGTAGAGCTAGGTTGCTGAAACTTAAGACAAATATCTCAGTTATATGGTATTTTATATATAGTATATTTTAAAAATAGCAGCACTTACTCATTAAACAAATTCAAATTGAGTTATGCGTGAGGGCTTTCCAGTTGTTCTAACCAATTGTTCTTACCGCCTGGTAAATATATTTTCTCAGGATTTTTAGCGGAAGAATGCTTTCCTTCTTCGGATCAACTATATTACATTCTGTTACTTTAGATGAGGTAAAATTAAACAAGTAAAAATAATTCTGATATTAACTCAAATGCGGTTAGAAGTCATCTCCTATCGATGCGCATCACCATGTAGGACCTGAAGCTCTGGTGAGGCTCACTCCTATGGGTGAGGCTTGTCAGAGAGAGGGGATGTGGCCACCTGGGAGCCGATTTTAACCTATTACCTGTTACCGCACTGGATCAGCCACCCTGTACAGTCACCTCCTTAATAATTTCTCATTTTCTCTATATAAAAAAGACCACAAAGTCTTGGCATATTATAAGTAATCCATTTCACCCCATAATGATACAGTGAATTATATACTTTCCTAAACTTAATCATTTAGGATCTCACTTCCTTCCCTGCAGGCAAAAGCCATTATTTTTTACACATGGCTTCCAGCTGGTTTTCATTGAGGCCTTCAAAATCTATTTGAACGCTGAGCGGTTTAAGAAGAGCTGCTTTATCTTTCTTAGTCAGCTTTTGTCACAGTACCATTTTGTCCTTGTGTTTTTTAAATTTTCAGTTTCGAAGGCAGAAAAACAACATATATCCTTATTACGATTGTGTTTTGCCACTGGGCAAGGAGGTGTTGGGTTTTATTTAGAAGTTGATATCTCTTTTGAATATATTTACAACCTTTCTTTCTTCATCGCCATCTTCATGTTCATTTATACACATGTATGTCATATTTCAGCCTGATGAGATTTTAGTGAATAAATAGGAAGGCAAGACTTATTAAACTTCTAAGTTTCTATTTGATCATGTCTTACCCATAACTTATTCATCAACACCCAACTGTTGGAGACAGGACTCCTTACTAGAAAGCTTTGTAAATTAATAGGTCAGTTACTATAGACACTCCATAAATATTTGATAAATGGAATTTTTTTTTTTTTACTTAACCCAAGGTCGATGGTTTTAAACATAATTTCTTTTAGACATGATAAGCACTTCTGATGAAGAAGGCAGCCATCAGTTAAATGTAAGTTTACCATTCTCTCTTTTTTTTTCCAATTCATTTATTTATTTTGGCTGCATTGGGTCTTCGTTGCTACGAGCAGGCTTTCTCTACTTGCGGCGAGCGGGAGCTACTCTTCGTTGCAGTGCGCGGGCTTCTCTTGTTGCGGGGCACGGGCTCTAGGCACGAGGGCTTCAGTAGTCGTGGCACGCGGGCTCAGTAGTTGTGGCTCGCAGGCTCTAGAGCGCAGACTCACTAGTTGTGGCGCATGGGCTTAGTTGCTCCGTGGTATGTGGGATCTTCCCGGACCAGGGCTCGAACATATGTCCCCTGCATTGGCAGGCGGATTCTTAACCACTGCGCCACCGGGGAAGTCCCCGTTCTCTTGAGGATAGAAGTGCCGATGCATCCTTCTGGTTGTTTTTATGATAGTGTTGCTATTTGTGATACTGTGTTGAAAGTCCAGTAATATATTGATACTATGAGCTGAGTATTTCTTACTTAGTATGTGGATACATGAATATTTCTCTTCTCTCTAGTGTTAGTGGTGGTTTCAAGTCCTACTGTGTTTTGGGCTAGATCAGAGGACATGACTGCAGGTCACAGTAAGGGTAGACCTTACTGACAGTAGAATGCCAAGGCCCTGCTGCTCTGGCTCTGGCCCTGGCAGCCCCTCAGTTGTCATTTCTCTCTAGGGGAGGGCTGTCCGAGCTGTTCCTGTGATGGCAGTGCTGGTGGCAATGTGCTGTACCTGTGCTGTCTAGTATGGTATTGCACAGAGTGGTTATCGAGCACTGGAAATGTGGCTCGTGTGACTGAGGGAACTCAGTTTTTTCTTTTTTTAGTTTTAATGAATTTAAATGTCCATAGCCGTATGTGGCTAGTATCTGTTGTACTGGGTGGCACGGCTCTAACACACTGCCTTCCTTGCTGTTCTTCAAATATACCAAGTGTACTCCTGCCTCCCTCCCTGCCTTTTCGCTTGCTGTTTCCCTTCGTCTGGGATGCTCTTTTTCATGGTTTGGTCCTCACTTCCTTCAGGCCTCTGCTCAAATCCTACCTCCTTAGGGAGCCTTCCTTGAACCACCGAATCTAAAATAACGTCCTCTTCCCCCAATTCTCCTCTTTATGCTTGGCTCTGTTTTTGCTTATAGTATTTATTACTACCTGATATCTTATTTATGGTCTGTCTCCTCTACTCTAGAGCCTTTGTTCAATTTTCTTATGTGATCTTGCTCACGGAAGACAGGAGAACATAATGTTTAAGGGCATGGGATTTAAAATCAGATATGTTTTAGATATCCAGTCCTGCTAATTAGAAGCTATGAGGCCTCACACAAATTACCTATACTGTCTGAACCCCAGTTTTCTCATCATAAATGGAGTAAAAATGCTTACTCCAGGATTACTGTGAAAATAAAATAAAATATATTTATAGCGTTTAGGCCAGTGTTAGGCTCATAATAAACTTTACATGAATGCCAGCACCTATTATTAATATTAATAGTATTATCATTATTATTGAAGCTACCTTGATATTTCACTGCTGCGAACCCTAAGAAACTAACAATAGAAGCTACAAAAAAAGAAAGAGGCTTTTAAATAAACCCTTTAAAACTCTCTTTGTAGAAATTATCAATATCAGAAATGAATTGCTGACCAGATTAATTTAAGTTCAGTTGTGATGGGGAAAAATCCAAACCAAAATGAGATAGGATGAATTGTCAGGCTTCAGTTTGCAAAGGTCAAGAGGAAAGGGATGGATAGCTATCTTTACAGAATGATATATTCTGTTATTTGGGAAAGTCATGTGAAGAGAGATGAGATACTTTAGGAATAGAAAGGTCAACTGCTGGGCCCATTTTGAAAAAGGGGAAAAAGGATGAGTCTGGAAAGTGTGCAGACTTGGGCAGATTTACATAAATGTCTAGGTAGCTGCTCCATTATACTTACCTTTTTAAAAAAATACCAGAAAACAATAATCTGGGCTTGGGAAGAACTTGTTAGGAAAGAGCATATCTCTGTTCAGTTGGCAGGGCTTCCTCTGTCTTGGTTGAAGTAATTGTAAATTTTGTGGTTTCAAAAAGTCAATCAGCGAGAAATATATGCCTGAAATATATGCCTGTATGTTCCTCAAATGAGCTGAGGAACAGGATGGCTGTAGTCCATCCAGCAGGAATCAATGACATGGCCTCAGGCCGGAGTTACTCAGGGCACTGGCTGGGGACAGGGATCAAACTTGAGTCATTCTAGTTAACCAACAAGGAATTTCAAACATCTCTGAGAAGTTCAGACAGAAAAACTAAAATTCAGTTAAGTGGATGTTCAGAAACCTGTCCTATGAAGAAGAGACTAAAAGAGTTGGCATTAGTTAGTCAAGATGTGGGAAAGTGCAGAAAAGGTGACTTGATCCTGCTGTTTAGATGGAAGATGTGGGGAGAGCATTGGACTGATTTCCCCGCCTGGGGAATACCACATTGTAAGCAGTAGGCTCTACTCTGCTTTTGCTCTACCACTGGAAGAAGCATTACACGACAGTAAGAAGAATTTCCTGATTGTCATAATAATAAGCTACTGCAGGTGGCTAGTGAGGAAATGTATGCAGTTCTTTTTGCTAAAAATTATGTAAGACAATAAATAACTCTCTGCCTGGAGTAATCGGAACATTTCAAGGGAATGAAGATAGTTGGGACAGAGTAACTTGGGGACTCTTTTCATCTCAGATATTATGAGTATTGTGCTCCTTCCTATCTGCTTGAAGATACTAGAAATATTATTTAACCTTCTTCATGCAAATATTGTCATGCCTCCCAACTCAATATAGAACACTGTCTGGCCTGACACAGGATATCTCACTTTGTAGATCATTTCCATTGCTGTTATTTCTCTGAGAAACATCTTCCTCACCTATGATGGCAGTGACATTGTCATTGTTCCGTGGAAACCTACTGTCTTAGACTGACAGCTCTCTGTGTTTAAAATTTCCAGTTTTGAGGGTGTTCCTGAGATGCTCCATGTTTCTAGGTTGTTCTGGATCCAAGTAGCACCTTCACAAGGAACTGTGAGGGCTAAATGAGTTAATCCGTGTAAAGTTCTTAAAACTGTCTGGCACAGAGTAAGCGTTCAGTAAGTGGTAGCTATTATGATTATTGTTTCTCCATTTCATGTGTGGCTTCTCTGTATCCGTGTGTTACTACTGCTAGGTTCAAAGTTAGAAGGGGGAGTGAAATAGGCCAATTGGTGGGACCTCAGGAGAAGAACAAACCCTATCATGCAGAAAGATTACAGTAACTTCAAAGTATAGTTTTGGAAAACCTCTTTAAATCTAACCAATGCACAATGGAAAACCCCTAAAGAACCAATCTCATTATTTAATTAAGTGGAACCGTTATGCTGACTTTTACTACAGAAGGCAAGCATAATTTTAAAAATGGGGCATTTTAATTCTCTTTTGTTTTCCAATTAACGCGTTTGCTCCAAAAGGGGGTCCTTGTGCTTGAGTATACATGTTCTGTGAGTACATATTCCTACGTAATTTCAGTCTCTCTCTCTCCTTCTTACCGATCCCCCCCAAAAAAATCTTCCCCTGTTGATGTCGAGGTTCATTTATTACAGTGCTCAAGCTGCCCAGATCATAACCTCAGAGCAAATATCTTCCTGCCATCGAAGCTGCCATGAGCAGCGTGGGTCCACCGTGCAGATCTCCTCTCCCTGCCAGCTATAATTAGGATGTTGAAGTAATGGAGCTCTCACTTTTTTGCTGATGCCAGCTTACCACAGCAGACCACACGCATTTACTCTTAGTTAAAAGTGGTAAAGAAAATGCCAAGAACATTCATTTTAATTGGTCGACACTATATGGACCTTTAGTGCCACTGTTTTATGGTCTTCTGTTTTAGATTTCTTTCTGCCACCACCCATCAGCTTATTATAATGGGTATTCTTATTTGCATTTGATTATCCTTTTATTGTTATTTTGATCGTTACTTGTTATGAATTATTATTTTAAAAGTTTCATCTTCTTCTGTCACCTAAGTAACAATGTCATCTGCCCTAATATCTATTAAATTCTACAGAAAAGACTGACATTTTCACATCGGTAAGAAACTAGTTTTTCATCAGGTAGTCCCTGAGATGAGGATAAATGGCAGAGATTGTTTTCTTAAATGCTTGCTTTGATGTTGATGTTTTGTAGTTTAAAAAAAATTTGTCACCTGGGTAGTGTGTGGTGGTGCTGGTGGTACCAATGTTTCTCTCATGTAACTAGACATGTTTTCTTCTTCATTGATTGGACTGAGTTCCCCCTGAACTTTGGAAAATGTTTAATTTGTTACTCTAACATGGAAAACACCACCTAAAATAGGAGAGAATGGTAAAAGAGAAACATGTGTTTTTTAAAAACTGAACTCCCTATTCTTAGAGGTCTTGGGAACTTCCAGGACGTTAGACACTGATCTGAGTGGAGGAAATTCGGTCTTTGCCTTTGGAGTTGACATAATACTTTCTAATGGGGACCTTCATGGTAGCCTTTTAGTGTTATAGCACTGCTGCTGATGTTGCAAGGTGTGAGCAGCGGCTGAGTTCCTCTTCAGGGTCCCATGCGCCCTCTCCAGGAAGCCCTTCTCACATAGGCCTCTGAGGGGGACAGGGGCGAGTTGTTTGGACGATCTCCTCTGTATTGCTTTCTCTTTCTTTAGTCAGATTGAAAAAGTTCATAAATAAATATTAAAATGGGAAACTATTTCATGCAGAGATGATGCTGAAGAAGCAGTTATGAGGATCAAGAATAAGCTTGCCTAACGAGTGTCAAATGACAAAACTAAACCAATGTAGTAATCAGTTTGATGTCCTTTATTCAAGGGGAACAGTCCATGGGTTGTAGGGGGTACAGTTCCTCACAAGCAGTGGAACACTCTTCCAGAGGGATTTTGGGCCAGTTTTATAGAGCATTAGAAGTGGTGACACAGAAAGCAGAGCATGATTGGCTGGGGTTGCATATCTGACCTTATTTAGAAAGATCAGAGAACAAAGAAGTAAGTATGGAGCCCAGAGCTGGCATTGCATTTGGGGATTTGCTGACAGGATACTGTGTTTCTGGTCAAGCAGAGCATTTATAGCAACATGAAAGTTCAATCTGCTGATGTGGCACCCCAGGCAGGAGTGGCTCCAACTTGGATCTAGTATTTAAATACTAGAGGGTTTTTTTTTTTTTTGGTTTTGTTTTGTTTTCTAATGAGTGGGGAATAGGTAGAAATGAAAGAGAAATTTAAATTAATTACAACTAGAAAACCTTGACATGAAGGATAACAAAAAAAAAAAAAAGGAAGTGGATTGCAGAACAAAGGATGAATAGTTTGTTCTCTAGCCTCTGGTGGCTAGGATTCCTGGTTTTCACCCAGGCTACCCAGGTTCAATTCCTGGGCAGGGAACCAAAATCTCGCTTCAAGCCACCACTCACTGCTGTCTCCTCGACATCAGTAATATTGAGGAGGTCCATTTATATGAGTATAATCTAGTCATTTAAAGGGCATAATTTAATGAAAAATTATATCTTTTAATTAATTTGGAAGTTTTAATATTTTTAAAACACATTCTTGTTTAAGGATTAAGATCAGGGCTAAAAGAAAATAAACAGAAGTTGTTCCTAATTTTATGGAGAATTGATTTTCTGACTCAAATACTGACTTATTCCACTGTTATACTCTAAGAGTAATTATGAGGCTGATATAATAATGACTATCATTTATTGGATGTTTGCCCTAAGCCAGAGGTGAACAAACTCTGGCCCATGGACCAAATCCAGTCTGCCACCTGTTTTTTGTTTTTTTTTTTAATTAATTAATTTATTTGGCGCATTGGGTCTTAGTTGTGGCACGCGGGATCTTTCATTGCGGCGCGTGGGCTTCTCTCTAGTTGTGGCGTGTGGATTTTTCTCTCTCTAGTTGTGGTGCGTGGGCTTAGTTGCCTTGCGGCATGTCGGATCTTAATTCCCAGACCAGGGATTGAACCCGAGTCCCCTGCATTGGAAGGCAGATTCTTTACCACTGGACCACCAGGGAAGTCCCTGCCACTTGTTTTTATAAATAAAGTTTACTGGAACATAGCCATGCTCATTTGTTTATGTTCACACTATAGAGTTGAGGCATCACAATAGAGACGGTATGGCCCTGCTAAGGCTAAAATATTTCCTATTTGGCCCTTTGCTGAAAAAGTTTGTCAACCTCTGGTTTAAGGCAAGCACTGTTCTTTACATGCATTATGTCATTTAATCCTTCCAACATCCCTGGGAAGTCAGTGTCTTATCTTTCTTTCATAGATGATGAAATTGAGGCTTAAAGATGTTTAGTGTCTTGCACAAGGACACCCAGCTAAGGGGAAGAGTCTGGACATGAGCCCGTGTGATCTCATCTTTAGAGCCTGCACTTTTCCTCTGGGTCCAGTTTCTTTGTCATTGGGCTTCAGAGAGGTGGTACACCACTCTGGTTAACAGCAGGGCCCTGGAGCCACAGATCCTTTGAATTCGAATGACCTTTGGCAACAAATGACTTAACTTCTTTGTGCCTCAGAATGGAAACATTACTATTATTAACCTCTTGTTTTGTAGATGAGATTCTGAATCTCCAGAAATTCTTTTAAGTTTTCAGAAGACCTGAACTTACCATGACTACAGCATCACTACAGTGCTAGCTAGACAACATGTATTTCAGAGGGGCGATGGCTTTTGAAAGGTGAGATTGTGAATCACATGTTAATTTTGTTTAAATTTTAATTATCAGGTCCTTCATAGACAGCAGTCTCAGCCAGCCAAGGAGAGCTCCCCTCCCAGAGAAGAAGCGCCTCCCCCGCCTCCTCCGGCTGAAGACAGTTGCACCAAAAAGCCTCGGTCTCGCACAAAGATCTCTTTGGAAGCCCTCGGGATCCTCCAAAGCTTCATCCATGATGTGGGCCTGTACCCTGACCAGGAAGCCATCCACACTCTTTCTGCTCAGCTGGATCTCCCCAAACACACCATCATCAAGTTCTTCCAGAACCAGCGGTACCACGTGAAGCATCATGGGAAGCTCAAGGAACACCTGGGCTCGGTGGTGGACGTGGCTGAGTATAAGGACGAGGAGCTGCTGACAGAGTCGGAGGAGAATGACAGCGAGGAAGGCTCGGAGGAGATGTACAAAGTGGAGGCTGAGGAGGAGAATGCGGAGAAGAGCAAGGCTGTGCCTGCTGAAATTGACCAGAGATAATGTGAACTGCCACCAGGCAAAGCAATACATCGGTCCAAGGATTTTCTGTTTTAGTTTCTTTAAAAACATTTTTTTTTGCTTTATTTTATTTTTGTCTTTTTTTGGTCTGTTTTGTTTTCCTTACCTTTTTTTGACATTTCTCTGTTGCACAGGATACACCTGTAGACTGAATAAGTTCAGTATTTCTGAATCAGACATCGCCTTGGCAAAGACACTAAAGTGTTACGCTTTACAATGGACTGGATCATAGTCATTATAATCACAGGAGACTCTGCCTTCATTATCCTTGCACTTATGGAAGAGACACCAGGCAAGTTCCAGGATGAAAAGACCTATGAAATAAATGAAGGAAGCTACAAGTGTGTGTGTATATGTATATGTATATATCTATATATTTACATATATATATTAAATTGCATGGGACAGAGAACTTTACAATCCGAAAGAATAGACTGTGAAATGAGTTCTTAAAGAAGAGACTTGTTTATGTATTAAAAAAACCACTTCACAGTGAGTCGCTTTGGCTTTTTGATAAACTGCGGCCTGCTCTCAGGGTGGGGTGACTATTTTTGAATTCCTATTTATTTTCTGTGTTTGTCCCTGATTTTTTTTTTTTTTTTAATTCTATGGCTTCCTATCTGGCAGCTTGATGGGTAATTTTTGAGGTATGTATTTAACAAAACAAATCAACACTGCCAAAAAAAAAAAAAAAAAGAAAGGAAGAAAGAAAGAAGAAGAAAGTAAAGTGAAAAAAAAATCAGGGCACCTTAAAATGATACCAGTCAAATTAATCTTAAAGACACAATGCACACTTAAAATGACTCGCGTTCCGTTATTCAACTTGTCGTTACTGTAGTGAACAGATGCATTTCTGTGGAATTCCAAATGAGTAAAGCTGAAATTCAGTACAGAGAAAACTTGTCCATTAGTGCAGTCTCGATAAAATGACATACTGATGTCAGACAAATGGAATTCACAGTATGAGCCACATTTTATTGTGAAATTTATTTACCTGCTTGTGGCTTCAGATCTTAAAATTAATAAGCCTGCTCATTTAAAACTTGTTTATTGTTGCTGTTTTCTTTTTCTTTTTTTTTTAAAATAGAAAATAGTTCAATGTAATATTAAGTTAGAAAAGAAGTTGCTGCCCAGTTAAAGGGACTCCCTCTCAAATAAATCTCCATCCCTTCATCTCCCGAAAGACGTTTCTCATTTCTGTTTCACTTTGGGCTTCCTCTTTGTACGTATTCCGTCCACCTAACCAGACGTTTTCAGTTCTTGCTCTCACGCGCCTCATCCCTTCCCTACTATGGGGGCAGCCCTAACAAGAACCTGTTTTTGAATCATTGTGCAGCTCCAGGCAATAGAGTAAGCAAAGCAATTTCAGTGGAATCACGTACTCGTCATAAATGGAAACATTTTCCCAGTTACCTACGTAGCAGTTACCTTACATAAAGCAGAACTAATGCCGACTGGCTGTTTAGTGGAATGAGCATTAAAGCTGCAATCTACTATAGTCCTCCCACCGCCTGTAGCTTCCCATCAGAAACCATTACTTCCCACTTCTACTTCTAGTCATTGCAAGAGGAGACCTCACCTTCAGGACTGGCCAAGTGAAACTAATCTCATGCTTCAAGGTGGCCGTCAAACAGTCCCACACGGTTGGATTTTTTTTAGTCGTGCTCTCATGCAAACTTTTCAAAGACCTCATGCAATATCACTTTGAAAGTTATTTTCTGTTTACTACACAAACATTGTAATATAACTGTTAATACTATTTATATATTTGAAAGGTATAAAAGGTCGGAGTTAAAAAAAACAAACCTCTATGTGTAGATATTAACTCAGAACTTAACAATATACAGGGAGAAGACATGTTGCAATACAAGCTAATTCTAGCTGCTCAGTAACCTCTGGAGTTTTTAAAGGGACATTTTCCTGTACTTTTTCAAATAATGATGTTTAAAAAATTATCTTGACATGAGCGTCGTATACCTTTGCAAAAGGATGGTTGTTTGCAGTCAAGCCCTGGGCCCGTCCTTCCTATTTTCTGTAGTATGCTGCAGCTTTAATCAGAACGTCCATGGTTGCTGCTTCCTAATATCCGAGTTACTTTTCCAAATTGTCTTCTTACACTGTTGCTGAAGGTCACTCTGTACACGTAATGGAAACTGATTTTGCCAAGCTCTTACAAGGTGGTTCATCTATCGATGGCATCCGCATTTGGTATCTTTTACACTTCAACCAAAAATTTATTAGGTATTTTTCAATGCTAAGTCTTGCCTTTTATTTTTTAATTTCACTGCCAAGTTTGCAGTGGTTCTAAGTGAATCTGTGGGCATTTTAGCCTGTGGTCTTGCCAGATCTTTGCGAATTACAATGCATATATGTCTATTTATTCAATATCTGTCATATAATATCTATTTGGAAGAAGAAACTTTCTCTTGTAGTGCCTCTTGACAAAGCACAATTTCCCGCCTTTTTTTTTTTTTGTGAAATGAAAAAACAAATTGTGTTTTATTGCGATATCAACAATGTGAATAAGGATTAACATATTGTAAATGTTCTTTTTTCCATGTAAATCAACTATCTTTGTTATCACTAAGTGATAATTAATTTTTAACTTATGTGCATTGTTAGGCTGTTAGAATTTTTTGGTTGTTAAAATAAAATGCATTCAAAAAATATGAGTTTGTCAAGTATTTTACTGGGCAGTGCCCTCTTTCCCACTTGATTTTTTGTCTGGAATGAGACCTGGTGAGTGTAAGGAAAATCCATTCCTTTATTTACAAGACAGCTGTACCTGCAATTACAGATGTTTGAGTCCTGTCCAGTGCAAGAATTTAATTGCACATGTGAATGTATGTGCACCTCTGTGTGTTTATAAACGTATGCATGCTCACATCCTGGAGCTGGCAACTGGGGGAGTCATTTGCTCAGATGTTTTGTTGTATACGAACAAAACTCAATTTATAAAGATATATTTATGGGCTTCTTTATTTTTCTAGTGAATATTTTCTGTTTATAATTAAAAACCCACAAATGACTGCGTGTCAGGAAACTTTTGGAGCACATATGTCCATGGTTAATGGACATAATAAAAGTCTTTTATATTTAGAGCCGGGTACCATAATGTGAGCATAGAGGAATGCTGGAAGGATTGATGTATCTGAGAAATGTGTGAAAATGATTTTTTAGAAAGTGCTCACAACGGAAAAAATTGCTCTAAAGGCTAAAGTTAATAAGGAAGGAGCAAGTGCTTAGCTTCAGAACTGACAAAGAGAATGTCAATTAAAAAGTGTTTTTTTTCTTTTGATATGGTAAATTGTTTTTCCCGGGTTTTCTTTCTTTTTTCTTTTTTTTTCATTTGGTTGGCATACAGATGTAATTTTTCTTTCCTTTCTTCCTCAGTTTCACTTGCCTTTTTTCACATGATAGTTGACAGCCCGTGGACTGTGTAGATAAGTTTTAAGGACAGTTTGTGGAAACTGGGTGTTTGCAGAAAGGCAGACAGCCCCACAGCACAGTGCTAAAGGTTTTTAAAGAAAAATTAGAGATTCAGTAGAGGGTGAAACAAGTTGCTTATGCAAATGTACATGAATTCTGCATTTGGGATAAAGACATAAAAGTAAAGCATGTGTGAGATAGTCTGCCTTTTAACACAAATGCTTTCCACCTGCCTGAGGCTGTGTTCTGGGGGGTCATAATTCACTGGAGGTGACAAACTCAAAACCGGGTGGCTCTGCCCACGGATGAATTGGCTTTGGCCTAGAAGGCGGTCTCTGTGCTAACAACTTTTATTTCCAAGGAAACAAAGTCAGAGATTTTGTTTAAGTCATGTTAAGTCATGTCATCTCAGAGCCATCACTTTACGGGTTGAGTTTTTGTCTTTTCTTTTTTTTTTTTTTTTTTCCTTAGAAGAGATACTTTCCTTTACTCTGTTATTTCGCTTTCTGCAAAGTTTTAAACAAAGATTTAAAAGTCCCCACATTTTTTCTAAAGAGCAATCATGGCATAATTAGACAGTAAACACTTATTAAACATGTACTCTATACCAGATAATTTGCTAAGAACTGAGGTGACAAGGAAAACTGTATGATTTAACGCTCTCCCCTCAAGGAGCTTATAACTTACTGGACATGTATGATATAAATCCAGGAAAAGTGATATTGTCATTCAACGGTTGTCTCCAGACAGATGTTTATTTGTTTAGTGAGTGGTACAAACATGTGCTATAATGTAGAGAAAGAAATTATCATTATTTGTGACCTAGAATGGTCTTGAAAGGTGCGTTACTTAGGATTGGCTGCATATAATTTTAAAAAATACAAAGTAATCATAAGAGAAGAGTTTACCTATTTCTTACGTAAAAGAAATTGCTGAGGTATTCTGGCTTCACGAAGTTGTCAGGGACTCAAACTCCTTCCAGCTCCCAGCTCCATTTTTCCCTATGTTCCTGTGTTCCATCTTCCTCTTAGTCCAGGATGATTGCTAGAGCCTCGCCATCACATCCACCTTTCAGACACCAGGGTGGAAGAAGAGTAAAGAATGGCATACTCCCTTTCTTTTATGGGACTTCTTCAAGTCCCCCACCTAAATGCAAGGGAGACTGGTAAATGTTTCTAACTGTTCCATTAATTCCAGAGAGAAGGGTAGAGTGGATATTTTGGTAGGCAACTCACAGCCTCTGCCAGAGAAGGTATCCAGAAGGATGTTGAAGATAATAGATAAGAAGAAGATAGTGAAAAGGCACATTTATCCTGCTGCTACTCTGGTACCTTGTACCTCTTCCTCCTTCCCACCCTGAGTTCTTTTCCTTGCTAACTTTAAGAATCAGTCCAAGCACCACTTCTTCCAGGAAGCCTTTCTGATCTGCCCTGCCAGTGTGGTTACAAATCCTCCTGTGCTCACATAACATTCAGAGTATTCCACCATCACAGGACTGTCCCAGTTCTTGTGGCATATTGTGGTTGCTGTATTTGCTCAGTGGGAAAGTGTGAAGTTTTTCTTTGCATTTATCCATGCAGAGAACGGGGGTGGGCTGGTGGAGGTGGCATGAGCCCTGGGGAAATAGGTGTGACAGTTTCCTCTGGATGAGCATGTCTAGGACTGGCACCTTGAGTTGGAGACAGAAATGAAGAATGAAAAGTGCAGCGAGGGCCAGGTGATTTAGAACTCTGCCAGCTCAATATTGCAGGGAGACGGTAGAGCTAGGACCTAAAGCCAAGCCTGCATGTCTCCAAAGCTTACACTGCCACCCCCCAGTATCACACCACCTCTCTTGATGTCCTAGTGTGTCCTAGAAAGGCTGTATGAACTGAACATCAATTTATTGGCCAACATATTTTGTATGAAATGACCTTTTGACTTCTCTTCACACACTTTTTCATCATCTTGTCTGAGTATGACATTTCTGATGGAGTTTTGTTCTAAAGGAAAAACCTATTTTAAAAAACACCATGTTCTGCTTGTAAAACTGTCCCAGAAAAACTCTAGAAGTAGCTTCTTAGGAGACATTTTAAGAGGTTTAAAGTGTTACCTTCACATATGGAGAAATAATTACAAAAATATTCCATTAGCACTGTAATGAATAGTGCAGAGCAATGATTAATTAAAGAGAGAACTATAATTTATTCACTATCCATTAACAACCCTAATCCCGTTTTAACGCAAAACAGCACAGACTAAGGGAGTGCTGGTGGTCTCTGTAGCAACTTTGGACTGTCCAGTCCTAGGAGCCCTCGCCCACCTTAGGGAAAAGGTAAGGAGAAAATTCTTTCTAGATGTACTCTCTCTCAAGTTGATTGTGAGAAGGCAGTGAGCTATCCTAGGTTCTATTTCTTACCAGTTTTGCAGCTTGTTATTTTTCAGATCCTCAGTTTCTTCATCCATAAAATGAGCCTGATAATTCATAGATCTCAGAACTGTTGTTATGATTAAAGAAAATAACTAGGTAGAAGCATCTAGAACAAATCCTTCCTTTCTTTCTTCCTTCCTTCCAAGAGAGATAGAGAAGCAGGTTCTAGTAAGATGCTATAAATGACCTAAAATACTTCAGATGAGTTTTAGAGTAGGATTAAGTCTAATGTTTTTACAAGTTGTTTTACACTATTTAAAGCATTTGTGCCTGAAGGGCTGCTGTATGCACTGTTTACGTCCTGCTTTTGTCCCTCCTTTGTCCCTCTCTTTCTTCCACTGTCTCTTATTACAATCTCTTTCTGTCCCTCCCTCTCTTCCTCTCTTTTCTTCTTCCTGTCAAGAGCTATAATATGGTTTTCTTTCTAAATGAGTAAGAAAATGAAAGAGACGGTTTAGTAGCCTTCCGAAGTCTTCAAAATTAGATCTTTAAACACGAATGGCACCCACTCTCTTGTTTTTCTCCTGCTTCACTCCTGCTCGGTTCTGCTGTGTTTTGCGGATTCCTTTTTTGCCCTCCATGAATGCTCAGGTGCTGCAGGTGCCTTCTTTGAGCCTCCTCTTCCCAGATCCACACTCCTTCCTCATCCGCTATCGGGACACGAAGTGTCCCCGTGTGCCGACGACCTCCACTTGCTACCTGCAGCCTAGACATTTTCCGGGTCTCCAAACTGTCCAGTTGTACTGCCGGCTCACACTTCCACTGAACGTGTCCCCAGGTGACCTTATCTTCCTCCCCAAATTTGGTCCACCCAGCTGATGGCAACTCCAAACTTCCAGTCGCTTGGACCTAAAACCTTGGCTTTATCCTTTATTATTTTTCTGTCAGCAAAGTTCTTTTGGCTCTACCTTCAAAACACATTCACGGTCTGACGGTCTCTCACCTTCACTACCGCTACCAGCTCGGTCAGACACCACCCTCTCTCACCTGATCTGACCCTCTCTAACCTTCCCTTCCGCTTTCCTCCTGCTTCCTGGGCTCCAGCCACATCGGCCTCCTGGCTGTCCCTGGAATACAGGGCTCACTCTGGCCTTAGGGCCTTTACTCTTCTCCCTCTTCACTCTGCCAGGAGAGCTTTTCCCCCGGACAGCTGCACGCTCACTCCTCAGTCCCCCTCAGTTTGCTCAGACATCACCTCCTCAATGACAACTACTCTGACCACCTTATTTAAAATTGCAATAGGGCTTCCCTGGGGACGCAGTGGTTAAGAATCCGCCTGCCAATGCAGGAGACACTGGTTCGAGCCCTGGTCCGGGAAGATCCCACATGCCGCGGAGCAACTAAGCCCATGCGCCACAACTCCTGAGCCTGCACTCTAGAGCCCGTGAGCCACAACTACTGAGACCGCGTGCCACAACTACTGAAGCCCGCGCACCTAGAGTCCGTGCTCCGCAACAAGAGAAGCCACAACAATGAGAAGCCTGCGCACCGCAAGGAAGAGTAGCCCCTGCTCGCCGCAACTGGAGAAAGCCCGCACACAGCAACGAAGACCCAACGCAGCAAAAAATAAACAAATAAATAAATAAATTTATTTAAAAAAAAATTGCAACAGACCCCACGCCCACCTTCTGGATCCCTTTTATCCTGCCCTACCTTATTTTTTTTCATGGATTCTAACATGATGTATAATTTACTTATTTTTCATGTTTTTGTCTACTTGTCAGTTCCTTAACCCCAGTGAAAACACCAGGAGGGCACAAAGCCTGTTTTTTTTAAACCAATCAATATTTAAGTGGACTACATTTCATAACAGTTTTCACCTAGTTGGATTTTTCAATTTTCCCAACTTCAGCCTGGATTAAGGATTTCAATTACTTTCTAGAGATGAACTTCATCTGAATATTTCTTTAGTGCATAACCAAGGTACCTGAGGCCTCAGGAACTTCCAAGACGGATATTTGTAAGCCCACATTTGGGTAATTTACGGCCTGTGATTCTATGCTGTCTTGGAAGATAGAATCACTGAACCACGGATTCTGTTGTCTAGCGCATCCTCTATTCAAAGCAGAAATCCCTTTTCAGGTTGGAGGCGTCTTCGGCTGGAGGCCAGGCAGTCTTCGTCCCTCCATGACTAGGAGCTTATGACTGTGGAACTCAGCCCAGTCCACCTGGGGTCAGCTGTGCTGTCCCTGAGCTCTTATGGATGCCATCTAAGACTGCACGGGCTCTTCCAGTAACCACCTCACGTATTTGAACTCACATTGGATTTATGACCACTAAATCCCTTAAGTTCTTAGGTTTCTTTTATTAACCATGTGATGTAGCCACAAAGAGAGCTTATGTCATTCAGACTGCATGAATAGAGAGATACACCACTTAGGTCAAGGGAAGTGATCACCCTATCCTCTTCAAGCCTATCAGGCCACATTATGGCATTATTTTCAATTCTGATGACATTTTGGAAGTGTATCAGTAAATTGAGGTATATTCAGAAGGCACAGGGTGATCAGGATGGCGAAGGACCTGGAGAGCTTATTTTCTATTAATTTATTCAATTCAATCATTTTCTTATTCATCGACCAACAAGCCAAATTTACGAAATGTCTATTGGATTGAAATCACTGTGGGAGAAACAAAGTTAGGATCTTTAGTTGACAGCAACAGAACTAACTCTAGCTAGTTAAGCAGAAAAAGGAATTTACTAAAAGACATGAGAGTGCTCAGAGAATTTCTGGGAGGGTCAGAAAATCAAGTTCAGAGGTGATGGTCAAGGTCTAAGACTACTCCAGTGGAGACTACACTGCCGTCCCATGAGGTGCAGGCATCAGCACTTGGCTCCCTGATCCGGGGCATGGATGCCACCTGTAGAACCTCTACCCTTGCTGCCTCTGAAGGAAGGGGCTCTGCTACTGCCCTTTACAGAATGGAATCCACGTGGCACAGTTTTCTTCATTCGACTCCCTTCCAAGTCAATGTCTCATGCAGATGCGACTGAATGAAATAGTCTAAGTCATATGAAAGGAAGGTTGGGGAAGTGAATTTCTGTCTTCTGTCTTGGGGAAATACAGATTCATAGGTGGGAAATTCTCTAAACATAAGAGAAATAGTCAGAGGTACTCAGGGCCCCAAAGCATGCCAAATGCCAACAGCAATGAGATTATTAGACTGTGAGCTCTTTGAGGAAAGATACTGTGTCTTATTCAGACAACATGGTGTTTGGTCTGAAATCAGAAAGATCTGGTATGAATCCTGACTACTCCACTTCTTAGCTCTTTGTGACTTTGGGCTATTGTTTAACCTGGATCTCAATTTCCACATCTGTAAAAAGAGGAAAATAATACCTACCTTGCAGTATTTTTGTGTTTGAGAAGCGTGGTTAAAGCTTCTAAAGCACAGTACCTGCCTATAAATGAAAGTTTTCCCTTAACATCTTTATATCCCCATTACCAAGGATGGAGCCTGGTACACAGTGTTCAATTTTTTTTAAATGTGGGAATGTTTGTAGAAGTCATGGTATTTGTCTTCAAGAAAAATATTTCAGTGGGTAGGTAACATGTAAACCCCAAAATACTAAAACCCAAGATGGAACAACTTAGATCCACTGTGGATGGGAAGGTCAGTGTCCTCCAAGGTACTGATGACTGCTCTATTAGCAGAAACTAGGAGTGGCCTCACATCATACTCAGTCCTGCTATCTCACTCCTGTAAGTGTGACTCAGTGTGTACTTGGTCAAAGGTAAAATTATCTCCATGAACCATTCTTCTTCTTTCTTCTGTATTCAATTCAATCTACTAAATATTTCCTGATGGCAGGCCAACTCATTAGATTATCTGGGAACATGTTTTATGACTAATTCCATGGTGGGCAATCATCAAGTTGGGGTGCTTAATAGCAGAAGGATGGTCAAAACATAGGAGAATGTTTTCTATATCAAAGACAAGTCAGAGATGACACAGCTTTGAAAGCCTCCAGACTCAAATCATGGAGGGAATTCCCTGGTGGTCCAGTGGTTAGGACTCGGTGCTTTCACTGCCGGGTCCGGGTTCAACCCCTGGTCAGGAAACTAAGGTCCCACAAGCTGCAAGGTGTGGAAAAAAAAAAAAAAATCATGGAACAATGGGGTTTCAACAAATTGTGTGTCAAGATGTTTGCACGTATCCAACATTGCTTCCTTCTTGAGGCCCGGGTCTGGTGGCAGTGAGGAGGCCCAGCCCTGGGAATAGTGGGGAGACTTTGCAATCTCCAGCATCAGCATAGAAAGATGCACTTATGCCCAGCCCTTGTCAGCAAGTATGGCTCTCAAATATTTGTTATTTTGGGAATCCTATGTTGGGAAGATAGTCCATGGTTATCACTGCCAAACACTGGGACTTAGGGAGCAGTAATAGCCACCCCCTCAGACTCGGTGGCCAATAGTGTTGTCAAATTCATATTGGCAAATAAAGACATTCAACAAACAATAAAAATTATAAAACTACCATCTGCTCTACCATCATTACATCAGAGAAAGGACCTTTAATCTCTCCCAAATTTGGGGCACATACTCTTACAATGAAGTAGGTCCTAAACAAGTGAGGAAAGTTAGCCAATTTGCAATGAAATGTTTGTGTCTTGCTCTTCTTTTTCTCCTTTTTCTGGGGAGGAGTGAAAATTTTGTCGCCGCCCAGAAGTTAACTGCTGATGAACATTTGAGAACCACTGTTCTGAGTATTAGGCTGGATAGTTACTTCCCCAGAAACTCTTATCTTTTGATTGAATCAGGCACCAAAAGATCCACAGTGAAGCCAAAATTAGCTCAGCCTTCTCAGAATTGACTCAACTGCACTTTGCTCGTATCAAGGTTTGTCACAAGAAACTACTTATGTGGACCTTGCTATTGCACTTGCTGTTACATTTTTGATGCCACTCTTGCCTGTAATGTCTCTCAGTGGCTCCCAAGTGAAATTCCACTTGAGAAATTTCTTTTCCAGTTGCAAGTAAAAAAGGTCTTTGTCTCTCCAGTAGAATGGATATGCTATTTACTTTTTCTGTTAATGAGAGCAACTGAACTTCTTGAGTTGCCTTTTTTGCCCTAGCCACTAGGAAGCTCAGCGTTAACTCGAATGTCTACTCATAGCTGCTGAATTATCCTGACTTCTAAATGGGAAGGAGGTGACACCTTGAATTACCCAGAAAGCTGAGTTTGGAGAGTACAGGGGTTTTAGTAGCAAGTCATTAAAAATTTAACCTAACAAAATTTCTTCATACAGGCAAATCCATTCTTCTAAAGAAACCAAAGAGCTCCAAGTTCATACTCGGGGCCACCTCATATGAATGTGCCGTTCTTCATAGCACAGGTGTGCAGGAAAAGGGTCAAGTGGAGGCTCACCAAATCCTGTGCTCTGGTGTGGGGTGTGCTTCTGACCGAGAAAGGGGCCCTTCTCTCTAATTAACACCAAGGTGCAGAACGGGGCAGGAGTGCCTCTGCCTGTACTCGTGCACAATCCATTTGCGGATATGTATCGCATTCCAGCATTTGCTCCTCCGAGGTCAGAATGCCTCATGTAAAGATCTCATGATCTGTGAACAGGGAGCTCTCCTAGGCTGTCTTGGGCTTTGCACTCTGTGGGGCGGAGCTACATCTCTGCTTCAGTGGACTTTGGACAAATGACAGAGCTTTGCCTGAGTGAAATCGCCAACCTTCTTTTTTTCTTTTTTCTTTTTTCCCATCTAGGCTTTAGTAGACAGGCCAAGACAAGAAACAAGAGAGCTACCAAAAGCAGTGAAAAATTGTTAGTCAGAACTTTTGACTGATTGGTGCCTCCAGTTTCCCGCAACATGCCAGATGTACAGCTTCTTACTGTATGTAGTTACATATGTGTCCTTTGCATAAAACCTCTCTGGCTAAACCTCAATCCCTGACTATTATATATTCTGAATAAAAGCGAAACATCTCAGCATTTGCAAAAATTCAAGATTTATCAACATATTGAGCTTTTACTAAGTCATGAATTCTTGATTTGTATTCATAGTGCTTTTGCATATTCATAGCCCTCTTTAGCCAAAGATCTTCAATATTCATTTACTATGGAGTGGTAAGTATATATTATTCAACTCCATTTACCAGTGGGTAAACTGATGCCCAACGCAAGGCCTGATCAGAGAAGCCGAATAAAGAGCAAGATGCTCTTAGCCCCTCAGAGAGGCGCTCCAGCTGTCTCCCTCCAGAAATAAAGGCCCACGGCCTGCTTGTGATTCTCACTTCGCAAGCATCAGGGGAATCAGGATTTTTTTCCTTCTGGATTTGTTGGAATGTCTTGGATAGAGTTTTCTCTTAAAGTGCATGGGACAAAAGGATAGCCCAGGGAAATGAAAAATAGCCTTCTTCCAAATTGCTTTGAATCCATGATGCCAAAAGTTAATTGACCAGATCAGTGCCTCTTAAACCTAGAGGAGAACAGGTAAAGAGAATCATTCGTTTGCTCCAATAACCAATTAATGGCATTGATTGGGCTGTAAGGATCCTGTCTCTCCCACTTTTATTAGAGAAACAGAGGTCAATTTTCTTAATACCTTCCTTTAATACAATCTATTCCTTTATTTTCTAAGTAATTTATTGAGGATTATAACTACAGATTTACCAGGTGCTGATTGAAGAGGAGTGTACAACATAAAAAAATATTTCTGGCTAAATTTAGAAAATTATAAGAGAAGAAATCAAAATGATCCCTTGAAAGTAACCAGCTTCTAACACACATGACAAAAGAATGTCGACTTATGATTATTTTTGAAACTGTACAAATATGTATTAAACATTTCTCTATGGAGATTGCATTTTGCAATAACAGTTTTTTTAAAAGAATGCCTTGTGTGATATTGAAAGGAAGACCATCTCAAAAGGTATGTTGTTGGGAAAAATGACTATCCAGCTCCCTAAAATGTTAACTTGAAAGCTGGTGTCAGAAAGCTCAGTCTCTATTTCCCCTTAAAAACAAATAAAATAAATGTAATTGCTCAGACTATCAACTACACAAATGCCTGTTTTTATCCACGTGTGTTGCCCTTTAAACAGCAAGAGTGTGATGAGTAGCATTACTGTTGGTTTTTATTACTAATAAACACATAATGCAAACTGAGCTCATAACGATCTAGAACAAAGCTCTCCAATAGAATTTTCTGCAATGATGGAAACGTTCTACATCTTTGTTGACTAATAGCCCCTCACACATGTGTAGAGTTGCCAGACTGAGCAAAAACAAAACAAAACAAAGCCTCCAAATTTAAAGAAGCAGGGCACCTAGTTAATTTGAATTTCAGATAAACAACAGACATTTTTAAATATACATACGCCCCATGCATCATTTGGCTTAATAAATGTTAGCTATTATTATTGTTATTGAAAATTATTATTGATTCATTTGTTTGTGTTTGACTGAAAGGAATCTATAGCTATAAAGTGCAAAAGGCAGCAAAGTCAAGTTCTTTGAGGTGATTAAAAAAAAAAGAAACTGAAATCAAAGCCCTACAACTTGGAATAGAATGGGACTTATTTTCTTCTGGGCTCTGTCAGCTTTCACTATTTAGTAGCTAAAACCATGGCTAGAGACCAAGGTGCATCTTTAAACATTTCTTTTCTTCAGCATCAAACTACAATTTCCAGGATCCCTCAATTTATGCAAACAGGTGTGTCTCCTGAAAAGTTGCTTTAAGTCAGTTTTACCTGAATCAAATAATTCAGGACTTACTCTCTGTTTAAAGGAATATTAAGGGAGTGGATATGTAGACAGATGATAGATAGATAGATAAATAGATAGATGATAGATAGATAGATAGATATGACAAGTTATCATATATAACAAATAATCAACCCCATCATTTAAAACATCTTTGATATCCATATTTAATTTCTTTGAAGTGTGGTGCTTCTATGGATGCCTGGGCAGGAAACAGATAGCAGATGCAAAGTATTTAACCAAAATGAGGTTAATGAAGGGCCTGTCTATAAAGGTGTGGCTATTGTTAAAGGAACCAGGAAGGGATGTTGGGTAACCCAGGGAGTAGCAACAGCGGAAGCTGTTACCGCAGGTCGGTCTGAAGGAGCCAGGATGTGGAAAGGTAAGAGGGGCTGCACGACAGAATCTCTGGTCTCAGAATATTGAAGTCCTTCAGCACCACAGCAAAGTAAGGGCATAAACCATCGCTTCTCTCCACGTTCCAATCTCCTGTCAGTTCCTTCCATTTCCAGAACAACCTGAATCCAGAGGGCAAATGGTCCTGGGTGGTGAAGCAACAGAGATCAGCCTCCAGGACACGGAGCAGAGAATGGAGGGTGTGGGGTAGATTTGAGAGCCGAATAGAGGATAACCAGCACACTGAGTACACATTATCTTTCTTTAAAGCTCAGATCACGTGTTCGTGAACATTTTGGAAAAGGATTACCTTTTCTTCTTGTGTATGAGCTTTCATCACTGAGTTAGTTAGGAAAATTTTATGCAAAATTAAGTCAGTCTTAGAATGTCTAGTCAATTTTGTTGAATGTGGGAGTCAAGTTATTTATATGGAACACAGACAAGAATTTTGCCCTAAAGTTGTATTGTGTGTGATATGAGTATTAACCACACTAAAAACAATTATTTTCACGTGTTGCAATATATCAAGATAACAGTCCTCTATCTTGATCTCAGGCTCATGTGCACACACTCTCTCTATTCAGAAGAACCAGATGGTTAAAATGAAGATAATTCTCATAGTAATTGGTGGTTTCTTATAAGATTTTATTGGGGGGGGTGAGGGAATATCTGATTTGTTTATGGAAGTTTATGTTACTGAATGTTGCCATCTTTCTCATTGTATAGTAAGGGAATATTTTTAAAACTTAATGAAGAACTGTTTCCTTTGTCAGGAACTATTATAGATATTAGATTAAAAAAGGAAGGAAGGGGCCATGCGTCATTGTAATAAACTTTTCAAAATTTAAGCCCTATTAAAAGAAATTTACCCTGAAAAAAATTTACCCTGGAAAAATAGGACATTCCTTTCACATGTTTGCTTCCAGAGACACACTTCTCATTTTATCAGGTTTTCCTTTAGAAATCATAATTCCAAAGAGTCCTCAAAATCCCCCCTCCATAATAGAAATGCTATGGTTCACTTATTTAGAGTGGAATGATTAAATGCAAGGGGGCCAGGTATGAGACCTTCAGTAATTTATTTAACCTCTCAGTGCATTCATTCTACCCATCTTTGAAATGGTTATAGTCACAGTATCAATCTCATGGAGTTGATGGGAATTTAATAAGTTAACATATTCCTGGCATGTGGAAATTTAATAAATTAATATATTCCTGGCATGTGGTATATGCTCAAGTGTTAGCTATTACTGAAAAATTATTCATTTATTTCACTTGTGTTTGGGTAGAAAGGAATCTGAGTGTCAAATGCAAAGGGCAACAGAATAGAGTTCTTTGAGGTGGCAACGGAAATAACAATAAATCAGAGCCCTACAACTTGAGTAGGATGTGTCTTAAGAGATTACCTACTCTAACCACTAAAGCCAGAAAAGTTCAGCAGGTTGCCTACAGTCTCTTAACCAAAATCCAGAGCCCTTTTTCTTACTGCAATGATTGTTCCATTCCTCCACCATGCTGCCTTTCCAGAGCATGCTGGAGCCCACTCAAACCAGCTTGCTGATTGTTACATATTTGGGAATGTTGTGAGCTAATGTTTAAAAATTAAATTATATAAACTTAGAATTAAATGAATTATATTAAAGTGAAGATTATAAACACTCAAAACTTATCACTACATAGTTATTTTCCAACCAGTTACTATTGTTTGTGCTCTTGAGGTTATTTACACCTGTGTATGATGGAAACACTATAGAATGATGTGCTACCCTGAATCTCTTCCCAACTCAACGCTTGGTGATGTCATGTTGGTAGTTCAAAACTGACCATGGTGGCAGTATTTGTAGCCTATGAATTGGCAAATGCTACAAATCAGCACCCTCTCTTTTTTGGGGAGAGTTGGTTGTTAAACACTTACCAGTACACCATTGGTTAGACACTGATCCTTTTTCTTAGTGCAAAAGTGGGATAGTAGGTATTAAATTGAACCAAACTTATTAAAAACCTAGGCTGAATAGATGATTTCAGGGCAGTAAAATGTACAGAATGGGAAATTGATTTTAGCTGTTAGTGAATTCTAATGAATACCAATGGTGGAATACTGATCTCCTGATGTAAATTGATCCCTTATAGAGGGCTGTTTAGATCAATGGGTGAGGTACTAATTGGGAAGTCAAGGTTTTTTTGTTTTTTTTGTTTTGGGGGCGGGTGTGGTTTTGCCAGGGCTCTTCCTAAAGACAGCACGCACCAGAGAGGCGACAAGGAAGGTTTGGAGTGACCACCGAGTCCCTTGCCGCCATTCACTCCCTGTAGTTCCCATGGAAGAATAATTCTCAGAAATCATGTGCCATCCACTAGGAGAGAATCAAGAAAATGGCTGAGGCCACTAGGTCTGTGGGCCTGAGCAGCTGGTCTTGGGGGAGGACTTGTAGTTTCTCACCCTCACCTGGGGCCTCTCCTGGAACAAGAGTGTCTTCCCTTTCACTGGAAAGGAGATCCGGCTTTAACTAGCCAGGAACACCGAGACCCTTAATTTAACGCTATGTCAAATTAATTGCCTTGTTTGTCTTTATTCACATTTTATCATTGCTGGCCGCAAGAAACTGATTGAACAGTGTATTCAAATCTCTGATCATCCCCCTTGTTAGGACAGGATCTCAGACCCATTCACAGACTTTGTTAAGTGAGTGTGTGTTGTTGTTAATCCACAAGCAAACATTTTTGTTGTTATTAGTTCACAACTCATCTTTTAAATGTTTTTCTTCAAATTTTCCGTCTGTAACTTGAGTGAGGTCAGGATGGGAACTCTAAAGCATCAGTCAGGGGTGTGAGACAGACTAGGGGACAGATATACCTGGCAGGCAGATCTAGAAAGGCTAGTGAATTAAAATAATCGAGTGGCTCCAAAGCCATCAAGCTGCACAGAGTCAAGGATATCTGGCTGCAGTAGCAGGACTTCAGCCGTGAGATGGGTACAGAGGCCCGAGTCCAGCCCCTGGGATAAGAGGTCAGAAAAAGGCAGGGTCTGGTGAAGGTGGGACTGGATTGGGTGGGGACGTTGACTATGCCAGTCTATGTCCTGAAGCTTGACTTTTCAGGTTTGAATCCTCGATGAAGTTTAAAAGCTCTATGTATCTCAGTTTCCACCAGTATAAAATGGGAATAATAATTTTGCCTACATTATAGCGTTGTTGTGAGAATTAATTAATACGTGTAAAGTACTTCTGAAAGTGATCGATTTTCAACAAGGCTGCCAACAGTACACAATGGGGAAAAGATATTCTCTTCAATAAGTAGTACTGGGGAAAAAAATCTACAAGCAAAAGAAAGAAATTGGACCCTTTTTCCTACACTGTACACAAAATCAACTTAAAATGGATTAAAGACTTAAACATAAAACCTGAAACCATAAAACCCCTAGAAGAAAAATAGGAAAAAACTTCTCGACATTGGCCTTGGCAATGATTTCTTGGGTATGGCACCAAAAGCACAGGCACCAAAAGCAAAAAATGGACAAGTGGGATAACATCAAACTAAACAGCATTTGCACAGCAAGGGAACATATCAACAAAATGAAAAGGCAACCTACAGGATGGGAGGAAATGTTTGCAAATCATACCTGAAAGGGTTAATATTCAAAAAATATAAAACTCCTATTCAGTAGCAAAAAGACAAATAACTCAGTTTTAAAAATGGGCAAAGGAGGGACTTCCCTGGTGGTCCAGTGGTTAAGACTCTGCGCTCCCAATGCAGGGGGCCCGGGTTCAATCCTTGGTCAGGGAACTAGATCCCGCATGCCGCAACTAAAAATATCCTGCACGCGGCAACTAAGACCCAGCGCAGCCAAATAAATAAATAAATATTTTTAAAAAATGGGCACAGGAATTAAATAGACGTTCCTCCAAAGATGACATACATGGCCAACAGGAGAAAAAAAGGTGACCAACATTACTGATCATCAGGGAAATGCAAATTAAAACCACAATGAGATATCATATCACACTTGTTGGGATGGCTATTATATAAAAAAAAAAGATAACAGATATTAGCAAGGATGTGGCGAAAAGGGAGTCCATGTACACTGTTGGTGGGAAAGTAAATTGGTGCAGCCACTATGGAGAACAGTATGAAGTTTTCTTAAAAATTTGAAAATAGAACTACCATATGATCCGGCAATCCCGCTTCTGGGAATATATATATGAAAGAATTGAAATAATTCTCAAAAAAATATCTGTACTTCTATGTTCATTGCAGCATTATTTACAGTTACCAAGACATGGAAGCAACCTAAATGTCCATAAATGAATGAATGGATAAAGAATATGGTATATACATACAATAGAATATTAGCCTTAAAAATGAAGGAAATCCTGCCATTGCAGCAACATGAATGACTGGAGGACATTATGCTAAGTGAAATAAACCAGACACAGAAAGACAAATGCTATAAAAATTTATATGATGACTCAAAAGTAGTTAAATGCATATAAGCAGAGAGTGGAATGGTTGTTGCCAGGGGTGGGGGGGAGGGGAACAAGGAGGTATTAGCCAAAGGGTACAAAATTTCAATTATACAAGATGAAAAAGTCCTGGTCACCTACAGTACAGCATAGTGCCTATAGTTAACAATACTGTGTTGTATATCTAACACATGCTAAGAGGATTGATCTTATGTTAAGTGTTCTTATTACAAATAATTAGACAGAGGGAGAAAACTTTTGAAAATGGATAGATTTTTGGCATAGATTGTGATGACAGTTTCATGGGTGTATACTTGGTTTCACGGATGTATACTTATCTCTAAACTCACCAAGTTGTGCACATTAAATATGTAGAGTTTTCTGGATGTCAGTCATGCCTAAAGTTTTTTTTTTTACATATTTATTGGAATATAATTGCTTTACAAGGTTGTGTTAGTTTCTGTTGTACAACAAAGTGAATCAGCTCTATGTATACATATATCCCCACATCTCCTCCCTCTTGCCTCTCCCTCCCACCCTCCCTATCCCACCCCACTAGGTGGTCACAAAGCACCAAGCTGATCTCTCTGTGCTATGTGGCTGCTTCCCACTATCTATTTTACATTTGGTAGTGTATGTATGTCAATGCTACTCTCACTTCGTCCCAGCTTCCCCTCCCACGGTGTCCTCAAGTCCATTCTCTATGTCTGCATCTTTATTCCTGCCCTACTACTAGATTCATCAGTACCATTTTTTTTAGATTCCATATATATGCATTAGCATACAGTATTTGTTTTTCTTTTTCTGACTTACTTTACTCTGTATGACAGACTCTAGGTCCATCCATCTCAATACAAATAACTCAATTTCATTTCTTTTTATGACTGAGTAATATTCCATTGTATATATGTGCCACATCTTCTTTATCCATTCATCTGTCGATGGACATTTAGATTGCTTCCATGTCCTGGCTATTGTAAATAGTGCTGCAATGAACATTGGGGTGCATGTCTCTTTGTGAATTATGGTTTTCTCTGGATATATGCCCAGTACTGGGATTGCTGGGTCATATGGTAGTTCTATTTTTAGCTTTTTAAGGAACCTCCATACTGTTCTCCATAGTGGCTGTATCAATTTACATTCCCACCAAGAGTGCAGGAGGGTTCCCTTTTCACCACACCCTCTCCAGCATTTATTGTTTCTAGATTTTTTAATGATGGCCATTCTGACCAGTGTGAGGTGATAACCTCATTGTAGTTTTGATTTGCATTTCTCTAATAATTAGTGACGTTGAACATCTTTTCATGTGCCTCTTGGCCATCTGTATGTCTTCTTTGGTGAAGTGTCTAGGTCTTCCACCCATTTTTTAATTGGGTTGTTTGTTTTTTTCATATTGAGCTCCATGAGCTGTTTGTATATTTTGGAGATTAATCCTTTGGCCGTTGTTTCATTTGCAAATATTTTCTCCCATTCTGAGGGTTGTCTTTTCATCTCGTTTATGGTTTCCTTTGCTGTGCATAAAGTGTTTTTAAAAAGACAAAAAAGATCTCAATAAATGGAAAGATATTCCATGTTCATGGCTAGGAAGATTCAATATTGTCAAGACGTCAGTTCTTCCTAAATTGATCTATAGATTCAACACAATCCCAGTCAAAATTCTAGAAAGTTATTTTGTAGATATTGACAAACTGATTCTAAAGCTTATAAGGAAAGGCAAAAGACCCAGAATAGCCAACACAACATCGAAGGAGGAGAACAAAGTTGGAGGACTGACACTACTTGAGTTCAAGATTTACTATAAACCTACAGTAATTAAGACAGTGTGATAGTCATGAAACAATAGATGAATAGATCAACGGAACAGAATACAGATCCCAGAAATAGATTCACACAAATACAGTCAACTGATCTTTGACAAAGGAGCAAAGTCAAGTTAATGGAGAAAGGACAGTGTTTTCAACAAACTGGACATCCTTGTGCAAAAAAAAAACAAAAACAAAAACTGAGACACAAACCTTACACCTTACACCTTTCACAAAACTTAACTCAAAACAGATGATACACCTAAATGTAAACATAAAACTACAAAACTTCCAGAAGATGACATAGGAGAAAATCTAGGGGACTTTGGGTTTAGTGATCAGTTTTTAGATACAACACCCAAATCATGATCCATGAAAGAAAAAAAAATTGCTAAGTTGAATTTTATTAAAGTGAAAAGTTTCTGCTCTGTGAAAGACACTATTAAGAGAATGAAAAGACAAACCACAGACTGGGGGAAAATATTTGCCAAACAAATATTGATAAAGACTTGTATCCAAAATATAAAAATAATTCTTAAGAGTCAATAATAGGAAAACAAACAACCCAAATAGAAAATAGGCAAAAGAGTTGAACCGACACCTCATCAAAGAAGATATACAGATGACAAGCACGTGAAAATATGCTTCATATCATATGTCATTAGGGAAATGCTAATTAATGCAACAATAAGATACCACTACACACACATTAGAATAGTAAAATTCAAAACACTGACCGAATGTTGGCAAGGGTGTGTAGCAACAAGAGCTCTCATTCATTGCTGATGGGAGTACAAAATGGTACAACCACTTTGGAAGAGAGTTTGACAACTTCTCATAAAGGTAAACATAATCTTACCATATGCCTGATCCTCGGTATTTACCCAATTGAGCTGAAAACATGTCCACACAAACACCTGCACAAGAGAGTTTATACCAGCTTTATACATAATTGCCAAAACTTGGAAGCAACCAAATGTCCTTTAATAATAGGTGAATGGATAAACAAACTGGTACATCCATACAATGAAATCTTATTCAGTGATAGAGAAATGAGCACAAATCATGAAAAGACATGTAGGAAATCTAAATGCATATTGCTAAGTGAAAGAAATCAGTTTTAATGGGCTATCTCCTGTAAGGTTCCAACTATATGACATTCTCAAAAGACAAAACTATGAAGATAGCAAAAAGGTCAGTGGTTGCCAAGGGTTCAAAAGAAGGAAGGTAGGAAGGAATAGGTGGACATTTTTAGCACAGTAAAACTAAAAATGTGTCATCATTCTGTATGACACTGTAATGGTGGACAGGACATTAGACAATTGTCAAACCCCACAAAAGTGTACAATGCAAAGAGTGAACCTTAGTGTAAACTATGAACTTTAGTTCCTAATAATGTATCAATATTTATTCCTTAATTTTAACAAATGTACCACCCTAATGCAAAGTGTTAATGATAGGGGAAACCGTATGGAAGGACAGTATATAGAAACATATCTGCTCAATTTTTCTGTGAATATAAAACTGCTTGAAAAAAGTATTATTATTTTTTCAAGAAATGCGTCCATTTCATAGATGAGAAATCTGAGGCTCAGGACACAGAGAAATTAAGTAGCTTGATAAAGCCACTCAAGCAATTACCGTGGAAGTAGGTTATCCAGAGAAGAACTCAGGAGCAGAGGCTCAAAACTAGGAGCCAGTTTTCCTAATCTAAGTGCAAACTCAGTTTCTTTAACTAAGCCCTAAGCAGAAGCTCTTTTATTAAGCAGGTATATTCTGTTGTGACGTGAATGTGGGGTCCCAGAAACTATTTTAACAAGCGCTCCACGTGATCCTAATATGCACTAAGACTTGAACGACTGTCCCGGGCTACTGATGGGGAGTCAGGGATCAAGGCAGAGATAGAGCCAAGCTTGGCTTGACAGCATGAGGAACAAGCTGGAGCTCCATGTGGACGCCTGTCTGCTCCAAAAGACCCCTCCTGCATGTTACCTGGAGTGGCTGAGCTTGCCTGGGCTGCAGAGGATGCCTGCAGAAGGTGTTAGGATAGAAGGTGTCCCCTTCCAGGTGCAAAAACTTGTCTATGGCGTTTAGGAGAAAAACACTCAGTTTAATCCCATTTCTTTGCATTGAGACTAAGGAAATACATTGTACTTTTCTTCATCTTCATGACTTGGTATTTGAAGGAGGAATCTTTCATTCATTTAACATGTATTTATTGAGTATCTACTCTATGCCAGGCATTATTTAGGCTCAGGGATACAGCTTGAACAGGCTGTACTGGTCTCACAGAGCCTTCGTTCTCAAGGGGGCAGACAGGCAAATAATAAACGGATTTTCTTTTCTTAAATATGGTATTTCTAGGTTCCTTGCCTCTCATAAACCTTGTATTTTCGCACCTCTCCTGAAGTGTATGTGAGAGCCTCACAGGAGACTTCCTCCCTCAGTTACTCTGTGTAAATGTACCACATTGTTCTGTAGATCTGGGGTGAGCAGATGTCCAGCATCTTCCATGCAGAGAAGAATTACGTGCTTGAGTTGTTGCTGAATTCATTCTCCATGTGATGAAGAATGTACATTTCACATCGTTTTGAATATTAAATGACAAAAAAAGGAAAAGAAAAGAAACCATACAAAAATAACTGCATGACATTAGGCGAAGGATTTAAATTCACCAAAACAAGGAAATTCCAAATTAAGGCCAGATATTCAGGACCACACTGCCTTTTCAGCCACATTGATGTGTTACCAGGATTCTTTCTTCACTTGGTGTTTTCTTGGCTTTTCATGTTGACACTCAGCAACTTAGTCACTACTCACGGAGACATGATCTCCACTCCCTCAGGTTATCTATCCTGTTTTCTTTGCTGGGATTGGTATTTAGAATTTTGGCTAAGCAACTTCAAACAGAAGGGTTTGTTTGTTTCAACTTTGCCTGAAAGTTGACCCTCTTTATTAAAAATTGCGGCATTGCAAGAGAAAGATCATAATTGATTTCAATACTGTCTTAAAAATACCTCCACTGTAAATAAAAATCAAAGAAAACTAAGGAGTGAACTCTGTAAGAAAGGAGGCTCGCAGGGAAATTGTAGAGGTAGTCAAACCCTAGAACTTTGTACCAGTATGTACTGGAGTATATCAGGAATTGCCAGTTGTAAGGTTGCTTTACCAAAGAGAAATCAAGATATCTTTATCCTTATTATTATAATTTTCTCCCCCTGACTTGCTAAATCTACTCAAACTAGTCTTTAAGCTCTAAATCAGTAGCTTTCAAACTTGACTGCATTTGGAACCCCATAGGGAGCTTTAAAAAATCCCAGTGTTCAGGCCACACTCCAGATGAATTATATCAGGATTTCTGAGGATGGGATCTGGGCATTAGCATTTTTAAAGCTCTCCAAATGATGCCAATGGGCAGCCAAGTCTGAGAGCTAGCGCTCTAAGTAACTGGTTAATAAGCCTTGTGTTAGGCAGCTATTTGCCAATACCAGAATAATTGTTCTGTGTCAGAGAAGGATGAGCGAAAGAATGTAATTGATCTAGCTTTTCTTACCTTCCCCTCTGAGAGAGAGGGAAAAAAAAAGTAAAAGAAGGCTCAAGAGAGATGTGATACTATCAAGGAAAAAGAAACAAATTTTAATGTACTTAATAAATGTTGAGCCGAAAGTGAGCCAATTGGTTTTTCTTCCCGGTAAGAATGTATGTCAGTCAGACTAAATGGAAGAAATTAGGAGGCTGTGAAGATGAATTAACATTTAGGCCGATAATATTATTTAGCAAGCCAAGAATGACAGTGTTTGAACATATCTTTTGTCCATTGCAGGTAAAATTTTTTGCCAGGTAGACAAGGTGGAGTGGGGAGTGGGGGAGAAGTAGTACGTTGCTAATGGGTGGCCCTGGGCCTGCTGCTGACAAGTTCAGGGTGAAGATCCAGGAAAAAGAAAACTATTCCTGAGATTTTCTACTTGAGGTATTCATGGAAGTAAGTGAGAGAATTGGCATAAATAGTAACTTTCCTAGTATTTGGTGGTGGACCAGGAGGGGGCATATTATTTATTTATTTATTATTATTATTATTATTATTTTTAATTTTTATTTATTTTTGGCTGCATTAGGTCTTCGTTGCTGTGCGCGGGCTTTCTCTAGTTGCAGCGAGCGGGGGCTAATTTTTGTTGCGGTGCGCGGGCTTCCCATTGCGGTGGCTTCTCTTGTTGAAGAGCACAGGCTCTAGGCGTGTGGGCTTCAGTAGTTGTGGCACGTGGGCTCAGTAGTTGTGGCTCGCGGGCTCTAGAGTGCAGGCTCAGTAGTTGTGGTGCACGGGCTTAGTGGCTCCACGGCATGTGGGATCTTCTGGACCAGGAATCGAACCCGTGTCCCCTGCATTGGCAGGCGGATTCTTAACCACTGTGCCACCAGGGAAGTCTGGGGCATGTTATTATTAACGCTAATAAAAGGAAAAGGAAATGCTGGTAGCATTAGTGCATCAAATTGTGTAGTACTTGATATTCCTGACATGCAGATATGGTTTTCACTATATCCCCAATTGGTAAACTGGGTACAGAGATACCTGGGGGCCTTTTTCAGGGTAACAGCTGATAGAAGAATAACTGAGCCTGACTCTGAGCTCAGTGGCATCCACAAAATAATGTGAGCACTCATTACGTGGTTATAGCACCAAGGACCACTCTGGAGTAAGTGTGTTTTTGACTCATCAAAGCATTACTTCTGATACCCCATCTAAGAGATGAGCACCACTGGCTCCCTCAGTGAATTTCTATTTTATGCTTAGAGCAGATGATGAATGAGAAATGATTTTCTGATCTTTTTGGATAATCTGGATTTAAAACTCACAGATTCTCCAGAGGCAGGATTATTTAATCAGAATAGTCATAATTGATGATAACTCTTCATTTTGTCTCCAGACAGAAAAAGTGATTTAAATGGAGTCAGAGGCAGGACTCCAGACTCTGCCCAAGTCACTGTCTACTCTTCTTATCTGTCTTCCAGATCAACACCCTGATAACGTGCCTAGAGAGTTAGGGCAGTGAGATTGTTAAGACTTAGACTGTTCTCTGTTGGAATCCTAGTGCTTCCTTTTACTGGCTGTGAGGCCACCAGCAAGTTCTGACATCACCTGAACATCAGTTTCTTCAACTGTTAAATGAGGAACTTATGATAGTTTTGGACACAAGAGTGCTCAGTATTGGGTCTGGCACTTTGATTAAGTAGACACTCAACCAATGCCAGATGTTCCTGTTGTTTTGTTGGATTATTTGTTCCTATTTAAATAATCTTTCATCAAGTTGTACTGCCAATAGATGTAGTATTTCTGTGTGACAGAGTTAAACAGACCCAGATTTGACCTGATGTCTTGAATCACCAGAGACCTGGAACTGTTGTGCAACTGTGCATTTGTTGTAAGTTTCATTTTGAGCCCTTTATCATAAAGAGGATGGTAGTTTGACTAATAACTATAGTTGACCTGAAGTCAAAATCAACTCTCTGGGTGCTTTTAAGTATAAATTGTCGAATGATGTTGAAAATAACCTCTGACTGGCTCACTAAGAGTTTAAAAATGATGTACTTCAAATCAATGGAGAGAGTATAAACACCACCAAATGACAATCAGGATTTTTGTCAGTATTTATATATGTGTGTGCTGACCAGTCATGCCACAGAGCTCAAGGCTGCCTGATTGAGAATGAGAGCTGCCAATCTAATCAGGAAGTATCCAAGCATCTTTGTCACAGCATTTAGGCTTATCCCATGTTACACAAGAGGTGGAAACATCTAGCAGAGGGGCAATTGTGCAGTGCTGAAGAATACGGGGCTTTGGATTCTACAAACCAGGGCTCAAGCTCTGCCCCTCTTACTCAACGTCTTATCTTGAGCAACTGACTTATATCTTCTGATTTTGTCTATTCATCTCCAAAAATAATAGTACCTACTTCAACAGACCAATGTGAGGCTTAAATGAAATAAAGCACATAAAAGTTTTGGTACGGTGGGTGGCATATGGTATATGTTAGCTCTTATCGTTGTTGTTATAATCATAATCATTATTATTATCAGATCCAGGGACTCTTTCCGGAGCAGAGGAGGTTTAGGGAAAAGGAAATGTAAAAATTACTCAAAAAGAAGAAAACTGAGCTGAAAATATACTAAAATATACTCCAACCAGCTTGGCATAGTAATTTGACATAGATTGCGATGTGGACGTGTATCTTTGTATATTTTGACCACACTCACCGTTTGTCATTTTTTTTTAACCAAGAACTACTGTCAGCTTAGAAAATTATGTTAAGTTTTACCATCACAGAAAGATCAAAGACCTACCTAAGTGATCTCTGATAATTCTGTAATAGCTAATTACTAATGCAACTAAAATGAACATGTAATAGAAGATTGTTGCCCCCTTTCCTTGCTTTCCTTTTGGAACTTTATTTTGTAATGTATAAAAATATTTTCATGAGATGTCTATTTCTCCTCATGTGCACAGCACATCTAAAGAAGCCATGATAACACTGCAGACAAATTCCAGTCTAGTTGCTGAAGTCGGGTTGGCTATTGGCTGGAATTCTTACGTGCTACCTCACAGGTCTAAGGGGAGGGGCCCTGAGGTCAGTAACGAAGCAGGGGCAAGAGGCCATGACAGCTGCCAGGAACACCTCCCATTCCAAGTTGTATTAGTTTTTAAGGGCTACCTGACAAATATCACAAACTGAGTGGCTTAAGACAACAGAACTCTGAAACCAAGGTGTCAGCAGGGCCATACTCCCTCTGAAACTGATAGGGGAAGCCTCCCTTGCCTCTTCCTAGCTTCTGGTGGTTTGCCAGCAATCTTTGGTGTTCCTTGACTAGTAGATGCGTCATCCAATCCTCTGTCCTCACATTAACGTTCTCCCTGTGTCTTTTCATAGTCTTCCCTCTGTGTGTGTCTATATATCCAAATCTCCCCCTGTTATAAGGACACCAGTCATATTGGATTAGGGTCCACAAATTAGACTTCATTTTAACCTGCTTACTTCTGTCAAGATCCTATTTCTAAATAAGTTCACATTCTGAGGTATTGAGGGTTAGGTCTTCAACATATCTTTTTAAAAATGATTTTTATGGGGGGACATAGCTTACCCCATAACACCAGTAATCCTCATATTTAGACTGGATGGATCTCTGAGGCTCTACATCTAGTTATGGCAGTTGAGGGAGGACAGCAGACATCAGACAAATTTAAATGTCTCTCCAACTACAGGGCCATACATTTCAATTTCTTAAAAGTAAATCTTGTCATTATGTTGTGAATACACTCTATTGTATTTTTTTGTGTTAAAAATGTAAATTTGCAAAGGGTAAACATTTAGAATTCACTGTGTAAGTTTTGTAATCGTTTTGTGGCATTTCTCTTTCATTGGGAGCCTCAACAAATAAAAATAGCCAAGGTCTTTGAGCATGAGTCAAGTGTGTCTTCATGACTTAACATGACGTGAATCTCTTTTTCAAAGATTTATCCCAAGGTGGCAACTATCTTCCTTTAATATTTGCTTTCCAGCGAAGAGACATTCAGACCAGGAAAATCTGTGACATATTCCATTATTAAGATCAATTTCAGGAAAAGAGAATAATAGTTAATAATAATCACAGGTTCATATATGAGCCAGGCACTATACTGGGGGTCTCCTTATATTACAAAGCCCCATACTGATAGTTGTTAAATTTAATGAAATTTAATAACATTTAGCAGTGAAAAATATTTAACTCATAACGTTATTGATTGTGTAACTTTGAGAATAAACACGGAAAGAACTCTTTTTAAATTCTTGTTTACTTATTCTGATTTTCCCCCTTCTTGCTGCTTTCCTCGATTACTTTGTATGATGTATTGTTTCCAAAGTTTCTCTACTTCTTGTTTTAAGAATCCAAAAACAGCATTGAAAAGGAAGTCAGTTTCTGCCCTCTTAACACCTGACATGCATTGAACATTGGCCAATTGGCTGTATTTAAGAAATGAATACACTATTTGTGCATTTTATTGAAACATACACATGTTTCAGCACTGTGTGAAAATATCCTCCTGTGTCCTATGTTTACATTTACTTTGAAACTTCCTAGTCCTTGAGGTATTTTTATGGTCAGGCACATATGCATGCAATGATTGTATGACCACCCTTGGATTATATATTGCATCTAATGACATTAGCTTTTTTGCTCACCCCTGGGAAACCTTTGTAAATAAGACAATAGTCTCAGTTGTTTGTTTCCTGGAGAAATGTTAATGATTAACCTGAAAAAAGAAGAATTTCTTTTACCCCACTGCCTAATTTTTCATGATTCCATACAATTGCTGTGTACCTTATCTTTGTTTAATATATCCCATGCAAGATATTAACTTCTATAACACTAGTGTACATTTATTTTTGGCAAAGGAGAAAGCACTACCCTACCTAAAGACTTTAGTTCTTTCCAGGTGGGGTGATTGTTTTTTTGTATTAAGTCTTGTCCGCAGTCAGAAAATGTTGCATTCAGGCTTTGCTTTAATGGTGGTTAGATAAAGCATCAATCTGATTTGGATACTAACTACCTTTTGCTTGAAGCCACATAATAACTAATGTTTTCCACATGTTCCCAGCAAATATTTATGGGTGTACTCCAGCATGACGTGAAATACTAAAGAAATGTGAATTACTATGACTGGGCTAAGAGTTCACAGCATCTGAGGAGTGTTCTTTAGGGCATGCTTAGGTGGACAACTCAATGTAAAATGTGGGAGGTGACTTATTACCTTGGGGAGGGTGAAGCATCTGCAGGGTATTTAGTGGAGTGTTGGGTCCTCTGTTAGGCTCGGGAAAGTGGTATCTGGGCTAATCCAGAAGTCCTGCCTGACAGGCTGGGCTGAATAGAGAAGCCAGTTTGCTTGCCTGATGGCTTGACGTCTGAGGGTCTGGACTGGGTACAAGGATAAAGGCATAGCCCTGAGCCTCATATAGTATGCCCTCTTTCATTTGACTAACAGCACTGCTAGGTAGGTACTAGTATTTGCTCCCATTTTATTCTGAGAAAATAAGGTTAAATGCCTTCTCCTTCTTGGTCATGAATAGCAAATGATGGAGCAGATATTTGAAGCCTGGCAGTTTGACCCTGTGTAACCCTTTGTTTGCAGTTAGCTCTTTATAATTCCCTAAGTAGGCTGTATGATAGAATGCAAAGTCTTGGCTCTTATTAATAGACAGCCCTGGGTTCAAATTCCAATTCTACACTTAATAGGTGGGCGTCTTTGAGTCCATTATTTAACCTTTCTGGGATTCAATTTCCTCATCTGTAAAATGAGATTGCTGTGATGATTGAATGAGATCATCTATATTAATGCCCAGCCTGACAATTATTAAATGTTCAAAAATGGCAGCTGATTTCCCTTCGAGCTACTGGCTTATATTCCATCCAGCACCTTAAGTGGGTCTCCCAGTATGGTCCTTACTTGTGCTGGGAATGGTACCATCGTCATGCTGCTAACCTGCCACTGTTCTAATAGATGCTTCTCAGATTTAGGGTCTTGGCCAAAGTTCCAGGAGTTTTGTTTCCCTTCAAGCAGAGGTATATCCACCAGACACCCTCCTTTTAAGTACTGAGGGCTGCATCTGTTTTAGACCAAAAATAATACCATGTGATTGGAAATGTTTCAGTAACATTATTTGTGTGTTTTATTGAAGCAGAGGTTACAATTATTAGCGACACCAGTAATTTCAGACATTTAAACACAGTCTTGACTTCTCCAGAGCAAACCACATCCCTGTGCAATTGTTAGTTTATCTAAATACCTTCCATCCAGACTTTAAACTGGAGCCTGCCTCTGTGGGAGGTGGTCCCTCTGAGGACACACTCTCTACCGTGCGTGTGTCAGTGGCAGGCAGACAAACCTGGAACTCAGCTGGGGGTCGCGATAAAGGTGACTTTGTTCTATTAGCTAGTAATTTGCAACCTGGCTTGGGTCACTTCCTAGTCACTGCCAATTTGGTTAGGTTATCCCAACCCCCTATTTGAAGCTGACCTTAAGGATTTAAAAGAATTAAAAGCAGGGTTTCCTTCCCTTGGAGTCCACTCCTTCTGTCACATGATCTCCTGACAGCATCCATTTCAGCCAGTCTCTTACATCCCAGCATCTGTGCAAGAGAAGGAAACTCAAACAAATAAAAAACCAGCTTATCCTACAGAGACTCAAAAACTTCCCTCCAGCTGTGGGCTAAACATTTTTGTTGTTGTCTTTGCTTATTTGTTTCATTTTAACAATAGTTTTTAATAGAAAGAAACTATAATTCCTTTTAAATTTGAGGTAAGTAATTATCAATAGAATGGGTAGGCATATTGTATTACTAAGAGAAAATGAGTTACGTCTCTTCTGAAAAAGGCATACCTACCACTTATCCTCACAATTACTATGATATAGGAATTATGATCTCTACCTATAGGTAAGGAACCAAGGCTCACAGAGTAAGGCATTTGTACATGATCATACATAGGTGGGGCCAGGATTTGAACCACGGCCCATGCCGTCCAAAGCCAGTAGTTTTCCAGCCACTTCCTGCTGCTTAAATTTGGGAGAGGCAAAGAGGCAAGGCTTGCAACCTGAACCACAGGCCCCAAATTCCTGTCACAAGAGTGGTGGCCTCTGACAGGCTGGGTTTTTTTTAATGTATTTATTTTATTTATTTTATTTTTGGCTGTCCTGGGTCTTCGTTGCTGCGTGCAGGCTTTCTCTAGTTGTGGCGAGCAGGGGCTACTCTTCGTTTTGGTGTGTGGGCTACTCACTGCGGTGGCTTCTCTTGTTGCGGAGCACGGGCTCTAGGTGCGTGGGCTTCAGTAGTTGTGGCATGCAGGTTCAGTAGTTGTGGCTTGTGCGCTCTAGAGCGCAGGCTCAGTAGTTGTGGCTTGTGCGCTCTAGAGCGCAGGCTCAGTAGTTGTGGCGCACAGGCTTAGTTGCTCCGCGGCATGTGGGATCTTCCTGGACCACAGCTTGAACCCGTGTCCCCTGCATTGGCAGGTGGATTCTTAACCACTGCGCCACCAGGGAAGTCCCAGGCTGATGTTTGCTGTTGTTGTTTTTTAAACCTGTCTATTCTCACTTAAACATTAAACATGTAGTTGGACCAATCTGCTAATACACTGACATCCAACAGGAAGTTGTGGAGTGTGCCACGCATTACACTTGGAGAGTACGTGGAAGACATTCTCAGGAACCAGGTAGAAGATTGGGAGCTGCCAAAGACTTTAAGTAGGGGTGTGATGTGAATCTATTTGAGGTTTGGGAAGATGTTGACAGCAGTATGGAGAATGGATTAGGAGAAGGGCTGAAGGCAAGATAGTACAGAAGGCATTTTGCTGGTCCAAGCAAGAAATCATGTGGGTCTGACCGATACTTTCTCACAGTAAAATTTTAGGAGAATAACTGAGACCTTCAGTAAGTTAGTGTACCAGGTGGGATTTCTTAGTAAGCAGTCCCAGTATTAGACAAGTTTCTCTCTTTTAGTACCTCTCCCATTCCAACACTTTGGAGGAGGAGATGATTTAGTTCTTGAGTGCCACCTTCCCTTTTCAAGGCCTAACTCCTTTGGCGTTGGGGGCAGAAGTGGCATGTTGGATTATGGCAAGATGCATCAGTGAGCCCCAAGGCCCTGTGTCTGAAACAGTTTTACCCACTGAGAAGCTCTGTGTAGCTCAAATGGTTGAAGGAGAAGAAGCAAAGGAAGAGTCTTGTTGAGAGGTAGGACGGTGTCTAGATCATGAAAGCTCAGTCGTATCCCATGAGACAGTGGGGAAGTTTTAAGTCAAGCTGTGTGGAGAGGTGGGGTAACGTGCACATTTTCATTTTATAAAGTTCACCCAGGCAAAACTGGTGGCAGGGAAAACAGTGAGAGATGGTTGCAATAATCCCAGTGAAGATAATGAAAGGCTGAACTAAGTTAGTGGTTATAGTAAAGGAGAGAAGAGGATGGAAGAGAGAGGTTAAGGAATTAGAATTCATTGGGCTTGGTGACTGATTGGATGTGGTGTGGGAGGTGAAGTCTGAGAGGGATGCTGGATATCTCCAGATTTCTGGATTGGCTGATGTTGGTGCCTTGTTCACTGGGATGGAAGACGGGAGAAAAAGCTTGTGTGGGTGGGTGGTCTGGGACTGTTGCATTTGAGGGTCTGTGGGACCCCCAGGTGGAGCTAGAGGTCTAAGAAGCAGTCAGATAGAAGAGCCCAGTCTCACAAGAGAGGCCCAGGGTGGATAGCCTCTGAGCACAGGTGTCTGTTGAAGAAAGAGGAGTAGATGATGAGATTGGCAGAAAGTGAGTGAGGAAGAAGAACCTGGTGATTAGCAGCTGGTTTTGGAAGAAAAGATGTAAATTCTCACCTACCTGCCTTCTATAAACCACTCTTTTGTGGGATAGGGCATGTATAATGAACCTCATGTTCAAACAGCAGAGAATTTCATCTAGCCTTCAGGTGCCTAGTTCATTCATTCTTTATTAGTGCATTTTTTAAAAATTTAAATCTTCAAACAAAATGTATCAAGACTAATTAAAAAAATTTAAAAATCTTAATTACTCTCATCACTCAACTTCACTCAATCTCTTCTATTACAACCCCTGCAAAAATTTTGAGAAGCCGTGTCATAAGACATCTGGTGCTTTCTCCAAATGTCATTCATTCATTCATTCTTTTTTGCATTTATTTGCCCAATTTTCCACTAAATATTTATTGAGCATCTCCTACGTGTCAAGTGCTGTTTAGGCCCTGGAGTCCTAGTGGTGTATAAGACACAAAGACCCCCTAATCTCATGGAGTTTACATGATAGTGAAGGGTGACATTCAGAAAACATAGAAATAAATAAGGAAGAAAACTTTAGCATGTCCATCGAAACATTGCCATACACTTACATTGTCTCATGAATGTAATTTAAAAGAAAAAATTATTGGTAGAATTTTGACATGCATGCGAGTACCAACAGATTTCTGGGTGCCTTTATAGTGTATTTTCCATTGTTAAATTTTCTGAAATCTGTTGATCTATAGGATGAACACTCAGGTAACTTTCATTTTTTTTTTTTGTTATGGTTTCTGAATAGACTCCCTCCATCTCCTCTCCTGTTAAGTGTCTGCCTCTGGACCCTGGAGAGTGAGGAAACCAGGTGCCACGTTGTACGACTGGTCAGACCCGCCCTCCATGAGCGGCGAGGGAGGCTCCTGGGCGTCTGCCGAATCCACCGGTGTGAAAGCGCTCTTGTTCCGCAGCCATGCCCTTCTCAGAGCCCAGGGAGCCAGGAATGCGGAAGAGACTTGACTTGCTCACCCAGGTGTATTTAAACAATCTCTTCCTTAGTAACACCCATGAAAGCAAAGTTCTTCAAGTCACAGAATTAGATGATCGTACAGTGAGGCAGTTGGGCCAGTCAAAACCGTACTCGATGAACGAATAACACGAGAGCTTCTTTATCAAAGTGACGGGTTTTTAAATGGCCACCATATGGGGGCAGGCAGGTGGCTGGCAAAGGTTTCTGTCCTGCTTTTGCTAGACAGGCTGCCCTCCAGCGTGCTGTCAGTGAAGGGCACTGATACAAAGTGATTCCCGCGTCTCTTCCCAGGCAGTGTCTTGACAGAGGCCACTCCTGCCGGAGCAGGCAGCAGGTGCTGGACCAGGCTGAGCCCCGAGCTCGCCCGCAGTTACGCCGTCAGCCTCTTTCAGCTCTAATGCTTCGTGACAACTGCCTACCTGGACCATGGTAGTGGCAGAAAACCTCTGCAAAATTGATGTGGGCTTTCACGCCGAAGAGTGGCTTCTCATGTTATGTGAGGCAGAACACTTTGGTTCTCTTTGCCGGTGGGAGACAGAAGGTTAGGGTCAAGACCTGGGCAATGGTGTAGATTTGAAAATTCAAATTTGCGGTTGACTCGACCTCCTCCCTGCCTCTGCGTGTCACATACATTTGTTTTCTCTCGAATGTCTGAGCCTCGGCTGCTCTTAAAAAAAATATATTACCAAAAGATTATCTTTGAACTGGATTCCATATGACATTAAGTAACATAGAAGGCTGACAATGAACGTAATGAGTCAGTGCTTCCACTCTGGATGAAGTAGGATAAATCCCACGTTGTCCCTGGTTGTCTGGCTCAGGTTGAATGTTTTGTGTGAATTATACAGCTGACTGAAGCTTGTTCAGTGGTTCATAGTCGATCATTTATGCCGAGCCACTTAACATCCCTCCTCTGCACAGATCAAAACCACATTTTTATCCCAAACCTTGTCATTTAGTTCATCAAAATTATGAAGACTCAATTAAATGGACTTAGTTGTTTTGTTTCCTGGCCTTTAGGAATGGAAAAGATACAGCTACCCTGAGAGGCCATAAACAGCTAAGCAGTAATCAGCGAAGTAAAATATTAAACACTACTTATTAGAAAATCAAATGAAATAACGTATGTAACATGCTTATCAAGATGCCTCAATAAATGTTAGCTTTTATTCTTTAGTATTAGGCAATGATTTATCACTAGGACGTTTGGCACTTCTGTCAGTGTTCAGATGCTGATATTTTCCTCTCGTCTTTGTGGCTGGAGAGGTAGGAATGGGACAGGGAAGTGTTTCATTTGTGTGTACACGTCTGTCAGGATCTAATGGAGCAACTGTATGAATGTGTAAGGGTGCTTCCAAATGGGCGTCCTGGGAGATGCACCTCTGCTGTGTCTCCAGAGCACACAGATCTCTAAAACATGTGAAACTTAAGGTCATTTCTAATATTATCTAAGCAATAGAGATACTGGTATTCTACCATAAAGTTGAAAATGGACTACATAAAAACATATGCCTCGAGGAAACATTGTAAAATAAAAATTTCCTCTTCTTTGCTCTCACTGGATACTCTTGGCGTTCCAGGACTGTCTGTGCTATAGTCCTGGTTGCATCTATCAGAGAATCATTTTTGAATAGGCAATGGTGAACCCATTTTGGTGGCAAAGATATTTTTAAAAGTTAAAAAAAAATGTAATGATGTCCCAGATATCAAACATTTTCTATAATGTTCACAGGTTTAAATATTAATCTTGGACCTATTATATTTTATCTTATGTTACTTTATTTAGCAAACACTTTTATAGCATTTATTATGTGCCAGTACTATTCTAAGCACTTTTCAAATATTGACTTCACGTGCCTATATGAGGCAATTACTATTATTAACTCCCTCTTACAGATGATGAAACTGAGGCAGTGAGGATAAGTGCTGAACCCTGAGTTTATGTTCTTAATCACCATGCTGCCATTCTCTTCAGTGTTTCGGGGCAGCCATGCTATATTTCAAAGAGTACATCAAGCTTTGAGGCTAATTTTTCCCATATGAACTTGGGTGTCTTACAGGATATCTTACTAAACTTCAGAGAAGTTTTAATTTTGTAGTTTTCTCTTAAAAATTGGAAATTGCTGCTAACTGGTTGTTTTAACTTTGAGCATGTCAGCTTTTTTGAGTGTAAAATTTTTTCTTTAATATAAAAGACTTTGTCATAGTCCTCCCCTACCCTCATCCCCTCAGATAATTTTAAAATAAAAAATGGGAAATGGTAGCCCCAAAACATGCCCATGACTGCCGTCTACCTCTGGGAACCCTGCAAGATATACTTGGGTTGAAAGAAAATCTCCCCAAATCTGGGCTCCTTAAGAAGGTCAGGACCTGAGGGGCAAGGGGTTGCAGGTGCAGAGCACCGATGTTTCCAGTACCACTGGTGTGTGTGTGTGTGTGTGTGTGTGTGTGGTGAGGGGAAATCTTGCTGTTGGAGCCTGGGGAGGAGAGAGCAGATCCTGCAGGCCTGCAGCAGGATCCTGCAGACAAGGCCTGCGCTCTCGGTGCAGAGGCCCTAGCTGGCTGCTGGCCCTTCATGATCAGTCTCCGAGGGAAGAAACTCCCACCTTCTCCCTCACAGCCAGCCAGTCAGCACTGCCCTAGACTACAGATGCTTGAGCTGCATGCTGCTCACGGACCCGCTCCGTGACATGAGCTGACACGAGTAAGCAAGGGGAGCTCAATTACTTGAAGAAGAGAGATGAAGTTGCCATGTATAGAGGAAGAGTTACAGAAGAGGAAGAGAACTTGAAAAAAAAAACAAAGAAAGAAAAACAAACGAAAGAACTGAGGGGGCTTCCCTGGTGGCACAGTGGTTAAGAATCCGCCTGCCAATGCAGGGGACACGGGTTCAAGCCCTGGTCCGGGAAGATCCCACATGCCGCGGACCAACTAAACCCACGAGCCACAACTACTGAAGCCCGTGTGCCTGGAGCCCGTGCTCCGCAACAAGAGAAGCCGCCGCAATGAGAAGCCCGCACACCACAACGAAGAGTAGCCCCCGCTCGCCGCAACTAGAGAAAGACTGCAAGCAGCAACAAAGACCCAATGCAGCCAAAAATAAAAAAAAATTATTAAAAACAAATTGAGAATGCTTTAGCAGTACTTCAGGAAATGATGAGAACAGTAAAACCATAATTTTCAAGTGAAAACAATTCCTTAGTGGAAGGGATAAAGAGAATTCATACCACTAAAAACAAAATTAGTGATCTGTAACTTCAAATAGAGGGACGATTTTAAACACATAGCAAAGAAATGAAGTGAAAGAAGTGAAAATCAGGAGTGAAAAGATAGCATAAGAGACAAGGAAAACAAATCCAGGAGATCTAATAAACAAATTATAACAGTTACTGAAGGAGAAAAAGGAAGAAATAGAAATAAAGCAGGAATGGTATGTATGCATGTGTGGTACCATGCATGTGTGTATGTGTATGAAAAGACCCCTGAGCTGCAGGAACAGTTGAATGTTCAGATTGAAAGGGCTCATCAAATCTCAAGATGGATTAAAATTTAAAAATGCTCTCAAGTAAGCATATAATTCTCCCCTACCTCCTCTGCATTATTATCTATTTTAGATGGGTACACTGAAGGAGGAAGATTTTTTTTCTGCTTTGCAAAGAAAAAAATACAGTTAAGTCCAGTGCAAAGTACTTTTTTACAAGGTGGGGTTGCAACAATGACCAAGACAGATTCAATCCTTACTTCAGAGGTTAGAATCCAGTGGGGGTAGTTCATAAGTATTAAAATGGTGTGTTATACACTGTAATAGGCAACCCAGGGAGCTCACAGAGATGATGACTATGGAACTCAGACTGGACGGAGTGCATGAGTTAGCCAGAAGAGGAGAAAATGTTCCCAGAGAGGTAAGGGAACTCATTTTGGAAGACTTGGGAGAAATCTTTCTGGTAAGATTCAGGGAGAAGATTTGGGGGTGGGGCGGGTAGAGAGAGATGAAGCAGAGAGCTAAGCTAGGGCCAGATCGATTAGAAAGCACTTTCGATGGTTTGGGCACCATTCTGAGTGTTTTCATCTTCATGATGGCCATATGACAGCATACATTCCCATTTTTCAGATGAGGAAATTGAGGAAAGGAGAGGTTAACTAACTTGCCCACGTCACCCAGCTAGTGAAACGGTGGAGCCAGGCAGTCTGGCTCCAGAGCCCACACCCTAAGAATGTTGACAAAGGAAGGCTTTTATTTTTCAGCACTGGTTGACCTTAGGAACCGTATCTAGTGGTTTCAGACATAAGAGGATAGTCTTGGCTGAGCTACCCTCACGTAGCCCCACTGCAGTAGCTGACACACATGCCCGCCTGTCGCATCTGTGGACTTATCTGAGTGCTCTTAAACCATGGGTAAATGATCCCCAGGCTGTCTTTAAGATAATTAGAAACAAATGGAAAATAGTTCTCCTGTATTATCAACAGCTTATCAGAAAAACTTGTGTCTTAAAATGTGCATTCAATTTCTAATATTAAAAAACGTAGTTAAAGCCATATGTTGGATATTATCACGCATCTTTGTGAAATTAGTAGGGGACCCATTTGAATAACCATTTTGTTTAGATCAAACTTACTGGAGGTTTTCTTTTTCTTTTTTTTTTTTTTTTAAGTCTTTCCTCCCTTTTCCCTCTGACCCTCCTGCAAATCCAAATATGAAAGAAAAACTCTGTGTGTGTGTGTGTGTGTGTGTGTGTGTGAATGTGTGCACATATGTGAGTGCCTGCAATGGGGATGAATTGTCAAAAACCTGAGCCTTAGTTTTGGAAGATCATTGTTTGGAGAGATGCGTGAAAGGTGAGGAAGTCAGCAATTGTTCAAGAAGAACATAGGTTGCTGGAAATTAATGCACGGTGGGCCCAAAAGGTCTCTTTCTTTTTCTTTCTTTGTTTGGCCCAGAACTTTGGTGAGAAGTAGGGGGGCTGATGGAGGAGTGCTGGTCTGCTTTGTCTAATCTTCTAGTTTTCCCCTAAATGCCTAATGACCATATCATGTAGCTCTAGGAGAAAAGCCTTTTAAAACCTCTGCCCAATCAATGCTTGGGAAACTTTAATCATTGTTGTTTTGCTAATTTTCCCATTTAAGTCATCATACGTAAGTAAACACTGGGTTGCCTAGATTTCCTGAAATGAGCAGTCCCTTGAAAGATATGCCTTCAATATTATCTTCTATTTCTAGAGAATGAGAGTCAAGGAGTTACACGAGTATATTTGGGAATACAAAATATTAAACAACCATTTTGTACCAACAAGTGAGCCATCTCCATCTACATGTTGTGCAGACGTGAAATTACAATGGGCCCTGATGAATGCTGGCAGAAAATCCATCAATGTCATCAACCAGAATGTTAGATGTCAAGGGTTCTATGGATTCCTACAAATGAAAAAAAATCACATTTTGTAACAAATTAGTTGGCTTTCCACAGAAGACATAAGCAAAGAAGTAAATGGCTTAAAAAAAATAAAAAGGGTAAAAGTATATTTCTGATCACTGAAACTGAAAGGGCCTTGTAAAACGCAGAGCTTAGCCAAGGTAAGAAAAACAAAAATCAGGAATAAACATAAAATCAGTTGATTTAGTCTGCCTTAAGTAAAATTGAACAACAACAAAATCTCTTGATTGTAGGAGCTGAATCAGCAAATAGAAGAAAAATCTCCCAGAGAATCAACCCTATATTTACAACCCACTTGCGGTTTTTCACTCTGACAGACTAGTCACTAAGTATAGACGGTCCTCCCACTGTTGGTTTGTACAACTTTAAATTTGTCTCTTTCTTTGGTCTGGGCCCCAGGATATATTCTAGGTTCAGACTGCGTCACTTTGTGCCTTTTAATTGATGCTTCATCTATAACAAAGAGGCTAAGATTTTCCATGAGAAGCTTTTCCATGCAAAACCTTGTGGACAACTCACCTCAATGCTTAATAGCGGCAAAAATAAGGAAGGCCATTGGGAATGTCATTCGCTTTGGTAAATATGTATGGAGTATCTACTTTGTGTAAGATAATTGGTTAGATGTATCAAGATAAGCAAACCTTAGTCCTTTATGGCTGTGTACATTCTAGTGAGAAGGTAAGACAGGTGAATATTCCACTTTGAGACAAGTAGGATTAGAAAAGAAACAGGGCTGGGTCTTTCCATGTAGGCTGTCGTCATCGTCCCTCCTCCAGCCCCTCTGTCCTGTCCATCTTTGCTCGTTTGAGGTTGGAAACTTAATCTAGTGATAGCTCTCAAGTCCAAGGTGCATGAATGAGAAAATGAGAACTGAAATAGTGACAATAGAGAGGAAGGGATAGATTGAGAGACCTTCAGTGGCAGAACGAACAATAGGATTTAGCAGCAGATAATGTGAAAAGGAAGGGGAGTCAAAGGCAGCATCACGATTTTAAGTGAATGGTGAGGGGTTGGCAGGTGAACTCTGGTTGGACGAACTCTGGGAGAGGTGGTTTTGAGGCAAGATGATGATTTCAATCTCAGTAGTTGACATACCAATCCTGGGGTCAGTTTAGATGAATATCACAGATAGAATTTTAAGGAGGGAGAACATTTTTTTAAGTGAAACGCTCAGATCAAAGTTTAACAGACAGGTTTTCACAAAGAGATGGGCCATTTAGGATGGGCAAGGTTTTAACAGGCGGCATGATGAGTAAAGATATTGTGAAATGCCATTTTATGATATTTTTGTCTTTATCCTACAGGCAATGAGAAGTCACAAAGTTTTTGAGCTGAGTGACTTTTAGACTTTTTTTAAAGATGAGATGAAAATTACAGATTGAAAGGAGAGACAGGAGTTGGGGAGAAATGCAAGATTTTTGCAGTAATAAAAGGGTGAGGGATTAGGAAACTTAGGTTGGTAACAGTGGGAATGGAAAGGAAGAGACAAAAATGAGAGATGTTTTAAAGGAGAGAGTGTGTCAGTGAAGACTGTGGTTTAGGGCTCAGGAAATCTGTTTCCAGTCCGTGCTTTGACACTTCATCACTATGTGAACTTGGGCAAATATAGTCATTTGGTACCTCTCTGAGCCTTAATTTCCTGACCTGTAAGATGACTATGGATAGCACGCTATCTCATTGCACTGTTATAAATATTATAAAGCAAAAATCACATAAAGTTCTTAGTACACTGTCATAAAACTAGTTAAGAAGGCTTTTTAGTACTAAAAATAGAAAAATGTACATTTGCCACAGTAATGATTGTGAAGAGTGAAAGAATCAACAGGACCAGGACCACTAGCCTCTGAACAACATTCGAGGTCATTCTTTTTCTTGAACACTATCACATGTTTGCAGCCAAATAGTAGTATAAGCTCATTTCCTGCCTGTAGAATCCCAGAAGTCTGATAGCCTTCCTTCATTTTGTCCTGGCTCTGACCCCTTCAGTCCAGATTGGCAGTGTTTCTGCTGAGATGGTTGCCTGGATCCACAAGTCACGTGCCTAATCTCTTTAGCAAATGGTTGTCCAGCCACACCCTTGGAGCTCTCTCCAGAGTGTGCTTCCGTTTTTTTACAACATGGGTAGGCTGAGTATTTTCCAAATCTAAAAGTTGTGGTTCCTTCTGCCTCTTCAACTTCTCTCTCTCCTCTTGCATTTTACTTTAAGCAGCAAGGAGAAATCAGGGTGGGCCTTCAGTACTTTGCTTAGCAATCTCTTCAACTAAATATTCAAGTTCATTGGCTATAAGTTCTACTTTCCATTGCACAGAATACAATTCAGCCAAGTCTTCTACTGCTTTATAACAAGGACCATCTTGCTTCCAGTTTCCAATAACGTGTTCCTCACTTCCGCCTGAGACTTCACCAAAAGCACTTTTAACTTTCACATTTCTAGCAACATTCTATTCAAGGCATTTTAGGCTTTTTCCATCATGTACCTCAGAACTCTTCCTGCTTCCATGCATATCCTATTCCAAAGCACTTCCACATTTTAAGGTATTTGTTATAGCAGCACTCCACTTCCCAATACCAAAGTCTATATTAATTTGTTAGGGCTGCCGTAACAAAGTACCACAGCTGGGTGGCTTAAACAATAGAAATTTGTTGTCTCATGGCTCTGAAGGTTAGAAATCTGAAGTCGAGGTGCTGGCAGTGTTGATTATTTTAGGGCTGTGAGGGAAAGAGCTCTCTCAAGCCTCTCTCCTTGGCTGATAGGTAACCTCGTTCTCTCTGTGTCTCTTCATATGGCATCTCTCTATGTGATACCTCTTTCTGTCCAAATTTCCCCTTTTTATAAGGACACCAGTCATATTGGATTAGGACCCACCCTAAGGACCTCATTTTAACTTGATTACCTCTATAAAAACCCTATCTCCAAAGAAGGATACATGCTGAGGCACCCATAAAAGTTGAATTACAAGGGTTGAATCAAGAGGGTTTTACAATCAAATTTTTCACGTGTGGATTTTCTAAATCAATCTCGTGTTTTCAGAAGATTACAATTTTTTGGCATTTCTTGTCTGTTTTGATGAGCACCTTCAAACCCAGGAGAAAGCAGGCAAAGGGAGAACTTTTTGCCTTTTGCTGAATGAGAGTAGCTTAATGGTGGTGGGGGCTGGGATGGGGAGAGCAATGAGATGGTAAAATTGGTTCCTTTTCCAGCCTTGCCATATATGGGTCTCTTGGCTCCCAACAAAATGAGCTTCCTTTGATGAACTGCTCTTCCAGTTTAGTCTTTTCTCTGCCAAAGTAGGAACCCCTTCTGTACAAAGCTCTTAATAAGGACATATAGAATTTATATCTCCTAATAGAATTTAATCACAAGACTGTCTGGTAATCTGCTTCAGATTCTTTCATGTGAAAAAATTATCATTTTTTTATGGCTATTTGAGAGTATATGTTGGAGACAACCTCACAGAAATTGCAGAATAGGCTCTTTACGGTAGAACAACTGAATGCTGTATGATTTTAAAGAAGGTTCTAACCTATAGAAAATCCTAAAATTCCAGTGTATTTGTACTCTAAGAATGATATTAGAAATATTAACTTCTGAAGCATCTTCCTCCTCACATCGTTATATTATACTCTATGGACTCAAAATTCTTAGGGTTTTTGTACTACTAACTTAGTTGTTTGCTTTTCCTTTATGTTTGACCCTCCTTGCCTCCTTTCTTTTTCTTTTTCACTGTGATGTACTTCCTGTTATATGCAAATATGAGGCACTTGACCAGAAATATTCAAATCTATGCTCATGCACACGGAAAAGAGCCTGCTTATTATCTAAGAAATCTGGATCAGACACTTCCTGATTGTCTGCAACATTTTGTCAGACTCTCCGTGAGTCCTGTCATCTGGCACAGATTCTTTCCCTCATGGAAGGCCTTCCCAAGCCTGTGTCTGGTTTGTCAGTTCCTATCTTCTGACTGACAGAGCCAACTTACTCTGCGTTGATCGTCACCCCCTTCACCATGCCAAGGAAACAGATGGAATGAAAGAAATAGGAATCAATAAGATTAAAAAAGTTTAATTTCCTTGGTCTCCCCACAGTATGCCACCTTCAATTCCAAAGCTACAGTTTTCAGAGAAATGAATATAGCTCCTTTGAAGAAAAGTAGACTTTTAGAAGCCTCTTGATTGCTTTGGTGTTTGCTTTGCCACAGCCTGTTTTCTTCATTTTCTTTTTCCTTTCTTTATAATTACAAAATTTATTCTGAGTATAATTTTCCCTCACATTCACTTTTGTTTTGACTACGTGTTAGTTATTAAAAATGAGAAATATGAAGAAGCCCCACGTCAATGTATGACTATATACACTTAGGTTGTAAAGTGTAATAGAAAGAACACAGACTTTGAAGTCAAACAGTCTATGATTCAAATCATGGCTCCATTATGTACAGGCTCTGTGATCTTTGGCAATTTATTGAACCTCTTTGCATCTCAGTTTCCTCATCTTTAAGAATATCAATCTTATTGTGTTGTTGGTAGGTTTTGAGGGGAAGCCCATGGAGTGTCATGAACAGAGCCTGATAATGTCAGCACCCACTGATGGTAGCCATTATTACTCTTTACTCGTGAACTGCTAAAATACAGAGGCAGATGCAGAAAACAATCAAGGGTTAAAATATGGAAAACCTTTAAAAAGGTGGTCATGAGATTTGGTACTTTTTCAATTGGAGTAGATAATATACTTTTTGGCACAAACCAAGAGACTGATAGTAAAGTTTTAGGCACATGTTAAAAGATTCTGTAGACTTTAATGGCCTATGGGATTTTGTGCTTGGAAATAGTTGTCTAACGTTATTCAAATTATAACCATATATAAGCCCAATATTTCTGGTGGGATGTAAGCAAAAAAAGTATCAAACCACACAGAAAATGCCAGTTGATTGATACCATTGTCATAAAACTCCCTGCAGAAGCACGTTACAACTAATTTTGTTAGAATATTTGGTTCACTAATATTAGCTAAAATTGTAGAGAAGACAAGGATAAGCTTCTGTCAAAGACAAGTGAAGCTAGACACTAGTTAAAATGGTAAGAACAGATTTTAATCAGTAACATACTATGGCAATAGGGAAGAGGGTCCAGAGTGAACTGAACTCAATTTGTACAGAGGGTCCAAAGTGAACTGAACTCAGCTTGTACAAAGAGAGAATGAGGGAGTAGGGAGGGGGGTGAGTGGGAGCTCTGCAGGGTAGGGAAAGTGAAAAATTACAAAGGGTTGGTCAGTGTAGATGCTAATTGGGCCAGCTGTGTGTTAGCTGACAATTATTGAAGTTAGGATTCTATCCTCCCACAGAGGCTAAGATACACAAGCTCTATCCTTCCTGAAGATTACATTTTAAAGGAATGGCTTTCAGGTCCTTGAGAAAGACACTCCTGCAGTTATAGGAGAAATGTATACATCTCCAAGGGATAGAGGAAGTAGTAACAATGGTAAGCCCCTTTTTAGTAAATGTTCTAAGAAAAACTGGTGAGTGGCCTACTATCAGGCGTTGGCTAGAAAAAACTAAATTATATTGGCAGCCTTGAGCTTTCTCAGACAGGTACTTGAAGGGGGTTGGGATCATTCTAGGGGTGTAGCCTTGAACTGTTAGAAACTATTTTAGTGTTTGTTTAAGTCATTTTATGTTAAGAGAGGGGGATGGATGAAATAATTTGTGTTGAGAGTCTGTCAGTTCTCAAGGTTGAGGCCTAGTCAAGAAGAGGGTTCAGGGGAGCCTGACTAGAGTCTGGTCAAAGAGAGAAACTTTGTCATTTCAAGTCAAGCAAAAATGCTGATATACAAAAGTGGATGTAAATAAAGATACAATCATTTATGCACCCAATGAAAATTTTGACCACCAATTATGTACCAGGCCCTGTGCTAGGCTCAAACAGGCATGGAGACTTGCCCTCATAGAACTGATAATCTATAGGGGCACACAGACAAAAAAAAAAAAGAAAGAAAAGACAAAACAAAAACCTCATCATAAATTAATTATAAATATAATTTATTTTTTACATCTGTAAAACTTTTTAACAGATAGGTTGTGGTTTTCTTTGGCCTATCTTTTTTATTTTTCTGGCTGTTTGTTTTGGCAGAAATTTTAAAAACTTATAAGATTCAAGAAGCTATTAGGTTGAATAGTCTCATAGCCTATTGATGAAAGCATACATTGGTACTATTATTTCTTGGCAACTATTTCAGCAATATATGGGGAGAGACTTAAACATATTCATACCTTTTAGTTCACCATTTCCACTTCTAGAAATTACTATTAAAGAAATAATCAGACATAGGTATTGTTATATATATAGTATATGTTTATCACAGTATTATTTAAATAACAAGTAATTAGAAACAGTCTAAATGCTCAGTTTGATGGATTATTAAGTAATCAAGGTATATATTGTAAGTTTTATTTTATAATATATATATTTTAAATTCAATATTTATTATATAAGATACAACTGGCCGCTGCACTTTCAAAATGCTATTAAAATGCTTGCTTGCCCCCTTTGTGGCTGTTGAGATGTCTGCCATGTGGCTGACAGGGTCTTGGTGCTCCGGCCAGGTGTCAGGCCTGAGCCTCTGAGGTGGGAAAGCCGAGTTCAGGACATTGGTCCAAAAGAGAACTCCTGGCCCCATGTAATATCAAACAGCAAAAGCTCTCCCAGACATCTCCATCTCAATGCTAAGACCTGGCTCCACTCAATGACCAGCAAGCTACAGTGCTGGACACCCCATGCCAAACAACCAGCAAGACAGGAACACAACCCCACCCATTAGCAGAGAGGCTGCCTAAAACCATAATTAGATCACAAACACCCAAAAGCACACCACCAGACGTGGTCCTGCCCACCAGAAAGACAAGATCCAGCCTCATCCACCAGAACACAGGCACTAGTGCCCTCCACCAGAAAGCCTACACAACCCACTGAACCAACATTACCCACTGGGGGCAGACACCAAAAACAATGGGAACTACAAACTTGCAGCCTGCGAAAAGGAGACCCCAAGCACAGTAATTTAAGTAAAATGAGAAGACAGAGAAATATGCAGCAGATGAAGGAGCAAAGTACAAACCCACCAGACCAAACAAATGAAGAAGAAATAGGCAGTCTACCTGAAAAATAATGCAGAGTAATGACAGTAAACATGATCCAAAATCTTGGAAATAGAATGGAGAAAATAGAAGAAATGTTTAACAATGACATAGAAGAAATAAAGAGCAAACACACAATGATGAACAACAAAGTAAATGAAATTAAAAATTCTCTAGAAGGAATCAATAGCAGGATAACTGAGGCAGAAGAATTGCTAAGTGACCTGGAAGATAAAATAGTGGAAATAACTACTGCAGAGCAGAATAAAGAAAAAAGAATGAAAAGAATTGAGGACAGTCTCAGAGACTTCTGGGACAACATTAAACACACCAACATTCAAATTCTAGGGGTCCCAGAAGAAGAAGAGAAAAAGAAAAGGACTGAGAAAATTATTGAAGAGATTATAGTTGAAAACTTCCCTAACATGGGAAAAAAAATAATCAAGTTCAGGGACCACAGAGAGTCCCATACAGGATAAATCCAAGGAGAAACACACCAAGGCAATATTAATCAAGCTATCAAAAATTAAATACAAAGAAAAAATATAAAAGCAGCAAGGGAAAAGCAACAAATATCATACAAGGGAATCCCCAAAAGGTTAACAGCTGATCTTTCAGCAGAAACTCTGCAAGCCAGAAAGGAGTGGCAGGACGTATTTAAAGTGATGAAAGGGAAAAATCTACAACCAAGATTACTCTAGCCAGCAAGGATCTCATTCAGATTTGATGGAGAAATTCAAACCTTTACAGACAAGCAAAAGCTAAGAGAATTCAGCACCACCAAACCAGCTTTACAACAAATGCTAAAGGAACTTCTCTAGGCAGGAAACACAAGAAAAGGAAAAGACCTACAATAACAAACCCAAAACAATTAAGAAAATGATAATAAGAACACACATATCGATAATTACCTTAAACATAAATGGATTAAATGCTCCAACCAAAAGACATAGACTGGCTGAATGGATACAAAAACAAGACCCGTATGTATGCTGTCTACAAGAGACCAATTTCAGACCTAGGGACACATACAGACTGAAAGTGAGGGGACGGAAAAAAATACTCCATGCACATGGAAATCAAAAGAAAGCTGGAGTAACAATTCTCATATCAGACAAAATAGACTTTAAAATAAAGACTATTACAAGAGACAAAGAAGGGCACTACATAATGATCAAGGGATCAATCCAACAAGAAGATATAACAATTGTAAATATTTATGCATCCAACATAGGAGCACCTCAATACATAAGGCAAAGGTTAACAGCCATAAAAGGAGAAATCAACAGTAACACAATAATTGTAGGGAACTTTAACACCCTACTTTCATCAATGGACAAATCATCCAAAATGAAAATAAATAAGGAAACACAAGCTTTAAATGACACATTAAACAAGATGTACTTAATTGATATTTATAGGCCATTCCATCCAAAAACAACAGAATACACTTTCTTCTCAAGTGCTCATGGAATATTCTCCAGGATAGATCATATCTTGGGTTACAAATCAAGCCTTGGTAAATTTAAGAAAATTGAAATCGTATCAAGTATCTTTTCCGACCACAACACTGTGAGAGTAGATATCAATTACAGGAAAAAAATCTGTGAATAAATACAAACACTTGGAGGGCCAAGAGATCACTGAAGAAATCAAAGAGGAAATAAAAAAATATCTAGAAACAAATGACAATGAAAACATGATGACCCAATACCTATGGGATGCAGCAAAAGCAGTTCTAAGAGGGAAGTTTATAGCAATACAATCCTACCTCAAGAAACATCTCAAATAAACAACCTAAACTTACACCTAAAGCAATTAGAGAAAGAAGAACAAAAAAACCCAAAGTTAGCAGAAGGAGAGAAATCATAAAGATCAGATCAGAAATAAATGAAAAAGAAATGAAGGAAACGACAGCAAAGATCAATAAAACTAAAAGCTGGTTCTTTGAGAAGATAAACAAAATTGATAAACCATAAGCCAGAATCATCAAGAAAAAAAGAGAGAAGACTCAAATCAATAGAATTAGAAATGAAAAAGGAGAAGTAACAACTGACACTGCAGAAATACAAAAGATCATGAGAGATTACTACAAGTAACTATATGCAAATAAAATGGGAAACCTGGAAGAAATGGACAAATTCTTAGAGAAGAACAATCTTCTGAGACTGAACCAGGAAGAAATAGAAAATATAAACAGACAAATCACAAGCACTGAAATTGAAACTGTGATTAAAAATTTCCAACAAACAAAAGCCCAGGACTGGGTGGCTTCACAGGTGAATTCTATCAAACATTTAGAGAAGAGCTAACACCTATACTTCTCAAACTCTTCCAAAATATAGCAGAGGGAGGAACACTCCCAAACTCATTCTACGAGGCTGCCTTCACCCTGATACCAAAACCAGACAAAGATGTCACAAGAAAAGGAAACTACAGGCCAAAATCATTGATGAACATAGATGCAAAAATCCTCAACAAAATAATAGCAAACAGAATTCAACAGCACATTAAAAGGACCATACACCATGATCAAGTGGGTTTCATCCCAGGAATGCAAGGATTCTTCAATATATGCAAATCAATCAATGTGATAAACCATATTAGCAAAGTGAAGGATAAAAACCATATGATCATCTCAATAGATGCAGAAAAAGCTTTTGAGAAAATTCAACACCCATTTATGATAAAAACCCTCCAGAAAGTAGGCATAGAGGGAACTTTCCTCAACATAATAAAGGCCATATATGACAAACCCACAGCAAACATCGTTCTCAATGGTGAGAAACTGAAACCATTTCCCCTAAGATCAGGAACAAGACAAGGTTGCCCACTCTCACCACTATTTTTCAACATAGTTTTGGAAACTTTAGCCACGGCAATTGGAGAAGAAAAAGAAAGAAAAGGAATTCAAATCGGAAAGAAGAACTAAAACTGTCACTGTTTACAGATGACATGATACTATACATAGAGCATCCTAAAGATGCTACCAGAAAACTACTAGAGGTAATTAATGAATTTGGTAAAGTAGCAGGATACAAAATTAATGCACAGAAATCTCTTGTATTCCTGTACACTAATGATGAAAAATTGAAATAGAAATTAAGGAAACACTCCCATTTACCATTGAAACAAAAAGAATAAAATACCTAAGAATAAACCTACCTAAGGAGACAAAAGACCTGCATGCAGAAAACTATAAGACACCAATGAAAGAAATTGGATGATACAAACAGATGGAGAGAGATACCGTGTTCTTGGATTGGAAGAATCAACATTGTGGAAATGACTATACTACCCAAAGCAATCTACAGATTCAATGCAATCCCTATCAAACTACCAATGGCATTTTTCACAGGAGTAGAACAAAAAATTTCACAATTTGTATGGAAACACAAAAGACCCCGAATAGTCAAAGCAATCTTGAGAAAGAAAAACGGAGCTGGAGGAATCAGGCTTCCTGACTTCAGATTATACTACAAAGCTACAGTAATCAAGCCAGTATGGTACTGGCACAAAAACAGAAATATAGATCAAGGGAACAGGATAGAAAGCCCAGAGATACACCCATGCACTTACGGTCACCTTATTTTTGATAAAGAGTCATGTACCGCAATGTTCATTGCAGCTCTTTACAATAGCTAAGACATGGAAGCAACCTAAGTGTCCATCGACAGATGAATGGATAAAGAAGATGTGGCACATATATACAATGGAATATTACTCAGCCATAAAAAGAAACAAAATTGAGTTATTTGTAGTGAGGTGGATGGACCTAGAGACTGTCATAGAGAGTGAAGTAAGTCAGAAAAAGAAAAACAAATACCGTATGCTAACACATATATATGGAATCTAAAAAAAAAAAAAAAAGACTTCTGAAGAACCTAGGGGCAGGACAGGAATAAAGACGCAGATGTAGAGAATGGACTTGAGGATATGGGAAGGCAGGAGGGTAAGCTGGGACGAAGTGAGAGAGTGGCATGGACATATATATACTATTAAATGTGAAATAGACAGGTAGTAGGAAGCAGCCACATAGCACAGGGAGATCAGCTCTGTGCTTTGTGACCACCCAGAGGCGTGGGATAAGGAGGGTGGGAGGGAGACGCAACAGGGAGGTGATATGGGGATATATGTATAGGTATAGCTTATTCACTTTGTTGTACAGCAGAAACTAACACAGCATTGTAAAGCAATTATACTCCAATAAAGATGTTAAAATAAATAAATAAATAGATAAAATAAAAGGGAAAAAAGAAAAGATACACCTGAAAAGAAATTTATCAACATTTTATTGTCAGTTTGTGTGTGTGTGTGTGGGGGGGTGGGTATTAAAGTGCTTTTCATTATCTTATTTAAATTTTTCCATGTTATTTTTTTTTTACAAGAAACGTCTTTTTATCAATAGTGGTAATCATTGTACAATTTTGTGAAACTGCTTTAAATATTGTTGCTTAAATGAAACTCACCTTCTACTAAAAGTGCTTTTTAAATTGTAAAATGTGATAAAAATTATAAGGGATTCCTATTATTGTCACTGGAATTGTTAGTTATTTGTTCTGTGAACTGCATGTCAAGTCATAAAAATTTAGGGCTGTGCTTGACTTACATTCGGTTTTTGTCTTGGTGTGTACGTGTTTTTGAAGGAAGAGTGTAATTCGAATACTATTATCATTAAACTACTTTGTATCCCTCAGAAATACAACATTACATGGAATTCAATATAGAAACAGATTAGATGTGGTAAAATATGAACTACATACACTTCACCTGCATCTGAGTGAATGCAAACAGGAAAGGAATTCATGCTCTGTGTAGATAAACGGGGTCACTTGTCTCAATCCCATGTAAAAGTGCCGTCTCAAAGTTTCCTTTTCTCTCAAGAGCCTCTCTGTCTCGCTCCAACTTTCTGTTCTTTGAGTCTTCATTCTTTATATGCCCTTTGGTTTTCATGTTGCATCTTGGGCTATATCATGAATAGCTCTTCTTTGAACCTTTTCCTTAGCTGCTGATGGCTCAGCTGTGCATAATTTAGGGTTGTGCACGATATTAAAGGGTGGACAGTATCTTTAGAATGGTTCATGGACCTTGTCACAAGTAACAATAAGCATGTGAGGAGGGAGTTGGGAGTTGGGTTCCACAAGAATCTTCACTGGGTGGCAGGTGTTAAGAGGCCTGTAGAGGTGGATGAGGATTTTTATTATTATCTTACTAGGCTTTATGTTGGGTGGTTGAGCTTCCATAGAAATGCTCACAATGCTCTTATTGCTTGAATCAAGGTTAAATAGACAAATGCATACTAATGTCCCTGGCCCCTTAGTTAAAGCTCTCTTAGGTTTTTTCTAACAACCTGCCACATAACAATATGATTTTCCTGGATTTATAATGGTCAATGGTTATTGAATTCATGTAAGAATTTTGATTGGAATATTGTCTGCCAAATATTTACAATATATGCTGAAAAGAAGGATTTACATATTGCTTCTGATCCTCAAATATACATGTATATACATAAGTATATATTCAGATATACATATATATGGTGAAAATTAAAACAGTAGAGTCTCCACTAAAACAAAACAACAGAAAAGCGCCAATTAAAAACCCCCAAAGATCTGACTTGTATACAAAGAAAGAAGAAAAGGTTTTAAAAAATTGTCAGATTTTGCAAGATATGGATACTAATTTGTCAATATAAGATACAAAAGAAGGAGGTCAAACTAATAATTTTAATGTGATCAAATTGAAGATTTTTTATTAAAAGAACAGTTTAGAGAGGAATATAAAATAATTAGTAGGCTTCATTGAGTTTGTGATACTAAAAGCAAACAGGACAAATGTAAATCTATTTATTTAACATGAATTTGTTTGCTACAACTGTCCACTAGGCACCATGTGAAATATATGGGGAATGCACAGTTGAATCACACACATAACCTGTCTTAAAGATGTGCAGAGGGAAGACCATGTGAAGACATGAGGAGAAGATGACCGTCTACAAGCAGCTAGACCTTTGGACCTTCTAGACAGCCAGTTGTGTAAAATCACTGAGGTCATTTATTTACTTGATAATAGTTACATTTTACGTGAGTTCTGGGTCATGGTCGGATTTTGCCACAGAGGCTGACTCAAAGAATTAATTAATGGTTCAAGATGCAGAGCATCAAAATATTTGAAATTCACTATCTTCTCTAGCTGAGATGTGGTCACAAGTGAGAAGGTAATACTTAAGAATTCTCTGGCAGGCATGTAAAAGAAGAAAAAAATGAATAAAAAATCCAAAGAAAATAAGTAGAAGATGAAAAATTAAAAATAGCAACAAGAGAAAGAAAAGTAGGCCTTATGTGACTAGAGACGGGAAAGGGAATTTAAGCCTATGAGTCCTACCTCAAATAACACTGGGTTTTATGGTTTGATTATTTCAAGACTAAAGAAGTTGTAGTTTCAATAAGGTTTCCTGTTTTCTAGATTTTTCAGATATTTCAAAACATCCCACTATAAGTAACCACAGCACATTAACCATAGAATGCATTGTTCCATGGTTGTTGCAGTATTTGGCTTTTAATCACCTTTAAGTGTAGAGGACATTTAAAATTAAATAATCCATGAAGTCATCTAGAAAATAAGAAAACATATGATTACCATGCATTTATTAGCGAGCCACAGATTCCTTGCTGTTTCAAGCCAGTATGACTACATGAAAAGAAGCCTTTCATAATAATTCAGCTGTAATAACATGCCTCATTTACAATGTATTAGGAATATACTTCTCTTATTGCTGATTTAAAAAGAAAGAATATATCAGGAAATTATCTCTTCATTTGAGTTTGTTAGGAAATTGTGTATCAGTTATGTTCAATGGCAATTAAATTCCTCCAATTTATTATGGTATACCTTACATGAGTTGTCAAAGAGGACATGGTGTAAACTGTGTATACTACAAGGATAGTTTGTGTAATATGGTGGAATGCCTGTGTCACAAGATCTGGAAGACCTTGAAATTGGTCAAATTCTAATGATTCGTGCAGCTAGGAGACTGTGTGGTGCAACGCAAGGTATAATCTCCTCTTGTCCTGCATTGTGTGTTAGAAATTGTTTGTGAAAGAATTCTAAGGTTTTGTAGCTTCCTTTAGGCTCTACACAGAGCATCTACGTAGCATTATATTTTACTTTGTTTATTTGTGCAGCTGTTTACTATAGAAACATAAAGAGGGGTTTTGAAAACAATTGATTTTTAAAAGAGATTGGGGGTTAGGAATGCTTTGGAGATGTTTGTTAGTCTTCCCATTTGAATTTAAAGCAGCTCTGAACAGCCAGTTCACTGTTAGGTGTTGTGATTATGAATGGAGGAACTCTGTATGAAACTATCAAGTTCTTCTTACAAGATCTTCCAAGCAGAAAGTAACCTTTCATTTCCTGGCCTTTACCTCCCAGAAGGAGGGGAGGAGGGTTGCAAATAAACCCAGCTTTATGCAACCGCAAGAATATATGGTGTAGGTCAGAAGAGCCTGTACCAAGATGGCGGAGTAGAAGGACATGCTCTCACTCCCTCTTGTGAGAACACCAGAATCACAAGTAGCTGCTGGACAATCATCAACAGGAAGACAATGGAACTCACCAAAAAATATACCCCACATCCAAAGACAAAGGAGAAGCCACAATGAAACGGTAGGAGGGGCACAATCACAGCGAAATCTAATCCCATAACTGCTGGGTGGATGACTCACAGACTGGAGAGCACTTATACCACAGAAGTCCACCCACTGGAGTGAAGGTTCTGAGCCCCATGTCAGGCTTCCCAACCTGAGGTTGGGCAAAGGACCTGGGAGGAGGAATTCCTAGAGAATCAGACTTTGAAGACTAACGGAATTTGACTGCAGGACTTCAACAGGACTGGGGGAAACAGAGACTCCACTTTCAGAAGGCACACACAAAGAAGTGTGTGCAGTGGGACCCAGGGGAAGGAGCAATGACCCCATAGGAGACTGAACCAGACCTACCTGCTAGTGTTGGAGGGTCTCCTGCAGAGGCGGGGGTGACTGTGGCTCACCGTGGGGACAAGGACACTGGCAGCAGAAGTTCTGGGAAGTACACCATGGCGTGAGCCCTCCCAGAGTCTGCCATTAGCCCACCAAAGAGCCCAGGTAGGCTCCAGTGTTGGGTTGCCTCAGGCCAAAAAACCAACAGGGAGGGAACTCAGCCCCACCCATCAGCAGTCAAGCAGATTAAAGTTTTACTGAGCTCTGTCCATCAGAGCAACACCCAGCTCTACCCACCACCAGTCCCTCCCATCAGGAAACCTGCACAAGCCTCTTACACAGCCTCATCCACCAGAGGGCAGACAGCAGAAGCAAGAAGAACTACAATCCTGCGGCCTGTGGAACAAAAACCACATTCACAGAAAGATAGACAAGATGAAAAGGCAGAGGGCTATGTACCAGATGAAGGAACAAGATTAGACCCCAGAAAAACAACTAAATGAAGTGGAGATAGGCAAACGTCCAGAAAAAGAATTCAGAATAATGATAGTGAAGATGATCCAGGACCTCGGGAAAAGAATGGAGGCAAAGATCGAGAAGATGCAAGAGATGTTTAACAAAGACCTAGAAGAATTAAAGAACAAACAAACAGAGATGAACAATACAATAACTGAAATGAAAACTACACTAGAAGGAATAAATAACAGAATAACCGAGGCAGAATGGATAAGTGACCTGGAAGACAGAATGGTGGAATTCACTGGGGCAGAGCAGAATAAAGAAAAAAGAATGAAAGGAAATGAAGACAGCCTAAGAGACCTCTGGGACAACATTAAACGCAACAACATTTGCATTATAGGGGTCCCAGAAGGAGAAGAGAGAGAGAAAGGACGAGAGAAAATATTTGAAGAGATTGTAGTCGAAAACTTCCCTAACATGGGAAAGGAAATAGCCAGCCAGGTCAAGGAAGCGCAGAGAGTCCCAGGCAGGATAAACCCAAGGAGAAACACACTGAGACACATAGTAATCAAATTGACAAAAATTAAAGACAAAGAAAAATTATTAAAAGCAACAATGGAAAAATGACAAATAACATACAAGGGAACTCCCATAAGGTTAACAGCTGATTTCTCAGCAGAAACTCTAGAAGCCAGAAGGGAGTGGCATGATATACTTAAAGTGATGAAAGGGAAGAACCTACAACCAAGATTACTCTACCTGGCAAGGATCTCATTCAGATTTGATGGAGAAATCAAAAGTTTTACAGACAAGCAAAAGCTAAGAGAATTCAGTACCACCAAACCAGCTCTACAACAAATGCTAAAGGAACTTCTCTAAGTGGGAAACACAAGAGAAGAAAAGGACCTACAAAAACAAACCCAAAACAATTAAAATGGTCATAGGAACATACATATCGATAATTACCTTAAACGTGAATGGATTATATGCTCCAACCAAAAGACACAGGATGGCCGAATGGATACAAAAACAAGACCCATATATATGCTGTCTACAAGAGACCCACTTCAGACCTAGGGACACATACAGACTGCAAGTGAGGGGATAGAAAAAGATATTCCATGCAAATGGAAATCAAAAGAAAGCTGGAGTAGCAATACTCATATCAGATAAAATAGACTTTAAAATAAATAATATTACAAGACATAAGGAAGGACACTACATAATGATCAAGGGATCAATCCAAGAAGAAGATATAACAATTATAAATATATATGCACCCAACATAGGAGCACCTCAATACATAAGGCAACTGCTAACAGCTCTAAAAGAGGAAATTGACAGTAACACAGTAATAGTAGGGGACTTTAATACCTCACTTACACCAATGGACATCATCCAAAATGAAAATAAATAAGGAAACAGAAGCTTTAAATGACACAATAGACCAGAAAGATTTAATTGATATTTATAGGACATTCCATCCAAAAACAGCAGATTACACTTTCTTCTCAAGTGTGCACAGAACATTCTCCAGGATAGATCACATCTTGGGTCACAAATCAAGCCTCAGTAAATTTAAGAAAATTGAAATCATATCAAGCATCTTTTCTGACCACAATTCTATGAGATTAGAAATAAATTACCAGGGGAAAAACATAAAAAACACAAACACATGGAAGCTAAACAATACGTTACTAAATAACCAAGAGATCACTGAAGAGATCAAAGAGGAAATCAAAAAATACCTAGAGACAAATGACAATGAAAACACGACGACCCAAAACCTATGGGATGCAGTGAAAGTTTATAGCAATACAAGCCTACCTCAAGAAACAAGAAAAATCTCAAATAAACAATCTAACCTTACACCTAAAGCAACTAGAGAAAGAAGAACAAACAAAACCCAAAGTTAGCAGAAAGAAAGAAATCATAAAGATCAGAGCAGAAATAAAAACAAAGAAAACAATAGCAAAGATCAATAAAAGTAAAAGCTGGTTCTTTGAGAAGATAAACAAAATTGATAAACCACTAGCAAGACTCATCAAGAAAAAGAGGGAGAGGACTCAAATCAGTAGAATTAGAAATGAAAAAGGAGAAGTTACAACAGACACTGCAGAAATACAAAGCATCCTAAGAGACTACTACAAGCAACTGTATGCCAATAAAATGGACAACCTGGAAGAAATGGACAAATTCTTAGAAAGGTATAACCTTCTAAGACTGAACCAGGAAGAAATAGAAAATATGAACAGACCAATCACAAATAATGAGATTGAAACTGTGATTAAAAACCTTCCAACAAACAAAAGTCCAGGACCAGATGGCTTCACAGTTGAATTCTATCAAACATTTAGAGAAGAGCTAACACCCATCCTTCTCAAACTCTTCCAAAAAATTGCAGAGGAAGGAACACTCCCAAACTCATTCTATGAGGCCACCATCACCCTGATACCAAAACCAGACAAAGATACTACAAAAAAAGAAAATTACAGACCAATATCACTGATGAATATAGATGCAAAAATCCTCAACAAAATACTAGCAAACAGAATCCAACAACACATTAAAATGATCATACACCATGATCAAGTGGGATTTATCCCAGGGATGCAAGGATTCTTCAATATATGCAAATCAATCAATGTGATACATCATATTAACAAATTGAAGAATAAAAACCATATGATCATCTCAATAGATGCAGAAAAAGCTTTTGACAAAATTCAACACCCATTTATGATAAACTCTCCAGAAAGTGGGCATAGAGGGAACATACCTCAACATAATAAAGGCCATATACGACAAACCCACAGCAAACATCATTCTCAATGGTGAAAAACTGAAAGCATTTCCTCTAAGATCAGGAACAAGACAAGCATGTCCACTCTCACCACTATTCTTCAACATAGTTTTGGAAGTCCTAGCCACAGCAATCAGAGAAGAAAAAGAAATAAAAGGAATTCAAATTGGAAAAGAAGAAGTAAAACTGTCACTGTTTGCAGAAGACATGATACTATACGTAGAGAATTCTAAAGATGCCCCCAGAAAACTACTAGAGCTAATCAATGAATTTGGTAAAGTTGCAGGATACAAAATTAATGCACAGAAATCTCTTGCATTCCTATACACTAATGATGAAAAATCTGAAATAGAAATTAAGGAAACACTCCCATTTACCATACTATTGAAACAAAAATAATAAAATACCTAGGAATAAACCTTCCTAGGGAGACAAAAGACCTGTATGCAGAAAACTATAAGAGATTGATGAAAGAAATTAAAGGTGATACCAACCGATGGAGAGATATACCAAGTTCTTGGATTGGAAGAATCAATATTGTGAAAATGACTATAATACCCAAGGCAATCTACAGATTCAATGCAATCCCTATCAAATTACCAACTGCATTTTTTACAGAACTAGAACAATAAATATTAAAATTTGTATGGAGACACAACAGACCCCGAATAGCCAAAGCAGTCTTGAGGGAAAAAAACGGAGCTGGCAGAATCAGACTCCCTGACTTCAGACTATACTACAAAGCTACAGTCATCAAGATGATATGGTACTGGCACAAAAACAGAAACATAGATCAATGGAACAAGGTAGAAAGCCCAGAGGTAAACCCACACACCTATGTTCAACTAATCTATGACAAAGGAGGCAAGGATATACAATGGAGAAAAGACAGTCTCTTCAATAAGTGGTGCTGGGGAAACTGGACAGCTACATGTAAAAGAATGAAATTAGAACACTCCCTAACACCATACACAAAAATAAAGTCAAAATGGATTAGAGACCTAAATGTAAGACTGTACAGTATAAAACTCTTAGAGGAAAACATAGGCAGAACACTCTTTGACATAAATCACAGCAAGATCTTTTTTGATCCACCTCCTAGAGTAACGGAAATAAAAACAAAAATAAACAAATGGGACCTAATGAAACTTAAAAGCTTTTGCACAGCAAAGGAAACCATAAACAAGACGAAAAGACAACCCTCAGAATGGGAGAAAATATTTGCAAATGAAGCAACTGACAAAGGATTAATCTCCAAAATATATAAACAGCTCATGCAGCTCAATATTAAAAAAAACAAACAACCCAATCCAAAAATGGGCAGAAGACCTAAATAGACATTTCTCCAAAGAAGACATACAGATGGCCAAGAAGCACATGAAAAGCTGCTCAACATCACTAATCATTAGAGAAATGCAAATCAAAACTACAATGAGGTAACACCTCACACCAGTTAGAATGGGCTTCATCAGAAAATCTACAAACAACAAGTGCTGCAGAGGGTGTGGAGAAAAGGGAACCCTCTTGCACTGTTGGTGGGAATGTAAACTGATACAGCCAATATGGAGAACGGTATGGAGGTTCCTCAAAAAACTAAAAATAGAACTACCATATGAGCCAGCAATCCCACTACTGGGCATATACCCAGAGAAAACCATAATTCAAAAAGACAGATGCACCCAAATGTTCATTGCAGCACTATTTACAATAGCCAGGACATGGAAGTAACCTAAATGCCCATCGACAGACGAATGGATAAAGAAGATGTGGTACATATATACAATGGAATATTACTCAGCCATAAAAAGGAACGAAATTGGGTCATTTGTTGAGACGTGGATGGATCTAGAGACTGTCATACAGAGTGAAGTAAGTCAGAAAGAGGAAAACAAATGTATATTAACGCATATATGTGGAACCTAGAAAAAGGGTACAGATGAACTGGTTTGCAGGGCAGAAATTGAGCCACAGATGTAGAGAACAAACGTATGGACACCAAGAGGGGATAGCCGTGGGGCGGGTGGTGGTGGTGGTGGTGGTGGTGTGATGAATTGGGCGATTGGGATTGACATGTATACAGTGATGTGTATAAAATTGATGACTAATAAGAACCTGCTATATAAAAAAATAAATAAAATTCAAAAAAAAAAAAAAGAATATATGGTGTAAGTGGTTCTTTGGATTGGCCAGAGCTAACTACAGGCAGAGTGATCTCTTGGCCAAATCATCTAGAGTTCATCAGCAAACTGCTCTTTTAGAAATTTAAATGATCTAGTCATATCATTTTGTTTTAATTCTTACAGTATTAATACAGAAAGCATGCAATATTATAAATAAATGATAACAGAATTGATAGGCTGATTAGAAATGCCATTGTTTAATTGATATCATTGTCTCAGTCTTTTCTTCTTTTCTTGAGTATATTTAGTTCTACTGACGTTATTTCTTGGAGGTACTTTCTCATGATGATCCTGTTTTTGAGTTTTGCTGCTTGTATTTGGTTGCAGTCTATATTCTATCATCTATTAATTTTCTCTGTTGAAACTGTTGGGAAAGCCCTGTATAAGTTCAGTAAATTCTAGATATTTTTGGTAAATTTGATAGATTTAGCCATAGCTACCAGATCTTATTATAAACATGGCTAGAACGATCCAGTTTGTAGTCACTTAAAGAGATGTTAGGTTGTTACTATTTTTGTGAGGTATAACTTATGTACAATAAAATGTACAGATACTAATTATAGAGTTTAAAGAGTTTGACAAATGTATACCCATAAAATAACCAACCTATTATGATTTAGAACTTTTCCATCACCCCAGTAAGTTCCCTCATGACCTTTTCCCATCACTCTCCATCCTCCTTTACAACCAACCCATGCAAACATTATTCTGAATTCTATCACTAGATTTTAGTTTTACCTCTTCTCGAACTTTAGATAAATGGAATTATGCTTTGTGTTTGACTTTTTTCTTTCAACATGATTTTGAGATTCATCTATATTGCATGTACTAGTGATTTGTTTCTTTTTATTGCCAGGTGATATTCCATTGCATGAGTATATCAATTTGTTTAACCATTCACTTGCTGATGGACATTTGGGTTGTTTCTAGTTTGGGGCTATTGTAAATAAAGTTGCTGTGAACATTCTTCTACAATCTTTTGTAGAAATAAGTTTTCATTTCTTTTGGGTAAATACCTAGAAGTGATATTGCTGGGTCATAGGGTTGTACATGTTTAACTTTACAAGTAACTAGTAAAGAGTTTTGCAAAGTGGCTGTACCATTTCATACTCCACCTGCAACATGTGAGAGTATCGGGTGTTCCACATCGTCACCAGCACTTGGTAGATGAACTCTTTTTTACTTTTAGCCACTGTAGCATGTGGGTGGTAGCATCTTAATACAGTTTTAATTTGCATTTTCCTGAATGAACATTTTGAACACTTTTGATGCACATTGGTCATTTTAATATTTTTTGCATGAAGTGTCTTTTTCCTACTCTCTTTATTTGGTTGTCCATTTTATCATTGAGTTATAGAAGTTCTTTAAATATTTTAGATATGATCCTTTACAGATATGTATATTGTGAATGCTTTTACCCAGTCTGTGGCTGGCCTCTTCATATTACTAGTGGTGTTTTCTTGGTGAGCAGGTTTGAGTTCTGATGATGTCTAATTTATCAGTTTTTTAATTTTATGGTTTATAGTTTCTGAATCTTGTGTAAAAATTTATGTCTACCTAAGTTTGTGAAGATATATTACAATTTCCTTTCAGAAGTGTTACAGTTTTACCTTTCATGTTGGGTCAGTGATTTATCTCAAATTAATTTGTATGTATAGTTTGAAGTAGGAATCAAGGTTCAATTTTTTTTTTTTTTTCCATCAGATATCCAGTTGTTTCAGCACCATTTGTAGAGAAGACTTTTCTGTGTTTTCCCAGTAGCTTGTTTTGGTACATTTGTAAAACCAAATTTACAACATAAGGGTGAGCCTATTTCTGGACTTTGTTTTCTGTCCCATTATGTATTCTTACATATTTGTCCCTTAGGTATGTTTCATTATGTATTCTTATCTCAACGCCGTACTTATTTGATATTATAGCTTTAAAGTAAGTATAAGTCCTCCAACTTTGTTCTACTTTTTCAAGGCTATTTTGGCTATTCTAGTCATTTTCATATAAATTTAAAAAATCAGCTTGCCAGTTTCTATAAAAACTTTCATAGTTTTTTTTAAGAATTAAGACTTTTTAGAGTAGTTTAAGATTCATAGCAAAATTGAGGGAAGGTACAGAGGTTTTCCAAATAACTCCTGCCCCCACAGATGCACAGACTTCCCCATTATCAACATCCCCTATCAAAGTGGTACAGTTATTACAATTGATGAACCTACATTGACAGATTATATTCACACAAAATCCATACATTCTATGACTTGGACAAGTTATGACATGTGTCCATCATTATGATATCAGACAGAGTATTTTCACTGCCCTAAACATCCTCTGTGCTCTGCATATTCATCTCTCCCTCCTCTCCATTCCCTGGCAACCATGATCTTTTACTGTCTCTATGGTTTTATCTTTTCCATAATGTCATATAGGTGGACTCATACAGTATACAGCCATTTCAGACTGGCTTCTTTTATTTAGCAATATGCATTTAAGATTCCTCTGTGTCTTTTCATGATCTGATAGCCCTTTGTGTGTGTGTGTGTGTGTTTGTGTGTGTGTGTGTGTGTGTGTTTGCTGAATAATATTCAGTTGTCTGGATGTATCACAGTTTATTTATGCATTCAGCTACTGAAGGACGTCTTGGTTGCCTCTAAGTTTTGGCAGTTATAATTAACGCTGCTTTAAACATCTGTGTGCACATTTTTGTGTAGACATACGTTTTCAGGTCTTTAAATACTAAGGAGCACAATTGCTGAATTATATTGCAAGAGTATGTTTAGTTTTGTAAGTAACCGCTAAACTGTATTCCAAAGTAGCTGTACCATTTTGCATTCCCACCAGCAATGAATGAGAGTTCAATATTCAATTTTTCCTAATTTGTTTCTCTCTCTGTACTTTATTTTGTCTTCAAATTCATTTATGCATTCTTTTATTCTGTTCAATCAGTTATTAATACCACTCAAAATTATATTTTTCAGTTATAACCTATTTTTTACTTTCAAATCACTCCTGAGAATTTCCATAGTTTCATTATATAATACCCTGTATATTCTTTAACATATTAGTCATAGTTATTTTAACTTCCTTGTGCATTTATTGGCAAATTTCTGTTGACTGACTTTTCCCTTGACTATAGCTCATATCATCCTGTGTAGTGATTTTTATCTTGGGTATTCAAGGTGATGGGTTATTTAGATGTTGTATTCTGCTATCTTCTCTTAAGTTAAGGTGTAGTATGCAGTTAAATTATTGGCAGGTAACCTTGGAGGCTTGGTTTTTCTTTTTTAGAGTGGATCTATTTTTAGTGTTTTCTTAGTCCTACAATGAATCTCTTAGTTTTGGGGAGTAGTTTTTATTCTCACACATAGTCCTTCTGGGGTTTCCGTAGAAAGGCTGAGATGTTTACCAAGCCCCTCTCACTTGGAAGGATGTGAATCTAAACTTTGTCTCCCCTGTGCTGGACAGCACCTGAAAATTCTGCTCATATCTTTCAATCTTCCAGATATTGTTTTCCTCTTGAACTCCTTGGAATTTTAGCTGAGCATGCACAGCTTAGGGGTCAGCCAAGATTTGAGAAAAATTTATAAGCAGATTTTTAAATTTCCACTTTCTGTGTATCCCTTATTTATAGGATTCCCTACCTCTTTTACAGCTGCTCTTTAAGTACCATTCACCTTTTTTTTAAACTCTATATTTAAAAAATTGAATGTCTCTGCTTTATTTCTAGACCTCATATAGTATAAACTGAGGAGTACCCTCAGATGATAAATCTAATAAGTATGTATTTCCCTCAGGGTGGTTCCATTTTTTTCGAGGGTCAAACCCTCTCTAGTTCATGCTTTTTTTGGGCCACTCTCTATTACCTTCAAAAAAATTTTAAGATCTTATTCAGAGGTCATAATTGTTAACTATAGAGGGTTAGTCCTATACAAGCTACCAGAACTGAAACTCCAAAGAAACATTTTGTTTGTGTCTTTAGTTTACCCTTGGAAATTAAAAAATAGTATATACTTATATTTATCAATATAATTAAATGCATAAGCCCTGTATCATTATAACAGGATTTCCTTAATTTTTTCATGAGGAGTTGGGTTTCTTTCTAAGGTTGTGATATATATGTCTATCTTTGTTTTGTCTAAAGCTGAACTCATTTTTCTTTAAAACATGGTTTTCCTCTAATTTTTTTTTTCAGTAAATAGTACCCAGTTGTTTAACCCAGAAACCAAGAATATATCCTTGCACCCTCTCTTTTCTTTAATCTTATCATCCAAGAGGCAGTAACGGCAAAGACTTAGAGAACAGGCTCTGCCGGGATTTAAACCCTGCTCTTTCTCTTATTAGCTGCAAGATCTTGTATTAAGTCTCTTAAAATGCTTAGACTAGTTCCTAGCACAAAGTAAGTGTCAAATAAATGTGTTATTTTATACCAGCAATTAAAAAATTAGTCAATCAATTAATCAATTCTAAACCATTCATTACTTATCATCACTTAAATCTTTCCATTTCTCTGCCATTTCCTAGTCTAAGGCCCCACTCCCTCCAGAACTGCCATAATAACCACCTAATTGTTCTCTTGATTCTACTCCCCTGCCCCGATTTATTCTCCATACTACAGCCAGATTGAGCTTTTCAGAACAAATTGGCCATGTCAACTCTGCTATGAAATACCCTCCAGTGGCTTCCATTTGTTTTTGGCATAAATTCCCATATTAATTCTTACCATGACTATATGGCTTTGTGTTATGTAGCCTCTGTTTTTCTCTCAGGCATGCTCCAACCACACTGGCCTTTTAAAAAAAATATATTATTCCTAGAACTCACCTATCTCCTATTTACTTTGGGACATTTGTACTCACAATCTCTTTCAAGTCTCAGCTTCATTGTTACTTCTTCAGGGTAAACTTTGTTTTTCAACCTTCCTTTCTAACATATCCTGGTTCAATTAATCTAAAAGCTGGTTTTTGAGAAGATTAATAAAATTGGTAAGACAGACCATGAAAAAGAGAAAAGACCCAAATTACCAATATCAGAAATGAAAGACAGAACATTACTGCAGACCCTGAAGACATTAAAGGATAAAAAGAAATTTATAAGGAACTTTATGGCCATAAATTGGACAAATTAGATGCAATGCACAAAATTTTTGAACAGACACAAATTGTCAAAGCACACTCAAGAAGAAATAGGTAACCTGAATAGTCCTATATATATGTTTTAAATGGAGTTCATAGTTAAAAACCTTTTAACAAAGGATACTCCTGGCCCAGCTGGCTTCACTTGTGAATTCTGCCAAACATTTAAAGAAGTAATACCGCTCCTACACAAATCTTTCCCGAAAATACAAGAGGTGGGAATTCTTTCCAACTCATTCTATGAGGCTTGCATAGTTTCTGACAGGAAGTGTTTTGCAATTTTTATCTTTATTCTTCTGTATGTAATACTTTTTTTTTTCTGACTGCCTTAAAGATTTTCTCTGCATCATTTTTTTTTTTTTTCTTTTTCAGCTGTTTGAATATGATGTGTCCAGGTGTGTGGTGTTGTTTGGGGAGTGCTGGTGGTGTGTATATCATGCTTGGTGTTCTCTGAGCTTGGATCTGTGTTTTGATGTTTTTCATTATTTTAGGAAAATTCTTGGCCATTATTTATTAAAATGTTTCTCATACCCCATTCTTTCTTGCTTATACTGGGATTCCAATTACATATATGTTAGACCTCTTAATATTGTCTGCAGGTCTTAGATTCTTTGCTCTCTGTTTTCTCCCTCTTTTTTCTTTTTTTTGCTTTAATGTTTCAGATTGGGTAATTTCTATTGACCGATATTTAAGTGCACTCATTTTTTCCTGGGCTCAGCAGTGTTGAATCGACTTCTGAAGTGTTGATTGAAGGCATTCTTTATCTCTTACCATGATTTTTTTTGTAGCACTTCCATTTGCATTTTTCTTTAAGTTTTCATCTCTCTGCTGAAACTCTCCATCTGTTCATGCATGTTGCCCACATTTTCTACTAGAGCATTTAACATAATAATAGTTATTTTAAATTCCTCTCTGATTGTTCCAACAAGTGAGTCATATCTGGGTCTTGTTCTGTTGTCCCTTAACAGTGATTTTAAAAATCGAATCTAATAATTTTTGGTTGATTGAAATAAGACATTATAGGTAGGATAGTAGAGACTCTGGTAAATAGTATTTATGCCTGATAAATGGGCATGCCTCTTCTTTTATGTGTTAGCATATGGTATTTGTTTTTCTCTTTCTGACTTACTTCACTCTGTATGACAGACTCTAGGTCCATCCACCTCACTACAAATAACTCAATTTCATTTCTTTTTATGGCTAAGTAATATTCCATTGTATATATGTGCCACATCTTCTTTATCCATTCATCTGTTGATGGACGCTTAGGTTGCTTCCATTTCCCGGCTATTGTAAATAGTGCTGCAGTGAACATTGTGGTACATGACTCTTTTTGAATTATGGTTTTCTCAGGGTATATGCCCAGTAGTGGGATTGCTGTGTCATATGGTAGTTCTATCTTTAGTTTTTAAAGGAACCTCCATACTGTTTTCCATAGTGGCTGTATCAATTTACATTCCCACCAACAGTGCAAGAGGGTTCCCTTTTCTCCACACCCTCTCCAGCATTTATTGTTTGTAGATTAGTTGATGATGGCCATTCTGACTGGTGTGAAGTGATAACCTCATTGTAGTTTTGACTTGCATTTCTCTAATGATTAGTGATGTTGAGCATTGTTTCATGTGTTTGTTGGCAATCTGTACATCCTTTTTGGAGAAATATCTATTTAGGTCTTCTGTCCATTTTTGGACTGGGTTGTTTGGTTTTTGGTATTGAGCTGCATGAGCTGCTTGTATATTTTGGAGATTAATCCTTTGTCAGTTGATTCGTTTGCAAATATTTTCTCCCATTCTGAGCGTTGTCTTTTCATCTCATTTATGGTTTCCATTGCTGTGCAAAAGCTTTTAAGTTTCATTAGGTCCCGTTTGTTTATTTTTGTTTTTATTTCCATTTCTCTAGGAGGTGCGTCAAAAAGGATCTTGCTTTGATTCATGTCATAGAGTGTTCTGCGTATGTTTTCCTCTAAGAGTTTTATAGTGTCTGGCCTTACATTTAGGTCTTTAAGCCATATTGAGTTTATGTTTGTGTATTGTGTTAGGGAGTGTTCTAATTTCTTTCTTTTACATGTAGCTGTCCAGTTTTCCCAGCACCACTTATTGAAGAGGCTGTCTTTCTTCCATTGTATATTCTTACCTCCTTTATCAAAGATAAGGTGACCATATATGCATGGGTTTATCTCTGGACTTTCTGTCCTGTTCCATTGATCTAGATTTCTGTTTTTGTGCCAGTACCATACTGTCTTGATTACTGTAACTTTGCAGTATAGTCTGAAGTCCAGGATCCTGATTCCTCCAGCTCCGTTTTTCTTTCTCAGGATTGCTTTGGCTATTCGGGGTCTTTTGTGTTTGCATACAAATTGTGAAATTTTTTGTTCTAGTCCTGTGAAAAATGCCATTGGTAATTTGATAGGGATTGCATTGAATCTGTAGATTGCTTTGGGTAGTATAGTCATTTTCCCAATGTTGATTCTTCCAATCCAAGAACATGGTATATCTCTCCATCTGTTTGTATCATCTTTAATTTCTTTCATCAATGTCTTCTAATTTTCTGTATACAGGTCTTCTGTCTCCTTAGGTAGGCTTATTCCTAGGTATTTTATTTTTTGTTGTTGCAATGATAAATGGGAGTGTTTCCTTAATTTTTCTTTCAGATTCTTCAATCATTAGTGTATAGGAATACAAGAGATTTCTGTGCATTAATTTTGTATCCTGCTACTTTACCAAATTCATTGATTAGCTCTAGTAATTTTCTGGTAGCATCTTTAGGGTTCTCTATGTGTAGTATCATTTCATCTGCAAACAGTGACAGTTTTAGTTCTTCTTTCGGATTTGGATTCCTTTTATTTCTTTTTCTTCTCTAATTGCTGTGGCTAAAACTTCCAAAACTATGTTGAATAATAGTGATGAGAGTGGGCAAACTTGTCTTATTCCTGATCTTTGTGGAAACGTTTTCAGTTTTCACCATTGAGAATGATGTTGGCTGTGGGTTTGCCATATATGACTTATACTATATTGAGGTAAGTTCCCTCTATGCCTACTTTCTGGAGGGTTTTTATCATCAATCGGTGTTGAATTTTGTCAAAAGCTTTTTCTGCATCTATTGAGTTGATCATATGGTTTTTATCCTTCAATTTGTTAATATGGTGTGTCACATGATTGATTTGCGTATATTGAAGAAGCCTTGCATTCCTGGGATAAATCCCACTTGATCATGGTGTATGATCCTTTTAATGTGCTGTTGGATTCTGTTTGCTAGTATTTTGTTGAGGATTTTTGCATCTATGTTCATCAGTGATATTTGCCTGTACTTTCCTTTTTTTGTGAGATCTTTGTCTGGTGTTGGTATCAGGGTGATCGTAGCCTCATAGAATGAGTTTGGGAGTGTTCCTCTCTCTGCTATGTTTTGGAAGAGTTTGAGAAGGGTAGGTGTTAGCTCTCCTCTAAATGTTTGACAGAACTCACCTGTGAAGCCATCTGGTCCTGGGCTTTTGTTTGTTGGAAGATTTTTAATCACAGTTTCAATTTCAGTGCCTGTTTATATTTTCTATTTCTTCCTGGTTCAGTCTTGGAAGGTTGTGATTTTCTAAGAATTTGTCCATTTCTTCGAGGTTGTCCATTTATTGGGATATGGTTGCTTGTAGTAATCTCTCATGATCCTTTGTATTTCTGCAGTGTCAGTTTTTACTTCTCCTTTTTCATTTCTAATTCTATTGATTTGGGTCTTCTTCCTTTTTTTCTTGATGAGTCTGGCTAATGGTTTATCAATTTTGTTTATCTTCTCAAAGAACCAGGTTTTAGTGTTATTGATCTTTGCTATCATTTCCTTCATTTCTTTTTCATTTATTTCTGATCTGATCTTTATGATTTCTTTCCTTCTGCTAACTTTGGGGTTTTTTTGTTCTTCTTTCTCTAATTGCTTTAGGTGTAAGGTTAGGCTGTTTATTTGAGATGTTTCTTGTTTCTTGAGGTAGGATTGTATTGCTATAAACTTCCCTCTTAGAACTGCTTTTGCTGCACCCCATAGGTTTTGGGTCATCGTGTTTTCATTGTCATTTGTTTCTAGGTACTTTTTGATTTCCTCTTTGATTTCTTCAGTGATCTCTTGGTTATTAATAGTGTATTGTTTAGCCTCCATGTGTTTGTATTTATTCACAGATTTTTTTCCTGTGATTGATATCTAGTCTCACAGTGCTGTGGTCAGAAAAGATACTTGATATGATTTCAATTTTCTTAAATTTACCAAGGCTTGATTTGTGATCCAACATATGATCTATCCTGGAGAATGTTCCATGAGCACTTGAGAAGAAAGTGTATTCTGTTGTTTTTGGATGGAATGTCCTATAAATATCAATTAAGTCCATCTTGTTTAATATGTCATTTGAAGCTTGTGTTTCCTTGTTTATTTTCACTGTGGATGATTTGTCCATTGGTGAAAGTGGGGTTTTAAAGTCCCCTAGTATTATTGTGTTACTGTTAATTACCCCTTTATGGCTGTTAGCATTTGCCTTATGTATTGAGGTGCTCCTATGTTGGGTGCATAAATATTTACATTTGTTATATCTTCTTGTTTCATTGATCCCTTGATCATTATGCAGTGTCCTTCTTTATCTTTTGTAATAGTCTTTATTTTAAACTATATTTTGTCTGATATGAGAATTGCTACTGTAGCTTTATTTTGATTTCCATTTGCATGGAATATCTTTTTCCATCACCTCACTTTCAGTCTGTATGTGTCCCTAGGTCTGAAGTGGGTCTCTTGTAGACAGCATATATATGGGTCCTGATTTTTTATCCATTCAGGGAGTCTATGTCTTTTGGTTGGAGCGTTTATTCCATTTATGGTAATTATCAGTATGTATGTTCCTATTACCATTTTCTTAATTGCTTTGGGTTTGTTACTGTAGCTCTTATTCTTCTCTTGTGTTTCCTGCCTAGAGAAGTTCCTTTAGCATTTGTTGTAAAGCTGGTTTGGTGGTGCTGAATTCTCTTAGCTTTTGCTTGTCTGTAAAGGTATTAATTTCTCCATCAAATCTGAATGAGATCCTTGCTGGGTAGAGTAATCTCGGTTGTAGGTTTTTCCCTTTCATCAGTTTACATATGTCCTGCCACTCCCTTCTGGCTTGCAGAGTTTCTGCTGAAAGATCAGCTGTTAACCTTATGTGGATTCCCTTGTATGTTATTTGTTGTTTTTCGCTTGCTGTTTTTAATATTTTTTCTTTGTATTTGACTTTTGATAGTTTGATTATTATGTGTCTTGGTGTGCTTCTCCTTGGATTTATCCTGAATGGGACTCTCTGCACTCCGTGGGCTTGATTGGCTATTTCCTTTCCCATGTTAAGGAAGTTTTCAACTATAATCTCTTCAAATATTTTCTCAGTCCCTTTCTTTTTCTCATCTTCTTCTGGGACACTTATAATTCAAATGTTGGTGTGTTTAGTGTTGTTCCAGAGGTCTCTGAGACTGTCCTCAATTCTTTTCATTCTTTTTTCTTTATTCTGCTCTGCAGTAGTTATTTCCACTATTTTGTCTTCCAGGTCACTTATCAATTCTTCTGCCTCAATTATTCTGCTATTGATTCCTTCTAGAGAATTTTTAATTTCATTTATTGTGTTGTTCACCACTGTTTGTTTGCTCTTTATTTCTTCTATGTCATTGTTAAACATTTCTTCTATTTTCTCCATTCTATTTCCAAGATTTTGGATCATGTTTACTGTCATTACTCTGCATTATTTTTCAGGTAGACTGCCTATTTCTTCTTCATTTGTTTGGTCTGGTGGGTTTGTACTTTGCTCCTTCATCTGCTGCATATTTCTCTGTCTTCTCATTTTGATTAACTTATTGTGTTTGGGGTCTCCTTTTCGCAGGCTGCAAGTTTGTAGTTCCCATTGTTTTTGGTGTCAGTCCCCAGTGGGTAATGTTGGTTCAGTGGGTTGTGTAGGCTTCCTGGTGTAGGGAACTAGTACCTGTGTTCTGGTGGATGAGGCTGGATCTTGTCTTTCTGGTGGGCAGGACCACGTCCTGTGGTGTGTTTTGGGGTGTCTGTTAACTTATTATGATTTTAGGCAGCCTCTGTGCTAATGGCTGGGGTTGCGTTCCTGTCTTGCTGGTTGTTTGGCATGGGGTGTCCAGCACTGGAGCTAGCTGGTCGTTGAGTGGAGCTGGGTCTTAACGTTGAGATGGAGATCTCTGGGAGAGCTCTTGCCAATTTATATTACATTGGGCCAGGAGGTCTCTGGAGGTCCAATGTCCTGAACTCGGCTCTCCCACCTCAGAGTCTCAGGCCTGACACCCAGCCGGAGCACCAAGACCCGGTCAGTCATACGGCTTGACTTCTGGTTTTCTAGTTGCTTCTGGTGTTGATAGCAGGAAATGCCCCAGCCCATGCACAAGTATGATTCAGACATGTACAAGCAAGCCTGGAGTTTGAGGGAAGCCTCCAGGGATTAGTTGCAGGAATCTCTGAAGAGACTGGGGCTTACCTAAGGCTGTCTGTGCCATCATATCTCTTCATCTACCATCTTGTAAGACAGTCATCTGCTAGTGTTGGAGGGTCTCCTGCAGAGGCAGGCAGTGGCTGTGGCTCACCACGGGGACAGGGACACTGGCGGCAGAGGTTCTGGGAGGTGCTCCTTGGCGTGAGCCCTTCCGGTGTCCACCATTAGCCCCAGCCTACAATGACTACTTAACTAGTGTCTCTGGCCCCAGTATGTAAAATATATTCTCCATACTGCTGCTAGAGCTATTATTTAAAAATAAAACCCATGTTTCATTGTGTTCAAAATCGTATTCCAAAAGACTTCTGTTGCCTTCAGAAGTAATCATGGCATTTAAGACCTTTTATTACCTGGGGCATGTATTATCCCACTCTCAACTCACACTCAGTAATCCTATTCAAAACCTTAGGTGGCTCCAGTTGTATACAGAAGAAAGAGTAAATTCCTTATCATGGCATTTAATACCTTTCATCACACACTGAGCATCAGTTTGTGTGCTCAACAAATGATCGTGTTCAACTGAACATGGAATTACCATGTACCTATTGTTAATACTATTGATTTGTCACTTGCTTCTTTTATGCTAATATTAGCCCTTTATGTATGGCTGTCTTTGCATTCCTTGAACACACAGTCTCCCTTCCTGCCACAGGATTTCACTACATACTGTCCCCGAGGCCTACAGTATTCCTTCCACTCCCCCCCGCCCAACCGCTGACTATCCTTCCTTCCTGAATCCTCAGAAATTAGCAGAGCTCTTTGCACATAGTAGATGTTTCATACATGTTTATTGAATGAATAAATAAATAATTCTCCAGCCAAACTGGAGCAGTTTTAAAATGTTGTATTTAGAAGCAAAAATATCTTTATGAAGGAACTCTTACTTGGAACCCCAATGCATAAAGAAGAAAAAGCAGAGTGCTCTAGCTGCAGGTGGGAGGGAGGGTACTGGCAGGGATGGGGTGGGTACACAGAAAGCTTAGAGCTCAGTATGCCTGCTGAGTCTTTAGTCTAACTCTAAGGTCTCTTTCCTGGACCCTATGGCAGCTTATAAGAATCAGCAGGCTCCACGGAAGGCAGCTGGAACACCTCTGCTCCAGGCAATTATTCTGGGAAAAAAAAAAGAGGAGGGGGTGGTGTGATAAACACCTGATGACCCAGTAGTGAACTCAGGAAGCTCTCTCTGCATTAATCAAAGTGAGGGTAGTTACCATTTTCAGACATATTTCTATCCTGGCTTTTTAATCATAAAATGTTTATTTAAAAGTCAACAGAGAAGACCCTTTCCCTCTTGCCAACTCTTGTTTTATCTCTACTTGGTCAGAATCACTTAAGGGGCAAATTCATAAAATGATTATTGAGGGTAATTTCCTATTCTGCATTCAAAACAAGGCACTACCTTGTGAAATGGTGTTGTTTTGGGGCAGTAATATACATATTGTAGCATTCCATTAAATCCTTTTCATTTATGCTCTTCACTCTGTGAAGGTTACTGACAGTTGATTTAAAATATGTATTACTTTAGTGGGTAAGAGTACATAAAATCACTAAATCAAATTTGCCATGAACATAAACTCAGAAAAATTAAACATGTGGACAGTCAACAAGGACAAAGGGCCAGCACACTCCCATATATTTTCTCTTCTTGAGTTTGTGTTAAGTGGCTAATTCTTCTTGCTTTAAGCATGACTATGAAGTTTCTATTGGAATCATCTCTCATTTTTAGTGGCTGCTACCTCGTGCATCAGAGGGATCAGAGTGAATGTTACAGAAAAAGAAATGTTTAAAACCTCTTTTTAAAAGGTATGGGGAAATCAAAAGTGTATTTTAAAACAAACAAAAAAATCTATGGGCTTCTTGTGTCTTTTTGTGTATCTTGCTTGAGTCAGCACATTTACTTCTGACAAGTATCCTTGGCAGTACTTTGTTCTCTCACAAAGGGGATGCCAATATTCACAAATTGACCAATCGTGAAACATCCTTTTCATCCCTACTTTCTTCCTATGCCACTTCCTCTCCTTTTACCTTCATAATGTCTGACATTTCATTGCATAGAATGCCAGGTGTAGGTGATTGAATGTGCTTGTAAAAAACAACCCCCAAAATAAAAGCTTATTTCTCTTCCATGATTCTATACTTTGTAGTGGCCCACATATGAAAAGGATTCAAAATATACCAGGGCTTGCAGACTTTCCCTTAACAAATGAACTAGTTAAGATGATAATGTTAATTTAATTTGAGTGGCAATGGATCAATATCACTCTATTTAAAAGGTACTAACACACTTATTTTTCAGTACAGTGCAAGCTTTATTTTGAGAACTTCCCATGCTCTAGATACCATACTAGGTGCTGGGGTTACAGAATAGTCTCTACTTTCAGGACACTCATAATCAGCTGCTGGGAGAAAGGAGCAGGCAGATGAAACACTCAGTGCACTGTGCTGTTCACTGTAATAGAGATTATTCTCAGGGTACTACTGGTTAGGATTACTCCAGTATGTGCAGGGCCCCAGGCATGTATTTATTCAGGGACCCCAGTCTACATAAACAATTTGACTAAAAAATTTATTACAATGGTGATCATCATGTAATGTATAGGAACATTGAAACACTATGTTGTGTGCCTGTAAATAACACAGTGTTGTGTGTCAATTATACTGCAATTAAAAAAAAAAGTATTACAAAATCATGAGCCCATATGAGGTATGTTGACTTACTGATGAAGATCTAGAATAGTAGGAAGAGAAGAAGTACCTAGGTATTCGTTTTGTGTCCAGTCATTGCACTTGAGGATTCTTGTAGTGTCTGGACACTATTTCTTGATATTTTTCATTGTCAAATGTGCCATTTCTGACTAATTTGATAGTCCCACCATGAGGAAAAGATGGATAGCTACACTATTGTTACTCATAATGTCATGACTGTTAGGGGCTGTTTGTATTAAAACAATGTAGATCTTTTGGCTTCTGCAGTTTTCTAAAATTATTTAATGCTCACTACAACAGTAATCATGATGCTCTATCAACTACCAGGCCACCCATGAAGACTTACTTCCTAAAAGCTGTTACCGTGATTCACTGATGATAACAACAAATTCAAGTTTTACCAAGAATTTTCAGGAGAAGGTGAAAAATAATTCATTTTCTGATCATCTTAAGTTTATTGTTCATGATGTCATAATATAAAAATAGAACAACACATCTTCCAAACATGTCTTCTCTTTAGCCCAACCATCACTGCGTTTCTAGAATATGATCTCTTTCAATGTTGATTGTACTTATGACTTCTGTATATCTCCACCCATGGAATAAAGGAGCCAAGGGCCCATGGGTAAGTGAAAAGAATGATCCAGTTAGCACAAGGCATTTCTGTTCCTCATGTTCCTCATTCAGCAACCTTAAGAGGACCCAAAACAGCATGATGTCAACACAGTGATCAGAGGCAAGAGAGAACATTGATGAGGAGGACCTGTTTTTACTGCAAAGCACAGAAAGCCCTCAGAGGAGATAGGTCCTGGGGCACTATCTGACACATGGTATAAGGTTTTGGGGGTGAAGGGATCTCCTTAGGTGCCAGTAGTGGGGGGGTGGCACATTAGAATAAAGGATGCCTGATGACACCTCTGCCACCCTCAGGTACTATAGACCAGAGGCAGCACCATGATTAGAACATAGATGAATGCGAACAGAAGCAAGAGCCTACATAGAGGGCTAAAGCAGAAAGGTTGGTGGTGGATCATCAAAATTCCAGACTCCTGGACTTGTCTTGGGTTCCATGTGAATGAGAGTCATCCCAAATCAGCATGTCAGCACCATTCTGGACACTAAACTACATGCTATCCTGTGAAAGAACTACTGCAGTGGCCAATAAAAGCATTTTGCTTACTAGACCACCTTCTTGCAATCAGAGCCCAGCCATGGGGCCCTCCAGAGTTCCTTGGGGCATGTGGTCAATCCCACCTGTGGGATAGTGGGTGGGAGTGTGGCTTGAGGGAAAAAAATGGGGACAAAGTCCCATGCACATCCAGGTCTAGTCTCAGGGCATCACATCTAGATGGTATTGCTGGCCCTCATTCATTCCAGGTGCTGGAAGGTGATATGGAAAATTTCAGGGAAGGTACTACAAAGTTCAAGTCCCTAGAGACACAGGGCCTGGGATGCAAGCCTGCTGGTCTGAATCTAAAAGTGGTACTGATTGACACAAGGGCAAAGATGTAGGCATCCAATTAGCCTAGGGGAAAGGAAGACCAGGCAGGCTTTCTGAAGGGGTTCTGTTTTAGCTGTGTTTTGGAGGGCAATGTGACATTAGGTAGCTAGAAAGGGGAGGAAGAACATTGCAAGCAGAGAGGACCATGGGTTTAAAGCATAGAGATTGTGAAACCACAAGTTATATTGCGAAGCTATGAGTAAATTATTGTAGCTGGAGTGAAGAAGGCATGTAGGGCCTTGTTATTCCAAGTGTGGTCTGCACTGGCCCACTAATAGCATTAGTATCACCTGGGAGCTTGTTAGAATGCAGAATTTTGGGTCCCACCCTAGACCTACTGACAGTACCCCTATTTTAACAAGATCCCTTTACCCTTCATTCATGTGAAATTTGATGTTTGAAAAGCTTTTAAGTTCCTGAAAATGGGCGTTCAACGGTGAGTCGAAGTCAGATACCAGAGTTTGGATTTTACACTATAAAGTAGGAGGACTCATTGTATTTCAAGCAAAGGATTAAAACGATGATATTCAGGTTTTAGAAGAGTCTGTAGCTGCAGTGTAAAGGAACTGCAGATGAATAGGCTGTGGGAATGAGCTGATTGAGAAGTCTACTGCCATAGCCCAGGCAAGATAAGAGCAGAGGTCAAATTACAGCAGTGGAATGGAGAGGTGGGAAACAGAATTGTAAAGCATGCTGGTTTGAGGGTGAGGCAGACTGAAGATACTAGGATGCAGTAAACTAATCTGAGTGATTGGGCAGAAAGCAGCAAGAAAGAAAGAGGATGTAAGATGAAGAGATTTTGTGGAAGAAGGTGATGAGTTTGAGGTATGTGAAGGATATCCAAGAAGAAATGTCCGGAAGAGATGAATATGGGGCTAGAACTCAGAGGGGAGTGTGGACTGAGATGGGGCTAGAACTCAGAGGGGAGTGTGGACCTAACTGAAGTCTAATCCTCTGAAACAAAGGCTAACGGATAATCTCAAATACAACAACAATAATTCTACTAACAAATGGGAGAAGCTACAATTTAACAAGCATCTACTCTGTATAAGACACTTCTACTTTCTGAGAAAAACATTCTAACATGATGAAAAAATTTAGTGGGGAAAGTTGATGGTTACGAGAGATGAAAACAATCACATGTATTCCTAGACAAGCTAAGGGCTACATATGGACATGAACAGAAAGAGAATATGTGATTATTTAAATCTAAATGTTAATTTTAAAAATGCCACTATTATAGGAGAACAGATAAACAGCATTATTTACGTTTTAAAGTAATGAATGAACCCATGTTGTCCCCAATTTACTAATTATCTTCTTGCATCACAGCTTAATTGTTCCCTAATGAATGCCTTGCCATTTTCAAATACTGATTAATTACATTAAAAAATTCATAATTTTCTGACTTCTTGTGTAGATTGGTTTAGATACACAGACTCCAGTTACACATTCTGGGTGGGGTACTCCCCAAATCTAATAAGGACGTTGTTAATGAAACTATTACCCAATCCATGCTAATTTTGGGAAGAAATGCAGGAAAGAATTACAAACCCAGGGAATAAAAAAAAAAATTCCCCACATTTACGTGTTTACCCTTGAATTTTTCATATTAAAGGATAATGAAAAAAGAGACAAAAGTCTTGTTTGATAACTTCTTCTGGTTCCCATAATGCTTGATATGTTTAGCTCATTGTGTTGGAGTATCACCAATTGCTGAAGGGCCTTTTTTTCTTTTTTTTTTGTAGCATTTTCTCCTAGTTGTATATAAGCATTTTTTTAATGAAAAAAATTTTATTTTAGGAACCTAGATTCCTGTCCTCTAATCTGTCTGAATTGTCTAAGTTAACATGAGATTCACTTACACTTGTTTGTCCTTAAGCCTTTACGGGCTACCTAAAGTTAGAGTACCAGTACTCTGGAGGGTGGGGACCATGTAACCTACATTTGCCATGATTGTGAAATGGAGCTGAGCACATTAGAGGCACATGCTCTGACTCTGTGGGATATGCACCATTCTGACCTTGACTTTGACCTCATTAGCACTTGGTCCAAATAACTGAATTCTATTACTGATGGGCTAGTTGATTGCCTGATGACTGATTGACCTAGTATTGCTCTTTGGTAGCCTCAGGTTGGAATTTGTTAGCCTTCTGGAAAGACAAATAATTCTTAAAACTGAATTCTCTCTTTCTTTCTTTTTGGACATCATCATCAATCCTTCCAAGAGAGCACTGCCCAGTATTACCTTTGGAGTTCAGCAGGCACTGATTTGAATCCTTCCTCTGCCATTCACTTAGCAACAGTGTGACCTGGACAGGTCATTCAAAGAAACTGGGCATCAAGGAAGCTCTGCATATTGGATAAGATGTAAGTTAGTTGATAGGTGCAGAATACTTGTACAGTGTATGTCATATGGTAAATATTGAAAAAATGGCAACTAGCATTATTATTATTATCACTATTACTATTACTGTACTCATAATAATCTTGGAAGGAAATTATAGCCCCTTAAAGGTGGAAGGAAGCAAAAAGATCATGTGGAGAAAGAATCTGAGACCCAGAGACATGAAGTGAATTTTTCAAGGTCACACAGCTTGTGAATAGCTGAACTGGGACTGGAACCAGAATTTCCGGATTCCTGTACCAAAGCCCCTCCCATCTTGGAAGGTGGCTTTACTGTGTGACAGGTTTGAGGTCTTCCATAGAGAGAAGCAACACCTAAAGCACATGCTACTAAATAAAGAAGATACATGAGAAAACTAAGTGCTAAAAACACAGTCTTCAGCAAAGAGATGGCAAGATGGGGTGAGATTAGATGAAAGCGCAAAGAAAGAGGTGCCTGCCTTGTAGGGTCCCAAACACAGGGGAGCCCAATAGTAGAGGTGGGATGATTTAAATAGCTCCTTATGGAGGTAATTAATTCACCTCATAGAAATGTCCATCTCACTGCCAATGGCCACCACCTGATCACACCTAATTGTCTTTCTGCTGTGGTTACTTTTTTTTTTCAATATTGCTGGAGACATACCTCTGTACTCATTTCTACATTGGTCTGTTCCCTGAGAGCAACTGAGTTGTAACCCCTCTCCCTGGCAAAACAAAGCTGACATTTTCTTTCAGTTTCTAATGCCCCAGCAAAACACTACATACAGATTTATACATTTAGCCTGGGTTTAAATCCTGAGATGCTCTAGCCAGCACTCTAAGTTAGGAAATTGTCTATTATGGATGCTGAATGGCAAAGGGTCAGAGACAGTGTAAGACTGTGATGAGTTCCTTATTTAAAAGTAATGTGAATCATACAATACTTGAATTTCTTAGATCACCAATATAAACATTTTAGACAATTTATGCTTTTGAAATTATGTATATGTTGAGTGTACAACTAATTTCCATAAATTAACCTCTATTATTGGTACACATATTCTTTAGCATCTGGAATATCCATTAAATATAGATTAAAATACATTCTTTTTTTTTTTTCAGCTGCACTGCACGGCTTGAGGGAGCTTCCCCAAACAGGGATTGAATCTGGGGCCATGGCAGTGAAAGCACCGAGTCCTAATCACTGAACCGCCAGGGAAGTCCTAAAATACATTCTTCCCCTTTGGATTCCAAATGAACACAGGTGCTCCTTGACCTCCTCTGCCCTCACAAACTGGTGTACTAATCAATTTCCAAATATGTAGATTGGGCTTGAAATAATATCAACAAAAGCTCTTTATTTTACTTATGTATCAGTAATTTTAAATGGCACTTTCTATGTACCAGGCATTGTTATAAATATTTTATAAGTATAAACTTATGTAATGTGCACCACAAATTTATGAGAGGACACTATCATCATGCCCATTGTACAGATAGGAAATCAGAGGTATAGAGAGGATAAATCATGTACCAAAATCACACAGCTCATAAGTAGGAGAAGCAATATTCAAATTTAGCAGTCTGGCTCCTGCATCTCTGCTCTTAAAGATGAGGAACGTGAGACAGGAAGAGGTGAAGCAAATTGGTTAAGGTTACAAAAGTAAGGGGCAAAGCCAGGAATAAGAACCAGCATTTCATACTAGTACCAGTATGTACAGTTGACCGCCACTGCATGCTTTTGCCACCTAATCACTGTGCTGTCATAAGCAATATACTTCTGCTAAACTTAAAGACAAGTTATGTTCATCATTCAACCAACATTTATTTATCGCCCTGGGAACTGAAAGATGAATAAGATTTGGCCCTTCCTTCTGAGAGTTCCCAGTCTATAGAGGATAAAGAAACAAGAGTTTAGCAGAAGACATGATGGGTAAGTGCTGCAAAAGGGGCAAAATAAAGAAGCACGGATAATTTTGATTGGAAGGAAAAATGGGAGGAACCTTCAGAGATGGTGCTTTCTCTGTTTGACTTTAATGGATGAGGAATAATATTTGTACAATATTAATTGATGTTCCTTCCTGATATTTTCCAACCTAGCTTCTCACCCCCACCCTTAATCTAGGGCACTCTGTGCTTACGCTTCAGGGAAAGTATGTATTACCAGAAAGAAGAAGAAAAAAGGAATCTCCTCCTGGTTTCTGTTTTTCAGAATCTTGGCTTTAAAAATCTCCAGGAATGAGGGGTTTCCAAGATTACTTCCTCTCCTAACCCTAACACCTCTCTGCCACCCGAAACATACTTGCCAGAAAAATTCCATGGGCCTTGGGTGGGGAGGGGATTGGTGAGGATAGCGAGGGTTGTGGGGAATGTAAGGGGTAGTGAGGGGAGGAGGGAGACATGAGACATGTGTCCTGGTGCCCCCAGTCTGAGCGCTAGGAAGGCCAAACAATTCTGCAGAGTCTAAGAGCAGAGGAATCATCTTTTGTTTTTTGGTTCAAGGTCTTTAGTATTAAAAGGTTCATGGGAAAATGTCTGTCTGGTGTGTGTCCGATGGGGCCTAACAGAGCTTCATCAAGAAAATGTCCTGACCTCAGTGTAGCATAGGAAGAGCACTGCCATTTCCTCACTCCTAAGAAAGGCCTGGGAGTGGTGGAGAATCCCACCAGAAGAGAGGAGTATGGGATGGGAATGAAAACATCACTGGAGCAGGTATAACTAAAGATTGAGCCCAAGGGCCACGTGGAATGAGGAATACGTCAGCAAATGCTATGTAGCTAGATAGCATGAGCACTGCCTCTCTCTCCCCTCTCCCATCAATGTATTGGTGCTATTTTAGACTCTTGGAACTTACCATGCTCTCAGAAAAAGAGGAGAGCCCAAAACCAAAATGACTTTCAGTTTCCAAAAACCCAGTGGAAGGGGGAGTTGAAACAGAGATTAAGACGTATAAACAGATAAGGACAGTTACATTTCTTGTACAGTTAAATTCATGGATTGACATTCATACTTACTATAGACATATTTCTTTCCTCTTCATTCCTGTTGGATCATCTATTCATTTATTGAACAGCAGTTTATGAAGGATCTCTGGTTGCCAGGCTCTGGCCCAAGATGGTTGTGAGAAAATGATCTTGGATGCAAGACACTCCCGAGAGTAAGTTTAATACAGACACTACAAAAAAGACTTTAGTATGAACAAAACACCATTACCTTGGTGTTTGAACTCTCATTCTTTAAAGGTAAACCTTTGGCATTTTTGAGGCTTCTGGGAGAAAACCAGAAGTTAATAGAACTTGTTAAAAGAAAGCAAAGTTTCCTTCCTTGTACCATTTCACTGTTATTTATTAATCTATTCTTATTAAGTGTTAACTTGCAAAATTAACAATCCAGTGTATTAATGGGGAAAGGAAAAAAAGTTGAAAACTGAGTGCTTAAACTGTCAGTGGAAATTTTTATTGGAATCATTAACTGGACTGCAATTAAAACTGATATTGTACTAGTCACTTTTACTTTTATACAATTTACTTCTGACAAATTTTTCATTGTGCGGCCATTTTGGAAAACTGATTTGTGTCGAGTTTAGATTCTGTAACTCTAAGCAATATTTATTCAGGCTCCCTCTTCATGCACCTCAATTTCTGTACTCACGGAGAGAACTCACTTGCATCCCACTCCCTGGAATTCTATCCATTTCTAAGCACAGAAGCCACTTCCTGGGCTCCAGCTACTCAGAAAGTTAATGTCTCAAGTTGGGTTCCCTATAAGCAGACCTTGTGATGACGGTCTGTGTAAAAGTTATTTCCTGGAAGTGTTTCCAGGAAAACCTAGTAGAGGAGTGGAGAAATGGGACCGGGAAGGAAAGGAGGATGAGGGAGGGTATAACATCCTCTAAAGTCCCATAGAAAAAAACTTTGGCTCATTTACTCAGGGAAGTCTGGAAACAGCGTAAGTCACACCTCAGGCAACTTTTTTCAACAATTTTGAGAAAGAATTAAGCCTTAATTTCTTAAAGCTTCCATTGTATGTAATGCATTAATTTTGTTCCCATGTATCTAGAATGGTATCAGTTGTTTACTATCCTTGGAAGATATGAGAAAATAGTCACTCAAATTATGTATGTGTTCTGTGATTCAGATGAGGAACCCCAGTTGAGAAAGGTTGCTGGGGTGTCCTGATCAGGGGGCAGAAGAGCTGATGTCTTTTGTACTCTATTTCCATCAGTCATTGGTTAAAGGCTGCCATCCAGGGGAGATACAAATTCCTAGGCCTTTCAGGCTCTTTCTGTCAGCAGACTAAATGGATTTCCACAGTCTGAGGGCAGCAGCCAGGCAGAGACAGGAATGCTAAGTATTGGGGTGAAAGCATACTGGGAGTCATTATACATGAAAATGGTGAAGAGATGCAAAGGGATATGGCTGGAGCACTGAGGGCATCTGCTTCAATCTATTCCTCTGCCACACAGATTTATTCATACTTCACATTAACTTTACTCCATAGATTCTTCAGGATAGGGTTGGTCATATTTCCTAGGGGGAGAAAAAAAGACCTTCAAGAGGAAGATTGGTGGGATGAGCTACAGCCTCTCCTGTTGTAAATGGAGATTAATGACCTACTTCCTATCCCACCTATTCTAGATTACCTTCACCTTTGGCCACGCTGCGGCAGATCTGGTGGCTTGCCTAGTAGGTGATCCAGATATGCATCCCTGTGGAGACTGGGACATAATTAACATACCTTTGCTGTAATTGCCTGTCTGTGGTTGAAACTGGGCAAAAGTCTACCACAGGATGCCCAAGAGAGTTCTTTGAGTTCCAGATGTCCTTCCTGCCTTGTTATACTCAGGATCATTACCCCGGGAGCACCTCCTTACTTTGTCTACTGGCACTAGGGGTCCAAAATGACCTGAAAGTTGTAGCTTTAGGTTTAGGGGAGGCCTTGTTATTTCCCCTGGTGGAAATGTTCTCCTGACCCTTAGCCAGTAACGATGGCATCTAGACACACTGAACCTAACATTGCAAGGATGAAAGCAGAAGTTCCCCAAGAGCGGACTGGACATGATGGTAAGAGGGGTCCACTCCTACTTTGACACTTGGTTCCTGGGCCCATGTGTTCTACTTATTGGGGGCACAACACCACATAATGGCTATTGGTTCAAGGTATATATATTAACCTGAAGAATGGAGCCCCACCCCCAAAGAGTATCATTTCTAATCTGGGCCTTAATTGCATCTTTAAGGAGCCATTCTAAAGTTCTATAAGATAAGCAGCTTTGAGGCGACATGGTATATGGTAGGACCAGTGGATCCTGTAATCAAGTGTCTATTCCTGCATCTTCTTTGCTGTAAAATGGGTCCTTTGGTCTGAAGCAATGTCATAAAGGATCTAGGGCATATAAATCAGACATTCTGGGGTCCCTCAGATAGGGGTGTTGGCCAAGCTTATTCTGGTAGGAAATGCAAATCCATATCCAGAATATGTGTCTATCCTAGTCCAGACAAATTATTGTATTATTGGTTTTTTCTACAGTAGAAGTGATCTGATGCAATAAATTTGCCACCAAGGGGCTGGTTGGTCTCCTCAAGGGATGATACCATATCAAAAGCTTAGCTTTTGTCTCTGCTGTTGACAGGGTGAACATTCAATAGCAACTGCAGCTAGATCAGCTAGGAATTCATGCTACTGGGTCTGTGCAGAGTCTCCATCTTTACGGCTATTCCATACATGGCTAGTCCATTCTTGAGGTCACTGTTGAAGCCCTAGAATGACTCAGAGCAGAGGCTGGCTAGTATTTTTCAGATGAATTTTCCTGTCTACTTCATTGTATAGTACCTACCCTACTGTGGCTATCTCTTGTGGGCATTAATACGTGAAACAAAGATGTACACACTTGGTGTCTACTCCCACAGGTATACAGGTATATCCACATGACTTTTCCCAGATTTTATTCTTTGTTTTTACATCTGCTAATCCCAAACTCCTAATTTATCCCTCCCCCACTCCTTTTCCCCTTTGGTAACCATAAATTTGTTTTCTATATCTGTGAATCTGTTTCTGTTTTGTAAATAGGTTCATTTGTGTCATATTTTAGATTCCACAGATAAGTGATATCATATGGTATTTGTCTTTCTCTTTCTGACTTACTTCTCTTAGATGATAATCTCTAGGTCCGTCCATGTCACTGCAAATGACATTATTTCATTCTTTATAATGGCTGAGTAGTATTCCACTGTATGTATGTATGTATGTGTGTGTATATATATATATATATATATATATATATATATATATATATATATATATGTATATATACCACATCTTCTTTATCCATTCATCTGTCAATGGACATTTACGTTGCTTCCATGTCTTGGCTGTTGTAAATAGTGCTGCAATGAACAGTGGTGTGCATTTATTTTTTGAATTATAGTTTTCTCCATATATATGCCCAGGAATGGGACTGCTAGATCATATGGCAAATCTATTTTTAGTTTTTTAAGGAACCTCCATACTGTTTTCCATAGTGGCTGCATCAATTTACTTTCCAACCAACAGTATAGGAGGGCTCCCTTTTCTCCACATCCTCTCCAGCATTTGTTACTTGTATATTTTTAATGATGGCCATTCTGATCCGAGGGGGTACCTCATTGTAGTTCTCTAATAACTGATTAGAGAACTGATTTGCAGTTCTCTAATAATTAGACATGCTGAGCATCTTTTCATGTGTCTATTGGCTATCTGTATGTCTTCTCTGGAGAAAAGTCTATTTAGGTCTTCTGCCCTTTTTTGATTGGGTTGTTTGGTTTTTTTGTTATTGAGTCGTACGTGTTGTTTGTGTATTTTGGAAATTTAGCCCTTGTCAGTCGCATCATTTGCAAATATTTTCTCCCATTCTGTGTCTTGTCTTTGTTTTGTTCATCATTTCCTTTGCTGTGCAAAAGCTTCTAAGTTTATGATTTCCTTTGCTGTGCAAAAGCTTCTAATTTGATTAGGTCCCATTTGTTTATTTTTGCTTTTATTTCTATTGCCTTGGGGGACTGACTTAAGAAAACACTGGTATGATTTATGTCACAGAATGTTTTGCCTACATTCTTTCTAGGAGTTTTATGGTGTCATATGTTGTATTTAAGTCTTTAAGCCATTTTGAATTTATATATGTGTATGGTGTGAGGGTGTGTTCTAACTTCCTGGATTTACATGTGGCTGTCCAGTTTTCCCAACATCACCTGTTGAAGAGACTGTCTTTTCTCCATTGTATATTCTTGCCTCATTTGTGGAAGATTAGTTGACCATAGATGAGTGGGTTTATTTCTGGGCTCTATATTCTGTTTCATTGATGCATATGCTTGTTTTTGTGCCAATATCATGCTGTTTTGATTATGGTACCTTTGTAGTACTGTCTGAATCTGGGAGAGTTATGCCTCTGGCTTTGTTTATTCTCCTCAGGATTGCTTTGGCAATTCTGGGTCTTTTATGATTCTATGTAAGTTTTAGGATTATTTGTTCTACTTCTGTGAAAAATGTCATGGGTAATTTGATAGGGATCACATTAAAACAGTAGATTGCTTTGGGTGGTATGGCCATTTTACTTTATTTTTTTTAAATTAATTAATTTTTTTTAACATCTTTATTGGAGTATAATTCCTTTACAATGGTGTGTTAGTTTCTGCTTTATAACAAAGTGAATCAGCTATACATATACCTATATCCCCATATCTCCTCCATCTTGTGTCTCCCTGCCACCCTCCCTATCCCACCCCTCTAGGTGGTCACAAAGCACTGAGCTGATCTCCCTGTGCTATGTGGCTGCTTCCCAGTAGCTATCTATTTTACATTTGGTAGTATATAAAGGTCCATGCCACTCTCTCACTTCGTCCAGGTTACCCTTCCCTCTCCCCGTGTCCTCAAATCCATTCTCTACGTCTGCATCTTTATTCCTGTCCTGCCCCTACGTTCTTCAGAACCTTTTTTTTTTTTTTAAGATTCCATATATATGTGTTAGCATATGGTATTTGTTTTTCTCTTTCTGACTTACTTCACTCTGTATGACAGACTCTAGGTCCATCACCTCACTACAAATAAATCAATTTCATTTCTTTTTATGGCTGAGTAATACTTCATTGTATATATGTGCCATATCTTCTTTATCCATTCATCTATCAATGGACACTTAAGTTGCTTCCATGTCCTGGCTTTTCTAAATAGAGCTGCAATGAACATTGTGGTACATGACTGTTTTTGAATTATGGTTTTCTCAGGGTATATACCCAGTAGTGGGACTGCTGGGTAGTATGGTAGTTCTATTTTTAGTTTTGTGAGGAACCTCCATACTGTTCTCCATAGTGGCTGTATCAATTTACATTCCCACCAACAGTGCAAGAGGGTTCCTTTTCCTCCACACCCTTACCAGCATTTATTGTTTGTAGATTTTTTGATGATGGCCATTGTGACTGGTGTGAGGTGATACCTCATTGTAGTTTTGATTTGCATTTCTCAAATGATTAGTGATGTTGAGCATCCTTTCATGTGTTTGTTGGCAATCTGTATATCTTCTTTGGAGAAATGTCTATTTAGGTCTTCTGCCCATTTTTGGATTGGGTTGTTTGTTTTTTTGATATTGAGCCACATGAGCTGCTTGTATATTTTGGAGATTAATCCTTAGTCAGTTGCTTCATTTGCAAATACTTTCTCCCATTCTGAGGGTAGTCTTTTCGTCTTGTTTATGGTTTCCTTTGCTGTGCAAAAGCTTTTAAGTTTCATTAGGTCCCATTGTCTTTTTTTTTTTTTATTTCCATTTCCCTAGGAGGTGGGTCTAAAAGGATCTTACTGTGATTTACATCATAGAGTGTTCTGCCTACGTTTTCCTCTAAGAGTTTTATATTGTCTGGCCTTACATTTAGGTCTTTAAGACATTTTGAGTTTCTTTTTGTGTATGGTGTTAGGGAGTGTTCTAATTTCATTCTTTTATATGTAGCTGTCCAGTTTTCCCAGCACCACTTATTGAAGAGGCTGTCTTTTCTCCACTGTATATTCTTGCCTCCTTTATCAAAGATAAGGTGACCATATGTGCGTGGGTTTATCTTTGGGCTTTCTATCCTGTTCCATTGATCTATATTTCTGTTTTTGTGCCAGTACCATACTGTCTTGATTACTGTAACTTTGTAGTATAGTCTGGAGTCCGGGAGCCTGATTCCTCCAGCTCCATTTTTCTTTCTCAAGATTGCTTTGGCTATTAGGGGTCTTTTGTGTTTGCATACAAATTGTGGAATATTTTGTTCTAGTTCTGTGAAAAATGCCATTGTTAATTTGATAGGGATTGCATTGAATCTGTAGATTGCTTTGGGTAGTAGAGTCATTTTCATAATGTTGATTCTTCCAATCCAAGAACATGGTATATCTCTCCATCTGTTTGTAACATCTTTAATTTCTTTCATCAGTGTCTTATATTTTTCTGCATACAGGTCTTTTGTCTCCTTAGGTAGGCTTATTCCTAGGTATTTTATTTTATTTTTTTGCAATGGTAAATGGGAGTGTTTCCTTAATTTCTCTTTCAGATTTTTCATCATTGGTGTATAGGAATGCAAGAGATTTCTGTGCACTAATTTTGTATTCTGCTACTTTACCAAATTCATTAATTGGCTCTAGTAATTTTCTGGTAACATCTTTTGGATTCTCTATGTATAGTATGATGTCATCTGCAAAGAGACACAATTTTACTTCTTTTCTGATTTGGATTCCTTTTATTTCTTTTTCTTCTCTGATTGCTCTGGCTAAAACTTCCAAAAGTATGTTGAATAATAATGGTGAGTCTGGGCAACCTTGTCTTGCTCCTGATCTTAGTGGAAATGCTTTCAGTTTTTCACCATTGAGCACGATGTTGGCTGTTTGTTTTTGTCATATATGGTCTTTATTATGTTCAGGTAAGTTCCCTCTATGCCTACTTTCTGGAGGGGTTTTTGTCATAAATGGGTGTTGAATTTTGTCAAAAGCTTTTTCTGCATCTATTGAGATGATCATATGGTTTTTCTCCTTCAACTTGTTAATATGGTTTATCACATTGATTTGCATATATTGAAGAATCCTTGCATTCCTGGGATAAACCCCACTTGATCATGGTGTATGATCCTTTTAATGTGCTGTTGGATTCTGTTTGCTAGTATTTTGTTGAGGATTTTTGCATCTGTGTTCATCAGTGATATTTGCCTGTACTTTCCTTTTTTTGTGAGATCTTTGTCTGGTTTTGGTATCAGGGTGATGGTAACCTTGTAGAGTGAGTTTGGGAGTGTTCCTCCCTCTGCTATATTTTGGAAGAGTTTGAGAAGGATAGGTGTTAGCTCTTCTCTAAATGTTTGGTAGAATCCACCTGTGAAGTCATCTGGTCCTGGGCTTTTGTTTGTTGGAAGATTTTTAATCACAGTTTCAATTTCAGTGCTTGTGATGGGTCTGTTTATATTTTCTATTTCTTCCTGGTTCAGTCTCAGAAGGTTTTGCTTTTCTACGAATTTGTCCATTTCTTCCAGGTTGTCCATTTTATAGGTATATTGTTGCTTGTAGTAATCTCTCATGATTTGTATTTCTGCAGTGTCTGTTGTTACTTCTCCTTTTACATTTCTAATTCTATTGATCTGAGTCTTCTCCCTTTTTTTCTTGATGAGTCTGGCTAATGGTTTATCAATTTTGTTTATCTCCTCAAAGAACCAGCTTTTAGTTTTATTGATGTTTGCTATCATTTCCTTCATTTCTTTTTCATTTATTTCTGATCTAATCTTTATGATTTCTTTTCTTCTGTTAACTTTGGGGTTTTTTTGTTCTTTGTCTAATTGCTTTAGGTGTAAGGTTAGGTTGTTTATTTGAGATGTTTCTTGTTTCTTGAGGGAGGATTGTATTGCTATAAACTTCCCTCTTAGAACTGCTTTTGCTGCATCCCATAGGTTTTGGGTCATCATGTTTTCATTGTCAGTTGTTTTTTGGTATATTTTGGTTTCCTCTTTGATTTCTTCAGTGAGCTCTTGGTTATTAAGTAGTGTATTGTTTAACCTCCATGTGTTTGTATTTTTTACAGTTTTTTTCCTATAATTGATATCTAGTCTCATAGTGTTGGGGTCGGAAAAGATACTTGATATGATCTCAATTTTCTTAAATTTACCAAGGTTTGATTTGTGACCCAAGATATGATCTATCCTGGAGAATGTTCCATGAGCACTTGAGAAGAAAGTGTATTCTATTGTTTTTGAATGGAATGTCCTATAAGTATGAATTAAGTCCATCTTGTTTAATGTATCATTTAATGTTTGTGTTTCCTTATTTATTTTCATTTTCGATGATCTGTCCATTGGTGAAAGTGGGGTGTTAATGTCCCCTACTATTATTGTGTTACTGTTGATTTCCCCTTTTATGGCTGTTAGCATTTGCCTTATGTATTCATGTGCTCCTATATTGGGTGCATAAATATTTACATTTGTTATATCTTCTTGTTTCATTGATGCCTTGATCATTATGTAGTGTCCTTCTTTGTCTCTTGTAATAGTCTTTATTTTAAAGTCTATTTTTCCTGATATGAGAATTGCTACTCCAGCTTTGTTTTGATTTCTATTTGCTAGGAACATCTTTTTCCATCCCGTCACTTTCAGTCTGTATTTTTCCCTAAGTCTGAAGTGGGTCTCTTGTAGACAGCATATATATGGGTCTTGTTTTTGTATCCATTCAGCCAGTCTATGTCTTTTAGCTGGAGCATTTAATACATTTACATTTAAGGTAGTTATTGATATGTATGCTCTTATTACCATTTTCTTAATTGTTTTGGGTTTGTTATTATAGGTCTTTTCCTTCTCTTGTGTTTCCTGTCTATAGAAGTTCCTTTATCATTTGTTGTAAAGCTGGTTTGGTGGTGCTGAATTCTCTTAGCTTTTGCTTGTCTGTAAAGGTTTTAATTTCTCCATTGAATCTGAATCAGATCCTTGCTGGGTAGAGTAATCTTGGGTGTAGGTTTTTCCCTTTCATCACTTTAAATATGTCCTGTGACTCTCTTCTGGCTTGCAGAGTTTCTGCTGAAAGATCAGCTGTTAACCTTATGGGGATTCCCTTGTATGTTAATTTTTGTTTTTCCCTTGCTGCTTTTAATATTTTTTCTTTGTATTTAATTATTGATCGTTTGATTAATATGTGTCTTGGCATGTTTCTCTTTGGATTTATCCTGTATTGGACTCTCTGTGATATCTGGACGTTTTTGACTATTTCCTTTCCTATCTTAGGGAAGTTTTCAACTATAATCTCCTCAAATATTTTCTCAGTCCCTTTTTTTTTCTCTTCTTCTTCTCGGACCCCTATAATTTGAATGTTGTTGTGTTTAATGTTTTCCCAGAGGTCTCTGAGACTGTCCTCAATTCTTTTCATTCTTTTTTCTTTATTCTGCTCCCTGGTAGTTATTTCTACCATTTTGTCTTCCAGCTCACTTATCCGTTCTTCTACCTCAGTTATTCTGCCATTGATCCCTTCTAGAGCATTTTTAATTTCCGTTGTTGTGTTGTTCATCACTGTTGGTTTACTCGTTAGTTCTTATAGATCCTTGTTGAATGTTTCTTTTATTTTCTCCATTCTGTTTCCAAGATTTTGGATCATCTTTACTATCATTTCTCTGAATTCTTTTTCAGGTAGACTGCCTATTTCTTCTTCATTTGTTTGGTCTGGTGGGTTTTTACCTTGCTCCTTCATCTGCTGCGTATTTCTCTGTCTTCTCCTCTTACTTAACCTACTGTTTGGGGTCTCCTTTTCGCAGGCTGCAGGTTTGTAGTTCCCATTGTTTTTGGTGTATGCCCCCAGTGGGTGAGGTTGGTTCAGTGGCTTGTGTATGCTTCCTGGTGCAGGGTACCGGTGCCTGTGTTCTGGTGGATGAGGCTGGATCTTGTCTTTCTTGTGTGCAGGACCACATCTGTTGGTGTTTTTTGGGGTGTTTGTGAACTTATTATGATTTTAGGCAGCCTCTCTGCTAATGGGTGAGGTTGTGTTCCTGTCTTGCTAGTTGTTTGGCATGGGGTGTCCAGCACTGTAGCTTGCTGGTCATTGAGTGTAGCTGGGTCTTAGTGTTGAGATGGAGATCTCTGGGAGAGATTTTGCCATTTGATATTACATGGAGCCAGGAGTTCTATTTTGGACCAATGTCCTGAACTCAGCTCTCCCACCTAGAGGCTCAGGTTGATACCTGGCCAAAGCACCAAGACACTGTCATTCACACGGCTCAGAAGTAAAGGGAGAAAAGAAAGAAAGAAAGAAAATAAATAAATAAAGTTATTTAAATAAAAAATACCAAAAAATATTTTTAAAAAAATAAAGAAAGAATACAGTAACCAAACCAAAAACAAATTCACCAATGATAACAAGTGCTAAAAACTATACTAAAAACAAAAACAAAAAACAAAGGAAAAAAATCCATACAGACAGAACCCTAGGACAAATGGTAAAAGGAAAGTTATACAGCCAAAGTCACACAAAGAAGCATACACATACACACTCACGAAAAGAGAGAAAGGGAAAAAAAAATATATATGTATATATATATTAAAAAAAGGAAGAGACAACCATTTCAATAAACAAATCTACCAATGATAATAAGCTCTAAATACTAAATTAAGATAAACATCAAACCAGAAATAAATTAGATGCAGAAAGCAAACCCCAAGTCTACAGTTGCTCCCAAAGTCCACAGTCTCAATTTTGGGATGATTCATTGTCTATTCAGGAATTCCATAGATGAAGGGTAAATCAAGTTCATTGTGGAGATTTCATCCGCTGCTCCTGAGGCTGCTGGGAGAAATTTCCCTTTCTCTTATTGTTTCACACAGGTCCTGAGGTTCAGCTTTGGATTTGGCCCTGCCTCTGCATGTAGGTCACCTGAGGGCATCTGTTCCTTGCCCAGACAGGATGGGGTTAAATTAGCAGCTGATTAGGTGTCTCTGGCTCACTCGGGCCAGGGGGAGGGAGAGGTACGGAATGCGGGGTGAGCCTGCGGTAGCAGAGGCCAGCGTGATGTTGCAACAGCCTGAGGCATGCTGTGTGTTCTCCGTGGGAAGTTGTCCCTGGATCACGGGATCCTGGCAGTGGTGGGCTGCGCAGGGTCCCGGGAGGGGAGGTGTGAATAGTGACCTGTGCTTGCACACATGCTTCTTGGTGGCTGCAGCTGCAGCCTTAACGTTTCATGCCCATCTCTGATATCCGCGCTGATAGCCGTGGCTCCTGCCCATTTCTGGAGCTCTGAATCCCCTCTCCTCGTGCACCTCAAAACAATGGTCTCTTGCCTCTTCAGCAGTTCCAGACTTTTTTCTGGATGCCCTCCCAGCTAGCTGTGGTGCACTAGCCTCCTTCAGGCTGTGTTCATGCAGCCAACCCCAGACCTCTCCATGGGATCTGACCTCTGAAGCCCGAGCCTCAGCTCCCAGCCCCCACTTGCACTGGCAGGTGAGCAGACAAGCCTATCACGCTGGTGAGTGCTGGTCGGCACTGATCCTCTGTGTGGGAATCTCTCTGCTTTGCCCTTTGCACCCCTGTTGCTGTGCTCTCCTCTGTGGCTCCGAAGCTTTCCACCTGCCCACCCCCCATCTCCACCAGTGAAGGGGCTTCCTAGTGTGTGGAAACTTCCTCCTTCACAGCTCCCTCCCAGAGGTGCAGGTCCCGTCCCTATTCTTTTGTCTCTATTTTTTCTTTTTTCTTTTGCCCTACCCAGGTACGTGGGGAGTTTCTTGCCTTTTGGGAAGCCTGAGGTCTTCTGCCAGCTTTCAGTGGGTGTTCTGTAGGAGTTGTTCCACATGTAGATGTAGCTCTGATATATTTGTGGAGAGGAAGGTGATTGCCATGTCTTACTCCTCTGCCATCTTGAAGGTCCCTCTGTTTCTAGAAACTTGTCCATTTCTCTTAGGTTGTCCAATTTGTTGGCATATACTTGTTCATAGTAATCTCTCTCTCTCTCTTTTTTTTTTTGTATGTCTGCAGTTTCGGTTCTTATTTTCATTTCTTTCATTTCTTATTTTGTTTATTTGGGTCCTCTCTTTTTTCTTCTTGGTGAGCCTGGCCAGGAGTTTGTCAATTTCATTAACCCTTTCAAAGAACCTGATTTTGGTTTTATTGGGTTTTTTTTCTATTTTTTATCTCTATTTTATTTATTTCCTCTCTGATCTTTATTATTTTCTTCCTTCTGCTGACTCTAGGTTTTGTTTGCCCTTCTCTTTCTAATTCTTTTAAGTGGTAGGTTAGGTTGTTTATTTGAGATTTTTCTTGCTTTTTGAGGAAGGTATGTATCGCTATGAACGTCCCTCTAAGAACGGTTTTTGTTGCATCCCATAGATATTGTATGGTTGTGTTTTTGTTGTCATTTGTTTCAAGATATTTTTAAATTTCCTCTTTGATTTCATCATTGACCCATTGGTTTTTTAGTAGCATGTTGTTTAGTCTCCATGTAGTCATTTTTTTCTTGTTTCTCTTTATGTGGTTGATTTCTAGTTTCATGCTGTTGTGGTCAGAACAGATGCCTGAAATAATTTCTACCCTCTTAAATTTGTTGAGGCTTGTTTTGTGTCCTAGTGTATGGTCAGTGCTAGAGAATGTTCCATGTGTACTTGAAAAGAATGTGTATTCTGGTTCTTTGGATGTAATGTCCTGAAAATATCAATTAAGTCTAACTGTTATATGCTATCATTTAGGGTCTCTGTTGCCTTATTGATTTTCTGTCTGGTAGATCTGTCCATTGATGTGAGTAGGGTGTTAAAGTCTTATGGGGCGGAGCCCACCATAACAACCTAATTCTCAGTGTGCTCATAGTGGGCATGGCTCCACCTCTGGGAGCATGCGAGTACTGGTGGGTTTCCTACACGTGGAGGCAAAGCTGAAATCGAAGCTGATTGCCAGGGACCACATGACTTTGGAAGCAGGGCTGAAATCTGAGCCATGTCCCAGAGGCTGTGCAATCTGTAGATTAATGCACCACTGCCAGCAGCTTTATAAACTCAGTGCCTACTGGACATCTGAGTGGATTACTGGTGCTTCTGTGGCTGGGACAAGTCCAGTGATAGTGGCTGCAGGTTCTGCAGGCGTGTGCATGCAATGGTAGAGCTGGGTGCTGGGCTTATTCAGTAGCTCCCATGGCAGGTCCTGGTGTGTGACTACTGCGGTCTCAGTGCCTGACCTCAGCTGTTCTGTGCCAAGAGATCTGTGCTAGTGGCTTTGTGAGCACAGCACCTAAGGGACACCAGGCTGATTGCCTGAATTCCCACGGTTGAGGTGGGTCTCAGCGCAGTGCCCAAAACAGTGTACTTTGTGAGCCCGCAAAGCAGGTGATAGGAGACACCACAGAGCACACTTCTCCATGGACAGCTCCTGCAGAGGAATACTCAGTGGCCCCCAGTGGGAGCACTCCAGGCCCACCTACCTCACACTACAGTTTAGAAGCAGATCTGGGGGGCATCTACTCCAATAACTGGGGAGCAGACCCTGTCCCTGACAAGGCTGTGACAACCACAGAGCAAAAAGGAGGCCCCAGTCAACATCCAGTGCAGGTTCTGGTCACCATAACACAAATCACATGCTTTATCAAGGGGACAATGGCCAACACACACCGAGGAAAGACGTGGCAGGCATCCATACTAAAAACAGCCTTTGCCCCAAAAATATTAGATTCATGGAGGCTACACAGGGACACTCCCACATTAAAAACAGCCATTCAAGACCACAGTAGATAACTTTCTCCTAAACTCATAGAGTCAGACAAATATAAGTAAAATGAAGAAGCAGAGAAACCACTTCCAATTAAAGGACCAAGAGAATTCCACTGAAGGAGCAAACAATGAAACAGACCTCTCCAGTCTACCAGCTCCTGAGGTAATGAAAACACTGAAGGAATTAAGAAAGGTTATTGATAGAAATGCAGATTACTGTAAAAAGGAGCTAGAAACTATAAAGAGGAGCCAATTAAAATTAGAAAACTCATTTGCTGAGACAAAAGCTGAGCTAAAGGCAATAAATAGCAAACAGGATAATGCAGAAGAATGAATAAGTGATCTGGAAAATAGAATAATGGAAATCACCTGATCAGAACAGCAGACAGAAAGACAAATAAAAAAAATGAAAGCAATATATGAGGCCTATAGGACAATATAAAGCATCTCAATCTATGCATAATAGGGATCCCAGAATGAAAAGAAAGAGAAAAGGGAATCAAAAATGTATTTGAAGAAATTATGGCTGAAAACTTCCCAAACCTAAAGAAGGAAACAGATATCCAGGTACAAGAAGCAAAGAGAGTCCCAAACAAGATGAGCCTAACAGACTTACACCAAGACATATTATAATTAAAATGGCAAAAGTTAAATAGAGGATTCTAAAGGCAGCAAGAGAAAAACAAAGAGTTAATTACAAACAAACAAACAAAAAAAAGAGTTAAGTACAAGGGAACCCTCATAAGGCTATTAGCTGATTCTTCTGCAGAAATGTTGCAGGCCAGACGGGATTGGCAAGATATATTCAAAGTCCTGAAACGGAAGAACCTGCAACCTAGGATACTCTACCCAGCAAGATTATCATTTAGAATAGAAAGAGAGATAAAGAGTTTCTCAGACAAGCAAAAACTAAAAGAATACAGCAATACTAAATCTATCCTAAAAGAAATATTGAAAGGTCTTCTCTAAATAGAAAAGAAACAAGAATCTATATGAAAGAGAAAGTCACAATTGGAAAGTAAATCACTTAAATAGGCCAGTACACAGATTAAAACAAAATTTAAAAAAAAATTTGAGAAAGCAATGATAACTACAATGAACAGCAAAAGGATAAACATGAAGATGTAAAGGAAGACATCAAAATCATAAAATGTGGAGAAGAGTAAGAAAATGTAGATTTCCTTTTTTAAGAATGTGTTTGAGCCTGTATGACTACCAGTCTAAAGCAAGTAGATATAGTAATGGGATAACATACTTGAAAAACAGGGTAACCACAAATCAAAAACATACAATAGATTCACAAAAACCAAAAAGAAGAGAACGCAAGCATAATACAAAAGAAAACCATCAAACCACAAAAGAAAACAAAAAGAAAAGGAAAGAAACAAAGAAAAAATACAAAATCAACTGGAATACAAGGTTTAAAATGGCAATAAATACATATCTATCAATAATTACCTTAAATGTCAATGGACTAAGTGCTTCAATCAAAAGACATAGACTGGCAGATTGGATAAAAAAACAAGAGCCTACAATATATTGCCTACAAGAAGCCCACTTTAGGGCAAAGGAGACACATAGATTGAAAGTGAGGGGATGGAAAAAAGATATTTCATACAAATGGAAATAACAAGAAAGTGGGGGTAGCAATACTCCAGACAAAACAGACTTTAAAACAAAGGCCATAAAGAAAGATAAAGAAGAACACTGTATAATGATAAGAGGATCAATACAAGAAGAGGATATTACACTCATTAACATATATGTACCCAATATAGGATTACCCAAATACATAAAACAAATGCTAACAGAGATGAAGGGAGAAATTGATGGAAATACAATAATACTGTAGTATGAGACAGACTTTTCTTCTATCTTCCAACCTTGTTCCTTCTAGTCTTGGCCAACCCATTTGCCATTTCCCAGAAGCTCATGCATATTTTTAACGTAGGCTACTTCTTTCTCCCCACAAAATGAATGACCATGTGTACTGTTTAAAGTTCTGCCCAATGTAAGGTTTTTCCCTTATCACAGTCTTTCAGGGCCACCCATTTGTGGGTGAGAAGGTCAAGATAGTCTTGGGATTAGACTAGGGATGTGACCATGTGTACCACTGTCTATTCCAAGGGAAAGAGAAACTGGTTCTAACATTTCTTATAGTTGGGTGTTTTAAGTAATTCATTAGCCAGATCCATAGCTGCATATCAACTATCAGAAGTAGTGTTTGGACTTTCCTGGTGGTTAAAACTCCACGCTTCCACTGCAGGAGGCTCGGGTTCAGTCGCTGGCTGGGGAAGTTCTGCATGCCACACAGTGCAGCCAAAAAAAAAGAAGTTAATCTGTTGTAGTAAACATTTCATAGTTATTGCAGCTTGGTTAATTTACTGTGGTTCCCAATCACCTACTATGATTCATTTGATTTTTGTGGGTACCAGACTGGTGAATTTAGAGGGAATGTGTTGGGAAACACCTTGCCAGCGTTCATTAAGTCTTTGAGCGTGGTACTAATCTGCCTTTCCATCTGAATATATTGTTTCTGATTTTTCAATCTTGGCTGGATTTGGGGTTGGGGAACAGTTTTAGGGTATCTTACATGGCCTTTTCTCCAATGATGGTCCTTACTCCACAGGTCGATGAACTGATGTAAGGGTCTCTCAAACTGCTAAATATACTGTCTACTTCTGTCTAAATATACTAAATAAATTGCTAAATATACTGTCTAATTCTGACATATCCATTTCATTTAATGTGGAACATAATTTTTATAACATTCCAGGAGCCATTCTATCAATGTATTAGGATTGGCTCTAGGTACCTTATCAAAGATGTTGAATCCTGAATCATAAAAGAGTGCCTCCATATCAACAAACTCTACCTTGCAAAGCCTTATGTTCTGCCTACCACCACCTATTCAGTCTAGTGCCCTCAAGATCCTCCTTGAGCCATGTTCTCTTGGTTCCTACCAATATATATCACCTGGGTTCTACAGTACTTTTGGTGAATAACTAATTCCCTCCCCAAGACGGACTTTTACTTCAACAGATGGCCATGCTAAGACTCAATATTAGTCATGGGTTTAGCAGTCAACAGGGAGGCTGTGGTGGATTTTGAAGGGACCAAGTGTCCAATCCCATTTCACAGATGAAGATCTTGTTGATTGTCATAGCATGTTAGGGGGTTATCATTATCTGATTTACCTTCAACAGTGGGATTCCTGTTGCCACGTGGTCAGCAAACAACCCAACTCTAGAATCCTATCCCAAGAGTCTACTACCTAGGACCAAATCCAGTACCAAGTGACTTAGGTTGGATTCTCCAGAAGCAGAAACTGAGGCAGAATCATTTAGAAGTGATTTATTAGGAAATATTTCTAGGAAAAACTGGTAAGGGGGTGGGGACATATGACCAGGGAGGGAGGCCAAAGGGGGACAATTTTTAAAGAGAGTAACTGGCTCAGGCCCCCAGAGGACCTCAGAAAACGGTATAGGTCATATTCAAAGTGTCCTGATTAGGGACAAAGGAGTTGGAGTATTATCATGCTGCCATCAGTCAATATTTAGGAGCTGCATCTAAGGTGACATGAATCCTGGCACTTCTGGATCTCTGTGCAAGCAGAGTTCCAGCAGCCAGAACAGTCCCCCTGCCCCTACAGGGAGATGCAGGTTCTGGCTATGGGCAGGAAAAGCACATTGAGAGCTGTTGTGCATAAGCATTCTAAAGAGATCAGAGAGGATATGGATGGAGCACTGACAGCATCTGCCACTGTCATATATTTATAAGCATTTACTACAATGTTCACATACAACTAGGGTAGCATTCCTATAGAAGAGAGAGAATATATTTCTCAGTGCATTTTCCCCCACACCATTTACATTATTTTTTATTTTTTTATTTTTATTTTTTTGGATGCATAAAGCTTTCCTGTCTCCTTTATTCTATCTAGATTCAACTTGCATGCACACAGTTACTCTTCCACAGTCAAAAGTCATCAAAGGCAGGATCATACAACCTGTCATTAATACTTTTGAGGTATAATTGACATATAATGTTATATTTGTTTCAGGTGTACAACTAATAATTTGATACTTGTATATATTGCAAAATGATAACAACAATGTCTAGTGAACATCCTTTCCCATACATAGTTACAATTTTTTTTCTTATGATAAGGACCTTTAAGATGTACAGATAGCCCTCCATATCTACAGCTTCCACATCTACAAATACAGAGGGCCAACTGTACTATGCCATTTTATATGTATAAAGGACTTGAGCATTTGTGAATTTTGGTACCTGCAGGAGGTCCTGGAACAAATCCCTTGTGAATACCAAGGGGTGACTGTACTCTCTTTCTTAGCAACTTTCAAGTATATAATGCAGTCCTATTAACTACAGTCATCATGCTGTAAATTAATGTTTTTTTAACTCGAAGTTTCTACCTTTTATTCACCTTCACCCATTTCTCTCACCTCCCAACCTCTGCCTCTGGTAACCACCAATCTGTTCTTTGTATCTATGAGCTTGGTTTTTGTTTGTTTGTTTTACATTCCACATTTAAGTGAGATCATACGAAATTTGTCATTCTCTGTCAGACTTATTTCACGAAACATAATACCCTCGAGGTTTATCCATATTGTTGCAAATGGCAAGATTTCATTCTTTTTTATGGCTAAACATTTCATTGTGTGTGTGTGTGTGTTTGTGTGTGTGTGTGTATATTGCATTTTCATCATCCAGTCATCCATTGATGGACACGTAGGTTATTTCCATGCCTTGGCTATTGTAAATAATGTCACAATGTACATGGGGTGCATATATCGTTAGGAGTTAGTGTTTTCATTTTCTTGGGATAAATATTCAGAAGTAGAATTGCTGGATCACATGATAGTTCTATTTTAAGTTTTTTGAGGAATTTCCTAACTATTTTCCATAGTGGCTGGAGCAATTTACATCCCCACCAACATTACAAAACTGTTCCCTTTTCTCCATATCCTCGCCAAAACTTATTTCTTGTCTTTTTGATAATAGCTATTCTGATAGGTGTGAGGTGCTATCACTGTGGTTTTGATTTGCATTTCCCCAATGATAAGTGATGTTAAGCATCTTTCTATGTATCTTTTGGTCATACATATGTCTTCTTTAGAAAAAGTCTGTCTGTTCAGATCTTCTGTCCATTTATTAATCAGATTTTTTTTTGTTTTTTGTTTTTGCTATTAAGTTCTATGAGTTCTCTATATATTTTGGTTATTAACCCCTTATTATATTATTGGCAAATATTTTCTCCCATTCCATAGGTTGTCTTTTCATTTTGTTGATGCTTTCCTTCACTGTGCAGAAACTTTTTCGTTTGCTGTAGTCCCACTTATTTATTTTTGCTTTTGTTGCCGTTGCTTTTGCAGTCAGATCCAAAAATTCATCGCCAAAATCACTGTGAAGTAGCTTACTACTTATGTTTTCTTCTAGGAGTTTTATGGTTTCAGGTCTAACGTTCAAGTCTTTAATCCATTTTGAGATAATTTTTTTGTGTATGATATAAAATAGTAGTATAGTTTCATTCTTTACACATGGCTGTTCAGTTTACCCAACACCGTTTATTGAAGAGACAGTCCTTTCATTTCCCCACTGCATAGTCTTGGTTCCTTTGCTGCAAATTAATTGACCATATATGCATGGGTTTATTTCTGGACTCTATATCCTGTTCCATTAACTATGAGTCTATTTTTATGCCAATACCATACTGCTTTGATTGCTATAGCTTTGCAATATATATGTAGTATATAGCTTTGTAATATAGTCAAAAGTCATCAAAGGCAGGGTCATACAACCTGCCATTATTTTTTTTTTTTGAAGTTTAGCGTCCTAAGGCACAAAGCAACAGGTGTGATAACCTCAAATGGTTATGATTATATATCAGCTGACCTTCAGCCAAATTCAAAATTGAAGGCTTTGAGGGAGAATGGAGAAATCTTTCTACCAGTGTTCTTGAAGAGCAAAACGTTCTGTGATTCATCCTTCTCTGTGGAGGGCTCTCTGATAGTAACTTCCGTCCAACAGCTTCCTGAGAACTGCTCTGCATAACTTATCCCTAATACTTAGTGCAGTAATTGAATTACAATAACCTCTACAAGAAAAATACATTACCTTTATTCAAGGAACACAAGACACTCAATATAACACTGTCCTTTGGAGTTTATGATTTGAGATGTCCTTGAAAGTAAGATTACTTGATAAAGATGCTATTTTACTGCCTAAGTAACTAAACCTCCTTGTCAATGACTCAAGACAAAGTCATTGTATTTGATCTTATTCTGCATATTTCACAGCTTTCATATCCTACAAGTGTATTCCATATCAATTTTTTTCAATATTTGCTGGTAAAATAGTTGCAGGAATTTATTTTCCTGTTCCAAAGAACTAACTGAATAGATTATGTTTCTTTTTATTTATTTATTATTTATTTATTTATTTATTTATTTATTTATTTATTTTTCATTGGATGACTTGAATAACATATGTATACATTTTTATACAGCAGGTTCTTATTAGTCATCAATTTTATACACATCAGTGTATACATGTCAATCCCAATCGCCCAATTCATCACACCACCACCCCCACCACCCCACCGCTTTCCCCACTTGGTGTCCATACCTTTGTTCTCTACATCTGTGTCTCGATTTCTGGCCTGCAAACCAGTTCATCTGTACCATTTTTCTAGGTTCCTAATATGTGCGTTAATATACGATATTTGTTTTTCTCTTTCTGACTTACTTCACTCTGTATGACAGTCTCTAGATCCATCCATGTCTCAACAAATGACCCAATTTCGTTCCATTTTATGGCTGAGTAATATTCCATTATAAATATGTACCACATCTTCTTTACCCATTCGTCTGTCGATGGGCATTTAGGTTGCTTCCATGACCTGGCTATTGTAAATAGTGCTGCAATGAATATTGGGGTGCCTGTGTCTTTTTGAATTATGGTTTTCTCTAGGTATATGCCCAGTAGTGGGATTGCTGGGTCACATGGTAATTCTATTTTTAGTTTTTTAAGGAACCGCCATACCGTTCTCCATAGTGGCTGTATCAGTTTACATTCCCACCAACAGTGCAAGAGGGTTCCCTTTTCTCCACACCCTCTCCAGCATTTGTTGTTTGTAGATTTTCTGATGATGCCCATTCTAACTGGTGTGAGGTGATACCTCACTGTAGTTTTGATTTGCATTTCTCTAATAATTAGTGACGTTGAGCAGCTTTTCATGTGCTTCTTGGCCATCTGTATGTCTTCTTTGGAGAAATGTCTATTTAGGTCTTCTGCCCATTTTTGTTTTTTTGTTTTTTTTTTAAAACATCTTTATTGGAGTATAATTGCTTTACAATGGTGTGTTAGTCTCTGCTTCATAACAAAGTGAATCAGTTATACATATACATATGTTCCCATATCTCTTCCCTCTTGCATCTCCCTCCCTCCCACCCTCCCTATCCCACCCCTCTAGGTGGTCACAAAGCACCGAGCTGATCTCCCTGTGCTATGTGGCTGCTTCCCACTAGCTATCTATTTTACATTTGGTAGTATATATATGTCCATGCCACTCTCTCACCCTGTCACATCTTACCCCTCCCCCTCCCCATATCCTCAAGTCCATTCTCTAGTAGCTCTGTGTCTTTATTCCTGTCTTGCCACTAGGTTCTTCATGACCTTTTTTTTTTTCCCCTCAGATTCCATATATATGTGTTAGCATACAGTATTTGTTTTTCTCTTTCTGACTTACTTCACTCTGTATGACAGACTCTAGGTCCACCCACCTCACTACAAATACCTCCATTTCATTTCTTTTTATGGCTGAGTAATATTCCATTGTATATATGTTCCACATCTTCTTTATCCATTCATCCAATGATGGACACTTAGGTTGCTTCCATGTCCTGGCTATTGTAAATAGAGCTGCAATGAACATTTTGGTACATGACTCTTTTTGTTTGTTTGTTTTTTTTTTTTAAACATCTTTATTGAAGTATAATTGCTTTACAATGGTGTGCTAGCTTCTGCTTTACAACAAAGTGAATCAGTTACACATATACATATGTTGCCATATCTCTTCCCTCTTGCATCTCCCTCCCTCCCACCCTCCCTATCCCACCCCTCTAGGTGGTCACAAAGCACCGAGCTGATCTCCCTGTGCTATGCGGCTGCTTCCCACTAGTTATCTATTTTACATTTGGTAGTGTATATATGTCCATGACACTCTCTCACCCTGTCACATCTCACCCCTCCCCCTCCCCATATCCTCAAGTCCATTCTCTAGTAGGTCTGTGTCTTTATTCCCATCTTGCCACTAGGTTCTTCATGACCTCTTTTTTTTTTTCCCTTAGATTCCATATATATGTGTTAGCATACTGTATTTGTTTTTCTCTTTCTGACTTACTTCACTCTGTATGACAGACTCTAACTCCATCCACCTCATTACAAACACCTCCATTTCATTTCTTTTTATGGCTGAGTAATATTCCATTGTATATATGTGCCACATCTTCTTTATCCATTCATCCGATGATGGACACCTAGGTTGCTTCCATGTCCTGGCTATTGTAAACAGAGCTGCAACGAATATTTTGGTACATGACTCTTTCTGAATTATGGTTTTCTCAGGGTATATGCCCAGTAGTGGGATTGCTGGGTCATATGGTAGTTCTATTTTTAGTTTTTTAAGGAACCTCCATACTGTTCTCCATAGTGGCTGTATCAATTTACATTCCCACCAACAGTGCAAGAGTGTTCCCTTTTCTCCACACCCTCTCCAGCATTTATTGTTTCTAGATTTTTTGATGATGGCCATTCTGACCGGTGTGAGATGATACCTCATTGTAGTTTTGATTTGCATTTCTCTAATGATTAATGATGTTGAGCATTCTTTCATGTGTCTGTTGGCAATCTGTATCTCTTCTTTGGAGAAATGTCTATTTAGGTCTTCAGCCCATTTTTGGATTGGGTTGTTTGTTTTTTTGTTATTGAGCTGCATGAGCTGCTTGTAAATCTTGGAGATTAATCCTTTGTCCGTTGCTTCATTTGCAAATATTTTCTCCCATTCTGAGGGTTGTCTTTTGGTCTTGTTTATGGTTTCCTTTGCTGTGCAAAAGCTTTTAAGTTTCATTAGGTCCCATTTGTTTATTTGTGTTTTTATTTCCATTTCTCTAGGACCTGGGTCAAAAAGGATCTTGCTGTGACTTATGTCATACAGTGTTCTGCCTATGTTTTCCTCTAAGAGTTTGATAGTGTCTGGCCTTACACTTAGGTCTTTAATCCATTTTGAGTTTATTTTTGTGTATGGTGTTAGGGAGTGTTCTAATTTCATACTTTTACATGTACCTGTCCAATTTTCCCAGCACCACTTATTGAAGAGGCTATCTTTTCTCCACTGTATATGCTTGCCTCCTTTATCAAAGATAAGGTGACCATATGTGCGTGGGCTTATCTCTGGGCTTTCTATCCTGTTCCATTGATCTATATTTCTGTTTTTGTGCCAGTACCAAACTGTCTTGATTACTGTAGCTTTGTAATATAGTCTGAAGTCAGGGAGCCTGATTCCTCCAGCTCCATTTTTCGTTCTCAAGATTGCTTTGGCTATTCGGGGTCTTTTGTGTTTCCATACAAATTGTGAAATTTTTTGTTCTAGTTCTGTGAAAAATGCCAGTGGTAGTTTGATAGGGATTGCATTGAATCTGTAGATTGCTTTGGGTAGCAGAGTCATTTTCACAATGTTTATTCTTCCAATCCAAGAACATGGTATATCTCTCCATCTATTTGTATCATCTTTAATTTCTTTCATCAGTGTCCTATAATTTTCTGCATACAGGTCTTTTGTCTCCTTAGGTAGGTTTATTCCTAGGTATTTTATTCTTTTTGTTGCAATGGTAAACGGGAGTGTTTTCTTAATTTCACTTTCAAATTTTTCATCATTAGTATACAGGAATGCAAGAGATTTCTGTGCATTAATTTTGTATCCTGCTACTTTACCAAATTCATTGATTAGCTCTAGTAGTTTTCTGGTAGCATCTTTTGGATTCTCTATGTATAGTATCATGTCATCTGCAAACAGTGACAGCTTTACTTCTTCTTTTCCGATTTGGATTCCTTTTATTTCTTTTTCGTCTCTGATTGCTGTGGCTAACACTTCCAAAACTATGTTGAATAATAGTGGTGAGAGTGGGCAACCTTGTCTTGTTCCTGATCTTAGTGGAAATGGTTTCAGTTTTTCACCATTGAGGACAATGTTGGCTGTGGGTTTGTCATATACGGCCTTTATTATGTTGAGGAAAGTTCCCTCTATGCCTACTTTCTGCAGGACTTTTATCATAAATGGGTGTTGAATTTTGTCGAAAGCTTTCTCTGCATCTATTGAGATGATCATATGGTTTTTCTCCTTCAATTTGTTAATATGATGTATCACGTTGATTGATTTGCGTATATTGAAGAATCCTTGCATTCCTGGAATAAACCCCACTTGATCATGGTGTATGATCCTTTTAATGTGCTGTTGGATTCTGTTTGCTAGTATTTTGTTGAGGATTTTTGCATCTATGTTCATCAGTGATATTGGCCTGTAGTTTTCTTTCTTTGTGACATCTTTGCCTGGTTTTGGTATCCGGGTGATGGTGGCCTCGTAGAATGAGTTGGGGAGTGTTCCTCCCTCTGCAATATTTTGGAAGAGTTTGAGAAGGATAGGTGTTAGCTCTTCTCTAAATGTTTGATAGAATTCGCCTGTGAAGCCATCTGGTCCTGGGCTTTTGTGTGTTGGAAGATTTTTAATCACAGTTTCAATTTCAGTGCTTGTGATTGGTCTGTTCATATTTTCTATTTCTTCCTGGTTCAGTCTCGGCAGGTTGTGCATTTCTAAGAATCTGTCCATTTCTTCCAGGTTGTCCATTTTATTAGCATAGAGTTGCTTGTAGTAATCTCTTATGATCGTTTGTATTTCTGCAGTGTCAGTGGTTACTTCTCCTTTTTCATTTCTAATTCTATTAATTTGAGTCTTCTCCTTTTTTCTCTTGATGAGTCTGGCTAATGGGTTATCAATTTTGTTTATCTTCTCAAAGAACCAGCTTTTAGTTTCATTGATTTTTGCTATTGTTTCCTTCATTTCTTTTTCATTTATTTCTGATCTGATCTTTATGATTTCTTTCCTTCTGCTAGCTTTGGGGTTTTTTTGTTCTTCTTTCTCTAATTGCTTTAGGTGCAAGGTTAGGTTGTTTATTCGAGATGTTTCCTGTTTCTTGATGTAGGCTTGTATTGCTATAAACTTCCCTCTTAGAACTGCTTTTGTTGCATCCCATAGGTTTTGGATCGTCGTGTCTCCATTGTCATTTGTTTCTAGGTATTTTTTGATTTCCCCTTTGATTTCTTCAGTGATCACTTCGTTATTAAGTAGTGTATTGTGTAGCCTCCATGTGTTTGTATTTTTTACAGATCTTTTCCTGTAATTGATATCTAGTCTCATAGCGTTGTGGTCGGAAAAGATACTTGATACGATTTCAATTTTTTTAAATTTACCAAGGCTTGATTTGTGACCCAAGATATGATCTATCCTGGAGAATGTTCCATGAGCACTTGAGAAAAATGTGTATTCTGTTGTTTTTGGGTGGAATGTCCTATAAATATCAATTAAGTCCATCTTGTTTAATGTATCATTTAAAGCTTGTGTTTCCTTATTTATTTTCATTTTGGATGATCTGTCCATTGGTGAAAGTGGGGTGTTAAAGTCCCCTACTATGATTGTGTTACTGTCGATTTCCCCTTTTATGGCTGTTAGTATTTGCCTTATGTATTGAGGTGCTCCTATGTTGGGTGCATAAATATTTACAATTGTTATACCTTCCTCTTGGATCGATCCCTTGATCATTATATAGTGTCCGTCTTTGTCTCTTGTAATTGTCTTTATTTTAAAGTCTATTTTGTCTGATATGAGAATTGCTACTCCAGCTTTCTTTTGATTTCCATTTGCATGGAATATCTTTTTCCATCCCCTCACTTTCAGTGTGTATGTGTCTCTAGGTCTGAAGTGGGTCTCTTGTAGACAGCATATATATGGGTCTTGTTTTTGTATCCATTCAGCCAGTCTGTGTCTTTTGGTGGCAGCATTTAATCCATTTACATTTAAGGTAATTATCGATATGTATGTTCCTATTCCCATTTTCTTAAATGTTTTGGGTTTGTTATTGTAGGTGTTTTCCTTTTCTTGTGTTTCTTGCCTAGAGAAGTTCCTTTAGCATTTGTTGTAAAGCTGGTTTGGTGGTGCTGAACTCTCTCAGCTTTTGCTTGTCTGTAAAGGTTTTAATTTCTCCATCAAATCTGAATGAGATCCTTGCTGGGTAGAGTAATCTTGGTTGTAGGTTTTTCTCCTTCATCACTTTAAGTATATCCTGCCACTCCCTTCTGGCTTGCAGCGTTTCTGCTGAAAGATCAGCTGTTAACCTTATGGGGATGCCCTTGTGTGTTATCTGTTGTTTTTCCCTTGCTGCTTTTAATATGTTTTCTTTATATTTAATTTTTGATAGTTTGATTAATATGTGTCTTGGTGTGTTTCTCCTTGGATTTATCCTGTATGGGACTCTCTGTGCTTCCAGGACTTGATTAACTATTTCCTTTCCCATATTAGGGAAGTTTTCAACTATAATCTCTTCAAATATTTTCTCAGTCCCTTTCTTTTCCTCTTCTTCTTCTGGGACCCCTATAATTCGAATGTTGGTGCGTTTAATGTTGTCCCAGAGGTCTCTGAGACTGTCCTCAGTTCTTTTCATTCTTTTTTCTTTATTCTGGTCTGCCGTAGTTATTTCCACCATTTTATCTTCCAGGTCACTTATCCGTTCTTCTGCCTCAGTTATTCTGCTATTGATCCCATCTAGAGTATTTTTAATTTCATTTATTGTGTTTTTCATCATTGCTTGGTTCCTCTTTAGTTCTTCTACATCCTTGTTAAATGTTTCTTGCATTTTGTCTATTCTATTTCCAAGATTTTGGATCATCCTTACTATCATTATTCTGAATTCGTTTTCGGGTAGACTACCTGTTTCCTCTTCATTTGTTAGGTCTGGTGTGTTTTGACCCTGCTCCTTCATCTGCTGTGTGTTTTTCTGTCTTCTCATTTTGCTTATCTTACTATGTTTGGGGTCTCCTTTTCACAGGCTGCAGGTTCGTAGTTCCCGTTGTTTTTGGTATCTGTCCCCAGTGGCTAAGGTTGGTTCAGTGGGTTGTGTAGGTTTCCTGGTGGAGGGAACTAGTGCCTGTGTTCTGGTGGATGAGGCTGGATGTTGTCTTTCTGGTGGGTTCGTCCACGTCTGGTGGTGTGTTTTGGGGTGTCTGTGGCCTTATTATGATTTTAGGCAGCCTCTCTGTTAATGGATGGGGCTGTGTTCCTCTCTTGCTAGTTGTTTGGCATAGGGTGTCCAGCACTGTAGCTTGCTGGTCGTTGAGTGAAGCTGGGTCTTGATGTTGAGATGGAGATCTGTGAGAGATTTTCGCCGTTTGGTATTACGTGGAGCTGGGAGGTCTCTTGTGGACCAATGTCCTGAAGTTGGCTCTCCCACTTCAGAGGCACAGCCCTGATGCCTGGCTGGAGCACCAAGAGCCTTTCATCCACACGGCCAAGTACGTAGGGATTTTCTTGCCTTTTGGGAGGTCTGACGTCTTCTGCCAGCGTTCAGTGGGTGTTCTGTAGGAGCAGTTCCACGTGTAGATGTATTTCTCATGTATCTGTGGGGAGGAAGGTGATCTCCGCGTCTTACTCTTCCGCCATCTTGCCCCTCCATCTCACTCTTTTTGAATTATGGTTTTCTCAGGGTATATGCCCAGTAGTGGGATTGCTGGGTCGTATGGTAGTTCTATTTTTAGTTTTTTAAAGAACCGCCATACTGTTCTCCATAGTGGCTGTATCAATTTACATTCCCACCAACAGTGCAAGAGTGTTCCCTTTTCTCCACACCCTCTCCAGCATTTATTGTTTCTAGATTTTTTGATGATGGCCATTCTGACCGGTGTGAGATGATATCTCATTGTAGTTTTGATTTGCATTTCTCTAATGATTAATGATGTTGAGCATTCTTTCATGTGTCTGTTGGCAATCTGTATATCTTCTATGGAGAAATGTCTATTTAGGTCTTCTGCCCATTTTTGGATTGGGTTGTTTGTTTTTTTTAATATTGAGCTGCATGAGCTGTTTATATATTTTGGAGATTAATCTTTTGTCCATTGATCCGTTTGCAAATATTTTCTCCCATTCTGAGTGTAGTCTTTTCATCTTGTTTATGGTTTCCTTTGCTGTGCAAAAGCTTTTAAGTTTCATTAGGTCCCATTTGTTTATTTTTGTTTTTATTTCCATTACTCTAGGAGGTGGATCAAAAAAAATCTTTCTGTGATTTATGTCAAAGAGTGTTCTGCCTATGTTTTCCTCTAAGAGTTTTATACTGTCTGGTCTTACATTTAGGTCTCTAATCCATTTTGACTTTATTTTTGTGTATGGTGTTAAGGAATGTTCTAATTTCATTCTTTTACATCTAGCTGTCCAGTTTTCCCAGCACCACTTACTGAAGAGACTGTCTTTTCTCCATTGTATATCCTTGCCTCCTTTGTCATAGATTAGTTGACTATAGGTGTGTGGATTTATGTCTGGGCTTTCCATCTTGTTCCATTGATCTATATTTCTGTTTTTGTGCCAGTACCATATTGTCTTGATTACTGTAGCTTTATAGTATAGTCTGAAATCAGGGAGTCAGATTCCTCCAGCTCCGTTTTTTCCCCCTCAAGACTGCTTTGGCTATTCGGGGTCTTTTGTGTCTCCATACAAATTTTAAGATTTTTTGTTCTAGCTCTGTAAAAAAGGCCATTGGTAATTTGATAGGGATTGCATTGAATCTGTAGATTGCTTTGGGTAGTATAGTCATTTTCACAATATTGATTCTTTCAATCCAAGAACATGGTATATCTCTCCATCTGTTGGTATCATCTTTAATTTCTTTCATCAGTGTCTTATAGTTTTCTGCATACAGGCCTTTTGTCTCCTTAGGTAGGTTTATTCCTAGATATTTTATTCTTTTTGTTGCAGTGGTAAATGGGAGTGTTTCCTTAATTTCTATTTCAGATTTTTCATCATTAGTGTTTAGGAATGCAAGAGATTTCTGTGCATTAATTTTGTATCCTGCTACTTTACAAAATTCATTGATTAGCTCTAGTAGTTTTCTGGTGGCATCTTTAGGATTTTCTATGTATAGTGTCATGTCATCAGCAAACAGTGACAGTTTTACTTCTTCTTTTGCAATTTGTATTCCTTTTATTTCTTTTTCTTCTATGATTGCTGTGGCTAAAACTTCCAAAACTATGTTGAATAATAGTGGCGAGAGTGGACATCCTTGTCTTGTTCCTTATCTTAGCGGAAATGCTTTCATTTTTTCACCATTGAGAATGATGTTTGCTGTGGGTTTGTCGTATATGGCCTTTACTATATTGAGGTAGGTTCCCTCTATGCCCACTTTCTGGAGAGTTTTTATCATAAATGGGTGTTGAATTTTGTCAAAAGCTTTTCTTGCATCTTTTGAGTGATCATATGGTTTTTATACTTCAGTTTTTTAATATGGAGTATCACATTGATTGATTTGTATATATTGAAGAATACTTTCATCCCTGGGATAAATCCCACTTGATCATGTATGATCTTTTTAATGTGTTGTTGCATTCTGTTTCGTAGTATTTTGTTGAGGATTTTTGCATCTATATTCATCAGTGATATTGGTCTGTAATTTTCTTTTTTTTGTAGTATCTTTGCCTGGTTTTGGTATCAGCGTGATGGTGGCCTCATAGAATGAGTTTGGGAGTGTTCCTTCCTCTGCAATTTTTTGGAAGAGTTGAGAAGAATGGGTGTTAGCTCTTCCATAAATGTTTGATAGAATTCACCCGTGAAGCCATCTGGGCCTGGACTTTTGTTTGTTGGAAGATTTTTAATCACAGTTTCAATTTCATTACTTGTGATTTGTCTGTTCATATTTTCTATTTCTTCCTGGTTCAGTCTTGGGAGGTTATACCTTTCTAAGAATTTGTCCATTTCTTCCAGGTTGTCCATTTCATTGGCATAGAGTTGCTTGTAGTAGTCTCCTAGGATGCTTTGTATTTCTGCGGTGTCTGTTGTAACTTCTCCTTTTTCATTTCTAACTTTATTGATTTGAGTCCTCTCCCTCTTTTTCTTGATGAGTCTGGTGAATGGTTTCTCAATTTTGTTTATCTTCTCAAAGAACCAGCTTTTAGTTTTATTGATCTTTGCTATTGTTTTCTTTGTTTCTATTTCATTTATTTGTGCTCTGATCTTTATGATTTCTTTCCTTCTACCTAACTTTGGGTTTTGTTTGTTCTTGTTTCTCTAGTTCCTTTAGGTGTAAGGTTAGATTTTTTTTTTTGGCAATTCAAATATTTTTTTTAAAGTTATTATAAAATATTGGTTATATTCCCTGTGCGATACAACATATACTTGTAGTTTATTTATTTTATACATAGTAGTTTGTACCTCTTAATCCCCTACCCTTACCTTGCCAATTCCCCCATCCCTCTCTTATAAATATTAATTAAATCTATCTGATCTACTGTGTCATTTAAAGCTTCTGTTTCCTTATTTATTTTCATTTTTGATGATGTCCATTGGTGTAAGTGAGGTGTTAAAGTCCCCCACTATTAATGTGTTACTGTCGATTTCCTCTTTTAGAGCTGTTAGCAGTTGCCTTATGTATTGAGGTGCTCCTATGTTGGGTGCATATATATTTATAATTGTTATATCTTCTTCTTGGATTGATCCCCTGATCATTATGTAGTGTCCTTCCTTGTCTCTTGTAACATTTTTTATTTTAAAGTCTATTTTATCTGATATGAGTATTGCTACTCCAGCTTTCTTTTCATTTCCATTTGCATAGAATATCTTTATCCATCCCCTCACTTTCAGTCTGAATGTGTCCCTAGGTCTGAAGTGGGTCTCTTGTAGACAGCATATATATGGGTCTTGTTTTTGTATCCATTCAGCCATCCTGTGTCTTTTGGTTGGAGCATATAATCCATTCACGTTTAAGGTAATTATCGATATGTTCCTATGACCATTTTCTTAATTGTTTTGGGTTTGTTTTTGTAGGTCCTTTTCTTCTCTTGTGTTTCCCACTTAGAGAAGTTCCTTTAGCATTTGTTGTAGAGCTGGTTTGGTGGTGCTGAATTCTCTTAGCTTTTGCTTGTCTGTAAAGCTTTTGATTTCTCCATCGAATCTGAATGAGATCCTTGCTGGGTAGAGTAATCTTGGTTGTAGGTTCTTCCTTTTCATCACTTGAAGTATATCATGCCACTCCCTTCTGGCTTCTAGAGTTTCTGCTGAGAAATCAGCTGTTAACCTTATGGGAGTTCCCATGTATGTTATTTGTCGTTTTTCTCTTGCTGCTTTTAATAATTTTTCTTTGTCTTTAATTTTTGCCAATTTTATTACTGTGTGTCTCGGAGTGTTTCTCCTTGGGTTTATCCTGCCTGGGACTCTCTGCACTTCCTTGACCTGGTTGGCTATTTCCTTTCCCATGTTAGGGAAGTTTTCGACTATAATCTCTTCAAATATTTTCTCTGGTCCTTTCTGTCTCTCTTCTCCTTCTGAGACCCCTATAATGCAAATGTTGTTGCGTTTAATGTTGTCCCAGAGGTCTCTTAGACTGTTTTCATTTCTTTTCATTCTTTTTTCTTTATTCTGTTCTGTGGCAGTGAATTCCACCATTCTGTCTTCCAGGTCACTTATCCGTTCTTCTGCCTCAGTTATTCTGCTATTGATTCCTTCTAGTGTAGTTTTCATTTCAGTTATTGTATTGTTCATCTCTGTTTGTTTGTTCTTTAATTCTTCTAGGTCTTTGTTAAATATTTCTTGCATCTTCTCAATCTTTGCCTCCATTCTTTTCCCGAGGTCCTGGATCATCTTCACTATCATTATTCTGAATTCTTTTTCTGGAATGTTGCCTATCTCCACTTCATTTAGTTCTTTTTCTGGGGTCTAATCTTGTTCCTTCATCTGGTACATAGCCCTCTACCTTTTCATCTTGTCTATCTTTCTGTGAATGTAGTTTTTGTTCCACAGGCTGCAGGATTGTATTTCTTCTTGTTTCTGCTGTCTGCCCTCTGGTGGATGAGGCTATCTAAGAGGCTTATGCAAGTTTCCTGATGGGAGCGACTGGTGGTGGGTAGAGCTGACTGTTGCTCTGGTGGGAGGAGCTCAGTAAAACTTTAATCTGCTTGACTGCTGATGGGTGGGGCTGGGTTCCCTCCCTGTTGGTTGTTTGGCCTGAGGCAACCCAACACTGGAGCCTACCTGGGCTCCTTGGTGGGGCTAATGGTGGACTTTGGGAAGGCTCATGCCAAGCAGTACTTCCCAGAACTTCTGCTGCCAGTGTCCTTGTCCCTACGGTGACCCACAGCCACCCCCCGCCTCTGCAGAAGACCCTCCGACACTAGCAGGTAGGTCTGGTTCAGTCTCCCCTGGGGTCACTGTTCCTTCCCCTGGGTCCTGATGCACACACCACTTTGTGTGTGCCCTCCAAGGGTGGAGTCTCTGTTTCCCCCTGTTCTGTCAAAGTCCTGCATTCAAAACCCAGTCGCCTTCAAAGTCTGATTCTCTAGGAATTCCTCTTCCCGTTGCCGGACCCCCAGGTTGGGAAGCCTGACATGGGGCTCAGAACCTTCACTCCAGTGGGTGAACTTCTGTGGTATAAGTGTTCTCCAGTCTGTGAGTCACCCACCCAGCAGTTATGGGACTTGATTTTACTGTGATTGCATCCCTCCTACGGTCTCACTGTGGCTTCTCCTTTGTCCTTGGATGTGGAGTATCTTTTTTGGTGAGTTCCAGTGTCCTCCTGTTGATGATTTTGCAGCAGCTAGTTGCAATCCTAATGCTCTCACAAGAGGGAGTGAGAGCACGTCCTTCTACTCCACCATCTTGTTTCCAATCCTTATGTAATTAAAAATCCATTGGACACTTTAGAAGCCCAAGCAGCTCATGATGCAGCTTTCCAGTGGCAGTCTTCAATTCCACAACATGAAGCAATTTCAATGTGGATGCTCCAACTTCATTTGGGATACTTCACATATAAGGGTTCTACATCTTGAAACATTCTCCAATGGATTCTCTTGCAACGCAGTTAATTCTCTCTTGTGTTCTTAAAATCCAAAGTCAAGGATGTGACACACACAAGTCCAGAGGCCTTTCCTTGACTCCCCCACCTCAGCTGGCCTGGCTTTTCCTTCCAGAGGGATCAGGAGAGGGGTGGCAGTTTAAAAGCCCTCACCCTGGAGGTGCCTCCAAGTCTTCACGCCTGTGGGGATGGAGAATTGGAGAACTTTCCCCTATTTTTTAAATTAATTAATTAGTTAATTAATTTTGCCTGTGCCAGATGATTTTTTAATAGCTGACTACCTTTACAATAAACTTCAGTGTGTATCACTTTTTTTCTTAGTAGTCAAATTCTGTAGCAATGAGTAGTCTACATAAAATTATAGTACTACATGAAATCATAGTGGACTGATTAAGAACAGAACTGACCCCCATCTGTTCCCCAGTGAACTGCTGAGTGAAAATAATGTTCCAGGAAGGCTTAGAGAGAAGGATCAGGGACACATCTTCAAGCTCATTTCTCCTCTCCTCTGAATAGGTTGGTCTTTGGTAGAGTTTGCCAGTTAAAGTATGACATTTCATTGGGATAATGAAATTGTTATGTTGTAAATACTACATTCAAATGATCTCTTATGTATGTTGAAAACTATGTTTGTAATATGAAAACATTACCTCTTATATTTTGATAATTTTAATTTGAATAGTATATTTCCTTAAAAGAGAGACATACTAATATTCTTCTGAAAGAACAAAAGGCAAAGATTTTAGCCTTTTAATTTGAATGAGACTTTGGGTGTAAATGAGTCATTATAGCTAATGAGAAGTATGCTTACACTATACATTACTGTTCTCTGGATTATATATATCTGACCATCTCATTGCTCCTGGCCTAGAGCAAGCACAAATAAAGTGGAAAATCACTGGGATGATGATGATTAGATGTCAATTTGCACTGATCCACCTTTCTCATCCTCTTCTATTTGGATATTTAGATAGGCATTGGGGTAGGAATCCCAAATACCATATCTTCAACCTGGATAAAGGAGGTTTTCATTCTGAGCTGGTTCAGTGAGTGGTCTCTTGGGTTAAAACAAAACCATCTGCTACTTGTTTTGATTTTCAATCGAATGTACACCTTGTTACATAAATCTATGCATGTATTCTTAATAAAATAACACCCTATTTATTTAATGGAAATTCAGAAGGTGGTAGATAAATGGCCAGCCACATGATCAAAAGAATGTTTTTCATTTGGTTTAAAGCTCTTTTTCATGTCTAGAACATAGCTTTTTATTTTATCTATAAAGAAATATAATGAAATTGTGTTTTTTTTCTTTTTTGCTAATCCAGAAGTAGAAAATGGAAGGTATCAATGATAGGTTTTTTAAAGAGTAGTTATCTAATGGTATTTCACTTTCTTTTACTTCCTGTTTAAAGAATTCCACAAAGATGCACTACAGGAGAAAAACCACATGGAAAATTTATTCTGTTGGAAAGCACACCTTCCCTATGACTAAAAGTTTTGTCAGTGTTTTACAGGCAGTAAGCATATTATTGGCAAAAATATTTTTTTAAAATAATTACATCATGTTTTGTTTAAGATAACTATTTGAAATTGTGATTTTATCCATGTGGTAATTTGATAAATTATTTTATGAGATTATATACTTAACCAATACAGTCTCTTAGGTTATTTCTACTTTAGATGACTAGATTTCAATTACCTATATAAATGACTAGGATATTTAATTTAACCCTTTGTTATCTCTCCTCAAGTTTTCTAGTTCCAAAGGCATTATTTAGATCCTTAATCTAACTCTACATGGGAAAACTAACCCTTTCAAAATAATTCTTCTCACTCTATTCTTGGTTTTTTCTAGCCCTTCCCATTGGCTCTTTCTGATATTTCTCAGAAATTCTCATGTACCAAGTAAACATGAGGTTATTTTTAGTATATTAACAGTTATTATCATGGGAGAAGAATTATTTTAATATTAATAAAAATAATTTCCATTTACTGCTGGAATAAATTAGTTTATTTTTAAAAGTTAGTTCAATGATTGATATTTTTAGAATGTTAATTTTTAAAAAAAACAACTCTGTGTGGAGTCAGTCAGTTTTTGGCATCTTTGCCAACCCTTCACAATAAGAACCCAGAAATCATTATGCACATCAAATGGAAACCCAATCTCATAAACCTAAATGATAACCCCTAGTACTGATGGTCTATTATTCTTTTCTGAGTCAAAGCACTTAAAAAGAACTAACAAATACGATCTACAAGACTCCCCTGAAGTAGGTAAATGTTTTTTTGCTTATTTCTTTAGAGACCACATTTCAGGTTACTTGCCAAAGCTATAAGGGCATTGTTGCTGATTCCAGGAGTGCCAAGAATCTTCTGGTTGCTAATTCAGTTCTTAGAAGATTATAATTAGAGATTGATATAAACTATGCCTAGCTTTGAGTTTGGTTCAAATTAACATTGAAGTTTCTTGACCCATTTAAATTATTTTATAGTTAATACAATTGTAAAGTTGGAAGGATCCTTGGAGATGATCTAGTCCAAATCTTTTATTTTGCGAATGCTGAAAACTGAAGCTGAGGGATGTAAAACCCTGCTCAGGTCCCAGTCTTCTCATCAATAGACTGGACTGGTGTGCAAAGATCTAATGGCCATGGCTTGATATTGAAACCTCCCAGTAGATCAACAGATTTTCCAAGAGACAGCATTAGATCTGCAGAGGAGTGGGTAATGGAAAAAAATGGCAGGGGGCTGGGGGGATGTTCCAGAGAGAGAAAGGATTTGGGGGGTTTTGTTTTGTTCTATTTCTGAACAAGCTTCTTTCTGTGCTGAATGACACCACGCCCAAGGAAGTCCATGTTCTATTTCTCAGAAAAATGCCTCGGCTAAGAGCCATCACCACAGGCTTTCTCAGACACCCAAAATGGGCAAAGAATACTTGCTTGAAAGAATATTTGTAATATTTCCCTCGAAAAGCTAAGGGTGGTAGGAGGCAAGGGAAAAGGGAGAGGTTGCGAGGGGAAAAATATGAGTGCAGATGTACCAAATAAGGGGCAGATGCCACATGAAGATGCATCCTGGCTTCCCAAATATGGCATGTCCTGTGCTATTTGTGAGAGACATACCCTCTGAACCCAAGCAGCACTCTGAAAATCTCCCTATATTTCTGTAGTGACATGTTAAGCAACTTACAAACTTCTTCTGTACTCCATTGCTCATTCCAATTGCCTATTTGAAAGATCTATTTTGATAGCTATTATGTATCCCAAAAGTAACATGGTCAAAACTTGATTTCTGATCCTCTTTGAAACTTATTTCTCTCAATGTCCTTCCTAACCCAGGAAATAACTCAATTCTTCTAGATATTTAGGCCAGAAATCATGCAATGATCCTTAAATCTTCTCTTCTCACACCTCACATGCAATTAATCACTGAATCATATTGATCCATATTCTTATCCCTCAGGCATTTTGAGCCCCTGATTACCTTGCTCTTCTTAGACTATGGCTGCTGTTTTATTTTTCATTTACTATGAGAACTGGGAAGAGGAGTACCAAGAGTGGTCCTAGGGAAAAATCTGTTTACCAAGCAAATTCTTCCCTGCCTGTGTCGTATAAAGAGCAGTCTTGCCTCCTCTTGATAATCATGGCCAATTACCACCACCAAGATGGTGTTGACTTTCCTTAAATGATAGTTGTTTCACACAAGGAGACCAAAATAACAGGATGGGAGCCATAGCTTAAATTTTTAACGATTTTTGCAATGTACCCTGGTAGAAATAGTCGGCATCTCTAAACCTGCAGGGCTCAGAGTTGTGCGGATGGGAAGTAAAATTCCCCAAATGGGTCACCAGGAGTGACGTTAAGCAGAGCTACTCCCTCCTACTTCTGTCCTTCGGCTCCTAAACCCATTTATTCTACTTATTGAGGATAAAGCACCATATGATGACTACTGATTTAGATGTATGCTGTATCCAGAAGGATGGTACTTCAAACTTATAGGATATTATCTTCCAGCTTGACCTTCAGTCATGCTTTCAAAAAGTTGCTCTAACTTCTGCTTCTGGCAGGGGGGGGGGAGTAAAAAGGCCACATTTACCTTCCCTCTAAAACAACAACAAAAAAAACTATCAGACAAAGTACAGGAAACCACAGTATTTAAGACACTGATGTCAAGAAACAAAGGACAGTGATTCCCTGAGAGACAGCAAACAAATATGGTAAGCCATATGATTCCTCCAACTTACTGCCGAGAGAGAGTTTCCAGATTATGGCATGGGGAAGGGGTAGTGAGAAACAGGTCTGAAAACTCTGAGATTAAGCTATGGAGTGAAGAGTTCAGACAGACCAAGGCAGTTAGAATTGCTGAGACAGAAGACCCAAGAGGAGAGCTCTTCAAAGAGAGAGAACTGGGGAGAACTTCAGAAGGTCCCCTTTGAGTATTTAGCAGATCACTAAGCAGTGCATGCATATGCTGGGAAAAGAACCATCCCAAAGTATTAGAGAACAATGTCTGGTGCTCACATGGGGCCGGGAATAATGCTTCCTCACCCTAGCCAGACTGAAAAAACTCATGATTAACAGGGAATTAAGTTGAGTACTCAAGAAGGTATTGCCTTAGTGGTGGAGAATAATTAGTCCTAGACTGAGCACTGCTCTGGGCCTGCTAACAATTCATAAAAGCAATACTAGAAAGGATCAAGCTGTTTCCAAGTAACTGCAGCCCAGAACAAAGCTCAAGACAACTTACAGGAATTCAGAATTATCCAGTACCCAACTAGGTAAAAATCATAATGTCTGACATCCAAAAAGAGATTACCAGACATATACAAAGAGGCAAGAAAATACACTCCACAATGAGAAAAATCAACCAGTCAAACCCAACCCAGAACAAATACAGATGCTAGAATTAGCAGAGGAGGATATTAAAACAGTTATTGTAACTATATTCCTACAGATATGGAATATATTTAAAAATTCATATCAAACTTCTAGAGAGGAAAACTACAATGTTTGAGAAGAAAAATAACCAGGATGAGAGTAAGAAAATATTACATATTGCAGATAAAAAACTAATAAACTTCAAGGTAGAGCAATAGGAACTATCTAAAATAAAATAGAAAAAAAATTTAAATGAAGAGATCAATGAGTTATGGAACAACTTCAAGTGGCCTAATGTAGAAATAATTGGAGTTCCCAAATGAAGGGGGTAGAGCAGAAAAATATTTGAAGCAAAAATGGCCAAAAACTATCCAAACTTAATGAGGACTGTAAACCCACAGATTCAAGAAACTCAGTGAATTCCAAATAAAACAAACATGAAGAAAATGATACCAAGGCACATTGTAATCAAATTGCTCAATGCTAGTGATAAGAAAATCTTAAAAAGCAGCTAGAGGAAAAACAAATGTTACATACAGAGATATAAGGATGGCATCAGATTTCTCACTGGAGACAATGCAAGAAGATAGTGAAGCAGCATCTTTAAACTATTGAAAGAAAATAAAAACTGTCAACTTAGAATCCTATACCTGGCAAAAATATTGTTCGAAAACGAAGGCAAAATAAGATGTTTTCAGGCATACAAAAGTTAAAAGAATCCATCACCAGCAGATCTATACTACATGAAAATGTTAAACGAAGCCTTTTAGCCAAAAATAAGTTACACCAGATAAAAACCGGATCTACATAAAGGAATGAAGAACACCAGAAATGGCAACTACCCGGTTAAATACATGACTTTAAAATTTTTATTTATATCTCCCTGAAAGATCATGGACTATTTGTGGGTTTATAACATATGTAAAAAGAAAAATGTATAAAGGCCAGAAAGGGAGAAATGGATGTACATTACTGTAAGGATCTTATGATATATATGAAGTGACACAATATCACTTGAAAGTAGACTATTGTAAGTTAAAGGTGTATATGATAAACCTGAAAGTAAACGCTACAAAAAACAAGGTGTATACCTAATAAACCAATAAAATGAAACCATAAAAAATATTAATACAAAACAAGGCAAAGAGGAAATGGGAAATAAAAACAAATTGGGACAAATAAAAAAAAAAGCAAGATTATAAACTCAATCCTAAAAATATCAATAATCACATTAAATGTAAATGCTAGATTTAGGCACAAGTAGGGCCAAGGTTTTCAAGAAAAGTCGCATGACCAGGTAGACCAAATTCACTTGTCATCTACCATTGTTGCCCCACTGACTCTTCTTTGGTTCAAACAAATGGCCAAATGTAAATATCCCTTCTGAGCAGCTGGTAGGGGATGAAAAAATATTCACTCAGTATTTTGGTGCAAGCAGATTATGGAGTGCTTCAGCATGACATCCCCACCCAGAAGTACTGAATTATATAATGAGGTAATTAAGGGAAAAATCTCCCCAGTTAGAACTTTAGATGGTGCATTTGATCATACATTTTGTGTAAAAAAAAGTAGCTAAAGAGAACTTATGAGTAGAGGCAAATAGCCTGGCTGGTTTATCAGAGGCCAGGAAGGAGAGATATTAGATCAGGGTTCAGGAGGACTGAGTAAGAGCATGTGGATGCATTTAAAGAATCAGGCATGAAGTATGAAAATGCTCTGAACAATGAACAGACAAAATAATTCAGTCCATTGACTTCAGCCAGCCTCTGTCATTGGCCATCCAAGTGCTGGTAGAATGGGCATATGAATGGAGTTTGGTGAAAGTATGTATGGGCTCAGCAGCATGGACTCCTACTCACCAAGGCTGACCTAGCTACTACCTTTGCCAAATGTCTAACCTGACAACCAGAGCTAAGTCTCTGACATACAACCAGTTCTCCATGAGACCAGTTAGATACTTGGTTATTTGAGTATATTATTTGATTAAATTTGATACTTGGATATTTGATTACATTGGATCCTCCCATCCTAGAAAGGAGAGTGATTTATTTTTTACCAGATTGACACATATTTCAGGATGGATTTGCCTTTCTTGACTGCCTCCTTCCCTTCCTCCCATTTTCCCTCCCTCCCTCCCTTCCTTCTTCATTCCTTTGCTGGCTCCTTCCTTCCTTTCTATGTCTTACTGAGGTATAATTGACATACAATAAATTGAACATGTTTAAAGTATACAATTTGATGTTTAGACATATGTATATAACCATGAAACTTTTTTCACAATCAAGATAATCATAAATCAAGATAATAAGCAAGACAATCATACCCAAAAGTTTCTTCATGCCACTTTATTTTTTATTTATTTATTTATTTAAACATCTTTATTGGAGTATAATTGCTTTACAATGGTGTGTTAGTTTCTGCTTTATAACAAAGTGAATCAGCTATACATATACCTATATCCCCATATCTCCTCCATCTTGTGTCTCCCTGCCACCCTCCCTATCCCACCCCTCTAGGTGGTCACAAAGCACTGAGCTGATCTCCCTGTGCTATGTGGCTGCTTCCCACTAGCTATCTATTTGACGTTTGGTAGTGTATATATGTCCATGCCACTCTCTCACTTTGTCCCAGCTTACCCTTCCCCCTCCCCGTATGCTCAAGTCCATTCTCTAGTAGGTCTGTGTCTTTATTCCCGTCTTGCCCCTAGGTTCTTCATGACCATTTTTTTTTTTTTTAAGATTCCATATATATGTGTTAGTATACGGTATTTGTTTTTCTCTTTCTGACTTACTTCACTCTGTATGACAGACTCTAGGTCCATCTGCCTCACTACAAATAACTCCATTTCGTTTCTTTTTATGGCTAAGTAATATTCCATTGTATATATGTGCCACATCTTCTTTATCCATTCATCTGTTGATGGACACTTAGGTTGCTTCCATGTCCTGGCTATTGTAAATAGTGTTGCAATGAACATTGTGGTACATGACTCATTTTGAATTATGGTTTTCTCAGGGTATATGCCCAGTAGTGGGATTGCTGGGTCCTATGGTAGTTCTATCTTTAGTTTTTTAAGGAACCTCCATACTGTTTTCCATAGTGGCTGTATCAATTTACATTCCCACCAACACTGCAAGAGGGTTCCCTTTTCTCCACACCCTCTCCAGCATTTATTGTTTCTAGATTTTTTGATGATGGTCATTCTGACCAGTGTGAGATGATATCTCATTGTAGTTTTGATTGGCAATTCTCTAGTGATTAATGATGTTGAGAATTCTTTCATGTGTTTGTTGGCAATCTGTATATCTTCTTTGGAGAAATGTCTATTTACGTCTTCTGCCCGTTTTTGGATTGGGTTGTTTGTTTTTTTGATACTGAGCTGCATGAGCTGCTTGTAAATTTTAAAGATTAATCCTTTGTCAGTTGCTTCATTAGCAAATATTTTCTCCCATTCTGAGGGTTGTCTTTTCATCTTGTATATGGTTTCCTTTGCTGTGCAAAATCTTTTAAGCTTCATTAGGTCCCATTTCTTTATTTTTGTTTTTATTTCCATTTCTCTAGGAGGTGGGTCAAAAAGGATCTTGCTGTGATTTATGTCATAGAGTGTTCTGCCTATGTTTTCCTCTAAGAGTTTGATAGTGTCTGGCCTTACATTTAGGTCTTTAATCCATTTTGAGTTTATCTTTGTGTATGGTGTTAGGGAGTGTTCTAATTTCATACTTTTACATGTAGCTGTCCAGTTTTCCCAGCACCACTTATTGAAGAGGCTGTCTTTCCTCCACTGTATATGCTTGCCTCCTTTTTCAAAGATAAGGTGACCATATGTGCGTGGGTTTATCTCTGGGCCTTCTATCCTGTTCCATTGATCTATATTTCTGTTTTTGTACCAGTACCATACTGTCTTGATTACTGTAGCTTTGTAGTATAGTCTGAAGTCTGGGAGCCTGATTCCTCCAGCTCCGTTTTTCTTTCTCAAGATTGCTTTGGCTATTCGGGGTCTTTGGTGTTTCCATACACATTGTGAAATTTTCTGTTCTAGTTATGTGAAAAATGCCATTGGTAGTTGATAGGGATTGCATTGAATCTGTAGATTGCTTTGGGTAGTATAGTCATTTTCCCAATGTTGATTTTCCAATCCAAGAACATGGTATATCTCTCCTTCTATTTGTATCTGCTTTAATTTCTTTCATCAGTGTCTTATTATTTTCTGCATACAGGTCTTTTGTCTCCTTAGGTAGGTTTATTCCTAGATATTTTATTCTTTTTTTGCAATGGTAAATGGGAGTGTTCTCTTAATTTCACTTTCAGATTTTTCATCATTAGTGTATAGGAATGCAAGAGATTTCTGTGCATTAATTTTGTATCCTGCTACTTTACCAAATCCATTGATTAGCTCTAGTAGTTTCCTGGTAGCATCTTTAGGATTCTCTATGTATAGTATCATCTCATCTGCAAACAGTGACAGCTTTACTTCTTCTTTTCCAATTTGTATTCCTTTTATTTCTTTTTCTTCTCTGATTGCTGTGGCTAAAACTTCCAACACTATGTTGAATAATAGTGGTGAGAGTGGGCAACCTTGTCTTTTTCCTGATCTTAGTGGAAATGGTTTTAGTTTTTCACCATTGAGGACGATGTTGGCTGTGGGTTTGTCATATATGGCCTTTATTATGTTGAGGAAAGTTCTCTCTATGCTTACTTTCTGGAGGGTTTTTTATCATAAATGGGTGTTGAAATTTGTCGAAAGCTTTTTCTGCATCTATTGATATGATCATATGGTTTTTCTCCTTCAATTTGTTAATATGGTGTATCACATTGACTGATTTGTGTATATTGAAGAATCCTTGCATTCCTGGGATAAATCCCACTTGATCATGGTGTATGATCCTTTTAATGTGCTGTTGGATTCTGTTTGCTAGTATTTTGTTGAGGATTTTTGCACCTATGTTCATCAGTGGTATTGGCCTGTAGTTTTCTTTCTTTGTGACATCTTTGCCTGGTTTTGGTATCAGGGTGATGGTGGCCATATAGAATGAGTTTGGGAGTGTTCCTCCCTCTGCTATATTTTGGAAGAGTTTGAGAAGGATAGGTGTTATCTGTTTTCTAAATGTTTGATAGAATTCGCCTGTGAAGCCAACTGGTCCTGGACTTTTGTTGTTGGAATATTTTTAATCACAGTTTCAATTTCAGTGCTTGTGATTGGTCTGTTCTTATTTTCTGTTTCTTCCTGGTTCAGTCTCAGAAGGTTGTGCATTTCTAAGAATTTGTCCGTTTCTTCCAGGTTGTTCATTTATTGGCATATAGTTGCTTGTAGTAATCTCTCATGATCCTTTGTATTTCTGCAGTGTCAGTGGTTACTTCTCCTTTTTCATTTCTAATTCTATTGATTTGAGTCTTCTCCTTCTTTTTCTTGATGAGTCTGGCTAATGGTTTATCAATTTTGTTTATCTTCTTAAAGAACTACCTTTTAGTTTTATTTATCTTTGGTATTGTTTCCTTCATTTCTCTTTCATTTATTTCTGATCTGAATTTTATGATTTCTTTCCTTCTGCTAACATTGGAGTTTTTTTGTTCTTCTTTCTCTAATTGCTTTAGGTGTAAGGTTAGGTTGTTTATTTGAGATGTTTCTTATTTCTTGAGATAGGATTGTGTTTTTATAAACTTCCGTCTTAGAAGTGCTTTTGCTGCATCCCATAGGTTTTGGGTCGTCCTGTTTTCCTTTTCATTTGTTTCTAGGTATTTTTTGATTTCCTTTTTGATTTCTTCTGTGATCTCATGGTTATTTAGTAGTGTATTGTTTAGCCTCCATGTGTTTGTACTTTCTACAGATATTTTCCTGTAATTGATATCTAGTCTCATAGCGTTGTGGTCGGAAAAGATACTTGATACGATTTCAATTTTCTTAAATTTACCAAGGCTTGATTTGTGACCCAAGATATGATCTATCCTGGAGAATGTTCCATGAGCACTTGAGAACAATGTGTCGATTTCAATTTTCTTAAATTTACCAAGGCTTGATTTGTGACCCAAGATATGATCTATCCTGGAGAATATTCCATGAGCACTTGAGAACAATGTATATTCTGTTGTTTTTGGATGGAATGTCGTATAAATATCAATTAAGTCCATCTTGTTTAATGTATCATTTAAAGCTTGTGTTTCCTTCTTTATTTTCATTTTGGATGATCTGTGCACTGTTGAAAGTGGGGTGTTAAAGTCCCCTACTATGACTGTGTTACTGTCGATTTCCCCTTTTATTACTGTTAACATTTGCCTTTTGTATTGAGGTGCTCCTATGTTGGGTGCATAAATATTTACATTTTTTTTATCTTCTTTTTGGATTGATCCTTTGATCATTATGTAGTGTCCTTCTTTGTCTCTTGTAATAGTCTTTGTTTTAAAGTCAATGTTTTCTGATATGAGAATTACTACTCCAGCTTTCTTTTGATTTCCATTTGCATGGAATATCTTTTTCCATCCCCTCACTTTCAGTCTGTATGTGTCCCTCGGTCTGAAGTGGGTCTCTTTTAGACAGCATATATACGGATTTTGTTTTTGTATCCATTCAGCCAGTCTATGTCTTTTGGTTGGAGCGTTTAATCCATTTACATTTAAGGTAATTATCGATATGTATGTTCCTATTAACATTTTCTTAATTGTTTTGGGTTTGTTATTGTAGGTCTTTTCCTTTTCTTGTGTTTCCTGGCTAGAGAAGTTCCTTTAGCATTTGTTGTAAAGCTGGTTTGGTGGTGCTGAATCTCTTAGCTTTTGCTTGTGTGTAAAGGTTTTAATTCCTCCGTCAAATCTGAATGAGATCCTTGCTGGGTAGAGTAATCTTGGTTGTATGTTTTTCTCCTTCATCACTTTAAATATGTCCTACCACTCCCTTCTGGCTTGCAGACCTTCTGCTGAAAGATCAGCTGTTAACCTTATGGGGATTCCCTTGTGTATTATTTGTCGTTTTTCCCTGGATGCTTTTAGTATTTTTTCTTTGTATTTAATTTTTGATGGTTTCATTAATATGTGTCTTGGCATGTTTCTCCTTGGATTTATCCTGTATGGGACTCTCTGTGCTTCCTGGACTTGATTAATTTTTTCCTTTCCCATATTAGGGAAGTTTTCAACTATAATCTCTTCAAATATTTTCTCAGTCCCTTTCTTTTTCTCTTCTTCTTCTGGGACCCCTATAATTCGAATGCTGGTGTGTTTAATGTTGTCTCAGTGGTCTCTGAGACTGTCCTCAATTCTTTTCATTCTTTTTTCTTTATTCTGCTCTGCAGTAGTTATTTCCACTATTTTATCTTCCAGGTCACTTATCGGTTCTTCTGCCTCAGTTATTCTGCTATTGATCCCTTCTAGAGAATTTTTAATTTCATTTATTGTGTTGTTCATCACTGTTTGTTTTCTCTTTAGTTCTTCTATGTCCTTGTTAAACATTTCTTGTATTTTCTCCATTCTATTTCCAAGATTTTGGATCATCTTTACTATCATTATTCTGAATTCTTTTTCAGGTAGACTGCCTATTTCCTCTTCATTTGTTAGGTCTGGTGGGTTTCTGCCTTGCTCCTTCATCTGCTGTGTGTTTCTCTGTCTTCTCATTTTGCTTAATTTGCTGTTTTTGGGGTCTCCTTTTCGCAGGCTGCCTGTTCATAGTTCCCATTGTTTTTCATGTCTGTCCCCAGTGGCTAAGGTTAGTTCAGTTGGTTGTGTAGGCTTCCTGGTGGAGGAGACTAGTGATTGTGTTCTGGTGAATGAGGTTGGATCATGTCTTTCTGGTGGGCAGGTCCACGTGTGCTATGTGTTTTTGGGTGTCTGTGGCCTTATTATGATTTTAGGCATCCTCTCTGCTAATGGATGGGATTGTGTTCCTGTCTTGCTAGTTGTTTCGCATAGGGTGTCCAGCACTGTAGCTAGCTGGTCTTTGAGTGGAGCTGGGTCTTGGTGTTGAGATGGAGATCTCTGGGAGATTTTCGCCATTTGATATTATGTGGAGTTGGGAGGTCTCCTGTGTACCAGTGTCCTGAACTTGGCTCTCCCACCTCAGAGGCACAGCCCTGATATCTTTCTGGAGCACCAAGAGCCTGTCATCCACAAGGCTCAGATTAATAGGGAGAAAAAAAAAGAAAGAAAGAAAGATGAAGATAAAATCAAATCAAATAAAACAAAGTAAAATAAAATAAAGTAAATAAAATAAAATTAAGTTATTAACATAAAAAATTATTAAAAAAATTTTTTTTAAAGTAATAAAAAAAAAGAAAGAAAGAAAGAAGAGAGCAACCAAACCGAAAAACAAATCCACCAGTGATAACAAGTGCTAAAAGGTATACTAAAAAAAAAACACACACACAAAAAAATGGACAGACAGAACCCTAGGACAAATGGTGAAAGCTACACAGACACAATCACACAGAGAAGCATACACATACACATTCACAAAAAGAGAAAAAGAGAAAAAAATATGTATATCATTGTTCCCAAAGTCCACTCCCTCAATTTGGGATGATTCGTTGTCTCTTCAGGTATTCCACAGATGCAGGGTACATCACGTTGATTGTGGAGATTTAATCCGCTTCCCCTGAGGCTGCTGGGAGAGATTTCCCTTTCTCTTCTTCGTTCGTGCAGCTCCCGGGGTTCAGCTTTGGATCTGGCCCCGCCTTTGCGTGTAGGTCGCCTGAGGGTGTCTGTTCTTCGCTCAGACAGGACGGGGTTAAAGGAGCAGCTGAATCGTGGGCTCTGGCTCACTCAGGCCAGGGGAAGGGATGGGTACGGATGCGGGGCGAGCCTGCGGCGGCAGAGGCCGGTGTGACGTTGCACCAGCCTGAGGCGCGCCGTGCGTTCTTCCTGGGAAGTTGTCCCTGGATCACAGGACCCTGGCAGTGGCGGGCTGCACAGGCTCCCGGGAGGGGAGGTGTGGATGGTGACCTGTGCTTGCACACGGGCTTCTTGGTGGCAGCAGCAGCAGCCTTAGCGTCTCATGCCCGTCTCTGGGGTCCGCGCTGATAGCCGCGGCTCACGCACGTCTCTGGAGCTCGTTTAAGCAGTGCTCTGAATCCCCTCTCCTCGCGCACCAGGAAACAAAGAGGCAAGAAAAAGTCTCTTGCCTCTTCGGCAGCTCCAGACGTTTTTCCCGGACTCCCTCCCGGCTAGCTGTGGCACACTAGCCCCCTTCAGGCTGTGTTCACGCAGCCAACCCTAGTCCTCTCCCTGGGATCCGACCGAAGCCCGAGCCTCAGCTCCTAGCCCCCGCCCGCCCCGGCGGGTGAGCAGACAAGCCTCTCGGGCTGATAAGTGCTGGTCGGCACCGATCCTCTGTGCGGGAATCTCTCCGCTTTGCCCTCCGCACCCCTGTGGCTGCGCTCTCCTCCGCGGCCCCGAAGCTTTCCCCCTCTGCCACCCGCAGTCTCCGCCCGCGAAGGGGCTTCCTAGTGTGTGGAAACCTTTCCTCCTTCACAGCTCCCTCCCACTGGTGCAAGTCCCGTCCCTATTCTTTTGTCTCTGTTCATTCTTTTTTTTTTTGCCCTACCCAGGTACGTGGGGAGTTTCTTGCCTTTTGGGAGGTCTGAGGTCTTCTGCCAGCGTCCAGTAGGTGTTCTATAGGAGCTGTTCCACATGTAGATGGATTTCTGATGTATTTGTGGGGAGGAAGGTGATCTCCACGTCTTACTCTTCCGCCATCTTGATGCTCCTCCCCATGCCACTTTATTATCCTTCCCTCCTACCCATCTCTGCCCCAAAATAACCATTGATCTGCTGTCACTATAGATTAGTTTGTATTCCCTAGCATTTTATGTAAATGGATCAAACAGTATGTATTCTTTTTTGTCTGGCTTCTTCACAGACAATTATTTTGAGATTTATCTGTGTTGTTTCTTATATCAAAAGTTCATTCTTGTTATTGCTGAGTAGTATGTTGCATAGATATACCACAATTTATCAATTCATCTGTTGAAGGTCGTTTCAGTTGTTTCCAGTTTTGTTTACTTTGGCTTTTGTTTGCTAGTTTCTTAAGGTGGAAGCTGAGGTAATTGATTTGAGACATCTTTTCTAATATACAATAAATTTCACTCTAATACTTCTCTAGTGGCATCCCACTAATTATATTTTTTTCATTTTAATTCAGTTCAAACACTTTCTAATTTCCCTTTTGATTTCTTCTTTGGCCCATGAATTATTTAGAAATATATTATTTAATTTCCAAATATTTTTTTACTGCCCATGTATTTTGCCTCTGGAGCTCTATTTACCAACTCCACAATTCCCTTTTTTTTTTCCAGGACCCTGTGGATGTTACTCCAACTTTGCCATTGATTATGATAAATGGGCCGACTTTGCCTTTGATGTTATGTGACCCCACCTAGCCTCTATTTTAGGATCGTCTTATTTCTACTGCTATCAGTAAGCCAAGTTCTGTAATACTATCTCCAATTTCCAGTGCTGGCCTACAGAGAAGAGCCATCTCTGAGCTTCTCTGATACTGTGGCTGCTTTGACCAGTGCATTCCTTATTGTTTTTTTTGTTTGTTTTTTGTTTTTTTTAAATATATATATATATTTTTTTTTAATTTTTATTTATTTATTTATTTTATTTATGGCTGTGTTGGGTCTTCGTTTCTGTGAGAGGGCGTTCTCTAGTTGTGGCAAGCGGGGACCAGTCTTCATCGCGGTGTGCGGGCCTCTCACTGTCGCAGCCTCTCTTGTCGCGGAGCACAGGCTCCAGACGCACAGGCTCGGTAATTGTGGCTCACGGGCCTAGCTGCTCTGCGGCATGTGGGATCTTCCCAGACCAGGGCTCGAACCTGTGTCCCCTGCATTGGCAGGCAGATTCTCAACCACTGCGCCACCAGGGAAGCCCCTTCCTTATTGTCTTGATAAACAGAATATCCTTTAGGCTTTCGCATGGAACTTAGTGGACCTTGGTGTTCTGGCCTTCACTAGTATTTCCTCTCGTAGGATTCTCACTTCTCTGAGTCTTTCAAGCCCTTCACCTACTGTGAGCCATCTATTTCTCCATACTTTCATGATCCATCCTAAAATGCTCTTTGCACTGTCTACCAGAGTGTTTGCCAAGGTGTTAAAAGCTATATAATAGAGGATTGCTCCATATTATAAATCCTCTCTTATTCTATTTTATCTTCCACATCTGTTAATACACATCCTCTATAATCTCATGTATTTTACTATGTTGGTAGCTCCTTTGGGGTACTGTCTCTTTGCTCCCTTAGCAGGTCCAACACATTTCCAATCTGGTTCTGCTGTGATTTAAGCCAGTTGTTGGACTGGGGTCAGAAGGGCAAGAGGGGGCAAACCATGAAGGAGGTGCATACAGAGGTCTTTGCATTGTCTTTAATTGAGAATAGAACACTAGCCTTTATCAGAAATGGAAGAGTGAGCTACTGTGTAATCCGAGTGCTCAGGGGAATATGGTAATTCAATATTTGAGAGCATTAACTTTGATGTCTTCATCAAATCTCAGAATCCCACTCCTTCCTAACTAGGGCACTGGTCTCGGTGTAGCTGATTTTCCAGGGTTGAGTATTCAACCTTCTCTGCAGCTCTGCTACCCTTATAAGTCTTGAGCCTGATCCTCGGCTTTTTCTGTCCTCCTGCTGCAGGAGATGGGAGCTTTTTTGTGTGCTTCCAAGGAGGTCTTCTGGCTTTCATGCTTTGCCTTAAGTGTAAATCCTGCTTAATCTTTTATCATTTCTTCAATGCCCCTATAGCTCTCAGCAACAGCCATCAGATTCCTTATAATTACTTGCTCCAAACTCTCAAATGCCTGACATATTCCACTACCAGTGTTTTCCTTTCCCTGAGCACCAGGGTGAAAGTTTCAGCAATTGCATAGCTATAGCATACTGAGTGCTTTCAGTATTTGGCCTACCATCAGTGATGGGTCTTTATGGCCAGCTGATCAGCAGATGATTTGGCTCCAAAACCCCATTTTAGAATTTACTGGAACCAACTTTTGTAGGTCATATTCCTCGGAAACAATGATGTGTACTTTTGCACATGGTGGGTTATTGGAGCATTCTTGAGAACCACATTTGTAAGAGAGTGAGGAAAGTAGGATAGGGCAGAGGAGATGTTAAACTGAGATGCAGTTGCAACAGAAGACTTAGTTGATCACACAGGAGTCTGAAGCTGGGATGCCTCTTCAGCATTGTCACCAGTGATTTGATGCAGACTGTCCCTAGGGAAGGCGCAGACTTGGAGCATTACCAGGAGGAGTATCTCAGTGAATCATATTCCTTCAGCCTAGGGCAATTCTTGTGGAGGATCTTAACTATGAGACCTAGGGAGGTACCACTCCAGGCAGCTGGGGGAATGGGAGTCTTGGTCCTGAAGTATCGTACCTGGATGGTGCACCACAGCATCCACTGTAAACATTTTAGGACTTTTAGCCCAAGTAGAGACTTTGCTTAATATTGACAATTTCTAGTATATCAATACTCTCTGTGAAGTGTTAACCAGCTATAAAATCAGATATCACTCTTCCAATTTATCCTGTATCTCAAGGATATAATGAAAGACTTAAAATCATAAATCTGCAGGCCAAATGCCTTGATGAAATAAAGATGGAGTATGTCTGCCATTTCTCCATCATCCCTGTGTATAATCTGCACTGAGCAATGAAATGACATTAGTATGCATTGAGTTATCATAACCCAAACACTCTGGATCCTCCTAACTGCTTCATGAACTATCTATTGAATAACTTATTCTAGAAGTTTGGTTTTTCTAGGGATCAGTCTTATGCTTGCTGATTCCTGGTTTCCAGAATCCTGTCTCATCCTGGGTCTAAGTGGAGTGTTACTCTGTTTCATTTCACTTTTCTTCTCTAATATTCCTCAACAAATTCTTTTAATGTCTTAATACCAGTGCCAAGACTTTTCGCTCTCTTTCCTTTTCATCATCTCAGTCCAGTGTACTCTGTTAAAAGAGCTTTCCACCATCCTCCACTGAGGCCAAGCTTCTTTCTCTCACTGCCCAACCCAATTTTCAGTAGTGGAATTCTTATCTTGTCATCCTTACTTAATATTTGGAAAAGTAAAAGGAAAGAAGCTATCACTTATTGGGATATTGAACAGTGAGGCATCTTAACCCTGTTAGTAAATAAGCAATTTATATTTTGTTATATTAGGATGAACACACTCAAGAAAGCACAAATTATTTCTATGGTATCCAGAAACACCAATGGTAAGCCCGGCACTCATAAGAGGACTCATCCTTGAAGGGTATAGAAAGTCATAAACATACATCTAAGCAGTGGTCATGAGAGATTTTTCTGAATGAACACATTAAGAGTTTATGTGTGTTATATTTTTGTTTGGATATAGAAATTATTATTAGCTTTTATTGATCCTTGAATTATGGCATGAATGTGAGAGTGATTACATTTCTGAAAAGTTTAGATAATACTTTATGAGAAATTAAGTGGCTAATTAACCAGAACGTTTGAAAAGAAAAAGCTCAGCAGGTCACACATTTTATAAATGGCACTACTGAAAAATGATTATTTACCAAATTCTGCAAAGTGCACTGTTTAACCTACCATTTCTTCCAAAGTTCTCAAGGGACTTAATATAATTTTGTACAACAAATTGTTCTAAAAGAATAATCAGCATAGCATCATAACGTCTATTTCACCACAATACTTATCAGTTAAAAATCAGAGTTACAAATTGTGAGTGTTGTACTACAATTAATTTTTTCCATCTTTAATTATTGGCTTTGGTAGGAGCTCTCACAGACATCTAAGTTACCTAGTCTTTCTAGCTACACCCAGCAAGACTATGGAGTTCCTGGGCTTGTTCTAACAGAGCAGGGAAATCTAAGTTTCTTTCTTCCTTTATTCTGACTTCAGTCCTATAGGGACTAAAAAACCTCTTCAGTTAGATGAATGCGTCTTGCATACTGCTGTGAAAATTTTAACACATCAGGAGAAATCAGCAACACATACTGCTGAAAGAAGAAAAAAAAAGTTACTGCTAAGTGAAGCTTAAAGGAAACACACCCCGATGTTTGTGCAGGCAAATGAGTGAGCACAGACCCTGGGGTCCCTAACACACCATTTTTGTGAATTATTATGCATGATTTGTCCATACTGACAAAATGATTAACCATTTGCATGGGTAAATTCATGACCCCAGACAGATGAAAGGTAAATATGGCTCTGTTGACAAATGGCTTGATTGTAAAATTCTGGTATAAACAAAGGCATTATAAGAAAAAAAAATCTGTGTGGGATAAATTCAAGTCAATTTTCTAATCAGCCGCCAGAACAACCTTGTTATTCTTTCAAAAATTGATGCTATGATATTAATTATCTGTGACGCTAAGTGGGGAAAATATTTAGGCGTAGAATTTTAGAGTGAAAGAAATGTGTAGTAAGAAGTAAAGAGGGGCTCAGCCGCAGGAAAGAAAAGCTTTAAATCATCTAATCACCTAGATTAGCCGTGTGGGGCAGGGGAGACGCTGGGCCGGGAGTGACCATGATGAAATTAGCGCAGTGGCCGTGAGTGAGCAGGGAAATGATTCTTGACTCAATATCTAAGGCAACCTTCCAGTATATTCTGGCTTTAAAGAAACTTGCAGGTTCTTCACATTTTATGTTTCCCACCTCAGAGGGGAAAAATATGGAATACAAAAAGCTGGACAGATATTTCTCAAACAGAAGCTGCTGAAAAGATGAAAAATTTCCTTTTCTTATTTTTCATTGTAGGCAAAAAAAAAAAAAAAAAAAATTATAATCCTAGGAAATTTATTTAATAGGTGATAGTTAGGATCACCTATTGTGATACTGGAAATGTGGGTGAATTTAAAACTGTAGAAAACTAGATAATAAAACTAAAAACAAACAAACAAACCCTAAAGGTAAGGGCACATAGAGAATGAAGTGGATCTTGCCTCAGCAATCTTAGATTTGTTTTATCTACGACACCATAAAAGTTTCCTCAAAATAATAATAGAAACAATGGAAATTCTGTTTTCTACTCTATTCAAAAGTGATTATAGTATAGTCCTTTGTTCTAGTTATTTAAAAGATGTCTAGACCAGTGTTTCCCAAACTTTAGTACGTATATGAATCATCAGAGGATCTTGTGAAAAAAGCATTTTCTAATTCAGTTTGCTTGAGAGTTTGTATTTCTAACAATTTCCCAGATGACACTGATGTGGCAAGTCCAAGGACCATATTTTGAGAAAGCAAAGATTTAGAAAATTACCTTGTTCTTTGGAACAATTCAGAAGAGCATCTAAGGGATATTAATTAACAATGATCAATTAGATCTGTGAGGAAAGGTGATGACTTCTGGGAGAAATGATAAATGTATGAAGAGAAAGAATAATGAATAGTAAGAGGATCAAAGAAAATAAATGGCTCTTAGCAGAGTTTTCTTATTCCACAGACAGCAGAATTACAAGTGAGTTTCCAGATAGCTTAAAGTGTCTATGCAATATCTGGAAAAATTTTATGACAGTAAGAGGTGCTAAATATCAAATAGTTTACTCAGAGAGGCCAATCTCTTACCAAGAGTTTGGGATGATTTAAGAGTGGTTGTTCCTCAGGAAAGGTGGATTTTCTTCACTACCTCTTAAAAACCTCTTCCTGGTGAATGTTTGTATCAATAGAATCACCATATCAGTTTGGTAATTTTAATAAGATATATGTATTTAAAAATCATTTGGAAGCAAATTCTAAATATCAGAGCTGATAGCAGACATCACCTACAACACCAGTTTTGGTTACTTGATTTATTTATTTATTTTGGTGGTATTGGAAGATCTCTCTGGGAGGAAGACATTTATTAGATCACTTCACATTGCATGTGGTAGTCCCTATATAGACTTTATTCTCTTGTTTTCCCAATGGCTAACTAGAGGAAAAGTGAAAAAGATATACTACTTGAATTTATATCATTTTTAAAGACAACACTGCACAGTTGATGAGTCAAAGGTGCAAAAATATAGCCTCAATTTTTAAAAATGCAATAAAAGAAAGAGTGGCAGAGACAGAAAGAAGGAAGAAAGGGAAAAAAAAAGACAAAAGAAACAGGGAGAGAGAGAAAGAAAGGAAGAAAAATGTTGAGAGTGAATACTTGGTTAAATTCTTATGTTCATTTTCCCATCCTTCACAGAAAACCCTTCTTTGTTTTCAAAAGACCTTTGTGTTCAAACAGTGCTTTGGGAGTTGTGAAAAGGAATAAGAAATCATCATATCATGTTTTTTTCATAATTTATTACAGACATCTCTTATGATCTTTGCTTTGGTAACACTAGGCTTCATGAGCTCAGTACTACAGTAGAAGGCCAAATAAGAAAAATTAGGTAGTAAGAGCTAATGTGCAGCAACAAGGATGGACCTAGAGATTATCATACTAAGTGAAGTAAGCCAGACAGAGAAAGACAAATATCATCTGATATCGCTTATATGTGGAATCTAAAAAAATAAAACAAATAAACTTATTTACAAAACAGAAATAGACTCATAGACATAGAAACAAACTTATGGTTACCAAAGGAGAAGGGGGAGAGGGATAATTTAGGAGTTTGGGATTAAAATATACACACTACTATATATAAAATAGATAACCAGCAAGGACCTACTGTATAGCACAGGGAACTATACTCAATATTTTGTAATAACCTATAATGAAAGAGAGTGTAAAAAAAGAACATGTATATTTATATATGTATAACTGAATCACTTTGCTGTACACCTGAAATTAACACATTGTAAATCAATTATATTTCAATAAAAAAATTTTTAAAAAGCTAATGTATACAGTACTTTCTATTTGCCAGACCCTATTCTATGTACTTCTTTTATATTAACTTGTTTAACAGATATAATGATAGAGGCAAGTTTCATTAACAAAAGAAAAAATTAATCAAATACAACACATATATGCTTCCAAAAAAAAAGCAAAAAAGAATGTTAGGAGTACTTAGGACAGCTCCTTATACATCTGATGAACTTCAATGACACTGACAGCTAGAAGGTAACTGTACACAAGGATGCTATAGAAGAACTGAAGGCAAAGTAGTATGAAATGAATTCAAGTATTTCCAAGCACATTCCAGCAATGTATTATTAGCATCTCTGACCATAGGTCCCAAGGTAAATGCTGTCTGGCACACTGGACCTCATTGTAAACTCACTCAAATTGTTCACTATATATTTCTACCTCAGTGATTCAACAAAGGAATGGATATATTTCTGGAAATATTAAAAGTAAAAGTGTGGTGACCCTCAGAGCAGAGAGTAACTCCTCTCACCTTCTCTTCCTCCTGAACCCCAATACTCCATACCATGGCAATTTATTAAGGGTTAAATCCTAGTTATGATACTTCTTCTAATACAAAGGCTTGTGAATAAATCCTACATCATGTATCTATATGTAGCTATAAAACAAAGCTACAGGTGGGTAAAAATTAAACTGATCAGAGAAAGATTCCATTGTCCTGGAAAGTAGGAGTAAGACGGACTGAGGAAGCACTTTGGGCCTTCTTGTAAGTAGTCAAGAAAGGAAATCCATCACAACTTGGGGTTTTCACTTCTCTTTTAATGCAAAGGACAGTAGCACATATTCTCTCTTCAGTGGAGTTAGAGAGGGACACTGAGGGGAGGGGGGAGAGGCATGGAGAGACATCTGCTCTCAAAAGGCGTTTGAAAGGTACCCATGCTAGAGTATGGGGGGAGGGAACATGTGTGCATTGAGAGGCAGATGACAGACAGCACATTGCAGACAGGCTGATTGAAGGGAGGTAGAGAAGAACTAGAAACAGGTCAAAAGCCGGCAGCGCAGCTAGAGGTCCTCTGATCTCTGCTCCCTGGCTTTTTGCTTTCAGTCAGCTGGCAATCTGATTCAGGATTTAAAGAAATGCTGAAAGCCATTTTCCAGGTGTCAATATTCCAGCCATCCTAGAGCGCACTGAGCGCTTAGACAAACATTTCAATTATAAGGCTCTACCTCTAATTTAGAACTGCTTAATTTTAACATCTAAAATATGAATTTCTAAGCCAAATTAAAAAAAAAGAGATCCTGCTAAAAAAGCATATTTGAAAAATCAGCAAATTGCCTCAGAACTCCCACTTTGGGGGTAAAAAGTAATTTCTCACAATTAACATCAATAATGCCTTAGTTGTGAGACCTCAATGCCTGCTCACTTAAAGGGAGTCAGACTCTTCCAAATATATAGTCTGTGTGTTACAAATCACAGCTAGAGACTACTTTGCCACCAGTATGTGGGTGGTGGGAGGATGTGGACAAAAAATTCACAATGCCTAATGATTTATTAATGAGTTTCATCTTCTTTTTGGAATGTGGACCACTAATTACATGTGTGTCTAATTACTCCCTGGTGGATGGAAAGTTTTCAGCTATCAGCTCAAGAGAGACACACTTCATTATTTGCAAAAGGGAAACTTTACAAGTGACACCCCTTTAGCCACTCTCAAGCCTCCACAGTTGCAGTCTTGCTGGCAAACAAAGGTTGTCCTTCAGGCTTTCCATCTAGGCCCACTAACTTAGATGAGCAATTGAAAGCAGGGTTGGTTTGTTTGCTTTGTTGCTTTAGAATTTAAGAGCTACTCAGTTTTCTGCTAATGATGATGTATCATTACTTTGCTGGGTAAAAGGGTCCAGAAGAGTCCATTGCTGTATTATCATCATCCCAGAGGAGAAGGAAAACAATACAAAACCAACCCCACCCCCCGAATTTCTAATTAATTAATTAAAGAATTTATTCATGCAATAAATGTGGAATTAATGAAGGACTGGCTAATTTCAACATTTAAATTTTGTAAGGATCCCCAAGAAGTAATCTCTTCCTCAGACAGGGCCATGCTTTACTGTCTGTGTCAATGGTTACGGACCTCCAAAAGAGGTAATTTAAAAATATGTATATGTATAACTGATTCACTTTGTTATAAAGCAGAAACTAACACACCATTGTAAAGCAATTATACTCCAATAAAGATGTTAAAAAAAAATACTCGCTCAAAAAACTTACACCAGCTCTTTCTTGATATTTTAAATATCATAACAAACTCCATATCAGGTGCTTCAACCTCCTTCATTTCTCTTCCCTAATTATCTTCATTTTTCATTACTCTCTAGTGGAATCATTACTTCTACTGTACATTTTTACCTACCTGTTTACCCAACTTTCAAACCATTCCTCTGGATTGTAGCAAGCCGCCCTCAGCCCCCGCTTACGTCGCCCCCGCTTACGCCGCCCTCGCTTCCGCCTCCGCTTCCGCAGCCCTCGCTTCCGCAGCCCCCGCTTCCTTACTATTTAAGCTACTTTTACGTGCCAGGCATTGCTCTAGGCACTGGGGATATAGTATTGAATAAGACAAGGCTCTTGCCTTGGGTGTTTAGATTCTATTGTGTGGAGCTTATAGCTTCCTGCTTTTCACTAAAATGGTTTATTCTCTTCAAAATTCTGGTAGCCTTATTCCCACTGAGGTCTTTCAGGATCAAGTCCGAACAGTGGACTACTGGATGGCAGAAGTCGTTTATTGTTGTATCCAGTATGGAAAAAAATGATCGCAACATGGTAAGTGCTCTATAAATGTTTGTACGAGGAATGAATGATTCTATCCAATCCAGCCACTGCCTGAGATTGTGTATGTAGCAGTACCTTATCTCATTTGACCCTCATTATTTTTCTGATGAAGTAAGTGAAACAGTTATAACCACCAGATGAAGAAACTGGAGCTCAGCATGACTAAATAACTTGCCTAAGCTCACACAGCTATTGAGCAAGGAAACCAGGATTTTAGAAGGCTCCTTTTTCCACAGCACATGTCTTATCTTTGTTAATACTTGTTGTTTCCTATTCTCCAATCAGAGTTTCACATTTTATTTATCAGAATCACCTGGGGACTTGTTATAACAGATTTTGGACCCCAATCCTAGGGTTTCTGATTCAGTAGGCCTGGAGTGGGACCTGATACTTTGCATTTTTAACAAGTTCCAAGCTATCTTTGTGCTTTGAAAACCACTATCTTAGGTGTAAACTTTTTTAAAAAATTAATTAATTTATTTATTTATTTTTGGCTGTGTTGGGTCTTCGTTTCTGTGCGAGGGCTTTCTCTAGTTGTGGCAAGCGGGGGCCACTCTTCATCGCGGTGCGCGGGCCTCTCACTATCGCGGTCTCTCTTGTTGCGGAGCACAGGCTCCAGACGCGCAGGCTCAGTAATTGTGGCTCACGGGCCCAGTTGCTCCGCGGCATGTGGGATTTTCCCAGACCAGGGCTCGAACCCGTGTCCCCTGCATTAGCAGGCGGAGTCTCACCCACTGTGCCACCAGGGAAGCCCCAGGTGTAAACTCTTTAAGAGCAATCATTGTTTTCTCTTTTTTCAGTCAGTTATCCTTGCTCAGTCACACAACTGCTTTGTTGTGTCACCTTTAACAACTAACTCACTGTCAGGGAGTTCCTTTTTCATCCTGGAACTAAGTCTCCTGTAGTTTAAATGGATTTCACTTGTTTTATGGCAGAGACTCAGAACAGCTGTGTGGGCTCCTCTTATACTTATTTAGTAAGCTCTTTTCAACTTGTTTTTCAACAAGTGTGGTCCAGGAACCACATACAATAGCATCATCAGGGTGCTTAACAAATATCCATTCTTGGGTCCCAATTCAGAACCACTGAGTCAGATTCTATGGGGTTGGGGCCTGTTAACAAGTGCCCGAGCTGAGTTGCTTCCATACCAGAGCTGCAAACCTCTGCATTATAACCATTTTAAGATTCTCTTTTCACTTGTGTCTCCTGCTAAATGAAAAACTCAGCCTTCTTTAAGTTTCCCTCCTGAAGTTAATTTTCCAGATTTTCTCTGAACCCCCTCCAACTTGTTTGAGGGGATGAGTGTTCAGGGGATGAATTTTTGGGCATGTTTTCAAAGAGTTCTGCATGCCGTTCCCATGTGTGGGTTTCTGCCCAGTATTTACAGAGAAGTTTTTTAATAGGCAGTGTTTGGAAAGTGACTACTGAAGATGTGAAATGGACTAGGCAAGGAAAATGAAAAAGTTGCTTTAACTTTCACATAAGACTTCTTTGAATTTTCTATTTAATCTTCAGCCTGAAACTTGGTTCTTCATAATTATTATCTTGAATGAACCTGATTTTACAAACACTACTTAAAAATATTTAATTTATTTATTCATTTTAGATCTCAAAGTCCTCCAAATTCCCTTTGTTATTGACTGTGATTCATGAATTTTAATTGGAAAAATAACATTGTTTCAGGGAATTCTTTTTCTTTTTTTAGAGTAGACCATTAGACATTAGGCTAAATCTATGAGTTTGTTTTATTGTTTTTCAAGTCAGTGTTTTCAAAAGAGTGGGAATTGCCTACTCAGTTGAGGAAACTGTTTCTTTAAGGTGTCTTGGGAATTCTGAAGTGAATATGGTAACAAGTCTTTCATTGGTCTGGAGTAGCTGATCTAAACAGTTGCTTCCTAGGGTTTAAGGCCTTGAAAGTAAAATTTTTTGGCTTGTGTCAACAATAAATATTGAATTCAACTTAGTAGAGGGTTGGTAGAGGCTGGATATGATCCTCTGCCTCCCTCTTCCACATTTAGGACCCTTGTGATTATATTGGACCCACCTGGATAATCCAGGCTTCTCTCCCTATCTCAGGGTCAGCTGATTAGCAACTTTAATTTCTTTTGCAACCTTAATTGCCCTGTACCTTGTATTGTAACATATTCACAGGTTTCAGGTATTGGGATGTGGCCATCTTTAAGGGATCATTCTTCTGCCTGCCATAGATCCCATTGGAGAAACAGCTAATAATTATAATTTAAATTCTCAAAGTGTGGTCCCTGGGCTGGGAGTATCAACATCACCTGGGAACTTGTTAGATATGCAGATCTTGGGTTCTACCCCAGATCTACTGAATCAAAAACTCTAGGACTGGGGCCTCCCAATGTGTAGTTTAACAAGCCCTCCAGGTGATTCTGATGCACACCGATGTTTGAGAATCACTGTTTTAAGTACTGTCCTAAAGAACCAGACTAAAAATTCAAGTGGACTCTTTATTTTGACTTAATACTGTCAATTGATTAAGAACTTTACATTTTACTTGGTACTTTTACTTGGAATGTAAGGTTCCAGGAGCCCAAAGGATTCAGGAAGTGACTTGGAGCCTCTGAGGATGCATGCATAACATCTTCATCTTCTCCATACCACATTGATCTGACCAGCTTGATTTTTATTACTATTTACTTTTTTTGGGTGGGGAGGGCAATGATGTGTATAATTTCATTTGGAAAAAGTTAACATTGGTAAAATTTTTTCTGAAAACAACTAAGTGCATTGAATATTATTTACAACTTTATGAATTAGGTCCGGCAGAGTTACTCCCACATTTTTGCTGTTGGCTTTTGCTGCAGGTCTAGCTGAGTAAGATAAAATGCAGAAGAACCTAGAACCTTTTATTAACATACTTAGGTAAGGAAAAAATATTCAAGACTGTCCATTCACTTTTAAAACAAAAAATTCTGTCCGCTTTAGCTCATGCAGACTGAGGCTCTGAGGCAGTGTCTGATTTCTCTAAGTCTTAGGACTAGAAAGTGGAGTTAATATGACATTTTACAGCCTATTGAGGAGCCATTAGCTTATCATTTGTGGCATATTGTGGTATCTGAATGAAAAGATGATCCACTTAAAAAAACAAAAAACAAAACAAACCCCAAAATAAACAAAAGGCTTGTTTAACTGCTGTTTGCCTAAAGCTGGCATCGGAGAATTTTCCCAGGGACAGACAGCACCTGAAATTACCAAGTGTAAATACCATGGGAAGGAATAAGCATGAAAGAAGCTTGAAAAATCCATGGTTTTAGTGTTCGCTTCCTATAGTTTTTCATGAGGTCCTGGTTTCCTCTTTAACCTGCAGAACTCTTCAAAGTACTGATAAAAGCCCTAAGGGGACCTCTCTAGGACTGTTACGCCCTTCTCAGATTTCTTCCCTTCCACCAAGATCTCTCCTGTCCACTCCATACCTGCAAGGTGACTCTCTTAAATTTGTCACGTTCTTTTTCTTCTATCATTTTAAGGCCTCTTTGATTTACGTAAAGTCTTCAAAGTCTTTCTCAATTAAGAATCCAAAATTTAAAACTATTAATTCAAACATTATGTGACAGACACCTAGCTAAATCCTGGGGTTATAGGGCTGAGTCAAACAGATATAATTCCTGGTCTCACTAAGCTGAAATAAGGCCATATATTTCCCTGTCATCCACTATTGAATTTTGCAAATACCATATATATACAACATATATATATATAATATGTGCTTTCTAGCAGTCCAATTGCTTTGACCACTTTGTGTTGTAACCTATTTGTTATTTTCACATTTATCTCTGATGTACACACATTTTCAAAGCTAACATTATATTGGTCTGAAATTATATGCTATTTTAAGGAAGGTTATTTAGATTATATTTCCAACTGCCTTCAGGCTGTTTCCATTTTTATGTGGGCTGCTTCCTCTCCTTTGTTTTCTGAATCTAATTAGGCTTGAGAGGCATCATGAAATAGGTCAGATGGGTTTGGATTTCAATCTTAGTTCTCTCTCTCCCTCATATATGTATTTATATTTATATTTTTGCTTATTTATGTTTATATTTATAAAATTGGGAAGTTTAATGTAATATTTGTAAGCCTCAGTTTTCTCAGTTAAAATGGGGATTATATATTACCATGTAAGGTGGTTGTGAAGATTAAAATATGTGTGTGTAAAGTACATATATATGCATAGATATATTATACTTTAAAATGGAGAGAGATACATTTAAAACCATGACTTACATATAATGTAATAAGTATTATTCCCCCACATCCCCATCTCCTCCTAATCAATTATTCTTATGAAATATGAACTCTTTTGGTTCCCTTTCTCCTCAGTCCCATCACCATAAGTCATTTGTAAAGATCCCTACATTGACTTTCTATTCTTTTTCTCTCTAATCCTTCACCTGTAATTTTTCTAAAGCATTGTTTTTACTATGTTACTCCCTTGTTTCTGTGTATACTGTAAACACTTACTGCCCCTTGCAGTACTCTGTCTGGTGTTCTTCATGCTTTACTTTCATTTTATCCTTGATAAAACTGCGTTGTCATCTCTATCGCAAAATCTGTTCACCCTGGTGATACTTGTTGCTTTTATTTCCCTTGATGTACCATGCTCAGTTTTACCTCTGAGTCTGCTTATATTGTGCTTGGATTTTAAATTGTGAGTCCATCTTAATTTTGAAAGAAAATACTTAAAAGTTCACTTACAGGCTGCGTATGCTTAATATGATTTATTAGGTATCTTTGGTTATAAGCTACAGAATTCAAACTAGCTTAGGCCAGAAAGGTATTATTATTTCATGGAATCCAAGTACAGTTTGCACAACTAAACTGTGGGATTCAGCAGTCATAGGAACAGCTGGAACCAGAGACCAGAAATGCCTCAGGTCTCACTCCGTTTCTCATCACTGCTTCTCTTGGCCTTCTGGTTTCCACACACTCTCCCTGCAGGCTTAGTTCTTCCACATTTTTGGCCAATCACCGAAACCTCTTCCAAAGAGGGCGGCTGACTTTCTTTTAAGGACTCTGATCGGTATAGATAAGGTCAGGTGTCACTCATGGACGATTTAATTCTGTCCTGGCAGCAGGGTCATATAGAAGTATGGAAGTTCCCATACACAGACATACTGTGTGTGCATGTGTATGTGTATGGTGGGGGGTGGCTGGGAGCAGTTCCCAAGTGTAGAGAGCAAAGAATGCTAGACGTCAATACTGTAGATGTATTATTATTAACAAAACCTCTGGGTACTTGGGATGGATTCATTGTACTCTTTTGAGTTTGTCATCATGGAAGGTAATGTTGTCGTCACACAGTCTCCTTTGATGTTAATGAGAGAGATGTTATACTGATCTTGATGGTCCATTGGCTGAAAAAAAACATTTATTATGCTATTATACCTCTACTGGCAAGTGCTTTATGTGAGTGAGCTTGGGAATATAATTAATTATTATTTATCTTTTAGATGTAACCACCAGTTATATAATATTCATAGTAGTGTCACACAGTTTAAACTTAAGGTTTTACCTGTTCTGAACATATACTTCTGCAGCAAAATGACATGTGAAATCATCTGTATTCACTATCAGTTATACGTAGACCACTGCTGAACACCAAATAGCACAACCAATAACACAGTATTTTAATAACTGACAGTATTTTAATAACTAGATCAGCCTTTATTGTAGATAATGTCTTTTGATACACTGAATATTACAAAGAACAGGAATGGTAATTTGGAACCATTCAAATATTTATTCTCCAAAATGGAATCATATTCATTAGATAAAGAAAGTTGATTCTAGTCACATATCGAACTTCCATTTAGCTTTGCAATATCTTTTTCATTTTGATGAGACCCTTGAAATTTAAGAAAATGTTTAAGTTTGCATCTGTCAAAATTAAAAAGGAGACAAAAGAAATGTAGGCATCTAATACAGACTTCAGATTTCTAACGATCCTGTGGTTGTCTCTACCTGTAAGCTTAATAACTGAAATGTTAGTACTTAACAGTTGGAATCCTCTATGATTTTGGTTACCTTACTAAATAAGCTGCTGACACAGCGTGAGAGCTTGTAAAAGATAAAAAAGGATCGTCTCTGGTCTGAACTGAGACACCCTCTCCTACTGCTTTGCCTTACATATGTCTTTATGGGGCTAAACATCTGGTAGACCACTTATTATTTGTGAGTGAGGGCAATTATCCATGGCACAGGTGCGTTATCCTCTGAAAGATCTTATTTCATTCTAATATATAGACATGTCTGCAAATAATTTATGAGGTGCTCTTATTTTATAGTCATTTTCCCCATGGAGAATAATTGCTAAGCTGCTTTTCTTCACTTTTCCTTTTTTTGTAATGAAGGGTTGGACTATGACATCTTTTAGCTAGGATGGTTATTGTAGCATGTATGGTGAACATATAAGTGCTAAGTAAGATACTGGGTTTTCCATGTAAACCTTCGAGGAGATGCTATAATTTCCAAAATAATCTATTTCAAGGTCACATTACCCTTGCAGTCAATAGGTTCTTGGTAGAAGCTCTTGGTTACACTTTCCTTTAGTTTTGGCCATTCTCTTTTTAATGGCAGTACTGGATATAGAGATCTAGTGCTCAGCATCGTATTCATTTGCTTCTTTTTTAAGTGTGCAGATTCTATTAGCTTCCCTTTTGTTCTGCTCTGCTGTGCATAGCTTGATTCTGTGAACACTTCCTTGAAAGTCAAGGAGCTTCTAATTCTTTGAAATTCAAAAATTATTATTTGCATTTTACATGTTCGCAAATAATTAATATTGTTCATTAACAGACAGGCAGGACTTTGGACTCTTTCCCTAACAGGCAGCACTCTTCTTAAAGGCCATTCTGAGTTACTTGAAATTAGAAACAATGGAATCTTTCCTCTCTACAGAGGCTGTGTTTTTCTATATAGAGTATCTCCAATAGATATTTATATATTGAGATATTTATAATATAAACAGAAACAGAAATTATGGATCAAAATCGGTGCTTAGTAGCCAGATTACTCTGGACAAATCATTTAATCTTTCAGAATTCAGCAAACTGGTTAAGCATATGGGCTTTGGAAACACAGACCTGGGTTCAAGTCCTGGCTCTGTCCCATCACTCACTATGTGACCTCTCTTAAACATCAGTCTTCTAAATATAAAATGGGGATAAAAATCATGTTAATGTAAGATTTGTCTAAAATGCTTAGCATAGTGCTTTATAGAGGAAAGTATTAAATTACTATTTTAAGTGTCTGTGCATATTGACCATTACCATTAGTAAATATGAAATGAGAATAATACCTGCCCTGCCTCTCAAATGGTAACGTCTGTATAAAGTACTACATAAATGTAAGATACTATTTTAATATTTTGTAAGCTATAACTACCCTCTGGAAAAGAATCCTTGCTTTTAGCAGTGCCAAAATTTTGAAAATTCTTTCTTGTGCACTGTTGTATCCATAGCACTTAGTATGGTGCCAGGCACATTATAGTAGTTCCAGAAATTCTTGTTTAATGAAGTTATTGTGTTGCTTACTTTGCCACGTTTTGAAGCTTGAAACAAATTCTCATCTACTGTTCTTCCAGTGAGGTTTTTCAGTTTCACTTTGTTGGAAATCACTGGGAAAAAATTGAGGTTAAATTCTGGGTTTTTCTATTTGAAGATCTGGAGAAGCAATGTAATACAATATCTTTAAAGGTGAAACAAAAGCAAACCAAAAGGCAGCTTCATTCTTACCTCCTCCAGTTTATCACTTAGTTTTGAGTGGATTTGCCTGGCAAGGGGAATAAAAGTAGAGAGCCTTCTAGGACTGAATAATCAGCTAGAACAGGAGACGTGGCTGAGTCAGGGTTAGTGTAAAGAGTTAAGCTACTTTGTACTAGAAAACATTAAGAAGAAAGATGTAACATTTTAAAGACTATCTTTTCTTTTACTTTAACTTCTCTCTCTCAGAAGAGAGGAATAAATAGAGCACTAAAAAAAAGTTGTTACAAAATCAAATGAAAATAGGTGGAGGGGAAAGAGAGAAACCGTTTTTGAATAGCCAAAGAACAATATGATCTTTAATTTGTTGCAGTAAGTTTAAACATGTTGGGTATTTGGTTTCTTATGGACTTAGAATATTCTTCCAAAAAATATGGTCGCCCGTCCTCTGCATAACTTTTTTTCCCCCTACCAAACCACACTCATGTCCACTATGGTATTTATCTGGGGGACTGAAGAGAGAGTGATACAATGTCCATTTTGGCTTTAATTCCAGGCAATGTTTTTGTTGAATGAAGAGATCCCTGGAAGCCTAGAGATTGTCTAATTTAGATTAAATAATGATATTGATTAAGTAATCCAGTGGTTCTCAACCTGAGTTGGGCATCATAATTGAGAAACTTCTTAAAAATAGATCCTCTTCAGACTCCCTTATTCAGTAAATTGAGGAGTTGAGGGTGGAAGAGGCTGGGGGGGGTGCCTTCTATTTTGAAAAGGTTCTAATGCAGGAGATTTTGATTATGGAAACCACTGATCTTGTTCAACATAGCTTTTTTTTTTTTTTTTTTTACAAAGGAAGAATTTTGAACCAAGAGAAGGGAAACGATTTCTCTTAAGAATGTGCTGTCCAGCTGTGGAAGAGTTGCCAATGCTCTAAGATAAGGGTTAGGAAAATGCACAGCATAGGGGTCAGTTGAAGAGATTCTGCCTCCTACCAAAGTCCAGAGACACTAGCAGATAATGAGTAAATCCTCAAAACTGAAATTTTTCTCTCTTCATTCAGATTCCCAGCCATTTGTTCCCACACAGCATGTGACAGCATTGCTGGACTAGGTAGGAGCTCAAGCATAGTGAAAAAGAAATTAATGCCTCACCTGCTGGAAACAAATGCAAGAAATGGTGAGCCTCTCATGCCTCCTTATGTAACCTGTGTTCTTATTAGTTAGGGTTTTGAGTGCAAACCTAAATATTAGTTATCTTCCTCCCATTAATTATTGTCACACAGATTTAAAGGGTCAGAGACTTGGAAGTTAATGCCTCATTCAGTGTGGGAAAAGTAACACTATGCACTTTGGCTGCTGTTTTTCTTTCTGGCTGACTGCAGACCAATTGTTTCTGCCCCATCTCAGCTGGCTGGCAAAATGCTAATTTGCATAGAGCAGCAATTTCGTGTGGGAAGGAGCAGCATCAAGCTCACTCTTGATTTCAGGTGAGACTGTGGATCTCAGAACTTATACCCAAAGTATCGATCACGTTTTATGCTCACTCTTTTTCTGTGTAGAAGACATCTCTGGGTGTTCCTTTACTATGACTATTCTGGATTTCTCTTATGGCAAACAATTTTCTTTCCTGCAAACTAATTAAAGAAGTCCAAAGTATTTGTGTTGTTTTATTTAGAGGCAAGTGATGCAGCATGGGGTTAGGGGATTAAAAAACAAAAACAAAACACCTAGGCTCTAGTGGTAGCTAGCGGTGAGTTTTGAGCATATTGATTAAGCTTTCAGTGTCTCGGATTCATCATAGAATGAGAATAATAATAGCTACTTGGCTTATCACATAGATTAATGGGGGATTTTGAAGGTGAAATGGTAAAGCAAGCAATTATAATTTGTTGTACTAAAAACTCTGTACTCAATCTTGATCATCCCCATCATTGATTGCTGTTCTCAATAAGGATTGAATTTTGCTATGGATTCCTTAGGGAAATGATACTTCTTCTATGCAACACATTAAAATCAAGTTCAAAGTGAAGAATACACTTGAAAGAGTTGAGGAGTCAGTTCTTAACAGGTGGTAAGATCTTATGAAGATACCACCAAACACGTGGACAGATCAGCGGGAAAGCATCATCTGGAAGTCAGATGGAACAGTGTCTGGATATGCTCACCTGGCAGTGGGCAGGTGGAGAAGCAGCAGGAGAGCAACACCGTTGGCTCCAATGCTTGACATTAATCACATTCCTATGGAAATGCTGTAACTTTTACAGCACACTCGTGGAAGAAAACTGTCAAATTCTATTGGATGTTCACTCACACTTTATTTAAGGATAAAACAAACAAACAAGTTAAACCACCAAATGGTTTTGTCCCAGCAACATCCTGAAACAGAATGGAAGTAATATTAAGTTTATTACGGTAGCCAAACCTTGAGAATTAATTCTATAATGTTTTGAGGGCATAGGCTTCTCTTTTGTGGTAAGAAAGAGTTTTTGCTAGAAAAATACTAGCTAGTATGCAGCCTATTTCTTTCTTTAAATGCCCCTCTTAGTTGCAGACAGGAGTTTAATTTCCCTCTGGAAGCAGTGGAGGGTGTTGCTTCTAGCCAACAGGATTTTACTTCTTTGCCTGTTGAGGGAGCAGAGTGGTAACCATGAATAGAATGGCAGAATAATTTGCTCAGGCAATGCCATTCCATGGCTTGCTCCTACACCTTTTGGTTCACACTTTTCCATAAAGGAAAGGTAGATTCTGTTGATTATGGAGGTTGGCTGGATACATGGTTAGTAAAAGTTTATTAATGAATAAAGGAATGAATAGTATTTCTATTGCCTGCTTATTAATGCACCCACTGGCTTTAGACTTCAATCCCAATATTCATAACTTTTTGTCAGTGAATGACAAGTCTTTAGCAGGTGGTCCTAGGTTTGCTTTGCAGTTCAATGACATCACCAAGGATCTGAGGTTCTTCAATCCTACTTGCTTTGTCATACTCAGTAAGTTGATAGTATCTCCCTCTCAAGAGGAATTATTGCAGCTCCAAGCATAATTTTAAAGCAGGAAACAGGGTTGGAGGAAGGGAGGCTTTTCTTATTATGGAAGAAAATTGTTCCCAGAAGTCTCCCAAGCTACTTTGACTTAAATCTCATTGACTGCGATGAGATTACCTGTCTGTCTCACGAATCATTGGCAAAGGGGAATGGGATTCTTATGGTTGCCTTACATTGTCACAATTCATACTGGGGTTAGGCAAATTCTCTCTCCCACAAAAATAAAAGGGGGGTGGTTATTCAAACTGAGGAAGTAGGAAATAGCTACCATCACTGTCTGCCATGTTTCTAGATGGCAGAATCTACGTCATATTGTCTAGTTATTCCTAAGCATCTACCATAGTGCTTAGTCAATAGTAGAGCTTCAAGAAATTAAGTAAATGGTAAATGGATGGATCCAGAGAGCCAATGAATAAAAAATGAGTCCAATAAGATGTATTTATTGCACAGCTAACATATTCCAGGTAAGTAATATATATAATTTCTAATTCTTATAGCCATTCTATAAGGTGGGTTTTAAGTTCTCCATTTTATATAGAGAGAAACTAAGACTTAGAGAGCTTGAATAATTTGCCTAAGGGGCAAGTCTATGTGGTTCTAAAATCCAGTGTTCTTCCATAATATCATAGTGTCTATCTTGGGACATAGTTTTTGGTTTTTGGCCTGCTGATATAATAACTTTATCTCCAGAACTAGAGAATCTCTGATAGAAACTGAAGTCTTTAGCTTACATCTTCTCTAAGCACCCCATATCCGTAAATTTATCAAACTGAATGGGAAGGTAGTAGGCAAAAGTAAAATATAGGTAATGTACCAGTTTCTAATGAGTACTTTTCTTACTGACCTTTCAATACGTTCAACTTAGCTGCTTAGATGAAAAACAAGCTATCTTAGTTAGGAGAGAGAATATATAGAATAAGACTTCTTATTCCTGGTCAGTAGAGACACAGGTAATTTGGATTTGGTAATTTGAGGCTTCATGAGAAAACTACTCAGTTCTTACCTAGACCACTGCAAGGGCTGTCTAACGGGTGCCATATATCCACTTGGGTCTTTCTCCAAATGGCAGCCTGAGTGATTTTTCGATCACTTTGCCACTCACCAGCTTAAAAGTTTCACTGGCTTCTTATTGAACTTAGAATTAAGACTAATGTGACTTTAATGCTGTGATGTTCCATTAGAAATGGCCTTCTTTCTACCCCTCCATCCTCACCTTGTGCCACTCCTCCTTCCTTTTTGCCTTCCAACCACTTTGGTCTCATTTTATTCCCCACGCTCACCAGACTTCCTCCTACCAAAGAGATTTCACACACTGATCCCTGACTGGAAAGCTCTTCCCTGATGCCAGGTTAACTTACACTCAGCCTTCATGGCTCAAGTGTCAATTCCCTGACAGCCAACCCCTCCACCCCCTAGCCCAAGGTCAGGCTTCTTTATCCTGTGTTCTCTTTGAATCCTGTTTCCTTTCTTTTCTAGCAGTTATCTCACTTTGTGATTACACACTGATTTACATAGCTATTGGACTGATGTTTGCGTCTCCTCACAATGCAGTAAGGGTAAAGAGCATGGATGATGAAGCCAAATGACCTGTGTTCCAAGTGCAGTTCTAACACTTAACTAGCTATGTGACATTGAACAAGTTATACTTTCCATGCCTCAGTTTCCTTAACTGTAAGATGGGGACTATAATATCTACTTCTCATAGGGTAGTGAGAATTTAATAGCTTAATACATATATAAAGTACTTAGTGCCTACTATATTTTAAGTACCGTTTAACATGATTAGCTCTGTAAGAACAGGACCTTGTCTGCTGAGCTCACCATTGTAACCTTACTATATAACCTCACCAGAAAGCACAGTGCTTGCATATAGTAAATGAACAGCAACCATTTGTTAGGTGAATGGATGAAGATAGGAACAGCTACTTAAACACAAATATCACTTTGTTTTTTTCAGTCGTCCTTACAGCCTTTCCATAGGACATAATAAAGAAGACATGGTTGACTTTTGTAGCTTGGGAATGCCAGACCTTAATATCCATCCAGGCTATTTGGAACCCTAATTAAATCTTTAAATTTTGCCTTGATACTGAAGGATATTGGTGCTTGAATTGGGGTAGGCTTCCAACCCATGTGGACACGGTTATCTCTGAACTCCCTTATAGCTCGAAAATAGGGCCCAATTTACTTCTCTATATTTTAACAGACTTGTCAATTACATTTGACTTTCCTTTCTTTTCTTTTCTTCACTTTCTTTTCTCCTGTTGAACAGCCCCCAAATTTGCACGGTGTAATTGGTTGGCCTTCAGAAATTTACCGAATTTTCTGGCAGGACTGTTGATGAAGCAAGATAGATATTTTCAGTATTTTCATTCACTTCCTCTTTGACTTTATTCTTTTCATCTACAATATGTATGGTCTCTGCCCACGGACCCTTTGAACACCTGTATAAAGGAGATGGGTCGCTAATGTCATCGGTTTGCCTATCGGTCAGCAGGTGGGATGGATTGTGCTATTGGTTCATCTGTTGACTTGTTCATTCATTCTTTTATTTTATCCATATGGAATCCTCTATAAGTAGGAATCCTAAGCTGAAGGTCATGAACACTATTACAACAGCTGAGATAGGAAAGGCTGTTGATTGAACCTTGATAGGATAAGATTCAGGGAGCCAGGTGGTCAGGTAGGAGGGCAGGGTAGGAAAGAAAAAAATGAGACTGAGAAGAAATGGGCCAGTGAAAGAGTAAACTAAAAAGAATACAAGTAAACCCTTTAGAAACATCCTCTAAAAATGTTAGCCAGTACAGACAAGCTTTTCTTTTACTGGCAATAATGCATCTGAAATGCATTATTCAGGGAAGACAATATTACCGAAGTCAACATGTATGGTGATAACTTTGCCTTGTTTCAGAAGGAAAAAAAATAGTGATGTGGAAGGGCTTCAAGTAAATGAAAATGAATCCAGTTCATAATCAAGTAAAAATGTTATGGGTCCAGAGCCAGAGAATATTCTTATAGTGGGCTTTTTTCAGCACCCTAAATTTAACCAGATGGAATGCTTTTTAAAGCACCACCCTATTCAAACTTTGGAAGTGAAGAATTTGTCTTTTAATGGTAAATTTGCATTCCATCAGAAGATGGAACACATCATCCTCAGCTTACTTTATTACCCAGAAATAAATTATAATTTAATTTATTTTACTTTATGGTCTATGATGAGTACCTAGATTTCAGAAAATTTATTTCAGACATGATCCAGTAGAGGTACACAAACAACATGGGTTGAGCATATTAAAAATGCGATCTCCATTCCTGGTATACTGAAAGCCATGTAACCACAAATTCTTGTTGGTTTTAATATGAATATCCTATTTCACAAACCCCAAATAGTGAGGTTAGAGAGAGAATACTACCCTGAATATGGAAAAATTAATGTAGCTGAATTATTAGTAAGGGAGGATCTAGTTGCTGAAATGCAAATGGGTCAACAGCAAGTTAACACAATTCAACAGGGAAGCATGGGGTCTGTCAAAAATTCTTGGTTTGAAAATAGTCCCATATGCTACTGAAATAGCATCTTGATTTTCTGATAGCTACGACAAGTGGAAGCTGTAGTGGTGGAATTAGTGCCTGTGTTGCTCTGATTTTTATACAATGGGCTATGCTTTTATTAGTTTAGCAGGTTGATTTAGACATCTGTTGGTACTAAGAATGAAGACGCAATTTTAAGTCAATAAATATTTATTGAATGTCATATATGTGTTAAGGACTGCGATAGGCCCTGGGAATGTGAGAGGCGGTAGATACAAAGGCAACTAAGACACTTGCTTATTCTTGTGGAATCAACAAACCCAGTGAAGGATCCAGACATGAAAACAAGTAGTCTTATTGTGATTCAGGCTTTTCTTGAGATTTGCACACAATGCAAGGGGGCTCAGAAGGCAGCCACTGCCGCTTCTGGGTGAGTGAGGGAAAGTTAGTCGGAGAAGATTACATTTGAACTGGGCCTTTGCAAGTGACTAGGACGTTGCTGTGCCAAGAAGGAGGCAGAATGTGCAGGCAGAAGAGTATTTCCAAAGGCCAGGAGGTTTGATAAGTCATCTGGGAATGGCAAGTGAGCTGATATGGCTGGATCAGAGTCTGTGAGAGGGATAACATTATTACTTTGGAGTCTCAGGACAATCCTGGGAGGTGGATGGACGTTATGATATTTAGTTCACAGATGAGGAAGCTGAGGCACAGAGAGGTTGAGTGACTTACCCGACATCACCCAGCTGAGGATCATTTCACAGCTTCAGTTTCATAATCTTGAGAAGTAGTTTTATAGATAGAGCACAACTGAATTTGTTCAGTGATATTAAAGTGCTAATGTGGGAGAACATATGATGTCTTAATAAAAATAATGCTAAACAGGGTAGACCCTCAAATACTTGAGAGTGAATTATTCATTACATATAAGCCTGTCTTATGCCACCCAGCACATTTTTGCTTGCCTACTTCGTCAGATAATGATCTTTCTTGGAATATATTGAGGTGAGAGACTTCTGAGATTTCCTTGAGATGTAAGTGATCCACTTAAATTCATTTGAATGGTCTACTATAGTGTATTGTTGCACCTTAAAAGGAAATTTAGCCTCTGTGATGGAAGAAAGAGAGAGAGATGGGTAGGGGTTCCTGGTCTGGGGGCATGAAAGATAATTCCTTACAGTTAAGAGGAGAGGATGAAGGAAGGTTTAGTGTGTGGAAAAAAATAAAAGATAAAGTTTTGATTTATCATCTAGGAAATGGAGTCAGAAAATAAAGCCTGGGGAAATATAGTCAAAGGAATATGAATTATAATGAACTCTTAAGTGGCTTAATGGAGTCAGGGCAGGAGAGGGGACAAAAAGGAAAAAGTATTAGGAGAATTGGCCTTATTATGTGATTATTGTAGGAAGAAAGAAATGCATGTGGGGAAAGCTGGCCTGATTAGGAAGAAGAGAGACAAGCAGGCTCAATTCCTGAGATTGTTCGCACTATATTCAAATGGTGTTATTGACCCTTGGAAATCAACATGATAGTCAAATTGTGCTCTGCTACCAATGAGATCTCCATATTTAGACTATGGAAAATTTAATGAGCACATATTATGTGTCAAAATTATTTAAGCATTCTGAAGTCAGATTGACAAGCTTTTTAGATTATCTGGTGTTTTGAATTATTTCATTTCATTCTATTTTTATTGATATTTGACAGTTGACTTTGCAATAAATTCCTCTACTGGATAATTAATCAGTTGGATACTTTATTTTTCCACAAAAAATATATAATCACTCACCTACAGTAGTAGAACTAATGAGAAAATTCAAAAATACTTTAGAAAAGAGATAAAATTTTTTTGTGTGTTTCTGGGTCATTAGAAGAGATTTATTAAATAGCAATAACAAACATACTATACTTATATCTAGAAATAAGATATTTAGAAACAATTTACTAGTAAGATTCACATTTATATTATATAGTTATAAAGCACTATCCCAAGAATTATAATTCCATCAAGTTTCTACTTGACATATTGTATAATCAGTAAAATAAGAGCAATACAACAAAAGAGAAAAATTCAATTATTTTAGAAAACAAAAAATTCTTGCTGTGTTTCTGGAGTATTTCAGTAAACTTGTCAGTAGTAAAACATGCGTTAATTATACCACTTACAAACAGAATAAAATGGAAGCAATTAACTTTTAAGATTCATTTAAAAATAATCTACAGTTGTAAAATATTATCTTATAGACTAACGTCTTCCATTTGAGCCATTGTATTATCACTTAATTGCTATTAGCAATAAAACTAGAAGAGTAAAAAGAAAGAAAAATTACTTTAGCAGAGACAACAAAGCATCTCCCTATGGCTCTGGATTTTCAGAAGTAGACACACTGGAGGGTGGGATCAACTCAAATGGTGATCCACAATCTGTTTATAGATTGTGTGGTGGAAGACCAAATTCAATAGTTGCTGTAGAAACATTTCCTGTTGGTAGAGAATGTGCTAGCAAGAGAAGTCCCTCGGTGGAGATGATTCCTTAGAGGTTCCTCCTCAGGTTTCTCAGAAATTTCCCCCTGGGATCCCTCTGATGGGAGGGTGAGGTGGTGAGGTGGAGGCCTCTGGGCCAGCGCTTGTGTGTGTGTGCGGGGAGGGGCAGAGGGACAGTTGAATCTAAAGACAGTCATAGTATCTGCCAGTGTGAGGAGGTTTAGGAGAAATTGCTACAACAGGGCAAAATTGGCCAGATGGAAGGATCCTGCTTCTGTTGTCCTGACCCTGAGGAGATGGTATCTGGTCCAAACCTGGCACTGGATCCTGGATCTTATAACATCCTGATGTTCCTCCTTCCTCAGGGACCTGGTCGTCCAGAGGATTCCTTGGTAGTCCTCACCAGCCTAATGCCCCAACTGAAACATCAGGCACAGTAAGGGTACTTTTTTGAGGCATTTAAATTCTTCAGTGATTTTTTAATCTCATGCATGCATTTTTTTTTATCGTTAACAAGGTTTCTGTAAGACAGGAAAGCTGGATTTGATAACAGCAAGTGATTCTTTTGACTTTTCTGAATTTTGTAAGTGTCCAGCTCTTTATAAACGTGACTGATTATTTCATCTTCTTTGAAAATATTCTATTTTTTTCAGGGTAAATTCTTTCTAAATTACTTAGTGAAAATTCGTTTTCTCAAGGCAGTTCAGGAAGGAATTGAAATTTCTGCTCTCCTTTTCTATCTGATTGTGGCTAAGCTTTCTCAGTTTGATGACTTTTGATGTGATCATTAACTGCATTGTTGATTTTATTTTATTCAGTTAATTGAATGTAAATTTGAATGCTGGTTTTTTTCCCCAAAAGGTCTTAAATAAGAGTTTAATTCAGCTGCATCCATCAGTTTCTTCAAAACTCCTTTGGATTGATATTCTAGGTGGTCTCCACTTTCTAATGCATTCATTGTATCCAATTCCAAGTGCTCACTTTTAATGGCAGCCTTCTCCAAGAATAGCAGCCCAATCTTTCATCCCATAATGTTCACCCCGAAGCTTGACCTGACTTTTGTTACCATTTTGATTTTTTTTGGTGTCACTTTAGGCTTTTCTAATATATTTTTTCCTTTTGATAAGTTTATTTGCTCTTTTTCAGTCTTCAGTTTCTTGTGAAACTGGCTTTGTGCTTCCCTGAAGTTGAGAATGTTCATCTAAAGTATCTTTTAGTGCTGTCTGAAGTTGTTCTTCATTCTTGTCATTTATTTTGAAGGCAGTTTTGGTTGTAGTTACTTGAAATTGAATGTGTTTTGATGTATCTCCTAAAGTCTGAATCTTCCTTGTAATGTCATCCATTAGATTAACTAATTACAAGTATTCAGGTTTAATCTCTTTGAAAATCAATTAAGCCTAAGTAAAAATTCAGAGCTTCTCAGGTCTTTAATAGTGACCTCCAGTTATTGTATTTCTGATAATTTGTTCTCAAGTCTGACTTGCATTAAAGTGGACTCAAGATCTCCAAATTCTTTTTTAAGAAAGCTAAGGTTTTCAAAAACTTGATGTTTTTTCACCAGAAAAGGCAGTTCTCTGTTGCTAGTCTATTGTTTCTACTTAAGTAACAAGTTTTAACAGTAATAATAATAATGAAACTATGATTCTGTATACCACCATTTTTCATAGAAATCTGTGGGTACCTGGGTCTGGTTTCTGATCCCCTAACAGTGCTGCTGTCACCTGGCACAGCATCTTCAGGATCATTGCAACACAACATCATGGCCATTAGTGGAGACTTCATGGTTCACAAGGCTACTCTGAGCTACCTCACGTTTGGCAAAACTGTTCTGGTCACAGCAGATTGCAGAGAACACTGATGAGTATTCCACCCAGAACCAAGCCAGTACCTGACGTATAGGGAATACAGAAAATACTGGTTAGTGATCTCCTTTTCTTGAGTAACTTTTTTCATCCTGTGGCCTTGAAGATCTTGTCCCGCTCACCCTATCCTGTGCATACGATATGAGGCAGAGAAAATGGATAGAGCTCTTCTCACAATGGCAGTTGGGCCACTTGAGCTCCTTCTGAAAACTAAACAACATAGTTCAAAATAACTATGGGCCAAAGAAGAAATCACAGGATAAATGAGAAGATATTTCTAACTAAATGATAATGAAAGTACAACATAGCAAAATGCATGGGTTTCAGATAAAAGAATGCCTACAGGGAAATAAATAACACTTAAAGCTTATGTAGAAAGGAACAAAGGTTTAAAATCAACACTTTACGTTTCCATTTCAAAAATAAAGAGGAGCAGATTAACGTAGAATTGGAATATAGAATAATAGTAGACAAAGTTAACAAAGCCAAAAGTTGGTTCTTTAAAAAGATTAATCAAATTTAATAACTCTCTGGCAAGGAATGATCAATTAAAACACAGAAACTACAAATTTTCAATATCAGGAACAAATAGCAAATATTACTGTAGATCCTATAGATAATAAAACAATGAGTAAGAAATATTATGAACAATTTTATGCCAATAAATTTGACAACTTAGATATAATGGACACATTTCTTGAACATCAACTTATCAAAATTGACTTAAGAAGAAATAGAATATCTGAATAGCATTGAATCTCTTAAATTGAATTCATTATCCAAACCTTCCCCCACCAAAGAAAAATCTAGATCTAGTTATTTTCACTAAACATTGAAAGAACAAATAAGCCCACTCTTTATTAATTGTATCAGAAAATAGAGGAGGAAGAAATATATCCCAGTTCATTTTATGAGATCAGTATAACACAAAGACATAAGAAAATAAAATTACAGAGAAATGTCGCTTATGAAATCCTTATAAAAATACTAGCAAATTGAGTCTAGTAACATAAGAATTATAATACAAGATGACCAAATGGAACTTATTCCCAGAATACAAAGTTATTCTAACATTCAAAAGCCAGTAAAATTAATGGAAGGATAAAAAAAAATATGATCATCATTAGAGAGGCAGAGAAAGCATTTGTCAAAATTCAACACCCGGGGACTTCCCTGGTGGCGCAGTGGATGGGGCTCCACGCTCCCAATGTAGGGGGCCCAGGTTCGGTCCCTGGTCGGGAAACTGGATCCCACGTGCATGCCGCAACTAGGGAGCCCGCCTGCCACAACTGGGACCCGGCGCAACCAAATAAATAAATAAATATTAAAAATTCAACACCTGTTTGTTGATATAACCTCTCAATGAACTAGAAATAGAAGGGAACTACCTCAATCAGATACAATCTTATTTAATGGTGAAATGATGCATGCTTTCCCCTTAAGATTAGAAACAAGGCAAGGGTGCCTCTTATCACTTTTATCCAACATTATATGCCCAAACTAGTATACTAAGACAAAAAAAAGGTCATGAAGACTGGAAAGGAAGAAATAAAGCTATATTTTCAGATGACATGAAAATTCATGTAGAATTCACAAATTGCTATTAAAAATGTGAAGTTAGAAAACTTATAGGGACAAGGTCAATATACAAAAATAAGTATATTTTTATACTAGCAGCAAACAATTGATAAATTTACAGAACTCAAAGCTGTTCATAATGCCTCCATAAAAAAAACAACAATTTAGGATTAAATTTAACAGGAGATGTATAAGACTTCTGCACTTGAAATGGAAAATTATTGCTGAGAGAAATTAAAGAAGACCTAAAGAAAGACAGAGGTATACCATTTTCATGAATTTCAAAATTGAGGAATGCTAAGACGTCACCTCTCCTCAACTGATTTTTAGATTCAATGCAATTCCAATAAAGATTCCAACAAACGATTCCTTTTAGAAATTGGCACTTGACTATAAAATAGATATGAATAAACAATGGATTTAGAGTAGCTGAACAATTTTGAAAAAGAACCAAGTATGAGGACTTATAGTTTGAATTCAAGACTTACTGTAAATCCACAGTAATCAAGAGAGTGTGGTATTCATGTAAGAGTGTGCAAAGATGTCAGTGGAACAAAACAGATTCCATAATTAGACCTATGCTTCAAGGGTTCATTAGTTTTGTAAATAGTTGCCAAAGGTATTCAATGGGAAAAGGAAATTTTCTTTTAGCAAATGATTCTGGAATAACTGCATATGCACATGGAAATGCACATGGAAAAAATGAACTTTGCCTTCTATCTCATCCAATACAAAAAATTCAAGGTGAATCATGGATGCAAATATAAAAACTAAAACAATAAACTTTTTGGAGGAAAAATTAGGAGAATATCTTTGTGACTTAGGAAAGGTGAAGGGCTTTTTAGACAGGTCACAGAAAACATTAACTATAAAAGAAAAACATCAGTAAATGAACTTCAACTTCTGAAGTTCTTCTGAAGTTCTGAACTTTGACTTCTTAAAACACCTCCTTATGAAAATAAAGAGACAAGTTATGTGTTAGAAGAAAAGTCTCAATATATATGTCTGAGAATATATATATATTCTGGAATATATAATGAATTCATACAAATCGATAAGAAAAACATGAAATAAAAAACCAGTAGGAGACTTGAATAGGTACTTTGCAAAAGAATATGTACAAATGATCTACAAGTAAGGTACTCAACGTCATTAGTCACCAGAGAAATGCAAATTAAAACCACAACGAGATATCATTTCACATCTATTAATTTTGTAACTAACATTAAAAAGATTAAATTATCCACATGTTATTTAGAATGTGAAACAACTGGTACTCCCATACATTGCTGGTGGGACTGTAGAATGGTTTAACCGCTTTAGATAACTGGAAATTTTAAAATAAACAATAGACTAGCCATCCTAGGAATTTATCCAAGAGAAATGAATAAACATGTCCACAGAAAGACTTGCACAAGACTATCCATAGCCGTTGTATTTGTTATAGCTCCCAAATAGAAAAACTGCAAAGGTTTGATCCCGAAGAATGGGTAGGTAACTTTCTATATATTTCATACAATGTATGAGATATTTCATACAATGAAATGCTAATTAGCAATAAAAAAGGAATGAACTACTGTTTCATGCAACAACATGGATAAATCTCAAAAGCCTTATGTTGACTTAGAGAAGCCAGACACACGAGTATATTTATATGATTCAGTGTCTATGAAACTCAAGAATAAGCAAAACTAATCTGTAATAGAAGATATCAGCACAGTGGGTAACTAGAGGGGTGGGATGGTTGAATATGAATCCAGTAGAGATTTCTGGGGTAAAGAACATGGTCTATAAGTTGATTGTTGTGGTAATATAGGTTTTTGCATTTTCTTCAGTTCTCACTGAATTGTACATTTCTACATTTCGCTTACTAAAAAAAGTACAAAACTGGACAGGGATTACCTTTGAGTGAAATCAAAGCATTCTAAAACCATGTAACTGCTTCTGAATGCTAACTTGCTTCTTAAGGATCCTTTGATGTCTTGGGAAGAGCAATTGAGAATATATTAACAGAGCTTGAGCACTCTTACTTTCAGTAAATGGGATTGTTCACAACTTTTAATTGCTCTTCTCCTGCCTTCAAGGCATCTCCTGCTGCTACTCACAACCAAGATTTAAAGAGGGGTTATTGTGTGGGAAAGAGTCTCAAATTCCCCCAAATTAAGGTCCTATGGGAGTGGGCGGTAGAGGAAGCAGTAGCAGGGTAGAAATGGGAGCAAATATGGTATTCAGCTTAAGGGAGAAAAACAACCTGTCCGAATAAACAGAGATTTTGCTTAGCATTGAAACAGATTGTAATGTCCATATATGGAGCATGAGTGAACCAAGGAATTAGAAGCAGGGAGATACTCACCAGCAAGTAAACAATGTTAACTATAAGCATCCTTCATGATCCTCTGATATTTAATAGAGGATAGATGTTATCAAAATATCTGATATTTGTCTACCTAATACATTGCTTTACCGGTGGGTTTGTTTGTTTGTTTATTTATTTATTTAGTGAGGCTCCAGGTGAAGTAACCTTTTCTGTTTTTAAAATGTCAACTATTCCACATATTGTATGATTGCATTTATATGAAACATCCAAAATAGATAAAACTATAGAGACAGAAAACATTAGTGGTTGCCTTGGGTTGGGGAGCTACAGGGGTTATAGCTAAAGGGTACAGTGTGTCTTTTTTGGGGGTGATGAAAATGTTCTAAAATGGATTGTGGTGATGGTTTGACAACTCTGAATATACTAAACACTATTGAATTGTACATTTTAAATGGGTGAACTACTTGATATGTGAATGATATCTCAATAAAGCTGTTAAAAAACATCAGCTTTAGTCAGCAATTAATTTTAATTGCTGTTAAAAAACTTTCAGCAGGTAAAAATATTTGCCTTTGATAACCTGAGTCACATCACCAGAAAGGATCACTGATAGACTCCTAGATTATCTCATCCCCTGAGGGATTCAGGGAAAGGGAGAATAGCCAGGGTTTAAGTTGCTTTTCCTTTAGCCCGAAGAGGCTTTTGCTGCCCTGCCCCACTGTAGTTTTACATTTCTCCCAGATGTCTTCTTGGAGCTTCCAGGATTGCACTAGAAGTGAGCTGAGGTCCCCGAGTAAAGGTGGCCATCATGTACTGGAAGTAAGAGGACTTGTGCTTGAAATCCTTCTAGCAGTTTTAAATTGTGCTAATGTAAGAAAGTGAACTGCATACTTGTTGTAACCCCTTTTACATCCATATTCTAAAAAACGGGGATGAAAACATACATAGTGTAGCCCACAGAGGGACAATGACTTATTACATTTTATGTCTTATCAACAGTCATAGCACCTGGGAGGTAGAAGGTGTTCAGTAAGTAGTTGAAGGCTCCTGTGCTTTGAAAACTTATAAATTGCCATTAAAAATGTAACATTAATTAGTCTGTGAAGACAGTAATTGTTTTGTAACTCTTTATACTGGTCACAGTGCCTTTTAAATGTCAAGTGTGGGAGCCAAGAAGTATAGTAGAAAGATCACAGGTTTGGGAATTAGACATGCCTGGGTTTAAATCCCCTCTGCCCCAACTCTATCAAATTACTTAATGCTTTAAGCCTCTATTTCTTCATAAAATGGAGAGGTTGAAACTCATAGAGTTGTTATGAAATCTAAATCAAAGAAGATAAACTGTCTAGCAAAATCTCTGGCATATTTAAAGTATACATTAAAGGACTTCCCTGGTGGTGCAGTGGTTAAGAATCCGCTTGCCAGTGCAGGGGACATGGGTTTGAGCCCTGGCCCAGGAAGATCCCACATGCTGTGGAGCAACTAAGCCCGTGTGCCACAGCTACTGAGCCTGCCCTCTAGAGCCCGCAAGCCACAACTACTGAAGCCCACAAGCCACAACTACTGAAGCCTGTGCGCCTAGAGCCTGTGCGCCTAGAGCCCATGCTCCGCAACAAGAGAAGCCACCGCAATGAGAAGCCCGCGCACCACAACAAAGAGCAGCCCCCGTTCGCTGCAACTAGAGAAAGCCCGTGCGCAGCAACAAAGACCCAACACAGTAAAAAAATAAAAAAATAAAAAAATAAATTTATAAAATAGAAGTGTGCCCCCATTCTGAAACTGCTCATAATTAAAAATAATTAAAAAAAATAAAGTATACATTAAATGATGGTCCTTTCCTGTATTTAATGGTTGAAAACAATCACTGTCCTATTCAAATATAGATATGAATTATTTCCAAATCAAGTATTGAATTAAGTTGTGTATTATCTATGGAAGTCTTACGATAAAATTATTGGTAAAAACATTCTGGGGACTTCCCTGGTGGTCCAGTGGTTAAGACTTTGCCTTCCAATGCAGGGGGTGCAGGTTCGATCCCTGGTCGGGGAGCTAAGATCCCACATGCCTCAGGGCCAAAAAACCAAAACATAAAACAGAAGTGATATTATGACAAATTCAATAAAGACTTCAAAAATGGTCCACATTAAAAGGAAATTTTTTTAAAAAAAACAAAAAAACAAAACATTCTGGATCAATGTTCACTGCAGCACTATTTACAATAGCCAGGACATGGAAGCAACCTAAGTGTCCATTGACAGATGAATGGATAAAGAAGATGTGGCACATACATACAATGGAATATTACTCAGCCATAAAAAGAAATGAAATTGAGTTATTTGTGGTGAGGTGGATGGACCTAGAGTCTGTCATACAGAGTGAAGTAAGTCAGAAAAAGGAAGACAAATACCATATGCTAACACATATATATGGAATCTAAAAAAAAAAAAAAAAAAGGTTCTGATGAACCTGGGGCAGGACAGAAATAAAGACACAGAAGTAGAGAATGGACTTGAGGACACGGGGTGGGGGAAGGGTAAGCTGGGACGAAGTGAAAGAGTAGCATTGACATACATACACTACCAAATGTAAAATAGATAGCTAGTGGGAAGCAGCTGCATCACACAGGGAGATCAGCTTGGTGCTTTGTGACCACCTAGAGGGGTGGGATAGAGAGGGTGGGAGGGAGACGCAAGAGGGAGGGGATACGGGGATATATGTATACATATAACTGATTCACTTTGTTATACAGCAGAAACTAACACAACATTGTAAAGCAATTATAGTCCAATAAAGATGTTAAAAAAAATTCTGGGTGAATCAAATTTTAAATGAAAAATGCAATGATAAAAATTCTAGAAAAATATACATAATTTAATGAAGGCATACAGAAGATCTTTCTAAGCAGGACATGAAAACAAAGATGCAAAGTGGAATATTGATAAATTAAAATACCTAGAATTTAAATTTGTATATGGAAAAACCATAGTAAACAATATTGAAAGACTACAAACATGGGAAAATATTTCACAAAGACCTGATATTCTTAACATATAAGGCCCCTGCACATCAATAAAGAATCGATCAACTAAATTAAAAATGGATAAAAGACATAGGCATCCAACAGAAGAATTATAAAAAGCTAATAACCATGTGAAAAAAGTCATTTACTAATAATTTAAAAATAGCAATTTAAATTTGAGATTCATTTTTTACCTGTATATTTTGCAAAGATTTAAAACAGTGCTGTCTGGAACATACACCAAAATAGACTATATTCTAGGTCACTGAACAAATGTTAACAAACTTACCAGCATTGAAATTGTGTTTTTTCTGATCAAAATAGAATTAAATAAGAAATCAATAATAGAAAGTAACAGAAAAATTTTCAAACACTTGGGAACTAAAACAACCCATTGCTAAATAATCCAGAAATCAAAGAGCAAGTCCCAAGGGAAATTTTAAAAAAATACATCAATTGAATGAAAATGAAAATACAACATACCAAAATTCGTGGGACTCAGCTAAATTTCACTCTGTACCTAGAGTGAACTTTATAGCATTAAATGCATGCATTAGAAAAGATGAAAAGTCTCACATCAACAGTCTAAGTTCCCCCCTCAAGAACCCAGAAAAAGAAGCAAAATAAACCCAAAATAGAAGGAAGGAAATATTATAATATGTATAAGCAGAAATCAGTGGAGTTGAAATCAGAAAAATAATAGAGAAAATTAATAAAACAAGAACTTGTTCTTTAAAATGATCAGTAAAATTGACCAACTTTGAGAAAGATTGGCAAAGAAAAAAAAAGAAACAGATTACTAATATCAGGAATGGAAAAGGTAGTAACACTATAATACCCTGCAGACATAAAAAGGATAATAAGAGAATACTACAAATTATTCTCTCTATATAAACTTGGCAACTTAGATATCATGTACCAATTCCTTGAGAAACAAATGATTACAACTCACCCAATAAGTAACGAATAATCTGAATAGATCTATAGCTATAAGGAAAATTGATTTTGTAACTTAAAAACTCCCCCAAAAGATGTTTCCAGGCCCAGATGGTTACATTGGAGAATTCCACCAAACATTCAAAAATATTTAACACTGATTTTACACAATCTCCTCTGAAAAAATAAAAGGGAATACTTCCCATCTCATTTTATGAGGACAGAGTTACTCTGATACCAAAACCAAGTAAAGACAATGCAAAAAAACAAAACAAAACAAAACAAAAAAACTACAGACCAATGTGTCTCATGAACTTAGGCACAAAAATCCTTAACAAAATATTAGCAAACTGAATCAACAATATAAACAAAGAATTATACAACATGATGACCAAATAGGATTTATTCTAGTTGTGCAAGGTTGATTTAATATTTGAAAATCAGTCAATGTAATCCATCTTGTTAACAGCTAATGATGACAAATCATATGATCATATCAGCTGATGCAAAAGAAAACATTTGACAAGATCCTACACCCAGTGATGATAAAAACTTTCAGTAAGTTAGTACTAAAGAGGAATTACCTCAACTTGTTAAAGAACACTGCTACACTACAAAAAACTTACAGCTAACATTCTACTTAATGGTGAAGCACCTTGTGTTTGCCATCTAAGATGAGAACAAGGCAAGAAGTCTGCTCTTATCACTTTTATTTAACATACTTTTAGAAGTGCTTTATTTATAATAGCTCAAAATTTTGAATGACTAAGGTAGGGCAATAAAGTAGTATGTTCATTCTGTGGAATACTGTGTAGCAATAAAAAGGGGAAAAAAACAATGTGACAACTTAGATGGATTCGGGGCTATAAATGCTGAATTTAAAAAAGTTCTTAAAATGTTGCATACTATATAATTCCATTTATGTAACATTCTTGAAATCACACAATTATAGAGATGGAAAACAGATTAGTGGTTTCCAGAGATTAAAGAGGGGGTTGGGAGTAGGAGGGAAATAGATGTGGCTATAAAAGGACAACGTGAAGAATCCTTGTGGTAATAGAAATGCTCTGTATCTTGACTATCACTGTCAATATCCTGGTTGTGATATTATACTGTAGCTTTATGTTACCATTGGGGAAAACTGGATAAAGGGCATAGGGAGTCTCTCTGTATTTTTTTTATTAAGACATGTGAGTCTATTAAAATAAAAAGTCTAATTTAAAAAACTATAAACAATAATGTTATGAAAAAATGGGCATTCTCATATACTTTTCTTTTTGGGTAAAAGATTGGTTCAACATTTTAAAGGAACGTATTTTTTAAATTGCATATCTTAACTAGGAATTCTACTTTTAGGACTTCATGTTAAAGAAATCCCTTCATGAAATGCTTATTTTAGCATTTAATGCACATAATGGTATAAATTATATATATACATATATATATTCAATATGTAGTTCATCAGTAGGGTACAGGTAAAACTAATGGTATAAATTATATATATATATATAGTTCATCATTAGGGAGTAGGGTACAGGTAAAACCAGAGTATGTTCATATAAATGAATATTCAGAGATGACCAGAGAAATAATCATGATGTATTATCAAGTGAAAAAATCAAGTTTAAAGCAACAGTTTCCATTCTTGTGAAACAATATATATGCTTATACAAGTGTAGGAAAAAAACAGAACAAATAGAGATGAAGTTGTAAACAGTTCACCATTGCCCCCACCCTGGAGTGAGGTGAGAGTACAAGAAATTATCACTGTATATTTTATGTATTCCTGCATTGCTCTCCTTTTTCATTAGATACATTTCTAATTATGACATAAGCAATAAGTATCCACATAGGATTTTTACATTTAAAGAGGCACCTTTTTATATGCACAATCTCATTTAGTAATCAAACAGCCAATCAAGACTGTGTCCTTTTGAAAGCCTATAGAGTAGGAGGAAACTCCTACCCACTCTTCAGCAGGTGTCCTTCAACTGCTGCATTTCTCAGTTCAACCTCGAATGGCTTACACTGCATTCAGGATGTGTTGCATGCCACTAAATTTTCTTCAATATGCGTCTTGTATATACCCAAGGAGTTCCTGTGATACTGAAGGCAGGGCCATATCGAGTTTCTTTTGTTGTCTCCCCAGTGATGGGAGATGCAGTCCTCAGCTCAAAATGAGCCTTAAGCAGTTCATTATCTGGCTTAACATCATCTTCTAAATTAGCATCTAATTGCAACTCATCAAGTATACAGTATTCTTTTTGATTGCCTAATAATGAAAGTAAGAGAGGAGAATCACAAAAGGCCCTCAAATTGATAAAGGTTGATACGGAATTCTTGCGCCCCGAAACTGAGAGCCACTTTTCTCTGGAAGTGTAATGACATGGCTTAAACCAGCTAGCATCTCATTACTAACATGTTTTTCATTTAAAGATAAAACACTGTTTTGCCAGGAGCCACTTCTATACTACATCTTCTACTTATGTTGAGTTTACTGGGCTGCTGTTAAAGGGGGAATTTGACTCTGTTGACAAGTTGTCTGACCCTGAAACTGTAAAAGTTCAACTATCTTGCTGTCAGTTCGACCTCTCATTAAAACTTTTGGCTCCTGCCTGCTTCTGGTTATGTTAACCATGGGGTGGGTTTTTCTATGCAGTTAAAGGATCAAGACCAAAGTTTTGAAATCTGATCAACAGTCATAGTCCTGTTTATGATCTCTTACCACAAATGATCTGTTAGGCTGTCTCCTATTAATCATCGCTTGAAAAGGAGGAGGGAGTCACTTTGCCTTATCTTTTGTGCATAGAAATGTTCCCCTTCATTTAACCTTACTGGAGGAGACTATAATAAGTGTTTCTCTTGCTGATGGGTGGCCATTGTATTACTGTTTGCTCCCTCATTCAAGTTGGTGGGTGGCATTTATAGTGTGAACATTCCATCCTTCTGGTGGTTGAGGGGTTGAGGGCTCGGGGGAAGAGGTAAAGCTTAGGAGGCAAAAGCTACCTCCAGGATGAGATTCCGAAGTAAGCTGAAAGGGTTCCCATCCTAGCAACCCTCAAAAAATACATAGAAACACATCTGTCCCTTATTTTTTCAGCTTGCTTTATGGTGAGTCATTCAAGTTCTTAAAACCATACAATTACACATGCTAACAGCAGGGTAAAAGAGTAGATAATAAACCTGGCAAGGGTAATTTAACCAAAGCATGCGTATCAGTGGTTTATACCAATAAGGGAGATTTAAGAATTCTTTTCAAGACACACACACAATTCTCTCCATATATATATATATATACACACACACACATATGTATATATGTATATATATATAAATAAAATATAATTATACAAACATATACATATAAACACCTATGCACATTCGCATGTATACACACATATACAGACATATATGTACACACACATAATATCTCTAGTACGTTCAGAGGAGAGAGTATAGGGGGTGTTCCATCGGAGAAATGCAGTGTAAAATAAATGTGGTTATAGGATTAAAACAACAAACAAAATTCACTCCTGTATGCTAAGTTATCATACTCCTGCAATTTGGCAAAGAAAAGTCCCTTCTGAGAGAATTATGAAAAAAATTTAACAGTTTAAGAACTAAAGAACAATTGAATGTATATAAATCATTGGTTTCTTTAAGGAAATGAGTAGGGCACACAACCTTACTATGCAAGCATAGTTTGTGCTGACACTATTGTATTTGTTAAACTCCCACTGTGTGTGTGTATGTATATACACATATACATATATACACATATACATATGTATGTGTGCGTATACATACACTTAATGTTGTCCTGAAGTCATTTGAAAAAAAAATCTGGAGAGTAATCCCTCATGGAACATTTTTAATATGCTGTAAAGAAATGAAGAAATACAACTAGTTATAGATAAGACATCCCTCAAGGAAAGGAATCTACCAGATCACTGGGTCTCAGGTAATCTCTTTAATATATTTGATATAGCCTTATAGATGTTAGTAGGAGTGCCTTAGTGGCTCAGGGAAAGACTCTAATTACCTAAAGTTACCCAGAAGAGTGACCCTTAGACCTTAACATTTATTCTTACAAAATAGTTCTCTAAGTAGTTTTTGCTTAAATCATGATTTACCAACCACAGAATGAAAAAGTAAAGTTATTGATTTTTTCAATGCTTATAATTATTTTAGTATTTTATAAATGTTTATTTAAAAAGTATATTTTTGAAAATAGTTGATAAAATGTTGGGAAAACCTTTATTTACTCCATGAAATTTGCATTACCTCTACTTAATAGCTCATCAGATCTTTAGCTTCTCTATCTCACCTTCTTGTCCAGTATAATAAAAGGAAGTGTTAAATGGGTTTCTTACCTGGGATTATTTTAAGCATAGTTAACAGGCCCATAAGAGATATCTATATATCTATATCCATGTCTCACATACATATGTACACAGCGTACTTCTTTTTAGTAATCTTAAAATATAATTTAGGGACTTCCCTCGTGGTGCAGTGGTTAAGAATCCACCTGCCAATGCAGGGGACATGGGTTTGAGCCCTGCTCCAGGAAGATCCCACATGCCACGGAGCAACTAAGCCCATGCACCACAACTACTGAGCCTGTGCTCTAGAGCTCACGAGCCACAGCTACTGAGCCCGTGTGCCACAACTACTGAAGCCCACGTGCCTAGAGCCCCTGCTGCGCAACAAGAGAAGCCACCGCAATGAGAAGGCTGCATACCACAATGAAGAGTAGCCCTGCTCACTACAACTAGAGAAGGCCCGCACGTGGCAACGAAGACCCAATGCAGCCAAAAATAAAATAAATAAATTTATTAAAAAAAAAAGAAAAGGATAATTTAATTCAGGACCTGAAGTTGCCATTTGTCTCTAATGTAAAACAATCTATTAATCAGTATTATATGTTGTCATGATGTAATTAATAGCTTTTATGCGTTTGACTGCATATGTATGTATGATATTGGTAGTAAGGGTATTTCAAGGTGCATTTTTTGCACCTGAATACGAAAGCCATCCTAGTTTTAGTAGCACAATTTGAATTAGTGTTTTTACTCATTTTCCCAATTAAGAGTACTTTGAATGTTATGTGTGTATGTGTTCTGAGAAAAGAATTTATGCATGAATCTGAATTCAGGGCACATTAAAAATATATCTACCCTAGAGCATTTTTACCTTAAATGTATTTCACTTTGTACATATGACATAATTTCAACAACTTCTTCATGTAGTGCATTTAAGTAGTAGTTTTCCTTTGAAATATAAAGTGAGTAAAATTTCTTTTTGTTCATGTTTTATATACTTATAATTGAGATTTAGAGATTATTATATTTTTAAAAAATATTTGTTTATTTATTTTGTCTGCCCCAGGTCTTAGTTGTGGCACATGGGATCTTTATTGTGGCATGCGGGCTTCTTAGTTGCAGCATGCAGACTCTTAGTTGCGGCATGCATGAGGGATCTAGTTCCCCAACCAGGGATCGAACCCAGGCCCCCTGCATTGGGAGTGCGGAGTCTTACACACTGGACCAACAGGGAAGTCCCTAGAGATTATTTTTAAAAATGTTTTCTATAAGAATTTTCATGACACGAAAATTTAGGAATGTCAAATGATATATACTTTTTATTATTGTGAATTTCTTGACTTAAGTTATTAATGAATGAAGGAGAGTTACAAACTGAACTCCTTTGAGTGATTTGATAGTCACCCTCTGTTTTCCTTAGAGCCCATTATAAGATGTATCTGATTTTTTAGTCTTTGCTCTTGTAGTGTATGATATCTTGGGGTGTTTGGGTCAAGTAACTAACTTAACAGGATTGCTAAAAAAAAACTTGCATCAAATGGTTTATAAATCCAAAGCAATAGTAATGTAACAATCACAGGATGTTAGTGGCATCCAACAGTAAGTATTTATTCTCATACTCATGGGTCAGCTGGGGTGGCTCTGCTTTAGGCTTGGGTCTGTGAGACAGCTGGGATAGCTCTGCTCCATGTATCTAATTTGGGAAACCAGAAGCTGTTGATACGTGGGGCAAGTTTTTCTCAGGGTAGATGCTGAAAGGGAGCTAAGAGAATGCATGCCTCCTAAGGGCTGGAGTACTGTCACTTCTACCCATATTCCCTTGGCCAAAGCAAGTCATGTAGCTAAACCTAGTATCAATGGAGTAGGGAAAATAATTTGCCTAATAGTGGGTAGAGAGTGAATGTTTGCTAAACTATAATCTACTACAGATTTTAAGTATTTTTGGATCTCTTCGTCATAATTTGAGAATTTATACTTTTTCCTATTCACTGAATTTTCATTAGGACTAGCTTTGGAATCCCTGGCTCTTCATAAATGGTCTGTCTTTAAAGTAGTGATCTTGGGTTGCAGTTTCATGGAAGAGTATGTGCCATTTTCTCATGGAATTCTTGGCCAGAATACCATATGTTTTATGGTATTTGTTACCTATTCACGGTCCTGCTCTTAAGATGCACATATGTCACAAACTATTTCACGAACATCACACCCAACATCTACGGATCCGTTTTAATATTTATGTTTACAACTTTAAAGAATAGAATTTTGATTGATTTGAAATGACTTTCATAGCAAAATTACTTAATCTTTTCTTGATTAAATATATTCATTTTCTATTGCTATGTAAAAATTACTACAAATTTAGCTGTATAAAATAATATATATTTATTCTTAGTTTCCATGGGTCAGGAGTGCAGGCATATCTTAACTGGATCTTCTGCACAGGTGTGAGACCCTGCAAACAAGGTATCAGCCAGGCTGTGATCCTTTCGGAAGCTTGGCATTCTCTTCTAATTGCATGTAGTGTTCGCAGCATTCAGTTTCTTGCAGTTGTAGGACTGAGATGCCTATTGTCTTGCTCACTGGGGGCTGCTCTCCGCCCCCAGAGGCACCCGAAGTCCCTTGCCACTGCGTCATCACAGGCCTCCTCACAATATAGCAGCTTACTTCTTCAAAACCAGCAGAAGAATCTCTCACTTCAGTCTGCTGAGCTGGAGTTTTATATAATGTAATGTAATCACAGAAGTGACTACCCATCACCTTTGCCATGTAATGTAACCTCACTAAGGGAATGACTATTTCACCACTTTTGCCACGTTCTGTTAGATAGAAGAAATCAGTAGGTCCCTTTCCCACTCAAAGAGAGGGGCTTATACAAAGGTTTGGGTCATTGGGGAGTCATCTTAGAATTCTGCCTACCTCACATCATAATCTATCAAATAAAGGCCACAGATCTAGCACTTGGAAGAATCATAGTTATCTCCAGAAATTCCAGCTTCTTTTGCCCAGGAGCTATCATTCGAGACATTGAAAGCAGTAGGTGATTAGTGGCTACAAGGCTAATCTAAATTCCTGAGGACTAACGATCCTCAAAAATATTGGAGGAATCTTAATCTGAACCTAAGAAATATTATCAGTGGTGTGATGGGCATAGAAGTGGGTAGCTACTTCTTCAACATAATATTAAAAAAAAAAGAATAAAACAAATAACAGTAACACCTAGGTTTTAAAATCATGCCTAGCTTGTGTTTGACAATCCTTCTGATAGCCCAAATACTATAAATTTAGTTGACGATAACAGAACAGATGGAAAAAACATATGGCTTGTAGGTAGTGTGTGGTGGTTGATATTTGCGGTACATTAGGGGAATTTATTTTATTTTGTGTCTTTCCTTGTGTAACTTTATGATACTTTATCAAGTAAATTTTATAAAACCTTTTTTTTTGACTTACCTATGTTATAGCTATTAAACTCTCTTCGTGACTTGAACATTACATTAAAAAAAGATTAGTTTCATAATTATTTCACAGCAGGCATTTAGATACACTGGCAGGAAGACTATTTCATTCAGGAAAGCATATCTGTAGCAATTTGGTTATCATGTAGAGTCCTTGGATAGAGATTACACAGGTAAAAGAGGCAAAAATTTAAGGAGACTAATTCAATGAAGGACTATTGAAGAAGGTCAGATTAACTGGCATTTAGATTAGACATTTATCTAAAATACCAACAAAATCCTACAGGTCTTCATTTAGCACTAGTTTCTATAACTCCACGTTTTCTAAGGAAAACTTAATCAACAAATCAGTGTGTACTGACAATGCTACTTTTTGATCCTGTTATAAGAAGAAAATTTTAATGTACAGAAAATGGCATAAACACAGTTGTTTAAATATGATCCTCAATTTGATTTTTTAGGCTAGACAGCAGCCCTAGAAACCCTGTATCTTGAGGTTTATCTGAATTGAAATGCAACTTTCTGATGTTTGCCTGTTAGTAATCTTGTGATTTCTAAAAAACATCATCTAAGAATTTATATTTTTTAAGGGCTTTTCAAAGGACAAGATGAGAAAAGAATATCTCTCTTTAGAGGGAGTAGGGATAAAGGTAGACTTGGGCAATTCAATATAAATAAGTATGTGTGAAAATTCCTATTGCTTTTGGCTATTTAATAGCATGTCTACACTAATGAGGCCATATTAAAATAAAAATTGAACTCTTGGCAATATTTCTTCTCTAGGATTCATTCAGTTTCTTGACATAACTCTTTTTCCTTTGCCTTACCTCTTACATCAATATATTGACCATGTATTCCTGGTTATCTTAGTAAATGAAGCACTTTCTTTTAATCTCATCTATATTACTTTTGTTAAGTAGCTGAATATATGGGTGCTCCCTGTTTGCTCGCTTTTGAATGCTCTGATATACACACACACACAAACCACTAGAGTGGAATGAAAAGAGATGTTCTAGACTATCTCATTTTCCAATAAAGTATCCATTTATTGTGTATACTCCTCTTGCCCCGGAACACAAACATGTGAAATAGTGTATTTAGGCAAATTTTTTTTTTTTTCTCTAGGAGTTAAGCCAGCATTTTATTTATTTATTTATTTTTGGTTGTGTTGGGTCTTCGTTTCTGTGCGAGGGCTTTCTCTAGTTGCGGCAAGCGGGGCCGCTCTTCATCGCGGTGCACGGGCCTTTCACCATCGCGGCCTCTCTTGTTGCGGGGCACAGGCTCCAGACGTGCGGGCTCAGTAGTTGTGGCTCACGGGCCCAGCTGCTCCGCGGCATATGGGATCCTCCCAGACCAGGGCGCGAACCCGCGTCCCCTGCATTGGCAGGCAGATTCTCAACCACTGCGCCACCAGGGAAGCCCCTAGGCAAATTTTAAACTTCCAATAAAAAATATATTCAGGTTTAAGTAGTCAGTAGTGTTCATTTTGAAATATTATTATTATTATTTTTTATAAATTTATTTATTTAGTTATTTATGGCTGTGTTGGGTCTTCGTTTCTGTGCGAGGGCTTTCTCTAGTTGTGGCGAGCGGGGGCCACTCTTCATCGCGGTGTGCGGGCCTCTCACTGTCATGGCCTCTCTTGTTGCGGAGCACAGGTTCTAGACGCGCAGGCTCAGCAGCTGTGGCTCACGGGCCCAGTTGCTCCGCGGCATGTGGGATCTTCCCAGACCAGGGCTCGAACCCGTGTCCCTGGCATTGGCAGGCGGACTCCCAACCACTGCACCACCAGGGAAGCCCTTGAAATATTATTAAAAGGACCAAACATATTTTCATCTTCTTTAAATTCTATAATTTTACAATAGCATATTTAATCATATTCACAAGTAAGTGGTAATATATTGCTAATTGTAAGACCAGTTGATTTTTTTTTTAATCAAATAAAGATGGCACAAAATTTAAGTAGAGTAACTTGAGAATCACAAAGTGATTTTGGCTCAAAACTCAACATTAGTCTGTATCTTGTAAATGTTAACATCTCCCCCAGAGGTTAAATGTCATCTTAAATTTTATGTTCCAACATATCTTAAGGGATTTCACTGTGGCTTCAAATCAAGGTAAATTAATAGTGTATTGTTTTGAAAAGAAGTTCCATAATCTCCCTATTCCAGTGTTTAATTCTTGTTTTCCAAGATGTTCTTTATCTTTAGTCTGATCTAGTTTCCTTTCCATTTCCTCCTGTCCAGTAAAGAGAAATGGGTTAATAATCTAGCAAATAATTTTTCAGTCACTCCTAGGCTTATGAAAATGTGCCTTAAGTCCAGTTTCTTTACCTCCTTAATCTATTCATAAAATAGTCTCATTATAAGTGATATTCCAAATGGATCAAATACATGAGTACTAGTCCTCGTTGATGGATACATACAGTGATCCTCACAAAGCCTTGTTGAGAGGAATGCCTAAATTTACTTATTCATGAAGTTTTCATTATCTTAAGCTTTTTCTTTGGGAAACATAATGCTACCAAGTTATCTGTATTTGCTGAGCTCAGCCACTTCCTTCCCCACCTGTTCCATTGTTGCCAAGATGAAATCACTTTCCTAAAACAAGCTGGATTTTCTGTGAGTGCATTGACAACATACTGTGCCACTCTATTTGCTCTTAGAATATAAACTACAAAGGATGTGTGGTCAGATTTGTACTTTGTGCTAAGATCATCTGAAATGAATCTTTTTCTCTTTGTGCTTATGTCACAAATCTGGTAAAATTAGGTTCGTTCATTTCAAATTGTTTCTGATATTTGGAGATTGCTTTTTAATTTTTTAACTTATGTTTTTTGATATATAAATCATTTGTATGAGTCCAAAGTCAAGACTGTAACAAAGTATATTCATAAAAGTCACACTTTTTATAAAAATCCCTGCCATACCTTACACTCTAAAGGTTACAGTTTTTATTAATTTTTGGTTTATGCTGCCAGTGTTTCTTTTTTTTTCTTTGCAAATGTAATTAAATATGTATGTATGCATATCTTTTTATCTATCCCTACCCATATATATGTGTATGGGTATACATGCATATATTATTAATATATATACACACATACACATGTTTTATGTATATGTTTAATATATATGTGTGTGTGTATATATATTTATGTATATTCATTATTTCTATGTCTTGACCTTTTTCACTTTGCAATATAACCTAAAAATCACCAATATTAGTATATGGCCCTCTTTATTATTCCTCTATGGAGCTATACAATATTCCATTGTGATGATGTACCATAGTTTATTCAACTTGCTTCTATCAATAGATATTAAGGTAGTTTCCAATATTTTGCTATTTTAGATAATATTGCAATAAATACTGTAAATACTGTAAATACCATAGCTTTGCTTATTTTTGAAGTCCACAAACTCTAGGATACTTTCCTCTGAGTAAATCCATTGATTTTTTTTTAAAGCAGTAAGACTAATCACTGATTCCCTTCATGAATATTTGGGATTATGATATTTACATATAAATTTTTATGTACCTTGCATTTTGCATCTTTCCTACATATCACAAGTGTCTTGAGGTCATAAATAGCATCTGGTTTTTTATATATATATATATATATATATATATTTAATTTACATGTATATGTATTGGGTGTGGTATAGTGTGATTTGTGGATTGTGATCATTCTTATCTACAAGCTTTCTTCTACTATTCACGTTTATGAATCAATATGTGTGTTGACCTAGAGTTTCTTTTCCTTGTTAATTTAGAGAATGTTTATGAAATGCCTGCGGTATGTAGGTCTGTGCAGGATGTAAAACTGAAAGAGCCCTCCATGGAGCTTATTGCTATATCTGTGATTAGCCTTGTGACTTGAGGTTAAGCCAACTTAACTTTTTGGATCTCAGTGTTTTTATCTGAAAAATGGGAACTATTATCCTATTTTGATTGTTTAGTGGGATTCCTGAAAGAAGCCACTGCCGCGATGAATGTGAAATAGTTTGCTAAAATATAAAGAGCTACAAAATATATAAAATAGTTATTGTCATTTTAGTACTGTATGTTCTCAGATGTTTTGCCATTATCTTCCCCGATAGACTTAGCTGTTTGAGAAACATCAGTACAGTTATTGTTTGTTTTATATTTCCTCAAAGCAGCTGGTATAGAGGGAATAGACACTGAATTTATGGAACATTTTATTTTACTGAGTTAATGTATTTTGTACCAGGGGTCTCAAACTCTAATTCCTACAGGGGCTACATGAAGGACATAAATTGGATCATGGTAGGAAGTGGTGAGAAATTATGGCCAAACTGGAGAGTAAATTCTATACCTAAAGACATTCAAATTCGAGTTTAAAAACAGTACTATGTGAAGTAAACAGTTGAAGGCCATATTCAGCAGTCTTTATGCCTGTTTGTGAGCTGTGGTTTATATGAATGTTACATTTGGGAGGGAAACCTTATTTCTTTGCTTCACTCATATCCTGGATGACCTTAAAGATGTGAGATATTGACAAACAGAGCCAAATCATTACAATAATTATCAGTAAACCTGAAAATAATAATAAAAATACTTGTGATGTGGGCCTGTGAGACTATAGTAAAAATATAATAAGATGCAGCTTTATAGTGTTAAGTTTATTGTAGACATGCTTTCTGTTACTTTCTGTACTATGTTATATATTCCCTGTTCATGAGGACTCATGGGCCAAATATAACTGTGTTTCTTCTCATGACATATTTTGCTTTTAACTTGTAGATACTATGTATCATACCATTGATTATATTTCTTTTTTTGCATGGTTCCCGGAATGTTCAGAGCCAAACTTGTCACTGACTTCCAGAAAACCATACTAGATCTCCTGTCAAATATTAGATTCTAATTTCATTTTTAACTTTGTCTTTTAACTCCTCCTTCTTTTCCCTTTTTCCTGACTTACTCTTCCTTGTTCTATTTTGCTTTATATATCTTTGTAAGCTACTTCAAAAGCTTTTTGGAAAAAGGTGAGGTGTAAATGACAGAAGTCCCAAAGCATGTACATTTGGTGATAAGAGACTAATAGCTCCCATGTTGTTATTTACAAAGAAATTGTGCGTACAGCTGGTGGAACATTACTTTTTATAAGCAGACTCTTAACAATGAAAAATGTGTTTTTCTATACTTTGCTATCCAGTTAGCTTTTCTCAATTTTCCCTACAACATTTTTGAAAGAAAAAAATAGTTCTTCTTTTACAGGATTGGGATGGTCCTTATTGCTGTTTCTCAACTATTTCTGGCTCTTTGCTTTCAGAAGCATGTTAGGATTGTATGTCTTGGTATCTGTTTGATGGGACCATATGTTTAGCTCTAGCCAGTGAGTTGCGAATGGAAAAGACTAGAGCATGCCACTTCTGGTCCAGATCATTGAGTTGACCTTGTGAGACCCTTCAGCACACCCTTTCCCTTAAGCATGTTGATTGGCAATGTTTGAGAGGATGGCTGATCTATCTGCCAGGGTCCCTGAGTGGTGAGCACCATTAAGTAGTATTTAGCCACTGAGAGTTTAGAGTACTTTGCTACCAAAACACGATCTAGACTATCCTGAGAGATTCAGAGACAATCCATAGCAAAGCAAAGATTAGGACCATGGATTGTTTATCAATTATGTGTACTCCTTGCTGGGTAATGAAGATATAAGCAAGGTTACAAGAGTAGGTCAAATATGAACAGATTTCAGAATTTGCCATGGAATTCAAAGGAAAAGAATAAACTCATGCAGAATGAGAAATATTATCTTTCAGAAAGAAAAATCTCTGTTTTTACCTGAACATTTCCACTGCTCAGCTTTGCTTACATTAAAACCAAGAACAAAAACCGCACCCTGTGACAACCTGAGTATCTAGATAATATGTTTATACACTTTTCATCGATCCTGTGTTTGTGAAGCTTCCTACAGCTAGGGGTGAATGAGAGTCTAGAGGGAAATAATGAATGGATTTAGCCCTCATTTGCCTTGACTCTACAGGCAATTTTTACATTTTCAGAGACTCAAGGGTGTTATTTGGAGAAATTACTCAGGAATAAAGATATCCCACCGGGCAAAACGGGATTTCATGTTTTTGAGACACCTCTTTCTTCAGTTTCCAGTTTGTAGGTGGGACTGGGGGTGTGAAAGGGAGTTAAAATGTCTAGGTGATACCTGTCACTGAGAGCAGCAAGCACCCCTCCCCCGCCCCAAGCTCAGCAGCCAGTGAACTCTTGAAGGAGACCGATTGCCCACGTGTCTTTTTGTTGTTGTTGTTTTTAGTAAAGTATCTTGGAGAAAAGCATCAAAGAGGGGGGTGTATCCTCCTCTGAAGGAATGCTTTTCATCAGGTACCTCTGTATTTCCTGGGGCACAGGACTGGAGTGCTGTTTGCAGAAATGTAATGTTGGAAATATGACTCGGTTTTGACTTTAAGAAAAAAGTGCTCCTGTCTATTACAAACAATGGTGTGACCACGTAAACTGAGATCAGAGATACAGACAGCTATATGCATGGAAACACAAGCAAGCTAGGTCTCCAGAACCAAAACATGCTCATTAACCTTCAGAAACCCTGAAATTTTTTTCCAGTTTTACCGAGAAATACTTGACAATAAACTGTATAAGTTTAAGGTGTATAGCATGATAGTTTGATTTACATGTATTGTGAAATGATTGCCACAATAAGTTTAGTTAACATCCATTATTGCATATAGATACAATAAAAAGGAAAGAAAAAAAACACTTTTCCTTGTGATGAGAACTCTTAGGATCTGCTCTCTTAACAACCTAAAAAAATGGAAGGCTCCACGAATTTGTGTGTCCTCCTTGCTCAGGGGCCATGCTTATCTTCTTTGTATTGTTCCAATTTTAGTATATGTGCTGCCGAAGCAAGCACCACTCTGACATATTGACAGGGCCTTTAGTGTGGACTAAAAGAGAAGAAAGGTAGGAAATCTAATGTAATTGAATTTTTTTTTTTTATTCCTTAGAAGCTACATACTCCTATATACTAAGTTTTCATTCCTAATGTTGAAATTGATATCTGTCTTCCTACTTGCAGCTTTAAAACATTTAACATTGCAAGCAAAATCCAGAACTCTCTTTATAGTTGTTTGCAAAAGAAATTAATTCATATTTTCTACTTTTTGACTATAAGTGATATATTAATTTAATCCTGTCTGTATACATTAAGCACACATATTGTGTAGTATTTCTTGTGAACTATAAATTTCACTAAACAAAGACATAAAAGAGTGCTCCTTGTAATACTGCTTATTGTAGCAAAATATTACTAACCATGTACATTTATGAAAATAAGAATTGGTTTAATAATTTTCTGATTAGCTATAGAAAGCAACATTATGTGCTCAGTAAAGTTACATATCTCCGAAGGAATCTATATTTCTCTGAAGAAAATATGCTTAAAAAATTAAGTTAAAAATCAGATTAAAAAATATAATTCAATTTCTTATAAATAATAATTATCCACACATCTGTGTGTATGTGTGTATATATAGAAAAAGAACTCTGTGTTACTTTTTAATACTATTTTCCCCCCAATGATTATGCATTACATTTAGTTGAATGTGAAAAGTAAGATTAAAAAGATAAATTGAGGGTTTTTTTTTTAGCCCAGACCTCCCCTTTAAAGAGCACCATATTAATTTATATGTTTTTGATATCTTCACTTGTATGTCTTACAGGCATCTCAAAGTTAAGATGGCCCATGCCACAGACAGAAAATCTACCCCTCTTCCAGTGCCTCCACCTTAGCAAACGACAACTCCACTCCTTCCAGATAAGTCAACAAAGGGTCAACTTTGCACCTTTCACATCCACAGCCCACCTCTACCCCCCCATCCAGTTTGTAACCAAGTTCTGTTTCCAACACAGATTCCCAAACAGATTGTGAAGATATCTGTGTCTCTCCATCTGAAATGAAATCACCTCAGTCCAAAGTTCCCACCATCTCTTGCCTGGCCCACTGTAACATCTTTGTGCCCTCACGATCATGTCTCCGGAGTAGTCAGGGTTAGTCTTTGACACTTCATGGCTTCTTAGTACCAGGACAAGCTCAATAGCCCATCATGATTTACAGAGGCCTGGTGATCTGTCCCTGCCCTTACCCCAGCCTCATCGGGTACCTTGTTCTTTTTTGTTCCCAATTCTCTGGCCACTCTAATATACTCGCTCTCCTCGGAGCACTTCTCACTAGCAATTGCTCACCTTAGGTCATTTGCATAGGCTTTGCTTTATTCTTGGAATGCTTTTATCCACTTTTCATGTTTAATTCAGATCCATTTTTTAGATAGAACTCCTCTTTTTCTTTATCACAGTATGAGTACTTGAATTGTTATGTGTTTGTTGTCTATTACTCCCACTAGAATGAATGCTTCTTGAGGGCAGGGATTTAATTATTGCTAGCTGCTCTATCCCTAATGCTTAGCACAATTCCTTGGCTCAATACTAAGTATCTTTTGAACAAATCACTACATGGATAGATGTATAAATTGTGCCATTTCATTATTAAAATATTCAAAAATTGGCTATTATTTGGCTATGACATAGTTGACTTCTTCTAAATTTCTTTTTCTATTTTTGGCCAAATAAGTAGTTAGAAATAAAGTAATATTTTCTTCACTTTTTTATTCTATAGAAAAGTGATAAAGTAATATTATATTCAGATTGACAGCAAAAATTAATAGGAATTTTAATAAAAGTATATTGTTAGCAACCCACAACCTTTGAAATAAGAAGCATACTGGGCTACATGGTATTTCATTGTGATCCATAGGAATTTAAAGGTATTAAACTACCTGCAGGCATGCTCCCTATTATTCTTGAAAGTAATAGGAACATATGGAGAATTATGAGTTAAAATTAAATTTGCTACAGACCTCACACAAAACCTATTCTCTAGTTCAGGCAAATTGGAATTAAATTTTGATCATGGTATATACATCAGATGTGAGCAAAATTATATTAGTTATTTAAAAAAAAATGGGGTTATATATAATTTGAATTATATAAATGAATGTTGAGGTTATTATGATCCATTTGATAGCCATAGAGAATACTGAGAACTTTACATAGAAATTCAACTGCCAACAAATTTAAAGCACATTCTTATAAATTTGCAAGTTCTAATGGCATAGAATTTAAGTCTATATTTCACTGGATATCACACCCGCCAGTTTTAACATTCCTTATATTTCTATTAATAGACTTTTAGAATATGTGTGAATACGTTATAGACATCATCTAGATATTACTTTTAGCTGTCAGTCCTAAGCAAATTATTGCATAAGATGACATCTTTTTAAAACTCAGTTTACCTTGTTGGAAACCTATTTGCACATCAAAGCATCATGGTATTTGGAGTTTAAAAACCTCAGTAGCTATTATTTATGTTCATAAAAACATAAGCTTTATTTATCATTTTTAATAGTTAATAAATGCAACTAGTGAGGTCACAAATGATAGCATAAATGAGTGATATATTAACTAAATGTAAATACATTAATTCAGACTATATGTATGTGTACATATATGTGAAAATTCTTATTTACTACCTTTGGATATATACCATAAAAAAGTTATGATTTTGCTATATGTACAACTTTATTTTTTCTCTAATTTTTTAAAACTTTTTTATTGAATAAAAGAGTCTTTAAATTATATAGTGCTTTGCAATTTTCAAAAGTTTCACACACATGATTTTTTTTTTTTTTTGGCTACATTGGGTCTTCGTTGTTGCACGCAGGCTTTCTCTAGTTGCGGCGAGTGGGGTTACTCTTAGTTGGGGTGTGCAGGCTTCTCATTGCAGTCGCTTCTCTTGTTGAGGAGCATAGGCTCTAGGCATGTGGCTCAGTAGTTGTGGCTTGAGGGCACTAGAGCACAGGCTCAGTAGTTGTGGCTCATGGGCTTAGTTGCTCCATGGCATGTGGGATCTCCCTGGACCAGGGATCAAACCCGTGTCCCCTGAATTGGCAGGTGCATTCTTAACCACTGTGCCACCAGGGAAGTCCCAATTTCTTATAATCTCATAATAACCCTTTTTTTTTTAACTCCCCTACTCCTATATTGCCCCTTCCCCCTTGCCTCTCCCCACTGGTAACCACTAGTTTGTTCTCTGTATCTGTTAGTCTGCTTCTTTTTTTGTTTTATTCACTAGTTTGTTATATTTTTTAGATTCTACATGTGAAATAAGTCAGACAGAAAAAGATGAATACTGTGTGATATCACTTATACATGACTTTAGATCATGCCATTTTCTTATAGCCTAATAGCAAAGCTATTTTCCCACATAATTTAATTTTTCATGCTATATTTGTTTCATTATTTATATCAACATTTTTTTGAAGATTTATGAAGACATTGAGGGTGAGGCCCACCTTTTCTCTATTTTTTTTTTTTTAATTTATTTATTTATGGCTGTGTTGGGTCTTCGTTTCTGTGTGAGGGCTTTCTCTAGTTGTGGCAAGCGGGGGCCACTCTTCATCGCGGTGCGCGGGCCTCTCACTATCGTGGCCTCTCCTGTTGCGGAGCACAGGCTCCAGACGCGCAGGCTCAGTAATTGTGGCTCACGGGCTCAGTTGCTCCGCGGCATGTGGGATCTTCCCAGACCAGGGCTCGAACCCGTGTCCCCTGCATTGGCAGGCAGACTCTCAACCACTGCGCCACCAGGGAAGCCCCCCACCTTTTCTCTTAAAAGTGATTCTGCAGTGACTATCCTTGAGACTTTCTAATCTGTTATGTAGAGCAGTTGTTTCCTAAGCTTTGGCATGAGTTAGAATCACCTGTTGGGCTTGGTAAACCATGGATTGCTTATTCCCATCCTCAAATCTTCTGGTCAGGTAGGTTTGAGGTAGGACCCTGAGAATTTGCTTGTGCTGATGCTGCTAATCTGGGGACCACAGTTTGAGAACCACTGATACAGTATATTTTTAGAAGTAATGTTATAGGGTTAATGAATATGCATGTTTTTTTAAGGTCTTGGCACATGTTGCCAGATTGTTTTCCAGAAAGACTGTATCAAATTGCATTCCTACCAGTAATTCTCTTCATCATGGAGTATTTTAATTTAAAATCTCTTGTCATTTTGAGACGTGAAAAATGTTATCTCCATTGAAGCATTTTGTATAATAATAAAACATTGGAAACATTTCCATCAAAAGGAAAATAGATAAGTAAACATGGATATAGCCACACAAGGAAACTTAATTTAGCAGTTTAAATGAACGAATTGAATCTACGTGTTTTAACATGGAAGAATAGCAAACCATAAATTTGAGTGAAAAAAATTTAAAACTTTAAAACATGCAAACAATACTGATTGCTTAATAAATACATACAAGAAGTAAATATATGGAAAGCACACATATATGTAGTAAGGGTATGAAAAAACGTGTAGCTATGATCATGTACCAAACTCAAGACAGTTGTTACTTCTGGGACAGGAGGAGAGGGGAATGGAATCTGAGGTGATATTCAATGTGCTTCCATTGCATCTGTGGTATATCTTTCAAAAAATATTTAAAGCTAATATGACAACATACTAAGATTTTAAAAACTGGTTGGATATTTATTGTCTTATTTAGTATTAAAGAGAAAAAGTGGGATCAAACTGATTTTATGTGCATTTCTTTAATCAGTAGTGAGGCTGAATATTTTCTAAGACTATTGGCTATCTTTTCTCTCCTTTTTTTGTTTACATCTTTATTGGAGTATAATTGCTTTACAATGTTGTGTTAGTTTCTGCTGCATAACAGCTTCAGGTTCTGCTGAAGTGAATCAGCTATATGTATACATATATCCCCATATCCCCTCCCTCTTGCGTCTCCCTCCCACCATCCCTATCCCACGCCTCTAGGTGGTCACAAGTACCGAGCTAATCTCCCTGTGGTATGCAGCTGCTTCCCACTAGCTATCTATTTTACATTTGGTAGTGTATATATGTCAGTGCTACTCTCTCACTTCATCCCAGCTTACCCTCCCCTCACCCCATGTCCTCAAGTCCACTCTCTGTGTCTGCATCTTTATTCCTGTCCTGCCCCTTGGTTCATCAGAACCATTTTTTTTTAAGATTCCATATCTATGTGTTAGCATACGGTATTTGTTTTTCTCTTTCTGACTTACTTCACTCTGTATGACAGACTCTAGGTCCACCCACCTCACTACAAATAACTCAATTTTGTTTCTTTTTATGGCTGAGTAATATTCCTTTGTATATATGTGCCACATATACAAGCAGCTCATGCAGCTCAATATCAAAAAAACAAACAACCCAGTCCAAAAATGGGTGGAAGACATAAATACACATTTCTCCAAAGAAGATATACAGATTACCAGCCAACACATGAAACGATGCTCAACATCACTAATCATTAGAGAACTGCAAATCAAAGCTACAATGAGGTATCACCTCACACCGGTCAGAATGGTCATCATCAAAAAATCTACAAACAATAAATGCTGGAGAGAGTGTGGAGAAAAGGGAAACCTCTTGCACTGTTGGTGGGAATGTAAATTGATACAGCCACTATGGAGAACAGTATGGAAGTTCCTTCAAAAACTAAACATAGAACTACCATATGACCCAGCAATCCCACTACTGGGCATATACCCTGAGAAAACCATAATTCAAAAAGAGACATGTACCACAATGTTCATTGCAACACTATTTACAATAGCCAGGACATGGAAGCAACCTAAATGTCCATCGACAGATGAATGGATAAAGAAGATGTGGCACATATATACAATGGAATATTACTCAACCATAAAAAGAAACGAAATTGAGTTTTTTCTCTGCTTTTTTATTTCTCATATGCACATGGATTTTGATAGAAAAATGAATTTGGAATCTTTAGTAGTAGAACTCATTTGCACTTAGCTGTTGTATGTGTTTTACTTTATAAACAAAACTGGATACATCCATATCTTTTTGTTAAAGTGTCTCTCAATTGAAAAAGACCTATGAGATTTTTTAATAGAAAAAGTCTATTAAAATACTCTAAAATGCACTAACAGTTAAAAACAATATATAAATACATTTAGCTATTTATCGAATGTTTACACTAAGCAGAAATTGAGAAAAATCACAACCATGGCACACTTAATGACTCCCTATAGTATGCTGAATAATGTCCACTCAAAAGAGAGCATGTCCTAATACCTGGAACCTGTAAATATTACTTTATAAGGAAAAAAGATCTTTGCAGATGGGATTTAATTAAAGATCTCAACATGGAGAGATTATCCTAGATTATGTGGGTGGGTTATAAATTCATTCCCAAGTGTCTTTATATGAGAGAAGCCAAGAGAAATTTCATCTGCACAGAGGTGGATGAAGCAATGTGATCATGGCGGCAGAGGTTGGAATGATGTAGCAACAAGTCAAGGAATGCCGGCAGCCACCAGAAACTAGAATAGATTCTTCCTTAGAGCTGCTGGAGGAAACACAGCCCTGTGACACCTTGATTTTGGTTCAATGATAATGGTTTAGGGCTCTGTCCTCTAGAACTATGAGAAAATAAATTTCTGTTTTTTTAAGCCACTAAGCTTGTGGTAATTTGTTAACAGTAACTATAGAAAACAACACTTTCCATTCCAGAAATTTCACTTTGCTAATATCCTAATATATTTCATTTTTCAAGAATCTTAAAAACAGTCTCAAAAGGTCATTCTTTTTTAAGTTAAGTATTTTTTGTTAAAACAAGAGGTATACAGAAAAATGACCAAATCTTTTTCAGTTGCCCTTTAAAGCTTAAAAGACACAATCTTTTATCATTTCGAAGTGAATTGTTTTGAAACTATCCATGGGATTCGCTGTAAAAATGCTTTTAAAAGGAAGGAAGTGTGACTCTTTCACGTCACCTCCAAATGACTTCCTAACCTTCCTAGTTTTTCTGAAACAATTTAATCTAAATTAAGGTATTCCTATGGCCCAGATTATAGAAAACGCTGAAAAATGAAGAGGTTTATAACATAGGCAAATAAACTATAATGATTTTTTTAAAAATTCACAACTTATTAAAGGGAGAAATGATTAAAGACAAATGAAATTGATGATTATGGATTTAGACAAGCATGTGACCAAGTTTGTTTATTTCATTATTAATCAGAAAGTGATATATGATGACCTTAAAAATATTATCCTTTTGTAAAATAATATTCTAGAGGATCTGTATTTGGCCTCGACTTTGCAAGCATCTTAGACTCAATTGATGTGTTTCATTTACTTTTCTGTAAAACTTTTTACTTTAAAATAATTATATACTCATAGGAATGTGCAAAGAAATTTATAGGGAAATCCAGGGCACCCTTCACCCAGCCTCCCCCAATGTTAATATTTTGTATAACTGGAGTACAATATCAAACTCAGGAAATTAACATTTGTTCAATCCATTGAGGTTATTCGGATTTTACCAGTTATACATGTACTCATGTGTGCATACGTGTATGTATCTGTGTTTGAATAGCTCTGACAATTTTATCACATGTAGCTTTGTATAACCACAATCACAATACTTAACTGAACCAACACTCATGCTACCCTCATCAAGAGGATGAGCTTGACTCACCCTTTCCTCCCTTTTCCTTAATCCACATTAACTACTAAGTTCTCCATGTCTACATTTGTGTTATTTCATGAATGTTATATAAATGGAATCATACAGTATGCATATTTATTACATTGGCTTCTTTTACTCCACTTAATTTCCTTGAGATGCATCCAGGTTGTTGCATTTGTCAATAGTTTATTCCTTTTTATTGTTGATTGGTAATCCATGGTATGGATATACCACAGTTTGTTTAACCATTCATCATTGAAGGCCATTTGGATAGTTTCCAGTTTTTAGCTATTATTAAAGCTGCTATGAACATTTGCGTAGAAGTTTCTGCATGAAAATGAGTTTTCATTTCTCTGGGACATGTACCCAAGATTTTAATTGCTGGGTGATATGGTAAGTTCCATTGTTAATTTCAGAAAGAACTGCAAAACTGTTTTCCAGAGTAACTGTATCATTATACATTCCCACCAGCAATGTATGCATGATCTGGTTTCTCCACACTCTAGTCAGTATATGGTTTTATCACGATTTTTCATTTTAGCCATTCTGATAGGTATAAAGTGACATCTCACTGTAGTTTTAATTTGCATTTTCCTAATGACTAATAATGCTGCAATCTTTTCATGTGCTTATTTGCACATCATCTGTATATCCTTTTTGCAAAATGTCTTGCATGTCTTTTATACACGTTCTAATTGGATTGTTTATTTTTGAATTTTGAGAGTTCTTTATATATTTTAGATACTCGTTCTTTATTGGATATGTGATTCGAAAATATTTTCTCCCAGTTTGTAATTTATTTTTCATCCTCTTAACTGAGTCTTTCACAGAGCAAAAGGTTTTTAATTTGAATGAAGTCTGATTCATCAACTTTTCTTCTTTTGGATCGTGCTTTTAGTGTCAAGTTGGGGAACTCTGCTTATTAGTTCTAGGCCCTGAATGTTTTCTCTTTTTTTTGAGATCTTTTGTAGTTTAATGTTTTACACTGAGTTAATTTTTGTACAAAGTGTGAGATTTAGGTTGAGGTTCATATATTTGCCTATGTATGTCCAATTGATCCAGCACTATTTATTGAAAAGGCTATCCCTTCTTCATTGTACTGATTTTGCACCTTTGACAAAAATTAATTGGGCATATTTACATGGATCTATTTATGAGTTTTTCATTCTGTTCCATTGATATATGTGTTTATCACTCCACCATTACCAATCTGTCTTGATTACTATAGCTAGATTGTAAGTCTTGACATTGGGAGAAGGAATTCCTCCCTCTTTATTCTTCTTTTCAAAATTGTTCTGGCTATTCTAGAGCCTTCGAATTTCCATAAATATTTTAGAATAAGCTTGTCTATGTTTATAAAAACCTTGCTGAGATTTAGATAGTGATTTCATTAAACCTATATATCAATTTAGGGAGAATTGATATTTTTATTATGTTGAGTCTTCTAATCTGTGAACATGATGTTTCTACGTCTTCCTTTATTTCTTTCATTAGTCTTTTATAACTTTTGTTATACAGATTCTATATATGTTTTGTTAGATTTATACTAATTTTTAAATTTTCTTTGGAGCATTTGTAAATGATATTGCATTTTTGACTTTGGTTTCTGTGAACTTTCTGAACTCAGTTATTAGTTCCAGGACATTTTTGAGGTTTTCTTTCTCCCTTCCTTCCTTCCTTCCTTCCTTCCTTCCTTCCTTCCTTCCTTCCTTCCTTCCTTCCTTCCTTCCTTCCTCCCTCCCTCCCTCCCTCCCTCCCTCCCTTCCTTCCTTCCTTCCTTCCTTCCTTCTTCCTTCCTTCCTCCCTGTGTAGACAATCATGGTATCTGCAAATATAGATAGTTTTTTCTTTTCTGTTTGATACAGGACATTTTATTGCAATGACTAGAACTTTCAGCAATTTGCTGAATAATAAAGGTGAGAACGAATATTTTTTCTTGTTCCCAATATTAGAGAAAGAACATTGTCTTTCACCCTTAAATATGATGTGAGCTATAGGTTTTCTTGTAAATGCTTTTCATGAGGTTTAAGAATTGCCCCTCTCCCCCACTTTTAATTGAAGTGCAGTTGACTTACTATATTATATTAGTTTCAGGTGTACAACATAATGATTTGGTATTTAATAGGTTTATATATTATAAAATATTGGCTGTATAGGAGGTGCTCCTTTATTCTTAGGGTACTGACTTTATTCTTAGGATTCTTATCATTAATGGGTGTTAAATTTTGTCAAATGCTTTATCTGCATCAATTGATTTGATCATGTGATTTTTTTCCTCTAGTAGTTGATATGATGTCTTGCATTTATTGATTTTCAAATATTGAACCAGTTTTTAATAACTCATGGAAACTCCACTTGGTTATGGTGTATAATTCTTTTTATATGTTGCTTGATTCAGTTTGCTAATTTTCTGTTGAGGATTTTTGCATTTAAATTTGAGAGATACTGCTCTGTCATTTTTGTTTTCTTCATCTGGTTTTTGTATCAGGATAATACTGGCCTCGTAAAATGAGTCTGGAAGTGTTCCTTCTTTTTCCTAATTTTATGGAAGAGATTGTATAAAATTGGAGTTAATTCTTCTTTGAATATTCGGTAAGAATCTCCAGTGAAACGATCTGGGCTTGAAGATACCATTTCTGTGTGTGTGTGTGAGCTTTTTAATTATGAATTTAATTTATTTAACAGTTATGGAGCTCTTCAGGTTACTTATTTCATCTTGACTGAGATATGATAATTTATAGTTTTTGAGGAATTCGTCCATTTCTTCTAAGTTGTTAAATTTATGAGACCAAAGTTGTAGTATTCCCTTGTTATTCCTTTGTGCTACAGGATCTCTTGTGATAATCCCCTATTTAATTAGATATCGGAGATTTGTGTTTTATCTCTTTTTATCTTTGTCAATCTTGCTAGAGAATTATCAGTTTTATTGAGTTCTTTTGAAGAACTGGGATTTGCTTTATTAAATTTCTTTATTATTTTCCTGATTTCAATTTTATTGATTTCTGTTCTTATATTTATTATTTATTTTTCTACTTTCTTTGGATTTATTTTGATTTTCTTTTTCTTATTCAGATAGAAACTTAAATTATTGATTGGAAACATTTCTTTGTCTCTAAGCATTTAGCACTGTAAACTTACCTCTCAGTACTGCTTTAGGTATATCCTAAAATTTACATGCTGTATTTTCACTTTCATTTAAATCTACATATTTTTATGGCTATTTCTTCTTTGACCAATGGATTAATTAAACATGTATTCTTAGTTGCAAGCCCTTGAAGATTTTCCTTCTGTTATTAAGTTAGGTTGAATCCATTATAGTCAGAGAAATACTCTGTAGGATATCAGTTCTTTAAATATGTTAACATTTGTTTTTGATGAAGGATATCTTGGTGAATGTTGCATGAGCACTTGCAAATAATGTGTACTCTACAATTATTAGGTAGAGAGTTCCGTATATGTCAATTAGACCCTGTGGTTGATATGTTCAGTTCTATATTTTTGCAGATTTTCTGGTATCAATTATCAGTAACCAAGCAGCATTCACTAACTTTTTTTAAAAAGTCCTTATTTATTTATTTATTTTTAACATCTTTATTGGAGTATATTTGCTTTACAATGGTGTGTTAGTCTCTGCTGTATACCAAAGCGAATCAGCTATACATTTACATACATCCCCATATCTCCTCCCTCTTGCATCTCCCCCCTATACTCCATATCCCACCCCTCTAGGTGGACACAAAGCAACAAGCTGATCTCCCTGTGCTATGCGGCTGATTCCCACTAGCTATCTATTTTACAGCTGGTAGTGTATATATGTCCATGCCACTCTCTCACTTCGTCCCAGCTTACCCTTCCCCCTACCCGTGTCCTCAAGTCCAGTCTCTATGTCTGCGTCTCTATTCCTGTCCTGCCCCTAGGTTCTTCAGAACCTTTTTTTTTTTTTTTTAGATTCCATGTATATGTGTGAGCATACAGTATTTGTTTTTCTCTTTCTTACTTCCTTCGCTCTGCATGACAGTCTCTCTAGGTCCATCCGCTTCACTACAAATAACTCAATTTCGTTTCTTTTTATGGCTGAGTAATATTCCATTGTATATATGTGCCACATCTTCTTTATCCATTCATCTGTCGATGGACACTTAGGTTGCTTCCATGTCCTGGCTATTGTAAATAGAGCTGCAGTGAACATTGTGGAACATAACTCCTTTTGAATTATGGTTTTTTCAGGGTATACGCCCAGTAGTAGTGATTGCTGGTCGTATGGTAGTTCTATTTTTAGTTTTGTGAGGAACCTCCATACTGTTCTCCATAGTGGCTGTATCAATTTACATTCCCACCAACAGTGCAAGAGGTTTCCCTTTTCTCCACACTCTCTCCAGCATTTATTGATTGTAGATTTCTTGATGATGACCATTCTGACCGGTGTGAGGTAATACCTCATTGTAGTTTTGATTTGCATTTCTCTAATGATTAGTGATGTTGAGCATTCTTTCATGTGTTGGCTGGCAATCTGTATATCTTCTTTGGAGAAATGTCTATTTAGGTCTTCTGGCAATTTTTGGATTAGGTTGTTTGTTTTTTGGTATTAAGCTGCATGAGCTGCTTGTATATTTTGGAGATGAATCCTTTGTTGCTTCGTTTGCAAATATTTTCTCCCATTCTGAGGGTTGTCTTTTCATCTTGTTTATGGTTTCCTTTGCTGTGCAAAAGCTTTTAAGTTTCATTAGGTCCCATTTGCTTATTTTTGTTTTTATTTCCATTACTCTAGGAGGTGGATCAAAAAAGATCTTGCTGTGATTTATGTCAAAAAGTGTTCTTCCTATGTTTTCCTCTAAGAGTTTTATAGTTCCTGGTCTTACATTTAGGTCTCGAATCCATTTTGAGTTTATTTTTGTGCATGGTGTTAGGGAGTGTTCTAATTTCATTCTTTTACATGTAGCTGTCCAGTTTTCCCAGCACCACTTATTGAAGAGACTGTCTATTCTCCATTGTATATCCTTGCCTCCTTTTTCATAGATTAGTTGACCATAGGTGCGTGGGTTTATCTCTGGGCTTTCTATCCTGTTCCATTGATCTATATTTCTGTTTTTGTGCCAGTACCATATTGTCTTGATTACTGTAGCTTTGTAGTATAGTCTGAAGTCAGGGAGTCTGATTCCTTCAGCTCCGTTTTTTCCCCTCAAGACTGCTTTGGCTATTCGGGGTCTTTTGTTTCTCCATACAAATTTTAAGATTTTTTTTTTCTAGTTCTGTAAAAAATGCCATTGGTAATTTGATAGGGATTTCATTGAATCTGTAGATTGCTTTGGGTAGTATAGTCATTTTCACAATATTGATTCTTCCAATCCAAGAACATGGTATATCTCTCCATCTGTTGGTATCATCTTTAATTTCTTTCATCAGTGTCTTATAGTTTTCTGCATGCAGGCCTTTTGTCTCCTTAGGTAGGTTTATTCTTAGGTTTTTTATTCTTTTTGTTGCAGTGGTAAATGGGTGTGTTCCCTTAATTTCTCTTTCAGATATTTCATCATTAGTGTATAGGAATGCAAGAGATTTCTGTGCATTAATTTTGTATCCTGCTACTTTACCAAATTCATTGATTAGCTCTAGTAGTTTTCTGGTGGCATCTTTAGGATTCTTATCTGCAAACAGTGACAGCTTTACTTCTTCTTTTCCGATTTGGATTCCTTTTATTTCTTTTTCTTCTCTGATTGCTCTGGCTAAAACTTCCAAAACTATGTTGAATAATAGTGGTGAGAGTGGGCAACCTTGTCTTGTTCCTGATCTTAGTGGAAATGGTTTCAGTTTTTCACCATTCAGAATGATGTAGGCTGTGGGTTTGTCATATATGGCCTTTATTATGTTGAGGTAAGTTCCCTCTATGCCTACTTTCTGCAGGGTTTTTATCATAAATGAGTGTTGAATTTCGTCAAAAGCTTTTTCTGCATCTATAGAGATGATAATGTGGTTTTTCTCCTTCAAACTGTTAATATGGTTCATCACATTGATTGATTTGCATATGTTGAAGAATCCTTGCATTCCTGGGATAAACCCCACTTGATCATGGTGCATGATCCTTTTAATGTGCTGTTGGATTCTGTTTGCTGCTATTTTGTTGAGGATCTTTGCATCTATGTTCATCAGTGATATTGGCCTGTAGTTTTCTTTTTTTATAGCATCTTTGTCTGGTTTTGGTATCAGGGTGATGGTGGCCTTGTAGAATGAATTTGGGACTCTTCCTCCCTCTGTTATAGTGTGGAAGAGTTTGAGAAGGACAGGTGTTAGCTCTTCTCTAAATGTTTGATAGAATTCGCCTGTGAAGCCATCTGGTTCTGGGCTTTTATTTGAAGACTTTTAATCACAGTTTCAATTTCAGTGCTTGTGGTTGGTCTGTTTATATTTTGTATTTCTTCCTGGTTCAGTCCCGGAGGGTTGTGCATTTCTAAGAATTTGTCCATTTCTTTCAGGTTGTCCAATTTATTGGCACAGAGTTGCTTGTAGTAATCTCACATGATCCTTTGTATTTCTGCAGTGTCAGTTGTTACTTCTCCTTTTTCATTTCTAATTCTATTGATTTGAGTCTTCTCCCTTTTTTTCTTGATGAGTCTGGCTAATGGGTTATCAATTTTGTTTATCTTCTCAAAGAACCAGCTTTTAGTTTTATTGATTTTTGCTATTGTTTCCTTCAGTTCATTTTCATTTATTTCTGCTCTGATCTTTATGATTTCTTTCCTTCTGCTAACCTTGGGGTTTTTTGTTCTTCTTTCTCTAATTGCTTTAGGTGTAAGGTTAGATTGTTTGTTTGAGATATTTCTCGTTTCTTGAGGTAGGATTGTATTGCTATAAACTTCTCTTGTAGAACTGCTTTGGCTGCATCCCAAAGGTTTGGGTTGTCGTGTTTTCATTGTCATTTGTTTCTAGGTATATTTTGATTTCCTCTTTGACTTCCTCAGTGATTGCTTGGTGATTTAGTAGTGTATTGTTTAGCCTCCATGTGTTTGTTTTTTTTTTTTTTACAGATATTTTTCCTGTAATTGATATCTAATCTCATAGCGTTGTGGTTGGAAAAGATACTTGATACAACTTCAATTTTCTTAAATTTACTGAGGATTGATTTGTGACCCAAGATATGATCTATCCTGAAGAATGTTCCATGAGCACTTGAGAAGAAAGTGTATTCTGCTGTTTTTGGATGGAATGTCCTATAAATATCAATTAAGTCCATCTTGTTTAATGTATCATTTAAAGCTTGTGTTTCCTTATTTATTTTCATTTTGGATGATCTGTCCTTTGGTGAAAGTGGGGTGTTAAAGTCCCCTACTATGATTGTGTTACTGTTGATTTCCCCTTTTATGGCTGTTAGCATTTGCCTTATGTATTGAGGTGCTCCTATGTTGGGGTGCATAAATATTTACAATTGTTATATCTTCTTGTTGGATTGATCCCTTGATCATTATGTAGTGTCCTTCTTTGTCTCCTGTAATAGTCTTTTTTTTAAAGTCTATTATGTCTGATATGAGAATTGCTACTCCAGCTTTTTTTGGATTTCCATTTGCATGGAATATCTTTTTCCATCCCCTCACTTTCAGTCTGTATGTGTCCCTAGGTCTGGAGTGGGTCTCTTGTAGACAGCATATGTATGGGTATTGTTTTTGTATACATTCAGCTGGTCTATGTCGTTTTTCGGAGCATTTAATCCATTTACATTTAAGGTAGTTATCGATATGTATGTTCCTTTTACCATTTTCTTAATTGTTTTGGGTTTGTTATTGTAGCTCTTATTCTTCTCTTGTGTTTCCTCCCTAGAGAAGTTCCTCTAAGGTTTGTTGTAGAGGTTGTTTGGTGGTGCTGAATTCTCTTAGCTTTTGCCTGTCTGTAAAGTTTTAATTTCTCCGTCAAATCTGAATGAGATCATTACTGGTTGTTGTAATCTTGTTTGTAGGTTTTTCCCTTTCATCACTTTAAATATGTCCTGCCACTCCCTGCTGGTTTGCAGAGTTTCTGCTGAAAGATCAGCTCTTAACCTTACGGGGATTCCCTTGTGTGTTAATTGTTGCTTTTCCCTTGCTGCTGTTAATATTTTTCTTTGTATTTATTTTTTGATAGTTTGATTAATATGTGTCTTGGTGCGTTTCTCCTTGGATTTATCCTTTATGGAACTCTCTGCGCTTCCTCTTCTTGACTGAGTATTTCGTCTCCCATATTAGGGAAGTTTTCTACTATAATCTCTTCAAATATTTTCTCAGTCCTTTTCTTTTTCTCTTCTTCTTCTGGGACTCCTATAATTCGAATGTTGGTGTGTTTAATGTTGTCCCAGAGGTCTCTGAGATTGTCCTCAATTCTTGTCATTCTCTTTTTCTTTATTCTGCTCCGCAGTAGTTATTTCCACTATTTTATCTTCCAGGTCACTTATCCGTTCTTCTGCCTCGTTTATTCTGCTATTGATTCCTTGTAGAGAATTTTTAATTTCATTTATTAAAGGAGGAAGGAAAGGGAGAAAAGAAAGATAGATAGAAGGAAAGAAAGAAGCAATGAAATAAAATAAAGTTATTAAAATAGAAAAAAATTGTCAAAAATAAAAAAATTAAAAAGTAATAAAAGAAAAGAGAGAAAGAAAGAAGAGAGCAACCAACCAAAAAACAAATCCACCAATGATAACAAGTGCTAGAAACTATACTAAAAAAAAAAACACCAAAAAATACGGACAGTGAGAATCCTAGGACAAATGGCAAAAGCAAAGCTATACAGACAAAATCACAGAAAGAAGCATACACATACACACTCACAAAAAGAGAAAAAGGAAAACTATATATATATATACATATAAAATAAAAAAAGGAAGAGAGCAACCAAATCAATAAAGAAATCTACCAATGATAATAAACTCTAAATACTAAACCAAGATAAACATAAAACCAAAAACAGATTAGATGCACAAAGCAAACCCCAAATCTACAGTTGGTCCTGAAGTCCCCTGCCTCAATTTTGGGATGATTTGTTGTATTCAGGTATTCCACAGATACAGGGTACATCAAGTTGATTGTGGAGATTTAATCTGCTGCTCCTGAGGCTTCTGGGAGAAATTTCCCTTCTTCTTCTTTGTTCACACAGCTCCTGGCGTTCAGCTTTGGATTTGGCCCTGCCTCCTCAGGTAGGTCGCCTGAGGGCGTCTGTTCTTCGCTCAGACAGGACAGGATTAAAGTAGCAGCTGATTAGGGGGCTCTGGCTCACTCAGGCCGGGGGAGGGAGGGGTACAGAATGCGGGGCAAGCCTGCAGCAGCAGAGGCCAGCGTGATGTGGCAACAGCCTGAGGCATGCCATGTGTTCTCCCAGGGAAGTTGTCCCTGGATCACGGGACCCTGGCAGTGGTGGGCCGCGCAGGCTTCCGGGAGCAGAGTTGTAGATAGTGACCTGTGCTTGCACACAGGCTTCTTGGTGGCTGCAGCAGCAGCCTTAGCATTTCATGCTTGTCTCTGGTGTCCATGCTGATAGCCGCGTATCATGCCCATCTCTGGAGCACGTTTAGGCAGTGCTCTGAATCCCCTCTCCTTGCACACCCCGAAACAATGGTCTCTTGCCTCTTAGGCAGTTCCAGACTTTTTGTGGACTCCCTCCAGCTAGCTGTGGCACACTAGCCCCCTTCAGGCTGTCTTCACACAGCCAACCCCAGTCCTCTCCCTGGGATCTGACCTCCGAAGCCCGAGCCTCAGCTCCCAGCCCCCACCCGCCCCGGCAGGTGAACAGACAACCCTCTCAGGCTGCTAAGTGCTGGTCAGCACCGATCCTCTGTGCAGGAATCTCTCCGCTTTGCCCTCTGCACCCCTATTGCTGTGCTCTCCTCCATCGCTCTGAAGCTTCGCCCCCACCCACCCCCTATCTCCACCAGTAAGAGGGCTTCCTAGTGTGTGGAAACTTTTCCTGCTTCACAGCTCCCTCCCAGAGGTGCAGTTCCCGTCCCTATTCTCTTATCTCTGTTTTTTCTTTTGCCCTACGTGGGGAGGTACGTGGGGAGTTTTTTGCCTTTTGGGAAGTCTGAGGTCTTCTGCCAGCATTCAGTAGGTGTTCTGTAGGAGTCGTTCCACATGTAGATGTAGTTTTGATATTTTTGTGGGGAGTACGGTGATCTCCACGTCTTACTCCTCTACCATCTTGAAGGTGCCCCCCTATTCACTAACTTTTAAAGTAAGTTTATAATTCTGACCTTCCTCATAGAGGTATGATAAATCATCAATAAAAATCATTTAAAAAATTCTTTCAATTAAAAAGTTTATATAAAATAGTTACATTAAAAGTCACCTTTAAATCATTTAACTTTTGAGGATGGAAAAAAATTACATTTTTGTAGCTCTTTATATCTGTTGGCAGTTTGAAAAAAGTGAAATGTTGTTGCAGGCGTTTAACCTGAATTTTTCAGTTCAAAGTCATCAATAAGTTCATTACAATATAAAATGAAAACAGAAAATATGTATAGAAAAATGTTAATTTTATTTATGGATTGTTTATAATGCTATTTCATGCAGAGGAGAACAGCTCCAAATGCCTTGCAGACCCAGGCTTATTAATGATCACTTTATTTGTTGAAATGATAAGAGGTGGGAAGCATTTTCAGTTTCATTTTATTGATAGAATAACTTAGATCCGTGGAATATAAGTGGGCTATTGTTACAATTTAAAAGGAATTGGTAATTCTCACAACTTTCAGTGCTTCTCTACAATTAATTTTTACAAACTAATGGTAGATTACAAACATTAAGAAAATTAAAAATGTGGAACAGAGTAAGGAATTGGAACACTGAATTAGTCAATCTAGTATTTCAGACACTAAATCCTGTTCCATTCCTATGATTACAGTTTAATGCTTTTCAGTATTGTGACTTAATACAAAACTTTAAGAGAAGTTTATTTTTTCTTGAAATGAAAAGTCTTAGGAGTTACGTATACACTGAAAAGTAGCTTGTTGATTTTCTTGTGCTGTATTTTTAAGCAAAATATTTTTCCAACTTAAAAGCAAAGAACAACAAAGGCTAAGAAAGGAAACCAAATAAAAAGGCAGTTACCATGGAATCTTCAACATTAAGCTCAAAAAAGAAAGAGCGGTTTTCAATTCTGTCAAAAGAAAAAAAAACATGATAGAGAAACTGTTGCTAAACACATTACTTTATAAATCTGCCATTAGAACTGTAAACACAAGTTTAACAGTGGATTTTGTACTTTTACATCTGCTCTTTGATAAAGTAAGAGAAAAATTAATCCTTTATAGCCCCTAATTTTCTGGTCATGGCTTATTAAAGATATCAACTCAAGCTATTTTAATGCCTATATATTAAGTTGTCCTTGAGAAAAATATAGTTTTTATTTAAAATAAACCTATCCAAAAATACCTTTACAAGACAAATAATGGTGCCATTCATAATTATAGCAAATATTAGTATTTCAGGAAATATAAACAACCATTTTTTTTAAGGATTTGGGTATAATTTTTTTTAATAATGATGAAGATGAAAATAAATTTATATTACCAGCTTTATGAGCTCAGGAATCTAGGTGAAGATTACAACTGAATATATCCTTTATGTTATCAGCAGTCTTGGTTAACATTTCAACTGTATGTATGAGATTAGCCTTTGAATAATGTCTATTATAAATTGATAATCATAAGTACACTAATTAATAATGATTGAATTCTACTTCATCTGGTGAATGAATCAAGCCTAATATTATTTGAGTTTATTATAGTTTAGATTTTGAAAGCTCACCACTCTACAACTATGCAACCTTGGCAGAAAGGCAAGTGTGAAAGGCAAAAGTGAGAAGGGTATGAAACCTTGTCATTGGACTGATGATGAAGGCGTAGTTTATGTTTACTTCTGGCTCCAAGTATTTGGGTTGCAGTGTCTTCTGAATTCCATGATTAAAGGGGGCTATAGGAAGAATCAACTGCAAAGTTTAGAGTTTTCAAGACATATTCTTAGCTACAATAGAAGGGAGGGTTCACTTCTTACAAATCCTTGTCTACATTAAAAAATAAGTTATTCTCAAGATAACTTGACTTTATCACAGAGGGGAAAAACCTCAAATTTTCAGTATCATATTAAAATATTTATTATAGTCTTTCTTGAAGTGCCAGAGAGTGAATCAATTGTCTTTATTTTGTTTCTCAGTGACTGAACACACTGTCTGCTGTGTGCCTTCCGTTTCTTTACTCACGTTCTCTCTCTCTGTCTCTGTCTCTCTCTCTCTCTGTCATTGTCTTTCCAACAAAACAGAAGCTCATGGTATCTCATGGGTGCTGGGATGGGAATGAGGAAGGAATAAGATTAATTGGATTCCTACTATGCATTAGTCACTGTGAGATTTGATTGACTCCTTCTGGTAACTATAAATACTCCCTTTTACAGATAGGAAACTGAGGCTAAGAGAAGTTTGTTGGGAAGGGATGCAAATGGAACTTACTTCCCTTCCTTCAGTTCTCCAAGTTTTGAGTATGACCACACACAAAGTATATCATCTTAGTTAGAAGTCAATTCTGTCAAGATGTTACCAATTTAGCTTAGAAAAATTTTGGAGCCCCATTTTCTGTGAAAAACGATGTTTAAAACACACAATATTATATTGTTTTCTTCCATGCAGATGCTAAAATGTATGAAGAGTTCTTGTTTTCCCTAAAGGATCACAAAGTCAAACTCTATATGACGTTGACATTGCAGGTACTGCTGTGGTTTCCCTGAGTTATCGAACCTGCAAATGGAGTGTAATAACTCTGTGCTGGAGAAGAATGCCATCTTTTCATGTTTCACATTCATACAAGGCTCTGAATTTGGGAGCAAATTATGTTCTATGAGTTCTTTTGCAAATAAGTTGCTTGTTACGTGGAACTCCATTCTTCAGTTAAACAACATGAGAAGTGTTGTTTCAGCTCCCTATATAAGTCAGCACACTATTTAAGCCAGAAAGTAGAAGTACCACAGAACTAAGTGTTCTTGGGAAGAACCGATTTGAACACAGTTTCTAGTAGAAAGTACATGTCTTTTAGTTTGAGAACAAAGGGGAAATTCTGACTCACTGACCAGTCTTCACATTCCATTCCTTCTCTGAGTCAGTCTTTCTAATCTCCATCTCCACCTTCACAGATTCCCCCTGCATGGCTTTATTTTCCACCAAACTGACTGAATCTACATGCCTTCCACCTTGTTGTACCGAGAGTGGGCTGCTCAGGTGGGTGTACCATTTCTGGGTTGGGATTTCAGAAGGTGTTGGTGTTGGTATTGACAGAAGAACCTGGTAGAATTCCATGAATAATTATAACTAAAGCCAAGCTTCTTTATTTCACTATCACAGGATCTCAGGAAGCAAAGAGAGGCTAGCGAGACAATCAATAATAGATATTAAAACTACTCATTTTTAGGGCTTTCATACATGGAATGGCAAAATAATAGTATTATTTAGGAAATTTTCAATTTATATAAGTGGTGAGCAATATGCTACACTTCTTAAAAGTCAGCTTGCTAAAAAATATATATCATAAAATTTAAATATTATTTTTATGAATGGCTTGACACAGTGATTCTTAATGTGGGTAGTGGGGCATTTGGCAATGTCTGGAGACATTTTCCTTTGTCATGGTTGGGGAAGGGGATGCTGCTGGTATTGAGTGGGTAGAAGCCAGAGATACTGTCCTTCAATGCACAGGAAAATCCCCTACAACAAAGCATTATCCCATCCAAATGTCAGTAATGCTAGGGTTGAGAAACCCTGGCCAATGGAAAGCAATATGCTAAATTTTATTTCAAGACCTCAGACCAAATTAGTCTAGTTATAGAACTAATATAAGTGATTTACAGTTTAACTGAAGTAGAAGAGTTGAGTTTGAAAAATGAGTTGCTTACTTTCCATTCTTAGATCCATATTTCTTTTCACAGCTCTCAGAATTGACTACAGATGTAGGAGTGTAAAAGCAATACACCAGTTTTAAAAATTGTGTCCCTTTGTGAGAAAAGAGTCTTCTTCACAGGCCTGGACTGTGTTTTTCAAAGCTGTGTCTTAGAATGGTCATTGTGAGGTAGAACACTGCCGCTTTATTGACTGTGAGAGAGAGGTACAAAATTGTGGGGGGCAAATTATGCTCCAGAAAGTTTTCCCTAGAGCCATGACTAGCGTGTTCAGCCCCTTTTATCCAAGAGATCAGGACGTCATTTCTTCATCAAAAAATATTTGGGATTCTCTGCATTTAGGACCAATAAATCAAGTGAAGGGGCTTGATATCTTGGTTGAAGGAACTGAGATAATCTGCTAGAGGAGTGCATCCTTGGGGACAAGTAGATGGAGACTTTGCATATATTAAATACTTAAAAAGAATATGTTTGTTCTCTGATGCCCTACTGGGTAAAATTATCAATAATAGGTAGAAACTACAAATTAACACATTTTATTCAATGTAAAGAAAAATTTAACAAAAATGTTGATTATACTTAACAAATTTTTCCTTTTTGTGACACAACTCCCATCTAGTAAAGTATACAAATCGTAATTGTACTGTTCAAAGAATTCTTACATATATGTGCATCTGTGAAACCACCACCCAGAAAAAGGTACAGAACATTTCCAAAATCAATACCCTTACTCAAAGATAGCCGCTATTCTGACTGCTATCACCATAGGTAAACTCTGCCTTTGTCTTAAATGTCATATAAAAGGAATCATACAATATGTAATATTTGTTTCATGTTCTTTTGTTCAACATTATGTCAGTGAGATTTAGCCTTGCTGCTGTGTAGTTTGTTTATATTCGTTGATATGTAGTATTTCATTTATCTTTCTACATGTCTTTAGGTGAATGTGAGTTGTACTTTTTTTTTTTTCTTATTAGTCATCCATTTTATACACATCAGTGTATACCTGTCAATCCCAATCTCCCAATTCATCCCACCACCCCCACCCCCTGCCGCTTTCCCCCCTTGGTGTCCATACGTTTTTTCTCTACTTCTATGTCTCAATTTCTGCTCTGCAAACGAGTTCATTTGTACCATTTTCTAGGTTCCACATATATGAGTTAATATATGATATTTGTTTTTCTCTTTCTGACTTACTTCACTCTGTATGACAGTCTCTAGATTCATCCACGTCTCTACAAATGACCCAATTTCGTTCCTTTTTATGGCTGAGTAATATTCCATTGTATATATGTACCACATCTTCTTTATCCATTCATCTGTCGGTGGGCATTTAGATTGCTTCCACTACCTGGCTATTGTAAAGAGTGCTGCAACGAACATTGGGGTGCATGTGTCTTTTTGATTTATGGTTTTCTCTGGGTATATGCCCAGTAGTGGGATTGCTGGGTCGTATGGTAATTCTATTTTTAGTTCTTTAAGGAACCTCCATACTGTTCTCCATAGTGGCTGTATCAATTTACATTCCCACCAACAGTGCAAGAGGGTTCCCTTTTCTCCACACCCTCTCCAGCATTTACTCTTTGTAGATTTTCTGATGATGTGCATTCTAACTGGTGTGTGGTGATACCTCATTGTAGTTTTGATTTGCGTTTCTTTAATAATTAGTGATGTTGAGCAGCTTTTCATGTGCTTCTTGGCCATCTGTATGTCTTTGTTGGAGAAATGTCTATATAGGTCTTCTGCGCATTTTTTGGATTGGGTTGTTTGTTTTTTAATATTGAGCTGAATGAGCTGTTTATATATTTTGGAGATTAATCCTTTGTCCGTTGATTCGTTTGCAAATATTTTCTCCCATTCTGAGGGTTGTCTTTTCATCTTGTTTATGGTTTCCTTTGCTGAGCAAAAGCTTTTAAGTTTCATGGGATCCCATTTGTTTATTTTTGTTTTTATTTCCATTACTCTAGGAGGTGGATCAAAAAAGATCTTGCTGTAATTTATGTCAAAGAGTGTTCTTCCTATGTTTTCCTCTAAGAGTTTTATGGTGCCCGGTCTTACATTTAGGTCTCGAATCCATTTTGAGTTTATTTTTGTGCATGGTGTTAGGGAGTGTTCTAATTTCATTCTTTTACATGTAGCTGTCCAGTTTTCCCAGCACCACTTATTGAAGAGACTGTCTTTTCTCCATTGTATATCCTTGCCACCTTTTTCATAGATTAGTTGACCATAGGTGCGTGGGTTTACCTCTGGTCTTTCTATCCCATTCCATTGATCTATATTTCTGTTTTTGTGCCAGTACCATATTGTCTTGATTACTGTAGCTTTGTAGTATAGTCTGAAGTCAGGGAGTCTGATTCCTCCAGCTCCATTTTTTCCCCTCAAGACTGCTTTGGCTATTCGGGGTCTTTTGTGTCTCCATACAAATTTTAAGATTTTTTGTTCTAGTTCTGTAAAAAATGCCACTGGAAATTTGATAGGGTTTGCATTGAATCTGTAGATTGCTTTGAGTAGTATAGTCATTTTCACAATATTGATTCTTCCAATCCAAGAACATGGTATATCTCTCCATCTGTTGGTATCATCTTAAATTTCTTTCATCAGTGTCTTATAGTTTTCTGCATACAGGTCTTTTGTCTCCCTAGGTAGGTTTATTCCTAGGTGTTTTATTCTTTTTGTTGCATTGGTAAATGTGAGTGTTTTCTTAATTTCTCTTTCAGATTTTTCATCATTAGTGTATAGGAATGCAAGAGATTTCTGTGCAGTAATTTTGTATCCTGCAACTTTACCAAATTCACTGATCAGCTCTAGTAGTTTTCTAGTGGCATCTTTAGGATTCTCTATGTATAGTATCATGTCATCTGCAAACAGTGATAGTTTTACTTCTTCCTTTCCAATTTGTATTCCTTTTATTTCTTTTTCTTCTCTGATTGCCGTGGCTAGGACTTCCAAAACTATGTTGAATAATAGTGGTGAGAGTGGACATCCTTGTCTTGTTCCTGATCGTAGAGGAAATGCTTTCAGTTTTTCACCGTTGAGAATGATGTTTGCTGTGGGTTTGTCATATATGGCCTTTATTATGTTGAAGTACGTTCCCTCTATGCCCACTTTCTGGAGAGTTTTTTTATCATAAATGGTGTTGAATTTTGTCAGAAGCTTTTTCTGCGTCTATTGAGATGATCATATGGTTTTTATTCTTCAATTTGTTAATATGGTGTATCACATTGATTGATTTGCGTATATTGAAAACTCCTTGCATCTCTGGGATAAATCCCACTTGATCATGGTATATGATCCTTTTAATGTGTTGTTGGATCCTGTTTGCTAGTATTTTGTTGAGGATTTTTGCACCTACATTCATCAGTGATATTGGTCTATAATTTTCTCTTTTTGTAGTATCTTTGTCTGGTTTTGGTATCAGGGTGATGGTGGCCTCATAGAATGAGTTTGGGAGTGTTCCTCCCTCCGTAATTTTTTGGAAGAGTTTGAGAAGAATGGGTGTTAGCTCTTCCCTAAATGTTTGATGGAATTCACCCGTGAAGCCATCTGGTCCTGGACTTTTGTTTGTTGGAAGATTTTTAATCACAGTTTCAATTTCATTACTTGTGATTTGTCTGTTCATATTTTCTATTTCTTCCTGGTTCAGTCTTGGGAGGTTATACCTTTCTAAGAATTTGTCCATTTCTTCCAGGTTGTCCATTTCATTGGCATAGAGTTGCTTGTAGTAGTCTCCTAGGATGCTTTGTATTTCTGCAGTGTCTGTTGTAACTTCACCTTTTTCATTTCTAACTTTATTGATTTGAGTCCTCTCCCTCTTTTTCTTGATGAGTCTGGTGAATGGTTTCTCAATTTTGTTTATCTTCTCAAAGAACCAGCTTTTAGTTTTATTGATCTTTGCTATTGTTTTCTTTGTTTCTATTTCATTTATTTCTGCTCTGATCTTTATGATTTCTTTCCTTCTGGTAACTTTGGATTTTGTTTGTTCTTCTTTCTCTAGTTCCTTTAGGTGTAACGTTAGATTGTTTATTTGAGATTTTTCTTGTTTCTTGAGGTAGGCTTGTATAGCTGTAAACTTCCCTCTTAGAACTGCTTTTGCTTCATCCCATAGGTTTTGGATTGTCGTGTTTTCATTGTCATTTGTCTCTAGGTATTTTTTGATTTCCTCTTGATTTCTTCAGTGATCTCTTGGTTATTTAGTAACGTATTGTTTAGCCTCCATGTGTTTGTGTTTTTTACTTTTTTTCCCCCTGTAATTGATTTCTAATCTCATAGCATTGTGGTCAGAAAAGATGCTTGATATGATTTCAATTTTCTTAAATTTACTGAGGCTTGTTTTGTGACCCAAGATGTGATCTGTCCTGGAGAATGTTCCGTGTACACTTGAGAAGAAAGTGTAATTTGCTGTTTTTGGATGGAATGTGCTATAAATATCAATTAAATCTATCTGGTCTGTTGTGTCATTTAAAACTTGTGTTTCCTTATTAATTTTCTGTTTGGATGATCTGTCCATTGGTGTAAGTGAGGTGTTAAAGTCCCCCAGTATTATTGTGTTACTGTCGATTTTCTCTTTTAGAGCTGTTAGCAGTTGCCTTATGTTTTGAGGTGCTCCTATGTTGGGTGCATATATATTTATAATTGTTATATCTTCTTGGATTGATCCCTTAATCATTATGTAGTGTCCTTCCTTGTCTCTTGTAACATTCTTTATTTTAAAGTCTATTTTATCTGATATGAGTATTGCTACTCCAGCTTTTTGTGGATTTCCATTTGCATGGAATATCTTTTTCCATCCCCTCACTTTCAGTCTGTGTTTGTCCCTAGGTGTGAAGTGGGTCTCTTGTAGACAGCATATATATGAGTCTTGTTTTGTATCCATTCAGGAAGCCTGTGTCTTTTGGTTGGATCATTTAATCCATTCACATTTAAGGTAATTATCAATATGTATGTTCCTATGACCATTTTCTTAATTGTTTTGAGTTTGTTTTTGTAGGTCCTTTTCTTCTCTTGTGTTTCCCACTTAGAGAATTTCCTTTAGCATTTGTTGTATGAGTTGTACTTTTAATATCCATTTAGTTATGCAAAAAGTATTTATTGAGCCTCTACTGGGTACTAGATCTTGCACTAAGTTGTGGGGTTTTAGCAGTTGAACAAGCTGTCTTTCTCATAGCCTACCTGAATCATGAAGGATGCTATTTCTTTACAGAGTAGTCTCAGTTCTTAAGGCAGTTTTGGCCTAGTCTTTTGAGGCTTGGACTCACCTATTGGTAAGGTCTTGCCTAAGCCTAAATCTACAGTGTCCTTTATGGTAAAATTTCCCTCAATCCCTGCAGGGTTGGCCCAGACCCTATTTCTAATCTACTGCTGTGGTTAACTGACTCCTACCGAGACATGTGCTGTCTTGAACTCCATCCATTTGGTTAGGCTCCTGATAACTCTGTTTGTTTTCTCTCTCTGCTTTCAGTCCCTCTGATATCTTCTCAGGGATCAACCTTGCACTTCTATCCTGTTAACTATGGAATCAGGCCCTGATTGTGACAAAGATGACTTGCTGGATATCAAATAAAGCCTGCCGTTCCTACTTTTAGCCCCTGGACACCACCCTCTGAATTAGACCTTTTTGAGTATCACTGGCAGGCCAAAGCATAAAAAAGTATGCCAAATTTTGAGTGTGGCAAATTGGACAGCTGACCACCAATTCAGAGATGTAAGTTATAGTTTGATCAATTTTCCACGTTCCCTTCCTTTTTCTCCCTCTGCTCACTTACCTTGCCTACTGAATTCCCAGGGCTCCTGAAGATCAAGCTCCCATGTACATTATGACCTGTCTAAAGATGGAGTGAGCTACCTTGGGAATTTTTTTTTTTTCTATCACAGGAAGTGTTTAGGCACAGATTGGATATTGTCCTGAGTGCTTGCTATAAAAGAAATCAGATGTATGATTTACCTCAAGAATATCAAGTGTAGAGTACTCACTGAGTGACTTAAAAGCTCTATGATTCTCTGAACATGACTTAAATTTCCAGAAGATGTTTTTCATCTGTAAAATGAGAGTATTAATAACTCTCAAAGTAGAATATGCCATATAGATAAATTGAGATATGTGGGAACCTACTATAAAAGTTAGTTATTATCTCTTTCCCCTTATTTCCTTTGTTTACATCCTGCCAGGGTCAGAATCAAGGTATGTCATGGTTGCAGACAAGAAGAGAAGTAGGTTTGACTGGAGTCCCCTCACAAAGACTTCTTTGCTACTCTTTGCAACCTAGAGGTTTCCATTTCTACTAATTGATTTGTTTCACCTGTCAGAAGACACATCTTAGCACTTAAGAGTCCACAATTGATGAGAGAAAGTTCTTATCCTGGAAGAACAATCTTATTTACTTGGGAACATTCAGTGTTCTTCTCTGATTACTGTCAGAGAAGTAGTGTCCTATTCTGTAGGAGAATGTGAAGCCTATGCAGAGGATTTGGATTATCCATAAATTTGAGGTGGACTCTTTGGGAATAATGAATTTGTCTTTGGTATCTTTTGCCTCCATAATCATGACACCTTACATGTGGATATCTGGGAGATTGTTAGTCTTATTAAACTCAGAAGACAGATGGGATTTAGTAATTTTGTGTATAGGAAAAGTAAAGCAAGGTAATGACTAAATCAGCCTAGGGGAGGGGTCACAGATATTTAGGGGAGTGGTAGAAAGGGTATGAATTAGCAAAAGACTGGGATATAAGGAAACTTAGAGCAGCATTTCATAAGTAAAGAACAGTAGTTTCACAGCATGTTCACACCATGTTTTAGAGAACCTAAGATATCATCAATTGTAAGATGAACATTATTTTATGTGACTCTAAGTGAAAAACAAAAAGATAGCAATTAAACTATGATACATTTCCAACACTAACAATAGTTCTGTGAGACCAGACCCCTTTTTCTTGAAATTTCTTTGATCTATTTTGAGAAATTTAGCAATTTCTCCAGTTTTCAATTAAACTGCTTGGTATGTCATAAGAAGTATTTATCTATTTCTCAGTAATAAAACAACTCATCTGCGTATAGATAGTTCCTTCCTATCATCCCATAAAGCAAATTGGTTGATGTTTTGTAAGAAAACTTAGCAATTGCAGTTATTTCCAATGACATATATTTGCTTCCCCAAAATCAATTTATACCCCACTGCTGTATTTCCATGTCTTTCTGCTTACAAAACAAGTTTTTTGTTTTAATGCTGAATTACAGTGTAATCTTTTTGGAGACATTTTACCAGGCAATAAAAACTAGCTATGTAGGACCAGCAAAACACACAACTCAATTGCTATGATGAAAACATGAACAGTTATAACCATGTTTGTATATGCTCAGGAAATGACCATTACCTACTACATCATGACTGTTACCAGCCAGCAGTGATTTTAAAATGCTATTGGTTATTAGATACAGGCTACTATCAAAGATGTTAAAATATGATAAACATGTATGTCTTAGACATGGTGAAATAAGATACGTATTTTGTGTATTTTGATGAAATGGGTTCCATAATCCAGAAAGTTTGGAAATCATGTAATTACCAGAGTTGTGCAAGTTTCTTTTACTATCAGACTTCACAGAGACTTTAATATAGTAATAAGGATTATGGATCTTCCAAGGGAGCAGTGTTTGGCAAAATTAATTGCCCATAAATATTCTTTTGAATTTCATCTTTTTGGACCACTGATTTGCAGAAAACACTTTAGAAAATGCCAGGGTAGAGGGACTAAAAATAAGAGTGGAAAGAATGTCAAGGGAGGAATTTTCAACAATGATATATTGCCAAGAAGTCACGGAGAATAAAGACTTCAAAATAGGCCATTGGGTTTGTTAAGAAGTCATTGTTGAGTTTTTTGAGGGTATTGTTGGAAAAGGACAATACAGATTAAAGACAGATTATATGGGGCTAAAGGAAAAGGTGAAGTAAAGTTAATTCATATAAACAATATTTTTGAGAAATTTTGGCAATGAGAAGTGGAGGACCATAGCTCAAATTCCCAGTGTCTAATAGGCTTTCACATTGTGCTCTGCTGGACTAAAGTGAATATTTCTATCCTCTCTGCTGGGTTCTCTGAATCTTAGACCAGGTAAAGGACATGAAAAGCTATTATCTCAGACCTGTGCTGCTCTCAGCCTCTCTCCTGTTTCTGCTCTGACTCAATCAAATGCATTACATATAGCAACTGCATCATGCAGGATCTATATATCTTGCTTCCTTCTTGAAGGTTGTGAATGAGCAATATGTTATTGAAGAGCTACAGAAAGAGAACACCTAATTTATGAATGTGACATTGGTGATAGTGGAGGTTTGGGAGGTAAAAGTCTAAGAAGACCCTGACAGCCTAGAAAACCAGTGTCCACAAAGAAGAGTGCTGAATTTCTAATTTTTTGGGGTAGTAGTAATACAGATCCTAGAGCTCCTAATTAGAGCTAGTAATAGCTTTGATCTATGAAAGACAGTTAAGGTGAAGACTAGGTTAATAGCCAGAAATGCCAAATATTAATGAATATTTACCATTTTGTTGAGGATTTAAAAATAGATATTATTATTATAGGTCAGAAATGAAAACGTACACAGGGTGAGTTAATAATAAAACTTCTGTTTTTCTTTTTTTTTTTTTTTTTCAGTGTAGCCTTACTAATCACGGTAGACTCTTTTCCCCCTATATTTGACAACAGGTTAGTCTTAGTTTTTAGAAACATTGTGAATAGCAATTGACACTGAATAGGATTTTCAGAGGAAATTTTCCTGGTAAAATCAGGAGTTGTTAACTAAATCTGTTGGAACTCAGAAGGCCTCAGGATGTAATCCTTTTTTTACAAGAGGTAAATTAAGAGGAGGTTGAGGAAGAAAGAAGACAGGTTGGGGGCACTGTGAGCCTTAGGAAAATGAAGGTTTGTCTTTAGGAATCCAACCTGGAGAATCAACAAGGAATGAATAAAACACTAATTGAGAAACAGTAAGGACCCAGATGAAATTTGATAGCACAAATTTATAATAACCATGTCACTACTGTGACATGGCCATACTGACAAAAAATATGACTTTATCTTCAACTGTACTCAGTGTCATATGTCCACCAATTCATGTCAAAAATTTTATTCTTAAGCATCTGTGTACAACAAGGTACAGACTGAGCTTAAAATTCATAATTGTTATTCTCTACAGAATGATAATCTAAAATGATACTACATTGTCATGGACAGATATTGTTGACTATATATTAAACAAATATATAGTGAGTAGCATTAAATATACCTTCTCCTGTGATATGAGGTTAATTGGTGTAACCCAGTAAGGTTACTCTGGGAAAATAACCTGTGAGCTGGAAAATGATGCCTATTTCCTATTTGGGTGATTGGACTTAGCTCCTGAGGTCATTTGGATACTTTTTACTACAGAACTTTAACCACTAACAGCTCTGATTTAGGAAAGACAGTTAAGATGAAGACTAGACAGAGAGCCAGAATTTCTAAATGTTAATGAATATTTACCATGCCATTGAAGATTTAAAAACAGATATTATAGGTTAGACATTAAAACATATACAGCATGAGTTAATAAGATCCATACAAGTCCTTAAATGCCTAAAATTACTTCAAACAGTTTTGACGAAATTCTTTCTGAAACAGATTACATATTTTCTGTGCCTCTTAAAGACTACTGAGTATAATTTAACATTTCATGGTGACTTTGAGTCAATGTATGAACTCCATTGTACGTAACCAGTGGGTCTGTGCTGAGGTCTACATGGGGGGATGTTTCCTCCAACACTAAATGCATTAAATGACCTCAGGTACCTCTAGGCCAGTACTGATACTCTCCTGGCACTTCTAATTTGCCTCATCTAATCTGTGACTCACTGGAAAATAAGATTACTACCCTAGTTAGATTTTAACCAAAATAATACTAAATATGCTCTGAGTGAGGATCTGAGGTCTTTGCATGAAATATGTGCATTTGATTAGATGAGATTAGGTAAAATCTATTATGATTGTGTGTATGACTTTTTTTTTTTTTTCTTATTTTCTGGTTCAATGCCATAAAGTAGATAAATGAGTTCTGTATATGAGAAATGCTAATTTACTGATAATTTGCACCTGCATTGTGTGTGCTTGGTTAGTATGCACACTCTCTAATCCCTCAAAAAGGCTTTAATGGTATAGTGAATGAAGAGGGCATTGTGGAATTTGCAATGAGGAAAATTATCACAAGTTTTCTAATTAATTTGGGAAGTTCAAAGAAAAAGAGCTGCAATATATATTTATTTTGGACAAAACTATCATCAGTGTTCATATCTTGTGTTTGTATTTTATATACACATAATTTGTAATTCAAGTATTCTTATCATAGGGTTTGAGCTGGCCAGCCAAGCTTTTTGTGTATTAATATTGACTGGTTGTTGGGTAATAGCCTGCACTGCATACCTCCTGCCATAAAATAATGAAAAGTGATCATGAAAAGTGCTTTGGTTTCGAGACTGGTGAATAAAAGAAATACCATTTCAATTATCCCACAGGGAGATCTCTGTTGGTATTTTAATTTGTGTATGAACTAAATGTACAAAAGGAGAAGGAAAATAAGGTGATAAAAGTCTTAGGGAGCTTATTAATATTTAACATGAAGAAGAAATATTTCACCCACAATTCCTTCTAACATTATGAGGCATCAGGGAATAAACGATCCTTGCACACAATATTAAAATTTATCTTCACATATATATGTATATGAATTAAAATATTTAAATAACATTTAAGAGAAGTAGTATTTTTGATCTAATTATTAAACTTCAAGGAATTTATCTTAGGAAATAACAATGAATGAAGACAAAGAACTAAATTTAAGGATTTAATCACAGCATAATTTATAATACTAAAAAACGCAAAACCTAAATAATAAAGAGTAAATTAAAAATTAAACACATCTGTGACATAGTTACTTTTCATGGGAAAACTATCTAATGACAAGAGTAGAATTTAATGTGAAAATAACTGGACATAAAACATTATATATAGAATGACCAATTTTATAAAACAACTTTAAAATAAATAAATAAACATAAGTAAATGTGAAAATGAAGCAAATGTCAACAGATGTTGTACATGGATGGTAGAAATCTGAGTGGTTTTTACTGTGATTTTGTACTTCTCTGTATGTTTTTTACATTGTATCTGCATTATAATTGCTAAAATATCTTTTCCTAAAAATATTTCTAAAAGCAGAAGAAAAATTTATGCAAATATTAAAAATGTAGCATCTAAGAGATTTTTAAAAAGGATTTCACTTGAACTAAACTATGAATAATAAAAAAGATTGATGACTTGAGTTTAACATTGGTTTGATCACAGAATACATATATTGAACAAAATTTATATGGAGAAAAGTTACAAGAACACTATCCTTTGAATGTATTATATGTGATCCCAATCTCTACTCTTAAGTTCTTTTACTAAAACAAATTTATTTTCAGAGACATGAGTTTCAACTAAAAACTAAATTAAACTAAAATTTAAAAAAAATTATTGAACTGAGCCATCATGAAAAGTTCAGCATGCAATTAAAAATTTGTCATATATCTCCTTAATATGCTTGCAGCAAAAATTAGAATGCATTGAAAAATCTCAAACATTATGCCAAGGAGTCAGTTGTTGTATACTCCGCCACAGTCTTGGTGTCACTGCAAGAATGTATCACCTTCTGAAAATAGTTCCCAAGATGTTTACCTTCTGTGTTTCTGCTTCACCTGCCCTAGCAACGCAGAGTCTCTCCTTTTTCTTTCATTGTGGTTGTGAGAGAAGTTCTAATCAACCACAAAGAATTAATACTCATTATGGCAGATATTCTAATTGCTTGGATTCTAAATAAATGCTATGTTTTAGGGCCTTGGAATGTTTCCTGCAATAAATTAAGCAATAATCTATTATGATAATGTGAAATATTTTTGATTTGTCATTTAAAGCACAAACTGGTTAATTGAATTGGTTAAAACAACATTGTAGAGGCTCAAAATCCATGAGCCTGAGAATCTGTGGGAAAATTGACTTGTAGAAAACTGCTCTATTCCACAGTCACAAATTTTCTTTTTAACATCTGGTCAGTCATCTTGCAAAGGTGTTACAGGTAAGAAGTGTCACTGAATCAGCAGAAATCCATGCCCATACTAAAGATATCCTTTTAAATGCTCATTTCTGCATTATTATGATTTAAACATTCAGAGAAACTGTGTCAGGTATAACAAAACTAAAATGCTGAAATAAATACAAAATAATATTTTACAACAGTAGCCAACTTGGCCAAAAAAAAAGGAAATCTTCAGAGATCAGAAATGATACATAAATATAAATCAACAGAATTAGTGGGCCCTGGAGCTGGCAATTGACCCAGGGGTACCTGCTATCATTGATAGCATAACATTGGCTATGTGTCAGGTGATCTAACCTGAGGATCAAGCAGTAGATTATGATGTCAGACCAGGCACCTCTCATAAAGCTGGGCTCATCTAAGAATGACACTTTCAGAGAGTGAACTTGGGAGAAAACATTCCTTGAAAAGAGACAGTGAAGAACATACCTGTTTTAAGCCTTGGCTCTGAGAAATAAGAATGCTCAGAGGAGACTTTTCTGGCTCCAAATTTGAACTGATGCAAATTGGGGCAGAAATTTGTATTGCTGTGTGATTACAAAATGAAAAACACCAAAACGTGGAGCTAAAATTCACATTTAAAATATCCCAGGTTGGTTATGTCCTCAGACACCTGGAAGAAGCAAACACAAATCTTCTGTTGGAGGAACACACTACATGATAAATACAGGACTCAAATATTTTCCACAGATAAAATGCCAAAAACATGGATTTATTAAAACAGATACAGCAAAAATTAAATACATAGGGGCGCCTTCAAGATGGCAGAGGAGTAAGACGTGGAGATCACCTTCCTCCCACAAATGCATCAAAACTACATCTACATGTGGAACAACTCCTATAGAACACCTACTGAACGCTGGCAGAAGACCTCAGACTTCCCAAAAGGCAAGAAACTCCCCACATGCCTGGGTAGGGCAAAGGAAAAAAGGAAAAACAGAGACAAAAGAATAGGGATGGGACCTGCACCTCTGGGAGGGAACTGTGAAGGAGGAAAAGTTTCCACACACTATGAAGCCCCTTCACTGATGGGGACGGGGGTCGGCGGTGGGGAAGCTTCAGAGTGATGGAGGAGAGTGCAAGAATAGGGGTGCAGAGGGCAAAGCGGAGAGATTCCTGCACAGAAAATTGGTGCCAAACAGCACTTACCAGCCTGAGAGGCTTGTCTGCTCACCTGCCAGGGTGGGTGGGGGCTGGGAGCTGAGGCTCGGGCTTCAGAGGTCAGATCCCAGGAGAGGACGGGGGTTGACTGTGTGAACACAGCCTGAAGGGGTCTAGTGTGCCACAGGTAGCCAGGACAGAGTCCAGAAAAAAGTCTGGACCTGCCAGAGAGGCAAGAGACCTTTGATTCCAGGTGAGCGAGGAAAGGGGAATACCTTCCCAGTGCACCCACAGAAGGTAGAGCACCATCTAAATGACTCCAGAGACAGGTGCGAGCTCAGCTCGGATGCCAGAGAAGGGCATGAAATGCTAAGGCTGCTGCTACAGCCAACTAAAGCCTGTGAGCAAACACAGGTCACTATCCACACCTCCCCTCCCGGGAGCCTGTGCAGCCCACCACTGCCAGGGTCCTGTGATCCCGGGAAAACTTCCCCGGGAGAACACATGGCACGCCTCAGGCAGTTGCAATGTCACGCTGGCCTCTGCTGCTGCAGGCTCAACCCGCATTGCATACCCCTTCCTCACCCGGGCCTGCGTGAACCAGAGCCTGCTAATCAGCCCCTCATTTAACGCTGTCCTGTCTTGGGGGGGATCAGATGCCCTCAGGTGACCTACACACAGAGGTGGGGCCAAATCCAAAGCTGAACCCCAGGAGCTGTGCGAACAAAGAAGAGGAAAGGAAGTCTCTCCCAGCAGCCTCAGGAGCAGTGGATTAAATCTCCACAATCAACTTGACGTACCCTGCATCTGTGGGATACCTGAATAGACAACGAATCATCCCAAAATTGAGGTGGTGGATTTCGGGAGCAACTGTAGACTTGGGGTTTGCTTTCTACATCTAATTTGTTTTTGGTTTTATGTTTATCTTAATTTAGTATTTAGAGCTTGTAATCATTGGTAGATTTCTTTATTGATTTGGTTGCTCTCTTCCTTTTTAAATTTATATATATATATATATTTTTTTCTTTTTTCCCTTTTTGTGAGTGTGTATGCGTATGCTTCTTTGTGTGATTTTGTCTCTATAGCTTAGCTTTTGCCAATTGTCCTAGGGTTCTGACTGTCTTTTTTTTTTTTAATATAGTTTTTAGTGCTTGTTATCATTGGTGAATTTGTTTTTTGGTTTAGTTGCCCTCTTCTTTCTTTTTTTTATTACTTTTTATATTTTTATTTTTAATAATATTTTTCTATTTTAATACTTTATTTAGTTTATTTATTTATCTTCTTTCTTTCTTTCTTTTTTTTCCCTCCCTTTTCTTCTGAGCCGTGTTGCTGACAGGGTCTTGGTACTCTGGCTGGGTGTCAGGCCTCAGCCTCTGAGGTGGGAGAGCCGAGTTCAGGACATTGGTCCACCAGATACCTCCAAGCCCCACATAATAGCAAACGGCGAAAGCTCTCCCAGAGATCTCCATCTCAATGCTAAGACCCAGCTCCACTCAACGACCAGCAAGCTACAGTGCTGGACACCCTATGACAAAGAACTAGCAAGACAGGAACACAAACCCACCCATTAGCAGAGAGGCTGCCTAAATCATAATAAGTTCACAGACACCCCAAAACACACCACTGGACGTGGTCCTGCCCACCAGAAGACAAGATCCAGTCTCATCCACCAGAACACAGGCACCAGTCCCCTCCACCAGGAAGCCTACACAACCCACTGAACCAACCTTACTCACTGGGAGTGGACGCCAAAAACAATGGGAACTACAAACCAGTAGCCGGTGAAACAGAGACCCCAAACACATCAAGTTAAGCAAAATGAGAAGACAGAGAAACACACAGCAGATGAAGGAACAAGGTAAAAACCCACCAGACCAAACAAATGAAGAGGAAATAGGGAATCTCCCTGAGAAAGAATTCCGAGTAATGATAGTAAAGTTGATCCAAAATCTTGGAAATAGAATGGAGAAAATACAAGAAACATTTAACAACGAACTAGAAGAACTAAAGAGTAAACAAACAATGATGAACAGCAAAATACATGAAATTAAAACCCTGTAGAAGGAATCAATAGCAGAATAACTAAGGGAGAAGAACGGATAAGTGACCTGGAAGATAAAATAGTGGAAATAACTACCGCAGAGCAGAATAAAGAAAAAAGAATTAAAAGAATTGAGGACATCCTCAGAGACCTTCTGGGACAACATTAAATCCACCAACATTCGAACTATAGGGGTCCATGAAGAAGAAGAGAGAAAGAAAGGGACTGAGAAAATATTTGAAGAGATTATAGTTGAAAACTTCCCTAATATGGGTAAGGAAATATTCAACAAGTCCAGGAAGCACAGAGACTCCCATACAGGATAAATCAAGGAGAAACACACCAAGACAGATATTAATCAAACTATCAAAAATTAAATACAAAGAAAAAATATTGAAGCGGCAAGGAAAAAGCAACAATTAATATACAAGGGAAACCCCATAAGGATAACAGCTGATCTTTCAGCAGAAACTCTGCAAGCCAGAAGGGAGTGGCAGGACATATTTAAAGTGATGAAATGGAAAACCTACAACCAAGATTACTCTACTCAGCAAGGATCTCATTCAGATTCGATGGAGAAATCAAAACCTTTACACACAAGCAAAAGCTAAGAGAATTCAGCACCACCAAACAGGCTTTACAACAAATGCTAAAGGAACTTCTCTAGGCAGGAAACACAAGAGAAGGAAAAGACCTACAATAACAAACCCAAAACAATGAAGAAAATGGTAATAGGAACATACATATCGATAACTACCTTAAATGTAAATGGATTAAATGCTCCAAAACAAGACACAGACTGGCTGAATGTATACAAAAACAATACCCATACATATGCTGTCTACAAAAGACCCACTTCAGACCTAGGAACACATACACACTGAAAGTGAGGGGATGAAAAAGATATTCCATGCAAATGGAAATCAAAAGAAAGCTGGAGTAGCAATTCTCATAACAGACATAATAGACTTTAAAATAAAGACTATTACAAGAGATAAAGAAGGATACTACATAATGATCAAGGGATCAATCCAAGAAGATATAACAATTGTAAATATTTATGCACCCAACAAAGGAGCACCTCAATACATATGGCAAATACTAACAGCCATAAAAGGGGAAATTGACAGTAACACAATCATAGTAGGGGACTTTAACACCCCACTTTCACCAGTGGAAAGATCATCTAAAATGAAAATAAATAAGGAAACACAAGCTTTAAATGATGCATTAAACAAGGTGGACCTAATTGATATTTATAGGGCATTCCATCCCAAAACAGCAGATTACACTTTCTTCTCAAGGGCTCATGGAACGTTCTCCAGGATATATCATATCTTGGGTCACAAATCAAGCCTTGGTAAATTTAAGAAAATTGAAATCATATCAAGTATCTTTTCCGACCACAATGCTATGAGACTAGATATCAATTACAGGAAAAAATCTTTCAAAATTACAAACACATGGAGGCTAAACAGTACACTACTAAATAACCAAGAGATCACTGAAGAAATCAAAGTGGAAAACAAAAAATACCTAGAAACAAATGACAATGAAAACACGATGACCCAAAACCTATGGGACGCAGCAACAGCAGCTCTAAGAGGGAAGTTTATAGCAATACAATGCTACATCAAGAAACAAGAAACATCTCAAATAAACAACCTAACCTTACACCTAAAGCAATTAGAGAAAGAAGAACAAAAAAACCTCGAAGTTAGCAGAGGGAAAGAAATCATAAATATCAGATCAGAAATAAATTTAAAAAATATGAAGGAAACAACAGCAAATATCAATACAACTAAAAGCTGGTTCTTTGAGGATATAAACAAAATTGAGAAACCATTAGCCAGACTCATCAAGAAAAAAAGGGAGAAGACTCAATAGAATTAGAAATGAAAAAGGAGAAGTAACAAGTGACACTGCAGAAATACAAAGGATCATGAGAGATTACTACAAGCAACTCTATGCCAATGAAATGTACAACCTGGAAGAAATGGACAAATTCTTAGAAAAGCACAACCTTCCGAGACTGAACCCGGAAGAAATAGAAAATATAAACAGACCAATCATAAGCACTGAAATAGAGATGGTGATTAAAAGTCTTCCAACACACAAAAGCCCAGGACCCGATGGCTTCACAGGCGAATTCTATCAAACATTTAGAGAAGAGCTAACGCCTATCCTTCTCAAAATCTTCCAAAATATAGCAGAGGGAGGAACACTCCCAAACTCATTCTACGAGTCCACCATCACCCATATATAAAAATCAGACAAAGATGCCGTAAAAAAAGAAAACTACAGGCCAATATCACTGAGGAACATAGATGCAAAAATCCTCAACAAAATACTAGGAAACAGAATCCAATAGCACATTAAAAGGATCATACATCATGATCAAGTGGGGTTTATCCCAGGAATGCAAAGATTCTTCAATAAATGCAAATCAATCAATGTGATACACCGTATTAACAAATTGAAGGATAAAAACCATATGATCATATCAATAGATGCAGAAAAAGCTTTTGACAAAATTCAACACCCATTTATGATAAAAACCCTCCAGAAAGGAGGCATAAAGGGAACTTACCTCAACATAATAAAGGCCATACGTGACAAACCAACAGCCAACATCGTTCTCAATGGTGAAAAACTGAGACCATTTCCAGTAAGATTAGGAACAAGACAAGGTTGCCCACTATCACCACTATTATTCAACCTAGTTTCGGAAGTTTTAGCCACAGCAATCAGAGAAGAAAAAGAAATAAAAGGAGTCCAAATCAGAAAAAAAGAAGTAAAGCTGTCACTGTTTGCAGATGACATGATACTATACATAGAGAATCCTAAGGATGCTACCAGAAAACTACTAGAGCTAATCAATGAATTTGGTAAAGTAGCAGGATACAAAATTAATGCACAGAAATCTCTTGCATTCCTATACACTAATGATGAAAAATATGAAAGAAAATTAAGGAAACACTGCCATTTATCATTGCAACAAAAAGAATAAAATACTTAAGTATAAACCTACTTAAGGAGACAAAAGACCTGTATACAGAAAACTAAAAGACAGTGATGAAAGAAATTAAAGATGATACCAACAGATGGAGAGATATACCATGTTCTTGGATTGGAAGTATCAATATTGTGAAAATGACTATACTACCCAAAGCAATCTACAGATTCAATGCAATCCCTATCAACTACCAATGGCATATTTCACAGAACTAGAACAAAAAATTGCACAATTTGTATGGAAACACAAAAGACCCCGAATAGCCAAAGCAATCTTGAGAAAGAAAAAGGGAACTGGAGGTATCAGGCTCCCTCACTTCAGACTATACTACAAAGCTACAGTAATCGAGACAGTATGGTACTTGCACAAAAACAGAAATATAGATCAATGGAACAGGATAGAAAGCCCAGAGATAAACCCACACACCTATGGTCACCTTATTTTTGGTAAAGGAGGCAAGAATATACAATGGAGAAAAGATAGCCTCTTCAATAAGTAGTGCTGGGAAAAGTGGACAGCTACATGTAAAGAATGAAATTAGAACACTCCCTAACACCATACACAAAAATAAACTCAAAATGGATTAGCGACCTGAATGTAAGGCCAGACACTTTAAAACTCTTAGAGGAAAACATAGGCAGGACACTCTATAACATAAATCACAGCAAGATCCTTTTTGAACCACCTCCTCGAGAAATGGAAATAAAAACAAAAATAAATATATGGGACCTAATGAAACTTAAAAGCTCTTGCACAGCAAAGGAAACCATAAACAAGATGAAAAGACAACCCTCAGAATTGGAGAATATTTGCAAATGAAACAACTGACAAAGGATTTATCTCCAAAATATACTAGCAGCTCATGCAGCTCAATATCAATAAAACCAACAACCCAATTCAAAAAATGGGCAGAAGACCTAAACAGACATTTCTCCAAAGAAGATATAGAGATTGCTAAGAAACACATGAAAGGATGCTCAACATCACTAATCATTAGAGAAATGCAAATCAAAACTACAATGAGGTATCACCTCACACCAGTCAGTATGGCCATCATCAGAACATCTGCAATCAATAAGTGCTGGAGAGGGTGTGGAGAAAAGGGAACCCTCTTGCACTGTTGGTGGGAATGTAAATTGATACAGCCACTGTGGAGAACAGTATGGAGGTTCCTCATAAATCTAAAAATAGAACTACCGTACGACTCAGCACTCCCACTACTGGGCATATACCCTGAGAAAACCATAATTAAAAAAGAGTCATGTACCACAATGTTCATTGCAGCTCCATTTACAATAGCCAGGACATGGAAGCAACCGAAGTGTCCATCGACAGATGAATGGATAAGGACAATGTGGCACATATATACAATGGAATATTACTCAGCCATAAAAAGAGATGACATTGAGTTATTTGTATTGAAGTGGATGGACCTAGAGACTGTCATACAGAGTGAAGGCCGTCAGAAAGAGAAAAACAAATACTGTATGGTAACACATATATATGGAATCTAAAAAAAAAAAAAAAGTTTCTGAAGAACCTACGGGCAGGACAGGAATAAAGACGCAGCCGTAGAGAATGGAATTGAGGACTCGGAGAGGGTGAAATGTAAGCTGGGATGTAGTGAGAGAGTGGCATGGACATATATACACTACCAAATGTAAAATAGATAGCTAGAAGGAATCAGCCGCATAGTCCAAGGAGATCAGCTCTGTTCTTTGTGTCCACCTAGAGGGGTCAGATAGGGAGGGTGGGAGGGAAACGCAAGAGGGAGGAGATACGGGGATGTATGTATATGTATAGCTGATTCACTTTGTTATACAGCAGAAACTATCACACCATTGTAAGGCAATTATACTCCAATAAAGATGTTAAAAATAAAATTACATATATAAAGAGATGAACCTCTATCAGGGAGTCAATAGAAACAGCAAGTGAAAGAATCAAAGATACAGAGTATTAAATAAATGTATACATATATTTAAAATAATTTTCAAAAGGCAAAAGCAAGTATACTAAAGAAACAAAAGACTATGAAAAATGACCTTAAAGACTTGAAAATGGACAAAATTAACTTCTAGAAATAAAGAATATAATAATTGAATTTATAAACTCAATGGATGGGATACAATAGAAGAGAGAAATAAGAGACTTCTTATTTAGTTGTGGCTCATTAAATAATTTGGACTAATCAATGTAGTTTGAAAAACTAGAAAAACTAGACAGGCTATTTTTTATAATGCATCTGCTTGAAGGCATTGAAGAGCAAACAGGTAGAATAAGATTACTGAGTCAAAAATTAGAAGAAAATGAAACCCAGAAAGTGAGATGGATATTTGGGGCTGGCTTAGCCTAAGACATTTTTATTACAGAGTGAAAATGGATATGAAAATATGCATGATAAGATGTAGATATATCACAATTAGTAGTATTGTAAATGAGGTAGATACAAAATAATCCATGCTGTATGATTCAATTTACCTAAAGTTCAGTAGTAGGCAAAACTTAATCCAGTGTTTAAGGATGTATATTTAGAGGTTTCTAGAAAAAAAAAAAGCACCAAAAAAGTCAGGAAGGCAGTTGTCTTTAGAGAATAGGGAGTAGGTTATGATTGGGGAGAAATACATGGTGGGGAGGGTGCTATCAATATTATATCTTGTCCTATGTGTGGGGTTCAAGCTTTATAATTGTTCATTATGTTTTATACACTTCGTATACACTTCATTGTATGTGTTTTATTTGGCAATAAAAATGGAGTAATATAGATAACTTGTATATCAGATGATAGGTCAGAATTACTCAGACTGCAACACAGGGGGAAAAAACCTGAGGAATATAGAAGAAGGTTAGGGAACTTGAAAGACAGAGTTAGAAGGTCCAACATATATATACTCCAGCATCCCTTCGGAAGAGAATATTGGTTACCAATATTCAAAGAGATAATGTCTGAAAAATATCCAGAACTTTATTAAAGTTCTTAGATTCAGGAAACCAAATGAATCCTAAGCCGTGTCGTGAAAAGAAGTCTGCACCTAATCTTTTTGTAGTAAATATGTATGACACCAAGTATAAAGAAAAGATCTTATGAGCAGCCAGAGAGAAAAGATAAATATTAACAAATGAGTGAGGTTGATATTGACAACTGACTTTTCAACAGCATCAATGGAAGTTAGAAATCAGTGGAGTAATATCTTCAAATACTCAGAGAAATAAATATTATACTAGAGTTCTACACCCAGTGGAATAACATTTCAGGAATGGAAGCAAAATATAAGATCAAGAGTATTTATTTTGAAAAGATCTTCAGTTAGGAAATTTTAACAGTGGACTCAAGAGAAAAATAATCCCATAATGAAAATTGGACACAAGAAGGAATGGTGAGTAAAGAAAATGGTAGATATGTAATAAAAATAATTGACTTTATTAAACAGTAAAAATAATATCTACTGTGTAGAGTTACAGATCAAGGTTAAAAACTAGAATGCTGAATGCTGATTGCATATAAAATAAGAAGGGGAGATACTCTAGTGTTCTAAAGTTTTTATTGTTTACCAGAAAAATAATAAAAATGATTAACTTTAGAGTTCATTAAAGTAAAAATGTCAAATGAAAACGTTAAAAGTTATAGGGTAACCATTAGAGGAAGACAAGAGCATATAACACTCAAGCTATTAATGGAAATAAAGGAAAGATGAAGAAATCTTAGTCTAAAAGAAGTTAAAAAAATTCAGAAAAAGGCCAAATAGAATGAAATAGAGTATATATGATAAATTAAGAGAAATTATTTCAATCAGAACAGTAATCACAATCAAAATAAGTGGATTAAGTACTCTAGTTAACGAAGTTTGTCAGACTGATTAAAAAGAACAAAACTTAGCTATATTCTGTCTATAAGAAACATGCATAAAATGCAGCAGCACAGGAATGTAGAATGTAAAAGGATGGAGGAAAACTATACTAGGTAAATACTGGTCAAAAGAAAGCTGGTATAGTTACATTAATACCAAACAATTTACATTTTGAAGGGCGAGAAATACTGCTAGAGCTAATGTTGATTAAATATTGATTAAAGTTTGAGTTCATGAGTAAGATTATGCAATTAATATTATAGTATCAAACATATTAAGAAAAGTTGAGAGAACCAGGATGAAGTGACAAATACACCATCATGATGAGATTTTAACACATCCATGTCAGAAGTTGATAGATCATGTTGATAAAAAATTACGATAAATGCTTAATTTAATGTTTATATTTAGAAGGTTTCCCTGACAAGCAATAAACATAATTTTCAAGCATATGGAGATTTAAAAAAAAAACCAAACTGATTATATACTACACCATAAGACAAATATCAAAAAATTACAGAAAATCAATTTCTTACCAATCATTTTCACTGACCATTATTCAGTAAAGTTAGGAATCCATTGCATACCTCTGAAAATATTTTTGGAAATTCAGAAATATATTTCTACATGACTCATGTATAAAAAATCATAATGGGATTTAGAAAAAATGTTTGGATTCTACAACAATAAAAATATTACATATCAGAACTCATGAGATGCAGTTAAAGCAATAGTTTGTAAGAAATTAATAGCTTTTAATATTCTATTAAAAAAAGACAATCTGAAAGTAAACTGAGCATCCAAACACAAAATACTACAATATAATTTCAGAGAATATATATGAAAGGAAAGAGTTAAGATAGGAGCAGAAATTTATGAAATGAAAAAAAAAAAGATATAAAATACAAAATCAACAAGACTTAGTTGGATAGGAAAATGCAGTTAACTCTCTCCAGGAAGATGGAGTTTAAAAAGAGAGAAGAAATAGCAATATTATGAATAATAAAGCAGATGCAACTGTAAATGTACAAGATATTAAAAAGGAAGAGAGTACTATGGAAAACTTTATAATACATTTGGAACGTAGGTAAAATAAGTAAATTTCTAGAATAGTAAAAAAATAACAAAATTGATTCAAGGATAAGTGGAAAACTTAATAGTCTATGACCATTGACAGTTTTAATTGGAAAACAAATATCATCTTATAGAGAAAACATCAGTTCCAGATAATTTTACCTGCGAGCTCTTGTGCTCAAAATCAGATTATTTTTATTTTACACAAACTAATATTATATGCCCAGTATAACCTTGATATCAGAACCAGAAATGAATAGTATGAAGAAAGAAAATTACAGGTTGATATCACTCTTGAACATAGAGGGTAAAATTCTAAAGAACATATTTAAAAAATGAATCCAGACATGATTAAAACATAAACTTTGAGTTTATTTCAGAAATGTTCAACTTTAGAAAATCTATTACTAAATTAACAAAATTTACAGATTAAAGAAAAGATGAACATTTCATTATATATAGACCACAGCATTCAATTAAGTTCAATGACCTTTTATGATAAAATTCATAGAAAATTAAAAATAAAAGGGGAATTTCTTAATCTGATAATGACATCCACAAAAAACCTAGAATAAATATTACACCAATAAAGAAACATTAAAAGCTTCTCTTTTAATGAACAAGGCAAGATTACTACTATCACATTGTACTTGAGGTCCAGTCAGCATTGTCCTTGAGGTTCTAGTTTGTACAAAAGACACACACAGAAAAAGCATAAAGATTGGTAAGGCAGAAACAAAACTTTGATTCATTCATTCACAGATGAGATAGTTGTACACATTGGAAACCCTAAAGAATTGACAATCTATTAGTGTTAATAAGTTTAATAAATTTATGCAAATCAATTGCATTCCTACACATAAACAAACCCAAGTTCCAAGAAGATTTTACCTCAAACTTGGCAAGCAGATTCTAAAATTCACATGAAAGAGCAAAGGACCAAGATACTAAGACACTCCTGCAGACGAGGCAGCTTCCCTTACCTAATGTCAAAAATTACTACTAAAGTTATTAAAAAATTTGATATTGGCACAGGAATAATCAAGTCAACCAGTAAGATAGCATAGGGAACCCAGAAACAGAGCCATGTATCTATGGATACCTGATACTTGGGAGAACTGGCACTTGAGATCATTGGGGAAAGGGCAGTCTAATCAATACATGGTGTTGGGACAAATGGTTTTCTTCTTGGTTAAAAAAAAAAAAAGAATTCCTGCATCAAACCATATCAAAATGAGTGAATGAATAAGTAAATTTGAGGTGGATCAAGAGTTAAATATCAAAGGCAAAACTTCAGAATGCAGAGCAGAAAATATAGGAGACTGTTTTTATGAGCTCAGGTTATGGAAGAATTCCTTGAAGTAGAAGAAGCATGAACTTTAAAAGAAAGACTGATAAATTTGACTACAATAAAACTTCATCAAAAGAAAATATAAAGAAAGGGAAAGGTCAAGGCACAAATTGAGGAAAGGTCTTTATAATATATGCAACCTATAAAGGACTGGTGTCCAATAATATTATATAACAGGCTCCCATGAACCATTAGGATCAAAGCAAACAACAAAATAGAAAAATGGGCACAAATAATGAAAAAGAAATTCACTGAAGAGTGAGCCTGAATGGCAACAAACATATGAAAAGGAGATTAACCTCATGGTAAGAAGAATGCATGTACCATTTCCCAGCAGTCAGACTGCCAAAAATTAAAAGTGTGATGTGAAGGAAGTCGAAGAATGTAGAAGAATGTGCTAGAAGAAATGCTTAGAAGCTAGTAGGCACTCCATAAATGTTTCTGGTTGTCTATTACTATGTAACAAGTCACCCCAAACTTGATGACTTAATATAACAATTATTTTATTATACTCATGATCTATTAGTCAGGAATTTGGGCATGACTTTGTGGTGATTGTGCTGCTGACATAGCATAGACTGGGTCACTTGTTGACTGGTGGATAGTCCAGCTGTGGAGGGACCAAAATGGCTTCCCTGGTGCCTTGGTGATGATGGCTAGAAGCTGGACTGAGTTGGGCTGGTTTCCCTCTCCATGTAATGTTAGGGTATATAGGATACTACTATCAGGTGGTTGGACTTCTTATATGGTGACTCAAGGCTTTAAGAATGAGTGTTTCAGGATAAAGGAAGTGAAAGATGCCAGCCTCTTAAGATCTGGGCCCAGCAACTGGTATAGTTTCTCTTCTGCCATATTCCATTGGTCAAAGCATTCATAGAGCCTTACTGATTTGAGGGGAGGGAAGGTAGACTACACCACTCAGCTGGAGGAGTATCCAAAAATATGTGGCCATCTGTCATCTGCCACAATAATTATCTTCCGATTAAATGAAAGAAATCATAAATGTTTATTTAGTGCTCATGTATGCTGTGGTGTTAGATGCAGTGTAATTTTATTAAATTCTGATTAATCTGAGTTCTTGCCCTTGAAAGGCTTCTGGTCTAGCTGTAAGGGGGGCAGAATATGTGTCAATATAAATCACTAACGTTTATATATCCAAGTAGTTTGAAAGAAGTGGCAAAGCGTTGATAAACGTTATAAGGAGTCTTAAAATTCTACTTTAGATTTGAGAGGTCATTTTAGAACTCAAGGAGATAGAATATGAATTGGGCTGAAAGATCTTAGATAATTAAAAGGCAGAGAAAGTCATGACTATACAGTGGCATTGTTCATTTGTTTGATTGGTTGGTTATGGTTGGGGGGAGGGTTGATACAGAGTAGTAGTGGGAAATATGATAAAGCTAGGGACCAATTTCCAACTGTCCAGTCCTGTCATTTAAGGATTTATGCACTCAGTGAATATTATCGAGGACCTGCCTTGTGTCAGGCACTGTACAGTGTGTTGGGGATGCAAGAAAGAACTGGCCCTAAAACAGCTTACAATCTGGCGGGGTGTGGAGGAGGGAGGTGACAAATAATTAAACACAGTAAGGTAAGTGGTGTTATGGTACAGGCCTAGGGAGATATGCAAGTTCACAGGAAGAACAGCTAACTTAGGTTGGGAGGGAGGTGGTTAGAGAAGGGAACAGGTGGCATCTCAGTAAAGAAAGAATAGATGCTGGTGAGAAGAAAGTGGAAGCGGGAAGATTCCAACAGAAGGAACAGCATGTGTTGCATTGAAAGACAAAGGAGACTGTCATACTGATGAAATTGCAAGTAGTTTAGCACAGCCTGGCTGGACTGTGGAGGCAAAGGAGGAGATGAGGTTGGAGAGTTAAACCTGGCTTGGATCATCATAATATAAAATGCTAGGTAATTTAGAATTTATTATGAGGGCAAAAGGCTTCCATTGAAGCATTTCAAACAGGGTGGTAACTTGATTTTAGAAATACTGTGTGTTTTAGAAAGATTTTTCTCATTGCAGTGTGAAGAATGAATAGATACAAAACAAAAGTAGAAACAGACTAGTCTGTTGCTGTCTTTCAGAAGGGAGAGGATAGTATTCTGGATAAAGAGATAAAAAAAGAAGTAAATGGTTTCAAGAGGTATTTAGGAGATAGGAACAGTAGAATCTATTGGATTATAGGGGAACAAGGGAGAGCAAAGAATCAAAGCAACTAATGTTCCCAACTTGAGCAGTTCAGTTGATTGATAAAGCTGTTACCTGAAGTAGGAAATGCAGGGAGAACAGAAGGTGTGGAGTGGTAAATAATGATGACTGGGGATTACTAACTGTTGCCATGGGAATGGTGGATGATTTGTCAAGAAGGGTTGTACAGAAGAAGACTAAGGCTCAACCTCTGAGGAACAGGTGGAGGATGAAACACTTGAAAATTAGACTGAAAAGAAGGATCCAAGGAACTAGCATGGAAGTCAGGAGGGTGTGTTGTCATGGAAACTAAGTGAAGAGTGCGTTTCTGAGTTTAAGCGAATAAACAATAGTGAGAAATACGAGGTCGAGTGGAAGGAGTCCATTGGCTTGTGACAGCAAAAAGTTTCTGGTGACCTTGGTTATAACATTTTCCATAGAGTTCTGAAGATATGGGTACAGTGAGTGTAGGCCTTTCTTTTAAAGATGATAGATTTAGATAGGAAAAGAGAACTAAAGAGAGGGGCTGGGGGATGGGATGTGGGATCACAAGTTTGAGAAAAGTTTTCATTTTTAATAAGTTGGCAGAGACTTGAACCAGTTGAACTGCTGATAGGAAGTCCTAGTAGATATAATAACATTGACAGTATATAGGAGATAGAGTGAATCATTATATTTGGATAGGAAAGAAAAGGATTTCGTATACAAGTGGAGGAAATAGCAGTTAGAAACTGCCTCTTCACATCAATATTTTACAGATGCTGTAATGTTCATTAGTACAGCTTTTCTATTCAGATTGTATAAAATATTTGCATCTTGAATTCACTACTTTAGTTCTTTGGAATTAAATCTTGGGCCATTTGGCCAAGAACTCATTAGTTAAAGGAAAATTTGAGGCAAAGTCTAGTATGATTACATTATCAAAAGAACAAATTACAAACGTAATCTAATAAATTTCTTTGGAGTTTAGTTCTTTGCTATGGTGGCACTTTCAAAACAAATGGCAGTTTAAAAACAAGTTTCTTACTAATATCTGGTACTGTTCTTTTACATACCATGAACACATATTCAAATGGCTAGATCTCAAATTTACCAGTAATCATTTCATTTTAATCAGCTAACTGCTGATAGCCCAGACGAACATCTTGTATGAAATTTTACTTAGCACATCTCTTAGAATGACTGAAGTGTCAGAACATCTCAGGTAGGCTGCTGCAGAGACCAGCTGCACTGGAGGAGTGCTGCCCCAAAACATCTGGAACATTATTCAGTGTGTGAGGGAGTACATATGCTTATGAAGGAGGCCTTCACATTTCCTGTGATCGGGCGCTTTCAAAGATTCCAAGTTCCGTACACTTTCCCATCAACTTTTTTTTTATAGAACTTTTGATAGAATTACAATTTGTTGATTAGATTCTTTGATCGAAAGAAAAAGAGCTAATATTTCTGGAGGCTGGACTTGAATAATGTACCAAATAAAGCACTGTGAAGAGTAAATTCTAAGAACCGACCTGTTGTCTGAATCAGGAGAATCTGTTACATATTGTTTTCTTTCTATTTTTCTAAGGATTTGAAGGGGAAGAAAAGTATAATTGACCTCCTAGGAAAGGAGAGGGATAAGATAAAGTTTCACGGGCTAACTTTTCAGGACTACTATAATGATGATTAATATTTGTTGAGCGCCCAGTCTGAGCTAGGCACGTACAGACACTTCACATATATTGTTATTTCTATTCCTTGTAACAATCCTTGCAAGTAAATATTCTTCTTTTTTTTTTTTTTTCATGTTTTTGGTAGGGAAACTACTGACCAGTAGAGACTGAGTAATTTACCTCTGATTATTTCACTAGTAGATTAGGGACCAGATACTTGGATTCACTTTGGACTGAATTTTTTTCTCTTTTCACAACTTCTGCTCCTATCCAAAGAAACTGGAGAAGAATTTTGAAATAATGTTAATAATAATATGAGTATTTCAGCTATTACTTTATTTATTTGATTGGAGAGGGCTATCAGCATTTTGTTCCTTTTACATGGATATGTCTACTCACAGGCACCTGTAAAGAACTCATGTAAAGAGAGCAACAAATGTCTGTTTTATAATATACTGCTTACAAATTTTGGGTAAATGTAAATGATTTAGTTCTATTGTAACTGAAGACACAAGGGTAATTTGAAAATTAATTTGTTGGTTTTCTCACGTTGATTCATTTTCACTTAGAAGATGCGTGTTTAGCAGATTACTAACCAGTGCAGATATGAAGGGCACAATTGCTATTGTGTGATTTTCAAGACTAGTCTAGACACACTTGTTAAAACTAAGATAATGTCTTTATGTATTTTATTAGTGACTGCTGTTGTCTTAGGATCATCATGCGAACTTTGCTTGTATGAATTTTCTTTAGTCAGGTTACCTATTTAGCTGGAATATAGAGGGAAGAAGGGCCCTCTTTCAAGGCAATTGCCTTAATATTGATGTCTTATTATTTATTTAATTATTATTTAGACACTGGTGAAGATACCTCTCTCCCTGCCTCACCTACGTCATCCCTTTTTATGAAGTAGAGACAACCTAATCTGGTCATTGTCCTCTCCGAAAATCCTTGTCTTGCTTCAGTAACTTCCTTGATACCTCAAGTTCTTACTCTGTAAAGATGGGACATTAATTAATACCTACTGAGGCAGGCTCTCATTGGGACTATATGAGATGTTACATGTGAAGATAGCATGGTAATACTTGACACAGATTAAGTGCTCCAAGAGCATTAATGTGATTAATATGAATCAGAAAAACTCATGTGATTAATTTCACACCGTCACGATCACTCCTTCATTTTGATATCTCTGAACTTCTGACTCTGATTTCATTCATTCCACAAACATTTACTGGAAAGTGTGAGTCATTGATTTAGGTGTTGGGGATATGAATGGACAAAACAGATACAATTTTTCACCCTCACTGAATCATACATTTTAGTAGGAGAGACAAAGAGTAAATAAGATAAATAGGAAAACATATGGTATGTTAGATAGTAAATTCTGGAAAGGAAATAAAGCAGGGAAAGAGGAGAGGGGATAACGGGAGTAGGTTTATGATATATAATGGGTGGCTAGGAAACTGCCCTGAGAAGGAACATTTGAATAAGAACGTATGACTAAAGGACCAAATCATAAGGATATGTTTGGGGAAGGAGATACAAGCATAGGGAAGAGCAAGTGCAATAGATCTGAGACAGGAGAATTCTTAGCAAGTTCAAAAAAACAGCATGGAAGGTGTTGTGAAATGTTTTTATATCCATAGAAAATCTGGAAGTTTTACCAGGTAGATCTTCTTCACAGATCCTCAGGGATCCAGACTTCTTATAGTTCATCTGTATTTCTAGGTACTAGCCATTATCCTCAGAGTCCAAGATGGCCCTACTTATATTCTAAAGCCCAGGCTTAGTGGAAAACAAAAAAAAAAGCAGCACAGTATGCTCAGTAGCTGTACCTTAGGGAGGATTCACAGAGGCTGCCAAAGCAAATGGCTGCTTACATGCCATTGGCCAAAACTTAGTAACCTGCCTCACTTCACTACAAGGGAGGCTAGGAAATATAGTCTTCCCTTCAGGGAAGCCATTTGCATGGCGAAGACTTCAATCATTATGGAAGAAGGGGGAAAATATTTGGGGGGACAACTAGCAGTCTCTGCTGCCCTCCACCTCACCTAACATCCTCATGAACAAAGGGCAAGATGATGAAATTTAAAAGACACCTGTGACGTTTTCTTTCTTTTTTTTAACTGCATAGAGCAGGGCACTCTCATTTATAGATCAAATTAGGTTGAGGGCAGAGTATACTGCAGCTCAGTTATTGGTGAACTGACGTAGGTGTGGACACCTTGGGGATTATTATTATTGTTATTATTTTTTAACATCTTTATCGGAGTATAATTGATTTACAAAGGTGTATTAGTTTCTGCTTTATAACAAAGTGAATCATCTATACATATACATATATCCCCGTATCTCCTCCCTCTTGCGTCTCCCTCCCCCGCATCCCACCACTCAAGGTGGTCACAAAGCACCGAGCTGATCTCCCTGTGCTATGTGGCTGCTTCCCACTAGTTATCAATTTTATATTTGGTAGTGTATATATGACCATGCCACTCTGTCACTTCGTCCCAGCTTACTCTTCCCCCCCTGTGTCCTCAAGTCCATTCTCTACGGCTGCGTCTTTATTCCTGTCCTGCCCGTAGGTTCTTCAGACACTTATTTTTTTTTTTAGATTCCATATATATGTGTTAGCAAACGTTATTTGTTTTTCTCTTTCTGACTTACTTCACTCTGTATGACAGTCTCTAGGTCCATCCACCTCACTACAGATAACTCAATTTCGTTTCTTTTTATGGCTGAGTAATATTCCATGGTATATATGTGCCACATCTTTAACCATTCATCTGTCGATGGACATTTAGGTTGCTTCCGTGTCCTGACTATTGTAAATAGAGCTGCAATGAACTTTGTGGTACATGACTCTTTTTGAATTATGGTTTTCTCAGAGTATATGCCCAGTAGTGGGATTGCTAGGTCATATGGTAGTTCTATTTTTAGTTTTTTAAGGAACCTCCATACTGTTCTCCATAGTGGCTGTATCAATTTACATTCCCACCAATAGTGCAAGAGGGTTCCCTTTTCTCCACACCCTCTCCAGCATTTATTGTTTGTAGATTTTTTGATGGTGGCCATTCTGACCAGTGTGAGGTGATACCTCGTTGTAGTTTTGATTTGCATTTCTCTAATGATTAGTGATGTTGAGCATCCTTTCATGTGTTTGTTGGCAATCTTTATCTTCTTTGGAGAAATGTCTATTTAGCTCTTCTGCCCATTTTTGAATTGGGTTGTTTGTTTTTTTGATATTGAGCTGCATGAGTTGCTTGTATATTTTGGAGATTAATCCTTTGTCAGTTGCTTCATTTGCAAATACTTTCTCCCATTCTGAGGGTTGTCTTTTCATCTTGTTTATGGTTTCCTTTGCTGTGCAAAAGCTTTTAAGTTTCATTAGGTCCCATTTGTTTATTTTTGTTTTTATTTCCATTTCTCTAGGAGGTGGGTCAAAAAGGATCTAGCTGTGATTTATGTCATAGAGTGTTCTGCCTATGTTTTCCTCTAAGAGTTTTATAGTGTCTGACCTTACATTTAGGTCTTTAATCCATTTTGAGTTTATTTTTGTGTATGGTGTTAGGGAGTTTTCTAATTTCATTCTTTTACATGCAGCTGTCCAGTTTTCCCAGCACCACTTATTGAAGAGGCTGTCTTTTCTCCATTTTATATTCTTGCCTCCTTTATCAAAAATAAGGTGACCATAGGTGGGTGGGTTTATCCCTGGGCTTTCCATCCTGTTCCATTGATCTATATTTCTGTTTTTGAGCTAGTACCATACTGTCTTGATTACTGTAGCTTTGTAGTATAGTCTGAAGTCAGGGAGCACAATTCCTCCAGCTCCATTTTTCTTTCTCAAGATTGCTTTGGCTATCTGGGGTGTTTTGTGTTTCCATACAAATTGTGAAATTTTTTGTTCTAGTTCTGTGAAAAATGCCATTGGTAGTTGATAGGGATTGCATTGAATCTGTAGATTGCTTTGGGTAGTATAGTCATTTTCACAATGTTGAGTCTTCCAATCGAAGAACATGGTATGTCTCTCCATCTGTTTGTATCATCTTTAATTTCCTTCATCAGTGTCTTATCGTTTTCTGCATACAGGTCTTTTGTCTCCTTAGGTAGGTTTGTTCCTAGGTATTTTATTCTTTTTGTTGCAATGGAAAATGGGAGTGTTTCCTTAATTTCTCTTTCAGATTTTTCATCATTAGTGTATAGGAATGCCAGAGATTTCTGTGCATTAATTTTGTATCCTGCTACTTTACCAAATTCATTGATTAGTTCTAGTAGTTTTCTGGTAGCATCCTTAGGATTCTCTATGTATAGTATCATGTCATCTGCAAACAGTGACAGCTTTACTTCTTCTTTTCCGATTTGAATTCTTTTTATTTCTTTTCCTTCTCTGATTTCTGTAGCTAAAACTTGCAAATCTATGTTGAATAATAGTGGTGGCAGTGGACAACCTTGTCTGGTTCCTGATCTTAGAAGAAATGGTTTCAGTTTTTCACCATTGAGAACGATGTTGGCTGTGGGTTTGTCATATATGGCCTTTATTATGTTGAGGTAAGTTCCCTCTATGACTTCTTTCTGGAGGGTATTTATCATAAATGGGTGTTGAATTTTGTCAGAAGCTTTTTCTGCATCTATTGAGGTAATCACATGGTTTTTATCCTTCATTTTATTAATATGGTGTATCACATTGATTGATTTGCATACATTGAAGAATCCTTGCATTCCTGGGATAAACCCCACTTGATCATGGTGTGTGATCCTTTTAATTTGCTATTGGATTCTGTTTGTTAGTATTTTGTTGAGGATATTTGCATCTATGTTCATCAGTGATATTGGCCTGTAGTTTTCTTTCTTTGTGACATCTTTGTCTGGTTTTGGTATCAGGGTGATGGTGGCCTTTTTGAATGAGTTTGGGAGTGTTCCTCCCTCTGCTGTATTTTGGAAGAGTTTGAGAAGGATAGGTGTTAGTTAGCTCTTCTCTAAATGTTTGATAGAATTCACCTCTAAGCCATCTGGTCCTTGGCCTTTCTTTTTGGAAGATTTTTAATCACCTTCTCTATTTCAGTGCTTGTGACTGGTCTGTTTATATTTTCTATTTCTTCCTGGTTCAGTCTCAGAAGGTTGTGCTTTTCTAAGAATTTGTCCATTTCTTCAAAATTGTTCATTTTATTGGCATATAGCTGCTTATAGTAATCTCTCATGATCCTTTGTATTTCTGCAATGTCAGTTGTTACTTCTCCTTTTTCATTTCTAATTCTATTGTTTTGTGTCTTCTTCCTTTTTTTCATGATGAGTCTGGCTAATGGTTTATCAATTTTGTTTATCTTCTCAAAGAACCAGGTTTTAGTTTTATTGATCTTTGCTGTTGTTTCCTTCATTTCTTTTCATTTATTTGTGATCTGATCTTTATGATTTCTTTCCTTCTGCTAACTTTGGGGTTTTTTTATTCTTCTTTCTCTAATTGCTTTAGGTGTAAGGTTAGGTTGTTTATTTGAGATGTTTCTTGTTTCTTGAGATAGGATTGTATTGCTATAAACTTCCCTCTTAGAAGTGCTTTTGATGCATCCCATAGGCTTTGGGTCGTTGTGTTTTCCTTTTCATTTGTTTCTAGGTATTTTTTGATTTCCTCTTTGATTTCTTCAGTGATCTCTTGGTTAGTTAGTAGTGTATTGTTTAGCCTCCATGTGTTTGTATTTTTTACAGATTTTTTCCTGTAATTGATATCTAGTCTCATAGCCTTGTGGTTGGAAAAGATACTTGATACAATTTCAATATTCTTAAATTTACCAAGGCTTGATTTGTGCCCAAGATATGATCTATCCTGGAGAATGTTCCATGAGCACTTGAGAAGAAAGTGTAATCTGCTGTTTAGGATGGAATGTCCTATAAATATCAGTTAAGTCCATCTTGTTTAATTTATCACTTAAAGTTTGTGTTTCCTTATTTATTTTCATTTTGGATGATCTGTCTATTGGTGAAAGTATGGTGTTAAAGTCCCCTACTATGTGTTACTGTCGATTTCCCCTTTTATAGCTGTTAGCATTTGCCTTATGTATTAAGCTGCTGCTATGTTGGGTGCATATATATTTACAATTGTTATATCTTCTTCTTGGATTGATCAGTTGATCATTATGTAGTGTCCTTCATTGTCTCTTTTAAGAGTCTTTATTTTAAAGTCTATTTGGTCTGATATGAGAATTGCTACTCCAGCTTTCTTTTGATTTCCATTCACATGGGATATCGTTTTCCATCCCCTCACTTTCAAATTGTATGTGTCCCTAGGCCTGAAGTGGGTCTCTTTTAGACAGCATATACATGGGTCTTGTTTTTGTATCCATTCAGTCAGTCTATGTCTTTTGGTTGGAGCATTTAATCCATTTACATTTAAGGTAGTTATTGATACGTATGTTCCTATTACCATTTCTTAATTGTTTTAGGTTTGTTATTGTAGGTCTTTTCCTTCTCTTGTGTTTCCTGCCTAGAGAAGTTTCTCTAGCGTTTGTTGTAAAGCTGGTTTGGTGGTGCTGAATTCCCTTAGTTTTTCTTCTCTGTAAAGGTTTTGATTTCTCCATCGAATCTGAATGAGATCCTTGCTGGGTATAGTAATCTTGGTTGTAGCCTTTTCCCTTTCATCATTTTAAATATGGCCTGCTACTCCCTTCTGGCTTGCAGAGTTTCTGCTGAAAGATCAGCTCTTAATCTTATGGGGATTCCTTTGTATGTTATTTGTTGTTTTTTGCTTGCTGCTTTTAATATTTTTTCTTTGTATTTAATTTTTGATAGTTTGAATAATATGTGTCTTGGTGTGTTTCTCCTTAGATTTATCCTGTATGGGACTCTCTGTACTTTCTGGACATGAATGAGTATTTCCTCTCTCATATTAGGGAAGTTTTCAACTATAATCTCTTCAAATATTTTCTCAGTCCCTTTATTTTTCTCTTCTTCTTCTGGGACCCCTATAATTCGCATGTTGGTGTGTTTAATGTTATCCCAGTGGTCTCTGAGACTGTCCTCAATTCTTTTAATTCTTTTTCCTTTATTCTGCTCTGTGGTAGTTATTTCCACTATTTTATCTTCCAGGTCACTTATCCGTTCTTCTACCTCAGTTATTCTGCTATTGATTCCTTCTAGAGAATTTTAAATTTCAGGTATTTTGTTGTTCATCATTATTTGTTTGCTCTTTAGTTCTTCTAGGTCCTTTTTAAACATTTCTTGTATTTTCTCCATTCTATTTCCAAGATTTTGGATCATCTTTACTATCATTACTCTGAATTCTTTTTCAGGTAGATTACCTATTTCCTCTTCATTTGTTTGGTCTGGTGAGTTTTTGCCCTGCTTCTTCGTATGCTGTGTGTTTCTCTGTCTTCTCATTTTGTTTAACTTACTGTGTTTGGGGTCTCCTTTTCACAGGCTGCAGGTTCGTAGTTCCCATTGTTTTTGGTGTATGCCCCCAGTGGGTAAGGTTGGTTCAGTGTGTTGTGTAGCTTCCTGGTGGAGGGGACTGGTGCCTGTGTTCTGGTGGATGAGACTGCATCTTGTCTTTCTGGTGGGTAGTCCCACATCCGGTGGTGTATTTTGGGGTGTCTCTGACCTTATTGTGATTTTAGGCAGCCTCTCTGCTAATGGGTGGGGCTGTGTTCCTGTCTTTCTAGTTGTTTGGTGTAGGGTGTCCAGCACTGTAGCTTGCTGGTCGTTGAGTGGAGCTGGGTCTTAGCGTTGAGATGGAGATCTCTGGGAGAGCTTTTGCTGTTTGATATTACATGGAGCCGGGAGGTCTCTGGTGGACCAATGTCCTGAACTCGGCTCTCCCACCTCAGAGGTACAGGTCTGACACCCAGCTGGAACACCAAGACCCTGTCAGCCACACAGCCAGGTACGTGGGGTGTTTCTTGCCTTTTGGAAAGTTTGAGTCATGTGTGCATAACGGATAAGATCACTATCTCAAAAAAAAGTTAGGAAAATGGAACAATACATGAAAATTAGAAAATATAGGTGGATTTTTACGAATGATGTGAATTTATGGTCTTAGCTCAGTTCTTCTGACACAGAGAGAGACACCTCCTCGTGCCTCCTACACAATATTTTTGCCCTACCAGTCAACTAAAGAAATAGAAAAATTACTTCACAGAAGTCTCTAAAGTAAGTGATGCTTTGTTATATATATCAAAAACGGATTTGTTTAGAAAAAAGTGAAGAAAAAAATCTTATGTTCTCATTATATCTCCTTTAAAGAAAGAAAATGAAAAGAACATAGAAACCACATATCATAATTAGCTTAGAATAGTCTATGGAATTAATTTTAGGCACTGACTGAGTATTTTCCTAGAAAGTATGGCCCTTTGACATTCATTAAAATATGTGACAAAATAAAAAAGGAATATTGTTTCTTCTGTCTTCATAAGCCTGAGTGAAATACAATAAACTGAGAGTTCTCTTCAATACCTTTCAATTTAAGAAAACAAAGTATTTTACAAGTATCTCTTATAGGTGAAAAGTATCAAAGGGAGTTTTGATTTCTGGTTTCTGATGAGGAGGACAGCCCAGAGAAACCATGAGATAAGCTCAGATTTGGTAGTTCTGCCTTGACGAGAGTTGGAAGAACCAGAAATCTCCTAAGAAAGCTATTATTTTTGGCAGATGCTCATGATCAGTTTTTTAAACTCAAGTGGTCTATAGAAGATTCAGATAAGCAACTGTGCTTTTATTTCTTAGACCTACTGAGCCTGAACTGTGAACTTTTTGAGATTTACCCATTCTCAACTCCCTTTGTCCTTTCACTGTACTTTGGAAAAGGAAATTGGCCTTTTCATGACCAAGCTGACTTCGCATTCTACAATTCAAGTCTTATTCTCCATCTAATTCCATCACCCAACCTAACAGAATGCTGTAACTTGTGTTTTGAATGCTCCACTAACATTTAAACATTTTCTGTTCATTTCACCAGTTGTTGGTAATTCTCTTTTTAGGTCTGTAATTTGGGGGTGAGGTAGAATTGTTTGTTTTTTCTAAAAACATTCTCAGCTCTTAAGAGTCCTATAATTGAATAAGTTTTGCAATAGAATCAATTCTTGGAAAGGTTTTTTTATGACTTGTTTTATTGCTCTTGTTTTGCTGTTGATGTAAAAGATCCAAACCCCAAATTTAGGTTCAATTGTCACAGATTATATTGTAATGGCTCTGCATAAAAGACCTATAAAACAAAGTGTATTCTTGTACACTGCTTAGTCAGCTGCCCTGTTCATAGTTAAGGAGACCTTTTTGCTTTTCTTTTCCATTAGCGTGAAGATTTTATCTTTATCACATTATCACATTGAGAGTGATACAAAGTTAGCATTAAGTTAGTCTTTTTGACCACAGAAGACTCCCCTCCCCCTCACACACCTTTTGACTTTTTTTCAAACATTCTTTGTCAATTTGATTAAAATATCTTTTAAGGACTGTTGAACCACAATGTGGTGTTTCCAGTAAACATTGTTATTAGAATTTGTGCCTGGCTGAGATGAATTTAATGTGCATTGTTTAAACATAGTGCATTTAAGTTGATGGCTATTTACAGAAAGCTTGTTGATCAACAGTGTTTGCCTTTAGAGAGAATTACATTTAAGTGCATTAGTTGACATAGTTCTGTATGCATTGATGGTTGGGTGTGGTCAGCATTTATGAAGAGTAAAATGCTGTGTTCCCTCAACCTCATATTTTACATACTTGTTGCCATGCTTAGCAATTACCTTTTTCCCCTTTTGGTACTGGTGATATTGTAATTTTATGAAATATTTTCTCTTTCTTACTACAAAAGCAATGCATATCTATCATGGCGATTTTGGAGAATTCAGAAAAGTTCAAAGAAGAAAATAACAGATTCTTACCACTCATAAAAAATATGGCTAACATTTATGAAATACTATAATTTTCAGGACAAATTTACCTTTCTGAATTACTTTCTGTATGTTTGTATTTGTTTAAAAATACTATTTCTCTTATAATACAGTTTTTTGTTCAGTAGAATCAAACAGACTACTTGGGTTTAAATCCTGACCCTGACATTTACCAGCTCTATTAATTTGAACAAGTTTCTTAAGCTCTGTGCTTTAGTTTCTTGACTGTAAATGGAGATAAAAATAGACCTATTTTATAGGGTTATTATAAAGGGTACATGAATTAATACAAGTAATTAAATAATACAGGTAACTAATTAGAATATCACCTGACATGTGCTAAACACTTAGTCTTTGCTTTTAATATTATCATATATGAGGAAAAACAACTACAGTTACAATTTTATATTCTATTAGGCAAAAGTATATAACTAATCTTTGCCTCCAACACTGGTGTCATATAAAGGACTATTCAATATCCATCCACTCTTTCTTCCTTACTAATCTTGGACACTTAAAAACTGCTCAACCAGCTGTCCTTGTTGATAGGGATGAACGTGTTAGTGGAGGTTGTTAGATGGGATTTCTGGGAAAACTCTCTGTCCCTAGCCATCTGCCTTTCTTCTGTTTCCTGGGATGTGGATGTGATGACTAGAGCTCCAGTAATCCTCCTGGATCCTGAAGCAACCTCAAAAATGGTGGAGGAGAAAGACTGAAGGACCCTAGACTCATGACCGTGGAATCTCCATACCGGCTTTTTCTATTAACTTCTGGACTTCTTTTATGTAAGAGAGAAATAAGCCTAGTTTTCTGTTACTAACTTCAGAATGTAGTTTCTAACATACATTAAATAGTCAGTGCATGAGGGTTTTAGATCCTTTTTCATGACCTTTTCTACTTTTTGTCTGACAATAGTTGACATTGCTTATAGAGCTCCATAAGAAGAAAGCTTCCTATGCTTTCTGAAGCTGTCATCTATTAGGATTGTGTTATTTTCATTTTGTCTCAAATTCTAACAGGAACTCATAGTGGAAAGAATTACTCCTGTCTTATTAGCAGTAAGTAGTGACACTTGCCTCAGCCCCTACGTCTTAAATTATAATTTTATGCAAAAATCCTTTTTGATTGTTGTACATTTCCAAAGAATATATGTGAAACCACCATGTATCTTAAAATTTGATGGTGATGAGCATCTCATTAAAAAAGGGTTTATTTTAGAAAGAACATTTGACATAAGATCTACTCACTTAACAATTTTATAAGTGTACAGTACATTATTACTGAGTATAAGTACTATGTTGTACAACAGATTTCTAGAGCTTATTCATCTTGCTTAACTGACACTTTATCCCCATTGATTAGTAATTTCCCATTTCCTCTTCCACCTACTCCCTGGCAGCTACCATTTCATTCTTTGATTCTATGAATTTGACTGTTTTAGAGATCTCATATAAGTGGAATCATACAATTATTTGTCTTTCTGTAATTGGCTTGTTTCACTTAGCATAATGTCCTCAAGGTTTATCCATGTTGTGGCATATTGCAGAATTTCCTTTTTTTTATGCATGTTGTGGCATATTGCAGAATTTCCTTTTTTTTTTTTAAGGCTGAATAGTATTCCATTGTATGTGTATACCACAGTTTCTTCATCCATTCATTTGTCAATGGACATTTAGGTTATTTCACCACCTTGGCTATTGTGAATACTGCTGCAATGAACACAGGAGGGCAAATATCTCTTCAAGATCCTGATTGTAATTCTTTTGGATAAATATCCAGAAGTGGGTTTGCTGATTCATATGGCATTTCTAATTTTAATTTTTTGAGTAAACTCCATACTGTTTTCCATAGCAGCTGCACCATTTTGCATTCCCACCAACATTGTGCAAGGTTCCAATCTTTCCACTTCCTTACCAATACTTGTCTTTTGCTTTTCTGATAATAGCCTTCCTGACAAGTATGAGGTGATATCTCATTGTGGTTTTGATATGCATTTCCCTGATTATTAGTGATATTAAACACCTTTTAATACACCTGTTTCCCATTTGTATGTTTTCTCTGGAGAAATGTCTATTCAAGTCTTTAGCCCATTTTTAAGGGATTATTATTAGTTATTGTTGTTGTTGTTTTACTATTGAGTTGTATGAGTTCCTTACATATTTTGGAGACCAACTCTTTATAAGATATATGGTTTCCAACTATTTCCTCCCATACCATAGTCTTTTCACTCTGTTGATTGTCTGCTATGCAGAGGTTTTTTAGTTTAATGTAGTCCCACTTGTTTATTTTTGTTTTTGTTGCCTGTGCTTTTGGTGTCACATCCGAGAAATCATTGTCAATACCAGTGTCATGAAACTGTTTCTGTATGTTTTCTTCTAGGAGTTTTATAGCTTTGAGTCTTATGCTTAAGTCTTTAATTGATTTTGAGTTGATTTTTGTGTATGGTATAAAATAAGTGTCCAGTTTCATTCTTTTGTGTGTGGTATTCAGTTTTCCTAGCACCATTTGTTGAAAAGAGAGACTATCCTTTCTTTATTGTATATTGGCACCCTTGTCGAAGATCAGATGACCATATGTGTGTGGATTTATTTCTGAGCTCTCAATTCTGTTTTGTTGGTCTACATGTCTGTCTTTAGCTGTACGATGCTTTTTTTTTTTTTTTTTTGATTACTGTAGTTTTGTAATGTATTTTGAAATCAGGAAGTGTGATACCTCCAGCTCTGTTCTCTCTCATGATCAATTTGGCTGTTTGTGGTCTTTTGTGGTTCCATATGAATTTTAGAATTTTTTCCTATTTCTGTGAAAAATGCCTTCGGGATTTTGATAGGGATTGAATTGAATCTGTGTATCATTTTGAGTAGTATAGACATTTTAACAATACTAAGTCTTCCAATCCATGAGCATGAGATGTTTTTCCATTTATTTGTCTCTTCTTTAATATCTTTCATCACTGTTTTATAGTTTTCAGTATACAAATCTTTACCTACCTAGTTAAGTTTATTCCTAAGTATTTTTTCTTTTTGGTGTTCTTTTAAATGGGATTGTTCTCCTAATTTCCTTTTCAGATAGTTCGTTGTTAGTGTATAGAAATTCAACTGATTTTTGTGTGTTGGTTTTGTATCCTGCAGGTTTACTGAATTTGTTTATTAGCTCTAACAGTTTTTATTTTTTAATGGAGTCTTTAGGGTTTTCTGTATATAAGATCATGTCATCTGAAAACTGGGACAATTTTGCTTCTTCCTTCATGATTAGGATGCCTGTTTTTTCTTATTGACTAATTACTCTGAGTAGAACTTCAAGAACTATGTTAGAGAGAAGTGGCAAGAGTAGATATCCTTGCCATGTTCCCATGTTTTAGAGGAAAAGCTTCCAATTTTTTACCATTGGGATAGATGTTAGCCATGGTTTTGTCCTAATGGCCTTTATTATATGTAGAGGTACATTCCTTCTACACCTAGTTTATTGAGAAAGAGTGTTGAATTTTGCCAAATGCTTTTTCTGAATTTGTTGAGATGATCATGTGATATTTATCCTTTGTTCTGTTAATGTGGTGTATCACATTACTTGTTTTTTGTATGTTGAACCATCCTTGCATCCCAAGGATAAATCCCACTTAGTCATGGTACATAACCCTTTTAATATGTTTGGATTTGGTTTTCTAGTATTTTGTTGTAGATTTTTGCATTTATATTCATCAGGGATATTTGCCTGTGGTTTTCTTGTCTTGTGGTGTCTTTGTCTGGCTTTGGTATCAGGGTAATGCTGGCCACATAAAATGAGTTTGGAAGTGTTCTCTTAAATTTTTTGGAAGAGTTTTTTTTTTTTCTAGCATTTTATTTACATCAGGTTTTCATTTTATGTCTCTCTGTCTGTCTCACACACATATGCACACACATTCCCATTCCTTTTGACTACATAGAAATCTGCCGAATAGTACTGTGTGTGTGTGTGTGTGTGTGTGTGTGTGAGAGAGAGAGAGAGAGAGAGAGAGAGAGAGAGAGAGAGAGAGAGAGAAAAGCAATACATTTGCTGTGGTGCTTAATCAAATCTCAGATATATGCATTTGAGTTCTTATAATGAAGTTTAATAGTCTTGACCATTGAATGTTTGGCCTGAGAGGATGATAGCAAATGGAGAGAACAAATAAACAAATACCTTGATCATTATAGCTAACTTTGGATGCTTCTGCCAGAAATATTCTTTTCCAGAAGTTCCTTGTCATATGAACTATTTTAACCATTTTTGACCATCTATAAATAGAAATGTGTAAATAATTTAATATCTAAAGATTTTTGCCTAAAGTGTTCTCTTTTAAGAAAAGTGATTCTTCACTTAGTCAACCTATATTACTCTTGCATCATCAGTATTATCACTATAAAATGCACTTCCTATGTAGTATTTATCTTTAAATAAAACTACTGCAAATGGGACTTATAGGTTGCTAACCTTACGTGATGTGGGCAAATTAAGGTCACTTTCCATCTCCGCTTTTATTCCTTTTTTGCAATTGCCATGTAGCGGGCCAAAAAGAAAAGAAGAAAGAAAAGGGAGGAAGGAAAGCAAAGAAAAAAACCAGTGAAAGTGGCCATTTGGGACATAAGCTTGATTTTCTTAGGAAACCATTTCGATATGCCTTAATGCTACCATTGACATCATATTTATTCCTTTAGAGGAAGAAACACAGCTCTAGGTTAAAAGTGTACTTTACATTTATTTCCTTCTATGATAAACAGACTAAAAAATCACCTTTTTAAAATGGAGAAAAACTGTTTTCAACCTTTAGGGACTATTTATCAACTCTCTGAGAGCAGTTATTAGCTTTTTTAAAAATTACATGAATATTTTAAAAATTCCTATATTGTGATGTTAATTTGGTTTAAAAATTCTTCTTCATTTAGAAGCGGTAGTTACATGTATGTATATATTTCACATAAGTTTACTAAAAGATTCTGTGAGAAGCACATGGGTGTATTTTCAGAAAATTATTTTTCCCAAAAATAGCTTACATGATTTAAATAGGAGAATGGGAAAGTAATAATAGTGTACCTTACTAGAAAAAAAAGTCAAGATAAAATTTAAAGGAACAAAGTGGCATCTATATTGCTTGCCTAATAAAAGGAAAAGTAGTGAATCAGTTAGAAATGTATTTGGCTGCAAGTAAAAGTAAATTTGACTACTGTGGCTTAAATATGTTTTAATTTTTTCTCACAAAATAGGATGTCTGGAGGTTGATAGTTCACAATTAGTACATCTCCATGATCTTTTCAGAGGTACATATTATTTTCATCTCTGTGTTCTGCCATGCATAGAGTGTTGCATTTTTTTCTAGAGTTATTACCTAATAATCCCCAAATGGCTGCTAGACGTCAAGGCATTTTATCCACATTTCAGGTAGGGATGAAGGGGAAAGACAATGATGTAAAGGGGAAAGAGAGAGAGAGAGAAAGAGATGTATTAGCTGAGACTGTCCCTTTTTTTTACTGGGAAAACAAAAACCATTCTGGAAGCCTTACCCAGGAGATTTCCTTACATTTTATTGATTAGAACTATGCCATGTTTTACCTTTAGCTGCAACAGAAACCTCTATGGTAGAGAAGGTAAGAGAAGAGATGACTGGGATGATATTTAGTGAGCCTACTGCCACAGATTAACTTTTACCACTGGTCGTAAGCAAAGTTATGTGCTAAAGAAGAAATGTTCTTGAAACTAAATTCAAATCTTCTAAATATCACTCATGTAAATAAATACTCAAAATAACTTTTTATCCAACAATAAATATTCATTATTTGTCCTTTTTTAATAGTATACTGGATTCTCAGGTTAAAATAATTCAAATACTACTGAAGTAAATTAGAGAATTTGACTCAATGGGAAATAATAATCACAACTACTTTAATTAGGTACCTACAAGATGACAGATATTTTAAATTATTCAAACAAGAACCTAAGTTGGTATTTGTATATCTAGTTTTGATGTGAAGAAACTGATCTAGAGAAGTTAAATAACTTGCCCAATATCCACAGCTTAAAGCAGTGGACTTTGGATTTCAACCTAGTTCTCTCTGACTCAGAGCTAACAATTGACCTCCATATCAATTTTATTGAATAATGAACACTACAAGTTAGTGATATATTTAACACAATTTGATTGCATAAAGATTATTGTATTTTATGTTTCAGATCATCACCTATACTTAGACCGAGTTCTGAAGTGGACCCTTTAAAACTTCTACCTCCCAATTAAGTACTATCTTTTATAACTTTATCCTCTTAAATACAGTGATGTTATTCTCCTCTACTTTTAAAATCATGTATTAGCAAAGATCAAGAGGAACACATGGAGTTTACATTTAATTCAATTCAAAGACTCGAGATAGAGGAATAACACTTATGTGAAAGAATTTCAGAAATCTCCTATGACATAGGGAAAGGGTTTTTATTTGTTTTATTCTTAGTAGCAGGTTTTTTCCTACTGTAATCCCCTCTTGTCAAGTGGATATAATTCCATTAATATGCCAAGGACTTAACCCAAATTGAGAAATCAATATTCTTTCATTTGCTTAGTCCAAAAACCTTACATTCATTTTGACTCCTTTTTTCACACCCCACATTTGACCTGCCAACAGATCTTAACTCTACTTTCAAAATATATGTAAAACTCAACCATTTCTCTCCACTCTCCACTGCTTCCACCCTGTTCCAAGTTACTATCATATCTCATTCTATCTGAATTATTGCAGTAGCCTCTTAAATGATTTTCCTGTTTTCACCCTTGACCCTCCCCATTCTGTCCTCTAAAGAGAAGCCAGAAGGATCTAGTTAAAATGGAAGTGAGACCATGTCACCCCTCTGCTTTCAACCTTCAGTGGCCCCATCCCAAGCACTATAAAAACCACTCTTTACAACAGCCTGGAAAGCCCTGTTTGATCTAGCTCACAGTGCTTCTTTTCTTACCTTCTCCCTTTCTCTCCTTTTTCTCTTTGCTTCAGCTATAAGGGCTGCTTTTCAGCTTCTTAAACTTGCCAGGTGTTGTTCCATATCAGGGCCTTTGCATTGCTTTTCCTGCTATCTGGGCTGCTCTTTCCCAGGTATTGGCATATCTAGCTCTCTCATTTCTTTTAGGTCCTTACTCAAAATCCACCTTTACCAGTAGGCTTTTCCTGGTTACTTTATTAAAAATTTCAGTCCTCTTCCCTTAACTTTATATCTCATTTCCCTGCCTTTTTCCCCCTTAGTATAATATCAAACATTCTATCTCAGATTGAAAAGTTGACAATTTTATCTGTTTGTCTCCTACATATTCCAAACCCTTAGAACCTCCTGTACATAATAGATGCCCAATAAATATTTGTTGATAGAATGAACAAACAAGTGAATGAATGAATGTGCAAGTCAATAAAAAAGGTCACTCTTTTTTGAAATGTCTAATAGGGATCTCAGTATTCTTTAAGTTTTTCTCAGCTTGTTAGTTATAATCTCTGTGGCTATTAAACCATTTACATAATTTTTAAAAATTTGTTGAATCTGTATACCTCAACATCAATATTATTAATTGCCTAGGTAGTATGTAGTATATATATTATTTTAGACCCTTGATATTGGGATCTCAATTTGACCTTGAAGTCTTTCCATTAGTGAAACTGGAAGGATGTTTTCGAACTTTTATGTGACTTTTGGAGGCTCTGCCATGGATTACATCTCTGCTTTTTCCTTTCTTGATTTATTTTAGCTTTTTAAAATATTTTGTGTTAATTATTTTGTACTTTCATTTTTATTATGCAAAATTATTCAGAATAAAACATGCATATTCTAAAAAAAAAGTAACATGCAGACAGTGTTGCAAAACTCCAGGTGGGAGCTGTGACTGTCATGTAAAAATGACATATGTAAAAGTTATAAAATATACAACTGAAGTGTTTGAAGGAGAAAGGTGTCATTTGGGGGAGATTTATTCTCAAAGTCATAAGGAAAAAAAATGGGAAGTGATCCCACCTGTTTCTTCTAGAGGTTCTCATTGCATTGCCATGTTTAATGGCAATTTATGTGCTGTATTACAAACAATTTAAATTAAAAAAAAAAAAAAGACAAGCTCTTGCCTTCTGGAAAATAGACCAGTTAGAAAAATGATGCACAGTTGCAGAGTTAAATCTGTTCATTTTGTTGTTAGAACCACTTAAGTTCACAAACAGTGATATGGGAATGCACATAAAAGAAGCCATACTTCTTTTGATTTATTTGCCTGACATATATTAAAAAAAATCTTTAAAAAATATACATTTATTCTATTTCAACATAAACTTAATCTATAGTAAAATGCACACATTTTAAGTGTACAATTTGATAAATGCATGTAGCTCCCATTAACCTACACCCTATGAAGAACAGATATTGCCATCATTTCAACAAGTACCTTCATATCCTTTCCCAGTTGATCCTCTCCTTTATACAGAGGCAAACACTTTTCTGATTTTTAAAACTGTTGACTTAGTTTTGTCTAATATTGTCCTTCATATAAATGGAACTGTGTACCCTTTTATGTTCAGCTTATTTTGCTCAGCATAACATCTGTTAGACTTATTCATGTTGTTGTGTATATTACTATATTTTTTACTGCTGAATAGTATTCCACTGTATGAATGTAAAAAATTTGTCCATTTTCCTCTTGATGGAATTTGAGTTTCCAGTTTTTGCCACTTATGACTAAAGCTTTGTGGATATGTGTTTTTATTTTTTTGTTAAAGATCTAGGGGTGGAATTGCTAGACCAGAGAACAAGGGCATATTTAACTTTATAAGAAAGTGTCAAACCTTTCTCCAAAGTGGGGGTACTATTTTACACTTCAAACTATCCACTTCTTATTGTTTTTAAAACCATATAGACTTGTGCAATTCTTAACAGAAGAAGGCCATTTGGGGGAACTTAGATTAGGTGCCAGTGTCACTTTGTATACATTAAGTGGTGTCTGAATAACTATTATATTTATTTTCTCCTAAGAAAGAAAATCACAATGTTTCTGATTTTCTGATGATCAGCCATGGAACAAAATGTTTTAAAAATCTGCATATCAAAAGAATACTTGAAACCCACTTAATAAGTAAGAAGATAAGAAAGTTCTAAACTATGGCTATTGTGGAGATGAGTAATCCTGCTTATAATTTGAGTTCACAGTTTCAATTTTTCCCCCAACTATTTTTTTTTTTTTTTTTGGCGCACATAACACTATATAATAATCTTTATTACATGTGTTTCTAGGCACTTCTCTAAATTCATTACAGAATGGATATCACATCCATTCCCAAAAAAAACAAACCAAAACAAAACAAAACTCTCCTCAAGTAGGATGCAAGTAGTAGTCTTAAAACCATTGTTATTACATGTGTTTTTAAAAACTTCTTAAAATATGGAACACCTCTCTAATTTGCTTGTCATCCTTGCATGGGGCCATGATAATCTTCTCTGTACTACTCCAGTTTTAGTATATGTGCTGCCTACTAAATTTTTAAAATTCATCAAACCCAAAATATATTGTGACAAACCACTTTAATTTTTCCCATCCACATTTGATGGATTTTAATATTTCTAACTTTTTCACTCAACTCATCAAAATTTTATTTTTTAAGAGTTTTATTTAACATCCAAAAGAGCATAAAAATTTCTGAAACCCCTCTACCTCTTTGAAAAAAGGGAGTTGTATTTTGAAAGAAGTTTAAAAGGAGTTCCATTCTGGAAGAACTTAAAATCAGTTCTGAATTCACTATCCAGAAGACCTGGCAAAATTGGTCATCCTCACCCTTGCCTTGTACCACTGTGGTAGAGACTGTGAAGCTAACAGTAAGGTTCCTAAAATGCACGCCCTTTCACAAGCCTATTCTCATCGAAAATGTTGTTTTTCCTCAGAAACATATTTGTGTTTAAGAAAAAGGAACTACAGCACAAAATTTTTGAGAGGAGGTTGAAAACAGGTACCATGGAAAATATTATTATTGATTTTGTATAAATGTGTTTGGCAGTGAATGTGTACTGAGTTGTCCAATGTAAGCATCCAGCATTTTTTTTTCCCAATTGGTAGTATAGTAGAGTTCTCTTTCAGTAAACATTTGCTTTTGAAAATCATAAAAGGTCAGTTTTGGCCAACTGCATCAGTCCTTATTCTGCCATCTGTAAAAAATTTAGACTTTGCCTTTTTGAATGACCCTTTAAAAATATACAAGACCTAATTCTATCCTTTACTCTCATAAAACTTCCATTGGACTCCAGTGGGAACATTTTAAAGTCAAGTTCTGAGGAATAAGGACATTTCATAATGCCTTCTTGTGAGAACTTCCTTGGCAGAACTTGATCAACTCATTCCTCCTGAGAGTGTTCTATGATATTACTGGTTTTATAGCTTCAAAATAGACTCTATGCTATAAAGAGGTTATACTTCTTATATATATATACACACACACACACATACATACATACACACACATGTACATATTTATCTATCTCAGTGTAACCCTAAAATTCTAATGTGGTGAACATCCAAAGTAGATGACTCTTGGTACACTGAGGAGCTACCCTCCTTTGTCCATCATACGTTGATCAGTAGGTATGTTTGTTCTTGGTACCCTACTCTGTGCTTTCCTAGTGCTCGATTGTCAAAAAATACCATTTTTTCAACAGTTAGTATGTGCCAGTGCTGTACTAAAGTTCTACATGCATTATTTCAGTTAACTCTGTGAGGTAGGAATTGCCATTCCTCATTCTCTGTGGATAAACTGAGGGTGGCTAAAAATGTACTGAGAATCATGCAGCAGAGCCAGTATCTCTGACTCCAAAGCCATGGATCTTAACTGTTGCACACCTTGCATTATATGGTACTCCTGTCCTTTACACACCCTTTTTATAGCAAAGGAAATGTCACTGTTTTGGGAGGACCTTGTTTATTTACCTGTCTGTCTCTCTAATGAGACTGACCAGCTTGAGATAGGGTTCTTATCTTCTTCATCTTTATATTGCTAGAGCAGGATCCATAGGCACTCAATAAATCTTAAATTTAAAAATTACCTTTGTGATTTAAAATTCACCCCCCTATTTTAGAAAACTGGCCAAAAAACCACAAAATATAAGTCATTCCCAAATCACAGTATCCAGAAATAACTGAATAAATATTTGATAAATGAGTGAATTCCAAAAAAAATTAGAAACACTTATAGTCTTCTTTTGTTTCTAATACATTTGTATAACAGTGACACACCAAGAGTACTTGATTGTTTGATGTTAATTAAGCATGGTTAGTGCATGATAGTCTTTAGTTCTCATAAAGCTGATAGGTGAAAAAGAGGGAAAATAAATGCTTCAATGATGAAAATGTTTTAATATCACAATATAAACTTCCTGAAGTAGTGTTTTATTTGAGAATATACATATTTGAGTAAATTCATTTGGAACTATTAAACTGATCTGAGGTACATCAATAGATGAATGGATAAAGACGTGCTGTATATACAGATGCACACACACTGAAATATTACTTAGCCATAAAAAATGAAATCTTGCCATGTGCAACAGCTTGGATGGACATAGAGAGTATTATGCTAAGTGAAAGAAGTCAGATAGAGAAAGACAAATACCATATGATCTCATATATATGTGGAATCTAAAAAACAAAACAAACAAAACAGACTCATAGATACAGGGAACAAACTGGTGATTGCCAGAGAGAAGGGGGTTAGGGGGATGGATGAAATAGGTAAGTGAGATTAAGAGGTACAAACTTCCAGCTATAAAATAAATAAGTCACAGGAATGTAATGTACAGCACAGGAAATATAGTCAATAATATTATAATAATTCTGTATGGTGACAGATGGTAACTAGACCTTTCATGATGATCTCCTCGTAATGTATAAAAATATCACATCACTAGGTTGTATACCTGAAACTAATATAATATTGTATGTTAATTGTAACTCAATAAAAAATTACCTCAGAACATAAATACATTTCAGGATTAACAAAAAAATCTTTCTATCTGTATGCCGGTTAAATAGGACTTTATGTAAGTGCTGTAATTAAACGCAGTTTATTGGTGAAAGTCTAGCCCCTAGTGGACAGGAGTCTCTGGTACACGCCCACACACCGAACTAGTTAGGTACAGCTTGAAGGGACACCTGCTTAAAGCTCAAGGGCTTCAGAATGAAATAGTCTTCAAGACTCTTGATGTTAATATTTTATTCTTTTATCTTTTTTTCATAAAATATGCCACGTTTGTATGTCTGGCTTATTAGAGCTTCATAGTATTTTAATGAACACTAAGACTTTTCTACTCCACTCTCAAATTTTTTTTCAAGCAGTGGTTTTCTTAGTTTCTTAGGGATTGAAAGAGTAAAATTTCTTCCCTTCCCTTCCCTTCCTTTCCTTCCCTTTCTCTTTTCCTTTCACTATCAATATCCAACATTTAGGCAACATTCACACTTTTCTTTGAGGATAGATTTAGGTTGCACTTATAACGTTATCCCCAATACACACACACACACACACACACACACACACTTCACAAAATTGACTATTTCTTTTAAAACTAAAATGAACTCTTTAGTTACTTCTTTACTCTTTTATAAGTATGACATGTAAACAAAAAAAGATAAAAAGAGAGTACAGGGCTTCCCTGGTGGCGCAGTGGTTGAGAATCTGCCTGCTAATGCAGGGGACACGGGTTCGAGCCCTGGTCTGGGAAGATCCCACATGCCGTGGAGCAACTAGGCCCGTGAGCCACAACTACTGAGCCTGCGCGTCTGGAGCCTGTGCTCCACAACAAGAGAGGCCGCGATAGTGAGAGGCCCGCGCACCGCGATGAGGAGTGGCCCCCGCTTGCCACAACTAGAGAAAGCCCTCGCACAGAAACGAAGACCCAACACAGCCAAAAATAAATAAATAAATAAATAAATAAAAATGAATAATGCTTTTAAAAAAAAAAAGAGTACAAAAATTAAATACTCAAATAATATAGAAATGAACATACTTTCGTGAATGAAATAATACCTGATATGTAGTATCCAGTCAGAAGGTTGTGAGCTTCTTAAGCTTGCAAAAGCTTTTTCATTGTGAGCATTGTTACTAAACACACTTTATGATTCAGAGAAACTATAATTAGATTTCTCTAATCATCCTGATGATCTTAGATGTTTGCTTAGTTTTAGAAACTTAACCCAGAAAGGCTGAACTTACATTTCAAATATATATTTCAATATAGCCAATTCTGCTATATGTGTTCCAGGGCTTATGGAAGAAAGCATTTAGGGGTACAACACTCAAAAACTATGTCAGTGACATATAAAAAAAATTAGAAACCTAATAAAGTGGTAGCACTGTTTTATGCATATTAAATGGTTAGGAAATATATAAATACTTCAATAAATATGGCACTTTACCTTGAACCAAACCTGATGTTTTCCTGTGGGCATCAGAAAGGTTGCAGCCTGTGAGTTATTGTGAAGTGGTAGAATGAGTGTTATTTGAAATCAGATGGGAAGTTCTAATAGCAGATGTGGATGAGTGTGGCTCATAACCCAGGCTGGTCAACTGAGGTGGCTGGCAGATGTTTGAGTATGAGTGTTTTGTGTATTCCTATGTGGTTTGGGTCAATTGGGTGCATTTTCTGCATTCATCTAATGTTGTTCATGGATGAAATGGTGCATTAGCAAACATTAAATTTGCATCGTCTACTATATCAAATGCATTGGAACAAATTCCCGTTTTTCAGACAATAGCAGAACTGATCCTACTCTTTTTGAAGATCTAAAATAGAAGAAAAAAGACTCATTTGAAATGGAAACTATTTAATGTTTAAGAAATGGTATAAAACAGCTCATAAACTGTTCTAGACTTTATTAGCTCCTGTGTAGTACATGTTTTGTCTGCTATTGTCATCAGCACAGTTAAATTCATTTATTCCATGTTGTTTTAAGTCATGCTGTGGGCTTGGTACCATGAAAGTTAAGCAAGTATGGTTTTTAGTTCTCTTGAGTTCATGCTTCCTAAAACTCAGCAGAAAGCTATTGGGGAAAATGGATTGCAGACATTCTTTAAATTTTAGTGTTATAGATGTACAGATGGAACATAATTTAGATAGCAAAGGGAAGGTGAATTTGTCTCTTTGGTCAGTTAGAATTAGTTTTGTCAATGTTTAAGTTTCAGAAGACTAAAAACAGAATTTTAAAGTATATTTTCAAGTTAGAAAAATATAAATGTCGCTTGTTCAGTACATGTGGTCAAAATAAAATATCATAAAAGAACACTTGATTTTCTCCCCCATATTTATACCTAAGTCTTCTGAATTCAATAAATCAGCTTCAGAAGCAGCCACTTAGCACAGGGAGGTCAGCTCGGTGCTTTGTGTCCACCTAGAGGAGTGGGATAGAGAGGGTGGGAGGGAGACACAAGAGGGAGGAGATACGGGGATGTATGTATATATATAGCTGATTCACTTTGTTATATAGAACAGCAGAAACTAACACACCATTGTAAAGCAATTATACTCCAATAAAGATGTTAAAAAAATAAAAATAAAATAAAATAAAATAAAAAATAAATCAGCACCCATATAGTTTCTCAAGCCAAAACCCAGAGTCATTCTTGATCTCCATCTCTCTCTCATCCCCACTTTCACATCCATTCCAAACCTGGCAGCTGTAACTCTAAAATACATCCAGAATCTGCCCATTCCCACTGTTAGAATCATCTCTCACCTGACTATAGTAGCCTCTCAGCAGCTCTACCTTCCTCTTTTTTTCTTCAATGATCCGTTTTCTGCACAGGTGCCAAGGTGACCATTTAGAATTATAAATTAGATCACATCCTTCCTCATGTTAACCTTCCAATGGCTTCTCATCTCATTTAGGGTAAAGTGTAAACTCGACCAGTGTCTATAAAGTTCTAAATAATCTGGCTGTTTACTGTATCTGTGGCATCATCTCCCATTTTTTCCTCTCCAGCCACACTGGCCTTCTTTCTGCTCCTTGATACTAGCACTTCCCTCTGCTGCAAAGTACTCAACCTAGTCTTCACAGAACAATCTTCTTATTCAGATCTCAGCTCCCTCACCATGGCCCTGGCCCCTACACCCACCTATTGAATCACCCCATTTTCTTTTCCACACAGATCTATTACTTCAGATATTATTTTGGTCATTTTATTTGTGTATGTATTTATATTTTCTCCCCTAGAACTAATGCTTCATGGGAGCTTAGCTCTCTTGTTCAGTACAATACCCCCCTGGTACATCTTCTAATGCATGGTACTTGGGTGCTCAATATATACTTGTGAAATGAATGAATTAAGGTTGAAAAAAATAGAGGGGGAATACTTTTCCCTGGAAAAGAGGCAAAGTTTTGTGTTTTATAATGCAAATGATTTCAGACTTTAAAAAGTAGTATTGAGCCTATGTTGTTGTTTCAACCCAGTTAATAAGAATTAATGGTGGTAAGCACTCAAAGATGACTTATGTATCCAAGGCACTCTCCTAAGTCTTTTTTCATATATTAACTCATTTAATTCTACACTCTTTTGAGGTAGGTACTGTGAACCCAAATCTAAAAGATGAGAAAATTGAGTTGCCAGGGCTGTACAGTTACTAGGTGGTAGAATTGGAATTTGAACTTAGGCAGCTCTACTAGAAAGTCAGTTGGCTTAGCCACTGTGCTGTCTCCATAGGAAGGGCTTCTAGTCATGTAGTAAGTCATGCTTTCTTCTGTGTAAGCTACTGCTTAGCACCTAGCACAGCCCAGACCTCTAGGTTTTTTGTTGTTTTTTTTTTAAAGTATAAGGAGGATAGCAATCAGTTGAATACAGGAACCATTACACACAAACTGTGACACACAAACCCAATATCAGTGTAAAGAGAAAAAGAAATGCATTTGCTGGACTCTTGAAAGAACCTTAAATATGAAGCAATATATTGATGAGCAACATATGGATTTTCTGGTAAATAACCAGTCAGTTTACTGTGGATCAGGCATTGACTATCTTTTCTTACTGGCTTAAAGTTTTTAGGAAAGACATCTGGAGAGTGGCTTGAAATTTATTTTAGGACCCATGATGCCAGCCTTAGCACAGCCTCAGGGTGCAGAAACAAAAGAGAAAAACACTGTGACTTTCAGAAAGTACAGTGGAGGGAAAGTACTAGATAGAAACACATCTGTGATTAATGAAGGACTGCCAAAACCTGGGAGGGAAGCACTAACACCAAGACATAACTCACATCTATTGGCATGCTTGCTGTAATCTACTGAGTCTACTGAGTCCAAGCACAGTGCCAGGAATCAGGAGATAAAGTTCTTGTCTTTCTCCTGCAACTTACTATAAGCCAACTATATGTCTGAATCTTAGTTACGATATATGTGAACAGTAATATTGCATTACATTTAACAGCTTCCTGTGTGGAAGCAGGACACTGGAGTAGGTGTCCTCTTAGAGAATATTCTAACTTTCATGGATATGATGATAATATTTTGTGGCTCAGAAGAAGAGGAATGGAACAACAGCTATGAGATTAATGGGGACAGAATTGGCAAAGGATATACTCTAACTCTTTAAGTTGGTGAAGCCTTGAGATGGAGAATTAATCTTTACTGGCAGACACAATTTATGTATAAAAGCAATGGGAGAAACCCACTAACAACTTCTGGGGCTGCAGAATCATGGGACTGTGTAGCAGGTGTTTTGTATTGTTCTTTTAATTTTAAAATTTGAAATTGCAAAGAGCCAATAAAATGTGTTTTAATATATCTTTGTTTCCTGCTTTAGTAGAGTATTAGACCTAAGGAATTAAATCCATCATAAGGAAATTAAATATTGAAAAAGTTGCCATTATTCTATACCAGGTTTATATTATCAAATGAATTAAAGTCACACTCCACTGAATGGGGATGTGGAGATAAACTTCTCTGCATATAATGGGAGGGAATATTTAAAAATTTTCCTGATGGGTTGGGGAGATAGAATTTTGTGAGTCTTAAAATGTGGAATAGAGGGAAATATCCAACTTTGGCATGTGGCCAAGGAACTTCTAAGAATAATTCTCAAATTCAGTTTTGAATTATTCCTTGATCTGCACATTTCTGAGATCCTTTCCTATTCTACCTAAAATTTTAATAACATTTACAAACCACATTCTATTTTGAGGAGTAAAAGACAAGAGCTCAAGTGGTATGGAAAGAAGATAGCAGCTGCAGAAAGTGAGAAAGTAAGGAATCAGTATTGCCCCAGTGACAGATGATGAGGAGATTCCATCTCCCTATCAGAATATGTGAGATATTTTGGGAGAGTTCTGGACTTCCCCCAGGACACGGGATGGGGACTTAATCCCTTTTATTTAATTATGAAAGCAATGAGTTCCCCCAAAGCTAAAAGGCTTGAGAGTATCCAGGCAGCAGACACTTTGGATTATATATGTAAATACTTGTATTGTGGAATTTTTAGAAGACTTTGAGTAAGAGCATTACATAGCCACTAAAGAGAAGTGAGTATGGGGAGATATAAGATATGAAGATGTATCTGCTCTGCATCCATTCACCCTACTCTGGCAATAGTCATTTGGGGATCTACTCCTTCCCTTACTTGGTCCGTATGGTTTGGTAGAGCAGTCCCAATTTCTCTAGGGGTGGAATGTGGGATTTAGATCTGAGCCAATTAATAATTTCAGTCCCTTGACCACAGCAACTGATTAGAAACATAGGCATGGACCCAAACTGGCACCGATGAAATACAAGGAGATTTTCTGAGACTCTCAGGAATCCAACATTTGGTCTTTCCTCCTAAGCCTAAATCTTCTTGCATTGCCTTTATATTCAGGATCCACTTGGTAGTAAAATAGTAGTAGCAGGTAAGAACCCTGATGCCACCATTTTACTACATGTGGATCCTCAGGAGGCCCCTGGTACCACAGCCACAGCCAGGAAGAGTGATAGCAATGCAACAACAACTGATAGGAACACAGAGAAAGGAGAACTGGAGTGAGGGAAGGGAGAAAAGAGTGGAGCAACTAAGAGAATCTATATACCAGATGCTGTGTTTAGGCCACATGTACATTATTCCTTTTAATCCTCAAGGTAATTGTTATTTGGCAGATAAGTTACTTAAGTCTTAGGTAGGCTGTGTAAATTGCCTAAGGAAGAAGCAAGACTTGAATACTCTAATACTGTATCCTATTCCAGACTCTGATCTTAACTGCTTTTGAAATTCTAGAGATAAGAAAAGGAGGAATTTAGGGGCTGATGGGTTACAGGGATTTCACTTATGGGCTCAGAGGAAAGATAATTATATTCCTTGATTCTATGGGACTCTCTATACTGCCCTCATTCCTCTAATTTCCTTACTGGTGTATTATAGGAAATATGAGTTACATCTATTTAGCACTTTAATTGTTGATGTGGAAGCCTTATATTTCTCTTTACAGTTTAGGAAATGGGTTTTGGTCAATGGCAAAAAGAGTTTTAAAATTCAAAGACATAAAATTCAGCTACTGTTCTTTACCTATTCTCATTGGTTCTTAATCCATTTGAATGTAATTTACTTTTATTTCTAACAGAGGAGTACATAACGTATCTGAGTTACTAAAAATTCTGAGTTATCAGTGTATGCATTAATGAGGTTTATCTGTGGTAGAAGAGCCATCCTTAACCTGGAGAAATGGTGATGTTACTGAACTAGGTTTGTTTGCCCTATGCAAAGCAAGCCAAAAGTTGAAACACCAAGGTTTGCAGCAGCGAAAGGGTTTATTCATGAAGCAGGCAAGTGAAGAGATGGGAGAACAAATCTCAAATCCACCTCCTTGAACTCAGGGGGCTCAGAATATTTATGGGATAAAGAAGCAGGGTGGTCTGAGGTGTGGGGAGCATGTGGAAAGTTAATTGGAGGTAAGAAAAAGGTGAGGTAATTGTCATTCTGCTTGGGCACAACTAAGCTACAGGCTTTTGCATGGGACGCATGTTCAGAAAATGGTGGCATTAGCAAGTTCTGAGGGTGGAGTTTTTGGTCCTCTGATATCAAAAGGTCAGATCGGACACTTGCACATGCTCAGTTGGTCTGTGATCCCAACCAGTCTTAACCAGCTTGAGCTCGAGCTGGATAATGGCAGACTCCAAGTTCCCGATAAACAATTTGGCCAAACATCTTATTTTTTAGGCTACATGATGCTTGGAAGACCTGCACATTTTTGTAAAAACAATTAAAGCAAGCTTGATCAGTGAAGGCAGATTATAGTTTATTATTTATTAAGCAAGCTGTAGTTTAATGGATCTAACTGATGACTACCCTCAGTTTCAGTGAGAGCACTGATATTGTGGAAATATGCATTCTTGCACCAGAAAATTTAAACTTTTTTTTTTTCTAAATGGGCAGGGTGAATTTCTGCATATAGCAAAGGCAATAGAGACAAGGGAGTCTGGGGCCCACTGATCAAAACTGTGAAAGCTGCAAACTTTTATTTTTGTGTTTAAAAAATAGCCGTGAAAAGGTGGTTTCTATAAATAGATGTAGATTCCAATGCCTCTGTTTAACTACTGATTTCCAGTTATAGGGGGAAAAAAAGAAGATGCCATCTTCAGCACATGGTACTAATGTCAGGAAAATCTTTTATTGTCTAAAAGAGCAATTATGCACTTGAGAGCTCATCCCTTTCCTTTCCTCCTAATACAATCAACGGTAGAGATTTAAAGGGACGTTTATACATTTGTTTTGTTGCTCTGTTTTCTGGGTGTTTTTGGATTTCTTTTTTTTTTTTAATTAACATTTTTATTGGAGTATAATTGCTTTACAATGTTGTGTTTCTGCTGTATAACAAAATGAATCAGCTATATGTATACATATATCCCCATATCCGCTCCCTCTTGCATCTCCCTCCCACCCTCCCTATCCCACCCCTCTAGGTGGTCCCAAAGCATGCTGCTGATCTCCCTGTGCGCTGCAGCTGCTTCCCACTAGCTATCTACTTTACATTTTGTAGTGTACGTATGTCAATGCTACTCTCTCACTTCATCCCAGCTTACCCTACCCCTCCCCATGTCCTCAAATCCATTCTCTACATCAGCCTCTTTATACCTGTCCTGCCCCTAGATTCAACAGAACCTTTTTTTTTTTTTTTAGATTCCATATATATGTGTTAACATATGGTATTTGTTTTTCTCTCTGACTTAATTCACTCTGTATGACAGACTCCAGGTCCATCCATCTCACTACAAATAACTCAATTTCATTTCTTTTTATGGCTGAGTAATATTCCATGGTATATATACCATGGTATTTATGTGCCACATCTTCTTTATCCATTCACCTGTCGATGGACACTTAGATTGCTTCCATGTCCTGGCTATTGTAAGTAGTGCTGCTATGAACATTGTGGTACATGACTCTTTTTGAATTATGGTTTTCTCAGGGTATATGCCCAGTAGTGGGATTGCTGGGTCGTATGGTAGTTCTATTTTTAGTTTTTTAAGGAACCTCCATACTGTTCTCCATAGTGGCTGTATCAATTTACATTCCCACCAACAGTGCAAGAGGGTTCCCTTTTCTCCACACCCTCTCCAGCATTTATTGTTTCTAGATTTTTTGATGATGGCCATTTTGACCAGTGTGAGGTGATACCTCAATGTGGTTTTGATTTGCATTTCTCTAATGATTAGTGATGTTGAGCATTTTCATGTGTTTGTTGGCAATCTGTATATCTTCTTTGGAGAAATGTCTGTTTAGGTCTTCTGCTCATTATTGGATTGGGTTGTTTGTTTTTTTGATATTGAGCTGCATGAGCTGCTTGTATATTTTGGAGATTAATCCTTTGTCAGTTGCTTCATTTGCAAATACTTTCTCCCATTCTGAGGGTTGTCTTTTGGTCTTGTTTATGGTTTCCTTTGCTGTGCAAAAGCTTTTAAGTTTCATTAGGTCCCATTTGTTTATTTGTGTTTTTATTTCCATTTCTCTAGGAGGTGGGTCAAAAAGGATCTTGCTGTGATTTATGTCATAGAGTGTTCTGCCTATGTTTTCCTCTAAAAGTTTTATAGTGTCTGGCCTTACATTTAGGTCTTTAATCCCTTTTGAGTTTATTTTTGTGTACGGTGTTAGGAATGTTCTAACACCATACACAATTTCATTCTTTTACATGTACCTGTCCAGTTTTCCCAGCACCACTTATTGAAGAGGCTATCTTTTCTCCATTGTATACTCTTGCCTCCTTTATCAAAGATAAGATGACCATAGGTGCGTGGGTTTATCTCTGGGCTTTCCATCCTGTTCCATTGATCTATATTTCTGTTTTTGTGCCAGTACCATACTGTCTTGATTACCGTAGCTTTGTAATATAGTCTGAAGTCAGGGAGCCTGATTCCTCCAGCTCCATTTTTCTTTCTCAAGACTGCTTTGGCTATTTAGGGTCTTTTGTGTTTCCATACAAATTGTGAAATTTTTTGTTCTGGTTCTGTGAAAAATGCCATTGGTAGTTTGATAGCGATTGCATTGAATCTGTAGATTGCTTTGGGTAGTATAGACATTTTCACAATGTTGAGTCTTCCAATCCAAGAACGTGGTATATCTCTCCATCAGTTTGTATCGTCTTTAATTTCTTTCAGCAGTGTCTTATCGTTTTCTGCATACAGGTCTTTTGTCTCCTTAGGTAGGTTTATTCCTAGGTATTTTATTCTTCTTGTTGCAGTGGTGAATGGGAGTGTGTTCTTAATTTCTCTTTCAGATTTTTCATCATTAGTGTATAGGGATGCAAGAGATTTCTGTGCATTAATTTTGTATCCTGCTACTTTACCAAATTCATTGATTAGCTCTAGTAGTTTTCTGGTAGCATCTTTAGGATTCTCTGTGTATAGTTTCATGTCATCTGCAAACAGTGACAGCTTTACTTCTTCTTTTCCAATTTGGATTCCTTTGATTTCTTTTTCTTCTCTGATTGCTGTGGGTAAAATTTCCAAAACTATGTTGAATAATAGTGGTGAGAGTGGACAACCTTGTCTTGTTCCTGATCTTAGAGGAAATGGTTTCAGTTTTTCACCATTGAGAATGATGTTGGCTGTGGGTTTGTCATATGTGTCGTTTATCATGTTGAGGTAGGTTCCCTTTATGCCTACTTTCTGGATTGTTTTTATCATAAATAGGTGTTGAATTTTGTCGAAAGCTCTTTCTGTATCAATTGAGATTATCATATGGTTTTTATCCTTCAGTTTGTTAATATGGTGTATCACATTGATTGATTTTCATGTATTGAAAAATCCTTGCATTCCTAGGATAAACCCCCTTGATCATGGTGTGTGATCCTTTTAATGTGCTGTTGGATTCTGTTTGCTAGTATTTTGTTGAGGATTTTTGCATCGATGTTCATCAGAGATATTGGCCTGTAGTTTTCTTTTTTGTGACATCTTTGTCTGGTTTTGGTATCAGGGTGATGGTGGCCTCGTAGATTGAGTTTGGGAGTGTTCCTCCCTCTGCTATATTTTGGAAGAGTTTGAGAAGGATATGTGTTAGCTCTTCTTCAAATGTTTGATAGAATTTGCCTGTGAAGCCATCTGGTCCTGGGCTTTTGTTTGTTGGAAGATTTTTAATCACAGTTTCAATTTCAGTGCATGTGACTGGTCTGTTTATATTTTCAATTTCTCCCTGGTTCAGTCTCAGAAGGTTGTGCTTTTCTAAGAACTTGCCCATTTCTTCCAGGTTGTCCATTTTATTGGCATATAGTTGCTTGTAGTAATCTCTCATGATCCTTTGTATTTCTGCCGTGTCAGTTGTTACTTCTCTTTTTTCATTTCTAATTCGGTTGATTTGAGTCTTTTCCCTTTTTCCCTGATGAGTCTGGCTAATGGTTTATCAATTTATCTGCTCAAAGAACAAGCTTTTAGTTTTATTGATCTTTGCTGTTGTTTCCTTCATTTGTTTTTCATTTATTTCTGATCTGATCTTTAAGATTTCTTTCCTTCTGCTAACTTTGGGGTTTTTTTTTTTTTTGTTCTTCTTTCTCTTATTGCTTTAGGTGTAAGTTTAGGTTGTTTGAGATTTTTTCTGTTTCTTGAGGTGGATTTCTTTAATCCAGAAACCATCCTAGTGCTCACTATCAATTCTGAATCAGCATTAGCTGGATTGAAATGCATGTTAATGATTAAGATTGAAAGCAACTGTTAAAATTCAGTTCTTTCTAGAGGAAAGACGGTAATTCCCTGAGAGCAGCCTTTACAGAAAGGGCAAGAGAAAGCCAAAGTCAGTGTATTTCTCTTGGGAAAGCTGATTTAAAAGAAATAAAGAAATATCTCCAAAACATATTGTGCTTTTATTTTAAATCCATGAGGAGAGCTTAAAAAAGAATCATATGGGTCCCAAGTGAGATTGTTTGGTCACAACATTGTAATTTTAAATTGGAAATGGTTTGGGGTATATGGAATAATCTCTCTATATTCATAGGGCCTGGGCCTGTTATTCTCATTAGCTGGAATACAGTATAAAAGACAGCCAGGTCAATTCTCTTTGAAAGAAATGCAGAAACTAGCTAAGCAACTGCTATATATCTGTCAAACAAGAAAATACCCATGTTAAAAGGGTAGGAAACACTCCACCCCCAGCACAGTGCCATACACTTAGGAGGTAACTCTTAACTTCCAACTTTTCCCTGAGGAGTGAAAAGTTTGGACCCCACATCTAGGGCCCCACTTGTAAGACTCCCACCTGAGGGGTGGGACTTCCAAACACCTTTGAAAGCCAACAGGGCTTGTGTTCATATAGCAAAGAAACAACTCTTAATGGGCTTTAGAGGACTTACCATGGCTATCCCCCCAAGGTTGAGTGCAGAGGGAACAGGCAAAAAATGCCCACCTCTCAGTCTTTCCCTGAATGTGGTGTGTTTGCATACATTAAAAGCTTCTGTTTGAGGGTTAAATTTCTAATTTAGCACACATCCAGTGGCTGACTGCCATCCTCCCTAAAGGCTGAGGAAGCTAGCAGATACCTCCTCTTCCTTTTCTCTTTAACCCACTCTAAATCACCAGTATCTCCTTGGTAGGAGCTTGTGCATATGCCTGTGCCCCAGCTTTAGTTGTTGCTGCCTAAGGGACAGGGCCACAGATTGCTGGTTCTGATATCCAAGAGGGCTTGCATTCACAAGTCCCATAGGACTGTAGCAAACAAAGAAGTAGTTCTCAACCCATCCTGAGGGGAAGCCATCCCCTCAGGCTTCAACACAGAGTGAGCAGGCAAAAAAAATGCCCATTTCTCAGTCTTCCACTGAAAAGGGTTTATTTGCATATTTTAAAAGCTACTGCCTGAGGGTAAGGCTTCTAATTTAGCATGCATCTAGGGGATCTCTAGGATCTCTGAGATCCTCCCAAGAGAACAGGGAAGCTTGTAGACACCTCCGCACTCCTCTCTCTAGCCTGCTCCAACTCACCAATATCTCAGTGGAAAAAGCTTGTACCCATATCTAGTATACCAGCTTTTGTGGCTGCTAACCGAGGGATGGACCCCCAAATCATGTGGCACTAATAGCCAATAGGGCTTGCATTCATGAGCCTCACAGGACTCTATCAAACAAAAAAGCAGATCTTAATGGCTACAGTAGCTGGTCACTGGAATTCAAAGGAACAAAAAGAAAAAAATGAAAAATAGTGAAGCTAGCTTAAGGAATTTATAGGACACTATCAAGCAGACCAATATATCTATTATAGAGGTCCCAGAAGGAGAGAGAGAGACAGGAACAGAAAGCTCATTCAATGAAATAATGCCTGAAAACTTCCCTAACCTGGGGAAAAAGAGAAAAAACCCAGACATCCAGAACCAGGAACCCAAGAGACTTCCAATCAAGACAAATTTAAAGAGACCAACAATGAGACACATTATACATCAGTTGTTAAAATTTAAAGACAAGGAGAGAATCTTAAAATCAGCAAGAGAAAGATAACATGTTTACTTAGCAAGGCAACCTCCATAACACTATCAGCAGACTTTTCAGCAGAAACTTTGCAGGCCAGAAGTGAGTGGCATGATATATTCAAAGTGCTGCAAAAAAAAAAAAAAAAACAAAACCTGAAAACCTGCCAACCAACAGTACTCTACCTGACAAAGTTGTCATTCAGAATTAAAGGAGAGATAAAGAGTTTTCCAGGTAAGGAAAAGCTAAAAGAGTTACCACCTCTAGACTGGCATTACAAGAAATGCTAAAGGGAATTCTTCAAGCTGAAACAAAAAAGATGCTAATTGGTAATAAGAAAACATATTAAAGTATAAAACTCATTGGTAAAGCTAAATGCATAATTAAATTCAGAATACTCTGATGTAATGGTGTTGGATAAATCACCTGTAACTGTAGCATGAAGGTTAAAATACAAAAGTATTACAAACAACTGTAATTACAATAATTTGTTAGCAGATACCAATGTAAAAAGAAGTAAGTTGTAACATAAAAAATATAAAATGTGAGGGAGGGAAGTGTATAAATGTAGAGCTTCTGTATATGTTAGAAGTTAAGTTGTCATCAGCTTAAAATTTACTGTTATAAATGGAATATGTTTTCTGTAAGCCTTGTGGTAACCACAAAGAAAAACCCTATAGTAGCTACACAAAAAATAAAGAATCTCCTTTTGAATTATGGTTTTCTCAGGGTATAAATAGGCAGGACAGGGAACCAACCTAGATGTCCATCAACAGATGAATGGATGAAGAAGATGTGGCACATACATACAATGGAGTATTACTCAGCCATAAAAAGAAATGGAATTGAGTTATTTGTAGTGAGGTGGATGGACCTAGAGTCTGTCATACAGAGTGAAGTAAGTCAGAAAGAGAAAAACAAATACCATATTCTAACGCATATATATGGAATCTTAAAAAAAAAAAAATGGTACTGATGAACCTATTTGCAGGGCAGGAATAAAGAGGTAGACATAGAGAATGGACTTGATGACATGGGGTGGGAGGGCGAAGCTGGGGCGAAGTGAGAGTAACATTGACATACACACACTACCGAATGTAAAATAGTTGGCTGGTGGGAAGCAGCAGCATAGCACAGGGAGATTGGCTCGGTGCTTTGTGATGACCTAGAGGAGTGGGATAGGGAGGATGGGAGGGAGGCTCAAGGGGGAGGGGATATGGGGACATGTGTATACATATGGCTGATTCACTTTGTTGTGCAACAGAAACTAACACGGTATAATGAAGCAATTATACTCCGATAAAGATCTATTAAAAAAAAAAGGTAAAGAAATCTAAGCATACCACTACAGAAGATTATCAAGTCACAAAAGAAGGGAACAAGAGGAAGAAAGGAACAAAGGAATTATAAAACAACCAGAAAACAATGAACAAAATGGCAATAAGACCATACCTATCAATAATTACATTAAATTTAAATGGACTATTCTCCAATCAAAAGACATAGAGTGGCTGAATGGATTAAAAAAAAGACACAAATAAATGGAAATATATTCCATGCTGATGGATTGCATGAATTAGTATTGTTAAACTGTCCATAATATGTAAAGTAGTCAACAGATTCAATATAATCCCTATCAAAATCCCAATGGCATTTTTCACAGAAATAGAAAAAACAATCCTAAAATTTGTTGGGATCACAAAAGACCCCATATAGCCAAACCATCTTGAGAAAGAACAAAGCTGGAGGTGTCATGCTCCCTTATTTCAGACTTGAACATAAGACCTAAAACTATAAAACTCCCAGAAGAAATCATAGGGGCTAAGCTCCTTGACATCGGTCTTGACAATTTTTTTTTTTTTATTTGACACCAAAAAGCAAAAGCAACACAAGCAAAACTAAACAAATGTGACTACATCAAATTAAAAAGCTTCTGCACGGTAAAGAAAATAATCAACAAAATAAAAGGAAACCTATGAAATGAGAGAGAATATTTGCAGCTAAGATAGGGAAACAACCTAAGTATCTGTCAATGGATGAATGAGTAAAGAAGATTTAGTATGTGTAATATATATATACACACACATATACACACAGATATATAATATATATTATGTTATATACATGTTATAATATTAATCATAATAAATATTATATATAATATTATATATTATACAGCCATGAGAAAGAAGGACATCATGTTGTTTGTGACAACATGTGGGGGGGCTTGAAAGCATTATGTTGATTGAAATAAGTCAAACAAAGAAAGACAAATACTATATGATATCACTTAATGTGGAATATAAGAATGCCAAACTCAAAGAAACAGAGACTAGAATGGTGGTTACCAGAGTCTAGGGGGTGGGGGTAAAGGGGTGATAGTGGTCAAAGAGTACAAACTTCCAGTTATAAGATGAATAAGTTCTGGGACTCTAATGTACAGCAGAGTGATTATGCTGTATTTTATACTTGAAAGTTGCTAAGAGAGTAGATCTTAAATATTCTCACCAGAAAAAGGAAATGGTGATGTGATACAGGTGTTAGTTAATGCTATGGTGGTAATCATTTTGTTATATATATGTGTATCAACTCGACACATTGTACACCTTTAATTTACACAATATTTTATGTCAATTATATTTGAATAAAGCTGAAAATAAAACAAAAAAAATGAGAGGCAGTGTCCTGGGGTTTGCTGGGGCAACTCATTCCACACATCAAAAAATGTTTCTCAATCACAGGATTCACATAAAATATATTTTTTTCTTTAAAAAATTTATATATTACTTCAATATATTTTTGTTGTTATCATTGTTAAACTTTTAAATATATAATGAGTTCCCCTTTAATCACCATCTTCCAGTGTAACTCCCCTCCCCAAGATAACCAGTCTTAACAGTTTGCTGAGTATCTTTCTTAACCCTTCTCTAAGCATTTATGTATATCTATGTGTTCTATGTACTTATCATATTGGTTTTTTTAAAAATAGGCTCATAATGTATTTATTATTCTGCACCTTCCTTTATAACTTTACAATATCTTAAAGATATTTCTGTCATTATCTATAGATTATCTCATTTTTAACTTTTGCAGAGGATTCCATAGTACTGGTGTTTCATAGGAGTTTAATTATTTCTTTCTGATAATAGGTTGTTTCTATCTATAATATTGCAGTGAACATCACTGAGGTGAATTTAGTAGTATTTCTGTAAAATGGATAGCTAGAAATAGAATTCTTATATCAAAGAGTAGATAGATGTATGTGTATACCCTTTGTATATATTTTAATAGAAACCTCCAAATTATACTCTAAAAGTCAGTTCCAAGTTACACTCCCATCTGAAGTGTGTGTGTTTCTCCATACCCTCAGTGACACTGGATGTTATCATTTACCAACTTTTTCCAGTCCAATGTGGATAAAAATAAAAGCAATGTGGTTTTAATTTGCATTTCCTTGATGACCTGATGTTATGTCAGTGAGATATAACATCCTTCGGTATGCAGTATTTGTGATTCTTTTTCACTGAGCTGCTGTTCACATTCTTTACTTACACAAATCCTCTAATAATCATTAAGCAAATGATTAATGATTATTTGCTTAATGATTGAAGCAAATGATTTGCTTAATGATTATTAGAGGATTTGTGTATATTTTGTACTTTGAGACTTTGTCAGTTTGCAAACACTTATGAATTAATTTGGAGTTACTTGATAATGTTGCCCAGGAATATAGCGTATTCATTTGTAGATGTTCTTTATATATTGTGCACGTGATCCCTATTTTAATTATTTATTGTGGTAGGCTGAATAATGTCCTCCCATCCCAAAGACGTCCACATCTTAATGTCTGGAAGCTATGAATATATTAATTTACATGGTGTAAAAGACTTTGCAGATGTGATTAAATTAAGGATTTTGGAATAGGGAGATTGTCCTGGATTATGAGGTGGGCCCAATGTAATGACAAGAGTCCTTATAAAACAAACACAAGAGAGTCAGCCAGAGACAGAGATGTAAGGACAGAAGCAGAGATTAGTGATGTGGGACCATGAGATGCAAGGAATATAGGCAGCCTCCAGAAGCTGGAAAAGGTAAGGAGCAAATTCTCTCCTAGAGCCTCCAGAAGGAAGACAGCTCTGCTAACATCTTCAGTTTAGCCCTGTAAGATCCACTGCAGACTTCTGATGTCCAGAATTATAAAATAATAAATTTGTATTTTAAGACAGTTTGTATTAACTTATTATAGAAGAGTGGGAAACCAATACTGCATTTCATTATTGCCAGATTATTACAAAAATATTGCATTTAAAAAATATTAGCTATTTCTATTGTGAGGAGATGTCCATGTTGTTGAACCTATGCAAAGCTTCCAAAACTTCCACTGTGACTGCTTTATTCACAATCTCATCCAGAAAGTGAGCTGGAGTAGATAAGGAAGAAGATTGACTGACAGGTTATCCTTTTCATGTGCTTATTAATAACTTCCTTTTGTAGTGAGAGTCTTTTAGTGAACATTTGTATGGAAAAAATATCTCATGACTTGGGCTGGTTCCAAAAGAATCATCCATGTATTTCTTCTTCAATCTTCCTTTTCATCAATCTTCCAATATTATTAATTTCAAGTCTCTAATCATTTGACAATGATCAGCCACTGCCCATGAAATGATACAGATTCTAACCAGAGGCACATTCTCCCTCTGGCAAAGTCGATATGTAACATTTGAAATTATGTTCATTTTAAGGCTGTTTCTTCTCTACTGTCCTTTAGAGCCACTCCAAATAGGGCTTAATGCTACAGTAGTAGGCTTCTGGCAGAAAAACCATCAAACCATGCTCAACTGATTTTCTCTTAGTGTACTGATCCAAGTGAATGCTCTATAAATCCATGGGTGTGGTTTGAGGGAGGATGGCAGTGCAGTAGACATAGACCTACTGAGAGTATGAGCTACTTGCTTATGAAACTTATTTGTGCCTTTAGGATCTCCTTGGAATGGGTCCCACTTCTACTTAATGATGGAATTCTGTTAGGCATTCTTGACTTTATGACCGGGTAGGTCCTATAAATCAGTTTCATTATGGGAAGTATAATTGCACAGTCATCCAGTATCCAATGATCAAGATTCAGTATCTACCAGGACCAATTTGTAAGCCAAGAGTTATTTTTCAAGAGGAAAATATTTGTGTGATAAAAAGGGCATAACTTTGCTCCTAAAAAGGGACTGGCAAACTTTTTGTTAAGAGATGTAAATATTTAAAATTTTGAGGGCCATGTTGTCTTTTGTCACAACTACTCAACTGCTGCTGTAGCACAAAAGCAGTCATGTATAGTATGTCAGTGAATCTGTGTGGCTATGTTCCCATAAAACTTTATTTACGAAAGCAGGCAGCAAGGTGAATTTGGCCTGCAGGCTGTAGTTTGCTGACCTCTGCTTTAGAAACTTGAGGTCTTCTGTGATTTTTCTATTAAGGGTTTCACAGTATGCAGATAGCATCCTTTCTGCCCATCAACACTTCAAGCAATATTGTAGCTTCTGGTGGATCAAATGGCAGAGCTGCTTTCACTACATACTGGACCACACAGATTGCTTTCTCTTATTTTGGGTCTCACGCAAGCTGACAGACTTTGAGACCACCTGGCAAAAGAGTCAGAGCAGCACATCAAATTTAGTTTTTTGGCCTCCAAAATCCAATGAAGACAAGTATTCTTTATCTCATTGGTCAGTGCTCAAGATGGTAGTGATTTCTATTTCATTTTTTGGAGAATGTCCCAATATGCTCCAAATTCCTGGATTCCCAGAAATTTTACTGAGATAGCAGGCCACATGATCCACTACCATCTAGCCCTCATAGGTTTTACCAAGGCATCTAAGGAAAATGTTACCCAGCACTCTCAAGGTTCTGTAGCATGTTATTAATGTAGTGGACTTGTATGATACATGATGAGATCATCAGAACACCATGGTATCTACAGCTTAACTTGTGACAGAGGACATGTTGATGTAATTCTGATGTAATTCCAGTTAAGTGTACTATTATCTTACCAAGAGAAAGCAAATTGCCTCTGGCTTTGTCTGTTTATTTGGACTAGGAAAAGAGGCCATTTGCCATATCAAAAGGAATCACATCTGGAACAATTGATGGAACCCTATGTTGAACAGTTTATTGGAATCCTAATCTGATTATATTTCATATAATGTGCCAGTACTCCCCAAATCCCATTTCTTTTCTATACTTGTCAAACCAGAGAATTAAATGGGGATGTGATATGAACAATGCAAGACCGTGTAACCTTGAATTTTTTTTATTGAAGTATAATTGACATACAACATTATATTAGTTTCAGGTGTACAACATAATGATTCAATATTTGCATACATTGCAAAATAACTACAGTAAATCTAGTTACCATCTGTCACCATACAAAGTCACAAAAAATATTTTTTTTCTTATGATGAGACCTTTTAAGATTTGCTTTCTTAGCAACTTTTAAATTTGAAATGCAGTATTGTTGACTCTAGTCACTGGGATGTACATTACATCCCAGTGACTTACTTATTTTATATCTGGAAGTCTGTACCTCTTGATCCCTTTCACCCATCTCACCCATTTCACCCACCGCCCAAACCCCTCTCCACTCTGGCAACCACCAATCTGTTTTTTGTATCTATGAGTTTTTTCTTTTCTTTTCTTTTCTTTTATAGATTGCACATGAGTGAAAGCATACAGTATTTGTCTTTCTCTGACTTATTTCATTTAGTATAATAGCCTTAATGTCTACCCATGTTGTTGTAAATGGTAAGATTCATTCTTTTTTATGGCTGAGTAGTACTGCACTGTGTGTGTGTGTGTGTGTGTGTGTGTGTGTGTGTGTGTACATGCCTATCTGTCTATCTATCTATCTATCTATCACCTATCTATCTCACATCTTCTTTGTCTGTTCATCTATCAGTGGACACTTTAGTTGTTTCCATATCTTGGCTATTGTAAATAATGCTGCAATGAATATAAGGATACGTATATCTTTTCAAATTAGTGTTTTCATTTTCTTAAGATAAATATGCAGAAATAGAATTGCAGGACCATATGGCAGCAATGGTCCATAACATTTTAAGGAGCTTCCATACTGTTTTCCATAGTGGATGTACCAATTTACATTCCCACCAGCAGTGCACAAGGGTTGTCTTTTCTCTACATCCTCACCAACACTTGTTATTTCTTGTTTTTTTGATAACAGCCATTCTGATAGGTGTGAGGTGACATTTTATTATGGTTTTAATTTGCATTTCCCTGATGATTAGTGATGTTAAGCATTTTCCTCATGTTCCTGTTGGTCACCTGTAGGTCTTTTTGGAAAAATATATGTTCAGATCCTCTACCTATTTTAAAATCAGATTGTTTGTTTTATTGTTATTGAGCTGTATGAGTTCATTATTTTTATTTATATAAAAGATTTTTATGGCTCTGGGATAATATTTATACTTTTAAAAATTTATTATTTGCAGTATAGATGATTTACAATATTATATTAGTTTCAGGCGTATACCATAGTGATTCAATATTTTTATAGGTTGCACTCCATTTAAAGTTATTATAAAATATTGGCTATATTCCCTGTTCTGTATAATATATCCTTGTAGCTTATTTATTTTATACATAGTAGTTTGTATCTCTTAATCTCCTACTCCTATCTTGCCTCTCTCCACTTCCCTCTCCCCACTGGTAACCACTATTTGTTTTCTATGTCTGCGACTCTCTTTCTGCTTTGTTATATTCATTCATTTGTTTTATTTTTTAGATTTCACAAGTAAGTGATAACATACAGTATTTGTCTTTCTCCGTCTGACTTATTTCACTAAGTGTAATACCTTCCAGGTCCATCCATGTTGTTGCAAATAGCAAAATTTCCTCCTTTTTTTATGGCTGAGAAATACTTCATTGTATGCATATATATATACACACACACACATATATGTATATATGTGTGTGTGTGTGTGTGTGTGTGTGTATGTATATATATACACATAACATCTTTATCCATTCATCTGTTGACGGACGCTGGATTTGAAGTGAGCATGGGTCATGTCTTCCCCAAGGGTGTTCCCTTGGTGGGAAGTGGGGCTGGAGATGGGGGGCTGGAGCCAAAGCCAAGGGTGAGCTGGGGCTTCTCCTGTGCTCAGTGACTGTCACCACCCTATTGGGGTTGGGATCGGATCCTAAGGTGTTGGAGCAGAAACCCTGAAATTTGGGTCCAAAGTGGTTCCATTCCCTCTGAGTATGTGTTCTCCCTCTTCTCAGCAATGACACCTTTGCCCCAGGAAGGAGGAGCACTGGAACAAGAGGGGCCTGGAGTGGGCTCCTTGTGTGGGCCAGGGTGTGCCCTGGGGTGGTCCTGGCACACCAGTCAGAGCACCAGACTACTTTTGATCTGCCACCTCTGCAAGCCCACATTCAGATGCAGTGCTGGTTGTGAGCCAGCTCTGTACCTCCATCTGTGTATTCTCCTCGGCAGCAGCAGCTTTTATCCTAGCGTGGAGTTGTGCTGGAGCTAGAGGGGCCAGAGCAGACGCTGGGCATAGGCTGGGTGAGTACTGGGGCAGTTGTGGGAAACTGGCTAGAGTCTTGGGCATTTCCAATCTGGTTCTTCCACCTTATTCCCAGGAGTAAGTAAGCATGTACATACTCTTCATGAATGGAGTCTAGGTTTCTTATAGCCCACCTGTTAGCCCCATTGGTTTTCAAACCAGCTAAGGGGACTCGTCTTCCTGGTGTCGGACACCAGGCTGGGGTACCCAATATGTGATTTGCACTGCTTACTTACCAGGGAGTTATCTCCAAGCCCCTGTAACTTCCCTTCTCTTCTGTGTCCCCTCCTAGGGGCACAGTTTCTGACATGATTGCTTCTTTTCCATTCTTACCCTACTGTGTTTGGATCTTTCTTTATATCCTTGGTTGTATAAGAGCCTTTTTGCCAGTCTCCAGTTTGTTTTCAGTGAGAATTGCTCCACATGTAGATGTATTTTTGATGTGTTTTGGGGGGAGAGAGGAGATGAGCTCAGAGTCCTCCTACTCTGCCATCTTGTATGTGTTCTTTATATATTTTGGCCATTAGCCCCTTGTCAGATATATGATTATTAAATATCTTCTCCCCTTCAGTAGGTTGCCTTTTTATTCTGTTGATGGTTTGCTGTGCAGAAGTTTTTTAGTTTGATGTAGTCCCATTTGTTTATTTTTGCTTTTGTTGCCATTGCCTTCGGAGTTAGATTGAAAAAAATTATTTCCAAGAGTGATGTCAAGGAGCTTACTGCCTATGATTTCTTTTAGGAGTTCTATGGTTTTCGGTCTTACATACGTCTTTAATTCATTTTGAGTTAATTTTTGTTTATGGTGTAAGATAGTGGTCTAGCTTTATTCTTTTGCATGTGGCTGTCCAGTTTTTCCAACATCGTATATTGAAGAGACTGTCCTTTCCCCATTTTTTATTCTTGCCTCCTTTGTCATAAATTCATTGACCATATACACCTGGGTTTATTTCTGGGCTCTATATTCTGTTTCTTTGATCTGTGTTACAGTTCTTTTGCCAATATTTGATTACTGTAGCTTTGTAATATAGTTTGAAACCAGAGAGTATGATTCCTATAGCTTTGTTTTTCTTTCTCAAGATTGCTTTGGCTATTCAGGATCTTTTGTGGTTTCATACAAATTTTAGGATTGTTTTTTCTATTTCTGTGAAAAAATGCCATTGGTATTTTGATAGTGATCACATCAAATCTGTAGATTGCTGTAGGTAATATGGACATGGACATTTTTACAATATTAACTTCTCCAATCCAAGAGCACAAATATCTTTCTATTTATTTGTGTCTTCAGTATTTTTGTCAATGTCTTATAGATTTCAGTGTATAAGTCTTTTACCTCCTTGGTTAAATTTATTCCTAGATATTGATATTTTATCCTTTTTGATGCAGTTGTACATGGGATTCTCTTAATTTCTCTTTCTGATGGTTCATTGTTAGTGTATAAAAATGAAACAGATTTTTGTATATTGATTTTGTACTCTGCAACCTTACTGAATTCCCTTATTAGTTTTAAGAGTTTTTTGGTGGAGTCTCTAGGGTTTTCTATATATATAAAATCATGTTTTCTGCAAATAGTGATAGTTTTATTTCTTCCTTTCCAATTTGAATAATTTTATTTATTTTTACTCCCCAATTGCTTAGGCTAGCACTTTCAATTCTATGTTGAATAAAAGTGGCATCACTGTCTTATTCCTGATCTTAAAAGAAGAGCTTTCAGCTTTTTGCAGTTGAGTGTGATGTTACCTGTGGGCTTATCATATATGGCCTTTATTATTTTGAGGTACATTCCATCTATATTAACTTTGTTGAGAGGTTTTTTTTTTAAAATAAATGGGTGTTGAATTTTGTCACATGCTTTTTATGCATCTATTGAGATGACCATGTGATTTTTACACTTCATTTTGTTAATATGGTATATCACGTTGATTTGCAGATGTTGAACCATCCTTGGACTCCTGGAATAAATCCTACTTGATAATGGTGTGTGATCCTTTTTTTTTTTTTTAAACATCTTTATCGAAGTATAATTGCTTTACAATGGTGTGTTAGTTTCTGCTTTATAACAAAGTGAATCAGTTATACATATACATATGTACCCATATCTCTTCCCTCTTGCATCTCCCTCCCTCCCACCCTCCCTATCCCACCCCTCCAGGTGGTCACAAAGAACCGAGCTGATCTCCCTATGCTATGCGGCTGCTTCCCACTAGCTATCTATTTTACATTTGGTAGTGTATATATGTCCATGACACTCTCTCACCCTGTCACATCTCACCCCTCCCCCTCCCCATATTCTCAAGTCCATTCTCTAGTAGGTCTGTGTCTTTATTCCCGTCTTGCCACTAGGTTCTTCATGACCTTTTTTTTTCTTCCTTAGATTCCATACATATGTGTTAGCATACTGTATTTCTTTTTCTCTTTCTGACTTACTTCACTCTGAATGACAGACTCTAACTCCATCCACCTCATTACAAATACCTCCATTTCATTTCTTTTTATGGCTGAGTAATATTCCATTATATATATGTGCCACATCTTCTTTATCCATTCGTCCAATGATGGACACCTAGGTTGCTTCCATGTCCTGGCTATTGTAAACAGAGCTGCAATGAATATTTTAGTACATGACTCTTTCTGAATTATGGTTTTCTCAGGGTATATGCCCAGTAGTGGGATTGCTGGGTTGTATGGTAGTTCTATTTTTAGTTTTTTAAGGAACCTCCATACTGTTCTCCATAGTGGCTGTATCAAATTACATTCCCACCAACAGTGCAAGAGTGTTCCCTTTTCTCCACACCCTCTCCAGCATTTATTGTTTCTAGATTTTTTGATGATGGCCATTCTGACCGGTGTGAGATGATACCTCATTGTAGTTTTGATTTGCATTTCTCTAATGATTAATGATGTTGAGCATTCTTTCATGTGTCTGTTGGCCATCTGTATATCTTCTTTGGAGAAATGTCTATTTAGGTCTTCTGCCCATTTTTGGATTGGGTTGTTTGTTTTTTTGTTATTGAGCTGCATGAGCTGCTTGTAAATCTTGGAGATTAATCCTTTGTCAGTTGTTTCATTTGCAAATATTTTCTCCCATTCTGAGGGTTGTCTTTTGGTCTTGTTTATGGTTTCCTTTGCTGTGCAAAAGCTTTTAAGTTTCATTAGGTCCCATTTGTTTATTTGTGTTTTTATTTCCATTTCTCTAGGAGCTGGGTCAAAAAGGATCTTGCTGTGATTTATGTCATAGAGTGTTCTGCCTAGGTTTTCCTCTAAGAGTTTGATAGTCTCTGGCCTTACACTTAGGTCTTTAATCCATTTTGAGTTTATTTTTGTGTATGGTGTCAGGGAGTGTTCTAATTTCATACTTTTACAGGTACCTGTCCAATTTTACCAGCACCACTTATTGAAGAGGCTGTCTTTTCTCCACTGTATATGCTTGCCTCCTTTTTCAAAGATAAGGTGACCATATGTGTGTGGGTTTATCTCTGGGCTTTCTATCCTGTTCCATTGATCTATATTTCTGTTTTTGTGCCAGTACCAAACTGTCTTGATTACTGTAGCTTTGTAATATAGTCTGAAGTCAGGGAACCTGATTCCTCCAGCTCCATTTTTCGTTCTCAAGATTGCTTTGGCTATTCGGGGTCTTTTGTGTTTCCATACAAATTGTGAAATTTTTTGTTCTAGTTCTGTGAAAAATGCCATTGGTAGTTTGATAGGGATTGCATTGAATCTATAGATTGCTTTGGGTAGCAGAGTCATTTTCACAATGTTGATTCTTCCAATCCAAGAACATGGTATATCTCTCCTTCTATTTGTATGTGCTTTAATTTCTTTCATCAGTGTCTTATTATTTTCTGCATACAGGTCTTTTGTCTCCTTAGGTAGGTTTATTCCTAGATATTTTATTCTTTTTGTTGCAATGGTAAACGGGAGTGTTTTCTTAATTTCACTTTCAGATTTTTCATCATTAGTATATAGGAATGCAAGAGATTTCTGTGCATTAATTTTGTATCCTGCTACTTTACCAAATTCATAGATTAGCTCTAGTAGTTTTCTGGTAGCATCTTTAGGATTCTCTATGTATAGTATCATGTCATCTGCAAACAGTGACAGATTTACTTCTTCTTTTCCGATTTGGATTCCTTTTATTTCTTTTTCTTCTCTGATTGCTGTGGCTAACACTTCCAAAACTATGTTGAATAATAGTGGTGAGAGTGGGCAACCTTGTCTTGTTCCTGATCTTAGTGGAAATGGTTTCAGTTTTTCACCATTGAGGACAATGTTGGCTGTGGGTTTGTCATATATGGCCTTTATTATGTTGAGGAAAGTTCCCTCTATGCCTACTTTCTGCAGGGCTTTTATCATAAATGTGTGTTGAATTTTGTCGAAAGCTTTCTCTGCATCTATTGAGATGATCATATGGTTTTTCTCCTTCAATTTGTTAATATGATGTATCACGTTGATTGATTTGCGTATATTGAAGAATCCTTGCATTTCTGGAATAAACCCCACTTGGTCATGGTGTATAATCCTTTTAATGTGCTGTTGGATTCTGTTTGCTAGTATTTTGTTGAGAATTTTTGCATCTATGTTCATCAGTGATATTGGCCTGTAGTTTTCTTTCTTTGTGACATCTTTGTCTGGTTTTGGTATCAGGGTGATGGTGGCCTCGTAGAATGAGTTGGGGAGTGTTCCTCCCTCTGCAATATTTTGGAAGAGTTTGAGAAGGATAGGTGTTAGCTCTTCTCTAAATGTTTGATAGAATTCGCCTGTGAAGCCATCTGGTCCTGGGCTTTTGTGTGTTGGAAGATTTTTAATCACAGTTTCAATTTCAGTGCTTGTGATTGGTCTGTTCATATTTTCTATTTCTTCCTGGTTCAGTCTCGGCAGGTTGTGCATTTCTAAGAATCTGTCCATTTCTTCCAGGTTGTCCATTTTATTGGCATAGAGTTGCTTGTAGTAATCTCTCATGATTGTTTGTATTTCTGCAGTGTCAGTGGTTACTTCTCCTTTTTCATTTCTAATTCTATTGATTTGAGTCTTCTCCCTTTTTCTCTTGATGAGTCTGGCTAATGGTTTATCAATTTTATTTATCTTCTCAAAGAACCAGCTTTTAGTTTCATTGATTTTTGCTATTGTTTCCTTCATTTCTTTTTCATTTATTTCTGATCTGATCTTTATGATTTCTGTCCTTCTGCTAGCTTTGGGGTTTTTTTGTTCTTCTTTCTCTAATTGCTTTAGGTGCAAGGTTAGGTTGTTTATTCGAGATGTTTCCTGTTTCTTGATGTAGGCTTGTATTGCTATAAACTTCCCTCTTAGAACTGCTTTTGCTGCATCCCATAGGTTTTGGGTCGTCGTGTCTCCATTGTCATTTGTTTCTAGGTATTTTTTGATTTCCCCTTTGATTTCTTCAGTGATCACTTCGTTATTAAGTAGTGTATTGTGTAACCTCCATGTGTTTGTATTTTTTACAGATCTTTTCCTGTAATTGATATCTAGTCTCATAGCATTGTGCTCGGAAAAGATACTTGATACGATTTCAATTTTTTTAAATTTACCAAGGCTTGATTTGTGACCCAAGATATGATCTATCCTGGAGAGCACTTGAGAAAAATGTGTATTCTGTTGTTTTTGGGTGGAATGTCCTATAAATATCAATTAGGTCCATCTTGTTTAATGTATCATTTAAAGCTTGTGTTTCCTTATTTAGTTTCATTTTGGATGATCTGTCCATTGGTGAAAGTGGGGTGTTAAAGTCCCCTACTATGATTGTGTTGCTGTCGATTTCCCCTTTTATGGCTGTTAGTATTTGCCTTATGTATTGAGGTGCTCCTATGTTGGGTGCATAAATATTTACAATTGTTATACCTTCCTCTTGGATCGATGCCTTGATCATTATATAGTGTCCTTCTTTGTCTCTTGTAATAGTCTTTATTTTAAAGTCTATTTTGTCTGATATGAGAATTGCTACTCCAGCTTTCTTTTGATTTCCATTTGCATGGAATATCTTTTTCCATCCCCTCACTTTCAGTGTGTATGTGTCTCTAGGTCTGAAGTGGGTCTCTTGTAGACAGCATATATATGGGTCTTGTTTTTGTATCCATTCAGCCAGTCTGTGTCTTTTGGTGGGAGCATTTAATCCATTTACATTGAAGGTAATTATCGATATGTATGTTCCTATTCCCATTTTCTTAAATGTTTTGGGTTTGTTATTGTAGGTGTTTTCCTTCTCTTGTGTTTCTTGCCTAGAGAAGTTCCTTTAGCATTTGTTGTAAAGCTGGTTTGGTGGTGCTGAACTCTCTCAGCTTTTGCTTGTCTGTAAAGGTTTTAATTTCTCCATCAAATCTGAATGAGATCCTTGCTGGGTAGAGTAACCTTGGTTGTAGGTTTTTCTCCTTCATCACTTTAAGTATTTCCTGCCACTCCCTTCTGGCTTGCAGAGTTTCTGCTGAAAGATCAGCTGTTAACCTTATGGGGATTCCCTTGTGTGTTATTTGTTGTTTTTCCCTTGCTGCTTTTAATATGTTTTCTTTATATTTAATTTTTGATAGTTTGATTAATATGTGTCTTGGTGTGTTTCTCCTTGGATTTATCCTGTGTGGGACTCTCTGTGCTTCCAGGACTTGATTAACTATTTCCTTTCCCATATTAGGGAAGTTTTCAACTATAATCTCTTCAAATATTTTCTCAGTCCCTTTCTTTTTCTCTTCTTCTTCTGGGACCCCTATGATTCGAATGTTGGTGCGTTTAATGTTGTCCCAGAGGTCTCTGGGACTGTCCTCAGTTCTTTTCATTCTTTTTTCTTTATTCTGGTCTGCCGTAGTTATTTCCACTATTTTATCTTCCAGGTCACTTATCCGTTCTTCTGCCTCACTTATTCTGCTATTGATCCCGTCTAGAGTATTTTTAATTTCATTTATTGTGTTTTTCATCGTTGCTTGGTTCCTCTTTAGTTCTTCTACATCCTTGTTAAATGTTTCTTGCATTTTGTCTATTCTATTTCCAAGATTTTGGATCATCTTTACTATCATTATTCTGAATTCTTTTTCAGGTAGACTGCCTATTTCCTCTTCATTTGTTAGGTCTGGTGTGTTTTGACCCTGCTCCTTCACCTGCTGTGTGTTTTTTTGTCTTCTCATTTTGCTTATCTTACTGTGTTTGGGGTCTCCTTTTCACAGGCTGCAGGTTCGTAGTTCCCGTTGTTTTTGGTATCTGTCCCCAGTGGCTAAGGTTGGTTCAGTGGGTTGTGTGGGCTTCCTGGTGGAGGGGACTAGTGCCTGTGTTCTGGTGGATGAGGTTGGATCTTGTCTTTCTGGTGGGCACGTCCACGTCTGGTGGTGTGTTTTGGGCTGTCTGTGGCCTTATTATGATTTTAGGCAGCCTCTCTGCTAATGGATGGGCCTGTGTTCCTGTCTTGCTAGTTGTTTGGCATAGGGTGTCCAGCACTGTAGCTTGCTGGTTGTTGAGTGAAGCTGGGTCTTGATGTTGAGATGGAGATCTCTGAGAGATTTTTGCCGTTTGGTATTATGTGGAGCTGGGAGGTCTCTTGTGGACCAGTGTCCTGAAGTTGGCTCTCCCACCTCAGAGGCACAGCCCTGATGCCTGGCTGGAGCACCAAGAGCCTTTCATCCACACGGCTCAGAATAAAAGGGAGAAAAAATAGAAAGAAAGAAAGAGGATAAAATAAAATAAAATAAAGCTAATATAATAAAAAATAAGAAAAAAATTATTAAGAATAAATTTATTAAGAATAAATTTATTAAGAAAAAAATTTTTTAATTTTTTAAAATAGATTTATTAATTTTTTATAATAAAAAATAAGAAAAACATTATTAAGAAAAAAATTTATTAAGAAAATAATTTTTAATTTTTTAAAATGAAAAAACTTATTAAAAAAATTTTTTTAAATTTTTTAAAAATAGAAAATAAGGAAAAAATTATTAAGAAAACATTTATTAGGGAAAAAAATTTTTTTAAGTAAAAAAAAAAAACAAAAAACAAACAAAAAACAAAAAACGGACGGACCTAACCCTAGGACTAACGGTGAGAGCAAAGCTATACAGACAAAATCTCACCCAGAAGCATACACATATATACTCACAAAAAAAGGAAAAGGGGAAAAATTAATATATCCTGCTCCCAAAGTCCACCTCCTAAATTTGGGATGATTCGTTGTCTATTCAGGTATTCAACAGATGCAGGCACATCAAGTTGTTTGTGGAGCTTTAATCCGCTGCTTCTGAGGCTGCTGGGAGAGATTTCCCTTTCTCTTCTTTGTTCGTACAGCTCCCGGGATTCAGCTTTGGATTTGGACCCGCCTCTGCATGTAGGTCGCCTGAGGGCGTCTGTTCCCCGCCCAGACAGAACGGGGTTAAAGGAGCAGCTGATTTGGGGGCTCTGGCTCAATCAGGCCGGGGGGGAGGGAGCGGTACGGAGGAGGCGGGGCGAGCCTGCGGCGGCAGAAGCCAGCATGACGTTGCAGCAGCCTGAGGCGCGCCGTGCGTTCTCCCGGGGAAGTTGTCCCCGGATCACAGGAGACTGGCCGTGGCGGGCTGCACTGGCTCCTGGGAGGGGCCGTGTGGAGAGTGACCTGTGCTTGCACACAGGCTTTTTGGTGGCGGCAGCAGCAGCCTTAGCGTCTCATGCCCGTCTCTGGGGTCCGCGCTGATAACCGCGGCTCGCGCCCGTCTCTGAGGTCCGCGCTGATAGCCGCGGCTCGCGCCCGTCTCTGGAGTTCGTTTAAGCGGCTCTCTGAATCCCCTCTCCCTGCGCGCCGCGAAACAAAGAGGCAAGAAAAAGTCTTTTGTCTCTTCGGCAGCTGCAGACTTTTTCTCGCGCTCCCTGCCGGCTAGCTGTGGTGCGCTAGCCCCTTCAGGCTGTGTTCACGCCGCCAACCCCAGTCCTCTCCCTGAGATCCGACCGAAGCCCGAGCCTCAGCTCCCAGCCCCTGCCCGCCCCGGCGGGTGAGCAGACAAGCCCCTCGGGCTGGTGAGTGCTGCTCGGCGCCAAGCCTCTGTGCGGGAATCTCTCCGTTTTTCCCTCTGTGCCCCTGTTGCTGTGGGATCCACGCTGATAGCCGCGGCTCGCGCCCGTCTCTGGAGCTCGTTTAGGCGGCGCTCTGAATCCCCTCTCCTTGCGCGCCGCGAAACAAAGAGGCAAGAAAAAGTCTCTTGTCTCTTTGGCAGCTGCAGACTTTTTCTCGGGCTCCCTGCCGGCTAGCTGTGGTGCGCTAGCCCCTTCAGGCTGTGTTCACGCCGCCAACCCCAGTCCTCTCCCTGAGATCCGACCGAAGCCCGAGCCTCAGCTCCCAGCCCCCGCCCGCCCCGGCGGCTGAGCAGACAAGCCTCTCGGGCTGGTGAGTGCTGCTCGGCGCCGATCCTCTGTGCGGGAATCTCTCCGCTTTGCCCTCCGCACCCCTGTGGCTGCGCTCTCCTCCGTGGCTCCGAAGCTTCCCCCCTCTGCCACCCGCAGTCTCTGCCCGCGAAGGGGATTCCTAGTGCGTGGAAACCTTTCCTCCTTCACAGCTCCCTCCCACTGGTGCAGGTCCCGTCCCTATTCTTTTGTCTCTGTTATTTCTTTTTTCTTTTGCCCTACCCAAGTACGTGGGGATTTTCTTGCCTTTTGGGAGGTCTGACGTCTTCTGCCAGCGTTCAGTGGGTGTTCTGTAGGAGCAGTTCCACGTGTAGATGTATTTCTACTGTATCTGTGGGGAGGAAGGTGATCTCCACATCTTACTCTTCCGCCATCTTGCCCAGACCTCTCCGGTGTGTGATCCTTTTAATGCATTGTTACTAATATTTTGTTGAGGATTTTTGCGTTTATGTTCATTGGGGATATTGGCCTATAATTCTATTTTTTGTGGTATCCTTGTCTGGTTTTGGTATTAGGGCAATGTTGACCTTATAAAATGAGTTTGGGTACATTCTTTCAAGTTTTTGAAAGCGTTTTAGAAGGTAGGTATTAAATCTTCCTTGAACCGTTGGTAGCATTCACCAGTGAAGCTTTCTGGTCCTGGATATTTTTTTTGGGGGGGGGGATTTTTTGATTACTTATTCAATAACCTTACTAGTAATTGGTGTATTTGTTTTCTATTTCTTAGTGATTCAGTGTTGGAATATTGTATATTTCTAGAAATTTATCCATTTCTTCTAGATTGTCCAATTTGTTGGAGTATAATTGTTCATAGTAGTCTCTTATGATTCTTTGTATTTCTTTGGTATCATTTGTAATTTCTCTTCTTTTATTTTATTTCTGATTTTATTAATTTGAGCCCTCACCCCTCCCCTCTCTTTTTGTGAGTCTAGCTAAAGTTTGTCAATTTTGTTTATGTTTTCAGAGAACCAGCTCTTAGTTTAATTACTCTTTTCTATTGTTTTTTAATCTCTATTTTATTTATTTCTGCTCTGAATTTTATTATTTCCTTCCTTCAACTAACTCTAGGCTTTTTTTTTTTTAATTGCTGTTGTTCTTCTTTTTCTAATTCCTTTGGGTGTATAATTTATTATTTGTCTTTGATGATGGCACTATTCTTTGTGATTTTCTTAGGGATGCAGTATTTTTTGTTTTGTTATTTACTATTTTGGTAGACAGAGTAGCTCCAAGGTACTAAATACTAAATGTCATGTCTCATGCGTCATATTACTTGTCCATGGGTCAAGAATCCACTGTGGGGGTGCTTCTAGTTGTTGGGACACATATATTCTAACTAGACAGTTAGGATCTGGGTAAATAACAAAAGTATGGTATGGGGATCCTATCATGAATATTCTAATTATAAAAGATGACCATTTCATAACTGACCCTCATGAACTTCCCTCTGGCCCACAGACTTGTTTGTGTTCTGTATGTCCAGGAATTATTGTTGGTTTGTAGCTAATGCTGAATAATCCCTAAATATTTAGATATTTACCATTTATAAGTATAGCTATCCTTGTAATTGGCTACAGGTACTCTTGGAGAAAGTAAGGAGGTACTTCCTGAGGGGTCCTTGGCTTCCGCTTTAATAGTCTCTGAGTTTATGAATGCACTTAAGTATGGGAATTAGAATAGAGATTTATTATGACTTTACATTGTGGCAGCCAAGGTCACTTGTCTGTCCCCCAGAAATAAAGTTTACTCAGTTGTACACATCAAATAGATCATTAGTGGGTTGCCCATCTCTTTTAGACCTTGTCACTCCATAACCAAATACCTCTTGGTTCAGATTCTGAAGTTTCACATTATTCTGACTACCACACTGTCTTTGTGGTCTAGTACATTATGGATAGCAGTCATGTCCATTTTGCTTCAGGAAGTTATGTATTGCTAATTGATCTCTGCCAAACTGGATTCTGGTATACCACTGAAATCATGGAAAACCATTTCTACTGCATTTTCTTTTAGTGGCACCCAGAGTACACCCATTAGAGTTTTCACAGAGATATTGACACTCCTTTGACTAATGGTTTTCTCAAACCCTTGATGGGTCCTTGGGGAACTTGGTTAAGGGGTGCATAAGAGGAGCACACTTGATAAATAAACTCCAAAATTTTTATTTTCTGTGTCTTGGGATTGCTTTCTCTATACTATATGAAGAAATTTCTGCCATTTCAACTTCATTTAGTATGGGCCACCGTTGAATCTGTATTTCAGTCAACTAAACAAGCAGACAGTTACAATCACTCCCAGCTACTTCAGCTAGCACACTGAAATCAGAATCTTTTATATTTAATTGTTTACATATTTCTCCCTTTATATATTTACATAGATATAAAAATATATTGATATTTATATATAATATAGTGATATTTTCAGCACTATCTAAAATTACTTTATTTTCTCCTTTGGTCCTCCCTCCCCCTCCCAAATTCATTATATTATTGATATAAATTAGCAAAATCTTGCAATTATTTTGGTGTGCAAGCCTTTTTTATTTGAGGTCTGCCTTTGTGTTTGGCCACTATGTATACGGGGATCTCACTCTAGTTAAAGATTTGAAGACATTAAGGAATATGAAAATATTCTTTAAAAGAGTGGAAATAAATATAATAAAAATGACATCCCTGAACAAAACAACTCTCCCAGACTAAAGTTAATATATAACTTAAATAATGCAGAAAGTGCTTCTATAGGCAGGGGATGAGGAACTGCCTCAACTGGCTAGGGAGGCATAGTGAGGTTGGGCATGTGAATTTAGTCTGAGTCTTGTGAACCCTTCAATATATCCCCATTTTAATTTTTAGCATTCCACTTTTCCTTGATTGATGTCCTTACTTTCATAGAAGAGACTGGTCAAGGCTTTTAATTAAGTAATCTATTTGACCAAATTTTATGTTTATTTTCCTTCATTTCAACTTTCAGCTACAGCAAATAAGAGATTCTTTTAACACAGAGTCTCTAGTTTTGCTCTTTACCTTAAGCTGATAATTTAAAACTTCAGTATTATCACTCATGTTATATGTTATGCTATCAATACTATTAGTGACCACCTTATTCCAGTCACTGGATTCTCTAGCCTGTATCTGCTATTCTATGGCAGTGGGGCTTGTTCCCTCCAAAGTTTTGCACAGATGATAATATACTAAAAATTTTACAGCTTCATGCCATCTGTTACAGAGTCTCATCTCTTAATATTTGGCATTTTTCACTTTATCCAAATTTGGCTAGATAACCAATCCGAGATTTCCATCTACCAATCACATCTTGTCCTTCCCACGCCAAATAATATCTCAATGTTTGTACTTACAACTACATCTACAAGCAATTTTTGTATTGATGCTCTTAGTTACAAGATAGAAATTGACTCTGGCTAATATATGCTAAAATGAAATTTATTAAAAGTGTTAGAAAGCTCATATAAATACTAGGAAAGAGGAAAATTAGCTTCAGAGACATCATATTCAGGAAAAACAAAAAAAAAAATCACTCAGAAGAGCTCACTCAGAGCACTTCTGCCACAGGATGCTAGATACTGCTGTTCTCAACACTGCTATTCTTCTTGGGCATCCCGTCATACTGCAGCTACCTCATAGGTATAAAGAGTTTTAAAAATTGAGTTTTATAAATTTTCATCTTCAAATTTTAACTTCCACCTAGACTCACAAGAAGGAAAATCTCCAAAGCAATTTGGAGAATTGAGATACAGAGTATCCTCCCCAAATTATGCCTGTCTGCCTGCGTATCTATCTATCTATCTATCTATCTATCTATCTATCTATCTATATCTATCTGTTTGCCTATCTAAAATTAGTAAGTGTTTTTATGAAGTTGTGTGAGAAGAATGTGTAAATAGACAGGTTTAACTTTTAAGATATATGTGAGAGAGAGAAGCAAGCACCAAACTACCCCCGCCCTCCTGCGTTTCTTGCCTGCTAAGATGAGCTCAGCTCCATTTGGAGTATTTCTCTTATGGGCAAAGTTAGTTTTCCTTTCTGTCTTTTCCTATTAATATCTCTTGGGTTTACAGTTCATTTGCTCTTATATCATTAGAACATTGTTTCTTCTCAGGCAAATGGTTTATATTTAGAAGGTATTTATTGGATTATATCATAGAGTAAAAGACATTCAAACTGTTTGGTAATGAGTAGGGGAGAGGTGCGACTGGCTTAGCTGTTCTTAATATAGCCCTGTGGAAGAAGCTGTTTTGCATTTATCAAAACCTATATTCTCTTCATTTTGGGCATAGAACTAGCAACACATCCCAGGTTCCCTTGCAGTTTGATGTGACCATGTGACTAATTTCTGGCCAATGGAATGTGGATGAAAGTAATGTGCACCATTTTAAACTACTGTGCACAACCCTCCATGTTCTCTTCTCCTTCTGTTTGGCTGGAATGGATACATTGTGTAAGGTGTAGAAAATAGTAGAACCACAACATGGAAAGAGGAAACAGGAAAATGACCCTGCTGTCAACTACAACTTTCCTTTGATTTTAGTTCAGTTGCATAGGCCTTATAATGCTCTCTATTTATTTATTTCATTGATGCTACCTACTTTGACTTTTTTTTAATTTTTAAAATTTTATTGAAGTATAGTTGATTTACAATGTTGTGTTAATTTCTGCTATACAGAAAAGTGATTCAGTTATAAATATATATACATTCTTTTTCATATTCTTTTCCATTATGGCTTATCACAGGATGTTGAATATAGTTCCCTGTGCTATACAGTAGGACCTTATTGTTTATCAATTCTATATATAATAGTTTACATCTGCTAATCCCAAACCCCCAATCCCTTACTCCCCTCCCCCCCTCCCCCTTGGCAACCACAAGTCTGTTCACTATGTCTGTGAGTCTGTTTCTGTTTTGTAGATAAGTTCATTTATGTCATATTTTAGATTCCACATGTAAGTGCTATCATATGGTATTTATCTTTCTATTTCTGACTTACTTCACTTAGTGTGATAACCTCTAGGTCCATCCATGTTGCTGCAAATGGCATTATTTCTTTCTTTTTAATGGCTGAGTAGTGTTCCATTATATATATATACCACATTTTCTTTATCCATTCATGTTGATGGGCATTTAGGTTGTTTCCATGTCTTACCTATTGTAAATAGTGCTGCTATGAACATAGGGGTGCATGTATCTTTTCGAATTATAGCTTCGTGTGGATATATGCCCAGAAGTGGGACTGCTGGATCATATGGCAACTCTGTTTTTAGGTTTTTGAGGAATCTCCATACTGTTTTCCATAATGGCTGCACCAATTTATATTCCCACCAACAGTGTAGGAGGGTTCCCTTTTCTCAACACCCTCTCCAGCGTTTGTTATTTGTAGACTTTTTAATGATGGCCATTCTGACCAGTGTGAGGTGGTACCTCACTGTAGTTTTGATTTGCCTTTCTCTAATAATTAGCAATGTTGAGCATGTTTACATGTACCTATTGGCCATCTGTATGTCTTCTTTGAAGAAGTGTCTATTTCGGTCTTCTGCCCATTTTTCAATTGGGTGTTTTGGTTTTTTGTTGTTGAGCTGTATGAGCTCTTTGTATTTTTTGGAAATTAAGCTTTGTCTGTCCCATCATTTGCAAATATTTTATCCCATTCCATACATTGTCTTTTTGTTTTGTTTATGGTTTCCTTTGCTGTGCAAAAGCTTGTAAATTTGATTGGACCCCATTTGTTTATTTTTGTTTTTATTTCTATTGCCTTGGGAGACTGACCTAAGCAAACACTAGTATGATTTATGTCAGAGAATGTTTTGCCTATGATCTCTTCTAGGAGTTTTATGGTGTCATGTCTTATGTTTAAGTCTTTAAGCCATTTTGAGTTTATTTTTGTGCATGGTGTGAGGGTGTGTTCTGACTTCATTGATTTACATGCAGCTGTCCAACTTTCCGAACACCACTTGCTCAAGAGACTTTCTTTTTCCCATTTTATATTCTTGCCTCCTTTGCTGAAGATTAATTGACCATAGGTGTGTGGTTACAGCGTCTTCTAATCATGTATTTTTTAAAAAACCCTGTTTGATTGCTGATCTCTTGGTTTTTTTTGTTTGTTTGTTTATTTGTCCTCTTCAAACTGTAGATTTTTCTATCTCCTGGGTCCTCAAAATCTGGCATTACTTGATTATAACCTCTACTTTTCTACTCCCCAAGATCCCAATATCTTAAATGGGAATCCAATCTGGGAACCTTTTTATATAAGAGGTTAATATAAAAAAATGAAGGCTATAACAGTATTACAAGCATGGATCTAGGAAAAATATTTTCTATTTTTATCAATTCTGATTATGACCAATGTGACTTAGGGTTTTTCACAATTTCACAATGAGATTACAGGATAGTTCTCTTCTTAAAATCTACTTTCCATTAAAAGTTAAAAATAACTTTATTTAATAAAGATCAATCCAAATGGTTCTATATGAAATATATGATTTAAAAGATAAAAGGTGAAATTATTATAATATTAAAATATTTTCTTATATTTACATATTTCACATCCTATAAGTAAAGCTGAGTGGTTTTGGAATCTTAATATTTCTTAATACTGATTTGACTAAATTGTAGTTTTGTTTTGTTCTGGCTTTATATCTCTAGTGTTGGAAGATTTGGCTATTGAGTTAGAATATATTCAAAATTATTTATTTGTTTCTAGGAATAACTAGAATACCCAAAGCTTCTATTTCTCTCTCTCTCTCTTTTTTGTGATGTCATATCACAAAGTAAACTTCTGTCTCTCATTCTTTTCTTGAAGGCAAGGAGAAAGCCCCCTACCAAGTAAAGAAACTGAACAATTCCTGAATATACAGTATATGTAAGCGTTGTTTCTCTTATTAATATTTTTCTTTTTAGGGGATAAATGTCACTGAAAATCTGATTCCCCTTCTCCCCACCATCCACTACTTTCTGCTGATGACAGCTATACCTGCAGAGGAGAGTGAATAAAGGCTAACACAATTGGGTAGTGAAGAACTCCTACTGTTAAACACCCACTATAGATGAAGAGATAACAAGTGCTCTTCACTTCTCAATGCAGAGAGGATTCAAGTAAGCAGTCTTGGATACAAACCATGAATATAATGGATATTTTGCTAAATAGAATGTCTCTGTAATATTTAGCAACAAATAGATCCTTCAGATTTCTTTATAGCCTTCACTTATTGAAAAGGGTGAAGTAGTGAGAATACTAGAATTTATTGCTGGAAGAATATCTTTTAAAATAAAAAAGATATAATGACAATCTCAATATATAAAGCTTTTGACTGTCAATTTAATTAAGTACATGAACTCCCCTTTGTTCAACATTGCTTATGATTTTATGTACATAAATGAGGAACTTTTAAATTTTAAATTCTATATTTCACATCACATCATACATCCCTCTTGTGTGAATTTAATGCAGTAAATTAATACATAAGGTGATGATTTAAAACCATACACCAGTGAGGTTAGCAACTTGTTTTCCTAGAATTAAAAACCTCTAAGCACTTAGGCACTATGCAATTCTCAGAATGGGTACTCCAAGAATGTACTTTGGAGTGGAGTGGAGTGGAGACATGGAAAAAGTATGGTTTGAATGAATATTTAACTTTGTCTTTTGGCATTCTTAACTTTAAAATTCCTACATTCTTAAAAAATAAAATGACTCTCTTTAAAAATACATAACTTGTAGTGAATTGATAAGGTTATATGAGGAGTTCAGATAGTATGTTCAATCAGTGTATATATTTTACTTAAGCTAAGAACATCATATAACATGTAAAACCCACACATTGTAGCCTGCGGAGATATGATAAATCATCACGTGCTGTCCTTTATTTCAGAGAGAATTTGTGGTACAGATTTTGTCTAAAAAGTTTGTGAGCTATGAGGAAAGTCATATAAATTTATAAATTAGATCCATTTGGGAAGGAAAGTAATGCCATATTACTTTGGTTTTGCTGATATGGTCTTTAGCTTTTAAGTAGACGCTGCCTCAAATCTAAAAAATAAACGGCCTTTGTTTAACAAAATTCCTTAACTGTATATTTGGGTCTATTTACATTTAGCAAAGGCCAGCCTTTACTGATGCAGTTTAGATAATTGAGAAATAGAAGGGAAATTTGGACTTCTCTCTTGAAATAATGAAGACAATAAAAATGTATTTATTTGTAAGAATTGATTCAGTTGAATCAGTTAATCCAGTTTCAACACTGGCAAACAAGGGCAGTTATTGGTCATTATTTGGAAATAAGGAAAAGTTAGGGGAAAAAATTAGAATAGTACAAAAGACATTTGTTGTGTAGATATTTGTAAAAGGGCATTTCTCAGCACCCTACGTTTGTCTTCATTAAATTCTTCCTGAATGACATGCTTTACCTAGGAGGTAGATGATTAATATTAATTTGTGGTTTTCCAAGTAAATATTATTTTTTCCTTTGGGCTGTCATGTACCATTTTGCTTTATGGAATATTGTCGTATGCTAGGAAATATGCCCATTGAAAAAATTGTCTTTCTTATAAGTAATCCTACCCATGTAAGAGATTTCTAAAAACCTGAATGTATTTCATTCCTGTTCTTTGTTTTTGAGTATTCATCCCAGGAAGAAAATAAGATCTTTATATTGTGGATAGAGGTTGTAAGAAGGCTACTGCCTCTGTATATCTATTTAAAAGTTAACTAATAAAAAAGACAATGCAATTTATCAGAAACTAATTTCTCCTTGTAAAATAATACTGAAGTTAGTGAACTTATTTTAGAAGGCATAACCTGAGCCATTAATTGCAATCAGGACTAAGGCAGAGAAACCTTGAGTACAGTGAGTTTGGGCATTTGTATAGCCAGAATCACTTAATTATCTGTCTTAGAGAAAATAATGGACTGTTGCCTAGAAATAGAGTTGTGGTTGTAAATGTGCATTGAGGTGGAAGTGAATATCTTATTGTGAAGGTGTGAATTTGCTCTGTGTCTCTTGAAATGAAAAAAAAAAATCACATTCCTACTCTCTGTATTTGGGCAAATCCTCCTCCCTCAAACCTTGGATCTCTCACCTTTTAGACAGTTTGGATCTCTTCACTTTGGAAACCTCTAATTCCCTTGGGACCAGGAAAACTTAGGAATATAGGAAATGAAAGCTTGACTATTCTTCCAGGATGGAGGATAAGGGAAAAATTGTTTTTAGTGAGTTGAGTTACATACAATAAAGAGAACAGGACAAAAATTAATATTTTAGCAGATTATTCTTCTATAATATGTTTGGAAGATGGTTGCAGGTATATTAAAAATGTTAAAACCAAGTAAGAATATAAGACAATAATAATTATTTCCAAACAACTTTCAAGCATTACTGAGTAAATACTAGATACTTAGTGGCTCACTTATTTTTATGTAATTTTGTTGCATTGCAACATTATGCTTAATTTGCCATTGTTTTATGAACTTGGCAGAATTTTACAAAGTAATTTTTGTAAAAACATTAAATGTGTACCAAATCAACCAGAGTACCAAATGTACTTTGAAGACTTTTAGGAATGAATGGAAATAAAGGGGGAAGGCAAACTGTCATTTTTAAATGAAATTTAGAGGATATAAAATGCATTCTGTTTCTCATTTTAGATAGGAATTAAAGACTTAGGGCAATGTTTAGAAACCATGGATTAAAATATATTTATTGGATTTGAAAATTCCTCAGACTTTAAGTACGATTATTTTAAGAAATAAAGATTGTAAAAAGATTTGATATATTTGATTTCCTACTTACCATCCCAAAATGAGATGAAATAAATTGAGATCATCTTCTTTGCTTCTCAAAAACAAGTTAGCATGGCCCAGAGTTAGCATTAAGCTAACAAGTTAGCATTTGCTAAGTTAGCATTAGCACCAGGAGTGCTAATGACTGCAGTCTCTAGATGGTATTTGGATTAACAGTACGAAGAGTTACCATTCATACCGGATTCAAGTTGAAATTCCTAAGAGCAATACCGTATGTATGTGGGCACGTGTTATGGAGAAAAGGCAGTTAGAGTTGGTGAACATAGGCTGTAAAATGTTTTAAAATAAGATCTGTTTCAGTATACATGCAGGTCATGTTTATTTTCAAGTTTCAGGGCTCTCTTAAGAAAAGCTTTCAATTGTACAATGCCTAACACAGAAAGCATGTGCTTCTGAATGGCCTTTCTTTCTTGTTTAAAGAATTATTCATCAGCTCTTACATCTATGACAACTGTGTAGACCAAGGGCAGTGGGACCTGTACAGTGACACCAAATCTGACACATTCATCTACAGGGGATGCCTTTTAGCACGATTTTCCTCTTTACACAGACTAGAAATTTGGTCCTTTCTTCTTTCTTTCTTTTTTTTCATCTTGTTTGCACTGATACTTGTTTTGGTTGCTTTAAAGTGACTAGTGGATTTATAGACACTTTATTTTTCTCTGAATTTTCAATATTTGTTACTGTTTCACATGAATTAGAATCAAATCTCCAAGCCTATTTGATAAAAATATTGAGAAGCCTCTGTGCTCAGTTTAACTAATATTCCCTTTAAACCAAAAGGTATTTTTCATGTGCTTAGGGCTATGGAAAGTTTTGTAGGAAATTTGTAAAAAATGTAAGACAAGAGAACTGCATCAGGGAGTTAAAATTTTTCATTCAGAGCATTTGGAGCAATTTGAAAACAGAATAGAGTTAATGGCCAAAATATTTAGTCCTCAAAACTCAGATCTTAATATAGAATACTCAAAGAGAAACTCAGTTGGAGTTTGAATAGCAAAGGAGGCTTTTTGAGGGGTTTTAATTGTACCATTCATTATAAGTTAGGATTTAACTGAAGTATTAAAAAGAATAGAAAAAAATAGGAGTTAATATTTGTAATGGACATTTCCACAATTCAGTGTTTCTGTTTTGCTTTATTTTGTTTTCCAACTGATTTTTCTCTTTTGGGACATAGTTGATATTTCTCTTTCTCTATTAAAATGATATGTCAGGGATTAGATCCATATCAAAATGGGTTTACCTTTTACTTCTAGGCAAAAATCTACATTTTCTTATAAGTCTTTAAAATGGGTTGCAGAATTCCATTTACCTTTCTAAAATCTTGTGATTTTTTTGGACTCCTTGTGAGGGTCACTTAAACGGTGAGTATTTGTGGGTGATTGGTGGCAAACCATGGAATTAAAATTTCCTAGACTAGCTCTCTTTCAGAAATGTCAAGGCTTGATCTCCCTCCACTGAAGTATTGTTGGAAGAGATAACATGATGACTATGGACACATAAAGATGGTTTATTTATTCAACAAATATTATATACTTTCTTTGTGTTGGCTACTGTGATTGACACTGATATGGTCAGGATGTGGGTCTTTTCCTCGAGAAGCTCACTGACCAGTCCAACCACCTAATTTACAGCTGAGAAAACCAATGTGCAGAGAGGTAATGAGACTCGTTCAAGGTAATACAGACAATTAACAGAGTGGCAAGAACTCTAACACATGTCTCCTCCATTCAGGGAGATAGAAGAAGCACTTAGGCTCATTCTCTTTTTCATGGCCTCCCATAGATTAGGTATATGCAATTAGCCATTCTGCTACCAAATGGTACCAGTCAATAGAGTTTCTACATTACCCAGGCTGACAGAATGAGGAGGATGGTTCAACAAATTCCAATTTAATGAATAACCAAATGAATGAATAACATCCCACATGATAACTGGTGTTCTATTATAACTGGTGTTCTAACTGGTGTTCTATTCTCTCAAATTCTATTGATATATAGATGTTCTTCTGTATTAGTTTGTTGTTGTTGTTGTTGTTTGTTCAGTTTTGTATTCTGTGGGGTTTTTTTTTGTTTTGTTTTTTGCTGCTAACGAATTTCCACAAACTTAGTGGCTCAAAAGAGCACAAATTTATTATCTTACAGCTCTGGAAGTCAGAAGTCTGAAATGGGTCTTACTATGCTAAAATCAGGGTGTCAGTGGGGATGCATTCCTTGCTAGAGGCTAGAGGGGAGAATCCTTTTTCTTACCTTTTCCATTTTCTTGAGGCTGCCTGCATTCTTTGGCTTATGGCCCCCTTCCATCTTTAAAACCAATAATGTCTGTCTAGTATTTCTCCCATAACATCACTCTGACACTGACTCTTCTGCCTCCCCCTCCTCATTTCAGGACCTTTTTGATTACATTGTGACACACAGGTAATCCAGGATAATCTTCCTATTTTAAGGTCAGCTGATTGGCAATCTTAATTCCCCAATGCCATATTAAATAATATATTTGCAGATTGTAGAGTTTTGGACATGGACATCTTTGAAGTGCCCTTATTTTACCAACACACCTACAGATGCGATTATTCAAATGGACTGAATGATACTCTGAAACTATCATGCTTCAGACACAGGCCCAAGAAGACCCAGTAAGTTAAAGACTGAATACAGCTCTTCAGTGAGAAACCTAGAGCTACCTTAACTTTATTTTAGATGCACATTGTGTACACATCTATTATATCTTACCACATAGTTTATTTCTCACACTAGACTAGTGTTTCTCATTCTTGGCACTATTGACATTTTGAGCCAGATAATTCATTGTTGTCAGCATTGGGAGCTGACCTGTGTATTACAGGAAATTAGCAGCATCCCAGGGCTCTACCCACTAGATACCAGTAGCATCCTCTAATCCCTCCCCAGTTATGACAAACAATAATGTCTTCAGACATCGCCAAATGTCCCCTGAAGGCCCATACTGCCTCTGGTTGAAAACCACTCCTCTAAATTGTGAACATGTTCAGATCAGGGGTCACATCTTTGTATTACCAGAATCCCAAACACAGCGCCTTGTATATGGTAGGTACCTAGTAAGTTTTAGTTTAATGAAAGAATGAATGAATGGAAATCTCAGAATTAATCATTATTATTATGGAAATAAAATCTTCTTTTAATTCTACAATGGATGTTTAAGATATAGTCTGATTAAGTTTCACAAAATATTGCACATATACAGTATTCAGTCTGAGTAAACACTTTAAACTTGACAAAACTCATCATTACAATGACTACTATCAAGTGAACACTTGCTACATACCTGATATGCTCTACTACCTGCATATTTAATCCATATAACCCAGACATCCCTTAGACCTGGGCAAGAGGGGCCCAGGCTTTGAGTCCTGTGTTTTAGGAAGCCCACATATCACAAGTGCAACAACAGAAACAACAACAAAACATACATTTTTTGATTCTTTGGCACTTTCAACATTAGGTTGGCAAGTGAGTTTTTCAAGGATAGGCACTCAGCACGGACAATATATAGCCCTTAACCTTAAACATCTGCTCTCGTGACCCCAGAGCAATGCTTTTCCACATCTCTTGTTCTGTGACTCTGAAATGAAGGATAGTGTTTCCAAATGCTGTGTAAATATGTCAAGTGCTATTGCTGACCTCAGAGATGAACACTGCTTTGGAGTATGGTGAGGATTCAAGCAACGGAAAGATTCTGGTAAGAGAAAAGACCAGCTGATTAATTAGTCAAATTCTTCCTTTAATATTGTAAGTGCAAAGATTCTTGCATAACAAGCATTGTTTCCCAGAAGTACTGAGCTTCATTTTTTCCTCCTTTGTGTGTTCTGATTAGTTGTTACAGCAGTACTCATCAGATTTTATAGTACTTGTATATGGAAACATTTTGCTATAAAAACAATCTATATTTTTCTTGTTTGTGTGTGTATATGTGTAACATATGATAAATATGATAGTCATTCTTTATATTAGTAATTAGATGGACTGAACCCTGGAATTTATGAATAAGTTTATTAAAATATTTAATAACGTATTTAAAACAAATAAAAGTGTTTATCTTTATTAAATAATTTTTATTTATAAGTCTGGTACTTAATATTAATTTTGATAAGCGAATATTAGAAGGAAATAACTTTTTTCAAAAACATGAAAAGTATTTATTTTGATTTTTATATTTATTTTAAGTTATACAGTCTGATAAGATATATTTAAATTTTGTATATTTTTTGTTTTTTGGTTTTTTTGTACATATTTTGAATTTAATTTTATGTAATTTTAAAGAGTCTTTAGATCATTATAGTCAATAGAAAATATGTAAAAATCTTGATTCTTTTAACAACATAATCACATTGCTGAAATGAAGGCAAAAAAGTGTTATGGAATAAATGGATCATAATTTGCATTATATAAGTTTTTATTTTATTACTCATCCCAAAACTGCTGGCCCATCAACAGAAGGCCTGGTCTTTGATATTTGCCAACTTTTGGTCCTATAAAAATCATAGCTTTACATATATTGTTTTGGATTTTGTCATTATGAAGGTATATTTGTCAGGGTAGGAGGATAGAACATATTTTATTTAACAGTTTGTTGGCTTGATTTATAACTTTTAAATATTTAGACATATGTTATGTGGGCCTCTATTTGTATTTTGGTCCTGGGCGGGCCTACATACAATAACTTTATGAGGTAGATATTATCATTCTCATCTTTTAGACAAGGGAACTAAAGCTCAGGGAAATTAAATAAATTGTTCGCGGTAACCCAGTGAGTAAGTGGAAGCGGTGGCTTCTCACCCTGGTCTTTTTGCCTCCCAAGCCTCACAAAGCCACATCAGTCAATTACTGAAGATTATATTGCCTGCTTATGGTCTTTATGAGGAAAACAGAGAACTGGGAAGCACATTATACAGTAAAGATATTGTTCTTCTCAGCTGCCGTCTGTCTCCAGAACCGTCAAACTACCTAGATAGATCAGAAATGTGTATGTGTGCGTGTGTGTGCATATGTGTGTAAGCATGTGTGTGTTAGAGGTTGAAGGTGGAATTAGAGACTGATGCTCCACTAACTTCATAAATAGCAAAACAAGGTGGTCTTTCTTAATAATTTTCTTTGAGGACCAAACTGCATTTGATTGTTTTAAATGCAGAATGAAATTGCCTATGTCAGGATGTTAATGTTCCATATTCTTTTGGGGGAATGGATCAATATCTAGTAATAATTAGACTCATTAGACATTATGCAGAAAATCTGCCTTCTTCTCGCTCATTAAGTGAAGAATTTGTTTACTCTCTTTCTCTACTACTTTGCCTCCTCCAGAGTTTAAGATTACAGGTTATAGGTTAATGCAGTAATTAAGATGATTGATTCTGGAGACAAGCTGCTTGGGTTAAAATCTCGGCTATATCACTCACTACATATGCGGCCTTGGGCAAATTACTTGACCTCTGAGAGCCTCAGTTTTCTCACCTATAAAATGGGAATAATAATAGTTCTTGCTGCGTATGGTTGTGGGATTAAATAATTTCGTACATATAAAAAATGTAGAATGATCTCTAATAAGTATTATGCATGATTTTAGTTATTACTTCCTAATAAATATTGACTTGAGGTTTTTTAAGTCAGTTATTGAGATTCCAAATGATTGGTATGTTACGATTTACTAGACAACATTTTAAGGAAATTAAGGAAAAATTAAGGAAGAAGTGAAGTAAATTATTTTAAAATGATTCTGTTAGGTCAATCAGCAGCTACTTAAAGATGTTTAAAGATTAGTTTTACCTCTGTGTATAGGAACTGATCAGAATTACCAACAGTTTAATTGGATGTTTGTTGGGTGGTTTTTCTGGTTAATTCTGTTGAATACCAGGAACAAAGATATTTCATAAGATCTAACCATATGAAATCAGAATGATTATTAAAATCAGGCAGATACTAAATGATTTGAACATATCTATGTTTTTAATAATGTGTATAAGACATATCCATTTGATTTTTAAATTTTTGCACAAGTAGTATCAGAGCAGTAAATACATATTTACTGTGCATTAAGGCAGAATGCATCCTGAATCATTTAAGAAGCCTTAAATGTCATTTATATGACCTGTTGTGGTTGAAGATATTTTTCTGTGAGAATGCATATCTGTGGTTAAAATAAAAGTCACTGCAATTAGTGACTCAGCTAAATAGAGATTTTCAATTTATATATACCTTCGCAGGAAAATGCAGAATTGTAACGTGAGGTCTGGTTGTATTGAAAGAAGAGGCATTTTGGAAAAAGCACATTGTAATATACAAGTTCTGGAGTCAAAACTGTAGCATTCTAAATAGCTGCAGGAAATAAACATTGGATCACCAAAGACATGTTCTTGAGAGTACTCTGTTTTCATGCCCCAATTTAAGGGGAAATTCTACATGTGCTTATAAATCTTTACTACCTTCTGGTCTTGAGTTCTCTGAAGCTGAAATGTTATTAAAATTATTTTGAAGGATTCGTTAACCCTGAACATATGCAATGTAAAATATTCCAAAAAATTGTAATGAAGAACATACTAACATTTAGTATAAAAATTGTTTGGTGTCAGTGGGAAAATAAACAGCATATCATACTCCATTTATTATATTGGAGATCATGTTCCTCAAACTGAACACTATAGGGCAGGAAATAAAGTAATATGACATCTAGTTATTGTATGCTTGTTAAGTGTTTGCAAGCAATGTTTTGTTTTTCTTCAGTGCTTAGACTTATATTGGGTTGTTTGATATACTCACTGTATCTGTACACTTCTAGAGGTTGTGAAATCAGGACAGGAGGTTGATAATATTTTTAGGGCTTTCTGCATTTCATAAATGCAATCCTGTTGGCTTAAACCTTCT